>NW_027142362.1:15051235-17451235 GCF_026170545.1 Melanerpes formicivorus
GGGAATCTGCAGTGTTTCACAATGTGAGAAAGAGGAAGATAAGTGAGCTTTGTGAATTTACACAGTGAGGTTGTCCAGGGGTATTTAGGTGTCTCATGGGATCTACAGTCAATGCAAATTAGATGAATAGTGGTTTTGAAAAATCTCACTCTGTGACTATTGCTTGTTGAGGTGCCAAATCACTTCTAAAAATAGTCACTATGCCTTGTTACTCATTAAAAATGAAAGGTAGAGGATTCTGCTTTACCTTTGGAATTGTCCTCTTGGTTCCACCCTCCAGCTTTGAATTTAGGTATTTCTCTTCTATATGGTAAGGACTAAGCAATCAGACTTCTCTCTTGCATAAAAATTTGTACCTACATATCTGATGTCAGGACCACCATACTCAGCTCCTTTAAGCAGTAATTTGCCATTTAACTTGGCCCAAACAGACCATCTTTATCTACAATCTGTCGGAAAAATTTGCAGTAATATTTCGCTGAATCCAATGCTAGAGAATGATGAGATAGGGCTGGGTGAGATGACTGAGGAGAAACAGAGAGAAACCAATTAAAAGTCATGAAAGAAATAAAGCCTCATAAATACAAAAGGTACCAAGCTCTGCATTGTTTGAAATACATCAACAAGGAACAGTGTACATCCCATAGTACTACAGCAGGATACAGAGAGAGGTATAACATTGTTATTGCTATAGGGTTGAATTTTCTCCTCCATTACGTACACCCCACAAGAACTCTGGAAAAAGCTTTGCCCTAGTCTTTTGAATATTTTCAAATGTTTTGGGTTTTTCTTTTTCTTGATTCCCAACTTGGCTGTGCCAACTACTTCCCCTCCATGGTTTGGGGTAGCTGATGTGTGGTCTGACGGTTTGCTTCCCATTTGCCAATGTATTTTGTCATTACTAGGAGAAAAAAAGGTACTTTCTGGTAACATTATCCCATGCTGATGAACTAACCACCAAGAAATACATCTGGAAGAATTGAGCATAAACCAGGGAACTAGGAAATCCTGTGCCTTGATTATGGCTTGTGTAATCTATGTTTTAGTCAGACCCAAACTTCCAGAGGTCCAGTGTGTGTGGCCCAAGAATAACTTACATCCTAAGCAGAATCCTTTCTATTCTATCTAGCTAAGTTTTTAGTGAAAAGAAGTTACAATCTCTCATTTTCTGCCATTCTTGAAAACCTGAAAATCTCTACAGCTGTTAGTAAGGCAGTATTAGCTGTGTCTGCTCATGGGGTTCCATGTAGGTGTGGATTCATCATGAATAACTAGAATTTTTTTAGTCTGATGATGGAAACATGTCTGAGACAGAAAACTGGACCTACCAAATTCTAAAACTGTAGAGATCCAGAGAAATATACAGGAAAGGAAAGGGAAGGATAAATATTCTTAGTCTAGCAGAAACAATCCAGAACTTAAGAATGCAAAATTGTCTGAGGGAAGAAAGAGGCAAACATTAAGGATGAGAATATTTTTTCTTCTTGGAGATAGCATAAGATGTGAACTGAAGCATTGGAAAGCAGCATTTTTCAAAGGTATTTTTTGCATATGTGGATTATGCTTAACCATGTAGCTCTAAGATTCTTAAGCATCCCTGGCTCCTGTGTACTCTGCCTTTGGCTGATTTCAGCATCCTGGTGGACACTGTCCATTCCCTTTTGCCATCTCATTTTGCATCATCCACTCTCAGTTGTAATGGGTGATTGCTTCCAGTGTATCATAAAGCCCAGCTGACATTTGCAAACAGTTAACAGTGACAAAACACAGTGAAACATGTAAAACACATTTGTCAGTCTCCAAGATCAGATTAGGCTGCTATTAACTATCCCAGAGCATTTCAGTGTGTTTGAATCCTTCCTTTCTGCAAGGGAGGACGGCAAAAGTCGCCAATATTATCACTGCTATCAATGTCACCTGAGCTATTTTCTGAAGAGTTAAGAGGAGAGCTCAAGAGCATGTCTGTTCTAGGAGGAAAATCCTCATTCTAGCATCTGTTTCAGCCTCTCAAGTGCTGCCTTTTAATGCTAGAGACCTTGCTCTATCTGATGAGACATAATGCCACATTAAACCCATCTACCTCTCTTTTGCTCACTCCACCAGCAAGACGTTCTGGCTTTTTATTGCACACGGCCTTTCCATTTTTCCTGGTGACTTCCAACATTTCTAAACACAATGAAGAATTTCTTTGTCATTAAGATGTACTTCCTTTGACTGTATATTCCCTACTAATTCAGCATGTGAAAATAATGCACAGGGGAATTTGTGTGCTGTACTTCAATAAAAATGCAAAAATGAACAGCAACTCAGACAACTGGTCCCATCTGTTCCCTCATATACAATGCAGAGAACACCAAATGCAGGATTCCCTTCCAACACTAGTTTTATAAAGGAGATTGCCTTTCTTCTTTTTGAGTGCTTGCTGCAATCTAATTCACTAATGCTAAAGAAAACTATGAAAACTATGATTTTTATTAATATGATATTCATCAAAAAGTACCTTCCAAAAGAAGTACCTTTCAAAAGAAAGAACTACTTTACTTCCCCCCCAACCTCCAACATTATCCTTTTTCCATGACTTGCAGCCTCCTGTTTATGTTCATGGTGAAACAATCACCACCCACCCATCTGAACTGACCTCCATCTCTCTTCCTTCTGAGAGCAGATGAAACAAGCAAAGAGATCACAAGATTAACTCTTCTGTCAAATACAGGTCTGCTGGATGTTGTGAACAATACATATATACCATGCAAGGACAGGTCAGACTTTTAAATAGCTATTCACTTTAGATGTCAGCAGCACTTCAGTATTTTAATTAAACTTTGCTCTCCTATCTTCCTCTTATGATGGATTCTTGCATGTGTTGTCCCTAACTATAAGCAGGGCAATGTCTGGAAAAAAATATATCTTATTTAAAGGTTATTAACCAGCATTTACAGTTTCCATTGAAAATGCTGAGCATCATAAATGTATGAAAAAATGCAGCCAAGTAAAAACTATCAAGCCATCAAACTGAGCAAACTCTGTCTCACTCATATGAAAGCAAGAGAAAACATTGCATTTACCTGATATTGTATTCCAGTCAAAATAATGGCTATTTATATTTGGTTCTAGGTACTAGATTTAGATTAGACTTAGATCATAAGGAAAGGATGGTTCAAATTTAGTCTCTTGTTCAAACACCCTTCACTGTAAATTCTGGAAACACAACTTTGGGCACAATTCCCTTGCCACTCCACAAACCAAACTGAGATGAGGCCAATTATGGGAATCATTCATCTTGTGGAAGTGAGGTATCAAAGACTGTAGTTTTATAGAGGCAAAAACTTCTAGTGAGACATTACCACATGCGTTTCACTCACACATGGGACTATGGACATGAAGATCAATATAGAAGAGTATCAAAAGGTCAGTTTTCAGGATTTCCTGAATATTCAAGGATTCAGCATATATTTTGTTCAGGCTGTTAAGCAAATCCAATTTAAATGAAAAAAATGCTGCCTTCAGACTGCCTGGTCAACTTCCCAGACCTTCTCCATATGCCAGTATAGAGAGTCAAAGAAGAAACATACATTTAAACAAATACCTGTTAAATATTGAAAGAATGTTTTAACAGAAGAATCAGCCTTAAGCAGCTGCTACTCTCATCAGCCAATAGTTCCTGTATTGCTACAAGATTATTCAAGGACAGAAGAGATGCTGTTTAAAAATAAAGTTTAATTTAAAGTGGTTTATTTGATTTTTTATTACTGTGCTGTGATTAGGGTCTCTCCATTTTTTAAATTTTTATATTTTTTTTACTGCTTAGTTTATATTAAAAAAAATCCAAAACTATTGTTTAAAATCATACAGAAAGTTAGGCAATTGTATCTAAAACGAAGTGATTGAGAAACATGGCTTTAGCTAGTAATTGCTGTAATTTTCTGCAAAGGAGAATCTTGACTGAAAGCCACCAATAGACTTCTACATTTCCCCTGAGAAAACGAACATTTTCTTTGTCCAGATTTGTAGAATTGCAGAACTGTTTAAAGCAACTTCAGTCTTTTCAAAGACTGCCTCCTTTCCCTCCCTGTTTCCAACCCCTGCATACTCTCCAGAAACAAACATGCACACAGAGCAGACAGGAGAGATGTTTGCGAGAACTGCAGTTTCCGCAATCAAAAGTACAACATTTACTATGGCTTTTATCAAAGATTTCAATTCCCTCATCTTAAGGAAAATGACCCTTTTATTTTGTTGTGGACATAAAATTATGGCCCAGGGAAAATTGGAAGCATTTTTATTGAGGGAAATCAATTTTCTCACTGCCATATATGATCAACATGTCACAGCCATCACCTAGATAATAATAGTAAAGTACAAGTAAAATGGCTGATAATACTGGCTTCAGGAAGAAAAAAAAAAAACAACAAAGAAAGAAAGAAAGAAAAGTGCAAGATAACACCTTCCTTTTCCCCAAAACATGTTTGCAATAAAAAAAAAAAAAAAGAACAAATGCAAAGGTTTCTCCTGTGATCATAGCCTTTCAGAACAGGAGTGGTTTATTTTGTACATTGATAGTCTGAAGTGTTGATGAAGCTGATGAGAAATCTGGTCTTCCTGGAAAATAGTCAGCTCTTTCTCTAAGCTGTGCTGGGTCCTTTTCAATCAGCTTGTTAATGGGTGGCTAATAGTGAGGGGATGTGACCAGCCTGAGATTACCCAGGAGTATGTTTATGTAGAGGCAACACTCAGCACAGAAGCATCTTCTTAATTTGGATACTACAAACAAAGGAAACATCAAATCTGACCTTGCTGGGGAAATGTTAATGGCTTCTACTCATCCTCCTTCTGCCACTTAGCATCTCTTGTGGCCCTCCTTGGGAAGCTTCCTGGCAGAAGCCTGCATTAGCAGAACTCTACCCTTACAAAACCCTGGCCCAGACAAGAGAAAACATTACAAGTGATTAAATGGTCTTTTGATGTTCACTTCAACAGACATAACATGTCACCACAGTTAAGCACATCTCCAGTGATGCCACAGTAGTATATACAAGGTAAATCAGAATTCTGTTAAACAAAAGGAAATAGTTTTGTTTTTCAAGTTAAAATTTAAATGGTGTTAAGTGAAAATCAAGAAACTACAGCTGAAAAGGCTAAAGACTGCAACACCGGAAATGAGAACAGATACAGACACTAATTTTAATCTAAATGGGATAGAGACATACAAGCTTTTCTGGTGACTTAGAGTAAATAGTTTCTATCATTTTCTCCAGCTCTTCTGTCTCTGTTGTACTTTGAACTTCACAAGAATTTGAAGAAGAGATGGTGTCATTCATATCATGCTGGGAATGGCAGTGGGTTTACAGAATGAGATGAGAAATTAGTATAATAAGGTTTGTCTTCAGATAGAAAAGAAAATTATGGCTGCTCCCATGGTTTTTTTGCTGAAGCTTTTGGACCTTGATACACTTCCTAACTGCTAAGTCCTGAAAGATCATTCTTATTTACCAGTTGCCATAACATCTGCATTTGGAAATAATTGGTTACACCTGTGCAAATCTAACAGGTTGTGCATTCCTATGAACTTATGTGGCATCCAAGACTGCAGTGAAATGCAGGAAAGGGAAAAAAAATCCCCAGCATAAAACCAAACCCAACAGGCTACACAACTCCCACTCGTATCGCTGCCATCCCTGCAGAAAAGAGGCAACACCGAAAAAACCTGGAACCCAAAAGCAGCAAGAGAAAGAGGAAGCCTCCCATGTTACACTCTGAACTTCAAGCCCCGTTATACTTTGCTCCAGCCAGCACTTTCATTTTGATGCTGGCACGAAGCAGGATGGTATGACTAGCAGCAGATTAAAACTCAATGTATGACAACTTCCCTCTTGCCGAGTTACTGAGGATTCCCCTAGTATAAAAAGTAGCAACAGATAAACACTGCAAAAACACATGATTACTTTTTCTTTTTAGCTGAAGGGTGATTTTTTTTTGTGAGGTCTCAAAACTACCCTCCTCCTGTGTAAAGCAAGCCTATGCTCCATGTGCCAACATGAGTAAAACTTGTGCTTTGACTGTCAGAATCCCATGAGAATTCCTGTGAGAAGTAGTGAGAGAAAGCACATAATTTATGTTCTTATTAATAACAAAAGTGATGAAAAGAATTTTATTAGAATTAGAATTAGAATAAACCAAACCAGGTTGGAAGAGACCTTCAAGATCATCGTGTCCAACCCATCAACCAATCCAACCCACCCAAACAGCTAACCCATGGCACCAAGCACCCCGTCAAGTCTCCTTCTGAACACCTTCAATGATGGCGACTCCACCACCTCCCCGGGCAACCCATTCCATAGCGCAATCACTCTTTCTGTATAGAACTTCTTCCTAACATCCAACCTGAACCTCCCCTGGCGCAGCTTGAGACTGTGTCCTCTTGTTCTGGTACTGGGTGCCTGGGAGAAGAGACCATCATCCGCCTGTCTACAACCTCCCTTCAGGTAGTTGTAGAGAGTGATAAGGTCACCCCTAAGTCTCCTCTTCTCCAGGCTGAGCAACCCCAGCTCCCTCAGCCTCTCCTCATAGGGCTTGTGTTCCAGACCCCTCACCAACTTTGTTGCTCTTCTCTGGACTCGTTCCAGCAAGTCAACATCCTTCCTAAACTGAGGGGCCCAGAACTGGACACAGTACTCGAGGTGTGGCCTAACCAGTGCAGTGTACAGGGGCAGAATGACCTCCCTGCTCCTGCTGGCCACAGTGTTCTTGATGCAGGCCAGGATGCCATTGGCCCTCTTGGCTGCCTGGGCACACTGCAGGCTCATGTTAAGCCTACCATCAACCAGCACCCCCAGGTCCCTCTCTGCCTGGCTGCTCTCCAGCCACTCTGACCCCAGCCTGTAGCACTGCATGGGGTTGTTGTGGCCAATGTGCAGAACCCGGCATTTGGATGTGTTAAATCTCATGCCGTTGGACTCTGCCCATCTGTCCAGCCTGTCGAGGTCCCTCTGCAGAGCCTCTCTACCCTCCAGCAGATCAACTCTTGCCCCCAGCTTGGTGTCGTCAGCAAATTTACTGATGATGGACTCAATGCCCTCATCCAGATCATCAATAAAGATGTTAAAGAGCACAGGGCCCAGCACTGATCCTTGGGGCACACCACTAGTGACTGGCTGCCAGCTGGATGTGGCACCATTCACCACCACTCTCTGGGCTCGGCCCTCCAGCCAGTTCCTAACCCATCGCAGTGTGCTCCCGTCCAAGCCATGGGCTGACAGTTTGGCCAGGAGTTTGCTATGGGGGACGGTGTCAAAGGCCTTGCTGAGGTCCAGGTAGACTACATCAACAGGCCTCCCCACATCCACCAGGCGGGTCACCTGATCATAGAAGGAGATCAGGTTGGTCAGGCAGGACCTGCCCTTCCTAAATCCATGCTGGCTAGGCCTGATCCCTTGGCCATCCTGTAAGTGTTGTGTTATTGAACTCAGGATGACCTGTTCCATGATCTTGCCTGGCACTGAGGTCAGGCTGACAGGCCTGTAATTCCCTGGCTCATCCAACCGGCCCTTCTTATGGATGGGCACCACGTTGGCCAGCTTCCAGTCCTCTGGGACCTCGCCAGTGAGCCAGGACTGCTTATGTTGTTAGGCAGCAAAAGCATCTAATTTAAACTCTCTGGTAAACACATTTATTACTAACCTGTGTAAAACAAAGAATGTGTTTATATTTTTTTCTGGGACTTGCACATTTCATGGAAGTCTACTATGTCCTTCACTTTGGCAAAGTGTTTAAGAATAAAACTAGTGTGCTTACTAACATGCTTAAAATCAAGCATCTGCTTTGTTAGATGAGGAGCTCTGTGTAACAATTGATGAAGGTTAAACATTATGTTTTCCAAGTCTGTCTGACCATTCTAAGAATATGCAATTCCCTGACTTGCTTCAAATTTAAATACAATCTGGAAGTGTGCTTCTGAGTAAAAAGTATAACTGAAATGTACTAAAAATACAGTGAAAACCTTTCAAATCCTTTTTTAGCCTCTAATCCATTATTTAGCACTTCATTCTTTTAAAGAAACCTGCAGAGCTATATCCTCAGAAGCACAACCTTGAAACAAAGCATTTTTGGACATGCACAGAAAGCATTACCAGCTTTCATTGCAAAATGACACCTGTGCACCCATATGTCCTGATCTCTGAAGTCATACTTCAGTATGGACTTATTCATTTAAAAATGCTTCATCTGGTTTATATCAAAGTACTTACTTCTGGCTACACAGACTAAGTAAATGCCCAGCTCAGACAGCAAACACTGTTGTCTTGAAATCATTCATTCTGCTGTACTATCATGCATTTATCATTATGGTGTTTCATACCCACACACTCATAAATATTTGGGTTTTGTTTTAGGTGGACCTAAGTGTCATGGAATGCTGACCTGCAAGTAGGTAAGAGGAAAATCTTATCTGTGTCCTTGGAGAAAAGAAGATAAAAATGAAGGGAAAGTTTGAGTAGTGTGAGCAAAACTTTTTTTAAAGTAAATGTCCTGTAGTCAGTTATTAACTTCACATGGTTAATGTGGCTGTTTGGTCTAGAAAGGTTATCTGCTGTAACATTTCTTAACATTTTCATAATGTTATCAAGAATTAAAAAGGTAACATTTATCAAACATTCACAGTGTCTGTGTCTGTGAGTGTCTGTGAGTCAGAAGAAAGAGCAGCCACACAGTTGTGATAACATCCAAGCTGTCAGTTAGAAGTCAGCCCAAATACCTTGGAGATATTTGCTTTTGGATGATGCATTCTTTGTCATGTAAAAATGTAACTTTTCAAAGTACACATGTTACTGATTAAGTTGAAGTCAGAAAATCTTATTTCCTTCTAATTATTCCTAAAGCCATGTGCAAAAGATGGAGAAGGATAATCAACAGGATGATCCAGATAAAAGAGAGCCTTAACATGAAGAGAAATCAAAGGGCCCAATCCACCAAATCCTTCTATGATTAGTCTTTAATCTGCAGTGAGATTGCTCATGTGAAACAGAATTTACAGGATCAGATCTTAAATCTCCCAATTGCATTTTTCCTAAGAAAAGAGGTGGATTAAAATCCAGACCTAATGTCTCATTGTGTCTGGCAATGCCAAAGAAACAGTGGCAGCAGCCATTGAGTCTAAAAGACTGAAACCATTCCAGTAGGCTCCAATTTCATCAACTAGGCCTAATCCTCAAGGCAGCAAATGGAAAATTTTGGTTATTGCACTTTACGCTAGATCTCTTGCCCATGAAGCAAGTGAACGCATACAAGTGACCATGCTGAAAGTCAGACAAGAAGCTAGGATTCCCAAACATTTCCTCTGCACCAAACAGCATCACCTTTGATTGAAAAGCTTACTATCATTTCAAAATATGAAAAGGCAGTGCAACTAGCCGTGCCTTCTCTTTCCACCATTTCCAGGAATGGCTATCGTTACTGCCAGGGTGTGAGAAGCAGCTTGGGGATAAGACAATGTATTTGGATTTACACTTGAACAATTATACTTATGTGAAGACTATTCCAAGAAACTGCAATGTGCAAGTTAGAAAATGGAGAGGCTTGGAAAACATAGAACTAAACAGGATCAGTTACAACACAGATCTCTTAGGTTCACCTCCAACCATTCATTCCCCTGTTCAGATCTAGGTGGTATCTGGCACGTCTGTGTTAACAGCTTTCATCCAGACCTATTTCTGGTCAATAATAAATAACTTGAGAAGAGTAAATAGGTGAATAGAATTGCTAGTTACAATCTCTAACAAATTAAAAGGCATCAAATCAATATTATGTTTCAGTGGGACTCCACACTTTCCAATTCACTCAATGCTTCCTAAAATTATCATTTCACTAGTTAATCAGGGATTATTTAAATTATGTGTTAGCTATGGCTTTGCTGTCAGTGTGTCTTCCACTAAGACCAGTAAATCCTGCATCAGGAAGTGGGACTGGAAGGATGAGAGGCACCTCTGTGCATTCCTCTGTGTTGCAGGTACCCACAAAAGCCACAGACTGGATTCTTCATGTCTCTTCTTGGCTTGCATCTTCTCTTACAAATGGAGTGAGCAGACAAGCGGGCTTTGCTTCTGTGTCAGTGGAAGAGGAGGCATGGACAAAGGGAGCAGCACATGAGAGCTCCTCTTCCTTCTAGCTGTAAGGCTGCTCATGACTCACAAATGCTCCTCTTTCTCAAGGAGAGCTTATGTCTGTTGTATGTTTTTATTCTTTCCCAGACTTGCTAATCTTTTAATGTAAACTAGATAAAAATGATAGATGGATCATTGTCTTCATTCTACTTCAGCAATCATGTTACTTTACATTCTGATGTCCTGACTCCTCTGTAGAACATAACAGGTCATAGAATAGAATAGAATAGAATAGAATAGAATAGAATAGAATAGTTTCATAGTTTCATTCAGGGTTGGAAGGGACCACACGGATCATCTAGTTCCAACCCCCCTGCCATGGGCAGGGACACCCCACACTAGACCAGGCTGGACAGAGCCTCATCCAGCCTGCTCTTAAACACCTCCAGGGACGGGGCCTCGACCACCTCCCTGGACAACCCATTCCAGTGCTTCACCACTCTCATGGTGAAGAACCTCCTCCTCACATCTAGCCTGAATCTCCCCACCTCCAGCTTCATTCCATTCCCCCTAGTCCTATCACTACCTGAGATCCTGAGAAGTCCTTCCCCAGCCTTTCTGTAGGCCCCCTTCAGATACTGGAAGGCCACAATTAGGTCACCTCGGAGCCTTCTCCTCTCCAGACTGAACAGCCCCAACTCCTTCAGTCTGTCCTCATAGGAGAGGTGCTCCAGCCCTCTGATCATCCTCGTGGCCCTTCTCTGGACACACTCCAGCACCTCCACATCCCTCTTGTAATAGGGGCTCCAGAACTGGACACAGTACTCCAGGTGGGGTCTCACCAGGGCTGAGTAGAGGGGGAGGATCACCTCCTTCGACCTGCTGGCCACACTTCTCCTGATGCAGCCCAGGATCTGATTGGCTTTGCGGGCTGCAAGTGCACATTGAGAGCTCATGTTGAGCTTTTTGTCCACCAGCACCCCCAAGTCTCTCTCCTCAGGGCTACTTTCCAGCCAGTCACTGCCCAGCCTGTATTTGTGCCTGGGATTGCCTCGACCCAGATGCAGGACCCTGCACTTGCTCTTATTGAACTTCATGAGGTTGGCTTGTGCCCACCTCTCCAGCCTGTCAAGGTCCCTCTGGATGGCCTCCCTTCCCTCCAGCGTGTCTGCTGCACCACACAGCTTGGTGTCATCAGCAAACTTGCTGAGGGTGCACTCAATGCCACTGTCCATGTCACTGACAAAGATGTTAAATAAGACAGGTCCCAGGACTGATCCCTGAGGGACTCCGCTTGTCACTGGCCTCCACTGGGACATGGAGCCATTGACAGCCACTCTTTGGGTGCGGCCATCAAGCCAGTTCCTTATCCATCTAGTGGTCCACCCATCAAACCCATGTGTCACCAGTTTGGAGACCAGGATGTGGTGTGGGACAGTGTCGAAGGCTTTGCTCAGGTCCAGGTAAACAACATCAGTTGCTCGCCCCTCATCTATTAATTTTGTCACCTGCTCATAGAAGGCCACCAGAATAGAATAGAATAGAATAGAATAGAATAGAATAGAATAGAATAGAATAGAATAGAATAGACCAAATCAGGTTGGAAGAGACCTTCAAGATCATCATGTCCAACCTATCAACCAATCCAACCCACCTAATCAACTAAACCATGGCACCAAGCACCCCATCAAGTCTCCTCTTGAACACCTCCAATGACGGTGACTCCACCACCTCCCTGGGCAGCCCATTCCAATGGGCAATCACTCTCTCTGTATAGAACTTCTTCCTGACATCTAGCCTAAACCTCCCCTGGCACAGCCTGAGACTGTGTCCTCTTGTTCTGGTGCTGGCTGCCTGGGAGAAGGGACCAACATCCAGATAAACCGACTAGTCTGATCTGTACACATTACTGATTCTGCTTTCCCTCCTGATAAGCACTACACAAATCCTTTTTCAAAATACGAGTGCATTTTGTAGCAAAATTCAAAAGCAGCAAAACAGCACTGTTAACTCACTGGATTTTCTTAATTATGCACTTGAAAATATTTTCTATTTTATATAGTATTTGATATTAAGTACAACACTTCATGTTCTCCTTAGAGAGCTGTGATTAAAATTACCAAGCCCAAGATAAATAACCAACTCCAGGACAAATTCTCATCCAGGTTATAACCAACAAGTGCAGGTTGATCTTGTGATTTCAGTGACATTGTTCTAGATTTACTCTAGTCTAATCAAGATCATTATGTGGTTTTCTTTAAAGACATTTTTCTCTCAGATGCCTTTCTAGATTAAATGGCACAATTACATCCTTCTTTCCCTTTTCCCCTTCAGGTGGATCTATAGGTCAGAGACTTACAAGCTCTGTTGATTCAGAGCTAAAGGAATGCTGTAGGGAAACAAGTTACAATGCTCCCCCTCATCTAAACTCTTTTGGCTTTGATGTAGAAGTCATAAAAATACACTAACCTTTTATTCACTCAGACTTCCTCTTCATTTGAAAGATAAGAGGCACTTCCAGAATGCAATGTGCTGTCTCCCTTCACCTGTGAAGCACTTTATGAAACCCTTATATGCACTTAGGACTTTGACAGCTACCAGAGGAAAAAGACTATTGCCATTCACATTCAGAAAGTAGTCTTTCAACTGCAGAATTGCTAAGACAGAGTGGATCTAAAAATCTAGGATCAGATTAAGCCTTGGTACAAGAGAAGGCAACTCATCTGATTTCAGTAGAACTGTGCTCATTTACATTAGAGGTGAATCTGTCCTGCAAGACTGCATGGAAACACAGATTCAAATCCCAACAGCCAGGGACAGGTTAAGGGACTATTTGCCAACTCAGCAATATGACAGTTGTTTTCTTACGAATGCTAGGTTAGGAAGGGCTCTTGTGAATAAAGGCGGAATCATTTTCCTGGAAGATATGGCGCACACAGAAATGATGAAGACTTGGCTTGCAAATGTGTTTGCCAATACTGGGCAACATATGGCATTTTTCATGCAGGGAAAAAAAAAAATGTACAAATCCCTCCCCTTTCAAAAATTCTCTCTTCTTTGCTTATTTCCTCCAAATATTATTTTAAGGCATTGGTTTTCAAAAATGCTCATCAATATATCTTACTAAAACACACTGCAAAACTTTTATTTAAATACAAGTGATTGAATCTGGTAAAAGCAAAATCCCAAGACAAAACATGAAATATAAGGAGAATTTTACAGTTTGCTATACATTTACCTGAGACTTAAAAAGCAGCAGCCAGCAAGATGTCAGCATCTCTTAATTTTTTTTTTTTGTTAGCATGCTAATGTTTCTGTTAGCATCTCTTAAATTTTTCTCCTGGAATCTGTTAGTAACGGGCTGGTGCTAACAGTGTTTTGTCCTGTTCTAATTTATCTTTCAAAATCTGTTGTTCAAGCAGCTGACAAATTTTCCTCAAAACAGAAAAGGTTGATAGACAGATGTCAATTGATAGCCCATATGCAGTATGAATAACATCACTTAAAGATAAAAGTCTGGGAATTCCACCCCCCCACCCCCCTACCCCCCCCACCTCCACTTTTTTTCCTGTACTATTTTTCTGTTCTTGTTCCCATTGTGTAAAACAACAACAACAAAACACCAAACAAACAAACAAAATCCCACAAACAAACAAAACTAGAAAAACCCATTTCTCTTTTAGACCATGGGAAAGCAATTAGTACAGCATCTTCTTTTTTTTTTCCCCACTGCACTTTCACTATATATTTTCATTATTTCATCACCGCTAAGTAATCAATATTTTGATTTTAAAAGAAAGGCAAAAATATTATTATTAACAACATGAATGTCATTTGCAGACCTGCTGTATTGCACTTTCATGGGAAAAGTGGAAAGTGAAATCAACACGGCTCCTATTCTCTCCTCTCCTCTTTAGACTTTCAGGGGAGAAGGCTGTGGGTTAGTAGCATGCAAAGACAATGTTCCAATATTAGAAATCTCCCAACCAGAAAGTTGTATTTTGGGTTCGTGTTTCCTAGACCTGTGAAATAGCGAAGTCCCTAAGTGCTGTTAGATGGCAATTACACATTAAGCAAAAAGATATTGCAGATCATTGATTCCTGCAAATCTCCTCTCCTCTGAAGTAGCAGCACTTGCTTATGAATGAAGATACACACTCTTTCACCTTGAAAACACATGAACCTATTTTCTCTATTTAGTCCTGGAAGCCTATGAATTAGACGTTCCAAATTGGATACATCTCAACAAAAGAGGCTCTTTCCTGAGAGCCTCACTCAAAAGAGACAAATACTTGTGTGAGTAGTCTCAGCAATATGACTGAGACTATTTGTGGGAGTGAGAACTAAGAATATGAAGTTTACAGAATGCACTTCCTGTTTTTCTTGGACCTAAACACTTGTAGCTCCACTCAGGTAAGTAAGATCTAAGTCATGCCACTGCCTCCTACCTGAATGTTTGCCTGTGCAAGGATTCCTTCAGGAAGGAGGGCCCACAGAACTGCACTGTGTGAAACTACAGAGCTGACTGATGGAGAAAAAAAACAGTAGAATTAAGCTTTTCTTTGATTTCATGGAATATTGGCTTCTGCAAATGTGACCTTAAATTCAAATTGATTTGATCTTAAATGTAGGAGATTTCATCTACCTTCCAGGCAAATATGCTCCATATGTTAAATACCAGTAAATATAGTTAAGTTCTCCACTGTCTATGAATGGAATACAGAACAGCTTTTCTGTAAAGACCAGATTCTCCCTTAGCACCAAAGGATTTAAAAGGTCAGAACTAGTAATGATCAGCTGAAAACAAGGGCTCGCCTGAAAGCTGTTAGAGGGTTTGCATTTCCAGCAGCTCCTAAAGCCCATTGCATGACAGTCATTACAGAAAAATACAGGTGAAAGAGTGCCTCATGTTTTTTTGTTTGTGTTCTGCTGGTGATGCTCCTTTCTTTCTTTACCTTTTGAAATGGGAATGATATATTTTAGGAAATACAATCAAAATTCAGAAAATTCCTCAGAGCCATCCTGTGAAAACTGTCCCACATTTAGGATTTAAACTGACTACTACTGGGTGGGGTAAGAATATATATATATATATATATATATAAATTTTTTTTTTCCATTAGTTATCTCATAGTTGCTCATTGTAAGGTTTTGTATTTTTTCTTAACTATATTTTACTGCTCACCCCTCAAAGAAGACTTTTTCAACAATTTTCACTACTTATTTGTTATGCAGCCCTCTGATATTGCTCTTGATAGCCTCTTTTTTTTTTTTAGTTCTTGGATCATACATTCTTGGGAAGAAGAGCGATGCTATTCTCTCTCTCAAAGATGGATTGCCCTTGAGTGCCAAAAGATGGGAATGGAAAAAACAACCAAAAACAACAGCAAAGTGCTCATGGCAGAAGGCTTGATGGAAGCTTCAGGGGACTAATTCTGATATGTTTACTTTATTTTCTTTTTAATGGGTTGTCAACTGAGGAGAACAAACAGCTCTTCCTGCATCCAGGAACATAAGCATTTATTGGTCCTGATAAAGCACTGAGAAGAAATATTATTCATTGTGTCCTATAAGTCATCACCATGTCTATTCAGGTAAAATGCCAAAGTATTTCTGCTGTGCTGTTTTTGCTGTGCTGCTCTGTGCAATACAGGTCGGCAGCAGGATGTTACCATTGGAACAGTGCAGAGTTTAACACTGAACATACCCTCTAAACCTTATCCTCTAATAGCCTCTCAGGTAAAACTACTTATCAGAAAAAGCAGTTCCATTTGGAATGATACATATACACTTTCAGTAAAAGAGTACACACTCATGTGCATATTCTAAATCCTCCAGAAGCTAGGAGGGGTTTGGAAGATTTGGAGACATCAAAGACTGCAGTGTCCCAACTGGGACATACACTGGGAATCCCTACTGTCTCTGTGTTGCTTAACCAGGCCTTCTTCCTGAGCAAAAGGAGCTTGCTATATTTTCTTCCCCATCCACATCACAATAAAAAGTCTGTTTCTCTCTCTCATTTCCACATTGGCATGGGATTAAGCAAATGGTAAACATGGAAATCACTTTAAACCATAAGCCTTTCTTTGCAAAGAATTCTCCAGAAAGTAAACCTCCTAATCGCTTTATATGTTCTGGATCAGCTCTTCAGCTCTCACACTAGGTTTCATTATGACTGCATTTGTGTTGCTGTGCAAAAGTGCCCAGAGGGAGACCAGAATGGCAAATAAATCATATTGTCCAAAATGAGGGTTTTTTTTTTGGTTTGTTTTTGTCAATTTTGGTATAATTCATTTGAATTGGCCAAGGAGAAAACTTCTGAGCACCAACTGTATTTATGACAACCAGCATCTACCTACTTGGTATGTCAATGAATCAACCACCCTGAGCAGCCTTTGGCTATCTGATGTGCCCTTGTGGTGACCAGGACATTACCCTGAAAGGCAACCCAAGGAATCCCCTACATTGTCACTAGTTGAGCAAACAGGTTTTGACGGTAGCCTGAACATGTCAGTGTCAGGCCCTCGGAAGGAAAAGTAGAGATGCTGGGTGTCAGCTCTTGGAGGTGCTCTGGAATACAGGGAATTGCTGGAGACCTGCCAGACACAGTGGGAATACAGCCAACAGAGAATAGCCAAACCAAAACCCATCTGGGGAACCCTGGCAACTTATTCACTTTAAGACAATTATTAATGGCATCATTTATACTTTTGAAGAATCTGTGCTGCTACTGTTATAGAATAGAATAGAATAGAATAGAATAGAATAGAACAGGTTGGAAGAGACCTTTAAGATCATCGAGTCCAACACTATCTAATCAACCAAACCATGGCACCAAGCACCCCATCCAGTCTATTCCTAAACACCTCCAGTGATGGTGACTCCACCACCTCCCTGAGCAGCCTACTCCAATGGCCAATCACTCTTCCTATGAAGAACTTCTTCCTAACATTCAGCTTAAACCTCCCCTGGTGCAGCTGAGACTGTGTCCTCTTGTTCTGGTGCTGGTTGCCTGGGAGAAGAGACCAGCCCCCACCTGGCTACAACCTCCCTTCAGGTAGTTGTAGACAGCAGTAAGGTCTCTCCTGTGCCTCCTCTTCTCCAGGCTAAGCAACCGCAGCACCCTCAGCCTCTCCTCACAGGGCTTGTGCTCCAAACCCCTCACCAGCTTCCAATCCCAGATTCTACTCAGGCATAATCATTCATGTATATCAGTTAATGACAATTTAATTGCATATCCTTGCAATCATAAATACTGAAATAGTTGCATATCATAATATGTGCTAAAGAACGCATTGAATTTCAGTTTGCCATTAATTTCAGTTTGTTATTTATATACAGCATATGGATTTAAACTTTTCCCTTGACACTGGCATTGCTGAAACAACCACTTGATCTATCAAATTTTTTGAGTAGCTCTTTAAATTATAAATAGTGCCCAGTTGTTTATTTCAAGTGCTTTCAGAACTCCAAATGTGGTTTAATTGTATTTGAAAACTGCCAAATATCAATGGAGATCAATCTTGTCCCATTGATCTGTTTATGCAGTTAAACATGTAGAATATCAGATTCAGGCTCTAACATATTTAAATACTCCTCTATTGATCAGCCACTGCCATGATCCAGCACAGATGATGGCACAGATGATTACAGGAAGCTGCTTGCTCTGGTTTGTTCAACTGATACCTCTGTCTTTCAAAACGCATCATGGAAAAAGTGACCCACAGCTCAAAACCAGAGTGGGTGAGACAGATGGGCACACAAACTTCTCACACAAAAAATGTTCAATTCATGGAAAGATTTTAGCTTCTAACATTGGAAACAACAAAAAATACATACTGAAAAGTGTGGGAAAGCGCATTCAAATCCTGCACCTTACTGCCTGAATGTGACAAGAGGTGAGTTAGAGAGCTTGGACAATCTTTGTTATTTCATGAAAGTCATCAACTACTCCCCAAGTCTGTTTGTCTATCTAAAGGATAAAGGTCTAAATATGACAGAACAGTCTCCTGTGGAAAATGATGGGACTACATTGCAAAAATGCTAGATCTTGCAATGATATTATTGGATTAGTTTTTGGTTCTGGTTAGAGAGCTCTACAATGAAGTGAGAAGTACTTTGCTATGAACAGATTTTCTAGGGTAAAAATGTCCCTTTTGTTTCTCAGATATTTTGAATACCCATGAAAAAGCTAACCAGGAAACATCGACCTCTGTAATTGCAGCTCAGAACTAACTGGGCACAGAAAGAGCACACAGGGAAGGATGAACTGTTTGTTCCAAATATCGTATGTGGATCAGGGTCAGATATCAGAGGAGAATCACTATTAAAGTTTCAAGGAAACAGTTCTGTGTTGGTGCCTCTCAAGAGAGCAGAGGGGAAAGCACCTCTCATGTCTCTCAGACATACGAATCTAAGTGAATGCAGCAAAAGGCAGAAGGAGATAAGGATTTAGATCTTGGAAAAAGAGGAAAAGCAGGATGGCTTAAAAAGCATTCATTGAGCCTTTCTAGATCTTTAAGGATTCCTGTAAGGATTTCCTTGAAGGGGAGAAAAGAAATCTTTGTATAGTTCCAGGAAGTGCCTAATGCATATGACAACAGATTGGAGTGATGCAAGGAAGTGCCTGGAGTGTGGTCTTTGCATTCCTAAGCAGAGGGTCTCAGAAAAACTCAGCATTGCTGTGGATGAATAAGCATAGCTTGATGTAGTGCTCTTTCTGAGAGCTGAAAGCTTTATTTCTTGGGCTTCACAAATACATATAAATTGCTCTGTGGTGTTTCAGGTGAGAGAAAGCTTGGAATGCAAATTATTATTATTATTATTATTATTATTATTATTATTATTATTATTATTATTATTCTGCTTTGTCAGCTAGTAAAGGTAAGTAAGAAATTGTCCTTGTCAAGTTTTCTTTAAAATTGAACTTTGCTTCAGGCCTTAAGTAAACAGACATCTCTGGGAACTGATGCATGTGGTACTGCCATTATGTTATCAGATATGTACATTCTCCTGAACTGTACACAAGACAGTGTTTGAACAAAGTCTAAATGTTTTATAAATTTTTCTTCATAAGCTAAATCTACCTTACATACACGTTATGAGGTTATATTGGCGGCTTCTGAAATAAGTTCATGATGCTAGATTAGAAGAAACAGACATTTTTTAATAGTAGTGATAATTGTAACTGTTTTTACTTGCAATAATCTTTTTGAGGAGAGCACTGCAGCTGCTTTAGACTCAGGACTCAGTTAATAGTTGATAACTGTCTTTGGCAGGACTTGAAGAACTCAGCAGCTGCTGAGTGTGAAAAATTTTGACAGAAATAACATTGAAAAAAAAAGTATTGAAGAAATATGAAATAAGGAAAACTAAGACTGTGCCATGTCTAGAGGATCTGTTAACAGGTGTCAAGCTTTGCAGGTAATACTATGATGGTAACAGCAACTTGAACAGCTGTTATCAATATTTCTAACTTACTAAGAAGCAGCTAGCTAATCATTAGTTTCTTTACACCTTCTGGCAACCTTGTAAAGATTGCTAGGAGTTAATGTAAATCCCATAAAGTTCACAAAATGTCCTATGACTACTGGAACTTTGTGGGAAACACTAATTTAATAACCAACCAAGAGATTACAATACAAAACATTTGTTGAAGGTACCTTCATATCTGAGCGTGACTGACAGTGTGATGAATGATGATTGCTGGGTTAGCTTTGAACAAGCACTCTTCCTCCAGCAAAGTCAAACAGACCTTGCAGAAGAAGTCATGGAATTTGCTTTCTGCTAAGGCAACTGAGTCATTGAAATCTGTATGCCAAATCTTTGATACTCTGAACTCAACTTCAGGGGTGGATGATTCTCAAAAGAATCTCTCTGGAGCTCTCATGTCATTGCTATATGCTAGCTAAACACTCTGATACCCTTGTGCTCACAATCACAGTCACTTCACCAGCAAAGCCCAGTGCAACATTCACAGGACAGCATGCCACTCTGTTCTGTCTGCCAGGCAAAATGCAATGTATCTGTTCATGATTGATATAAAGAATATTTTAGTGTGTATGCTTGGAAAACTCTTTGCAGAGTGCTTCCAAGGAGGCAGGGAGAGCAGTAAACAATGTCTTTGTGTATGTGAGTTTGAAAGCCTCTGTTAAACTTCACCATCAATGTTTAAAGGTTAAAATTCACACGATCCCTCTTCTTACCATAGACAATACACATCATAGCATTCATTCACAAATGCACACCAGTCTCTCATATAAAGTGGAAAAAATAAAGGATTGAAGGGCATAAAATATGCAGGAAGCTATTCTATCCCCATATGGCCTGAAATTTGCTCAGGGTATTATACATGTGATTAGCAACTGTCTGTCAACTAAGGGGAAAAAAAAAACTTGGAAAATTTAAGGAGGATATGGATTTTACTGAAGATGCAGTAGTCAAACAATGATTAAATATAAAAAGCAGAATGATAATTTTTCTGCCTCAAAGATGAAGTCTTTGAAGACAGAGAAAATAACTGGTGAGATTCTCTTCTTTTTTGTTGGCACATTTGCTAGGACCTGCCTCAATAATGGGTTAACATTTCAAACGTGGAGCCAAATCTATCAATTGCATTGTTCTGGTCTGATTGTCAGGACCAAAACTAGACCCATTTGTTTTTAAAATATCTTTAAGAGTGCTAAACATATGTGTACATAAAAGTACAGAAGAGTTTGTTGAGGCAGTGTTATTGATTATGAATGGACATGGGCTAATACACATAAAGATTAGTGTGCAATACATACATGCAATGGGAAGAGTTAAGCGTTGCCACATCCATTCTTTCTGCAGGCCAATAGCTGGCATTTCATAATGGAACTGCAATCCTCACATTTGCTTTTAAAATAGTAGTCAAGTTGGATGTAAATAAATACACACACACACATATATGCAAGACTTGACACATAATATCTTAGAATCAGGGAGCCTGTTTCATTGAGGTCAGCAAATAAATGTCATGTTTTTAGTAAAAATTTACTATCTTAAATCTTAATGCATTAAAAAACCTATTATAAGTTAGCATCTCTGATAGGAGTATTTATATCCTAACATATATGTTTCAGAAACCAAACATTCATCATAAGCATATAGAATTTCTGGGGCTTCATGTACATGATAAACTCTGATGGTACATTCACAGCATGCTTTCTTAAGATGCCACTCAAAATAGCTCATGGTGGATTCACTTACTGCTGGCTTCCCTTACTCCAGGCTTCATTCTAAATTTTGTCTGTCTTAAAAGTATGATGAAGCTTCTTGAGAGAAGAAAAATTACACATAAGCACTTAACATTTCTCTTACTTTTACAGCAATAAGTGGTTGATAGCATCTAACAGATATTTTATCTCCATCGTTACCTAGCTCCTCTCCACTACAGTACCTAACTGATACACAAACCTAAATGAAACTCTCATGAAGCTAGAAATTATTCCTCAGTTTATGTTGGAACAGAGACTTAAAGAGATTCATATGTCTTGCCCCAGAGGAAATGAAAAGTTTGAACCTGGATCAAGCTCAAGTCTTCTAAGTTTCAGATCAGAACAACAGCAAGTCTTCATAAACTCTTCTTATACTCAGGTTACATTTAAAGTGACTTGCTACACTATAGTTCATTCACTTTAGTTTTGTCCCTTTTATTTCCATATAGCTACCAAGTAAAAGCTGTAAGGGGACAAGCATAACTTCCTCATCTGTTACTTACATAACAACATGAAGAATAAAGGCTACCCTTATCAAGATCTGCAGTGTCCTATCAAAACCAGTGTTTACAATTTGCCTAGGCTTATGTACAGAAGGACAACGTGCATGAATATATTTACCTACACTTGTTCCATCAAAGGCGTGACAGCTTGGTTTAGAAAGGTCAGTAACTTCTTCTGAAACAATACTTCAATTCTCTTCCTTGTTTGTGGAAGAGCAGAGACTACTATAGTCTCAGTTTTAAATGGTTCTGTCTGCTTAGCTAATTCCCCCACATATGCTGTGTTCAGTAGTGACATATGTCCAGTGTTTCCACAGGCTTAAAAGAGGAAAAAACTTACATTCTGCCAAAGAACAGCCAAGACCATAGAGGAGATGAAATACAAGATAAAGTAGTAACACTGCAATGGAATGAACCCATATGGGACCTTGATTTTTTTTAAAGTGACACATTACAGACATAAACCTGAGTTGGAAGGATCAATTCTGTATCAGCAGTAAGAGCTAAGCTCCAAAATTCAGCAGGGTTCAGATCTCCTGCCTGGACTTGTTCCCATCCCTCTGTGAAATGAAAGTATAATAGGAAACTCTAGCAGGAACATGTATTTTCAGCTCCATGATTTGATTAATATTGGTAGACCACTTTCAGGATGACTCATACTGCATACTGTATGTATCTCCTGAGAAAGATTCAGTCCACTTACATACTAACTTTTATCATATCTGGGAATGTACAAATACTACACTTAACATACACTCTATTGCTCTGTACATACTTTTTGTATATATCTGTAATAGGAAGTTAAATGTACCTAGGATTGTTTTCTGGCAATAAAGTCAAGAGCCAGAAGATCTGAAGGTCTGAATAAAAAACTCTTATCCTCCAGAGAAGCTTGGACATGTTTGAACACTTCATAGCAGGTATGGTCTTGAGGAGTGTGTTAGTTGTTGTAGATACAAGAAAATGGAGACTGTTTCACCATTTTATCAGTTCTCTTAATCTAATTCACTAGTACAGATATAGCACCTGCAGTCACCTTACAGTGAGGTATGCAATGAGGCATACCTGCTCATATAAATACATAGACATAGTACTTAAGACTCTCAATATAAATGCCTCATAAGGAAAGACATATTAGTATTTAATTTCACAAAGCTGGGCTCAAACAGACCAAGGTTGTCAGGGAAGTAAAATTGTAAGTTGCCTAGGCTTACTGACATGATTCCCTGAGAAGAGCTTCATTCATTAGTGGAATTTCAACTGATAGCCATTGCTGATAGAAAGTAAGACAAGGAAATCAAACCTGTGCAATGACAGTATTATTTGCAGCTGCTCTGCTCACCACGGACACAGTATTCTGAGAACAGGAAGAGAAGGCCAATGTGTTTGCTGGGAAGGAAGTATGTGGTGGTTTTAGTATCTGCTGGTTTTCACTCTAGATGCCAAACCAAAGCTTCAACCACTAGCTGTCCCTAAGTATGCTATGACGGCTTTCACAAGCACAGCTCAAGGCATTTCACTTAGTTGTCACTTTTGTTTCAAAACCACCGTTGTGCAATTGCTTTGGTGTGGAATAGAAGCTGAATTTCACCATAGAGATAGGCACAATTCAGTGGTGGGAGAAGTCATCCCAGCAGACTTTGTAAAGCGCTTTGGGATTCTTACAGATGAAAGGTGCTATATAAATGTCAGGTATTGTTATACACCACTTAGGAAAAATGTTTCCATTTATTCCTCTGGATTTACTGTTGAACATTCAGAGATAATAGGTCATTGCTGATAATAACAGTAAGAATAGCATCTTGAATGCTGCAGACTGTGTAGATTGCTCTGTGTTCTGCTTGTCTGTAACGGGAGGTTGCATACTGATAAGAAGGAGGAATTTTTTGACAATACATTTATGAAGAACTAGCTATTTTTCATATTATGTGGTCAAAGTGCAACTGTCAGAGTTATTTACATGACTGCATCATTTACAACTCAGGGTTATTGGAAAGATTCAGCAAAAAGGTAAGATGCTTTCATGATTGTATTCAAAGCCACACAGTACAAGACCGTCCTATAGTAGGGCCATTTTTTTACTTTATTACCTCTCCCTATTTGTCTAAATTTTATTTTGTTAATACATTTTATTTAAATGCATGACAGATGTTTCTAACAATGCTTACCCTAGCATTAGTTAGAATTTGTTAGCGAGATTCCACTAACAGGAATGCCTTTGGATTTTGATGGGGTTTTGGGGGGTCTGGGGAGACAAATGTAGTCCAGTATTGATTTTAATAGGAGCGTAAAAGGCACACTATTTTTGCCAGGTAGATGCATGATTTCAGCTACACTATAACAAATCATACTGTCTTTATAATACTGGAAAACTATCCTGCTCCAGCAGTTCTCTCAAGTGAGTAACACCTGAATATAAAAATCCTCACATTCCCCCTTCCTCTTCTGCTTCCAAAGACTCTCCTCTCAGGTTTCTGCCTTCCAGTTGGGGTATCTCATTAACCTGCAGGCTCTATCCCTGCCTCATTATCTTCTCCAAAACATCTAAAAGAGGCAGAAGCCAGGCTGCGTTAACCCACTGATTGCTGCTGACCAAGTGATGTCCCTGAGCCCATTTGGAAGCAGATTTGGATGAATAAAAGATGCTGGAAGATGTGGTCTTGGACTGAATATTGGATAAAAAACCATGCGTAATCTACAGTGAATATTCATTTTGTCAAAACCTTCGCAAAAACCTTTGTGTGCAAGGGAGCTGAATCTACTCTAAGGAAGCTATGCAAGCTTCCCTATTATTCCCAGTTTCTTTTAGCATAGATGCTCTGTAAAAGCATTAGCATGTACAGAATTATCTCCTCCCCACCTTGCTAGCCAGCAAGAGCACTTTCCTGGACAATGTATAAAGATTATCCACATGAAAACCAGGAAAATACTTAAGAAAATGTGAAATTGCTGAGATTCATTTTACAGTCCCATCCTCCTTTCAGGAATGGCACAGATGAGCTCTGTGAGTACAGTAGGTACTCAACAGCTGCAGCATTGTGGTTATAGCTACATGTATCTTATGCAAATTCTGAGTCTTCCTAGAGTATTGACATTTACATCTACCTTCAGCAGCTCTGTTCAGAATTACCATGAAAGATCAGAGTGTATCTTGGAGGTCAGTGTGATCATAATTTGGCCATGCTGCTATATTTACTCTTGCTAATAGAGCTGCCTTCTATTTATTTTTCCTTATTGCTCCTTTTAACTTGTTCTCCCCCTGTGGAAGTTTTACCATAGCCACTGGGATGAATAAAATCTCAAAATTCTGGGAAGACTGTGATGGATTTGTCCCACACACGAGGAAGAAATTCTTCCCCATGAGGGTGGTGAGATGATGGAATAGGTTGCCCAGGGAGGTCGTAGAAGCCCCATCCCTGGAAGTTTTTAAGGCCAGGCTAGATGGGGATCTGAGCAATATGATCTAGTGTGAGGTGTCCCTGCCAATGGCATGGGGATTGGAACTAGCTGATCCTTGAGGTCCCTTCCAACCCTAACAATTCCATGATTCTAGGATTCTATGAAAAGAAATGGCGAAACAGCAGAAACACAGAAGAGCATGTATAGATTTAGGTATCATTAAAGAGTGAGTAACATAGGGTATTAAATGTTTCATGGGGTAACCAAACTGTTAATACAAAACATACCTGCTTAAAGGACTTAAATTTAACAGAGAAAGCAAAATTAAAAAAAAAAAAAAAAGCCTAGAATGAAACCAGTGACACACTCATGCAGTTAGTCAGTGATCTAAGAGATGAGAAAAGACATTTCTGAAACCTCCTCCCAAAAGTAAAATAATGAAACCCGAAGTTTTACCCCAATAGATTCTTCCTGTGCACAGGGTTAGCATACCAGAAACCAAAAGCATGAAATGTCTTCCAAATATTAAATCACATCAAGCCTCAAGTGACATACTATTCTTTAGTATTTAAGTGAGCAAACACATAAACATAAAAAGACACATGTTCATCACATGATAGATGGAGCATCCAACTAACTCTTCCCAGAGATTTCTTTATGGAAACCACCAAAGAACCTCTATAATTTAATCATAAGCCACTTCAACTGGCTACCTGCCTGTTAATTGCTCAGACAATACACAAAAGACCACCCAGTGATTCATTGGGCTGTCACTCCATATAACTAAAGCAACAAATATAAGAAACAGTGCCTGAAATCAGTCTTTCTTGTAATGTCTTCTCTGATGTTTTTCTCAGTATCCGACCCACTAATGGTGTTCATCAAGTTCTTTAAAAACTTGAAATCTTATTGCTGCAAATCTCAAGTTCCTAAGAACAGCTGACACTCCAAGGTGATTCTGCAAAAAACATCTCTACTCATTTGGTAATTCTGACTTTCTATATCCCATTGCTCTGGTAGTTTTGTTGATTCAGCCCACTAACTTTGGGCAGGGGTAATACAAATATATCAGGCTTTTTATTATGTCAGTATGTATTTTACTTACAAAATGCCATGACCACCCACACAGCCCCCGACATATCCTTACAAAACTTCTCTGAGACCCTGCAAGTATTTCCATTCCACAGACAAAATACTCACACACATAAAGTTATTTTAAGTTTCCAAGAGCTTTTTAAACATATATTCTTTCTAGGTCATAAATAGTCAGCACCAATATGAACTCTGAATTTAAATGCATTTTTGGTTGCAAGGCGCAGAACTCTTTCAATAACTACTTTGAGTGTACTATCAGTGTGACAGAGAAAAGGTGAAAATTGATTTTTGCTACTTAAGCAGTGGCATTATTTTGAAAATATATTAAAAACACTTCCATGTGGATTTGGGAGACCTCAAAGCAGCTTTCTGACAAATATCTGCTTACTGGGATGGTATCTAAGATTAATTTAGTGGATGCTATGAAATGGAGAAGGAAAACCACCAAATCTCCAACCAATATGCAGTTAAAATATATTTGCTCTAGGCATGTATTTTTCTGGAAGAGATAAAAGAAGGGAAGTTGCTTTTCCCATTCACATTGTCCAGTGTATCAGGAGAGACAAAAGCTGGCTCTCCCTGTGTTTTGATGGGGCATGTATTCTGTTGCTCCTCTTTACTCACCATCATTAATTCTACATTTAATATTGTCACAAATTTTATCAGACACAAATTCAGTTTCTCTTTACTGGTCTTCTACCTGAAGCACTAGTTAGGCAGGAGGTTGGGCTGTTACTCCAGGACATGTATCAGCTTTTTGGTAATAGAATTACCATAGAATTAGGCACTGGGAGTCTGTTTGGTCACAGACCATCCACTGAATGTAGCTTGAGGTGGTAATGAACCCTCCACTATGGAATTCTGAATGTGGTCTACCTAATTACAAATGGCTGGATGAGACACTGGGCCAAGAGTTTCTACTTCATACTACATAGCAACAGCATCAGAGGGATCATGGTTCCTCTTTCTATCCCAGCTTCTGTCCAAGGCTAGAACAGACCTGCACAAATCTGCAATGAGGATGGTTAAGTGCCATGGTCTGCCCACTTTCACAGTTACTTTAACAGATGTCATGCTCAGTGTGGCTTAAACCTCTGCCAAATGCATTCTCAGATAGGCTCCTACAGAATGAGAGATGCTGTCCACTGGATATTTAATCTCCCTGTTACTTCAGCTGGTTAAGATGCATTGATGAAGTCTGTGCCAATCAACTTCAATGACAGCTTACTAAAACACTACCATTTGCTTCCAGCATTTAAACAGTATTTCCTACCATCACTATGTCTTTTTTGCTAGTTCTAGGTTTTTTCTTTGTGCAGTCACATGTATAACACCTGCTTTTATCTCCCAGGGCCTGGAGATGATCCCACAAAGCCTCCTTAAGGTTTCAGCTGATGCTGCAGAGAATGAGGCTGCCAAACAGCTTTGATTCTGGGTCTCGTTGCTCTTTCAAAACCTCTGTCTACTTCTTAGCCAAAGTAAATGTCAGCGTGCAGCCAATTCCAACCTATGCCAAGCTAAAGATATTTGGACCTTCAGAATGTTTTTTCTAGGATAATTCACGATAACTTTTACAAAGCATTATGATTAGTACTGCCCAGAGCACAAAATCCCACACTGTGTATCTCACTACTTTTTTCTGTCCTTCCTCTTTGTATTGTTGGCATGGATACTCACAGTCAACAACCTTCCAGCCCAAGCACCTCCTAGTTGCTTCTCATTCTGTGAGGAAACAAATGTGGGGACTGTCCTAGTAAATCTTAACATTTTTGAACACCCCATGTATCCTAATCTAGTACAATAGAAAAAGTAGTAGCAATTCAATTTAAGGAAAGAAAATGCATCATAATGTCTGAAAACCCAAAAAGTAGCACCTGTACTCATACCGATATGACACATTGCCTTTTAAACACTGATATTATGAAGTTACAGGCTTAAAGGTATACATAACTAAGCTGACATCCATCTTTAAAGTAATAATCCTTTCAGTTCATTTTTGACAATAGTATTCTTAAACATGGTGTTTCAGAATAAACTCAAGAAAAGGCGGAGTGGATTTCAAGGCTTGAGTGCTGCTGCCATCTACATGGCAGCAAGACTATAAACCAAACACCAAAAATATGTATGTTGCATTTACTGGGCAGAGCTGTATGCCTGTTTGCCAGTGTGATCAGAGAAAATAAAGTTCTGAAAATGAATAGAATCTTTTATTACCCCAAAATTGTACGTGGAAAATTAATAATGATTCAGAGTACAACTTCTCCAAGTCCTTATTATCAAGAAGTGCACACATTATTCAGATAAAATTTAAGGAGAACATGATTATTTTCCAGTGCTGGATGTTGTTAATAGTTTTCTGCTGAGTATTAAGTTTGAAATGCTCTGCAAAACAAAACCAACAAAAAAAAACCCCACAACCAAAAAAAGCAAAACACAAACCAAACAAATAAACAAACAAAAAGAGAGACAATCCCCTAGCTGCTGTAAAATAAAGGGTGCAGTGCACTTCAGGAAATGACATATACTGCTTCTTCCAGTGATGCTATTTTCCACAACTATCTGATTGAGACTATTACTAGAGGAAGAAATAACAGTTTTTATCCCTTTTTGCAAGACATAATGTAAAGTCAGGCTGCATAACTCTGTCTTCTCAAGCTTATGCTTCTAGAAACACATGAAAGAACAAGGGAAGTACAATTAAATTTGTACGTTGTTAAAATTCTACCAAATGTACAGTCTACTACAAAAAAAAATAATCTCTGATGTTTTTTAAGCATTATAATGTTTAAGATGCTTTAGCAACTTGCACTGCTTCCCAATCACAGCTGTATTTGTACTTACCCATCACACGATATCCAGGACGCTCAGATTCATTGGAAGACGAGGAAGGTGGTCTTTGTGTGACATGCCTCTGTCCTGCATCACAGCTCTCAGACACGCTTTAGACTTTCCAGCAGGTGTCATTCAAGAAACAAACTTCCCGTGGTCCCAAATAAAGCAATCCTGGGTTACTGTGCAAATTTGATGTTGCATCTAACTTCAGTATTATTTCTTCAAAAATAAGATTGATGAATTTTAACTTTAGGGATCTATAAGTTCCAACTGTAACCCAACTCAAAATCTTACAGCTTTTCTGACCAAAATATGCAGTTTGCTTCCATACACTATGCAGAAGGAAAAAGGGGAAGATCAGTCCTCTGCATCCTTTCTTCAAGCAATAGAAATGGCCTGCAAAATTCAGCAGAAATATCCACTGCAAGAAGCAGGACTTGGTCTTCACAGATACTCCATCAGGAACATGTATGCAATGCTACTCAGCATTGGCACAATGACTTTGAGGTCTGTGCTGGACCTCACTGCCCTAGTCTGCCTTCAGAGAAAATGCTCTTTTAAACGGAGCAAAAGCTTGGAGAGAAGTAATGCTGCTTATTGCACCTGTCTGATTCTTTTCTGAATTTTCAACACTTCAGCTCACCCAGCCTTGCAAAATCATTTTTCTTGCTAGATTTCTGGTGTCATTTGGAGCTTGTAGCCCTCTTACACAGCGATTCTGTTCCAAGTGTCTCTTTTTCTAAAGAAACCCTGGATCTCATATACGTATTTAAACTTCCACGGCAATTTGCCTTCAGAACATTGTTCACTGGATTGGAAAGGAGCTTTGCTCAACAAAATACAACCCCAAAATGGATGCAGCTGACTTCAATGATTACATTTGAAGTATGTAAACAGCACCAGAGATTTCAAAATATAATGTTTGCCTTTGCAGCCATAAATAAACAGTTCAAAGTTTAGGGATGTTTCCAGGCAGGAATATAGGTCATTGAATATTTAGCACGTACGAATCATTTGGAAAAGTCAAAATTACTCAAATCAGTGATGTCAGAGAGTTTTGGTTTGGACATATACTAAAGGAACAGTAACTTCCTATACATGGTTTATGTGTTAATTTTTATGTGTGTTTTTTAAAACTATTTTTAAATAATAATAAAATTAGCTATGCACATAATGTAAAGAGAGACCCCTGCATATAGCATTCCAAAACTCCAGTCCTGTGCTGAGATAACACTGATGCCTGTGCAGGTTGTCCTACGCTTGCATAGTATCTGCCTTGTTTCTTCCCTGGCTTGCTTGTTCCACCTCTGCTCTTTCCACTGAGGTCAGTACTTGCCTTGATGTGGCCTGGCCATACAAGCCCTAATACAAAAGGAAGTGGGGAGACACAGAAGCTTATTGCTAGAGTGGGGAGAAATTACCCTGATTATGAAACCACAACTCAAACCATCCACTTTACTGGACCCTGGAACTTCTGGATAAAAAAAACAAAAACACAAAAAAACCCCAACAGACCTTTCTCCTTAAGCAGTTCTGGCATTCATTCATTTCTTAATCCATATCTAAAATTTAGAAAACTACTCTAAAATATTAGCATATTACCCATTTTGGCAGGATTCCTTCAGCATAACAGAACAGAAATACATTCTTAATTACCTTGCGACTTCGCTGTAAAATCCATCTCCATAAGCATGAATACAGTGGCACATCAGACTGCTTTAGTATAGAAATGCTTCTTCAGTTATGGCTTACGAGAAACAATTTCAGAAGGTTAATATGTGTTTTTGTATATAGCTCTAAAATTGGCACTAATGCAGAAGGATTGTTCTAAGCAAGAGTTCATCTTGAGCATACGCTGCAAAGTTGGCTGTTTCAAAGACATTCAGAACATGTGGGAAATATATTTGCTTTACTAGGAAAGAAATGTACCTAATTAAAAAAAGTTCCTGTCTTACCTTACTAATACTGTAATTATAATTAGCACAAAGCACGCACAAGCATGTGCCAAACACCAATCACCACTGCACAAACCATTCTAAAGGGCTGTCTGTATTGGCAGGCTGCTGATGTGCACTGCTTTGCAGAATTAAAGACAAGCAATCAAATATTATGTTGCACAAATGTAATTGCTGCTTACAGTGGTACTGGTGTTACAGACAATGCCAATTCCTTGGGCTATGAGAACTCTTCAAACACATCAGTTTTTAAAATATCAAGGAGAAATAGTTTTATGGAGATTTGTTACTCTGGCTCTAAGAACAGAGCTGGCCCAAGAAAGCAGATACTGACACTGATGCAAAGCAGAAATGTTTGTCGTGAAGGGAAATAAGACTTTTCTATAGCAATGGAACACTACTGCAGCAAACTAGAGGTGACTGGTGACAAGGACATGTGGCAAAGGGGATAGCAAGGTTCACCCTTTATTTGCTGTTTTACTGTCTGGTGATTCTGTGATTCCTGTAGGTGCACACTAATTTCCTGTGGTTTCATTTGCAATTTTACTTTTTCTGTCTTGGTGACTGCAGCTTTGATTTAACCACAAAAGTTAAGATATATGTTGTTACAGGTTTAAGAGGCATAGAGAAGAGAAGTCCTCCAAGTACCAGAGAGGTGCAGGGAGGTGGACACCAGAAAATGCAATTGTTCTTTATTTCATTCCCATCAGCCTCCATCTCCCTTCCATGTACAAACTGGCTGCATAGTCAAGTTTCTTCCCTTTTCTCCCTCTCTCTGCTCCCAGACAGACCTTATCTCTTGTGGGGGAGGTTTGTGGCCTGGCTTCACCCTTGGCAGAACTAATTTTTACTGCATCATTCGGGTCTGGGTAGGGAGGTATGGGGTGCAGGGGCAGTTAGGCCTGGTTGCAGGGGAAGGTTTTGGGAAGCTTCTGGCCTAGCGAGATCTTGGTAAAGCCCAGACTGGAGAGGACTGGGCTGAGGCTAAATAGGAATTGGTGCATTTAGTATATTTTTGCACTGTTGTACATAGCTGTGAATAGTACTTCCATTTAAATTTCCAGTTCTTTCCAATTGCTTTCTTTTACTCCTTTGGGGAGGGGTAAAAAGACTTCCGTCTGCTCCCTAAAACTATGGCATATGTCAGCTGGAGATGTGTTCTGCTCTCCATTGAGTTCTACAAGTACAAATAAGTCAACAAAATTATTCCAAACATCCAACACAGTAAGTGAAATAATGAAGCCATAACACTCAACATCCACATTGTTTAGTCACCATAATTCAAATACAAGCTTATATAAACAAAAGATACATTTTACATAGGAAAATACCTGCTAAGAAGAAGTAGTTTCTTAAAAAAACATCAAATGTGTAAAACCCAGTGACTTTTCTGTTAAAAATTGTCACTATTTTTCCTGCATGATATTTATAATTACAGAATAATAATATAAATATCTTCTCTGGGTTGCAGCCTGTTTTAATGGCCCATTCTTTAGTTGAGTAAGAACAGAAATACTCCTTCTCAGGAGGCCCTTCTACCCTGTTTCTCAAGACCTTGGTGTCATACACTCTAGTTAGAAATATGGACTCATGGGATATAAAAAAGTAGAAGGAAGAAGTTCTCATGTCTCTTTCATGTGTCAGTCCTGTAGCCATGACATTTCCCCATGAGAAAGCAAGCGTCACTGACAAGAGAATCTTTCCATACTGAAGAAAACTTCCCTCTCCTAGTTCAGGCAGCTTATGGCTGACGTGAGAACTGGAAAGGATAACCTCAGACCACGACTCCCACCATAAGAAACAGATACAGAAGAGCACATCTTCAGGTCCCTTTGACTTCATTAGCACTGACTGCTGGTAATACAGAGAGTGAGCTTACTGCTCTGGGTGGCCACTATTTGTCAAACCAGCATAAATCGCCCAGAATGTTAGGTGATAAATGAGTCTAATAAGCTGCAAATATTCTCCAAAGATAATGAGATTTATTAAAAAACAGAAAGAAGACAAAAATGTATAGCTGCTTTTTCCCAGTAAATGTAAATAGAAATTCAGTGAAGTATATAATTTCAGAAGAGGACTCCAGCAGGCTTCTCCACCCTCATGTTGGTACTACATTTCTACAGCTGATGGTGATGGCAATATTTATAGAAAATAAAAATTTGCATTCAAGACATGACCAGATTTATAATCAATTTCCCATGCTCTCCTGCACACAGGACATTCATTGGTTTTTCAGTTGTTCCTAAATATTCCCTGTTTAATTAAAGACGTGTGTTTTTCCTTTAAATGCAAACACATTTTCTAATTATTTCAAATGCATTTGTTTTTGCTCAGTGTTAAAAGTGTTACTGGTAACAAAAGTCAGAAACAAGGAGTGAGAGAAAGATTTAGAACTGATGTATGTAAAAGCATGTTAAATGAATACAAATGTTTTACGGCCAAAGTTTGATGATTTGGGATCACTACATCAACTAGTGAAAACTGCCTCAAAATAAAGAGTTTGTATTTTCTATATGAATGCTGTGTAAATTTAATTGGATAAATGTAAATCTATTAGTGATGGAAATGTCAATTGAAGCCAACAAATCAGCAAGAAGAGGCAGATCTTGTGGAAGGTATTTCTTCTGGAAATGAGTTGCTGAAGGTACACAATAATAAATACACCAAGTCACTTATGGCCTAGTTCTTGGATGTTCTTGTGCATCTTCTAATTTTTTCAGCTAAGCAGGGTCTTCTAACACACCTTACAGGAGCACACCTTAGATATCCAGGGATGTGGCTTCATGTCATCTGGAAAATAAATTAATTCATCTGGCTTAATGATTTTACAGTTTCAGGTACTTGATAAGATTTTGTTTTAAAAAAATAAGTTGTTTGTCAATATTTTTATACAGTAGTAAACTTGGTAATTTTTGTAATGGAATGCAGTCTTTCACCACCACCATCCAGAAGATTGCTATACTACGAGATGCAGTATGAAACCCAAACCAGCTCAAGAGTATGTATGCTATTCCTCAAAATTTTCCCCTTAAGCAGCCTTCTGCTTCTTCCCTTCTGTTTAAAAAAACCCAACAACATTCCAGTGGATAGTTTCTGCTGTAAATTAATAGACTGCTTCTGTTTCCTCTGAAAATATAATTTCCAAACATGTATTTTCTTTCAGGAGAAATAATCCTTTGATATCTGTAAACAAAGGTAACAGAAAGGTATACTAATAAAGCATTGCATATTAATTCTATCATGGCTTACCAGAATTCCACAGAAAAGCTCTTTTTTTACCTTCATGTATGGTAGTATTTACAACTCAAATTTTAAATATTACTTTGCTTAAACAGATACAACACCTTTCATAAGTACATGAACATCAAGGAAGCAGGACACTACTTCCCACTTTTAGGGTATTTCGTAAATTTATCATGTTTGCTACCATTTTTCTGTCCTAGACACACAGTGGTACGTACACACTGTCTTGATATCTACTATGTAGTCTTCAGCTTTTACAGTTTGATCGACTATTAAAAAACCCCCAAACAAACAACAAAACAAAACCTAAGACTCATGATACTGGCAATCCAGAATACTGACTGGATGTTACACTACAGCTCTTTCAGTGAAATTCTGGATTCATCTGTACCTACACTGGAAACTCCAAGAACTCATTCTGGAACAATTCCTAAGCATCAACATGTTACATGCAGCCACTGAGCAGTATGGGCTATCAGTGCCTGTCATCAGTGGGCTGCCCCGGCATTGCATCTTCCTGCTTCCTGCATCACCACCACCAACCTACAGCACTCAGTTCCTGAATCAGTCCTCATTTACTTCTACCTACTCCTCATGATGCAAATTCAAGAAACCATGCTTTTTGAGGGTTTATGTGACATGCTGCTGATGTAAATAGCATACTCCCCAGTGGACAGAACTTGAAGATGCTAAGTGAATATTCAACAGAGTAACTAACTTGCCTGATCATAAGACAGGTGCAGTTTTAGTGCTGTGTTTTAAAGCACAGAGTGGCTAATCTCTTATTAATACCTTCTCATTTATATTTGCTGCAGTTATGTCTCACAGACTATTTCAGGGACAGTCAGAGATCTTTCCCATCTCTATGCCAAGGCCTATCTAGGACAAGCAACTAACCAAGGCTGTGGAAACTACTTGGATTTTCACTATTACCTGTTACACACCCAGAATAACATTCTGTCCTAGAAAGTCAAAGAATTAAGAGAGAAAAATTTGACATGGCCAGTGTTTTTCGGAAATGAAGGGATGGGAAAGATTATGAGCTGCAGAGAGGACCAGCTGACTCAGGCAGAGACTGTCTGGATACTGAAGGCCATAAGCATATCGGGTTCTTACCATTTACATGGTATTCAGCCAAAAGACAGAAACCACTCTCTAATCTGTCTACAGCTTCTGACTCAATCTTCCATTAGGGAGGTTCAATTTCCCTCTATTACCAAGTGAAGTAATAGTCTATTGTCTAGTCTACTGCAACATCTCTGTTGAGGGAAATAAGATGCAAGAGGCATCTGTGCCTTCATTATTTCTTGTGACTTCAGCTCAAATCTATTCCTTTTTCTCATAAGAGCTATACTTGCCGAATCCTCCTCAGTGGCACTGCACCACATATGAAAGCTAAGAAACCTCAAGTTATGTCAAGTCGTTCTACAATCCTCTTACATTGTGACTGACAAAATTCAGAGCATTTTCAAACCCTTTAAAATCCATCGCAAGCACTTCCCTTGACAAGATGATCTGCCCTCTGGAGGTGTGATTTTTCCACCGTTTGTACAAGAGAACTTCAGTGAATAGGTCAGACCTTGAAGTTTAACTTGTACATTCATGTTCACTCAGTTTCAGCCTCTTTCTCATTTTCCCTAAATGTGGAATATTTGTCTGATAACATGGAAAACGCTGCTGGGAACACTCGGGGACAGTGAATTCTTTATAGGGGGTTGATATGATTAAAACTCAAGTTGTACAAAAAGCTGTTGTAGTTCTTATCTGATTATTATGTTCAAGGCCAGAGAAGAGACAAGTTTGAAAAGCCAAGGCTTTGCATGTCAAACAGAAGTAGTCCTCAGCATGTGGGGAAAATGGCAGTGATAAACCTACTATTAGGTATCTGAGAGAAAAGCCCAGTATCTCCTCTGTGTGGGGGCTAAAATAGACATGAGCCACTATCACAGATAATGGCAGCTTGTAGGCACATGAAGGGAGCAACTAAAATCCATTTCACTTAGACAAGAAACTGCAGTCTGGTATTTACCTGTGTCCATCACATCTGAAAAGTGTTTACTGTGAATTATCCAAGAGAAAAGTGCAGGTTGAGGGGTTTCATTACCTATCTGAGAGTAGTTTAGATCACACATTGAACACAAGAAATCACAGGTAAATCTCAGATTGGTGTCTTGGGTAGCCAAATGGATTCCTGCTATTCATCTGAGTGTATGCCTTTTTCTACAATTGTTGGAGGTCCAAATCCAGAGCAGTGAGGACACATGCAGACACACAGGAAATGTGAAAGTAAAATAAGCAGAGTAAGCTATATATGATTTTAGAAAATTAAGACCACCCTGAGAATAACTCTCAGTCTAATGTCGAGGTTAGAGACTGTACCTCTCACCATCAGAAAACACAATGCACAGATATGTCTGTTGACAGCTGCTCTATAGGCTTCCTGGTTCTGGCAGAAGTTGTAATAAAGAACCCTGTATTTTTAATAAAATAAAGAACTGTTCCCAAGGAACAGTTGGATTTCCTTGCAGGTATATTGTCATATTTCCCGCCCTTTCCTCATCAGAAGAGAAGATAAACTAAATATATTGCTCAGCATCACTTTTGCACGTATGACAACACACTCTAAGTGAAGCGAGAGAGACTCTGCAAAACACACAGATAGACTTTTAAATAAAAACTTAGAAATGAAGTTCCTAAGTTTGCCCAGACTTTCAATATGTGTGACAGGGCTTCTAAAGTCACAGATTTCACTAAAGCAAATGCTGACCTCTTAGACACTCTCACATTTCAAGACACGATTCAAAGCTAAAGCACCTGAGAAATACTGGAAAAAATCATAGCCAGCTGAATGTCATATTAGTGTTTCAATGTTTGCTACTAAAAGTAAGTGGTAAGTTTTAAGTAAATGTATTGTGTTACCAAATCTTTCCTTTCAAACAAGCACTTCAGGCAGAAGTGTCTTAATTTCTTATCACAGAATTTCATCCACACAAGGAGCAATAAATAATTCATGTTCCTAGCTCTTTGTTGTGTGTCCCTGAACTGCACAGAGCTGGAAGGCTGACAGCTGTGTCAGGACAAGCACCAAAGATCTGACATGACAAGTGACTAACAAGTTTCTTTCAGTCTATAGTGAAAGAAGACAATGGCATAAAGTGCAAAAACGAAATCCTGAAACAAAATGAAACTGTTTCTTTCTCTTTACCTAAGTGTTTGCTATGAGCTTATTTCCGACCCATAACCTCTGGTCATTTTATAGTACTGCCCAACCCCCTTTACTCCTCACATTCGCCTGGCCATTTACGCCTGTCCACGGATCAATATGAGCAATTCTTGGAGAAATACGATGTCTCCATGACAACCAAGCCACAAATTCTCAGTGGAAAGCAGTGAGACCAGTAGTGAAATCTCTTGAGGTTTTCAGACCTATAAGACAAGATGTCTTAAAATGCAGGAATGGACAGAAACAAAAGCCAGAGTAATTCATTGTTTATTACTAGTTTAATGATGTCAGATGGACCGAATGGAACTCAGTTTTTAAGTTTAGATGCTTTATCAACATGTATTTTTGCCAGTCAATATTCACCTCCTGACAGGCTTTTATTTCTTCCATTACTTCCTACAGACATGCAGAGTGCAGAATTGGATATTCAAGTTCCCATCCAAATGTGTACACTTTGCCACATGGTGAAAATTGAAGGTGAAAACTAATGTTACTTTAGGGTATATTAATTCTCACCAGAACACTTTAGTGCCACCTTGTTTTAATTCCTTCTTACTTCAGAAGAAATCAGAACTTGGACAACCTGCATTTTTGCCCATAATCATTGATGCAGGGACCATAGGCAGTTTCTGAAGGAGGTGCTATGCACCACATATTGTAGGTGCAGTAAGGAATTAAACTTGTCTCCTTCTGGAGGAGATTAGGTATTTCCTTCTAAATCTCATGCTGGTTTCTACTGTACAGCATCGAGTCCAAGCCTGTGTGGCTTTGAAAAGAATACAGATTTACAATTCATTGGTTTCAATTATTCTAACATACACTGCTGTCCACTTCTGTGGAAAAGATGAAAAGGGAATGTAGTTCAAATCAGGTATATGACAGCAGTTGAACTCCCATGGAATCTTGGAGGAGTGGAGAGTGCTGAAATATAATCCCCCAGACATGGGTCCTATCTGGGTTCTGAGACGACTTAGGGGACCTGACATGGATTTCAGACTGCACCCTTTGACTGAAAATTAAATCTCAGCAGTGTTCCTTGGGGAAGGATCAGGGGACTGTTGGCAGCTGCCCCCTGTCAGCACAGGCTGCAAGATTTGGAAATCTCTTAACTAAGCTGACAGGCCACAGAGACGATGAATCAAAAATATGATACACGGATCAGCACACAAAGATGCAAGAGGGTACACAGAGACCAGATAAAGCAGGGAAGGAAAATACCAAGTGAAGAAAGGTATTTAACTCTTTCACTAATGAGGACTGTGTGCAGGTTACATACATGGTCTATGTGGGTAAAGCTCACAGTTTGCTTAAAAGATCTTAGTATGCAGTCACACAGAATGTCTTTAATCGGCTGTGACTCGATACACTTTGTATTTAATTGTTTCCCTTTGGAATTCATTTAATAAATTTTGTAAATGTTCCATAACGAGAAAGATAATGAAACTATATGAAGATAAATCTTTTAGTCACCAAATAGGATGCGCTTTATGGATGTTCCTGTATTTAGCTGAATCAATGTAAAGAGCCATTAAAATGAAATAATGATTGTGAGCTGATTTAAAGAAAAGAATCAAGCTATTTAATGCCACCAATTTGCTTTCCCTCAGAGATACAGTGTTTGAATATCTGCTGCTACATTCAACTGTAGTATATACTGAGTCCTTCTAATTTTTCATAATCTCATGCTACCTTCAAAGGGTCAGACATTGTACATACATTAAGTAAGCAGTGTAGTCCAAAACTAATTATAATGGACTAGTAGTGTCAGCTTTCTTTTTGGTTATAAAGCCTTTATCCTTTCTAAGACCTGAATTCTTGATGAAAGAGGAAAGGATAACAGCTCCACACTGTGACCCCTGGAGGTGACCATTAATTTGACATTGCAGCTGCTAAAAAGGAAACAGCATTACAATGTGCTTTTTCATACAAACCCAAAAGCTGTATCAGATTTATCACTTGGTACTTGGTGGCTGTCTTTAAGTGCCTCTCACCTGGACTCTCAGACTCTTCCAAGACACATCTGTCAGGCACATCCTCCACATCTTGGAAGTTTGCCGAGTTTGAGTTGTTGTCGTGCTTCAGCGCACTGACTGGAGCAATAAAGGAAGAAAGAAATGCAATGTATTCAGAAATAAACACCAACAACTAAAATAAAACAGAAACTCAAAGTACGGATACACAACCATACCACACATGAAAAAATTTACCGACAAGAATTCATTCAGGTAGAAGTTTGAGGTGTTGGCTTAAATGTGATCCCTTTGAAGGAAAAAAATAAAACCCAAACAGGTTTTGCTTATAGAATCCTAAAATAATCAAATAATTTACAGGCCATAAAAAATGCTTGTCTGTTTCAGCAAAGAAGCCAGTAAACAATCTAAAAGATCAATTAGGTGGTTTTGTAATTACTGGAATCATTCACCAGGGAGAGAAATGGTGTTTGTTTTAAAATGAAAATATGTTGCCTATAACAAATTAGGACATGTAATAAAAGCAGTGATAATTCCAAGGTGCAGTAAAAACCAGACGGTGTTGCAGTTCAGAGATCACCAAATTTGATTCCTGCAGCGTGGTTTTGTCCTGTTTTCAAAACAAGAAACGTGTTGCCTTACCACTTTAGGGTTTTTTTGGTTTGTTTTGTCTTTAACAAAATGAACATTTGCTGAAGGATTACTTAATTCAAACAGCTATTTAAATTTTCCAAAATTATAAGTGAATCAACAAAGCCTTAGGGCATTATCCAGACAGGAAGATCTCAAAAGACACATATTCCACTTCAGTGCTCTGCGCTTTCCGGTTTGCAGCTATTGATCCCAGGTTGCCAAAAGGTTCCAGCATTCCCAGCTCCTGCACCTACACAGAGCCCGCTGGAAGCAGTTGGGGTTTCAATACAATTGCAGTTACATCCTATAAAATGCAACATTAAGAAGCAATAAAGAAAAAAACAATCTTTGCATTTCACCTAAAAATAAAAAGCTAGAAAGTTTTGCTTAAATATGAGAGGGAGTTCGACAGGCTGGACAGATGGACAGAGTCCAACGGCATGAGATTTAACGCATCCAAGTGCCGGGTTCTGCACATTGGCCACAACAACCCCATGCAGTGCTACAGGCTGGGGTCAGAGTGGCTGGAGAGCAGCCAGGCAGAGAGGGACCTGGGGGTACTGGTCAATGGCAGGCTGAACATGAGCCTGCAGTGTGCCCAGGCAGCCAAGAGGGCCAATGGCATCCTGGCCTGCATCAGGAACAGTGTGGCCAGCAGGAGCAGGGAGGTCATTCTGCCCCTCTATACTGCGCTGGTTAGGCCACACCTCGAGTACTGTGTCCAGTTCTGGGCCCCTCAGTTTAGGAAGGATGTTGACTTGCTGGAACGAGTCCAGAGAAGAGCAACAAAGTTGGTGAGGGGTTTGGAACACAAGCCCTATGAGGAAAGATTGAGGGAGCTGGGGTTGCTCAGCCTGGAGAAGAGGAGACTCAGGGGTGACCTTATCACTCTCTACAACTACCTGAAGGGAGGTTGTAGACAGGCGGATGATGGTCTCTTCTCCCAGGCACCCAGTACCAGAACAAGAGGACACAATCTCAAGCTGCGCCAGGGGAGGTTCAGGTTGAATATTAGGAAAAAGTTCTATATAGAAAGAGTGATTGCCCATTGGAATGGGCTGCCCAGGGAGGTGGTGGAGTCGCCATCATTTGAGGTGTTCAGGAGGAGACTTGATGGGGTGCTTGGTGCCATGGGTTAGTTGTTTGGGTGGGTTGGATTGGTTGATGGGTTGGACGCGATGATCTTGAAGGTCTCTTCCAACCTGGTTTGGTTTATTCTAAATAAATTCTAAGTATCTTGGATAGCAACTACACAGCATACAAACCCCTGCCCAGTAGAGCAGGACCACTGGTTACATTTGCTAAGCTTACAAGAAGACACTTGTATCAATGAGCAATTTATGCACTGGAAGAGAAATCCTAGTTCACGTCTCTGCCACATGACCTGCATGAGGTGAGCTGACACCTAAGAACAATTAACAGTAACAAATGTTCTTGTTCACACATGAAAACACTATGGTATCTGCAGGAAGAAAGCTCTTCAAAGGCATCTGTGCTTTGCTCCAATTTCTGCAATATTTAAATGATTTTCAAATATACTAATTGAAGGCCAGAACTCCTATTTCAAAGAAAGAAAACTGTGTAAAATAGCAATATGTATTAAAAAAAAGAAGGTTTTGTGCCAAATTTATTAGAAATTTTCTCAAGTAATTATTGCCATTAAGCAGCCAGCTCCACTATGCTGACTGATAAGAGTCATTACATCTGCATGAATTCAGAAGTCAGAATTACTCAGAAGCAGAGCAACAGGAAAATTTCCAACAGTGTACCATGATAAAAGAAGAAAAAAGAAAAAAGTATGGCTGTGTCTCTACAGAAGAGGAGAAAAATCCCAAGAGCTGCTCTTGCTCAAAAATAAAGCAGTGACCAGAATTTTGGCATCAGCATTTTTAAATGACTGGCATGTTTTCATCCAGGCAGGAATTCTCATAGTGAGACAATGGAGGGAGATGCTTTCACAGCAGCAAGCACCAGTCCCATAGGAGATTGCAGGTACTGCCCTTGACTGAAGTCTCTGCTCTAATTGCTGTTGAGTGGGGCTAGGTCAAACTTCTACAAGTGCTCCTCCACTGTCCCAAATCACATCAGCATAAGTAAGAGAATTTAAACTAACCTGCTGGATTTTACAACAAAGCAGAGCTAAGCAGTGTTTTGAGGGAAGGTACCAGATTAAGTAAATCATAACATGATGAGTGAAAGAAAACTAGAAGCAAATCCATATATAGATGAGATACATCAGAAAGAAAGTGTGAAGTGAACAAGAAAGAAACCAAGTCAGACCAGCAGGATCCTTGGACAAAGCAGGAAGATCTCCAAGTGATATTCTTCACTAGAGATAGCAGAGGTTAAGAGATAGTTGGGAGAGGATGAGATCACTGAAAGCCAAGAAAGACAAAAATGAGACAAAAGGGATGAGAGGCAGAGCATGGCTGACAAATCAATGATGAAACACTTGCACTAACAGTCGATGGCAAGAAGTATCTAGGAGCAGTTTAAAGGCAGTGGAAAGCATGGATAGAAAGGGTTTTCACAGGCTTGGAGACAGAGATCTCTAGACAACTTGTGTAAAATGAACTGCCAGACAATGAGGTTCAGCAGGAAAAAGTGAAGGGAGGAAAATACATATTTCAGAAAACCAGGAGACAGGCTGGAACAAGTGAGGATTGGATCAGCAGTGCAAGTGAGGGATGTGTGTCTTAGCCTTGTCATTTGCTCAGGAGTACACATATCTCTTGAGACAAATAAACTTCACAATACTTCAGGTTACGAAGTTACATAATGAGTGTATGCAGGGAGCAAGAAAGGGACCCAGGCAGAGACCTTCAGATCTTTCTTTTTTAAAGCATCACATGTTATATACTCCACTTGAAGAGGAAAGTTCCTTAAAAATATCATAAAAGAACAAAGGGAACTGAAAAGTTAAAAATAAGGAAAGAACAACCTGGCCTAAATAAAGAGTGAAAGTAAAAGAAAAAAATGGCATTATGTAATCAAGAAAAAAACAGCAAAAAAAAATCTGCACACCCAGGTTATTGCATTTTCCCTTAGGAGAATAGGATTTTATGTTCAAGTGTCAACAGAGAAAATACTATTCTGAACTGCTTACATGTAGGATGCTGATGGGATTTTAAGTTATTTAAACATAAACAGTGTGATCTTTATTCATTCTGAGGATACTCTGTCCTACTTCGGGCTTAAATGGACCTTAAAATTACTTTTCCTTCCACTTGAAAGATAATTTGTATAGCCAAAGTGATGTAAATGTCTGGAGTATAAATGAGTTCCAAATCTACAAGTCAGAGAAAAATAAGCAACTTGATCTAATAACTCCAGTGGTATTTTCTTTCTATTCAGTGCAATTTCAATTATTACATGGATAGTAGAAATTACCTTTGTTAGCATGGAAGTAGGGCAGAAGGGTAGATTTCATTGAGGTAATTTACCTTGAATTTAGCATGTAAAAATGACATTCATCTTTATTGTATGGGATCAGTCCCAAGACCTGTAGCACATTTTTTTCCTGATACATCTTAATAAGCTCTTAAAGAGTTGGTTACTGATTTGATAACCATTCTCTTACGTTATTTAAACCTATTAAAAATAAGTATGAAATGCAGAATAGTAAAACAATGTCATAAGGTCATAATATTCAATGAAACATTTATGTAGGCAGTTTTGAAATAGTTCAAATTCTACAAAATAAACCCAAATGATTTCCAAAATGAGATGGCAGACTCATTGGTGCTCAGCCTATGAAAGAACACCCTTTGTGTGAATGAACTGTTAAATGAGAAGCTGTTCTCCCTGAACATACAGTAATCACTAATCACAGCTACAACTCAGCACTGGCTGAGTTTAAACTCTACAAAGTCATGCTCCTCCCTGGAAATAACTCACAGTAAGGTCTAAGTAATCTGCCCTGCATACCAATTTTCAGAGGGGAGACACTGGAGAAAAAAGTCTGCATAACACAGGTGAATAAAGCAATGTGTATTTTCTGAGAAGATGCTTTTGCTATTGATAGGGTGAAGGAGTAACTTGAAAACCACCTGCCTGTGCAGCAAATGAGAACTTGTCATTCAAAGTAAGCAGACAGCGCAACAAAAAGTATTCTTCAGGTAGGCTATAGGTGATAAATATATTTAAGATTCAATATAAAACAGAAGCAACCTGAACCTATATAAAATTGCTTGAAAAGAAGCTGCAAAACCTAACAAAGCACTGGTATGTAAAAAAAAGACAATATCATAAATGGGTAAACCAATCATGGTATAATGCCACTGCTGAGATGTATGGGATCCACAGGCACTGTATTACACCCAAGGAGCTTGATGGAGAGCTGGGCAATAAATGCTTTGAGTACTATTTTTAAAAGCACATTTAGATGGTGTTGGGTGATAGGTCGGACTTGATGATCTTGAAGGTCTTTTCCAACCTGGCTTATTCTATTCTATTCTATTCTATTCTATTCTATTCTATTCTATTCTATTCTATTCTATTCTATTCTATTCTATTCTATTCTATTCTATTCTATTCTATTCTATTCTACTCCATTCCATTCCATTCCATTCCATTCCATTCCATTCCATTCCATTCCATTCCATTCCATTCCATTCCATTGATATCATAACAAGTGTAAGAACAGCTGTACTTGCTGAGAGCAAACATTATCAATGGTCTAACAACCATATAGTAATAGTTCAACAGCAATTTCTCCCCAACTTTAATTTGAAACTCAGGAAATTCCAAAGCATTTTTTTTATTTTAAATTTAATAACTCACAGTAGACTTCTGCTCCACAACCTTCTCCCATTTTCCTTTAAACATGTTGAATTTTCACAGCAGTAACATCTTACACCCTAACTTGCCTTACGATGGCAAATTCCATAGGTACCTACCACACAGGTAGGCATCTCCTTTTGTTTGTTTGCCAATGTGCCTATTAGATCAATGCAGAACTTGCTCTTGTAGGAGAAAAGGCATGTGTAGAGCCCTGCACACTCTTCCCATGCTGCTTGTGACTGACCAGTCCTTCGCTTTTTTTTTCAACCACCTCTCTTCTAGGCTGACGACTACTAGCCTACTTAGCTCTTCCCACATACTTTGATGCCAACCTAAAAGGATACAGTTATTTTACAGAAACACAGAATGATGGCGGTTGGAAGGGACCTCTGCGGATTATCCTGTACAAACTCCTACTAAAGCAAGTTTGCTTAGAACAGATTGCACAGGATTGTGTCCTGGCAGATTTTAAATCTCTCTAGAGAAAGATACTCTGCAATCTCTCTGGGCAGCCTGTTCCAGTGCTTCATCAACATCACAATAATTTTTCTCCTCACATTCCTATGGAACCTCCTGTATTGCAATTTCTGCTCATTGCCCCTTGGTCCTATCACTGGGCACCCCTGAAAAGAGGCTGTCCCCATCCTCTTAATGCCTGCCCTTTAAATAGTGGTAAGAATGAGAAGATCCCCTGTGAGCCTTTCATTGGCTAAACAGCACCAGGTGTCTCAGCTTTTCCTTGTAGCAGAAATGCTCCAGACCCTTTATCATCTTTGTAACCCTCTGTTGGACTCTCTCCAGTAGTTCCCTGTCTCTCTTGAACAGGGGAGCTGAAAATCAGACACAGTACACCAGACGTGGCCTCACTAGAGCAGAACAGGAGAACATCACTCAGCCTGCTGGTCACACTCTTCTTGATGCACCCCATGATACCACCAGCCTTCTTGGCTATGAGAGCACATTGTTGGCTCATGGTAAACTTGTCCATTAACACTCCCAGGTCCTTCTGCTTTCCAGCAGAGCAGCTCCTAACCTGTATGGTGCATGAGGTTATTCCTCCCCAGGTACAGGACTCTACACTTGCCCTCGTTGAACTTCATTCGTTTCCCCTCTGCTCAATTCTCGACCCTGTCCTGGTCACACTGGATGGCAGCACAGCCTTCTGGTGTACCAGCTACCACTCTCAGTTTTGTACAATCAGCAAGCTAGCAAGGTTATACTCCATCCCTTCCTTCAGGTAATCCATGTTGAACAAGACTAAGCCCACTATTGACCCCTGGGGAACACACCAATATTATAAGAAATGAAGAAAACATTCATAATATGGCAAGAGAAATACTAGCAGCACTCACCACAATCACCTAGAAAAAGTAGAAAATTAAATTACAGCAGCCAGTCTGGAACACCCATCCTGCCATTCCAGGGGCAGCACTCTGCACTAAGGTATGTGCCAGCACACAGGGAATCAGACAGGCTGGGGACATGCCCTTGATGGCACCAGCGCCAGTACAACACGAGAATTACTTAACAGGTTCTACAGGTGCTACTCCCCTTCACAGAGCCTGGTGTGGTGTTTGCCTTTGCTACCACAGCACAAGCACTCTTTGCTCATGCTCAGCTTGTGATCCAGATTCTTTCCTGAGAAGCTGTTACCTTGTTATTTCTTCCCCATCCTGTCTCTCTGCAGAAGATTAATCCTACCTCAGTCTAGATCCTCGCTCTTGTCCTTATTGAATTGAACCCTATTTTTTTTCCAGACCATTTCTCAGGCCATAAAAACCACTAATTCATCTCACTGATAGAAAACATCAGTTGCTGGTCGTTTCATAATTTTTAGTGTCATTTAGAAAAACCTGCCCTGATGTATGGAGTTGTCATTTAATTGAGAATGGCTGGCTGTTATCTTATGATTAAACACCACACTGGCACGGTTTTCATTACATTTTAATTTTAAAAAGAGAGATTAAGAAATTAACCTGGAGAAACACATTATTACTCTAAAGTGAATGCTGCAGCGTATGGAAATTGGAACTCTCCTTGAAATAAGCCAGTATGGAACGAGTCAAACTGGAGGCTACAGCAATTTAAATCCATTACCTTGAATGCAGAAGTAGGACCTAACTCTACAGTACAGAGCTCAGTTTGCAGAAGTACAAACCCAGCAGGAAGCTTGAGCTTGCTGGTGCACTCTGTGAAGTCCCATGCAAATCAATCTCATTCCACTCACTAAGTGAACTGCAACTAAAGGACACTGTATCTTCTGCAAGTGTGAAAGGTCTTCTAGGGTTTTTATATATTTCAAAATTAAAAAACAAAACCCTGACAGCCTGTTTCCCCTCCTCCCATTTCTATGAGGACTGCATTACTCCAGACAGGAAACCAGAAATTTTCAGTGATTCTTTTCCCAATATACCTTGAAGTTTTATTCACCCAGAGGGACATCTCTACTTCTCTCAACTAAAATATAATGGCATGTAACAAATTACGCTCTCAAAGGACATTCTATTTTTGTTTCATTAGTGCAATGAAACATTCACTCAATTTTAAGGCAGTTGTCTTGATCTTAGTTGTGATTTATACCAGAATCTGTCCATGTTTTCTGTATAGTATATATAATAAACCACCTAACTAGTTAAATTTGTCTCAGTGGGTTCTGCTGCAAGAAATAAAATACTCTCCCACTAAATAGCCCACAATGTTTACTGCACAGCTCTGAAGCATGTGCTTCTGTAAAACTTAGGAGGATTTGAAAAAAGGAAAATGCACCCCCAAACTGCCTTCAAGTAATTCTTCTATCATTATACACTCCCGTTTCTTCTTGATGTCCTCTCTGACTAGAAAGACCACTGTTATATTTCCCCCTCTCCCCGATTTCCTGAAATGTGTGGAAAGGCATAATCACCCACCATGGTTATTTGATCATATTTGATCAACATAGTTTCTCTCTCTCTCTCTCTTCTTTTTCAACTGGCAACTGGGAAGAAATAGAAACCCAATTTTTATGGGAATCAGTAAAGACCAAAGTTCAGTTTTGGTAGTTACAAGATAACTAGTTTCTTTATAATTAAATTATATAGCATCTCTTCATCTGCATAATTGTCTAAAACTACGTAGCAAAATTCCCCCTGGTTTCTGCACATTAATGAATGGTGTGGGAGAGTACATACTGCAGCAGTGACTGCCCATCCATGCAAGTGGCTTCCACAAAAGCAACAACAAAAAAGAAACACTTTGTGATTTCAAAATAGCGTTATTGACAGTATTGACATTATCTTCATGATAGTAGATTGATTTGGCATTCAAGTCTAAAATCATTAATCGGGGGATTTTCAGAGGATTCAGGTTCAGTCCATTGCTACAGAGGCACTTTGGCTGCAGAATGCCTCCATTTGCTTTTAAAATCAAAATGAAACCAAAGTGTGTGCAGCACAGTTATGGCACTGACACAGCCTTGTGCATAATGTGAATGTTACAGATTGCATACTCTTCCTGTCTCTCGATCAAAGCTGTCCAAATAGCTTAATCCATGGGAAAAAAATATACACAGAGCCTCTTTATTAACCTCTTCTGGCCAGATTATTGTTATTATTTTGCATTATGGCCTTGAAGATGTATTACTGATAGGAAGGTAAAGCCAACTGCAGCACAGCATGACTCTGCTGAATGGCTGCTGTATGAAAGTGGAAGTACTTATTTCCAAGACATTTCTGTGATGCTCCCTACTGTTAAAATATTATCTGACTTTAAAAGATTTTCAGTTCAATTGTAAGCAATAAGTAAACTCAGACAGCAGAGTGCTGTATACTGAAGAGTTTCACTAGCTGGTCAAACAGGCATTATTCCAAGAAACTAATGTTGTATAGGACTGCTTCCTGGTGGCTGAGACCTCTGATTGGCAAAAGCAGTGGACTTTTCAGTCAGCAAGCTAGTTACCCATGGATGTGGCTCAAGGCTGACACACAGATTGACTGGTTCACACTAATTTACTTCACACAGATTCCATTTATCTCCTAGAAGATCCCCTGGCAGCAGCTTATAATGGCATATCCTAGGATGCCTGCCTGCATGAGTTTTTAAAGCGGCAGAGCTTGATGAATCTAAGTCCAGAAAACAGTTCACAGATTGAGGACTAGGTGCAATCAAAAAACATCAAGTAGCACAGCTGGGACTTGCTAGCTTGCTTGACTGGTTTGAGCAGCTGAGCATTAACTACGCTTGCTTTCCCGCTGGCAGCCCTGTGACACTAGGACAAATCGGAGCACTATCCAACAGAAAAGGAAAAAAGAAAGAAAAAACCCAACAAAATAAAAAAAAACCAACAAAGGAAAAGGAAAAATCAACAGAGAAAAATAAAAATATTTTTTAAAAGAGAGAAAAATAAAAAAGGGAAGGGAAGGGAAGGGAAGGGAAGGGAAGGGAAGGGAAGGGAAGGGAAGGGAAGGGAAGGGAAGGGAAGGGAAGGGAAGGGAAGGGAAGGGAAGGGAAGGGAAGGGAAGGGAAGGGAAGGGAAGGGAAGGGAAGGGAAGGGAAGGGAAGGGAAGGGAAGGGAAGGGAAGGGAAGGGAAGGGAAGGGAAGGGAAGGGAAGGGAAGGGAAGGGAAGGGAAGGGAAGGGAAGGGAAGGGAAGGGAAGGGAAGAAAAAAGAATATCTGAAAAGATTATTGTATTGTGTAGGTGCTACTAACAATGCAAGAAAAACTCACTAATATATTTAATCTTTACACAACTCCAGGATTATGAAACTAAATAATGTACTGGTTAGCAAGTTTTGACTTGGGAAATCTGGAAATTTTGTTTTGTTCATGCTAACAGTTCCTAGGAATAAGACCGGAATAAAAATAAAGGTGTTGCCATTTCTCTCCTACAGAAGATAAAACTATATTCAATCTGGTAATACATGTACAATGAAAAATAGTCACTAAGATACTGGGGTTTACATTTTAACAAGGTGGGGTACAGGTCAACACAATTCTTCACCTCCACAGAGAACAACAGAATGGAATAGGTGGAAGTTTATAAATTGCATTTTTAAAAGGACAGAGAACACAGGCTCACACCATAGCTCTACAAATTCAGACAGACAGAGACTTATTTTTTAAAGTCCTTCCCAGAAAGGAAGCAAAAATTAACATTATTAGACAATAACATTTGACAGCAAATGTATTGTGAGAGATCCAAAGCACATTTAGTACTTAGGAGGTTAAAGACTCAGCTGTAGTGCTAGTTGATGAAAAAGTAGGATTAAGGCTTTAGTATGAGTCTTGACATGATCATGTTGTCTGCCTGCTGTCTTAAGCTTCGAAAAACAGCTGGGATCATCTTCTTATAAGCTTCAACTCAAAGATGTTTAAGCAGTTCCCAATCCAATTAAACAGAGGTAAATATAGGGAAGGGTCCTACTGAGCCAAATCATCTTATTTTTTTTAATGAAAAACAGCATAATTGCAGGTTACACAACTCCTTAATCTCACTTTAAACCTAACAGACTGCTGCTTTATAGTGCACATGGCAGGCCCAGTTAACCCAAGCATTCTGGATCGGTGTGCTTAATTTTTGATCATTATCCTTTGTTATGTTACTTGTAATCCTAAAAGCCTATGATTGTGTCCAGATATTTGGCAAGGATTGTACCTGGATATACAGGGATTCCTCTTCTAAGAGTAATGGATTAATTGGATAGTACTGTGTGTGACTAGTAGATGGTTTCCAGTGAAACTCCTGTGCAGTTTTTAATTTGTGAAGTCCATTTCCTTCTGCCTCGGTCCCTATCCTTTAAACAAATGGCCTTTTTGAACATCAGTGGTGCTAAAGTAGTAACCTATCTATTCTCACCCTTAACATGGCAGTACTATAGATACAACACTGCCCTACAGAATGGGCTGATTACTAAATCCTCTTCATAAAAATTAATAGAAGATATGGATATCCTGTTTTTCAGATGGAATTGCAATGTTTCATTTAAAAGTGGCTATCTCACACACACGACCCCATCGCAGCATTATTACTTAAAGGCTTAGAGCATTAGGCTACTTATTTTCCATAGAGTCAAAAGATTTTGGTGGTGGGCAGATGTGGTCATATTGTGCTAAGGTATATATTTTTTAAATGATTACAGTTTACTCCATAAAAGCAAAAATCCACAAATGTAATCCTTCTACTTTGTTCTATAAATAGGCACAAGGACATTCTCCAAGGATGCAAAATCAAAATCTCATCAGGGACTACTTCAAATACAAGCTCCTCATGTCTGTAAGAGCAAGAAGGAAATTTAAATGATAAGGAGTGAACTGTTTGCAGTAGCTGTGTTACATTATGCATGATTCCTGGCTGCACAGGATTTAATTAATGATTTCCAGTTACACGGTTACGATTTGTAGTGAACTATGTTTAGGGCAGCAAACTAGCATCTGACAAATCTGTGTTCTTCTGTATTTTTTCCCAAACACCAGCTAGTAGAACTTGCTGTCCCTTTCTGTGTAGCTGGAAATATATTTTGTATTTATGGAAAATTACTCTGGGCTGTGTTGCAGAACCATGAATCTGGATTAGTTTTAAGGCAGCTCCTCTCCTGATGCAACTGAGAACACAGTCTGGATTTTTCTATTTTGTGAATTAATAAGCAGTATTTGTTGGTATGTGTAAGGTGCATTGTTGAACTGATGGATGATACATAATTACACCAGTAATGAATGTGGACCATCTGTTTCAGTTACCACAAAACAGACACAGGTTTGGGAAAGAGCCTCTCCCCGTTAAGCACCATAGAATATATCTGTAGAAAAGGAATGTGGCTCTCCTTCAAATGAGTGGATAAGCAAGGAATGTGAAGTACTAAAGGGGCAAAAGATGGACACTGTATAACAGTGAACCCTCACTCCATTCACCCACACTCAACCTTATTCTTCAGGTCATTGGGAAGATGTATCTGTAAGTGGACAAAAGACCCTGAATCCTCTCTCTTTGAGAGTGGTAATAAACACGTAAGGCAGAAACTACAGGCACTTTCAAGAAGACTGACATCTAAGGAGGTCTCTGTGGTTCAGAGGCTGTGTGAAATCATGTGTGAGGAGCTAAAAAGCATGGTTCCAAAAAATACAGATGATCTGCTCTTCATAGGTGAAACATGGTACAAGACCTGTTTCTTATTGCAGTTAAGCACCATAGGAGGATGAAGAGGCAAGGAAACACGAGCTCTTCCATGTTTTCTTGGGTGTATTCAAGTGCTACATGAGAGTGCAAAACAAAGACAAACTAGATGAAGAAGTGAGAGGATTTTAAAAAAAATTCAAATCCATTGCATTTTGCTTAAGTAGGGTTGGCCAAGTGTAACAGGAACATGCTGCTCAGTAATGCCAAACTTTAAAGCTGGTAGTTTTAGCACTTCCCACTTGCAGCAGAAAACTTAAGTCATAACAGGTATGAGGTTTTATTTAGGTTCTTTTACACTTTATTTTTTTAAGGCATTAACCTTTTTGGGTGTTGGGGTCATTTTATCTGTGTTTCTTTTGGTTTTATTAAAATTTAGTGCTTCCAAGTTATCCCTTTGCTATAAGCACTGTGACTTTCAGAAAAGAAACAAGACACCATAAGATTTCTCATAAAATTATGAAGGCTAGTGAAACCCCCTTACATTCACTGGCTATATATTCATGGTAACCAAACCATGGGCTAGATTTTGATTTTTCATTGATATCTGATCATTAGTTTCTTGTTATTTCTGAAAGCAAAGAGTTTATTGCTTTCTGCAATATACCTAGTCAAAAGGAGTTGGAATGTATTTAGATATTCTGAAATCTACCTGTTCCAGGGTGCTGCTTATCTGCTTATTTCAATTCACACACAGAAAAGACAGGCCTACACTGAGAGATGATCTAGTCCTCAACATGAAAATTCCATAGGTATGTGTCCTCCCTGTCTCCTGCAGGTACACCAAATTGTATTGCTGGTATTCTTTATTACTGGATAATTTGCTGTCTGTTCCTACATGCTTTCAACTAGCAGCTTGCCTGCACAATCAGAGGTGAATCTAGGGACAGTCATATATACCTCTCCAGATATGAAAGTATAAAGACAATTTCAGTGTTTCAGGAAACAAAACTGCAAGTTCAGAAGATCACCAAAGGTTGCACTCCAACTTGTTAGATGAGTGAAGTGGAAATGCCAAAAGGTCTTCTGCACAAAAGAGGTACAACTGTGCAGCAGGACCTTGACTGCAGTTTCAAAAGTGCAGTGCAATGGCTGCAGCATAATTAACCACAGCATTCTTGTAAAACAAATCACCAAATGCTCACCCCCTGCTCAGGGCACTGAGTTCAACTCTCTGTTAACTAGGTATGCTTTTATAAAAAGCAATAGAGCTGCTCTTGATTTACCACAACATGAGTTTGGCCAAGGTGGCTGAGATGAAGCAAGCAGCACAGAAATTCTAATGGATACATAAAAATGATGAGAGCAGATATTGCAGAAGTAAGACAACTTTCCATATCTATGTTCAAGAGAGCAGAAGAGAAATTTACTTTCACCAGAATATAACTGGCACTCTGGAATCTGCCTAATTTCTTCCATAATAACTCAAATAAACTCTTCATCTCCAAAATAAAGTCTCAGCCGCCTTAGGCCAATGATTTGAGACTGTACAGCTGTGCTCAGCAGTATACCTGATTTCAATGGTTAATGAAATGCACAAAGCCCACAGAAGCTCATAGGCACTCCAGTCTTTGCACACCCTTTATCACAACTAAGTGACAAAATCAGCTGAGCTTCCAGGTATAAGCTGCTCCCATAGCTTATAATGTTTTTCCAGACAAGGAAGGCCTATCTCTGCGAAGAGATCTCTATCTCACATTTTTACATTGCTACAGAATTGCAAGAATTCTTGTGGCAGTATATGAAAGAATACCCACAGTGCATGTGACCTACAGGACTTCAAATGCATGCAAATCCATTTGGGGTTTAGTACCTAGGCCTGTCAATTCAGTTAGAGACACTCTTTGTTCCCAGGAAAAACCTGAAAGGCTAAAGAGCAGATTAAAATAGTTGTATCATTATGAAGAGCTAAATTCAGGTTTACAGTGCTGGGATCACAGAGGTACTACCATATTGTATTATTATCAAACACATCTGTAGCCATTTGACACTTTCATAGCTGCCACTTCTCATTCCGTTACAAGAGAACCACTGCCATCAGACATGAAGGAAAGGGAAAACATGGTTTAGAAGGACCAACCACTTGGTTTGGTTTAGCTCATGAAGACAGCTATTGAGTGCAGATGAATAGCCAGGACTCACCATCCTTGCTGTCTTATTTTTAATTCTTGCCATGCCACCCACTAAAAAGCAGATTTTTTTTGTTATTAGTTTCATTGGGACTTCTGGTTGAGTCTTTTGGATCTACATGCATTTTCTTTCCTTTACTTATTACTTCATAGGAAGTTTCATTTAAGAATCAACATAGCATGTTTTTCCATTTAGTTCTAGCACTTAACCCTACTGAACTGTAAGAATAATGATCGATACATGTAAAGACATGACAGTCTCTGAGCATTTAAATGTTTCTTAAGAGAGTAAGATAAAACATTTTCACAAATCTGCTTTGTACTGTTTCCTCTACATTTTTCTTCTCAATCTCAGCAATATTATTGTGCAGTTGCTTTTGACTTTTAACTATCAGTCTTGGTTTTTTTTTTTTCAGCACCAACAAGGGTATGCCATTCTGCACATTGCTCCAATATAAATCTTGGAACATTTGAAACATTTTTCTTATACTATGAAACACACCCTTGATGCCTTCTGTACACACACCTCCTGCAAAGTACCTTTCATGGAACATGTAACATTTATAGTATGCAGGAGAAAGAATGACAAGTGCCTTTTTTCACTCTGTGAAGTACACTGAGATATGTTGCTTTGGTGTGTTTTGCAAGTGTTAAGATAGAGTTTCTCCAACTGACACATCTGGTTAATATTTACTGCACCACGATAATAATAGTCTGCATAATAATGAGGGCTGAAGTTGGATCTGCAGTTAGCTCACATTTAACAATATACAGAGATGTCTCTCAAGATTCAGACAGAATACTGAGAACTCTCACCACAGCTCACCTAGACTTGTTGGAAGCATGGCATGTAGTTAAAAGCAAACAAAATGTATGTATACAATTAAAGAATATCTGCAGGACACAGATTACTTACGAATAATACAAACTGTACTTCAGAGTCTGCACAAGCACAACTACTATTCTGCAACATTAATCTACATTTTGTTAATATCCAATAGCGTTGCTGAATTTTTAGTTGAAAAACCACCACCACAAAAAGCTTTAATGTGCCATCAAGGCAGCTATCAAGAATGCAAGACTATTCTTAAAATTAAGGAATTTGTTCAAAAGACCACTACATCATGTTATCACTCTCCCCACAACTGCTGGACGCCCAACTTCCCCAGCTTTGAAGAACACACCTCATTCCAACCTAATGTTGGGCACACCTAGACATCTTACCACTATATGATTGTTTCCCTCTGCTACTGGAAATACTGAGAGAATATCTGACAACTGTACTGAGTACTGATTTATGACAGCACTGCACTTAGGAAGACAACTGACTACAGTCTTTTGAAACACTAAAAATAAACTATTCACAACAATTTAAGAACCTCTATAAGTATGGATGCTCAGGTTTATCACATAATTTTAACTCAGTGCCTCCCTGTTTAAAGTACTTCTCTTAGTCCATGTGCGTATGGTTGGACATATTTCAGATATATGTACATTCTGTTACTTAAAGAACAGGTATTTTACAACAATATTTAACAATCCATAAATTTATTAGAGTATTATTGGAGGAAATCCATTTCTATAAAAGCTGTATGTTCACAATATATTGTTGAAGTATATATTGCATTAATACTTCACTGTGCTTATAAACATTAATATAGGTTATTTGTTTATTACTATGTCAAGGTTATTCATCATATGCAGTGTCAGAAAGCACAAGCTGACATCTCATATTGTCTCCTTCAAGGGCAAGACCAACGTGACCTTTGGCTCCTTCTTTTAAAAAGGATGAAATCATTCCAGAGGAATAATGCTGAACTACACAGCTCCCTTTAAGAATCAATCTGCCATTTATGGTTTCCAATTTTCCATATTGTAGCATGGCTCGTTAAGATCTTACGGCTAATTTTCCCTTCAAAGTTTAGTGTTCTGAAATTTCAAAAATACTTTGCTTATGGCAATGTGATTTATGATTCCTATTTATCCCCCATGGAACAAAAACTTCAAATCATCAGTTCTTTGTGCATTTTGCCAGGGTCCTTCTTAGTTCTGTTGAGGACTGAAATCATGGTGGCCAGTGAGTTCCTAGATCTGTATCACATATGTAATCACAAAATATTTTTATAATTATTTGCACTCCCAGATGTTTTTTTCTTTCCAGAATCTGTTATAATCTCTAAGAAAATTGTCTTTGTATTTATTGGCTTTTCTTAATTTATAGCTCTTCTAATTTGTCCTATATTCAGCTGATAGTTGTCTGCAGCTGAAGGGGGAGAAAGAGTTACTATTGAAAAGATATCAAATATATATATATGTGTGTGTGTGTGTGTAAAAGGAATCTATCTAAAAGAATGGGAATGGTAAAAATGAGAGGCCATCTATTAACTATGGAGCTCTGCCTTCATCTGCCTCAGTATCACAAAAGCAGAAAGTAGATACACAGTTTGAAGCTTGACTTACATGCAAAGCTGCATGTGTTACTTCACCACGATGACAAGATATACACATGATCCTGAAGCATACATGCATTTCTACAGGCAACTCTTTGAACTTCATCAACCTTAAAGTGAGTATATTTTTGAAGAGAGAGAGAGAGAGAGATGAGGTTCACATGAATTGGTAATTATATTATCTGTGCATGATACTGATTTCACTATAAAATTCAACCAAGGAGAATGCAGCATTCTTTGACCTAGCTGATAAAAGGTCAGAAAGCAATTTTGAATAATAAATGAGACCTGCTGACCTCATGACCCAAGTCTGGCAGGGTCAGCAGCAGCCCTCTCACCAGATGCTGATGGCAGATATACAGACGCAGACAGCTCAACTAATGAGCTTCCTGGATAAGGGGTTTAGATTCAGTGACATTTAAGTGCTATGCAGTACATAAAACAAACGTACGAATAATCTGTGTCATAAAAAAATAAAGTGATATTTACAGCAAAATGTAATATGCCATATTTTGTAATCCTCACTACAGCAATTATTTTATTGCTTCTCCTAGATGGCCTTTAACCATGAACCATAACACCTGACTAACATTTCCTTTAAGGTCTTTTTACATTTATATGGTTCCCATCCAGTGGCTGTACTTTGAAGGGATATGCCTTTATAGTGCATTTGGTCAGTACCTCATTTAATACAAGTCAACAAAGATTACTTTCAAGTCTAATCTAGTTTTATTAAAATTCCAGCTAATGTACTTGCTCTTCAGTGAGTAAAGGACAAGTGTAGAGCATGCAAGGCCAAAAACTACTTTTTCCTGATCACTTCATCAACAGTTCCACACAGAAAAAGTTACAAAGTAGATGGCTCATGAAGATGGCAAGGCAATATACCAGAATTTAGTCTCTCAGTCACTTAGGGTCACAACTCCCTTCCAGACTTTGGAAACGCTAAGTATTGACTTCACCCCGGGTGCTGGGCCAGAGCGCCACAAACTGTCATTTCATTCCTCAGGTATGCTACAGATATGCTTGTATAAATTTGCAGGAATATAGCTACACATTTGCTTATGTTCTGCATGAAACAGCAATGTAAGGCCAAATTTTTGAATTCCATTATTGGAGGCTTCTTGAGAGCTGTTTGTAAGGAAACATTACTGCTCAGCTTTTCCTGACGTCTAAATACTTTGCTGTGAATTGAATACAGTTAGCTACAGGAGCTACAGAAGCCAGAGGAGCTTTTCTGTGTGTTTTCAAAGTCACAATTGCCTTTACGGAGGATGTCCTTTAAACACTGAAGTCCAGTGTCAGCTACATAAAAAATTCTGCAGAAAAGTTATGATGCTCTACCCAATTCTGTATTGCTTTCCATAAGTTAATTCTAACTTACATAGCAAGTGGCATTTAAGAACTCAGACGCATTCAACATTAGGTGGAGGAAAAAAAAGGCTTCCCCTTTTCATTGAAGGGGAATCTGAGGCCTTAAGTATCATAAAAAAAATTCTTTATTTTAATCTTTTTAAAGCTTCAGCCTTTCCATTTGACTGCATGCCTGCACATTCTTGAATTCTGAGAAAGAATAAAGGAGAATGTGTAGCTGATTTACTTTTGCAAAACAATTTGCAATTCCACAAACTTCTACAATGTTCTTTCCTATTGTGTCAGTTTGGGCTGGGTACCTCCTGTTGCTGCCACATAAATTACATCTCCGGTGTCCCGAGTGTTCAACACAGTAAGGTGGACACAGAAAACAGCCTCTTTCTGCCTACAAATCCATATGCATCTTCCTCTTTCTTCCCTTCTCTGCTATTGTGGGAGATGCTCCCTATCAGGTAATGGTGGGGGAGTACCTGGCCAGCCTGAGACTAGCCTAGCAGTCGGGGGGGGGCAGAAGAGCGAGCCCTGGGGGTTTTGGGTGCACCCTCAGGTGGGGAGAAGGGAAGCGTTGGGAAGCGTTTGGGTGTGCTACAGGGGACTCTGTATGCTTTGGGATTCTTTTGTCACTATGCTTTGCAGCTTCTGTAAAACACTTACTGCTTTCCATTTAAACTTTCCATTACTTTTGCAATTCATTTGTGTGTCATTCTTTTGCCCCTTTCTTGGGGCAAGAGAGGATCTGCCTGGCCTCAAACTAGGACACCTATTTATCTCCCCTTTAAAGTAATTAGCTTTTTAAATTACAATTATGCAGAATCCTGTTTTTTTTCCTGCCTGTTCTTTAAGGTCTCCACTATTTAGGTCATATCTTTCAAAAAGAGTCAAGAGAAAAGAACATGACCAAAAGAGGCTAAAAGGCCTCACAACCAATGTACATAATATCTTTGTAGTATATGCAGTGTTATTTACATTCTTCTTATACTTTCACAGTGTATTACTCTTCTGAGTGCCACTGCACAACTTTTGAGTGCAATGCTACCCCTGACATTTATAGATGGAACTTACCTCCACAGGGGTGACTGGCATACCACTAGGGAGAGAGCATCTGTATCCTTCTGATCCAGGGGCTGCCAGGAGCCATTTAGATCTTTTTAATCAGTGCTGATTAAGGCAAGTCAGATGACTACCCTCAAATTTATCACTGCCTTTAAAGACCTTGTAGCAGCCAATAGCCAGGGTAGCTAGCGCAAGGGATTGTCTTGACCACATGTCCTCCCTCTGCACTTGTGAGGACTTTCCAAGGGGAATTACACACTGTCTCTACATAATCTATCCCAATTTTTCACTGAGTCAAGCGTGTGCCCAGAATACAATTTTGGGACTTCAGTACTGTGTGTAGACACCAATTAAACTCATTCTTAGTGAACCCAGCTTCTAAATCTTAGTGCATTCATTAGAGAATCAGGAACAGTAACCAGCTCCTGTGCTTCCAGCCTGCATGCAATTGAAATAAAATTTGATTAGAAATAGATTATGAAAGTTGCTAAAAAATCTGCTTGGAGCTTTGCTTGATGTATTTAAGACAGCACTCACCTCCACAGGAGAAAGAATTTCTTACTGCATCCAGCACATGAGCAAAATGTACTTAGTCTTGCTTTGATTTCTTTCCTGCCACTAGATAGGTATATTTTTGTGAGTCTGCTAGATTTCCTTACAGTTATTACATTCACTCTGCTTTATAATTGACATTGCTCCACAAGAGGCAACCAGTGTTTAATATATAGCTGTGCTCCTAATTTAACCTCTTCTGTGTTCCCATCTCCTGAATAGTGCCTTGGTATTACAAAGACACATCTCTCCAAAAAGCAATATATCTTGACTCTCTGGAAAATATCATAAAGGGAGGGGAAAGAAAAAAATCAGCCAGAATTCTTTATGGCTGCTCTATTTTACAGCTATGAAAGCACAAGTCATTTTGGAAGTCAACAAAAGAATTGGTCACCATTGCCTCACACCTATTTTCCCCCCAAAAGACCCAACAAGGTTGTATGCCAGCAGAAGGTTTTGCCTAGCAGAATAAAGCTTCCAGTACATAAATCAGCTGGGCTTATGTACATTGTTTGCTGGTAAACCATTGTGAAGCAGAACAGTGCAGTCTGTAATTAGATTCTAGCTTTGAGAGGCATCTTAACCAACATCTCAAAATGCTTAAAGAGAGAAGACAAGCTCAAGAGATTCACATAGTGGGATCCCCTGTAAGCAGAAATTCTACTTGGCTTTGCTCAGCAGTAGCAAAAATTGCATGAAACAGAGTGGATCTCACTATAGGTTTGCAAGGGTATAAGTATAGAAGGAGAAGCCAGGAAGGTTATTGTACTCAACTGGCACTATAATAACAAATAATTATAGGAAAGAATCCCAGATAGGTTCTACACAGTAAATTTGTTAAGCAAGTCTCCAAACTGTGCTCTGATGTACCCTCTGCTCCTCTGCCACTGTAGTGACAGGTAATGCATGGTGGGATGGTGTTTTCCATTACTTGTGCACTTCATTTTTTTTTATTCTGCATATTTATGCAGTGGCATGGACAATGAGAATTGTCCCAATATATGTATCTTTTGCTGCAGCCACCAAAGGATACATTTTTAGTATTACTTCTGTGCCCTGAATAAGAAATGTGTAAATCAGCACTGTCCATTAAAAATCAACATGCTTTCCAGAGTATACAATATTTGTTCTTCTCAACGTGGAATAGTGTCATCCCAAAAGCAAATAACATGCCTTATGCTCTTTCTTCCTCTCCTACTGCAATAATTTGTTTTCAAATGAACAATTTCTCTCTATATAAGCTCCAAGATGTATAACAATATAAAATAAAAGGTTTTGGTTTTACTTGCATTCCTTATTAGGGCCTTAATTTTCTATAATGCCTTTTTTTCTGGGGGGGCGGGGTGTGTGTGTGTTTGGGTTTGTTTTGTTTTGTCAAAAATCATTATAGTCTTGCAAGCATTGAACTGCACTTAGTTTTAGTCCTCTTTTTAAAATTTTGCAAGATCCTAAGTTATAAGTGTTAAAAGTGTATGAGCCAGACAACTGCCTCTGGACTTTGTGTCCAACTACGAAAACTCTTCTGCCTCCTCGTATTTTACATATTTGTCCCTATATCAGATTTTTAACCTTTACCAACCTTGAAGTCCTTTTTATATTGTATGAGGAGCAAAGCTCATTTGCAGACAGCTGCAATATGAGTTTCCTCAGCCTGCCCTGCCATTGACCTACAACCTGAGCTAAAAGAACCACCTTCTTTAGAGTGAGAAGTTATTCATTTGCTGTAATAGCTCCATTTTGGGCCTCCTCAGCAAAACCCAGACAATTGTACCCAAATAGCATCAGGTTTTGTGATACCATCCCTGTTTCATGCATACTGAAAAAAACCCACATGAATGTTACTGAAAAAATTCAGAGTATTTGACTGGATCACAAATCAGAGGCAGGAAAATCAAGGTTTATAAATGGGCTTAACATGTACTTCTCTAAAAAACCCAAACAAAACCACCTTAATTAAATATTAGAAATGTATACTTCTCATGCAAATTCACTTTCATGTTATTCTTTATACTATGCAGCTTGTTTCTGGACTGAAATTTAGGTTTTAGGCATTCCACTGTACATATCTTTAAAATTTTACCATAGCCAGAGAAAAAATGAAAAAGGAGGGATAATCAGGGACTGTGGAGTAATAATTGGAAATAAATAAAATGTTTCTGCTGAAAAACAATTAGTCACATGCATTACAAGTTGAAATTCAGTTCAGTGTTAAAGAGACAGGTTAGAAGTACATGGTACATTTATCACAGCTCCACAGACAAGTTATTGAGCTGTCTGTGAGAAACAGAGCCAAACAGGAAAGCTTTCAGCAGAAAGCAGTGGTTGAGGTCCTTGATTGATAGAGTTAGATGATGCAAAGCTGTCTGATGGCCTTTCTGCAAAATAAAGTGAAGGAACTCAAGGTCTTTCATGACGATCTCTGACCACAGATGAACAGCTACTTTATTAGAGCACAGATTGAGGTTGCACCTTAGTCCATATTCTGCCACTTTTGGATGCACACAGTTAACTTTACCAACAATCCGCTCTGTTTAACGTGTCTGCCATCTTTACAAGATTTTAAAAGGGACACCAATTGCTGTAGTTAAAAGCTTCACCTCCTTTCCACTTAACTGCAGTGAGTGGAAAAAAAAAAAATATAGTCAGCTTCTTATTGCAATGATAAGGCTGATTGTTCAGAGAGAAGTGCTTCATTTAAGACACAGAGAGCCCCTATTTTAGTTGAAGTTCCAACTGCATAACTGGCTGGGGGGCTGCTAAAGCAACTTTAAAGAAGTTGCTCTCTTTCAACTCGCCTTTGAAGAAAAATGTGTTTAGAGACATTTGTAGTCCTTTCACCTTAATTATAGGTCTCTCATTGGCAAGTCCAAAGTAGGACCTTGGACTAGATGACTGGTATAGGTCTGTTCCAACAGAACTAGTCTAGTGCATTTTATACTTGAGATGTTTTCATTCATCCTTACATTCATTTGTGTGCCTCAATTTGTGTAACTCTCCCAGCTCTAGTGCTCCAATGTGAGCACAAAGGTGTAGGTGGGAGTGACCTCATATCAGAGCAAGTCACAGTAAGGCCCAGAAAACTTATCTTTCTCAGGAGACATCTCAGTAAGCAACCAAAGCATCAGTGACTGCAAAAAGCACAGTTCCTGTGTGGACAGGTTCATGTATTCAGGCAATGTCTAAAAGAATTATTCTGCTTTCTAACAATTTCTGCTTCGCAGTTAAGTGATGGCCCTTACTAATATCAACACATTTCCTCCCCACCTATTTGATGGTCTTGGTTTTAAAGTCAGTGTTAATCAATGCTCCCCAAACTCTCGTCCTCATAATAGCTTTTTCTTTCCATTACCTTAGTTTAATATTTACTTTGGAGACTGCTGCCTAAATTGTCTCTGGTTATGGAATTCAGTGTCTTGGCCATTAAATGACTGCCAAGGGGAAGCCTGCCTAGAAATGCTGATTTTGGAATGGCTAGCTCTCAAATGCTTTTAAAACTGCTCTTACTAGTGCTTCTCACTAACTGCACACTTCAAACATGAAAAATGTGGGGGTTTGGGTGCTAAGCTACAGTCACCTAACTAGGCCAATATAGTTGTTCCAAAACCAGTGACTGATCAACTAAGGCAAAGAAGTAGAGAAAAAAACAAAACAAAACAACAACCAAAAAAACCCAACAGTGGAGTAGCTGCCAGAATTTAGTGTTCAAAATAAACATTGTTACTTAGAAAAACATTCCATCATTCTGCAAGCTATTTAATCAAGGTACATGCAGTAGATATGCTTTTTAATTAGTAGATGTGTACACAAAAATACATCCATTAATGCCAAGCTATATGAGTATTTTATAGTGTTTGAATTCACAGGACTGCCTAGCTCGTTTTTCATGGTTGCTGTGGTATATAGATACTTTAGCATATGTACTCAGCTTTCTGTTCAGTTATTTTACAACAAAAACATGCAGTGTGCCCAGTAACATACTTCAGCAGCAGTTTTAAATGATAACACCTCACTTGATACTATATGGTTGCATTTACTCTGACTGATAGCATATACACTGCAAGTCTTACAGGATTTTTCTGCAAAATGAAATTTAGAGTATCCCCTACCATTTTCCTTCTGCATCATATAAAAGACTCCTCACCACAGTGCTAACTGATAAAAAGGAAGACGCACTCAATTGCCTGGGTTAGATACCTGTCCAATGGAGTTGTGGAAAATGAAAATAACATTGATTGCTATCGGTAGAGACAGGCATTGGGAAATAAAGATTTCTCTCAAACTTCAAACTGAAATTGTGTGTTTCTAACCACAAAATGCAATGCAAACTTCATTTAAAATTATTTCAAAGCAGCATTTCTCTCTGGTTAATATTGGGAACACCCTGTTTGCACATCCTGAAGGCTGTTTTCATAAACAATTCTATTATTACATCTTTCTGTTGTGTAAGTTGTGTCTTGGAATAAAAACCCTTTAAAACAAAACACCATGTCTGGTTCATATAAATAAAGGTGTTTTAAAAACCTGTATTGACTTTTCCATGTTATTAAGCTTTTCAGATGAATCCAGTTGTTAAATGGCTGTTCTAGTAACTGGCCTGTCATCCGGAAATGTTCTTAGATTGTTTTTTTGACACAATGTCCCTGCAGAAAGTTGGGCAGTGTGACATAAAGAGCACAGGTTTGCCTATCACACTGATTACTTGATGTTATAGTAAGCAAGCTTAAGTGAACTGTGTGTCTTCAATCTTTCCAATCACTTAGGGATGGGCACCAGAGGATACCATCCATCATCCATGGCCTGAAACATATGGTGCATCAGCAATCTTAGGCTGACCTAAATGATAGTAAAAGCTGCTACGCTGTTCACAATAAGAAATTGTTGTCCACTGAATTACAGGTTTGTGATTAGATTGCTAACATGGCCAACTTGATGTATAAGTGAAGTGTCCAGGAAAGATATTCCCTAGGATCCTTTGAAGATTAATTTATACCCTTGAAATGTGCACCAATCACAAAATGAAAAAATATGTCAAGATATTTTTCTTGTGAACAAAAAAAAGCACTGCAGTGGTAACAGCTATTAATTTATTTTTGGCAGCTTTAGCCAACAGAATTCAATAAACAAGGTTCTTAAAGGTTTTTGTTTTGTTGCAAGGCTTTTAATTCTTGCCTCCTAAAAGGACTGAGCTCTACAGCACTACCATAAGGAGGGACAGGTACCCTTCACATTCTACTCTCAAATCTTATGTACAGGTGCAAATACCACACAGACAACTGGAAAATATTTTTATATACCTAGCTATAACTGATGAAAATTATCAATCTTGCATATTATACTCTGGATGTTATTCATTCACTGATTTAGGAATAAATGTATCCACACCACACAGTTAGTTCCAAACTGCCCCATCAGCCCTGGTGAGACAGCGGGAGGAGTGGGCAGGCAGCGAGGGAAGAGAGGGCTAAAATCTATTTAGGTGGAAGAACACAAATGCTAAGAAACACTTTAAAGAGGCACAAAGAGTGAAAAAGAATAGTGCCTTGTAATAACTGTGTCCTATATTAGTGCACTAACAGCAATATGCTTGACCTGACCCTTCAAGATCCTTTACAGTGTACTCTGGACTGAGGGAAATTATAAGCCAGGACATTTTATAAAAATTGGTTTTTAAACATGGTTGCTTGCATACAATTATCATGAGAAGGCTGGAAACAATGGTTCTCTCTGCCCTGTCAGTCTATTCCTTTTTTTTTTTGTGTGACATGCCTTGCTGTCCCTGTACACATGAGGGAGACCTGCTTGTTATGCCTGGTAGATTAGATCTTATACTAATGCTTTAGCTTTTTTTCTAGCGTGCTTATCACTGACATAAGTCCTTAACCACATACAAGCCCCATTTTAAATCATCCCCAACCGTGCAACTAAACCATTAAATTTAATTACAGAAAAGCACAGGCTTACACTCTTGATCTTTTTTTACTGTTCCCTAATACAGTCTATTGCCAGCAGTGTAATTCATATAATATACCATATCTTACACCCTGACATGGATAACAATGTCAGTGAAAGGGGCTCCTTTGGAACCTTCCAAGAGGCACATACTAATTAAATAATGAATTCTTTCCTGTGGCTGGAGGATGGCCTTAATCTGATAAGACTGTCTGGGACATACCTATTTGAAAGGTCTTCCTAACATATGAAAATGCTACTCTTTCCTGCAAACACAAGGTAAAAGCAGGGTCTGCTTAAGTTACATAGCAAGAAACCACCCCCCCCCAACAACAACAAACAACAACAAACAACAAAACCCCCACCACTCAAAAAAAACAACCCCAAAACCCCAACCACAATTGTCTTTTCAGTCAAAACAAAGATTTATGTTCATTGTCAGCATTAAACTCTCCAGTCTGGTGAGATACAAAGCCTTGACAGCATTCAATTTTCAAAAAACTCCAGAAACATTAGCAATAGAACATTATCAGTACATGAAATGGAGCAGACATGCTTCTGTCAGATACACTCTGTCTCTCTCTTTTAAAATTTTACTTCCAAAACCTATCTTGATAGCATGGTGGAGAGAGAAGAAAAGAATACAAAGACCACCTATTAATTATTGTACAGAAAATACATCCTGGTTTCAGGTGCATACTTCACCCTCTTCGCCAGGCTGTCTGAGCATCTTTTAGTAGCGCAGCAGGTGATGTGACTAACATCCATCATATGAGAACAATACAGGCATCTGGTCTTTAGGGGATTCCTGATACAAGTTGGATTTTTCCAAGAGTAAGGAAAAAAAAAACCAACCTAGAAAAAAACAATCTCCTGCTTATACACTGGATGAAAAAATTTCCTCAGATGTACAAGCACAGTTTCTGTATTCACTGACATTTGAACTGCCATCTATATTACTAAGTACAACTGAAGAGCCAACATATAATACTGAAGCAAGATATGACACTGGGTGGATATAACTTTGGGCCTTAATATAAAGTATGCACTGAAACATTAAATATGAGGCAGACATATGAGAAGAAATTGCCGAACAACACACATAGGTATCAGACTTTGAAAGTAATTCTGTGGTGATAAGTCCTATGCACCATCCAAATATTAAATACTATTTCCAGTAGTAATGTTTATCTGTTCTGAAACATCTTTGTATGAAAAGTAACCTAGACTCTGAACTATGTAAGATGTCAAACATCAGTGAATAAACCTTTATTAGAATAAACCAAACCAGGTTGGAAGAGACCGTCAAGATCACCGTGTCCAACCTATCAACCAATCCAACCCACCCAAACAGCTAACCCATGGCACCAAGCACCCCATCAAGTCTCCTTCTGAACACCTTCAATGACAGAGACTCCACCACCTCCCCGGGCAGCCCATTCCAATGGGCAATCACTCTTTCTGTATAGAACTTCTTCCTAACATCCAACCTGAACCTCCCCTGGCGCAGCCTGAGACTGTGTCCTCTTGTTCTGGTACTGGGTGCCTGGGAGAAGAGACCATCATCCGCCTGTCTACAACCTCCCTTCAGGTAGTTGTAGAGAGTGATAAGGTCACCCCTGAGTCTCCTCTTCTCCAGGCTGAGCAACCCCAGCTCCCTCAGCCTCTCCTCACAGGGCTTGTGTTCCAGACCCCTCACCAACTTTGTTGCTCTTCTCTGGACTCGTTCCAGCAAGTCAACATCCTTCCTAAACTGAGGGGCCCAGAACTGGACACAGTACTCGAGGTGTGGCCTAACCAGTGCAGTGTACAGGGGCAGAATGACCTCCCTGCTCCTGCTGGCCACACTGTTCTTGATGCAGGCCAGGATGCCATTGGCCCTCTTGGCTGCCTGGGCACACTGCAGGCTCATGTTCAGCCTACCATCGACCAGCACCCACAGGTCCCTCTCTGCCTGGCTGCTCTCCAGCCACTCTGACCCCAGCCTGTAGCACTGCATGGGGTTGTTGTGGCCAATGTGCAGAACCCGGCACTTGGATGTGTTAAATCTCATGCCGTTGGATTCTGCCCATCTGTCCAGCCTGTCGAGGTCCCTCTGCAGAGCCTCTCTACCCTCCAGCAGATCAACTCTTGCCCCCAGCTTGGTGTCGTCAGCAAATTTACTGATGATGGACTCAGTGGATGTACTAAGGCTTCTAAAAATGCATGAAGGTGCAGAAGTACGTGCAGACATGAATCACAGAATCACAAAATATACTTGGTTGGAAGAGACCTTCAAGATAATTTAATCCAAACTTCAACCCAGCATGAGCACATTCTCCATCCTGAAACTGAACAGTTCGGCTGATGTATGTTCTACGCAGTGATGGATATCTGCCTTCAACTGGTTCAATATTTTCTCAATAGGCAAAAAAGGCTTCGTTTGAGTTATTCCTAATTTTTGTTTGCAGCAACTGATGTCTTGCTCTCTTATATTATTAAAGATGAGCCCTGATGAGTAGTGTTGCTCTGCTGGGCAAGTGTCAGCTAGCCTCAGCTTCAATACTAATAACGAAGCCCTGGGTACATAAAGTAGTTCTGCCTTTCAGTGTGCTGCTCACAAAACGTGTAATAGAAAATTTCCATCCTGCTGAAAGCTATTAGCAGTAGTTTAAAGCAATTTATCTTTTTTTCTGCAAGGATTTTTTTTTTTAACAAACAATACTATTGAAGAATTACACTTGTCTTACTGCCAGGTAATTATTGCACTACTGTTTACTTCAATATTTGAGTTGATTTAATATTGTAATTTCCTTTCACATAAGTTAGGGGAGGCAGATATTCTGAAATTCAAGGACAGGAAGATTTCAAATACAGTTATAGCCCAGATTCAAGAATCAACTCAGTATATTCTAAATGGTTAAAAAATATAGGATTCAAAAAAGGGAGGCACATTGCTCCACATTAGCCTAAAGAAACCCAACTTTAAATAAATGCTATTCTGATCACATACAAAAAGACTAAATGAAGTATGGGAAAAATTAACCGCCCACTACAGATTGGACAGTGTGGACAATGAACAGGAAAGAATGTGGGCAGTTAAAGATTCTGAGTATTGCTAGGTTAAAACAGTAGAGGGACAAACTTCAAAACATAACCTAAACAGTGTGGAAAATAGTAGGTTTTGTTCTCTCTACCCTTTTGGATGAAATGAAGATGGAATTTTGGATTAAATACATTATATAGACACAGCCTGATGAAAATAAAGTACGACATGCAAGAAATGAAAACATTACTTTGTAACTTACACATTTGCTTTCCATGGTATGTTTACACCTCTTCCAGTTCTAAGGCAACATTTGGGAGGCTTACCCAGGGCTCTGTATACAGCAGGGTTCCAACTAAACTGTGAAAGTTACCAATACTATGCTAGTAGCAAGCCTGAATGCTGTGTTTGACCAAGAACAGCAACGTAGGCAAGGAGGCATCCAGAATAAAGAAATAAGATGTGACAAGAAGTGTCTCTTTAAAAAAACCCAAACAAACAGCAAACAACAACAAAAAAGGAAAACAACAAAAAACAAACAAAACCCCCTAATAAGAAACAAACCCCAAACCCACTCACAGTAGAATTCAGAGGAGGCTAGGCTTGCTCCAAAAAAATTGGGGGTGCTACTTTAAACATAGAGTACTTGCAGCTACTTTAGTTGTCATTTTGAAGGCCCAACTCAGAACCAGCTCTCAAATCCGACCAGGATTTATGTTGTACTTTGCCTGTACCAAATGAACTTCTAAATAAACAGCAGAGACTAAAACCAAACCAATCATAATTTTCTCTGTTCTCTATTAGCATCCCCCCAGACCTCAAGACCAAGAAAAGCACATAGAAAACAAACTTGTCTAAACAATACCGTGTATTGGAATTTAAAATACATGTCATCCTTCCTACTTTCTTCACCGGTGAATTGTATCCTTCCTAATGTTTTGGAGGAGTCTGAGATGGCGCCTGTACAATTTGATTTTGTGTAAAAATACACACCAAATCTGATTTCTGCTACATTAAGGAGTTCTCTGGTAAAATATATGACGCATGGAATGAAATAAACTGTAGTTCTAGAGCAAGTTTTTAAGCTTCCTTCCTTTAGTACTTGACCACTAATACTAAAGACCACTGGATCAAAATACAGTTTTAATTGGATATATAGGACATGATACAGTGGTATAGTTAAACCACAGGTTAGATGCTAAAATATAACATTGATTTGTATTCTTTTACTGGAAATATTTGTAATACGAGACTAGGATCTAATACACTTATTTTTAATGCATATTCAGTACAGAGGAAACCTACTGCTGTCACCAGCTTATATTCAAAGTCTATTCAAACAAATGCTAGATTAATTGGCTGGCTGTTTCAACAGACTAAAAATGAGATTACAGCTGAATCTAAGTCTCATTAACAGTGATGAAGTCTTGACCATACAAACATTTCTTATACTACTTATTGTTAACGCATGCATGCACAAAACTGGCCTCCCAGAGTATTTTTTAAAGCCACCTGAAGTAAGTCTAACAGTTTAATGAATTGTGTTATATGCAATAACTTATCCCAGAACAGAAAATTTCAATTGCATCCAGAAAGCTTTTTGTTCATACTGGCTGAAGTGTTTGAACTACTAAGAACACAATGGACAGAGAAAAGAAATTTTATTTTCTGGATTATTTTTAACATCCTGGTTCTTCAGGTAAAAAAGGAAGTGTAAGATGGGAATGCAAAGGAAGAAAATAACCTGGAAGAATCTCTGTGGAAGATGTAACGTGCAACAGGTGAAGAGGGTTAAACTGGAAAAATGTAAGAGATGCCAGACAGGAAAATTTTTGAAGTCAAGAGTTAAACCAGTTAAAAAAAATAACAAGAAAATATAACTGTAGTGTTTGTTTCGGATGTTGCTCTAAAACAAATGTTTGGAAACACTTCAAAGAATACATAGGAACAGAGAGTTTTGATCAATTCATTTTGTGAGGCTCAGAAGGACATTTCAGTTCATACATTTTGTAGGATCCATGTATGAAAAGAATTCCTGAAGTGTAAAGGTTTCTTCATATCAACATTTCCACTTTTACCAAAGCTTCTGATTACCTCATGACAAGTCTGATTGTCTGATTCAGATTTCAACTTATTAACCTAACCAGATCAGATCTCACTATATTTTGCAAACATTATTTTGGCATAATGCAGAAATGTTTTTCTCTAGAAGAATTTAGATAGGTTCATCATTAGTAAGAGCAATCTATTAGTCCTGCTGCACTTGCTTTTTGGCCAGTGGAAACATAAGGTCTAGATTTTCATATGCTAAACTAAGGATACTTAATCTCAATATCCTTGAAAAACTGAACTATGAGAAATCAGCAGGAAGTACTACTGGTTCCTTTGAAAAGCAATACAATCTTGGAAAAGCCTGTACGGTACATCACCTTAGGGTTTTGTCAAATATTTGCATTACAAAAACCCCAAACCAAACCAAAACATAAGGTAAAATTTGTCAGTTTAACAAATAGTTTACAAAGACAAACCTATGATTTGATTTCCTTTAGGGTATCTGTCATAATGAAAGGTGCTTCCTATTATCTTTGGGTTTTTTTTTCCCCCCTGTTTTTTTTTCCCTGACAATAGAACTATCTTTTTTTTTCTCTCTCCATGTGATTTGACTGTGCTAAAACACCCCAAACCCCAAAGAAACCAAACCAACCAACCAAAAAAAAAAAAAAACCAAAACCAAAAAGACAAAACCCATGCTGCTGGAATACAGGGATTCTTTTATTTGTTTCTTTCAATCCAAACCCACACATGCTGTGTCAAAAGTCTCTTGTGTCCTTGTTGCAACTAATCTCAATCATCTTTACTATACTAAATATGGTAATAAATTCTATTCTTGAATTTTTCAGTCAGCAACTAGTTTCCCAATTGTGATTTCCATTGGAAAACTGGTAACCTTTTTTACATGTTCACATTGTTATGCTTCCACAGTATTATTTTTCCATCTCTAGTTTCCTAGACTTTTTACCTACCATTCCTTTGTATCTCATTCTGCTTTTTTCTTCAGCCTTTTCTTCTGTTCATCAGAGATCCTCCCGTAAGTTTCTCCTCCTCCCCTCACTGACTTAATCCCTGCTTATACAAGAAGTCAATCCACAAGAGAAGAGATTTCCCAAGAGCTGCACTGATAACTTTCATTTTCTGGCTATGTGGATTTCTAGTATCCCAAAGAAATGTCATCTGCTCCTTTTTCCAGATTTTGCTTGATTGCTCTCTGCATGTCGGATATGGAACTCAGCAAGGCAAACAGTTTGAAAGACTGAATATGGTACACACATCACAAGCCAAAATCCAAATTTGGAACTAACAAAGTAAAATAAATATAAGGGTATGAGGACAGCTGGATGTTTACCTGAATGTAAAATGTTACGCCTGAACAACTTAGATGTTCAAGTTTTATGGGCATGTACTTTTTCACCAGAACACAAACAACGCAGGGGACATCATGCTTACAGTAAATTAGCACATGAGTGTGTTTGATGCATTAACCCCTAAAAGTTATTTCCCCAGGAATCATGCAACCAAGGACAAGTTTTCATTGAAATCTTGTGCATAATATTTGTGATATCAATAGTTCAAATAGGCCAATGCTAAGTCAGGGCTGTCTTTTGGGGTTTCTTTTTTTGCATGCTTACATAGAGTCAGAATGTTGGGGGTTTTTTTTACTAATATGAAAAGTGGTAGGTTGGAGCAAGATGACAGTATGAGCCAGAACATCCCTTCTCCTTATCATCACTTCCTTGACAAAAGCTTAAGGCTTTGCAGGCAGGCAAGAAGATTCATTTGTTATACAGAAAGACACAGTCACAGAATGACTTCCTAAGAGGAGACATGAAAAAGTTGCTGCAACAGGACAGATTTCTGAAACCCAGACAATAGAAGTGTTTGAAACCCTCTGCTGCAGGTCACTACACTTTCCTGGTGAACAGAAGCTGTTATATCCCGCCTTTCATTGATTTACCATTACTGAATGGATTCCTCATTTTAACAAAACATTGTTATATTCCAGATAAGTCTTTGCCAATTCTTTACACTAACCTGTGGAATTCAATGGCCACCATTAATTTCACTCCAGTATTTATCAGCAGCAGCTTTTTTTTTTTTTGGTGAAAGAACCAATTTATTTAATTGAATAGTTTAAAGAGCTCCAAAACCACACACAAAGATGAGGTTATAGCTAATAGCTTTGCAATGCACTTAAAAGCTTGAATTATCACATTTCTTAAATACAGGATTTTTAAGTGCAAATCAGAATTTGTTGCAAACTTGTCTTAATGGTATGATTTTTTTACATTTAGATATTTCACAAATAAGAAAGGCAGTTAAAATAATATTTTGTATTTAGAAATGAAGCCTGTACACTTTCTGCGTTCCTTTGACTTTTCCAGGTTTTGGCATTCCTGAAATATCACATACAGCAGTTCTCCAGTTTAATATCTGAGCACAAATACCTTAAACAGGCTTATCCTCATAATTTTACTCACAAAGGTAAATAAATGGCAGTTCTTCACATTCTAAAACTACCAAGGCACACAATTTCAGAATAACTTGTGAGCCATAATGCTGTTTCAGATAAGATAGTTTGGGCTCCCTGAACATTAGAAGAAATGGGCATCCAAGGATGGCACAGAGGAAACTGTTTCAGTGCAGTAGCTAAAAGGAGATCACAGTCATGTATGTAGCACAACTGGATATGAGAGAATCTCATCTCTAATTCGTACCATTGCAAGTGTTTTCAGATTTCCATGAAAAGTGAAAAAAATTTCTGCAGATGACTCACTGCAGAATGTCTTGAGGGTAGGCAATGAATTTAGAGAAAGATATGAGTTCAGATTAACTACAGGAGGGACTGTCCAATTTTTTTTGTAGGCAATCACTGGGCTGTTGACAGAGAACACCAGCATTTCTCCTCCAGTCAAAGTTCTGCCCATGGCTGAGTATGGACGAGATATATACGTGAGAAGATCAAATACTACAAATGAAAAATGAATGAAGAATCCCACCCAATTTAGTTTCTCTTAGTTTATGCAAAAGAAAGTGGAGAAATATTCTTAAGATTTAAAAATCACTGCCTGTGACTCAGAGGGCAGTGGAAAACAGTACCACATTGACAAACTGTTAAATGGCACCGTTAACCTGAGATTGCCAGCGTTTAGGAAAAAGGCCAGAAGGGATTAAAGCGCAATGTCCCTTTTCAGAATTATGATAGCAAAAAAATTAGGGAAAACCCTAGCTACTTTGAAGAACTGAAACAAAGCTTGCAAAAAAATCAATGCTAAAATTGCCATTGGTATGTTTGGAAAAGGTCCAGAATGATTATCTCCAACATTAACAAAGAAATTGCAACTGTTTGCATTTATATCTCTTTTTAGCAACAATAGGAGGATGTCCTAGGACAGAACACACTTAACTCTTCCTCTGGCATGCTCTACACGAACAGCTCTTCTAATTCCCTATCTTTTGTTTCTGGAAAAATACATTACAGTTTGGGGGCTTAATTTTTTTTCCCATTTTGTTTTTTCAATTGACAAACAATTCTGTCTGTGTGAAAGCTAACACTAAAATATGGCACTTTAAATTATTCAGCAAGTGAAGGCGTTGTCTAAATGATAGCACCCTTAACCATGAAGTTAACCATGCAGGTGCTTCATAAGGAGTAAGGAGCTCTGTATAATGTACTATAAACTTTAAAGACAATAAAAACTGAAGGTTAAACCCAGAACATTTTGTTTCTCTTTATAAAGACAACTTCTAATGACTTCAGTGGAAATTGGTAGAGTTAAACAAGGTTCAGCATCTCCAGAACAAATCTATTCATTCCAATTAAGCCAAAATGCAATACAATACAATGATGATGGCAGATAAGATTCAGATACTTTTACTTTGGGTCAGAGTGTATGATCCCAGTCTTGAATTATTAGTTAAAAACCTAAAACAATATTTAACCTTTATCTGGGTAACAGCTATTGTACAACGCTTAGAGTATCTGACATACACATCAGATGTACAACTTAAACCAGATATAATTACTTGTCTTAGTAATTACACTGGTTCTGGACTTACTCTTGGATTCATTGTTAGTAACTTCTGCTTATCATTACATGCCATAAGTGGTTTGACTCTTTAAACAGAATAGAAATCACAGAAAGTATTTGTTAATTTCTGAATGAACTAGAAAATTTCTGCAGAAAAATACAAACCAAACCCAGTATATTTGTGCTATTTACATACACACATAATGAAACAAGCTAAACCATGAAAGGAAATGAGAACAAAAGAAAACTAATGTTATGTACTCATAGCACAACATCTCTTTCTTAATCTTCCTGTATGTTTTTAGTATGTTCCCAGATACTTTAAATTGCTGAACAATGGTACTTCAAAAAAAAAAAAAAAATCACTCTGATGTCCAGGATATATTTATATAGTTCAAGTCATAAAGTATGAGTGCCAAAAAAACCCCAAAAAGGATAAATGCAAATGAGTGCTGTGCTCATTCTAGCAAAGCAATTTTCTTGTTGTTTGTTGAATAGCCTTCAAATAATAAGGTCACTAACAAAATGACAGTAAAAACCTTTTCCTAGACATATAAACAACCAAATTCTCCCTTCGAAGACTGGAAAGCTCATGTAAAAGCCCTGAATTCAAAACTTGTGTGAGCCTTAATGCTTAGAATTGAGTAACACAATTGACTACTAGAGTCTTGTCATCATTCTAGTACTACATAACAGAAATATTTTTTCTTCTGCTATAGACGATTTTGAAACAAACCTGAAGGCCTACATGGATCTGGAGTTTGCAGATACCCTCATCTGCAAGTTCCAGTTATGTCTCATTTTTTGTGACCCATTTAGACATACCACACTGAAATACACCTTGAAAATTCAAGAAATCTGAAATCAAGCTCATATATGAACTTAACAGCTGGAGATATTTTGGTTACAACACATCTTTTCCCAAACCACACACAAATAAATGATTCAAACCAATCTTCAGTGTAAGCAAAGCTTAAACTCATATATGGCAACTATTCAAAGTGGTTTGAATTTCACTATATTTCAACAGTCCAAATTATAGAAACACCATTTTGTTTCATGGCCTGAAGCAAGTATCACTGATCATTTTTAGTATCCTGGAACAAGCAGATCGGTAGCAAATTTTCATGACAGACACACACATTCAATAAGATTATAAATTAGTTTCCCAAGAGAAGGCACACTAATAAGATTGGATCTAAAATTTAGGTCACTTAATTTTAAGACTCAGCTAATGGGCTGGGGGAAAAAAAAAGTATAACTTCATAACATAAATTTAGGTTCAGTGTTTTTTACCATAAATATTAGCACCACTGTAAAGTTGCAAAGATCTAACTGCAAAACATTTGATATCTCTTGCAGGGAGGTTATTTCTACAAGAGAAATAAAATATTCTTTTTCACTTTATGAAGTTAGAAGATTTAAACAATTATTTTTTAGTGCAGCTAAAGTTCTGATGTCATTGAAAAGATAAAGTTCTAAAACTTCTTTTCAATATGATTTATTGATTCTATTTCAAGCACACTGTTTCCTATATTTGCAAATGTATTAAATACCAGAACTATTATACAATCAAATAAATGCTCTCTTTTCTTCTTTAGCATTCAGAAATGATGAGAGAGTGTTAAAGTCCTTTAACTCCTGGACAACCATGTGAGGAAACTCAGCCTGATGAGGACAGCAATAGGCCATTTGGCTTGTCGTACACAGAAATAATGTATTGTGAACTCATACTCCTAACTTGTTCTAAGTACTAGAGAAAGTTCTTCTAAAAGAATATACCAATAAATTTTCCACCTATATGGCAAAGAAAAATGTTTAATGTATTGCAAAACCCTCTCCTCAGTCTTTGGCAGCGGCTGCAACTTACCATTTCCATTCTCTACTATGGCCAATGGCTCTCTGCAGATTGCCGTCTTTCTCAAGGTATTCATAGTCCTTTGAACTTCTGCCAACAGCACTGCTTGCATTGCCTCACTAATCTGTCATAAATGCAAATCATCATTGGGTGGTATCAGTACTTCAATTATTTATCTAAGCACTTGACAATTTTAAATAACTACTACAAAAGTTTAAGACCGTCCCAGTGAATGTCATTACAAAGTCAACACTGATATATTTCAGACACTGCTAATCATGTGTCTCTACATCCATACTGGGGAAAAATGTTAATTGGATAGCAATAAAATCATGCAAGCTGTTAATCCAACAGCTCCCTATTAATTACACATTCATTTTCATTAATCTCAAAACTTGAATCAGTTGTCTACTGCCCACTTGACTTTAAGGTGTCACAATAATACACGTTAGCAAACCACATGGTGATAATGACTAATAAGAAATACCTTCATTATTTTTCTATGGTGTGCAAAAATGCTTCAGAGACTGAACAAGGACCTGGTATTTTGATTTCGATTTTTTGTTTTAATTTTAGAATTTTTGATGCTTAGTCTCTCTGTGAAAAGCTTAAATAATGTTTTGTTACTGGTGGTGATTGTCTTTCCCTATAACTCAAACATGACAATACTGTATTTTTTGTCAAACACCATTTCTCAAAATTCTCTTACTGAAATCTGCTAGAACTATGAACAGCCTATAAATGGCACTTGCACTAGCCAATGCACTGCACATGGATGTCAAGACAATGCAGTGTGGGGTATGTGTGACAGAGTTGTTCCTTTCCTTCTATTTGCTCTAGCAAAGAACTTCCATGAGAACTGAGGAAGTTTAGAGACCTAAGACATTTACAAAGGGAATGAAGACCTTACACAACAGGCCCCAACCCTTACTCAGTCTATTTCAGCATGGTGCAGAATGGCAGCATGCACACCCTCTCTTCAATTGGTAATGCCTTCAGGAAATAAATACCATATTTCCTCCTCAGGAAGGCATTCATTCTCAAATACAAGAATTTGCTCAGGACAATGCACTCCACCTCAATGGAAATACAAATTTAAATTTCATATGAAAATGTTAAGTTTAGGAACATTAAACATGTTATATTACATTTATATTACAAACAATCTATTAATATTATTTTGGTCTAAGATGAATTGAAGTTGATATGCAGGCTCCCTCAAACTGCCTGGAAGAGAGACAATTTCATCTCACTAATCAAGTACAGTGAATTCGTGCGCTGTCCTCAATCACATTTCTATCTGCCCTTGTAAATTCAAATCATTAAGCAGAACAAAGGCTGTAGGTGTCCTTTGTGACAAAATCCTTTATTGTAGACAAGTATACCATAGTCAGGTTCACGGTGTGGAAGTTCACAGCAAGTGAACCCAGCCCTATGTGTTTTAACATAGCACAGATCTTTATCTTGTTATAATAGCACTTTATTTTACAGGGCAAACCAAAAGCAGTTTCCAATTCCTCGCATCTGTACAAGCCTGAGCTTTGGGGATTACAGATCCTGACTTTACAGCAGACTCCTACAATATATCTACAATAATTAAGAAAGAAAAAGAAACACAGACATCATGTCGTTGTCCTGGGAAAATATGTGAAAAAAAATAATAAAAATAATAAAAAAATCTTACAAAGGTGCAAGAAAGAGTTGCATACACTGTGGTTTTCATAGTGTTCTGATCTGCTAAGAGCCTGTCACAAGTCTGACCATTTTCATTGTACCAGTGCTGTGTATGCCAACCAGGCAGCATTTGTAACGTGTAATCTTCTCTAATATCTTAAAATGAAACAAAAAATGATACAACATATTTGTACATGCACTGGTACATCTCTGTGTGCTACCTGCCTATGACTTTGTTTAATTTGCATTTTCACAGTGCTCAGTGTAGCTTCATATGCCTAGTTTTGTCCTCTCACTGTATCTTCCTGAAGAATTCATATACTTCTATCGTTCTATACATCTATCGTTATCACCAGTTTTAAGGATCTCCAGAAGATTTGCCTGTTTCTAACCTAAAAGAAATCTATGTGAGAATCTTTCATTTTCTCTAATGGTTTAGTTTCCACTTTATCTTGTGCCCTTCTGTATTACATGTTTATTGGCTATCTTGTTGGCTACTAATGTATGTGTATACTTCTCAGGATTACTATTCTCTTTATAATGTGTGGGTTTAAGGTGTGGTTACTGCTCTGGCCATAACCTCTACAGGGCTGAGCCTTGAAGAAACTGCCTCCTAGATGCCTTCTTAACACAGTCACATCAGTGAGCAAACCCACAAAAATCAAAACATCAACTTAGTTGCCTTCAGGTAGAATCAAATGCTGTAAAAACAACTACATTCAAAGCTTGTTGGAGAAATTACTGTAAACTTGGCTATCAGTAAAGAGGGCACTAGCTCACCAGTACTACTCTCTGCAGTCACCTTAACATGAAGCGGTTTATTTGAAAGCTAAGTCCTGTGTAGTATCTCTCAGATTCATCACAACTTACTTTAGATATTAATGGAAATGAAGTAACTGAAGTGGAAAAATATAGGTGCACTGCACGAATCAATAGAAATAGATGAGAAAGTCCCAAGACAATTCATTCCTCTTAAAAATCTCAGCTCTCCTTTCACAGTGTCTGTCTTTCTGTTGCTGAAAGAGGGAGGCTAAAGCAACTGCATTCCTCATGCAGATGATTATGTTAAAGCTCTAAATATGACATCAACAGTTTTCCTAAGGGGAGATTGTGCCCAATAGGTAGCTGATAAGAGGACACAAATTTGTTTTGTAAGAAAAAGAAAAAAAAATATATATACTGCAATGTCAGGATGTTGTATGCTGAAGCAGTATAAACTATATTTCTGAAGCTGTTCCTGAATTAATACATCCAAATTCTAACAAGGTCTTATTACTTGGGAGTATACAACAGGACCATTTCAAGGATGCAGGTGACTCACGTCCTGGTAACTCAGAACAAGTAGGAAGAGATATATGACTCCTACTGATCCTGAATGCATTAGCACTAAATCTGATAAAGCATGGTTATTTCTATGCAGGTGTGTCACAGCACAGAGCCCCAGTACAGCCATGTAACAGAAAGGCAAACTGCTGCAGCCCCATAGACTGGGGTGCACCCTGTGAGTATGACAGATCACCCACATACTGTCATGTATCTAAAATCTTTGACCATAGATACAAAGACTGTACACTTAACATTTTGATACTGGAACTACTGACCATTAAAGTTTAATGCAGAACTCACTACCATGTTTAATATTGAATTTCTGAGAAGACAGCCAAAGAGACAGTCTCATTTATTCTGTTTAACAAATGGTTGTCCAGCTCAGGGAATAAGATGTATTGTAGAGGAAGCTTACCTGGTCTATAACCATTTTTAGAAGAGACAAAGGACTTCAGGAAAGTCAACCTAACAAGAACTAACTTCACTCAATGAGGTTTAAAAGGATCTTAGAGCAAGAAGAAAGGAAAGCGAATTACTTCTTGCAAAATGCTTTGATTGCACCACAGTTTGATTATTCTAACTTGAAGTTTTAGTTAAATGTTCACCCTTTCAGAAAAAAAAAGTTCCATAAAGCCACAATAACATGGTATTATTCTACCCAAAATATATATATATATATAACCAAATACCTATTGATTAAAGAACAGGCTATTTTAAATACAGAGTAAGGAAAATTAAGGGTAGACATACAACCACTGTTTCCTCCCACAGAATGGGAGAAGGGCAACAAGCAGCTATATTTTAACTGAAAGAACATCAAAACACACAAAGATGATCTTTCATTTAAAATCATCTGGGGGGAAAAAAATCCTAAAGACATTTTTAAAAATATATGCATTTTAAAAATAGAAGGCTGAAAAAGACCTCACTCAACACGACAGTCAACTGCTGATCAATCATTTGCAGCAGTTTTCTTCTGTCTCCTTGTTGGCATAGAGTTTGTTACAGTACTGTAAGGAGATGAGGAATCAATAAATGGCTACTCCTTCGGGTCATGTCTTAGAGTTGGTATGTAATTTTAAAAGTTTAAAAGCAGTGTTGTTTTGGTGAACGTACATAAGTGCTTCATCAGGCTGCTCAGGATTAGTAAGTTGGCTACAAGTCTGTGTCAGCATAAAAAAAGATTTTAAAAAGTCATCCTACTACCAATGAAATCCATAATTTTGTATATTTGACTAGTAGCTGAACACCCATACCTATTATTGCAGACTTGAAGTGTGAATCAGCTATTCCACACCATCTTTCTGAACACTAACTTGTAGTAAGACCACTATTGCATAATCTGATCAGCCAGTAAATTCACTGGAAAAGAGAAATACACAGATCTCACATAATCAGCTATGCTACAAAGCCAAGTTTTGTGGCTATACAGCTCTAGTCTATAACAAATTCCAATGACTGACCAGCAAGAGACTAAGTGGAGTTCACATGACAACTGCGGCTATTGAAAATGAGGTCCTGTATTTTTATTATTTTTATTAAAAGGACTCAAAAAAAGTAAAAAAACCAAACAACCCACTGTAAGAGAACAGGGAACAGTTTGTGAGGGAAGAAGAATGCTGAAATATTATGGAAGATGTGCAGAAAGTGGGGATATAATACAAACCCGATAAGCTCAAGATAAAATGCCAAATTCAATTGAAGGTGAGTATTTGCCAAAACCATTACTATCTAACAGAGCAGGGGACTACCACTGCAGTGTGCTGAGCACCTTAGCTCTGGAAAATATTATTCATACTTGAAATGCAGCACGATTGCACTCAACTTTAAAAGCAACATAATAAACTTGTAATACATTTATCCCTTTTCTGGAGTAAAAGTTCCTTGTGGTCACAGCACATTGTCTTGAGTTTCATCCTCGCGAATATTAACTTAGTCAAGCAACCAGACAACTTTATTTAAATGCATATTTCCAAAATGAAAAATGGGCCCTGAATTTCACTGTTCAGACTATTTCACAGTTACCTGTCAACTCTTAAGAAACAGCAATTTATCTCTCAAGACATCAGATTCTTCACTAACAATAGGCATGATCTTCATCTGACCTAGGAACCCATAACTTCCTTTTCTAAGTAATACTTGAAGAGTGTTCTAGTAACTAAGGAGTCAAGATTAATTACTCATCCCTTTAGGAAAGTATTTTCTGTTTCTTCTGTAATACCATATTTGTATATGAAACTGGCCTGATTTTGGCCTTTATTTTCATGGGCCATAAAATAGCATTTGTAAGGTAAATTATATCTGTTGTTAGAGAACTCATTTTTAAAGCACATACTACGAAAAAGATCACCTATATGAAAAACTGGCAGGAGAGTTACTTTCCCATATCTAAATGTATTTTAAGGCAAAATAGTTTCATGAGTGTCATACTTCATAAAGACATAATAATAATCTGCTTTACACAGATCTGATTTATGTAATAATTTCACTATAAATTGGTTACTATTATGTTACACTGCATATTCCATATACTACATTACAGCCAATGGTACTTAAGGATTACATTACAACAACTGACTCAAGCTATTTTCTACCTTTATAGATTGGTCACTCCAACAACAAATGAGTTTCAGCAATGAAACACTCCCAAAGTCCGAGGAATGATACCTACTTTTACCTGAAAAACACATACAGAATTTATGAACTGACAACATATATGGAAGCACACAAATAAAATTATATTTAACATGTTTAATTTTTCTCTTCAGCAACAAACTTGAAAAGATCTGAAATAGTGTCATTTCCTCAAACAGTTTCATCTGATGCAATAAGCACAAAGTGTTCAGACAAAATATAGCTGTATTTATATATATATATATAGCCCTATGAGGAGAGGCTGAGGGAGCTGGGATTGTTTAGCCTGGAGAAGAGGAGGCTCAGGGGTGACCTCATTGCCCTCTACAACTACCTGAAGGGTGGTTGTAGCCAGGAAGGGGTTGGCCTCTTCTCCCAGGCAACCAGCACCAGAACAAGGGGACAGAGTCTCAAGCTGCGCTAGGGGAGGTTTAGACTCAGGTGAGGAGGAAGTTCTTCACCAAGCAAGTCATTCATCATTGAACGGGTTGCCCAGGGAGGTGGTTGAGTCATCGACCCTGGAGGCGTTCAAGAGGAGATTGGATGTGGCACTTGGTGCCATGGTCTAGTCATGGGGTCTGTGTTGATAGGTTGGACTCGATGATCCTCGAGGTCCTTTCCAACCTAAGTGATACTGTGATACTGTGATTTTTGAGCATTTACTCTTGTCAAAAATCAGACTAGTCTTTTAAAAATTTCATTTAAACAGAGTTCTGATATCCCAGAGAGTATGCTTTCATCATAATTTTCTACAGATACTGAGAACACTTTCTAATTTGGACTACTTAACTATGGATTTTACTAGGCAAATTCTAAGATTTCTTGAATATGTGTTTCTTCAACAGTAGTGTTGAAGAAAGCCAATATAGTACTTCTCAACTAGCTTTGTCCTCTGTTGCAATACTTCTGTTTCGTGTCTGGGTATGCAAAAATGCATTGAGGATTCCTGTCCTAGTTTGCTTTTGTTCTCATTTCTTTGCACACACGTAAACGTACACACACGCAAAAGTCCAGAAACATCAGCAGTCTTAAGATTTAACATTGTCTGTTCAGCTGTCCAGTCTATCCTTGATGCTAAAGAACTGATCATTCCTAAAACATCTGAGAGACCTGCAAGTCTCAGCTATGATTTTGATTTTCAAATCCAAACAGTTGCATGCACTAGGAGACATGGGATATGAGTTAGATTACGGTAGAAGTTTTAGGTCACTCAGTTGTATACTGTAAATAAAAACTTAGACTGACTTGCAAAAACAAGATTGGCAAATATCCTATGGGATATTAATGTGAAGGGATTATTTATTCTACCCTAAGCCAAAAGTTTAAGGGCATTATTGAACAATCAAGATGACTCTCATATTACCAGGGCAAGTTTGCTTGAAGGGCTGTATACACTATTGGGCAGGTATATAATGGTGATAAGGGAAATGGGAGAAGGAGAAAACTGTTGCATTTCTGTTTTTCAGATTGCTAGAATCTTTGCTTTTAGAAACTCAGATGAATGTTTTGCCATCACTGAAAAAATATCCCTGATTCCAGTTCACATCTTGTTCGCATGCTTTTGTGAAATTCACAGAAGTTTCTCTATTTGCAAACTCGACCTCAAAGCTAAAGAACATAAGTATTTTTAACTATTGAAGTTAAATTATTCATTTTAGCAACAGAAAGCATAGGGGGAAAAACCAAAACAAAACAAAAAAATCCCTCCAACCAACCAACCAAAAAAACCAAACCCCAAACCACCAACCCAACATTTGAAAACTGATATTGCCATTTTCCCCATATACTTACTGCTTGGTAACTCGTCGTAAAAATTGGGGAATGAAGGTGTTACTGCTTCTATATTCCACCATTTGTCATGTATGGATTCTGATTTCTGTGGACTACAAGAATATTAAACTAATAAATAAAACCTGAACATAAATGTAAAACCCTTATGCCTTAAGGTAGGATAATTTTTTTCTTTTTTAAGGTAGACACTCTGCTATCGGTGACTACCAAGAACAATTTAATTTCTCCTCAAAACTCACTTTCATTATTTCACCACCATGGTTCTTTTGGTACAGGAATACCAAAGAATACCACCTGTATGTAGGAACTTCACGTTTGGCTCAAAACTTATTATCATTTCATGTTGCAATAAAAGCAAAACAAAACAAACCCCCAAACAAACAACAACAAAAACAACAAATAAAAGGTGAAGAATTGAATCAAACCATTATTTTCACAAAGGACTCATGCTGTTTTCTCTTCTATTACATAGGAAAAAAATTCAAGGAACCTAGCAGCTTTATTTCACAGGTTTTCCTTTTTTTTTAAGCTAATAATTTAGAATATTATTGTAATACTTGGGATTCCAACAGATAGTTACAATTTAGAAGACTAGTGTGTATGTCTACTGCTGTTCTGTACCTTCTCACTAATTAACCCAGACCCCTAACCCCTTTAAACAACAGGTATGCGACCCTGCACAAACTGTATTTAGGTATCACTAAAAAATAATATATTTCACCTTTTGAGTTTACTACACTTAACTCTAAGTCACATTTTTAAAGCCTCACAATACTGATCAGCTCTGGAAGATTTCAGCTTCAGAGCTTTACATTGCAGATCTAAATCTCAAAAGGCAGGAACAAACAAATTCTTTGAAGACCCTTTCTTACTGGCTTATTCCTGATCCCATCCCACTTTTATAATCTGACACATTTCACTGCAAGTTCCTTTTTTTCCACAGGCTGGGTCAATGTGGGGAAAAAAAAGATAAAAAAGGGGAAAAAGAATAAAAAAAGAAAATTAACAGATGCACAAACACATTTATGAACAAAACACATTTACAAACAGCTTCCAGACTCAGATCTATGTCTTTCCAAAGCCATGTTTATGAGTATTGGTCTGATAGCATGTGCTGAAAGCATGTCATTCACTGTTCACTGTTTTCATATTCTACACATTTTGTTTCTCCAATCAAATAGCTACTAGTTTAACAGAAATATGTGTCCCAAATCCAGAACCCTTATGTCAGTTAACAGTGCAGCACAAGATAAAATGCAAGCACAAAGTCCTTTCTTGCTTGGAATGTAGCATGAAGATGTACCTTCTTCTTGCAAGAAGATGTACCAGTAGGCAGTGTGATTAGCAGTAAAAGTAACTGCATTTGTCCTGTGAGATCAGTCATATCTCTTGAGATATGCTGAATGCCTAGAATTTAGTAGAAGATGCACAGACATTTGCAGCATCAGGATCAATATTTTTTGTACCCCTTCTTGCCTCTGGGCCATGGCATCACCACCACTGAAGTCAATTTTCCCTAAAATGCTAAATACAGACCAACCTAGATTTGTTGAGCAACAAAAGCTTGCGGACAATATCCATTGCCTGATTAGCATGCTCTATTTGGCTTGGTCAAATAATGTCAAGCATGCTTTTTTTTCCTTTAATGCTGAAAAAGCATTTAGTCAATACATTTGTTTTGAGTAACATAAATGTTATTTGGGATGATTCTCATAACAGAAGGGCTGATAAGGCATTCCCTTCCCAGTAGCTACCAGTATTACTGGGGGCGTTGTACTTCAGATAGTGTAACTAGGACAGAGTGTTATTGTCTCATGTTTTATTTATCTATGAAGCCAAGGGTTTCATGGTAAAGGAAGGATATTGCTTACAGAATAAAAGTTCAAAGAGTGCAAATGTGCTTAATGTATGTTTGACAATGTGCCTGAAGAGACCTCATTATTCTACTTAGTCGAAATTGTGAGGAAAAGAGTAATCTCTTGAATAACAAGGTGTGGAGCTGGATAACTTCTTGTTCTGCTGAAAAAATTTCTTCCATCAGTTCTTATCTGCTAAGTAAAAAAATATAAAGGTGTTTAACTTCATCCTGGTCTACTTTTGTTCAAAGAACATCCTACAAGAAAGTTCTAGAGAAAAAAAAAAAATAGTCAACTCTAAAAAGCTCTAGAGAGGAAAAAAAATTAGAAAACAACTCTAGTATATAAAGTCCATATTTATGAAGTGTTTCATATTTTTCACTTTTAAACCACTACAAAGGAAGACTCATAATGAAAAGGTTCTTACCTTTCAATTTCACCTGTAACTGCTGAAGGCATGTTAATTATCCTGTTGATTAAAGCAATTCTGCTAACTAAGAAGGATATTGTTTCCAGTTCCGTTATTCTAGAAACATTATTCTCAATTCCATCCTTCTTTCCAGTTTGTTCTTCAGTTGCAGCAAGGTACTTGTTTGAGAAGTCAAGCACTCTTTTTGAAAACAAGTTGATTGCTGCATGTTCTTCTTGCACATCACAATCAGTACATTTCCATCCTGGCAACATTAGTGATAGGTGATTTCCTTTCGACACAAGTCCAAAAGAAACAGGACATCGAAGCCTCAAGATATCTAAGTGTCTAACACAAAGATTGTCTATTTCTTTATCTGCACCCCATGGAAAGAGACATGACAGAAACAGTTTAGCTGTATCAGTGGTGATGTTCATGTCAATGTTTCCTGATGTCTGCATTCTAATCTTTCTCGAACTCTTCATTTTTTTCTGTCTTTTCATGCCAACACTTTCGTTCAGAGGCTTAGCTGCATTATTGTCCTTGCAGACCTGGTTTGAACAAACAGAATCTACTTGCCCATTCACTGGAGATGCAGAACCAGCAGTTTTATTTCTTTTTAACGTCAGTACCCTTTTCTCAACAGTACTTTTGGCTCTTTCTAGAGTTTCAAAGTTGTGGAATGAATTTGATGACTTTAATCCACTGAGTTGAGATGACAGCAGAAGTTCCTTAAGTCTCTCCAAATCAAATAAGAGAATATGAAAGTTTGCATTGTTCCATTTTGTCTTAACTGGTAAAATAGTAAAGGGCTGCTCACTGCTGGGATCTGTTAACTGGAAAAAAAAATTAAGCAAACATAACCCCATATTTTTCTTTTTACTTTTCAAGATCAAAATATCATCATAGAATTGCAGATGGCATAGACCAAGCCTATTAATTCAATTAAGTCCAATTTAATTGCATTTATTCACTTCTTACTAAGCAAAAGGGATTTTTGTCTAAATAGCTTAAGGTACACAGAGATACATGCATGTAAATACTGTAACACCTTCAATTATACAGCCATGATGTAGATGGCCTACATCCTTGTATGGAGAACAGATAACCTCTAAGTAGAGCCTGTGGAAAGAAGGAAAGAACAAGAATAAACAAAAGAATGAAGAAAAATATTCATATAAAGCCATGTGAATGGAAGACACCCAGAGGCAGGAATAAGAGCCTAAGGAAGAACAAATCAAGAAGGGGAAACTCCAAAGCCTGTACTCTAGACCTTGGGGTATTCCTACACACAGAAAACATTCCATACTTGCTTTTTTCCCCCTACTCTGTTTCCCACAAATACTTCAGGACAGCTGCTCTGTCTTGGCCTGCTCCACCAGCTAATTTCCAAGAGTCTATAATGAGACAAAACACATCAAGCTTTCTCAGATACCATATTCCAATCAAGATGCACTTACAAGAATGAATTTTCTGTCTTACACTGAAAATTCAGAAGAAAAACATTTCACATTCCTTATGCTCTTTTCCCCATACTCCTCTCTGTGTTTGCATATTCAAAGCATGAGAGAAGTTTTGACAGAACTTCTGTGGGCTTCAGAAAGCAGAAAAGACTTACTATTGAGGTCACAGTAGAATATCAGCCTTTTTTGCTGCATCCTTACTTCTTTTTTTAATTGCAAAAGGACCAAACCTATATACCACTAAATGAAGAGTCTGTAATAATAACGCTACCAGCAAGTTAATGAGATTCAAAAATTTAAAAGGATAGTATCTGTTGGTAAAACCCATTTTTTCCTTTCTCCATACTAGTTTTCAGCGGCATTTTAAATCAAACTCTGAAACAATTCCTTTCAAGCAAAAAAAAAGAAAAAAAGAACTATTTCACAAATATTGACTCCAGGCACCATGAGCTCCTCAAAAGAACAGAAGTCCTATTATTTCTGCATGCAACTAAAAAACGTCAGAAACTGAACTAAATGACAGAGTTGAATCCTTAAGTATACACCAACGAATTTCCATTATAAAGACCAAATTACTTGTTTGTTTTTTTTCCCCCCAACAGAGACTCCAGGTAAGTTTGTAGAAGAGAAACTGATGGTTCCTTTTACAGGAATCATTATGCTGCACTAGCAAGTAGCATTCTATAGAAGGACCATCCAATAGTAAGGTTATGTTCTGAGATTGTGACACATTTCGTAATAGACACAGCAGGATTCTGATAAAGAGGTATCTTTAACCTTCAGGGTAACAGCAGTTGTGAGGGAGTATAAATTCCACATTGATGCTTTTGCCCTTTTCTTAAAGCACTTAGGACTTGTTTGTTTTTATTGTGTTGGATATGCCTATGCTCTCAGCACTGTGTTCACTCCAGCTATTTCACCTTTATGAGTGAGCATGTATAATGCAGAAAAAAAGCATCAAGAAGCAACTTTTCAGCCCAGTGACATTTTTATAATCATTCGGGCTTCATATCACAAGTGACACAGACTTTTCTAAATTACTATGTTAGTTTTCATTTTCTTCAGATAATTAGAAATAATCCACTAATGCAAAGAACTGTTTCCTTGGAAAACAGCTGAATCTTAAATGAAACCAAGTGTTAATAAATAGGGCAACAGCTGGCTTTAACTTGAATGCAATTTTGATTAACTCATCTATCTAAAGACCACTCTCTACCTACCTCCTTTTACATCTATGATTTTTATAAGATTAGCTGTTTTTAAAAACTGTTTATATTGTAGTTATGAATATCATGAGGAAAAAAAATTGATTCTCTAAGTTATTTGACTACTTATTTTGGGGTAATAATATAACTCAGCTTTCTGTTATTTAAAGAATGATGTTCCCACCAGATGAGGATGCACTCTAAACACATAATCTTATTTAAAGATCTCCATAGGGAGTCATAAGTAAGAGATTATAACTGCTTGTTCAGGTTTTCTTTTTATCCCTTTCCTTTTTCCTTTTTAGAAAATAGTACATTGCAGTTAAGCACTAGGATTATTTTAATCTTTAATTATGCTGTTTCCTAATACACAGGGAGAACTCCATGGAATGCAAACACTGGAATTCACAAGCTAGCTCTGATATTAAAAGCTATTACAACTTGGCCTATCATTTTCTCTGTTCTGTATATTTATATTGGGTTGACTAACATTCATCTAAACAAAGCAAAATCCTGTGACACTCAATCTGTTGAAGCATCTGGTGATGCTACTGTGTATGAAGTCACAATAAACATTTATTTGCAATATGAATGGTTATTGACATTGATCCTAAAAGCATCTCAGCTCTCTGCCATAAGCATTTCATTCCAGTGAAAGACGGTAGGCAACCAAAGCTTTAGATATATATGGACAAGATATTCCCTATCACAGAAGATGACAGAAAAGGGAAGGAAACACATAGAACTAACTATGAACTAAAGAGCTGGGAATAGCATTTGATGATGGATACTGAAAAATACATTAACATATATTTACGTTCTATGCTGTGCCTTTCCTGAAGTTTTGGAAGTACTTCACAAAACCAAATCCTACTATATTTTGATAAATATTAACATTAATATTTTTTCAGATGTATATAGTAAGAGTTTAGCAGCTGGTTGTCAAAAGACAGGCTTATGTGAATAGTGATAACAAAGCATGACTTCTCTCTGAACCACAGTATCCAAGTTTGAGACCTATTTGACACATACTGAGACCTGCTCCCAACACTGAGAAAGATCCCATTTTCTTCCTTTTCTGACAATTTTTACTCAACTCAGATTCTATTATCAAAGGATTGTCCTTCAAACCCAAACTGCTTTAAAAGGTATACCCAAATATCAAGCCATTTAAGTCTTGCTTTTCTCACAGTGAATTTCACAGTGTGTGTATGAATACAGAGGTATCACTCAATTTTGCAAATTAAAATGACCGCCATGCTATGATATACTGAACACAGCCTACAGATTTTAACAATCAACACTTTGAAAAACAGTACAAAGGGATCTTTTCTAGTTCATTATTGCTAGTTTTAAATTTTATTTTTGACATGGCAAACTTTCTGCTTCCCTATTTATAGTCCTCCTTCACTAGCAGTGTTCTGTCTACTTTAATTACTTTGCCAAAAAACTGAGAAGACATTTTCAATTATTTACATATATATACACCTATATATACAACTACATATACATAAATATGTTGAAAGAGAGGGACAACCTGACTTTTCACAGCTTCAAGTCATTTTATTCAGATTTTGAATGCTGATCTTTGTCCTCTCTTGTTGTCCGAGTGTATGAATATAAAGTAACTACAAATTTTAAGGTCTCCTGCTGTAGTTATGAAAATTAGTAGAATGTGCTATGTCTTTCTTTGAGCATCACTAGCAGTACATTTAACAAGGAGTTACTCCAAAAGAGGTGTATGTCAGCCAAGAAAGAAAAGTTTAGCAATAAGGTCATATTTTCATACAGCGTAAAAATGATCACGTTCAGGCCTAAAACCAGTTGTTTATTGTCATGACACAGCTTACCACTGTTTTTTGTTGGAGACTGAAAAGCAGGAAGCACTTTTAATTATTTTGCCTATGCATGTAGTATCTCAAGATTAATCTAAACAGCAATAACAGCCATTTGAGTTAAAATCTTGGCTAGTCCCTAACAAAAGCTCATGAAGCTTCTACAATCATTCAATCTTAATCTAAACATTTTCAAATCCCGAAGTAAAATAGCCTACATTTTAATTTTGTCAGAATTAACAAATCATTGTCTGATGCTGAATACTTTAGTATTGAGACTAAACCTCCTTTGTTCAAAATAAAACCATTTGTGTGCCAGTAACATTCCTACTTAACAACTGGAACTTGGAACATTTTTATTGCTTGGAGAGATCTGCTTGGTCAGGCTCCCTATAATGTGTTCACCTGTAAGCTTTAAAAAATGCAGGAAGTCTGACTACAGACTAAAATTATATCCTGAGACTCACAGAATTCATGTGCACTATGTCTGACTGACACAACAGAACAAACTTTCTACACCCAGAAAAGAGCAGGATTCAGAGAAGCTTTGAAGTAGCAAGATGTATTCCATGCATAGCTACTCTGATCTCTGTAATAGCTCCCTAGTTTGCCCCTGAGGATGTTTGAATCAGGACAAGAAAAGAGCTGGAACAATAGATTACTTCAGTTGAAAGCTGTAGGGCAAGGAAGTTGCTTTCTCAGCTTCTTTTTCTCCAAACTAGACAAGCCCAAAGGCCTTAGCTGCTCCTCTTAGGACATTCCTTCCAGCCCTCTCATCAGCTTTGCTGCCCTCCTCTGGATGCATTCAAAGGACCTTCATACCCTTCAATGATGGGGCAAGAAACTTTGATGACTCACTTCAATTGATTTATTCTGGAGTGGAATCCCTTCCTGCTTCACAACTTGCAAGTCTGTTCTAACTCTCTCCTTCTCCCTTTACGTATCCTTACCAAACCAGGCTAGCATCCAAGAAACTATTTTTTCCTGTATCTATAGGAAGGTGGAGGCAGGGGGCTATCCTTACTGTGGCCCCCAAATACATCAATATATGCCATTATCTTTAACAGGTTTAAGACAGACATACCACATAAAAATTTCATAGGAAGCACAATTCAAGTGTTATTTTACCTAGTTGCCTTCTCATCTCTAAAGGCCTTTTTCCACTGGGATCCAACCTGTTCAAGGAAGCTATTCCACTTAAAATACACACTTCCATTAGCTGGCAGGGATTCCCATACTGTTTCAGCTTCTCATATATGTGTACTTTTTCCCACACACCAGCTGTCTTTACCAGATGCATTCTATTGTGGGTTTTGTGCTAAAAACAGATTTGACAAGAGTGGTCTTGACGTTCATTTTACATAGAGGAAATAAAGTGGCAAAATCACATGGCAGATTTTTAGAAGGCAAACCAGACTCAAAATAAACTTAGATGTCACTTTGATACTACTGAAATGAAATTGCTCAGTCCTGAGTGTTGGTAGTATCAACTTCTACATAGAAAAAGTCCTGACATATTAAATGTGATCTTTTCTCACAGACTTTTGGCACCATTATGCTCCCATTTTATCCCATATAAAACAGGATGAGCAACAGAAAATTGTCCCAGAAGTTCCCAGTGCCTGCAGAATGAATCATGTTGTATAAAGCATAAATATCAACTATTTTCCTAATTCTCATCAGTTGTTTTATTTTTTAAATTGTATAATACTCAATTGTGTTCTTTTGTGCTTCCTTTTGTGAGAGTGCATTTTGATTAATGTTAAACAAATTGGGGGAAACTAACAACAACAAAAAAGTAGCTCCCAGCTTTATCCACTACTTGCTGCCCCTAAAAGCTCAAGAAAGTATTAGACAAATTCAACAATTTATTTTAAGGTGAAATTTTAGTTAGGATTTGGGTGTGGGTTGTGGGGGGGTTTTAAGAGAGCTTAATTGAAGTATTGTCAAAGAAGATAGGAAGGTTCTTTCATTAACAGAAGATGCAGTGCTGCTGATTATTTGATGGGGTGGGGGGATTTTCTATCTCTTAATTGTCTAAGGATTTCCAGCAGATTCATTCTTTTTTGACAGCCTTAGGACTGCTAGTTTTTAAAACAGGTCCACTATAACATCACACTTAAGTATATGATAAAAATCTGTCAGATAAGGAAGACTTCCTCTTTTAAGGAATAATTAAGTTCAGTATTAAGTATACTTACTATAAATAAATCTTCTAATCAGTAAAATACCACCATCCTACTATCTGCTCATGTGTATTCAATGAAGACATCTTGTGAACAATTTACTTGTATTTCACCTTTTGAAACAACTGGTTTTAAGCAAAATCCAACATGACATCATTAAAACCACTGCGTCTTATAGTCTTGAAGTGGTTTCAAGACATCTATAGCAATATGCTTCTATCAGAGTAATTAATACTTTCGTCATGTCCTTACTATAAGCTGACCTTTTATTACTCTACAAAGACCCAGAAACTTTAAAGAGCACTTACATATTCTTCATTCACTCTGCAGCAATCAGTAACATTGACAATAAATAGGATTCTTTGGTTGTTTTTTTTTTAGAAACTAAAATGTGAAAATCTAAAAATCAGAGTTGAAGAAATGGGCAGAAGAATCTGTCAACCAAAATGTATTTATGGCTTACAATTTTCTTTCCTGATCATACCAGTCACTGGGATATCAATAGAAGTTCAGAGCTCATGGCTTTTCTCAGAATCACATCTCATCACTGGTCTGGCTCCGGGCTCACAAAAAATAAGCATGCCACACAGCTGCTTGTAAAAGTTATTTAGCTACTCCTGCTCCATCTCATTCATTTGTACTTCACAGAGCTGGAAGAACTGTTTTAACTGAAGCATGGCTACCACACCTAGGGCTCTTAAACATTAACTTAAATTGCCAATGACAGCTCTATTCTGTTCTTCATGAAGCTTTATCCTCAGTGCTAGGGAGTAACAATGGTGTCTGGATTTGTTTGGTTTGGGTTTACATTTTTTTGTTAAATACAGAATAGTTTAGTAAATGTAGTAACCTAGACAGTTTTTCTTTATTCTTTTTAAGGAAAATAGTAGCATTACATATAACATAAGAGAAAAGAAAAATGTTTGGGGGATACATTTTCAAGTGCTATCTCACATATAGTTTTGCCAAATAGGAAACCTGTAATTGTCTCACGGAATTTGCTCAGAAAACAAATACATAAACAATGCACAAAATGGCTGGCACAGTGTAAATTAAAGCATTAAATTCATTTCTAAATCCTCTGAGCCTTCAGTTGCTAGAGATGGTAGTCGATAGTAGCAAAAAAAAATTGCCTCCTTGAAATGTGCTTGGTGGACAGCAGCTTGATGATTGGCAGCACAAATAGAAGACAAACAAGAAAGCCTTCAATCTGCAGCTGATGCACAGGAAGAACATGGGGAGCTGAGTTTACAACAGAGAAAACATTACCAAGCTAATGGCACAGGCAATCATTTGACCACCATGCATCTCTGATAGCAGCAGGGCATCCATTTTCAGTTAAGTGTTAGAGTACCTTTTTGCTTTCTCTGACCACTGCAGGGGTAAAACAACCTAGTGCGTGAAACCCACTGACTGGTAATAAATTACTATATTGGATACTTTTTGTTTTCTTTCAGCAATGACTTTACTGTGTATTCCTGCTATCATTACCAATTAAAGTGGAGATGGCGTTAGCAAGCTATATCTAACTGTATATCAGTCCCTATGCTCCAATTGCTTTGGCAAGTATCACGGGGTCAAGAGGCTCCTTTGACCTTTATCAGCTAAGTCTCTCTGACCACTCACTATTTGAAGCAATCTCAGCTGAACAGATGGACACTTTCGCAGACTCTATAAAGCTTAGAATATAAAGATAAATGAAATTGTGTTTGGGGCTTCAAACTGGTTTATGAGCATAAAATATTGTTATCAAGTTCCACAAAAAATCTCAGATTTCCAACAGTACAATTTTAAGCTATGCCATAAACACAACACCTCTTTAACCACTAGGAATTTTGGAGGGGGTGGGGTGTGGTAGCTTCTACAGATACAAACTAAAACCTCAATGTAACTTACATCTCTAGTTAGTACAAAGTAATTTCTGAATTTCAACAGCCTAATTTAATGGCTTCAATCATCAAAAGACAAGAAGAAAATTTAGTATGATGACAGTCAGAGCAGCATACAGAACATGGGCAAACAGATTATTCAGTGCAAGGACAGTAAAGCAGTTGAATGCTACAGAGGATACTGAGAAGGCTTGGACCTTCATTTCAAATTTCACTATCTTAAGTTTCCTTAAGTTTCTTTAAATTACTGCACCAAGATATTAGTCATAGCACACATAAAAGTAAGATTTAAATTCCCTAGCTGATGCTTGAAGCATTGGTGATAATTAGATATAAATGTGGTCCCCCAATCGTATTTATGTATTTGCAACTAAAAAATTAATCTATTGTTCAACAATAACAATGAATGGTCTTTTGCTTGAACTAAATTACATCAGCAAACCTGCAGTGTTAAGTTCATAACCTTAAGTAATAAATGCTGTACAGCCTTAACTAGATTTAGTGTTGAAAATGTTTTAAATTGGATAAAACCATATAATTATGTTTTTTAAAGCCTGACTTGGTTTTTAGAATAATTAATTCCCAAGAGGTAAAATTCTCATCTGCATCTTTCTGCGTGGATATTTCACAGGAATACTTCCCCCCAAAATTTTTAGTCCTTCATTTTAATATCCTCCCAATTCAACCAACAAATCAAAACAGAATTACTATCAACAAACCCACTGTAATAATATAATACATCAAAGAAAATAAGAAAAATCATCTTATTTTCTCACTCAATTGAAAGGATGAACAATCCAAAAGTCTGTGTAAACATGCTTTAAGTTAAAAATAGTTACAAACAGCAGGTATATAATTGAAGTAGCTCTTAAGAGATACATCATACACCATCGCTAAAAGAGCCTGCAAAGGAAGAAAAGATGTAAATTATCAGCTACACTTTCATCTCCATGTAAGGACCATATGCACTTTCTAATCCAATATAGCTTGTATCAGCAATCCGTAACTGCATACTCCTATGTCCAACTCAACCTTCCTCCTGGAGCTTCAACTTTAGGAAGCATATGAATAGTTTCTGTCAGTTAAAGTATCTAGAGCCTCCAAAGAGGGCAGACAGCTCAGGCCTACCCTCTCCAAAACAATGATGCCCTTATGCATAGTATGAGGATCATATAGAGTAGAGGTGTTCCTGTACTAAGGTTATTCATGTTCCTGTACTAAGGTTATTCATATTCCTTACCTTCAGACACTTCACTTAGACGTAGGACAGAGGATCCTCTTGAAGGGGGCATTTAGAACTCTTATTCATTTTTAAAACTCTGTACTCACATACAAAGGACTAGTCATAAAATGTCTAGAGTCAATAGTGGTGCCCTAGTTTGCTTTCCACACAGTCTGTGTGTCCTGAGGCTTCAACATTTGGACAATGCAGTCCCCAACAAAGGTGCATGATGAACTTTCCTATATGAAGTAGTTTCAAAAAACTGCTTTCAACTTGCTTTGCACTACTTTTATTGTATTATTCTCTACAGCATTTCCAGGTCATATTACTGAGGACACATCCATCTCCCACACAGAAAAGGCTACAACATTTTTTGAGTTTACATCACCAATGTTTGCCTAACAATTTAACTGCAACACAACTGAAGTAAATTTCTTTTTTTCCAACAATCTTTCTTCTCCCCCCTCCCCCTTCCTCCATTCTAAGTGGAGAATGTTAATAGCTTCGCAGCACTTTGAATAGTATTTGTGCCATCTCTCCTGATGAGCCTGTGGTACAGAGTAATTAAACCGAAGAGACTTCAAGCTCAAGCTGTGTGATGAATAGACTAAGCAACTGGATAAACCCCTCTTTTTATGATGTATGGATGGCCACCATCAGGCACATTGTTGGACAGATGGATCTTCTGGGCACAACAGTTTTTAATTGTTCAAAGAGAACTGCTAATGCTACATTGCTCAATGTAGAACCCTGGTATGAAAATTAAGCTTTTCTCACATTTTGTTTTCATATCCACACTGTCTCTCTCCATCAAATACTGAACTTAAAATTTTCACTTGTTAATGCTACTGTACATATAAAAATTATCCTGGAGACAAATTGTAACATGATATTGAAGAACCACTGCTAAGTAAAGCTAACATACAGACTATTCTTCACATTCATTTTCAGTGGCAGGAATCAAGTCTACATTTTGTTTTTCAGGAAAATATTGAAAAAAAAATAGATATCTAAGATATTAAACAACTTTATACAGGCAACTTTTGCTTTGCTGTAGAATTCATATTACTACCTGTGTGGGCAAACTATCAGAAAGGTAATTCCAAACACAGTATTTTTGATAAAGTCTCTTCTAACATTATTGCTATTATAGAAAGAATACAAAAATCAACTGGAGGTCCACTCATCTCAAAATAAGACCCATCTTTCACACAGTCACTGCACCATGAGAGGTTTAGACAGCAGGATAAGGTGTTTATAATTTAAATCCTAGTCATTTATATAACCAACATTAAAATATTGTCTGTATCTTAACATATGAACTTATCTTGGATGCAGAAGTGAATTCTCTAACCATATTATTAGAAAAGGACAGGGCTCAGCATTGAGTGGTAGCCAAAACATTTTCAGCCACATTCACCCTTTAGGAAGAAAAGCCTTAAGATGGAACATCTCCCACGTTTCCTAGATCATCAACTGGACAAATGATGCTACAGCAATCCACAAAACAGACTATTGACTCATGGATCTAAGAATTATTATACTGAACAATTCACTGGATGAATGAACATCCAAATATCTGTAATACAATATAATATAGTATATGTAATACAATTCTGAACACAGAAATATTGCTAACATGATCTTAAAAGCATAGGAATATTGCTTTGTCTTAAGAAGGGCTGATGTACCCAAAAACTAATTTACCAACCTGTCACTGGTTGCTGACTACAACTGAAATAACATAATTTGTCCTGGGTTGCTCTGAGTGTATATTTCCTATATTGGATTAGAGGAGCCCCACCCATAACATTTATCTACAGAAAAAGTACTACATCAAATTTTAAGCAAGTCACATTCTAGTAAAGAAAAAGAAGAAAACATGGGAGACTGAAGTCTTCAACGTTAAAATCCTGTCTATACAAGAAAATGTAACTCTTGAAAACTCAGGAATAGGCAAGCTGGACTTTTCTTCAGATCATGTATCATTTTGGGATGTACTGGGACAGGTGCTAAGTGTCTGCACAGATTTCACACTGTTCTTTCCCTGAGAGCTGCTCAATCTTACTGAAGGCACTAGAACTGAGCAGAGTTCCAAAAGGACAATATTTGCAAAAAAAACCCCAAACCTTCTCAGACATATTTGGTTAGCTGACTCATCCTTTCCCATAAGTATTGAAGGAAAAAAATCTGACCACCATAAAAACTGAAGCTTGAGTATTAATACACAGAAAAATACCAAGAGAATAGAAATGTAACCATTGCTGTTGCTTTAAATTGAACTGCAATTCAGCTCAGCATTTTATTTCTGCTCTTTAACTGAGACTTGAGATTTAGTAAATTACCAAAATGAATCTAGATGATAACAAGTCTCTCTTTGGCAGCATAAGGCTTGGTATTGCAAATCACAGCTCTACAATTGTATTTAAGGTGCCCACCTATTTTTGAAAAAGATACTGCCCTCCTTCTTGAATAGGTGAGGTGGAAACAGGAACACCTCACAGATCTGAATTTCTGTTGATATTTCTTTTCACTAAACTAATTACTAATCTATAAGAGGCCAGGAATCTAATGTTTGGAACAGAAAAGTTTAACAGAAGTGGAAAGATTCCACCATTCTCCTGTCACGAATAGTGATGACTTTTGAAGAACAATGCAAAAACATAAAGGTGTTAACAAAGACAACATAATTTATTTTAGAATTACTAGAATTTGGTAGAGCACTTACGAGCAAATTAGGCTGATCTACAAAAGAAAACATATTTTAGGGACTCGAAAATAGTAAATGTAAAATGCAAGTCAGGAAAATTCAAACTGTATACAACTCTACACCCAGAAGTAAATGAAACAGTCAAAATGGAGAATAAGGTATCATGAAGAGCACTTCAGCAAGATAGAAACTATATTACTCTATCTATAACGGTAGGTATCTTTAAAATAAATAAATAAATACAACTTTGCTACAGTTTCCAAGGCACAGAGAAAGGAAATGCAGCACAGCAGTTGAGGTATGGAAGACAAAAAAGGAGGAAGACAGTGGTGGCTTCGTTAGCCTCAATAAATGGTCCTTCAATGTGAAATATTTCACAAGGTCTATTGATATTGACCTTAGAATTATTTCTAGCAGGACAGTGTAGCACCTTCTTTGGCTGTTGCACAGGGTCCAATTAATTGTCTAGGTAGGGAAAAGAAAAACTTTTCATCCAATCACCTACAGTATAGTAACAGTAAAAAACCCAGTTTGTAGACATATACAGAAACAGTGTCCAGTGTGCCAAAATAAAGGCATATTCTGAGATTTATGGTAGACTGTGTTACTTACTATGCACATCTGCAAGAGTACACTGTGCTACAATATCATAATGGCAGCTTTTTCCCTGCCTTTTACTTTGAGGTACTCAGTAAAGAAAACACTGAAATCAACAAATTCTTGTCTTGGTGGACCAGTTCAGAAACCTGCAGTAACTTACAGCAAAGCTGACATATGGTCCAAGTTATCAATATTTCTGAAGATTACGATGCCTTTAACTGGCACCAATTTAATTTCATAACTTCAAAGTTATTACTTCACTGTAGCTATGTTACTATCTCGGTCCCTTGATAAAATACTCAATTATGAAATTTCATAGGAAATGCAGTACTGAAATGCTTTGCATCTGACATACAGGAAACGGATATATACATATACACACACCCCACCCCCCTTTATTTCTTCACTTGTTTTCCTGTTACACTTAATTCACATACTACTAATTATGGCTTCTGAATATCAGTCTCAGTAAAAAAACAAACATAGCCTGGCAGCAACAAGATTATCCACTTTAAAGAGAAATATCCCACTACTTTCTCTTATGCCTTTTTCTTAATAATCCACTTCATACAATTAATCAAGAGCTGCAATTCCTCATAATAATATTCTAAATATTAAAAAGGGAAAGAAATAAAAAGAGTCCATGTCTAACATACCTTTGTTTATGGTACTACTCTTGATTTTGTATTTGATAGTTATTATTTGATATTTCTGCTTGTAACTTATTTCCATTTTTTTATCAATTTTTCCATCAGGAAGATTTAACTAGTAGTGATTTTCCAGGCTTCCAACAACAATTTTATTTTCAAATTATATCCTTTACTACACTAAACCAAATAACTGCTATTGTCCTACAGTCTTCATTTGTCTTTTACTTATTCTGTGCAGCAACATAAAGTAGATATTTCTTTTATTATCATCTCTGTACGCTCTTCTTTTAAGGAAGTATGACAACAAACTTTGGCTTTCCTCCTAAGAAAACACCTCTGTCTCAGAAGCATCCTGCCTTTAGACATTTTGTTTAGAGCAGAAGATGTATGCTATTACAAAAGTGAATACTAAGTTCTTTAGAATGATTCATGCTAGGCATGTCAATTTAAAATGTTTAAAGTGCATTCACAAGTGTTACAGTAACTGATTTTTAACTACTCTCATGTAGTTATTAGGAATAATTATGACCAATCAGAACAATCTTTTACAGATTGTGTGCAATTTCCCATTTAGATGTTTTGACACTTTCTGCACTGTACATGAATGTTCAAACAAATATTTAAAGAAATTGAGTAAATATACCAAGCACTCCTGTTAAAGTTCTTACATAAATGAATACTTTTCTTCCCCCCCCCCCCCCCCCCCCCCCCATTTTTCCTGGTCTAGCTTCTCAGTAGTAGAATTCAGCAGTCCAATATTTAGCAGCTATTGAACAAATTTCAGCAGCAGCTCCTCCTCCATCATTTTATCCAGAAGCAGGTCCAATTACATTATTGAAATGACTGAAAATATCAGTGCATGATAAACAGAGATTTACAACCAAATTACTGATGGTAAAAAGCTAGGAAACTTTCTAACGTGAAAGGTTTCTGAGATATCAGAAAACAACTCCTAGACATATCCAGCTTTTAATGTGCATCAATAAAAATCTTCATAGGATGCACTGAAAGAGCTGACTATTTATTTTTTTTTAAACTATCTTTTTACACAGCTCTGATTTCCAACTGTAACTATGACTTTAAGGTATGAGAGCTAGTACATATAAACACCATGAACACACAATCTAGTGTATAGTCTATTGTAATTAAGACCAGTGATTCAATACCTATTGCTACTGGCCAGGTATCATAGCAACCTTATGTCACTGAATACTGCTGGAAAACTGTTCAGCACCAGCAAGACTATGCTTTAGGAAAACCTACAATGGCACTACAGATTGTCAAAATCTGTGGGGGTTGTTACAGGGAGAACCACAAAGAAATCTCCTTACAACCCCTCCATGCTTCAAAAATTGGCAGTAATATTACAGTGACACTACAAAAGAGGAAAAAAAAAAATACAGAGCGTAAAGAAAGACATTTTTGGTTGTTAGTTACATAACTCATGCACCCACACTCTAATATCCATTCATATAAGCTGAGAGTTAAAGTAATGCTGCCTTGTCACATTGTTTATGTATCTCGGCAGAGGTACTGTCCTGTTGGTGTGTTTTCTTTTGTTTTGGGTTTTTCTTATAAACCAAATACAGGCATCATTCACCAGCAATATTAATCTGAAAATCTAACAGGCCCGCTTTAAAAATAATATTTAAACTTCCACAAATGAACTCTAGATAGTCTTGTATAAATCTGCAAAAAAGGAAAAAACCAGGTTACTATGAACAAGAACCCAATATTGATTTTTCTGCGGTGCAGTAAAGCATCTCCATTCTATTTGGCTGCTGTCAAAGCCACTCTTTAACAGCTGGAGTCAAATTGCACTATTTACAGCAAGAGCCCTTGTCAAGTGGACCATAAGTATTCTAACAATACACTATTCAAATGGCACTTTGCCACACAAATTGCTGACTTGATGAATACCCTATGTCAATGACTAAGGCCAATATAAAAGTTTCATTTTTATGAGAGGTTTTACATTCACATATTAAGTAAAGCTTTCTTGAAGAACTATTAAGCTATATATTTTGAGTCTTTTGACATTGAAAATAATTAAAATCTGTTTAAATATATCAAGGGGATTTGACAACATTAATATGGATCTTGTGTTAACTGCATTTGTCACACTCATCTGTTATTGGTACTCCCACTGGCACGTGCAGCACAATAAGAGAATTAAAATGGTCAAAACACCATGAAATCAAAGCATTCCACTTTTGTATCTGTGATTTACATGATGACAAATGTTTTGAAAGAAAGCCTTTGAAGCTGGACTGCTATATGAGGATATTTTTCTTCTTTCTTCTTAGGATACAGTAAAGAGATATTATTACTATGCAAATGTTATTTTGTCTTAAATATAATACTGATGACAAAACAACATAACCATAAATATTAAGAAAGAATGCTGAATCTTACTTGTGATCTTCATTTCACTGTACAAAAGAGGGATCATTCACAAGTGTAATACCAAAAGGACAGAATAGATACCTCTCATTTTTTGTTACATAAATCTTCTGAAATTGAATTCTTAAGAGAGGATAAAATTGACCATGTTGGCTTTTTTAAATAGAAACGTTATTAACAATTTAGTGTGCCATTAAATTTCTAATGCAGTTTGCCAAAGAAGCAAATTAATAATGAAATACTCATTGTAAACACACACACTAAAACCTTTTGATAATCAGAAAGTTTCATGATAGCTTCATCTGTATAGCCATTATACATTTACTAATGATATGGAATGCTGAAGTCTGGTAGCCATAGAACTTTCACTAATTTCATAGGACCTGGATTTCAAAAAGTCTGGTTTAGGATGCTAAAATACAGTGACCCAAAGCAATCAATACAGCACTATTTGGAAAACAAAACCACCACCACCACCAAAATCAAAACAACTAGGAGTAAAAAGGAACCAAGGAAAACAGTGGAACTCATAAGAAGTCTTAATTTTAGCAATAACAGTGTTAAAAAAAGCCACAGAGCTCCACACTCCTTTTGTGTTGCCCTCATTGAGTTTCTGGAATAGCATTAAGAGGACCTCCATTGTTATATTCTTGCTGGGTTCAGCTACACTGTATACATTCAGCCTCCAGCATCTCCCACACCAATTTACAGAACTTGTTCTAATGGGGATAAAGGTAGAAAGAAATCACTGAAAGTAATGGATGACAGATTTTTGATGAAGGGGAAGTGATATCCCAGGTACAAAACTTCATTTGTTAGAAAAGTAAACTAACATAACAGGACTATAATGACAAAAAGATGAATTTCAAAAAAGTCCTATTTTTGACAGTCATAGAGGAGTCTAAGAGACATCTATAATACTCTCTCAACAAAAAGTTTTCATTGGGACAAACCAACTAATGAATAGTGTTTAAATAAGAACAAATGAGAATAACAGAGAAAAGCACTATAAATATTACAACCCCACTGTCGTCCACAGTATTATTACTTCCAATTTAAGACCAAGGTAATTCCCAAAAGCATGTTAAACTTGACATTTTAAACTTCATCATAACCTGTTTTCCCTTAATTCTGTGAGCAGCACATTTTCTCTTCAGCCACTTTGCTAAAGTCAGTCAATTTTCAATTTAATAGATATAACCAACTACACACCAAACACAACTATTAAAACTTTTTTCTGTTGTTCCTCTTCACAAAGGCAGGAAGAAACTATTCTTTTTAATAAACTAACAGTGAGATCAGATTCTGTGTCAATGGCCAACTAGTGCACCATCTGCCCCACAACATGCTCAGAAGGATTATGCTCTAATAAGACTTTTCACAAAATGGGATAAAAAAAAAAACTTTAGAAATCAGACTAAGGTTAGCAAAAGGTCAAAGACAAATATTAAGAGTTGGACAACAATCATTATAAGCACAAATTTGTATGTAAGTGTGGATACAATAAAGAAAAACACACAAAAAAACCCACCCAAAATTCAAGAATGAAGACTTGAATTGTCTGACAGAGTTTGGGAATATTCAGTATTTCATTTACCAGAATTAGTAAAACCAGAAGACTGAGACCACTCTAAGGGCTCTTTCAACACGTGAGGGAAAGCATTCTTCATCTTCCCATGCATATGGAAGGAAACTTTTTATCTATATTCAGGGATGTGACTTTCTCTGTTTATGGCAGAGAATGGAATTCCCCAAACCCATGATTTAAAGCAATAAACATAAACAAATAACATTGAGGGTCTATCCCAAAGATATACTCTTACCAAGAGCTCAGTGACTTCTGATGCATAAACAGGGTTTTCAAGAAAATGTATGTATCATTATCTTCCACCTTAAATAAGGTAATACCTACCTCATTGTATGTGAGATTGTGTTAAATTTGAGAGTTTTGATAATTGGTTTCACGTTTAACAAGCAAAGACTTTTTAGGCATCTACAAATAAGTAATAAAGATAGAGACATATCCAGGCTACAAGTAAATAGAATGACTATTCAATTTCCCACCTTACTTCTCAGCTCACATTAATGCTAGTTTCAGTTGTTGTTTCTTTTGTTTGTTTGTTTTTCAAAACAAAAAGGAAGAGCACATCTTTTCTATCAGTTACAATTATTTGGTATCTGTAAAAAAAATTGTTAGGTAAATTCAAGTACTGGCCAAATCTCTCCTGAAGACTGTCATACCTATTTGTAGCCCAGACTCTCACAAGAAGCACCACCATCCACTTTTTAAACATTTAGCTACTAGATTTAATCCCACTAATATAAATGTAAGACACTTAGACTCTGTTCTGTGATGTTAAACAAATAAATTTACAAACAAAAAAACAACAACCAACCAAAACAAACAAACAAAACCCCAAAACCACTAACAAGCACACACACACAAAAAAAAAAACAACCACCCAATAAAAACTAGCACTGAATGGCAACAGGAATGTGACATTTCACAGCAAAGCAAAAATGAAAAGGCCAACAGCTTTGTACCATGATATGCTTTTACTTGGGACAGACATCCAAACTAGTGGGTTCCATTTTCTGGGGGTACTGGTAATAGGTGCAGTTACAAGCCATAGGCATAAGGAAAGCTATGGGTGGCAAATGTCTGTGAAAATCCTTCTGAGATGACCTGCTGGTGACCCTGCATAAGGCACTCCCCTCTATCTTCTCCATTTGTCCTATGAAATGAGTTTGACAGCATAAAAATGGAACCAGTCAGAACAAACCTTTATAACTAAGATAAAACCAAGCCTCCATGCCGCTTATACAGTGCTACATGTCACTGAGGGTGAAGGGTAAAAAATTTGAATCAACTTATTGCTCTTGAGAAATGGTCTACTCTTCATTCTTACCTTCTCTGAAGATTTTTCTGTATGAGTAACATTATAAGAGATCATGCCATGCTTGTACGAGCTGAAATGTTTGTAGCCACCATTTTTATTTCTTTTTGACTCTTGAGATACAGGAAGCACAGCATCTGACACTAAGTACTCTGAATCTTCAATAGAAGTAAGAATTGCTTTTGCTGATTCACCCGTTTCATGTCGTTCCAGTGTGCCTGGCGAAACACAAAAGAAGTTGTAAAAGAACTCCAGTGCTTCATTTTTCAGTGTAAGTATGAAAGTATTAAGGTAGCACATTTGAACTGAGCAGATAAATCATGAAACATTTATGAGTAAGCCACCTAATTCCTCATTTTCTCGATTGTAACAAATGTGGACTGTTATGCAGTGCTACTATGTTAAAAAAACATAAAGGTTAGCTCCTAAAGCAAATACCTTAGATCCAGACTACTGATTTGTGGAGTCAGATGCAATTTTCAAAGGAAGCAAAGGAAATTCAGAAGACAAAAACCTGCCTTAACCCTATTCAAAACAGACTAATTTGTTTTCTCCTTACAAAGCCCTCAGAGCACCTATATCATTAAGAGTGTAAACAATAACACATTTAAGTAATATTTTAGTGCTGTCCTCTAGTGTTCTAGATTACAAATAGCAAGGGAAAGCTCAAATTTTTGCATCCACTCCTAAAAAGCCTTTGTTACTGCTGACACTTTTTAAGCACCCAATTATACTACATATAGCTTAGTAGTCAGGAATATGAATACAATGTTTCAGATGCTATTTAATCACTAGGTAATCTAGTTCCTTTAACTGTTATACCAAGTTATATTCTTTCAGTAATAACTTTATTTGGTAATAATTTCAGTAATAGTACTTAATTTATAAGTAACATTAAAGATATCCAAATTGAGCTAAAATGTAAGTAAAAGCACTCTTATTCTATACTATACATTTCCTATAGGAATCAAACTCATAAGAAAATACTGACATAGCATGTTCCCTATAAATATCAGAGATAAAAGACGCATGAAGGATTTAAAAACTATTAAATACCTGCTATAACATGAATTGTTTTTTTCCCCTTAAGTTTGAATTCTTTGTAGCCTCAAGTAATACATGAATTTTCTCTTTCACTGCTACCAGAAAAAAAGTGTAACATTGAAGTTCTATCAGTAACACCTGCTAAAAATATTGGACTGGGATTGAGGGATCTCATGCGCTAAGTGTTTGTGTGTGTATATGTGTATAAAATCTCTTTATCTGAAATTATTTCTCTGAAACTCATCCAATTCTCTTCACTGTAGTATCACGTCTGTTACTTATATGACCAAGAGTCTGGACTCAGAGCAGAAGAAAGTAATGCAACTGATTCTTTGTCCCCTACAAATTCAATTGAATGCCACAGATTACTATAACATTGCACTGAAAAAACCCCAAACCCCAAGGATTGGCCCCTAGCTGTAACATGTCATTTTCTTCATCCCTGCCCAGTATTTCCAGCCAGTGTCGCGGATCATTAAGGAACTGAATATTTTCTGGAAGGAAAGCAAGTTGTCCAAATATCTTCACTGACAAATACTTCAAAACAATACTACCTACAATCACACAGATAATCTTAAATGTCAGCCTCTTTATATATGCAACATGGTCTTTCAAGCTACAAGCATGTCCTATTTTCCCACATAACTCCCCGAATGATTTGGAGCAAAAAATGAACAAGAGTCACCAAGGAAGTTGTTTTCTTTTACTGTGAAGTGTGAAGGACCAAGATTTCCCTAGTATCTTCTGCAGCAAGCTCACTGTAGAGGGAATATTTCTATGTATACACACACAAACATATAACCATCCCTGCCTTCTGTATCACTTTGTGCAATTCATGACTAGAGTTCTCAATGCTTCAGAATATCCCTGTGAGTTTACCGAGTGTCATGTTATTTTCATGGGCAAGGATCTAAGGAAGAGATTGCAATAAATTTTTAATAAATCCAAGAATTCTGGGCACATGACATTAAATTTCAAAGACTTGACTTTACATACTCTTTAGCATTAGACTGAACTCCAAAATCAAGTTTTGTTAGCTTGATTCATCTATGAGTGCCTTGTCACCAGTTATCCCCCAAAATCAGACTGCTCTGTGGAATAACCTTGTGGATTTATAATAGAATACAATAATTTAATTAAGGCTATCACACCACAGTAGCAAAAGAGGATAAAATCATGTTTCCAACAAAAATCAAGATGTGAGTTGCCTGACTTTTTATCCTCTATACATACATGAGGAGTCATGAATACAAATGAAAATATATTTAAGACTTGCACTATTTTCCATATATAAGAGCTTCTTCCCTGGCAACGGCTTCAGAGACAAGTTTTGAACTTCTGGATGAATGGAATATTTTTAATTGAAACAAAAAGAAACAGACCAGAAGAAATGGTAAAAGTTACCTAAGAGAGGGACAGCAGCATTTCACCTGTGAATACCATGGCCTGAATGAAATAAACAGGCAGTCTTGATGTACATGAAAACAAACTGATATTTTAAATATTTTACAAACACACATATATCATATTTTCAACTGTTGCTAGGCATACTGACAGATAGACTTTTACATATTATAGTTACAGATGCAAACTGAGACAAAACTGAACAGGGTGATGTGTTACTGATCACTTCCAGTACCCACCAAACTCGTTACTAAGTGGCAGGGTGAGGATCATGCCATAGCAAGTATATCCTTTTGTATGTGTAGTTTAGAGGAGAAAATTAATTCACAAAAATAATCCCCCCAAAACCCAAATCAAAACAAACAAACAAAAAATCTCATCCCTTCTGGCTTCTCAGAGCCCAAAATACTAATTTGCAGAGTGAGAAGATGGTAGAGACAAGATAAAAACAAAGATCTACATTCTGTGATTCTTGAATACATCTTATAGACAAAAATGGGGGAGCGGGAGCGGAGTGGGGGCAGGAAGGGAAGGATGGAGAAACCTGTGACAAAAACACTCTGACCACTGCAAACAGTCAAAGGAATACTGAGGTAAGGTGATTATTGTTCCAGAAACAGCTATTTCTTAGGAACATGTTAGCTCAAATTTTGAAGGAAAATGAATCCAAAAATAGTGAAAGACACAACCTTGTTTAAAAAAAAAAAAAAAAAAAAAAAGATAAAACAAAACCAACAACAAAAAAGAGGTATGAATGGGAAAAGATAGGATATTCTAGCAGCAACACCACTGCTATGACCCCCTACTATACATAGAAAACACAGGAAAAGAAAGTCTTTATCTCTCGAAAGCTGTGACCATGGCAACCAAGTCTCAGGAACACACAGGAGTGGAGTATTTCACTCTCCTGGGCAGCTTTGGACCACCAGATGTGACTGGCTAGAGACTGTTACAACATCTTATTCTTGGGGACCAAGTACTACAAATTGTGTCTCTTGGCATTAGTGCTGTCCATACAGTTCTCAGGGTTCTGTTCTTAACTGCATTATGCATATTATCCTGCTTCAAGATGTGCTATTTATTGACATCACATGACCTGTCGTATCATCAGGTTCCAGTGCTTTGTTTGCTGTCACAGCTAAAGTATTTAAAATCCTCAGTACTGCAGTGCTGCTGTGACCTAGTAACTCAACTGAATCTTAGAGTGCAAAAGTGATCTGTGAATAAAAAACTGGTTTCAGAATTGATTCATTTAAAAGAGCACGTGGTCAAGAACAAATCCTTTTCCTTTTTAGTAGCCAAAACAGAAAACTCACCTTTCAGAACATCTTTGCTGTTGTTTTGTTGGGGTTTTTGTTCTGGGGGTTTTTGTGTGAGTGGGCATGAGGGCTTATTTTGTTTGGTTATTTTTTGTTTATTTTTTGTAAAATACATAATATTACTTCATTATTAATAAAAAACCCACCAATTAAGTTCAACTGTAAGAAATATATACTTCTAAGGACACATGACCTATATTCCACATGTATTCCATCCAGTATGAAGTATAAAAGAGTATGTGTGTGCATGTATAGATATTAATATAAAGATACGTGACTACTCTCAGTACAAGCATGCCCTTAGCTTCTGTAGATTGGGCAAAACATGACACTGCCTTTTTTTTTCCTGAGAGATTTTCCCAAGCACCACTGCCTTCTATTATTCTACATCAGTAAGTAGTTACTGAACAATGACTCAAATGTAGAGAGCTATGAAATATTTAAGGGCAAGCTTTAGATTGACCTGGGACTCAGATGTATAAAGATGCTATTAAAAAGGCAAAACATTGGTTAAGTCTTAACTTCAGCCTGATAAACAAAAACAAGAAACCCCCAAACACTGAATTTCCACTACGTGTGTATATTCATGCTTATGACTTATTTTGAATCATTCACACATTCAAAATATGGTAACCAATGTTTCCTCATCCTTCATGTCTTTTAGAAAGTGATTTAAGTAATAACATTAGATGTGCAGAAACTCAACAGCAAAATGGAAGTCTTCCACTTATTGCATGTTATAATTTGTATCTTCAACATGTCTTGAATCTCATCACAGAGCTGCTTTCATAGAGAATGGTTGTCCAAGCCAGAAACTGGTTAATGTTACAGTACTGTTGGCCTCAGAAGTTACCTTGTCCAAGTTCAATAGTGCACAGCTAGGTTAACTCACTTCCTTTCTCTAAGGATGCCTCTTAAGCATGAAGGTGGAGAGGGGAGAGAAATGAAGATCTCCACCCACCTAGTGTCTGCCTCGACTATTAATGCTGAAAGTAAGATCATGACCCAAGAACAGGAGAGCTAAATCACTAGAGCCTTTTCCCAAAGGGTGTTTGATATTTGAGCCATAGTTTTGGAAGGGCTATTTTTTATGGTTTCACAAGGGATGATGAAATTATGTGCAGTTTAACTCCTTGATAGGTCAGTATTACAAATATCAAATGAGACAAGTTTGCCCTAATATCCGAAAGAGTACACACAAAATTGTTTTTTTGTATAACCAAACAGATTTTAGGGCCCATATGATGGGTGCTTTCACAGATGCACCTGACAAGATAAATTTGTTATTTGAAGAAATTGTTTACCAATATTATGTAATGATAATTATAAAATGCAGGAAACAAAAGATATTATCTGGGTATGAATTGAGTGTATGTAAAATTTTCAAGTGCGTGCACAAGACTGATTGAAAGGCAGGGCTTTGTTTTTATACCATAGGGTTAGACTGAAATGAGAAATTTTACTTAAACCACAGTGTCTTGGAGAAACACACCAGAAGTAAGGAAACAATTTGTCATACATCATCTTTTCCTGAATAAATTTCATCTCTCCAAAAGCCTTCTAATACTTGAATATTTTCTTTCACACAAATTGTGGCAATTTTACTAAAAGTTTAATTTTGCTATCTAAATGTCTAACAAGAGTTCACTAAAACATCTCCATGGGTATTTTTATCAAGTAATATCACAGTTTGGTTGTTTATTATTGTAAAAGGTTAACACCAGGTAAACAGCTTAACCTGCCTCTTCCCCTCCCCCAACACAGAAGTGAGGGAAGACAAAAACCTCTGGGATGAAGTAAAGAGTTGAGATAAGAGTTTGAGATAAAACAACATAATCCAAGTGCACAATTACCTTAGCTTAGCCTACTTGCAGAAAAAGTGCAGGAAATGCAAGGGAAAAAAAACAAACAAAACCCACACCACAAAACCAGCAACAATCCCAAAACACAAAACCAGCATAAAGCAGAAAACCAAAACCAGTGTGCTACCCGGCTCCCACCCATATCACCACCATCCCTGCAGCAAAAGAGTGCCAGCGTGCAAAACCCAGAACCCAAAAGCAGCAACCAGAATAGGAAGCCTCTCACGTTGCAATTTGAACATCAAGCCCCATAATACTTTGCTCCAGCCAGCACTTCCATTTTGGAGCTGGCATGAGACAGGATTGTATGAATAGCAGCAGATTCAAACTCAGCCTTGGACAGGTACTTTTTTGTTTTTTTAAAGATTTATGTTTTATCATCAGTTGAAGATGATAATGAAGCTCATTGCTGTATTCACATGACCTGACTAGAGACCAAGCTGGTGCCCGTCTCTATGCTAGTAGTGAAAAGCTACAATGGTGCTACTAAACTAACATGCAGCAGCAACCTTCTTTGTCTTCTAAAAATGATCAAAGGAAAAGGTTTTCCGCATTTTGGATAGACTCCTCTGATCACATGGGATACCGGTAACATTAATACTATGAATGCGGGAGCCATATCTGTACTTGAATATAGTGTACAGGCACTATACTCAAACTATTTCTGAATTACTTAACTGGACACAATCTTCCAGAAGCATGGTTAACTACACAAATCCAAACTTATTTATTGATGATTTTGACCTTTTCTAGTAAGGATTGTGAGTATACACTCAATTTTGACTATACAGGTGATCTGACCTCAGCAGAAATACTCTTCAGGATGTTTCAATTTTTTTTCCTGTGTTTGGGCTAGGAAAATGCTGAAGATGTGCATTCCCTGGGTGAATATGAAAAATAATATGAAGCCATTGTGAAGTTAAATGCATATTATTATAACAACTGAACAGTCTTAAATTATGTTACTCTACTTTTAAAATCACACTAAGCATGTCATAAGACAGTAAATCAGAACAAGACTTGCAAGGAAAGAGAAAGTAACAGGAAATTAGTAGAGCATTCATTCTGCAAGCATGAACTTCAAGGAATAAATTCATATTAAACTGACAAATCAAGATTAAAGAGCTATCTTCCTTGCTCAAAGGTAGTAGAGTCTACTCATTCTTTCCTCACTCTCAACGCACATTTCTAATGTGGCTCAGTAGACAGAAAGCCATGTGCTGTATACAACAAGAAAGAAAACACTGATCCTTTTATTACTACATCATGCTGATATTTACCTTTTCATAAAAAGCAAAGATACCAGCTGCTTGGGAAAATGTAAAAGCAATACAGATAACAGCTAATTTCCTTACTGAAGTGGATTTCAAGTGGTGGCTATTGGAAGAAATATTCTGCACTTTAATTAGAATATAATTTCTTATTGATTTTCGTATTTGTCTTCTAGCACACAAGTTTGGAAAACATCCTGTACACATGCTCTATTAATATTCCAAATGTATTATTAGATCAATATTTATTGTCATGGAAAGACAGTCCACTGTAATGGGACATTGCCTTATCCATGTACTAAAATTTAGACAAAATACATTAAACTATACAGATAATACAGAAGCTATGAACTACCCTTTTCTTTATCACTATCCACGTACATAAGCAATAACAACATTTAAACTTAGAATAATTTTACTTTGTTCTGTAAACCAAAGAATTAAAAGGATGGGACTCAATTTTTCTTACGCAACTTGTAATAACAGAAGGCAATTAGCTTCTTTAGACTCCCCCTTGCAGTCAGTGGGGAAGAGCTACAGAATTTTACTGATTTCCTGTTGCTCATTACAAACTCAACAAAAACCAGGAAGAAGTCTTAAGTATTGAAGTCTCATGTTAGATAAGGTACTTTTCATATGAGGCCAGCTATACTCCTGGTATTTAACACATTTCAGCATAAACTGTGCCAAAATGCTTATTTATTTGGAACACAGGCAGCACATTTTACTCAGGCAACTTTGCATTGGCCACATAAAATAAGTGTTATTTGGCAACCTCATGAAGAGAGGTTACAAGTTGTACGTGTAGTCTTACCTGCTTAGATTTTAACCTTAGTCAGTATTTCTCCCAACCTATAAAGTCTATAAAACCTCCTAAAAGACAACTTAAATATTTTTAAATCTTCTGAATGCATGTCAGCCTCTGTCATAGGAAATTGGAATATTGTTATGCATAATTAAGTCTTTCACCTGCTCAAGAGGTCATCCTCTTAATTTCCTTGTGGAATGCCCATTTTGGAGCTGAACTGGTATGACTGAAAGACATCCAAAGGTATTACATGCTCCTAAACTTTACTGAAGTCACCTGTGAAATTCGAGACAGTTATTGCTGACTCTACAAAATAAATATTGAAATATTCATGGAAATTCCTTAAACCACAGCCTGAAATTATAAACAGACTGGCTGTTTTCCCAGTTATCCATTAACTCTAGTACAGTAGTACTGTTCAGATTTTTTAACTGTAAACAGAGATATACGAGTCTGACACAAAAGCAGGTCCTTCACTGACTTGCACTTAAAGAGGCAAAGCCTGAGTTGTGAAGCTAATTGCATAATTGGAAGAAAAATGAACGGTTTCTTTCTGGAGCAACAATAAAAACTTTATGTCCATTTCTGTAATGGAATCCAAGCATGCGGCTAGTACTTAGGCTGTATCTTATGCAAATCAGGGAAGATGCTCACAGGTATATACAAGTGGTACTATGCAGGGTTGCCTTTTTGTTGGCCAACATGACAACCGTAATGAAAGGCTACTGCGTTTCTGCAGACGTTTGTCTGCAATGCTGCACACATCTCTCCCATACATCTGAACAAGGCTTTGCCTGAGTGGCACTGAAGTATCTACATAGCTCTTGATCTAGGTCAGGCCAATTTCAAGGATCAGTGCCATGACCTCTCATGTTCTCCTGCAATACAGATATAATTTAATGTTAAACCAACTTCACTACGCCTTAGTAGGCTTTTCCAGGTATTCACATCAGATGGCATCCTGCTATCAGTGTATAACAAGACCAAGAAAAAATTAGTCTGTTAATTTCTAATGCAAATAACGTCATTCTTTCTTGCCTTTCAAGAGGTGGTCACTTGAACTCTCATTCTTGCATGATACTAGCAATAAAAGATACAGAAATGGCAATTTAAAAAACACACTTTCAACCCTCTGCACCCTTTCTGAATACATTATACTCATGAGCAGCACAATCAGTTTTACTTCCTCTTTAATTCTGAAATAGCATTTTTACAGCTGAAGGACAGTTAATATATACTCTTATTTTTGTCTCTATAGTATCATTACAGTCCAATGATATTAAATCTGACTTACAAAGAAATCTCTGTACTGTAGGATGAAGTTGTCTACCTGTATTAAATAAAAATGTGCACCTAAGATGTAATTCATACTCCATACCCTTAACTTCTGGGATGCTTTGGGGAGTATTGTTTGGTGATAGAAACTATTATCTCTTATATTGCTGAATGTACCAATTTGCATTTTGGGGGAGGAAGGTTTGTAAGCATGGGGGTGTATGGGGGGTGGGTGTGTGTTTATTTCCTTTCTTTTCATTATTACACTAAGGAAGAACCTCATTGTACCATACAGTGGGGACAAAAGTAAAAGTATACCCACTGTCAAATTAATTCTGATGCATTCACTGTATTAAGTACCATTTAAACCTGCAAGATACTTTTCTGAGCAGTGTTGACTGGGCCTTCTCTAACACCACGCATGGAACTGTCTTTTCTCAGGCCTACATAGATGACTTCAAATCAACAGCCAAAAGCATAAATATTACAGAGTGAACTATTATTTAAAAATCATTTATTCAGCCCCAGAAATCTGAAGATATAAGAAAACTGAACAGCTGAAAAAGTAAGAGGCTAGAAATTCACACTTATCTTACAAAAAAAAAAAGGAAGGAAAGAAAGAAAGAAAAGATGATGACAATATGTTTGTCTCAAGAGCAAAACGTAATCCCCCTTCTTAGTTGCACAAATCTTCCAGACAGAGAATTGAGCAGACGATTAAAACACATGCTCCTTAGTGGAGAAAATGCACTGGAAAGTGTAATATACTGCACCTATGTAAATAGCAGAACACATATAAGAAGGATATTACATATTTACCAGAAAACAGAATTCAAATCTCTGCTGGAAATGAATAAAAGCAGGGTAACAGATTAAAGATCTAGTGTTTACTTTTGACAATTTTCTCAATGGTGCAACTAAAGCTTAAAGTCTATGCAAAACAATCAGCAACACCAAGACAGCCAAGAAAAATAAGTACAACAGTATATGCAATCTAACATTCTCCTAGAGTCACACCTTCTCAAGTTTTATTGCTGTTTTTAAATAAAAAAGAACTTTTAAATATCAGAAAACAACGAAAAAAATATGAGAACTTTATAAGAGAGCTACGTGTTTCTGAGTAGCTGTTGGGTGGAAAAAAAAGGCTATGACTGTTAGTTACATTTAATTTTATTGTAAATCTTATTATTAAAAGCATCAATTTAGTACATTTGGGAAAAAAAATAGAGACCAGGAGGCATTTCCTATGCCAACTTAATGATATTAAATAGCTTACAACACACAACAGGCTTGTAAGTTGCACTTTACTGCATTTGCCAAGTCCTTCATTAAACACAGATATTTCATCCTTTAAAACAATGGATGCTTTTGTCCAAAGCAGGCTGCCTAGACAGTGGATTGTAGTAACTTGTAAATTGTGATCTCAGTATTACATTAGTAAAACTGTTCTGATACAGTATTAATATACTGTGTATTTCAGCAGTTGTAGACTCATTATGCAATTCCCTCCTCTGAGGGCAGAGAGCTCTGAATCACATGGAAACACTGCACTGTAATGCTAATACCAGTACAGCTTCCAAGAGTTCTGTCTCTCAAAGTTTAAGTAACTGCATTTATTACCCCTGTGAATCAGCAGCATGCTCTTAAAAGCACATGGTAATCTACAGTTTAACCTGAAACACACAGTGATAGCTTTCTCGACCACACAACTGCAAGCTTCACAATTATCCTCCACTATGATTACTGATTAACACAAAAGTTTTCTTAGATTACAATTTTGATGAAGAAAGCAAAACTTCATCTGCCAACTTGAATGCCAGTAGTGAAAACTGCATTCTTGAAACTTTACATATCGTTTAGAGCTTCCTGAAATACTCAAATTCAGTGCAATGTCAGCTAATAATCTGTCTGATGTGACTTAAGCTATTGTATTTTATTAGGGACATACCTTGAGTTATATAAATTTTTGTTTCTTACTTGTTCATATACATTAGAGATTTAAAATATTTTTTGATGTGCTGGTAATTCTGCTTTTGCCTTGTATAAGACAATGGTTTGTATAAGACAGACAAACAAAACTTAAAGAAAATGAGGTGGAAAAAAAACATCCCTGTCTTATTACCTGTTTCAATTTCCCAAATATAAACTGAGTCATCTTCACATCTAACAATCAGCAGATTTTCAACAGGGTCAAATTTTATCTTCTTCACAGGAAAAAGATGCTTTCTGGCATGTAAGAGACATACTCTCCTCTGAAGGTGTAGAATTGCCACTGAGTGATCACTGCACACACAGCACACTATGCTGTGGTCTTTTACCTGCAAAACAGAAAGAACTTCAGTTTCAACAGTTGTAACCACAGTCCTGGCATTTTAATAAGCCTGGTAAAAGTTGTCCAGTGAGGGGGCCAGCTTCTTCTCCTTGGTGTCAAGTAACAGGAGTAGAGAAAATGGTTACAAGCTGCACCAGGGGGGTCTCAGGCTGGATGTTAGCAAATACTTCCTCACTGAAAGGGTTATCCAATGTTGGAATGATCTGCTCAGTGCAATGGTGGAGTCACTGTGCCTGGAGATGTACAAGCACATGCTGGTGTGTAGGGACATGGTTTAGTGTTGACCCTTCAGTGCTGGGTCACGGGTTGGACTGGATGATCTTTGAGGTCTCTTCCAACTGGATGTCTTTTTAGAAAATTATGTTTCATTTCAGCCTGCACCTCCAATTTGTTTTTTTTTTTTTTTTTTTTTAACAGGCTAGACATACAACCAATCTCCCACCAGGAAAACATACAATCTACTCTATTTTTTTTCATTTATAATAAATAAAAACTTCTGAAATACTATTCACAATATTTAGGATATCACAGCAGCGATTAGATAACCAAATACACAGTTGCAGTTGCCCTAAAAGAGAAAGTAGTAAACATTACTTTAAACCAAACTGTTGTTCATGTGATATAAAATTATGTCAGGTCTTACAACACAAAAGCCAAGGGGAATGGATTTCTAACAAAAGCCTGAATACAATTTCATTTCACTTTGTATGGATCCGATTCTGCTAAGTCTTCCTTTTGTGCTATGGCTTGTTACTTTGGAGAACAGACTGACTGCCACCTCACTTAAATTAATAGCAAACTTCAAACAAGATAATTAAGTGAATGCAAATTAAGGGTGAAGTGCCACAGGATAAATGTATTGCCAGTTGTGTGGTGGTTTTTTTGCTGTTTGGGTTTTTTGTTGTTGTTTTGGTTTTTTCTCTCTCCTATATAGACACAAACACACATGTACGTAGAGATGGGGGTTTTGAGACATCATTTATTATGCTTTTACTTACTCTGTAGTTTTCTGGAAATCGTAAGAGCTCTGTCACTGGACCAGACTGCAGACTAAATTGGTGTAAGATGACTCCAGTAAACATATCCCAGCAGATCACAACAGAATCCTGGCCACCTGACAGCAGCCAGCTTGGATCAAATCTTACTGATTTATCATGTGGGTAAAGTAAACAAGTGACTCTGCTACTATGACCATTCAGAACCTTGTAAGGTAGATTGTCTGAAACAAGATAGTACATAAATTATTTCTGATTTTTTTTAAGAATAGGCCTTCCATATTTCACAGCACATTTGTTAACACCCTGGAGAGTCAAAAGGCCAAATACAACAATCCTTTACATGGAACCAAAGAATTTTGGACATGTTCTCTAAAGAGAGGACAAAGGTTTGCACTCTGAGTTTCATTTGCTGAGATCCATCCTTTTAATTCCTTCAGTGAAGGATGACCTTTTAGAGGAAGAATACTACTGCCCATATCATGTCATCCCACATATGTCCCTTCCAGGTCACTCCATCCCCAGAGCCATTCCAGGACTCCTAACAGTGCAAAGCACCTTGTTAGTACTGTGCTGTGATCAGATAGATCAGCTACAAAGGGAGAAAGAGCATCATAATCTTCAATTTTCCTCACTCAATGCCTGACCATTACCCAGATTTTTCAGAGAATTTTCACAGGGATCACTGGAGGGGCTGACAGAAGTATGCAGTCTTCTGTGCTTGATTGAGATGAATTTGAACAAAATTGTTCAAACTTACCTTTCAGCAAAGGTATGTTTTCTAAAAGTCTTGTTCTTGCAGCTTTTAAACCTACTGTTACTAAAATGTTGCCATTTTCACATCCACATACGAGTTTATTGAGACTGGGTATGTACAGAGAGGAACTGACAACCGCACTTCTATCTTCAGATGCACAAAAATGATCAATAATGTCCTCTGACATTGAATGTTGTTTATCAAAATTATCCTGAAGAGTCCACGTTGATGTAATTGGGATCTCTAAAGGATGGGGAGAAAGAGTTAGGAATTTTTATTTTTTATTCATAACAATAAAATTCCAAAGAAAATTAAATATACATTTCATCCCTTTGTCACATTTCCTAGCTTATCTCTTCGTAGTCTAGGGATGAAAACTCAGCACTTGCTACTCTGACACTCAATCTGAATCCTTTCTTTTATACCTCCCTATGAACAAACATAAGCAGGATTAAGCAAATTATCATGACATTTGGCAGTGAAGCATTTAAGGGCAGATGGTAAAGAAAGAGGAACATTTATATTTTTAGTTCCATGAAGAATTTCTAGACGCTCATCTTTGTGTCTTGTTCCTTTTAACTACAGACAAGCATCACACAATGACTGACTAAGAATCACTTTCTAATGTGAAAATATTTTCATGCAAATTGACTTTAAGACAGTATCAAAGGACACAGAATTGCCAAACCTTTTGGTGAACCATCAAGTGTTGACACAGGGACATCAGGAACATGCCACAAAGTGATCCTTCCTGAAGCTTCACCAGAAAAAAGAACCTTATAGAAAGGCTCCTTTCTTTCATTCATGAAGCCCATGACAAAAGGAAAACTCTGGCAAAAATAACAGTTAATCAATATTCTGATATTTAAAAGCTGATATATAATAATAATTGTAAATGAAAAGTTGCTGGCTGATTGCTTGCTTGCCTTTTTTTCATGTCACAAGCTGTGGGAATCAAGAACAAAAAATGACTGAACCCTCACAAGTCATTAAGCTCCACTCAGACCAGGTCACTCTGCATGGTGCAAGCCTCTCTAAGATCACATCCGCTTTGCCAGTACCCTTGGCTAAGCCTACATCCTATATGGAAAAGCAGAATGGGAGGAGTCTCTAGGTTTAGTCTCTCTAAATGGAGAGCCCATCAACAGTATCACCAGTACGTAAAAAAAAAAAAAAAAAGAAAAAAAAAAGAGGCCAGAATAAGCACAAAGACCAGGCAGAAAAAAATGCTGTGAAACACCACTAATCTTCACAGCAAAATAGGTTCAGTAAAGCTTCAATCATGACAGCTTAAATTACTAGAAGTAAAGAAAAGAAAGAGAGCTTTTATGTAGATAAGTTGCGGTCTATAACACCACCATTCCATCAGCTGGGAAAAGTTACATATTAGAGAGGTATAAACGGAATTATTGACCTTTACCTAGTTTCGTCTATTCAACACTAAAACTTATTGCAGTATATTTCTCTCACACAAACACCATGTTTCTATTCTTTCATGAAGACTAGAGGTCTACAAGGTTTTCTATGCCTGTAGGTATAACACTAAAAAATTCTGCATCACCACATCACTAACAATCAAATTATGTGGTAATCTACTGGTGACTTGCCAGGAACACCTTGTTTAGTTATTACATAACTTCATTCTCAAGTATCACTATCAAAATTGGGTGAGATGTTGTTCAAACTCTTGCAAAATTCCTGAAAATTAGGAATCCCCACATATGTCTGCATTAATATGCTTACAACAGCCATGTAGTTTATAAGTGAAGACTTTCAGTTTTGCTGTGGGCCTGTCTTGAAACACCAAGTAAGGCTTTTTGGCATGAAGAAAAACTGTGAGATGTGTGCAGGAGCATGCAAAAAACTCCACACCAAAAACCCCCAAAAGCACACCCTATACTGTTGATAGTGGGGATAGAAAGGTCTTGAACACAAGCTATTTTGACCCACACATCACCTTTACTTAGATAATATAGACACAACTTGACTGTTTGCTCCTTCAAGACATTTTAATAACATCCTCATATGTTGGACACATTTTATTTATAACATTGAAGTTTGGGGGCAACTCTACATTAAACCAAACTACATCATGATGCAGTTGCTTATAATCTAAGAGTGGAGACCAAAAGAGGTAACAGGCAGACCTGTTGTCTCACAAATTTGCTGTAATTTGTTTCCCCAGGTAGTAAAGTAAATATCAAAAATGGAATATTAGAAAAAGGCAGATGACATTATTTAGAAATTGCATGTGTTTTGGGGGAAGGAAATATGACAGCCTCCTACCATGACTGCAACCCTATTTGCCAAGCCATGTCTTCTGGCTATTTCTTTTCCTTCAGTATATCTGACCTTTTAGCATCCTTCAGCAGTTATCCTATCTGATTTCAGATCACAGCTTTTGGGGGAAAAGCTGAATGGCTTATGCTATTGCCCTTCAACTGAAAAATAAATCTGTCAGGGTTGCCAAGAGTACGGAACAAAAACGCTTTCTAAGAGCCTATAATTGTCAATAGAAAGAAAAGAGAACATAAAGAATCTCACATAGGTACATATTTGACAGTGCTTCTAGTCAGGTACAAATATGTCTCCCTTGCATATCTTCAGAAATTGCTTAAGGATCTGCTTGAGCTCTTAATGCAAATACCTAAGCTAATGCAACTGCAGGCAGGAATTAAATCCACATCTTTCAGCAATTTCCATTTCATAAAAAGCATTAGCACTAAGATTTAGCAACAAAATCAGGACCAACGCTACACAGAAAAAAAAATGTTAGACTTGTTTTAGTTCAGTTTTTGCCAAATTAAGCACCCTTACCATACATTTTTCTTCACCAATACTTCCTGATTTTAAAAAGTAGGAAATTAATTAGAATTAACTAGTTTTCCTTACCTATTTCTTTGTGATCACAAAGCACTACTCCAGAAGTGAGCCAAGAGGCAAGTTTTCCAGCATGACTGAATCCACTTGAACTATTCTAAGTAGCAACTTTTAAATTTCAGATTGGTGTGACATGCTCTGTTAAACCTGACTTCTCAGTTAGAACTGTATGGATTCACCTACTTTTTTGGATTCCTCCTTTCTTAACCTTCCTCAGGCAGAGACCATGGTTCTGAACAGTCACACGTGTCTGATTATGCATCGTGAGTAATGTCCGTCTCCTCACAGCGTACAAAAGTTAGGCATGTGATTGTGCCTCTGCAGGCTCAGGACAACGGTGCTCTGGATAAACCATCACAGGTTCAACCTCATACACGTGGCAACCAACACATGTATATAGCTAAACTGAAACATGCCTTTTAGTTTTTTAAGTAAAACAAGAGCTAAGCAACTTTATGTTTTGCATGTGTTGGTGTTTTTATTGTTTGGGGGGGTTGGTTTGGGGTGTGATTTGTTTGAGGGGTGTTTTTTGTTTCTTTTTTAATTTTAGATTTAAAGTAAAAGCTTCTAAAGCTAGTTTACACTACACTTAATTAAAAAAAAAAAAAAACACAACAAAAAACCTCCCTTTTTTGCCAAAATTTAGGGAAAATAAAACAAAACCAAACCACTTCAATTAGCCAACCTAGAGCAGGGGGGGAAGGGGGGGAAGAAGCTTTTTGTCCCTGTGAAAAAGTAAATATTGCCAAAACTTAAGATAAAAACCAGGCTATGAGCATCTCCAAGTTTGTAAGTAAAAAATTTTAAAGGAATAAGTCTTAATCATTGTGTTCACAGAGCAGTTAAATCTGTTGATGTATTCAACATTTTAAAGCAATCATTCAAGTAATTGCAATCATATAATGAATGAACTTTTGAAGCTTATGGTAAACATCTGTGAATTTACCTTATTTTCCTTCACAGTAGTAAAGCACAGTAAATGAGGATAAACAGTCTCTCTCAGCACCTTCCCATCAGCAGGATACATGCTTTTAGAAAGTCCACTGTGTAATTTGGAAACGAAGAAAGAATTAAAAGCTTTGGGAAGTCATATTTTCAGAAAGCAGAACAGTAGTGTCCGAGATTCACAAGTTCAATTAAAAGTTACCGAATAAGTAATTACAAGCGACTTTTTGAAATCATAGCACCAGCTGCCCAAGTTCTACATGACTAATCTTATTCCTATGTCCCCTGCTGTGTCAAACAAAGACTTAGGGCTGTCAAACTCAGGGTAAATCTTTGAGTGCCAAAGTGGTTTTGTTCTGGTTTTTGATCATTTGCAACATGCAGAGATTTTCCATAATAAACCTTCCAAAGTTCATCTTGTACCTGAACTTTTTGTGTGAATTTCCCATCTGAGCCCACCTGTTTAGCAGCTGGTAGATGTAACTGTGGCCATCTTCTGTCCAGATGATAAGTCTGTAAGCTGCTAGTACTTCTCCACCAGCAAAGAACTGACCACTTTTACAAAACTCAGTACAAAGCAAGGAGAAATCACAATAATCATAGACCTAAGCTCAGGGGAAAGGAAAAAAAAGAAAAAAGAGGAATTGGTACATTCATTTTAATTCAAGCTGGTTTGGAGTAATGGATCAGTAAGTTGAATGTTAACTTGACTGTAGTTCGACTACCTCTTTTAAGACCAAAGCTATTTTCATACTATTAAACTACTGCAAACCCAGAATCAGAACCTTATATTGCAAAAATAAAGATACTGACAATTAAAAAAACCCACAACAGTGGATCCTTCTGTTAGATTAGGTGATTTTGGATGGGATTTACTTTGTTTTGCCTTGCATTCATAATTAACACTTAGTGGACTATTCATTTTCTAAAGAGGTGGGTAATGATTTTAGCTCAATATTGAAGACAGATAGACACTATAAATGCTTCTGTCTGTATTCTTTAAAAACTTATCTGCTGGCATAATCACAGCACATCTTAATAGAATTTTTCTTAATTGAAATAAAAAAAACACCCAAGCACAACAATCTGTTTTGCTTGTAAGAATTTTCCTCACTTCCATTTCTAGACTTGGCAAAAAATGATATTTGTTTGTTTCCTACAACCTTTCCATTTTAAGTCAAAACAGGATACCAGTACAGTAACATAGGATATTGTCTGCTTGTTCACATTCCTCATGGAGAGAGTATTCACAGCCACACATTTTTATAATTTATTGTAGCAGTGTGAGGAAACAGATTTCAAAATGACATTTTTTTTTTAATTACCTGTACCTAATTTCTAGCTAATTTGTACCATATTTTCATTACTATAGAAGTGAGTTAAAGAACCACTTTAAATAGACACGTGAATCTTTCCTCCTGTACATACCACATACCATTCTAATTAAGGGGTAAAATCATCGTCTTTTTAAAGTTTGTACATTTATTTATTGAAACACAGAAGCTGAAAATCCAAAATTACTTGTATATACTTCACTGAGTACTAAAACATTAGCATTCAAGTGCACAATGGAAATATTGTATGAAATGTGCAACTTATAGAAAAACATAATAGATATTAATAGCAAACAATGCATGTTACCCAGATTTTTCCATGAAAATCCTGTCTGTTCTAGATGTGGAATTTCATTATAATTGTTTTTGTACAGAATTTTAAATAGCCCAAGAAAAAAGCAAGGCTACCCTGCAGCTGTAGTATTCAAAGTCAGCTCAGGTGTACGTGAAACTGCCCCTCGCCCCCAAGCAACAGTGCTTGGATCAGGTAACTGTGTTGCACTAACAGCTCAGGATTATTTTAAGAGAAATGACATAACACTGGGTAAAAGAAATACAGAACTTTTACAATAAAGTTCAGTTCAACTAAAATTTAAAATAAGTTTCAATAGCTTCAGGAAGCATCTGTTCTCTAATAGCTACTAGAAAAAGTGATATTCAGTCTTCAGTTTTGCTGGCTTCTATTAGTGGAACCCAGGCTATTAGCCCTGATGGAACAAAGGCCCTTGGTTAGCAAGGACTTGCCAAATGTGATTACTTCTCTCATACTTAAGCAGTTTTTGTGCATCTTTGTCTCCTTTTGAAATGCACTGTGGAGGGAACTAGAATACACCCAATGCTCTAAAACTGACTTCATGTAATCCCCTTTCTACTCAGCCAATTTAATGTTAGACTTTTAAAGCAGAAATACACTCATTAAAAAATACTTCATTTCAGTTAGGCAGTCAATATAAACAACGAAAGGATACAGTACACTAGTGTATCTGACAATTTAGTGAGCACTTTTTCATTAAAAACAAGCAGAATAGAAAAACCAAGTATCTGCATGTAAAAAATCACATTAGCTTTTCAAAGTCATTGATAAAATTCTAAAGTACAATGCTCAATAACGTACCTGCCAACATGTGGAAGACACAACTAGAAGGAGTCTTTCTGTGTAAGTGCAAAATCGTACTGCTTGGCAATTTATGCAGCCCAGAGATTTCGATTCCTTCTCACACACACTTTGTCTCTCCTTTACAGCAGAGGGAAAAAGCAGTAAGATTTATTCTAGATATATGAATTTCTACTTTCAGGGTAGAAACAAACCATGGAAAATAACTTTTTAATGTACATTTTCAAAATGCAAAGCAACATGCAATTCTTAATCAAAAGTGAAATAGGAAAACATTAGGGTTCAGAAGTACTATGTGAACAGAAGACATCCTGTATGGCTCAGACCTCGATCTCACTTAAAGAAGTGATAATGAATATGGAGAAGGACTAAAGACGTGTCACTGTGATACATAACAGATATTCATTACAGCAGATGCTAAGTATTCTTCTGTCAAAAATAGCTACAACCACCTATAAACTGACAATATTAGTTTCAGAATGGATGATGGATATTCTACTTTTCCACTCATCCTTGTTGCACCCAGGACAGTCTGGGACATATGGTGCTGTCATGTCTTTTTTGACCTTAACACCTCTAAAAAGTCATGGAAAAGTAATTAATTCTCTTAGTTTTGTACTACTGAATGGATGGGTGGCTTAAAAAAAAAGTACCACAAAACAAAACAACATACTTTCACCCTTTGTAAATATCAGATCAAGGCCATCAGGCTCAAAACTAATATATTGGAATAATTTTTACAGGTCATTCAATGAATCACTGAAAATGTAATGCTTTCTGTTTTGAAAGTTATCAGCCAAGAAAGGGCTATGCTGGCCATGGAATCAAATGGAAACCAATTTAACCAGTATCAAACTGTAAACCATTCTCTCATTACACCTTGAAACTCCAGTTAATTCTTATTAAATCCAACAATATTTATTACCATACTGTAATATGGTAACTGGATCATTACTAACTCCTCCCTTCACCAGAGAGTCCTGGGCTGTAAAAAGATGGCACTGTACATGCTTCTCTGATGTCTGTAAACAGTTGTTACAGAATGTCTACAGTGACAGTATTTTTTGCTACAGGAATGTTGAAATCAACCTTCCAAAAACACTGCATATAAACCAAAACTATCGAAAAAACACCAACAGGGTATCAAACTTGACAGATTCTCCTGAAGGGCCTGATTCTACTCATTAATAAGTAGTGCTGCTGCAAGCTCTGCAGTTTGTCAAGCAAAGTGATGTACTGCAGAAAATCAGAGAAGACAGTTGACATTTGGCCACTTATGTTGATGATTCATAGTACTTGATGCAATACTGAAGTCTCTTCATGAAGCCAGCTCTGAGTTTAATTCAAACACAAAACATTGTGTTCCAGTTCTAACACTGTGCATATCAAGTGACAGCTGCTAAGATTACTAAACACAGAGAAGTTGCACAGAATAAGCAAGTTTGAAGATGGAGAAACCAGGCATTCAACACAAGAGTCTTTTCCAAGTGAAGACAGCATTGTGGAAGGCAGCCAGATGAAAACAGTTTAAAGGTCCATTTTGAAGAAAGTAACAAGGGTGAAGAGGGAGCATACAAAGGTTGATTTGGAAGACTTTTAAGGACAGAGTGAAGGGGTTCAAAGAACAGAGTGACATTTTCAGGACGGCAGGGAAGCATTACAGCTTCAACATCATGGAATATGGAAAGTAAGAAGCCTAGGTGAAAAACACTGCACTTAAAGGCAAGAGGTGTCCAAGGGTCCAACTAACTTTTAATAGTGATATGAGGTTGTGTTCTCAGAACTTCATGATGAAATTCATCATTGTGTTTAGTACATACGGCTTAAAAATATTCTGGATTCTGCTTCAATGTATATTTTACCTGAGATTATTACATTCATGTCACTGGTTCACACCTTACACAAACTGACCTGTATGCTATTTAAAGATGAAGATAGGTCCCACACTTTCAGAACTCCAGCTACAGACACTGCAACCAATGAGTCTTCTGTGAAAAGTTAACAGTGAGATAGTCAACTTGAAACCAAAAGACAATCATGGCATAGACACTGGTGTACTATACAGCACTAAAACATGGATTCTGCAGGACACTGTTAAGATGAAATATTAATTTTACATAAAAATAGATAATTGGCATACAGAAACAGAAGCAGGGCAGGCAGCTAGTGAATTATTTTGTACAATCAGATCTATTTCAACAGAAATCACAGAACAGTGGTTTTATGCCCACAGTTTCCATAACATTACAAAATTAATTTGTACTTAGAGCCAGGAAATGAGTTGCTTACAACCACTGTAGAGGCTGCTCTTTTTCTCTTTAGAAACATATTAAACACAACAGCTTCTTAGGTGTTGCCAAGGAAATGTTAATATCTTGTACATAAAAGCACTGTAAAACATAATTAGATACTAAATCTAGTAGGGGTATACTATTTATACAGAAATATTTTCTTACCATTTAAGTGGCCTAGATAAATACATCTATAATGTATACCTTGAATTCTTGCAGAGTGTACAATACACATACAATTTATCCAATCAGGAGACTGAGATGACAATAAAGTGTGAATAACATCCAAAGTCTTAGCATCAATTATAAGAACATCTTGATATTCTCCACAACAAAGAAGCCAGCCTTCACCTGTCATTCGGAATGAACAATGGTAATACTGTAGAGGTGGAAAGAAGAGAGTCAGCATACAGAGCTACACAAATGTGCAGACCTATTTTGCACGTTAAGCATGTCATACTTTGATTATAATCAACACCTACTGCATATGTGAGACCATACACAATTTTGCAAGTGATGCAAGTATTTTGCATACATTTGTAACACTTTAATACAGGCATAGAGCTTAGTAAGAAGTGCTTTGTAGTGGGAAAAGTATCTGTCCTGCCCAGCTATTAGGATTTTTTTAAGTGATCAAGGCATTAATTTTCATTATAAATCACTAAACATTTTGGGAAATATTTCTCTGAGAAGCTTCATCTCTCTCCAAACATCTGATAGAGCTCCAGTTATGCAAAGGTTCATAAGCATGAAGAAAAATCATGTGAAAAGGCAGAAAATTCAAATATTTTTTTCATAACAATATTTTCACTTCACAACATATTCTTTATTTAAATGCTAAATGCCCTAGTGTTCAGAAGGTTCACCCTTTCTCAGTGATGTAATGAAAGAAAAAACTGACACAGCAAAGTCCTATGGAACAGAGATGATGGTGCAGAGGAACTGTGAAGGCTTCTTTTTTCTTGGGTGTTTTCTACATGCAAACACATTTGCATTTTGTGTAATGTCTATCTGTAATTGTACATCTAACTGCTGTACATACACAGAGAGCCAACTCAAATTCAATTTACAGGTAAATATTATCCTTAAAGGGAAAAATCATGTAATCAGGAAAATACCAGATGGCTCCACAAAGTTGTGCCTTATTTTTGACAGGTTCTCTGTATACTTGGTTCTGCTTAAATAATAATTCTTGGTCTATTGGTTAACTAAATGAAATATGGAAACAATTATATTATATAATACCACAGATATTATGAATAACCAGAGGTAGAAATGCAGCAGTAAGAACATTTTGTAATTATTGTTACACTTAAATTAGGCTTGAACTGGAAGATTTGTATAGTCAGTCCTCTGAGAAAATCCTATCCTGGTCAAGATCCACAAATGATTAAGAGTTGACCCTGATGTTCAATTTCATTTCAAATGGCAAATATTCAGTTTGCACTATTTGACATCTGCTATTTATAGCTGAATCATCTAAGCTGAACAAAAGAAACCTACTGGACCAAATAAGCTAGTAGTTTAATTAAAGCCTACTGCAACTAAAAAGAAAGCAACAATTTTATGCCACAAGTAATTATTTATTGTACAACAATGGAAAAAAAAAATCCACCACCACAACAAAACAACCCACAAGAAACATTCACACACACAAAAAGCAATCTATTATAAATATCTGAAGGTTGCATTTTTTGAACAGTTTTTCCTTCTAGCAACATCTGTTCCTTCTCCCATTAGATGTCTTCCTGTTAGATGCTCCTATTTTCTTTTAGCTGTCTTGCCAAAGTTACAGAAGAAAAATAATTTTCTTAAGCCAAATTTAGGTCTAGCTCACTTCTACTAATAGAGAAGAAGCAGTAATTTTCTAAAAGTATCTACTATTTGCTTTTCCTCTTTGAAGGGTATGAATGAAGAAAAAGAAAAGTACAGATTGTCAGATAATCAGCTAGGCCTGATCCCCCCACTTCTCTGCAGAATTCTTCCACAACTTTATTAAAATGTAGTTAAGCACTATCACAAAGGAGATCATGCCACACCTCTGCTACCTTATAATTAAAGTATCGGTTTGTGTATAAAGACATATATATGCAAACAGAATATATGCTTTAAACATATACACAACTAAAATAAATTCTGAACAAGCAATGTGTGTGTATGTGTGTGCATATATGTAAAAACATTTTAAAAGTTATTCTTCTATAATTTTTATTTGGTAATATAGCAATTTTTTCTCCTTTTCCCTTTCTCATTAAGAACTGTGCTTGCATTCATCATGAAAAATTGTTTCCTCTGGAAGCTTTAAAACACTTGCATTCTGAATTTGGCCACAGTTTGAGTCACAAGAGGTCTCAGATTTCAATCATTTGGAGGCTTTGTTCGACCCTAGACTTTCCTTGAAGAAAAACAGCTGTTAATTAACCTAGGAGCCCTGAGCTCTTCTAATATACTAAGAAACGAGCTATCTCTCTGAATCAAATCCATACATAGGGGCTTCTCAATCACATACACACAGGTATTTCAAACACCCTCACAATCCAACACCTAGATGCTTAGTGTACTGGATACAGTTCAAAGACGACACTTAAAATTACCTGAAGCAATATTTAAAGCAATTTGGTTTCCCAAAATAAGTGATCTATACCAAGTTCTGCAATGAATGAAAGGGTATTTTTGGAAACAGGGCAGAGCAGTCTTTTGGAGGTCAGCAGTTGAACGTCAAAATCTTTCAAATGTTTAAAAATAAGGTCTTCATCAGACTGTCTTACAATGTTCAGCTAGGTTGCTTGTACTTAAGTATATCATCAAAAGCCAACATTAAGCTTGAAGTTTCCATGCAATTTTAACACAGGAGGATAGTAAAGATAAAGACAGTTTCATTTTGCTACTTGGTGCCCAAACTTTACAATAAATTAATCGAGACTGCATTCCAGACAGTTGTAACCTAAAAAGAATCAATTCGTTTGATTAGGGAGTTCAAAGGAACATCAAAGCCTTATTTTCTTAGAGGGAAGTCAAAAAAGGAAAAATAACATAAAACTACTTATATTGCAACAGGTTATTTTCTCCTATTAAATATGCTATGAGTTACATATTTAAAATGAAAAATATGTTAACTCAGCAAAATTCCTCTTGTAATAAAAAGAGCTATTCCATGAAAAGTTGCTATACTTACATAGATTGCTGTATGCCTATAAGGAAGCTTTGTGTTCTCAATGCATTGTCCACTAGTGACATTCCAAACACACATCTCCCTGCCAAAGATAACTTCATATTATTCTCTGTCATTTCTACTCAATTGGCTGGAATAATTTTGTGCCACCAAGTTTTTCTTTAGCGTTTTAAGCGTGGTATGGTCATCTATGTGGGTTTTTGTTAGATTACTGGGTAAGAAAACGTTGTGGTCATTAGGAGGGGATAACATACACTATCTGGTTTGGCCTTTTTTTTTTTTTCTTTTCTTTTTTTTTTGGGGGGGGGGGTGGGGGTGGGGGTAGTGGTAATTGCACCCTACTGCCTCACAACAAACCTGACTTTAAGGCCAACTCCGGTCTACAACAAATTGTAGGTATACTGCCATTACAGCTCATCAACACATCACTGTAACTATCTGTCGTTGGAACGACATCCTCCTGAAAATGATTTATTTCACTGAACTTAAACCACACGTTTTGAAAAACAGAATGCATCTTCTGCCGCATCAGACTTCAGCTCTTGAAAGAAAATGCAAGTTCTGTTAAGAAGAAACAGTGCCACCATGAGGCTATGCCTGAAATCTGTTACTTTATCCAGGTACCTGCCTCTTCTGACAACCTAAAGGTCTGCACAGTGTTCGAGGTGTGCTTAATTACATTGAAGGTTCATGTTTCATAAAGATAGATTAGCCATTTAGGTATTGCTCAACATCATATGGAACTAGAGTACAACAGTTCAAACCAGGTGGCACAAATGAGGCTGAGATATGTTAGCATAATTCAGCAAGTGAGCATCAAACTTGATGCCTTTTGATTTTATTTAAACAGCACATGTTATTTCCACAGTTGAAACAATCATTTTATGATTTCTGAAATTATATTCACACATTTTCTGAACCAGGCTTTAAAAAACACATTGGGGGGAAATGTTTTATTGCATCAGAAATACTATTAAGTGATCTGCATTTTAATCTACACACTTTCTCATTTTAGAACAATCTAAAAATATTACTTTTTATTTTTCTGATGAGAGAGAAGCAAAGGCTATACACCTGCAGCACAGTGTCAGAGTTGGTAATCCACAAAAAATTGTAACAGAGTAAGCATTCTGTTAGGTTATCCACAGAATCACAGGGTTGGAAGGGACCTCTGGAGATCATCTAGTCTAATCCCTCTGCTAACACAGGTGTGCTTAGATCAGGTTGCACAGGAGCATGTCTGTCCACACAAATTGTGAAAGTCTCCAGAGAAGGAGACTCCACAACCTCTGGGAAGTCTGTTCCACTGCTCTGTCACCCTTGAAGTAAAGAAGTTTTTCCTTGAGTTCAAATGAAACCTCCTGTGTTTGTACCCACTGCCCTTTGTCCTGTCACCAGCCACCACTGAAAAGAGTCCAGCCAGTCCTCATGATCTCCATCCTTTAGATATTTACATGCAGCCTTTTTTTCCAGGCTAATGAGTCCCAGTCTCTGAGCCTCCCCTTGCAAGAAAGAGATGCTCCAGTGCCCTAATCACCTTTATGGCACTCTGCTGGACTCTCTCCAATAGTTCCCTGTCCTTCTTGAATGGGAGAGCCTAGAACTGGACATAATACTCTATGTGTAGCCTCACCATCATAAAGCAGAGGGTGAGGAGAACCTCCCTTGACCTGCTGGCCACACTCTTCTTAATGCACCACAGGATGCCATTGGCCTTCTCAGCCACAAGGGTACGTAGCAGGCTAATCATGAACTTGTCCACCACTATTCCCAGGCCCTCACATTTCAAAGCAGTTAGTTTCTCCTTTTATTCTATCAGAGTAACAATTAGTTACATTACTGTGATACATAGGTGCAAACCTTCACAAATGAGATCAGAACACTACTTCAGCCCCTGCATGTTGCATTTAATTTACTGAGTATACTAACATGGAGTGACACCACATTGATAAACCTGTCCTACAGCATATGCTGTATGCATGCACAGGGCACCAGTGAGAACTTCTGACTCATTAAGGACTAATTTATAGATTTCCATATAAAAAGTACAAAACCCCCCCGTTCAATGCTCATTCTTCTGAGATAAGTTAGTCATACAAATGCTTCAAAGATTCTGAAGTAGGACCGGGAGAGAGTATCATCTTCAATAGAAGGAGACAGAAGTTTGAAAACGGCAGAAGTGAATGATTCAGAAGCCAGGAAATGCAGTTCAACACACTACATCTTCTGAAGATGAGGCTTCCTATTGGTGATTATCTTAGCTTCATGTTGCAACTTTCTAGGGATCAGTGATGGATGCTTTGCCCTTATGTAATACAGATAAGTCAGCTGTAATTTGCTAACAGTGAACATATAAAGGGGCCAGAAGACTATTCAGTTATACTTGTTCGCATTCCAAGCAAGCTTGGTGATCCTTCAGAGTCAGAACCTTTAGGATGAGAACATCTCTCTGTATGGTGTATTTATAGCAAAGCCCTTGTTTGTTTCTTACTCTATTTCCAAAAAGATAGGGTGGAAAACATTAAGAGATGAGCTCTTAGCTTGACTATTCCGTACAAGATATCCTTTTCATATCACAGAAGTAGTGGATTAAAAACCTGCCAAACACAGAAACTAACCTATACCTGCCATACATGTCACGTTTAAGAAATAAGTGAAACCAGTTACCTACCCATTTTCAGTAGCACTTACTACACATGGCTGTTTCTCAAATTCTCTTGCTTTTGCCAAGCAAGTTACAGAAGCAGTATGGCCAAAGAGAATTTCTTTAGATGAAATCTAGAAGAAAAATACAATGGTTTAACTTAAACATTGTTTTATGTATAAACTAATGACATCTAAAAGCAAAAGAACACTATTTGTAGTGAATACCTTGCTTTATATTCTCAGGTTCTTTGATCACATTTCTGGAATGTACAGAGATGTGGATGGATCACTTAGTTTGCATAAAGTAGAGTCTTTGTATTCACAATAATCTAAAAATTACACCTTCTGAGGAATTTATGAAGCATCAAATGTTAGAAACATATGTGCAGAAAATCTCTGGCCTCCACTCTACAGCATGCAGCAAAAATGGCATCATGAAGCAGGATATTGATATAGCAAAGCTCATAAGCATGCATTTCATACAATGAATTTAAGTAATCCCTTTGATTAACTTCACTGCATGCAAAGATCTTAATGGAAAAGGGTAGCCCTACAGAATTGCAAACAAAAAGTTCAAGCTATATTTGAGCACAAATGGGGCAGCCAAATAAAAAAATTAAAAACCAAGAATCACAGTTGTAGGAGTGCAGAATAAAAATAAAATATAGGAATTCCTTTACTCTGTTCCATACTCAGGAAAAATAAATATGAAACAGCTGATTCTATGATAGCCAAACCAACAGCAATAACATGCCAGGGTGTCTGCAGCTTAATTATACCAAAACATAAGTATATATTTCATCATACCTACCATCTTTCTACATTTTTTTCCATTGTTAACCTGGTAATGAGCCCTGGTTATATAAATGTCTGTTGGGGTATTTGTGTGTGTTTTGTTTGTTTGCTTTGTGGTTTTTGGTTGGTTGGTTTGTTTTTCCTTAAAGGACAGACCATGCTCAGAAACTGATTAACAGACAAAACAAAACCACAATTATCATGATTCCTGTCTTGTAAAGTGTACATTTGCCTGCTGTCACTACAGCACACAAAGTCAAATGATAACCCACAGGTCATGATAATCTATGAAATTTTTTTCCGAAGTCTGGAAATAACTGGTTGCTTAGGCATTGCAGCTCTTTGTTTCACAAATTTCCTATAATAAATATCACTAGCTTTAAAATTTAATCTAAGTAAGAGCAAGCCTGGATAATCCCATTGTTTATAATAAAACATGAAGCTCCAAGCTGCCTATTTGGCACACTGCAGCATAGCAGACACAAACCTTTAATTCTGATGAAAGATCCCAGAGACATATTTGTCCTTCTTGACTTCCTGTAACTATAGTCTGCTGGTCATCTGTAATCATAACAGCAGTGATGCTGTGAGAAGGAGCTATTTTCCCCCAGACCGCTACAGCCTGCACTGACACCTTCATAGTCAGCACCTGAAAACAGAAACATCATGATGATACTAAATTATCACAGAATGTAATAAAAAACAACTCTAAAAAAGGCAATATAATCAACATCTGAAAAGGGGAGCTATAAAACACTGCTGCAAAAATGTTGATGAGGCATTGAAGCATTTTCTAGCTGTTACCAGCATCATGCTAACAGTTTCATAAAGCCACAAGTCAGTTGTATGAAAACTCCCAAATTATTAACTGGAGAAGAACAGCTTCCAGCACTCACCATCTTCCTAGAAAGTGTGTAGACACACTTCAGAAGCATCTCAGTTTATCTCCCTTCCTTTACAGCTTTCTGGATAAAATGCCAGAAGGCTGTTGTCATCGGCTCCTGACTGTTGTCAAGGATGGAGAAGGGTATGAAGTTGACATGGGCCTGTGAAGTGATTCCACCGAAAACTGAAATTCTCTTAAACTTTATTGAGGGCACTTTTGACTGCCAACAGCATGCAGGCAATAGACAGGCATCTGACAGATACTGAGCAGCGTCAAAAACGAATACTGCAATGTGTTACTCACAGGCATGAGTGAACAAGAAACTACAGATTTTAGGCTCTTGAAATGCATTATTGTTTGGGGTCATTTAAACAGATTTTAAGTATTATTTTCAAAAGTACTGTATGTCACCTACTTTTATCCAAACATCAGTAATACCATTGCAGAGATACCTCAGAGCAGCTGTTCTGCAGTCACTAAGCAAAATTCATCCTTTGGAGAAAGTATGCTCCTGCTCATCTTAGAGAAAAGGAAGACAACAGAGCCCTCAGTACAAATAGTGAAAATTAAACAGGTGCCAGTAAGAAGGTGCTAGAACAGCACAGCTAGAAGAGGACACCAAAAAGACATGGAAGCTGAAATCTTGTGATAAGAGATAGGAATGAGGTAGAATGAAACACATGGCAGAAGGTAACAGCCAGCCAAAAGTAGTAATAAAGCAATGATTCAAAGACATGTGAAGAACAGCTCCTGCAATAATTCAGAAAAGACCACAGGACAGAAACAGAGCAGAGAAGCAGCCTTTTAAACTATGTTTAAAGAAACTGTAATAGAAACCATCACTAAATTCAGCGTGGTAGCAGCTGAAAGCAGGGACAAGGGCACACGATATCTTCATTACTACTAATACAAGTCTTAAGTGCACAGAACTAGAGGAATGGCCCTGCTTCCTGACAAACACATGAAGGGCTCAGTTACTGGAATAAAGGGCTGAAAAGACTGGCATGGTAGACTGCCTAGGTCCTGACACACAATCTTAGCCAGAACTTCAAAGGCAGAAGGGAGGAGGAGGAATCTAAGAGAAAATCAAGGTCAGAAGTGCTAGACTAAATCCTATTTAGTTTAATTTTAAAGCTCTTCATGCACACATCACAAAATACTAAGAGATATTACTGATCTCAGCTTTAGAAATTGACATTTCTGGTATTTCTTTTTTAATGTCTAGTCATACAAAGCTAGAAGTCTTTTTCTCTTCCCATTTATGTCCTGAAATCAAAGTTGTTCCAACCAAACTCTTAATGATGTGGTTTTAGGTATCTGCAAAGCAAGGAAAAATCACTATTTTCATAAAGCTTATAAAATGGTAGCTGTTCAAGTTAGTCTGAGATGTCAAATCCTGAGTCTTTACAAAGCATTTTCTTGCATATCATGGAGTCATTTATACTTGTGCCATGGGAGCATTCAATTAGTGTAAAACACCATAAAGCAGCAGAATTCAGGTTTGTACTGCATTGAATATAAAGTCATAAATTACATTTTCTTGTAGAAGAAGCATAGAATCAAGATCAATATTCTTAGCAGAAGACCTACTGCTGAGCAAGTGATGAGTAACTGAACTCAGAAGACCAACAGAAGTTAAAAGCTAAATGATTTAATCGAATTTACTGATGTATAGATTATCTATTTGCACAACAATTTTTCAGATATCCATGAGTGTCATGAATTAATAAACAGCTACTACTATGGACAAAACACCAGTTATGTAAGAGAATTAATCTCTGACTGCAAAGTTACAGGAACATTTCTTACTTTTTCCTTACAACTGAAGTGTAAGCGAAATAGAAAACAGAATGTCCACATGAACATAACAGTCTATAACTTCTCCCCTCATGCTACTGATGCACAACATGAGTCTTTTGCACGAAAGCTTTGTTTCTAAATACACCAGAACTTCCTTAGAAACGATGCATGTACACATCCACATTTTGCCTGACAATATTTAGTTCTATCAAAGCTATTTAGTGATGCTGATGGCACATAGAGCAAACTTTTAAATAATAAAATCAACCGATATTTATCGGACTGTTCCTTTAAAAAAAGGGAAAAACTGTTTCCACAAAGTCAAATATCGCCCAAGGCATCTCTGAACTGCATGTAGCTTATCAGCACGTCAAATTCCTCCAGCTCTGTCCACTGAAGCATGTCTGATTTGCAGTATTAACCCGTAATTCAACTTTAAATCAAGTTCTTCAGTCCTGTTCACAATCTAATGAACTTTTACTTGTTTTACCCTTACAATCACACTGTCCAAAAGAACTGCCTATAAAAAATTCCTTGTCCTTAGTTAAACCATACCAGTTCATCCCTCCACTAACTTGTCACATGTCTACTACTTTGTCTGTAGTTCTCTGAAGGCTTTTCACACTGAAACCATATCACAAACCTCTCTTGGCTTAGAAAATTTCCACAGCTGCAAGGACTTAGGCTGTATCACTTTAACAACTTTGTGTCATTTGTACAGTATGTCTCATTTGAAAAACTCAGTACGCTACCCTCCACAGAAGATGTGAGATATTTAGAAGTCTATTCAAAAGCTTTAAAAGGCCAGAAAGCCAGAGAACTGACCTTGAACGTCTTTTTAAGCACATATTAATGCAAGAACTTTTCCTCATCACTCAACTTTGACTTGGGCTGCTCACGAACTGAGCAGACCGCAAAAGGTCAGATTATACAAAAAAGAAACAGTGCTACCATAACTTAACATATGCTTTCCCCATAGAGCACTAACTCCAATATAGTAAACATATCTTTATTTCCTCTGCTCTACTAGTAGCTTTAAAAAAAAACATTTGTTAGCTTGTCCATTAAACTTATCTCAGACTTTCCAATCACTGTCACATAATTACTGCTTAACTTTGGGCATACATCTCAGTGCTGCATTTTCAAGATAAAAATTATACTCCTAGAAAAAGTGGTTTGGGAACGTGTAGGTTAAAATGGAAGAGTTTCTTATGTCTCAAGAGCATGCATGTGCACATTTTCAGAGTGATTTGCAGTGAAAAATCTGGGTTTTGTTTTCCCCCACTGAAGTCTGTAGCTCAAGTTCTATATTTACTGGTCCTTGCATTTACACTTGGAATTTGCTCAAAAGCATCAAGGAATCTTTCCAGCAGAAACACCCTGAACAATATTACATTATTAACTACAAGAATCACATTTTTTCCTGAAGAAAACACTAACTTGATTTTTCAATTAATTCACAATTTACCAGATCTCACATACATCAAAGTCCATAGAACTAGGAACTGAACTTCTTAGAGACCAAATATCAAACAGTTCACATGATCAAACACTGGTTGTGGCAGAAACCTTCTTCTCACAGCTACAGCCATAACAAAGGCAACCAAATAGGAAATGATAGCTTAAGAGAAAGAGACTTTGTACACTAAAATATCACTCTATAGGCAACAATGTGGAAAAAAGAACCCCACACAACAAAACCCACAACCAACCAAAACCACCCACAACCCAAACAAACAAAACAACCCTTTTGTGAATTTATATTCATACTTGTTTCACATTTTCTATGTGAATCCTAAACTATCGACACAAGATCAGTTGTTTCGAAGTCCAGTTAAACGTATGGCAACCAGAGTGGGCATGAAAAAGACACGGAAATCGGTCTTGAAAACATTAAGAGATTAGCAGCCTTTAACTGTTTTGTTTAGAATAGAATAGACCAGGTTGGAAGAGACCTTCGAGATCACCATGTCCAACCTATCACCAACCCACCTAATCAACTAAACCATGCAACCAAGCACCCTATCAAGTCTCTAATGAGATGAAGAAAGAAACAAAACAAAACCAGGGCATATGGGCTAAAATAATTAAAACTAATTACTGAGAATTTTAAAACAGTAGCAGATGTCTTCTCAGTCCAGCAAAATTCTACTTGCTCAGGCTTCAACATCCTTGATATTGAAGTAAAATAATACAATTTGCACACAAACTTTAGATACATCATTGTAGTAATGTAACCTCCTGTACAATGATATATCTAAAGAGGGTTACAACGATGTTACATCATTATAGTAAAATGCTAGGAGCCTGGTAGGTTTTCATGACCAATTCCTGTTGTTTGTGTGTTCCCAACCCATCTGATTCTCATATTCCCATCTACTCTTTAGCTTTAACTGACATTTTTTTCTATATATTCTGTCTGTATAAGAAAAAGATCTAGCAATATTTTTGTACTGTTAGTAAAAAGCTGATTATTTTTCTTAAAAATAGCTTTGACTTGCAGTCTTCCAATCCATTCTGTATTGTCTTCACAGTTTTCTCAGTTTACTTTATGATGCAAATGCTCTTTAAGGATGCTGTATATTATCTCTGGTAATCAGCAAAGACATAACTTTTCCCAAACTAAAAAACTACTATCATCCCCCACTGTGCACTATGTACAGCAACTCCATCTAAGGGACATGAATAATAAAATATATTACATTTACAAAACACACAACAAAAGTATCTAAGCACAAAACCTAAAGAAAGGTTAGTGACATAGTGCTGTCTTTGTGTGCCTGTAGATGTACATTGATTTCATGATGCTGCTAAAAAATTTTCTGTTTAGGTAAGCTGCTGTTCAGATGCCTATCTTGTCCAGGAATTTTAAAATACAGGTCAAGAATACTTGGCAATTTGTGAAGCAGCAGGATATGCCTGCATTTGTGTAGGTATGAGCAATGGAATAGATTAGAAAAAATAAATACAACACTCAGAAAGGTGCTCTACAGAGAAATGAGACAGAACAGAGATACAGGGGGCACAGAGGGAAAGGCTGGGTATATAATGCATCCTCCTTTTATTTTCCCTACATTAAGTAAGGTAAGTGGAAAGGGAACAACCAAACAAATGACAGCAAAGACAGTAAGACAAATCAGAAAGTAACAAAAAGAGATTTGAAATAACAGCAAAAAGTAAAACAATGAAAGATTTATCAAGATACTTTTTTAAAGTACAATTAAAAACTAGTTTGTATATAGCACATCAGATAGGAGCACGAATAACGGCCTCTTAAGTTCTGGAGTGTGCTCTCTGTGGCTATTGCTGCAAAAGGATGCCTGTATTTCAAGTATTTTAATTACTACATCTAATCAGAGAGAGGGCAACAAATAAAATACACCGCTAATCAACATTTCTATCCTAGGGCACACACCTTTGTGTTTTGATATCTTCTCCCAGAATGCTCAAAATTCCACACATTTTCCTCTGTGTTGTGGGGTTTGGGTTGGGTTGGGTTGTTTATTGTGGGGTTTTTTGTTGTTGCTGTTGGTGGTGGTTGGTTCATTGGTTGTTTTGGTTTGTTTGGGGGGTTTTTGTGGCTATATTCTGGAGACCCTGCCTGCCTATCTACCATTGCATTTCCATTTCAAGATGGAATGGGACTTTCCTCAAGACCTGTCAGGGCTACACCCTAATGGGCCAGTGGAGTCACTGTTGAGTGACACCCAGATCTCCCCTGGGGTGTGAACACACTGCTTTTGCAGTCCAGGGGAGCAAGGAGCAAGAGACCAGGACCACAAATCAATACAACCCATTTTAACTAGCAAGAACCACCTAGTAATACCTTGTTTGTATTTCTTGAACGAGTGACACAAGAAACACTTATTTCATTCCACACAATAATTCACCACAATCAGAAGGAGCACAGTAAGGGCAACACCATCTCCCAGCTGCTGATTACATCAAAGGTTTGCAGCACAAATTCAATTTTATGATGTTAATCTCAGCCTGCCACTCAGAAATTTTCTCTGAGGGATATGATTTTTCTCTGGATTTCATTTTAAGAATGATTTTCTTCTTCTACAATCAATAAAGATATGTTTTCATCAAAAGACTCTATCTTGGCAGAATTCAATTGGCCATCTCAAAGCCTTCTGGTGACACAATATTAATTAAAATAGTTTATGTTGCACCTAAGCTGGAAAATGGGGCAGTGAAAACAGCAACTCAGAACACTTGTACTTTACAGACTATCACAAGCTCCTTGAAGTTACTGGTTTACACCACAAACTGTTAAATTAAGCTTGCTAGAAAAGTGTTATCAAATGCTCTTTTCCTAAGTAGAAAAATTAAAAGTTCATGCAAAAATAAAAATTCCCATTTTCATTGTCATTAAAGGCTTCAACAAAAATCAATGATCTAAAGCTATTTAAATATGTTAGACAACAATTAATGCATGGAAATTAACTAACTTGGTTTTTAAATCAAATATACCCAGGATCCTGTATATATACAAATTTATGTGAAAAAGAAATACATTATAAAAGTGTGTTTAGAGCCATAAAAGATGTCTTTAAAGATTTTACAGTCTGAATGTTCTGTAAGCTACAACAACAGTTACCTATAGGAAATCAAATGTTGCGTAAGTACAATATGGAACCACATGCACGTGTGTCACTCATATTCAAATGGTGAAATACTCGGCTTAAGCAGTGTTTTATTCAGACATTAGGACATTCACCCAGCAATTCCTAAAGGAAATCACACGTGACAGAAAATGGCCATAAATTTCCACAGAAGGCAAACTCTGAATTCTACAAAACTTCATCTTACTGACTTAAGGACAGGTTCTAACCTTAGTTTTATATACATTATGCTTACTGAAAGTAACAGTTTCCCACATGAGAAAGTGCTGCTTACTTATGCTAGTAACAAGGTAGCTCCTTACATTTTCTTAATTAAAAATTGTCTTTTGACCAGACACACATTTATGTCCTTTAAAGAGTCGACTGTCTCAATGAGATTCCCTGTGATTCATAATCCCACATGAATCAAAGGGTATATTAAGGTGGTCCTAACTGCAAGTTTATGGCTTACATAACTTGAAAAGTGCCGAGTAATAAAGTTTAAGTCTGTCATCCACAATAACTTTGATCAGCTTTCCTTTCTATGAAATATCATAGATCTTGTACTAAACTAGACATAACTAAGCCTACAGAATTCATTCTTATTTACACTGCTTTTACACAAGCGATAAAAAAAATCTACTAAGGTAAAGACATTAAACAAACAAAACCTCAAACTGAGAGGCAGCAAATATTCATCAAAGCCTTAAGTCACTCATTTTGTCTTCCTTGAGTGACCTTGAACTCATGTAAGATAAAAAAACCTCACTGATCTTAGAGGTGATGTTTTTGGTTCAGCTCCACTGTACTCTGGTATGTTGAAATAACAAACAAAATTGGAATCAGATGCTTGAAATAAAAAACTGATCTCATCAGCTTTTGTTCTTTTTGATAGTGATGTAATAATCACTAAGCAGTGGTGTAATTAAGTGTATCATAATGAGGATTTCCTCCAAATTCTGACAACAAAACTCCTTATTCTTCCATCTTACTGTTTAAACACTTTTAATTACCCAGCAGGTCTCTATGCAATGTTCTGCCCTATGGGGCATGCAGCTGTTTAATGTAAACAGTTCTGAATGATTTATTATATATACAGTTGAATCTGCTTCAGTAAAAAGACACTGTTTATTATGGAGCAGAAACAAAGTCCAAAACTGATTCAGTGCATTACAAATGCACGGATTGCAGTTTTCCTTACAATAAACTTCTAATTTTAATACCAAAATATTTTAGTAAGAAAAACCTACTCTTGCCATGAAATCAGTTCTACCAACTGACACTAACCTTTTGAGCAGAATTTTCTTACCATGACAGCCATTTTTGCCATGGGTATTTCCCATAGATCACAGTTCTGTACAAATAGCATTACTAATATGCTAAGGTTTCATGCCATATTAAGAAAACACCAACAGCGTTCCCAGCAGCAATAAGAGAAGTCATCATGACAAAAACACCACAAGGCTCTAAAGGATCCATTCTGGTTAATTTCATAATTAAGCATATCTCCAAAAAAACCCACCAGACCTAACCTGAATTATTTTCAAGTAAAAGTGGAACTCTTATAGATCAAATTTATTTCTTCCCAAGGTTTTACATCCAGTCAATAAGGCATCACTAAAATAAGAGCATTTTCCCACATTTTGAACTCTGATGTACCCTCACACGGTATTGTGCTTCTCTAGGAAGTTCAGCCAGTAAGTATACTCCAATATAATTGATGAATATACGCAATTCAGTAGATTAACCTGGAATAGGAATTATCTGACATCTAACAGACAGTAAGGTTGCAATACAATCAAGTTACATAGTTGATGCTAAACTTACGGGGGACCAAGCAAAACTCACTGAAACGTGCCCAAGGTAGAACGAAGAAACTGTACCAGTTAAAAGGGCTTCACACCCGTCAGAGGAGCTCTGTGATACCCAGTATCCCTGCGGCTCTTTGCCACGGCAAAACCCAAAACCACCATCAGCTTTTTCCCTGAGACACCCGAGGAAGCTGAGCCTTACGGCCACCGACCCGCTACCAGGCTAGTGCCCGCAGCCCGAGGCTTCCCACTGAGGAGCTGGCCAGCCCGGTGACACCGCCGCCCACGGTCCGGCTGTGCTGGCGGAATCGGGAGGACAGCACCGGGCTGGAAGCCTTGCGGGGAGGACTGGCGGCAGAGGGTGGCAAAGCTCAGCTGAGTCGAGCAGGCGAGGCCCCGGCCCCTTACCTCCAGCTGCTCCAAATCACCGCGAGCGGGGAACACCAGCCGGCGACTGCGCGAGCGCCGAAAACAACTGGAGGGAGCGGGCACGAGTTTAATCCCACCCGGGAGCGGCTACACCCAGCCCCATGCCAGCTCCCGCCCTGGCCGCTCCCTGGTCTCCCGCGGCGCGGGCCGGAGCCAGGGCGGTGCAAGCTCCCACTGCCCAGCGCCGCCTGCAGCTCCTCAGGCGCACCTGAGGTGTGTCAACAGTTCTTCTGCACCAGATGCTTCACTAGCTTCTTTGCCCTTCTTTGGACACGCTCCAGCACCTCAATGTTCTTGGGAGGAGTCCAAGATTGTATACAGTATTTTATGTGCAGCCTCACCAGTGCTGAGTATGTGAGAACTACCCTTGTCCTGGTGGCCATACTATTTCTGACACAAGTCAGGATGCTGTTGGCCTTCTTGGCCATGCTGGCTATTGACCAACACACCCAAGTCCTTTTCCACTGGACAGCTTTCCTGCCACTCTGCCTCGAAGCCTGGGGCATTGCATGGGGTTGTTGTGACCCAAGTACCTGACCTAGCACTTGGCCTTGCTGAACCTCATCCCTCTGGCCTCAGGTCATTAATACAACCTATCTAGATCCTTCTGTAGAAATACATTTCTCCAAAGTCTTGTTTTTATTTGCTTTAGCAGTTCTATAGTTCAGATTTCAAAAGACTTTTAATGCAATAAAATAAAAATGTTTAAAGATGAGGTTTTCAAAATTATTTCACTTTATTAATTATTTTAAATAGGCAAGTCATAAACCCTGAAAATAGAACTCTAATGGAAAGAGTGATGTTTCACTTTATCAGGCTAAGTGAAAAACACAGAAATACAGTATCTGAGGTGCAAACTTACAAAGGTACCTCAGTTTTGAGATTGCTTCTGGGGCTTTTAGTTATAAACATATTGAAACAAAACAAGACTATACAAGTCAATTTACTTTTAAAAAACATAATATAATATTTCTCAGAAAAGCCAAACCCTGGCCCTTTAAAGTAAATAGTGATAGCTGGAACCTCAACTGAAGTTTTGGTAGTCAAAACATGCTTATCAAGCAAGTGAAATAATTGTATGAGACCAAGTAACCTAATGGACAAACTAGATACTGCTTGCGCTTTTTGGCACTTCACGTGAATTGTGAATTCTGCCTCTGAACCTAAATAAATTATTTTGACAGCTTCTCCTTAATCATCGATACATGCAGGTTTCCATAAGAAAAACTGTCACATACATTTCAGCACAATTTGACACAAAGGGAAGGTCACTCCAAAGACCTTAATTGTATCTTACGCTCAGAAAGAATCACAAAACTGTGTGATTCCTATTTTGTCTTTTGACACCGTATTTGTTATCTTGGTGAAATAAATCATTCCATAAATGTAGTACCCATATTAATACCTCACCATTTAAATATAGTTACAGATACATGTTTAAAATACTGCTTATGAAAGCTATATGCATTATATATGGTAGCTATAGTTCTAGATATGCAAAACTATCCCGAAAAAAGCAAATGGTTGTTTCATTCCCGGTCTCTACAATATGAAGCATTGTGTTTAAAAATACATAGCTTTCCATCTGTTGTAAATGATAAAAGTTTTAACATGAGATGGATGTGGTGACATCCCAAATTATACTTCCGTTTTACCCCAGCACTGGTCCTATCTAAAAATAAAACCTCCCATGCCTTCTATAATATTTATGTGAAGCTATGGGATGACTCTCTCACTGAGGCAATCAGCCCCATTGCAGAAGCAACAGTCTCCACCTGGCAGAAGACGATAGCCTCCTCACACGCTGCCCCCATGGCCACTGATACAGCTAACCAGGCTGAGCTTGAAGGAAGGTCTGCAACCACTCAAGCATCAGGCTGTAGTGTGCTCAGCTGTGATATCGGTGCAGGAGGGCAGCACAGAGCTCACCTGCAAGAGATGTGCCTGGGTATAGGAGCTCATCCACTTGGTAATAGAACTCCAAGAGCAGGTGAGGAGGCTGAGAAGCATTAGGGAGTATAAGTCAGGGATGGATGGGTGGAGACACATCTGTTTTCCCCAGAGTAGAGTCAACCATCAGAGCTCACAATGAGGGTGAATGGAAACAGGCCCCTGAACAGGGAAGCAAGTGACTCCCCCCATGGCCTTGCACGCATTTCCAGTTGCCTCTACATAACAGGTACAGGGCCCTGGACTCTGAGGGATTGTCAAACCATGACAAAAATGGAAATGCTCCCAGGGAGTTGACAAAGGTAAGGCAGTCAGCACCATGCATCAAAACTGCCTCTAACAAGAGACAGAAGCGTTATTGTTGGTGAGACCCTTTCTGAGAGGGAGAAAGGGTCCTATTTGCTGACCTAAGTCATCCCACAGAGAAATCTGCAGCCCCCTGGAACTTGGCTTAGGGATGTGGTAAGAAACCTCCCCATCCTGCTGCAGCCCACAGATTGACCTTCCAGATAGGCAATGACAAACTAGAAAAAAAGCAAACTGAGGGCTGCTAAGAGGGACTTCAGGGCTCTGAGTCAACTAGTCAGGGAAGTAGGAGCACAGGTAATGTTCTCCTCTGTCTTCCCAGTAACAAGAACCAACCCAAGCAGATCGAGGAAGATGCATGAGATTAATTCCTGGTTTCAAGCATGGTGCCACCAGCAAAACTTTGTGGTTTTGATCATGGGTCAATTTACATGATGCCAGGCCTACTGGCAGCAGATGGGGTACATCTCACCCAAAAGGAGAGAAAGGTTTTATTGTGGGAGTGGGATGGCCTCACTGACAGGGCTTTAAACTAGATTGGAAAGGGGTAAGACCAGGCTCACTGGAGACAAGTCTGGAACACCTGTGGGGTGCTGTGACAACTCCACTATCTCAGGGATTGTAGGAAATAATGGGCCATGAGATAAGAAGATTCAAGGGTCATTGACAAGCTAGAACTCATGATAGTGCCTGGGAGCACTATCATGGTGCTCCTCAGAAGGTGAGGCTGTGGGGTGGCCCTGTATGTCAGGGAGGCCTGGACTGTCTTGAGCATGACGATGATAGTGATAATAGGGATGATAGGATTGAATACTTGTGAGTAATAATCAGGGGAAAGGCCAAAAACACAGCTGTCATGATGTCACCAGGATGATGAGGTTGATGAAGTTTTTTTTATAGGTGCCTGGGTAAGGTCTCAGAATTGCTCATCCTTGTTCTTGTGGGGGGCTTCAATTTACCAGATATGTGCTGGAAGTACAATACAGCAGAGAGGAAGTGGTCCTGGAGGTTCCTGGAGTGCAGGGAAGATAATTGCCTAACACAGCTAGTGAATGAGACAATGAGGAATGGCTCCCAACTAGACCTGCTGTTTGTAAAGGTTGGTGGACATCTTGGACAAAGTGACCATGAGATGGTGGAGTTTTCAGTTCTTAGTGAAGTTAGGAGGGGATTCAATAGAACTACATCCTTGGACTTTTGGAAGGTGGACTTTGACTTGTTTAAGAGACTGGTTGATGGCATCCTGTGAGAGGAGGACAAAGGACTCTAGGAAGGCTGGGCATTTCTCAAGAAGGAAATCTTCAAGACACAGGAACAAGCTGTCCCTGTGCATCACAAGACAAGCTGGCTGAGTGGAAGGCCAGTCTGGCTAAGCAAAGAACTTTGGGTAGAACTCAAGGGAAAAAAAGGAAAGTCTGCTGGCTATGGAAGAAGGGGCAGACAACTCAGGAAGAGTACAAGGCTCTAAAATGGCTTGTTGTAAAACAAGCTTTACAATGGAATCTGAGCAGGTTAAATGAATGGACCAAGGACCAACAAGGTCAAGTGCCAGGTCCTCCATGTGTGTCACCCCACTCCAATGGTAAGCTACATACATGGGTATGTATAGCTGGAAAGCTGCAATTTGGAGAGGGACCTGGGGGTATTGGTTGACAGACCACTGAACATGAGTCAAAAGTGCGCCCAGGTGGCCAAGAAAGCCAGTGACATTATGGCTTGTATTAGGAATACTGTGGCCACCAGGAACAGGGAGGTGATCATCTTCCTGTACTCAGCACTGGTGAAGCCACACCTTGAGTATTGTGTTCAGTTCTGGGTCTCTCACTACAAGAAGGACATTGAGGTGCTGAAGAAGAGGAAGCTGTGGAGAAACCCTATCGCTCTCTACATCTACTTGAAGGGAAGTTGGAGGGAGAAGGAGGCCAGCCTCATCTCTTTGGTGTCAAGTGACAGGACTAGAGGACATGGCTTCAAGGTGTACCAGTGGTGGTTCAGGCTGGATGTTAGGAAATATATCTTCACTGAAAGGGATATCAAACGTTGGAATTTTCTGCACAGGGCAATGGTGGAATCATCATTCCTGGGGGTCTTCAAGCGGCATGTGGACCTGGCACTTAGGAACGTGATTTAGTGCTGGGTAGAGGGTTGGACTGGGTGATCTTTGAGGTCTCTTCCAACCAGATGTATTCTGTGATCCTGTAATTTCCCCTGTCAGTGTTTGATTGTCCCCATGTGTAGTTTAATAAAAATGAGATTTCCTTACTTTATTAAAAGCATTAAAATCTATTAATGAAAAACACTTCAAAAGAACTTTGAAAAACGTTAAATGTTGGGCCTGGTTTTTATAATCTAGCCTTCTGTAGGTACCTCCACATTCTTGTTCTTCATAATTTATTAACCATTCAGACCATATCATTATTTCAATTTCTGTTTACAATTATTGTCATCCAATAATTACTTTATCCAGATTTTGTCTCTTCTGCTACTTTTAAGGATTTTCTTCTTTATCCGAACAGGCAGCAAAGTGGCTTCCATCATCTAAAATATTTATCTGGCCTCAATTAGCAATCAAGGCATGTGTTTTAGATGAATGAGATCAATTAGCGGTTAACAATGTTGTTGACAGATGTCACACTGAAATATGAAACAGCATTAGCTTAGATTACGTTGGGGGATAGTTGTCACATACTGAGAATTTATTGTATTATCTTATGTATAACGTGATGAAATATTGATGAAATATGTCACATTTCATGTCAATGGAGCTATTGTTTTGCAAAGATAAGCTATGGATATGTTCACCATTGGATATACTTCTCAGAGACTTGAGAATGCCGTTGATTAAATCAGGGCTTTTATGAGAATAAATGCAATTTCACAAATTGCTATTGGATAAAAGGATGAGATAAGCCTGCACTTGTTACATTCTGGAATTAAAGCAAGGCAGGGTTTGTTAATACACAATTTAATCCCTTAATGTATTTCCTACTGGATTTAGAAACTATACATTATTGGTGTTTTGGTTTTGTTTTCTTAATGCTTGCTTGCATTTTGGGTTTTTTTCAGAGAATAATAGTGTTGTAGCCTCCAGGCCTGACAAAAGCATAGCTTCACAATACTTTTTTCTTTTCCTTTTCTTCTTTTTATTTTTATTGAATAGTCAGTATGATTTTACTTATTGATTGCAATGGTTAATGACTGTAATTATCCTTTGCGACACTAGAGGGGGCAAAGTGAAAACAGGGAGCGAAGTGGTGCAGGATGCGAAAACGTGCATCGTTACTGTCCAATTGCAGTTTAATTACATTTTAAGATTGTAGAAGTAAACTTTTAGCTCTGTTCTTCTTGTAAATATTTTTTTCGTGCTATAATTAATTAATTCACAGTCTTGCCTTGCAAGATTACCAGCATAAAATGGGTTTGGCTTTTGCCTTTTTTGGTTTTCTGAGGAAAAGTGTGGAATACTAAATTATATTTTAAAGGGAGTGTTGGTAACAAATTTTCCCGATTTTAAAATTCCTCATTAGTATCATTACCACACCTTTCCTAGTATTCTCATTCCTGTAAGAACATATAATGTTATAGAAGCTATATCTGTTTCTAGGTATTCCTCACCTTTTACTTTTGTGGGACATGAGAGTTCCGGACAAAGGAATTACCAGTTCTATAGTATAATAAATATACTGATTTCTGGTAGCTAAGTGTCATGGAATGAGTTGAACCTGCTCCTGATATTCATACCATGCTGCACTCATGCCAGCTTCAAAAAAGGAAGTGCTAAGTGGAGCAAAGTTTTATGGGGCTTGAAGTTCAGATTGCAACATGGAGAGTTTTGTGTTTTGGTTGCTGCTTCTGGGTAATGGGTTCTTGGGTGTTGTTTTTCTGCAGGCACGGCAGTGGAATGGGTGGGAATTGGGTTGCTGCTGGTTTTGGTTTTCTGGTTTATACTAGGTTGTTTCTTCTTCCCCCTGTACTTCACTCTGCTCCTTCTGCAAATAGGCTAAGCTAAGGTAATCATGCATTGTATTATTAGATTAATTATATTATTAGCTAAGGTAATTATGCATTATGCTTATGTTCTATTAAACTCTTATCTCTCTATGACAACCCTGAGTTCTGTGTTTTACTCTTGCCCTCACTTTTGTTTTGGCGGAGCCGGCAGGTTAGCACAACATTACACTATATTTTTCATGTGGCTTTACGGTATAAAGTACATGGGGTGGTTTTGGGGTTTGTTTGTGGGTTTTGTTTGGTTTGGTTTTGGTTGTTGTTTGTTTTTATAAAAGGTTGGCTGTGTTGCTCTAGTACAGATGTTTTAGAAATATTAATTTAAGCATTTCCTATATACTCATTACAGAGAGCTACAGTAAGTAAATCTTTTTATTTGTATCTTTATTTCCACTGTAGTTCCATGGCTTTTCTTGAATATAGATATTTAAAAGTGAGCTGAAGAGAGAATTACAGGATTGAAAATATGGCTACAGAGCTCACACAGAGTAAATGCAATCAGTAAGTGTCCCAGGAATGGAGAATTTTTGAAGCACTAAGGCACAATAAATGTGCAGCCTATGTAGACTCATAAGATTGTCAAGGCTGACTGAGTTAGAAAACATTCCATTGAGTTACAGAGTAATCAAATTAAGAGTGTTATTCTTCTTGCTTAGAAACTATTTATTTATTTTTGTTTGTTTATTTGTTTATTAATTTAAGATTAGAGGTAAAAGAATTAGTGAACTTTACTTAATTTCTTGGTAGCAGCTTTATTCTGCCACCTCTAAATGCTTGTAGAGCATTTCCACTGGCAACAAGAAAGTCAGCTAGGTCCAAGTACTCCACTTAATCACAAATTCAGAGGAGTGATGGTATGCACGCAAAAGTACACGAAGCAATGGAAAACGGCATCCTTTTGAGATTTATATCTAGGAAGAGACAGAGAGGCCCAAGTAACAAAATTGGTGCTTAAAATGAATAAAATTGAATGTTCTGGAGGAAAGAAAATGGTTACATTTTCTATGATCATTTAAATTGAAAATACTAGATATATTTACTCTTCCAAGTGTGTATTTAAATCAAGAAAATAAAAATTCTCATCTGAAACTTTTCATGTGTGCTTGAAATATAGTTCCTTAGACCTTTTTTTTTCTGTGAACTTAAATGTTTACTCTGCTGTGTTTTAAAAGATAAGTAGGATCTGAAAACCTGTAAATTTCATTCAGAAGTCAGAAATCGTTGCTGGTTTTGAGAGCAAATCAGACTTAAGCCACTAGGTGTCTCTAAATGTAAAACAAAAGTAGCTAAGAAGGCTTCTAAGACTACATTAAAACTTTTGGAATAGAGATAGAGGAGACAGGAAAACATTTGCTTTCATCCGGAACAAAGCTGTGCTTTGAAAAACCACCTACTGAGTAGAATTGTTTGATTAGGCCTCTGATGAGCAAAGGCTCTTTAGAAACGTGTTCCTCCTTAATTATAATAAGTACAGTCTAATTTTTATGTGGCAAAAATTTTCCGGAGATCATGCCAATGAGCAGGGCTACCAGTGAAATAAACACTGTAAGATCTTGATTAACTTAAAATAGATTCTAAAAAGCAAACACATGTTTTGTCTTTACAAGATTAACAGGTCACAGTGAGGGCAGAGTAGCACCCAAAATTAAGGGCAGTAATCAGGAGGATGTGATCCTCTTCCCAGTTAGTATAGTGCTACAATAACTAGTTTATGCACATTCAGTTTCTATTTATGTAAAATAGTAAAAATATTTCTTCTTCTTCTCATAACATGCTTAATGAGAAGATCCCAGAGCACTGTGCCGATGATAATTCTGACACTGTTTTCCTAACAAAGGAGTGAGAGTGTTTTCAGTCCTTATGAAATTGGAGTCAGGGAAGGAGACATGTGAAGTGCTATGCAAGATTTGTACATAAAAAAAATATAGGTTGGAGTGAACTGATTTTTTTTGTTGTTGTTTGTTTAATTTTTAATGCTTAGGGCCAAATTAAAAACACTACAGTTTTCTCATTAACTCAGTTATTAAAAACTTAGACACTTCTGGCACTTCTAGTTGAAATACTACTTTTCTGTATTTATCTCACTTTTTAAAAAAAGTTATTTTATTTTTAGTGTAATAATGTACTAGGTCCTGTGACTATCACAAATATGGGAGGTGGAATATCAATCTATGAGAAGTTATCATATTTTTCTGTTAAAACTTCAGGATTTTATTTTTTTTTATTGCTGCAGCTTGACTTTTCAGTACAGTGTTGGAGACTAATAACAAATAGCTATTCCAATAACATTTGTATCTATGTACTTGGTGGTTAATAGCATAACATTTTGAAGGAGTGCTCTTCCTTTTGTTTCCTATTGGATGAGGGTAAATGGAGTGCATCTAACCCATTTATCAAGGTGATTTTTGTGAAGCACAGAGCGCATCACCCATTATCCCTAGCCATAGCTGTGACTATCTTTTGGAGGCAAGGACAAAACTGATCTAATTTGTAGTTCCTATCTTTAATATTGCTCATAGCTTCTCAGGGTCAGAAATCAGCTGATTGATTTTCTGCTTATCCCGTCACTTTGATGATGTATCTCTTGATAACATATTTTGTTACAGAGTTCATTAGTTCTATCTTTTATCACTTATGGACTCTACTGAAAATTATAGAATACATCTTGGGATTCAGAATCTATTTCTGAAATGTAGAAGTGAACTGGATTGAAATTGTTATATTTTTCTTCCTTTCCTGGAGGAAATCCTTCTCGTTGGTTTCAGCATTCTGTGTTATGATCACAATAATGATAATGTAGTTGTTTATCTTTCAATTTGATGGGAATAGGGCGTAATTTTTTCCCGTAATAGGTGAAATTTTCTTCTTTCACTAGGCCTCATTTAAAGCCAGTTATTGACTTCAAGGGAATGGCAAAACCCTCCAGTTTATCTCCTAGTCTTCTGAAGTGACTGGCATATTTCTTCATGTGCTAATGTAAGGAGATACTGATGAATATTGATCAGGTGAAATTTTTGCTATATTTATTTGTGAAGGAGCAAATTCAATTTGGTCTTAAGGAGACAATTTCTGAAGATTTCCAAGGTCAAAAGTTTTTTGTTTTTTTTTAAATATGAGTCAGCATGACTCATAATGATCACAGAAAGAAATGTAGAGGATGCAAGGAAACTGTTCCTGCACTCCAATATATCAACTGAAATTTGGCGAAGTTTGTTTTTTAATAGTCTCTTCTCTGTGTAAAGATATCTGAAAACAACAAAAGTTGTACTTTCATTTTCGCTGTGCAGGTTGAGAGGTTATCTTCCGTATGTTTTTGCACTCAGTATTCAAATGTGCTCTGTTCTTTGTTCTCCCTGTGCAAAATATTATATAAAACTCTGTGAGTTCATGAACACAGTGTGTTGCACTACAAGTATCCTGTAGAGGAGGAACTTCCTGAGAAGAACAATATGTAGTTTTAATGCCAAGTAGGTAAATCATCTGACTAAAATCTTGCTTTGGAATTAACTGAAAGGTGCAGGCAGGCTTGAATTTTCTAATAAATTCATATATATATATATAAAGGAGAAGTTTAAAAACAAAAGACAGATTCTCACACACATGCACACACAAAAAGTAAAAGCTAAGCTCCTTTCATCAGATGAGATTTTGGATTGAGAAATAATTACTTACATCTTTTGGAAACAGATCACTTTCCAGCATCAGGTGGCACATCCTTAATAACAGCATTTTGCTTGATTACACTCTTCTGTTGAATAGAGTGGAAAATATAAACAGTTTTGATGCAGTTTAGATTAAAATGCAATGTAAGCAACTCCTACTTTCTTTCCCTTTTTTTGTTTGTTTTTGGTGTATTTCTGAATTTGTGATTCTGCATGTAAATCTGCAATGTTGACATCAGCTTACAGGACTGAAATGTAGTAACAGGCATTAAATGAGAAATGATAATATAGGAAAGGGAAAACATTGGAGAAACATGACTAAGTAACAGGATAATTACTTGAAGTACTGGAACTGTAAGTTTGTGAAACATGCATGTTGTACTACAGCTTCTACTCTTATGCCCTTTAGCCAAATACCACCTTGACAATTTTTTCTGGCCCACTACTCTCCATTATACATTTGTTAAATATAGTAAATGCTTTTTCCAAATGAAAGAGCATTTCCACATGCCATGTTCTCAGTGCACAGTGATATTCTGCTGCATTCATATATTCTCTGCATGTTTCTTACCCTAAAGTCATAACATCTTTTCCAGCTGCACATGTAAGAAACAGTCATGACACAACAGTAAAGTAATTGAACTTCAATGTCTGCTGTTGCTGCTGGAACACAAGGATTTGAGGAGAAAATCAGTATTCCACAAGAAAGGTGCTGATGACTGAATGGAAGAAAGGAAAAGCAGGCAAGTTTGAACAGTTTCAGAAGGATACAAAAGTGCACCTGTATAACTTTTGTTCATGCTAATTCTTACTGGGGATTCTGTTTAATGAAACTTAAGTCAGCAGTGATTGGATTTTTGTAATTATTTTTTCATTTGACCCAAATGCATACTTGGGATCAGCTTCTCAGCCAGCATGCAACAGACTAGATCAGTTAAGTTCAGTGGAACTCCATTGCTTCCACAAGGTGGTAACTTAGCTCTCAGACTATCAGACTGCTGTGGGAGAATCATTCAGAACAAACAGAATTCAAAAGAGAGATATGCAAATACTTTCTGATCGTGTTTTTCAGATTAATGTAATATATCAACAACATCATGCTATGACCTAGCACCATGATCTTTTAAAACAATGTAAGTACCATATACTTCTGGGGACTGGAAATCAAGACTACACATACTATGTAGAGTGACTGTAGACTTTCATGAAATCCTGCATTAGATTTTTTTAAGCATCACACTTGACAGATTTTTGCCTTTGTTGGGCTATCACAGATTCACAAGAAAGGAACCTTACAAGATCATCTAGTCCAACATCCCTGTTTAAGGTGAGCAAGAACAGGTTGCCTAAGATTGTGTCCAGTCAAGTTTTGAGTATCTCCAAGGACAAAGACTCCACATCCTCTCAGGACAACCTGTTTCAGTATTAAACTGCCCTCACAGTAAAAATGAGTTTTCTTATGTCAAGGCGAAACTTCGAATTCGATTTGTTCCCATTGCTTATTTGCCTGTTATTAGGCAACAATGAAGAGTCAGTTTTGTTTACACCATCAGGTATTTACAAATATTGATCAACCCACCCCAACTCTCCAAACTCTTCATCAGGCTAAACAGTCTTATCTCTCACCTCTCGTTCAAGGTGTGGTCATCATCCATCATTGTTTTGAATATTTTAACATTGCATGAGAATATTTGCTATCCAATGAAGCACTACATTAGAATTAGAAACTGAGGTATGAATATTCAGCTTGTCTTTTTGTGCAGTAATTATTCTCACTTTTGGAAAATTAAGCATACTGATGCTTAGCTGTAGCCACTGCAGTAATATAAGACTTCTGATTATGTGAATTTCTGTTTTAATTAACAAAAAAAAAAAAAAAGGGGGGGGGGGGGGGAACCCCACTGTAATCCACTTCAGATGCTTTGCAAATATTAGAATCAAGCTTTAAGAGCTGCCAAAGAATGTTCTTAACAAAACAGTTGCACCACGTTTGTTATTGGTGGCAGAAACATTTAGAGCTGCATAGAGCAGATAGAAGTTGAGGAAATGAGGGTTAGAAAACAGTTGTATTGTTTGTCCTTTCCTCCTCATCTCAGGCTGTGTATAGAGGGAGAAAGCATGTGTCATTGATACTTCACTGTTCCATCAACTGGCTGGCTTTCCTCCATGTGAAACATGGGAGGAGCACGCAGGAAAAGTGAAATACACTTGAAGTGCGGAAACACAAGGAAAAGAGTAATTTATTCTTCAACTCTAACTGTTTTCCTGTTTCTGAAAAGAAAAGGAAAAAAGGCACTTGCAATTTCTGTTCTTCACAATATTTCTCTGCTGGAATGGAACTTCTTTCTGTAAAAGGTAGGTATTCCTTATTGTGCAAGCTCCTTTACACGATGTGTCAAATATTTAGTAGATGGCTATAAAAAGGGACTTCATAGACTACAGATGTGCATTACATACTCATTTTAGATGATGGGAATTCTTAAGTACTTCATGAGAAGCCAAAGTAAGTGTGGTGTGTAAATTCTATGCTCTTGCAGTGCAGTTGAAGTGCTGCAGTATTTGGACTCAGCTTGTGTCACAGCGAGTTTGGTCTCTCCCCATTTGTACTGAAAGTGAAAGCTTTCTTGGTGTGAGACATGATGGAATTATTCAGGCTGTCGGACATTCTGCACATACGATGTGGCTTGTGAGAATGGAGTCAGAAAACAATGGAAGTCTATTGTGAACCTTTGTGGTGTGAAGTTACAGTCTAAACAGGGTTTTTTTAAATGAGTTTCACTAGGTCCTGATTATAGTAGTGAAATATAAGATATGCATATGTATATTTTTAAAGCAGGTTTAATATTTATAGGACTGCAGTGATGTTTCATTTGGATTGTACTGAACTGTCTTGGATGCATTGATAGGGGAGGAGAGTATTTAATTATATCATTTAAAAATCTAAATTCAATGACATTTTGTAGCCAGCCGTTTGATACAAAATGATGACTGTTAGATTTTCACAATAATGATGACAATCTGGATCACAATGCTGCTAGCTTCAGGGCATTTTTCATTAATGTTAGTGATACCATAGTGTGAACTTAAGGCTATGGAACAAAGTAGGATTTGAAATGTTTTCTTTTTAAGTCATAAGGTGTTTACTGCAATGTATTTTCTATTAGGCAGAGTAAATACAATATATTTAAAAAGAGATTCTTTGTAAGATGACAGAAGCCACTTTAGATTATATGAACTCTGTGAGCCTTCTGTGATTATTAGTGAAAAGAAGTTTTTAACTGGCATTATGAAGTGATGGATAGTATACTACTCTTTCTGGTCATCTGGTCTCTGTTCTGCCCTTTGTGTTGTATCCATGTATTTTCTAGGTTTGCCTAAGCTGCAAAGACTTCCCACAGATTTTCTTCCTCAAAGAATTCTGAGTAATTATGTTATCTTACCACAAGATATTTGTTAAGAGTACTTGTTTTCATTTTTGGTTGAGGGCTTTTTGTACCACTGGAATTCCTTAGATACCCATTTTTTTCCCCCCCCCCGTAACATTTAACAAGCACTGTTAAGGTATTATTTCAATATTATTATTATTATCTTTTTTTTTTTAATCTGTATAGTGAAAAGAGGAAGATTGGCTAAAGCAACTGGTAAGTCTGATTTGCCTTTTAATTTCTGGTTTACATTTCTATTTCTTGGACGTGCATGTGTATATCACACCAAAGAATCACTTAAGCCTGGATCTGCTTGCCTGCATTTCATCAACAGTTCAGCACAAAACCAATGGAGAAAGAATTTTAAAACATACCTATATTTTAAAGATCAGATTATCAAGATTGTAGCCTCAGACAATATGTGTCAATTATTAATTATTATTGTCTTTCAAACTAGTGGTATTTAAGGAATATTTCCACTAAAAGGAATTTTTACATGATTTGATGACCTGAATGGGTTTTCAGTCAAAAGGAACTATTTTTTTTATATAAAGAGTGCAGGATTTAAGTTTTACCAGGTTGAGGAGTAATAAACATTAATGAAATTGAACCACCCAGAACTCCAAATGTGCCTTCAGGATAAAGATTATTCCAGAGTGGGAAAGAAAGTCCAAACTCAGCCAGAGATTGCTCACATATAGGTAGACTATTAATTGGGAGTTTCTAAAATCTTCAGAATTACTGATTCTCAGGAGAAACTGGCATACAACCTACTCAATGCTGCAAAGTTTGTTAGTAGATGCCTGGGCTCTGGCTTCATACATTTAAGCAACCTCTGCAAATTGTTTAAATTCATCAAGATCAAAGAAAGGCAGCCTTGAACTAAGATAAATTAAGCTGCTTTCTAGGAACATGATTAGAAGCTGACTCTCTGAAGCTGTCATTCTTCATAGTAATCTGTGAAGTATGTGTATGAAGAATAGACTGAGGAATCCTCTTTCTTTCACTGCAACCAAAAATGATCCCCAGGGTTCAGCAAATCTTATATTTGGTTGGTTCTCAGAAAATGTGATAATTTACAAACTATAATTATCAAACAAATGTTTCATAAAAGTTAATTTTCATTTTCCTTTGAATGCTATTGAAGACTTATTAATGCCATGAGTAATGTCAATAAAGTTTGCATAGTTTACTCTCTGACTAATGGCTGTATTTTCCCAGACAGAAAAATTCTGTAGATGGTGACTTAGAGAAGTATTGATACCTGCATGTTTCTCAAAACTCTTGAATTCTCCTGTGGTTTGTGTGTTTCTTTGTCTAAGTTGCCATGAAGGTGCTGTGCTTTAGTTTTGGTTGCAAGTTGAAGATATGAGCAAGGTAATAGCTTGCCCTTTCCACAAAGAAAACCCCAAAAAACAACAACCTTTTCTTGGTGCCTCCATTTTTGATAGGCAAAGAGTTGGAACCTCAAGTAACAGTTTTGTGAAAACAAAACTTCTTATCAGTAGGAAAACTTACAGCTCATTTCCACTGCCATGGTATTGTAGTAATATTCACCCTTGACACTGTTGTTCAAGGAGGTTTCATATTTGAGGTTATTTGGAAGGTAGAAGTTCTACATTTTCTTGAAATATCTCATGACATCTGAAGAAGGTGAATTAGTGGTAAAATGTGGAAAGGTAAAATTTAGAGCCAGAGGCTTCAAGGAACTACTGGAGAAATAGCCACTTTGAAAGGCAGATGACAACATTCTGGACAAGACAACAATAATGCATGCAGTCTGAAATTTCTTTAGTTTCTGTGGTAGAAAAGGAGATGAGGAAAGACAGAAGTTTAATTACCTGGTGTGATACAGAGGAACATGAGATGGCAAATATAATACAGGGTTCAATATGAACAATGAAACAGACTACCACTAAAAATGTGTCTCTAAAAGCCTGCATCTTGTCATGAAGAAGATAGGTTTTAATCTGGGAGGTGATTCATTGTTACAGTTGTCTGATTAAAAGAGTTATAGATGTGGGCACTCAAACTGGCTGCAGTTAAACATTGTGGGTTGCTATTTTTTCAGACAGGTAGTTGACTTACTGGATAGTTCTGAAAACTTCTTAAACATTGAGATATAAGCCTCCAAACTACAAACACATTTTGCAAATACACAGCATTTTTCCAGTTTCATGGTTTGTTTACCACAGTTACACAGAATAAGTAATAGGATAGCAGGTAAATCACATATTGTTGACAACATTTCTCACAGATAAATCACGAGATTTCCAAATCTCTGTTGACTTTCTCAATTTTTTTCAGTGTAAGAACAAAGACATGTTTGAGAAGACTGGTGTGCTGAATTATAGAGAGTAAATAGATAATACTGGTCACTGTTGATTTTGTTTATTGAAAAAAATAGTTCCCATTATATAACATCCTTTAGTCCTTTTGCCAAACATTATCATCAATCCTAGCTGATAAGATCTACATACAGGATGTACTGAGCTAACTCTTCCTTACACTTTTTGTTAAATGCAGTGTAATTTGATGCAATCTATTCAATAAGCTTTTGTAGGCAGTGACAGCTTCCCTCCAGCTGAGACCACTTGATTAACCTGTGGTAATACAAACAGCTTAAAAATTTTCTTCTCATCTTGGCTACATCTCATATGCATATTTTGGCAGTAGGTCTATTTAACATAGATAAATAATAGTAAAAACACTAAACTTTATGTCCACGTTCATCGTCATGTAGGGTGTTGGAGTCTAATGAAGGATGTGTTGCATGCATGCAAGTTGAGAAGCTTTGCTGAACAACCACATTCCTTAAGATAATACAATATGCCCTTTGCCGCCTTCAATTCTGATGTGAGGTTCTGACTGAATTACATGTTACTTGTCTGTGGCTCTGCCTTAACTGGACATAAAAGCCCATTAGCCAGTCATCAATATCATCATACCAACTAAAAGGCAAAGAAAATCCTAATTTGCAGAGAGGGAGTATGTACTGGTTTCATGTAAGATGTTTAGGATATTGGTGAATTACCTGAGAAGCCATGTCTGCAAGATGATCTGTAAAATCCTTGCTCACATTTAGGATTATGTTCTTTCACACCTGTGATGGATAGAGAATATTCCCTAATAATCCCTTCAGAATTAATAAGAATTTCCTTGTTTCAATCCCCATATTTGTTTTGTATAGAGTAAGAGCTAAATGTCTACCACCATGAGGTTGAATGTTTCCAGCTTCTAGGATGATATAAAATGGGTTATAATGTGCTAGTTATTTCTTTTCCAGATGCATTCAAAACCTATGTTGTTTTAAAAGTCCAAAATCTAAAAAGCACTACAATAGACAGAAGGGGAAGTGAACCTTGCTGGGATCAGGACTTCATGTTGTAAGTATTAGGGTGTGATTTTGTTCTGTCTTTGCTGTATGTGGATAGTTCAGAGCAATTAATAATATCTGAGACCATGCACAAACCATAAAAGCAAGAGAAGAGTATCTAGCTCAGAGAAAAGGTGCCAGACTAGTTCTAAGGAACTGAACAAATGTTAATTTTGCAAGCCATAATGCAGATCAAGGACAGCAGTCAAGAAGGGGAAGAAAAGATTTGTTTCTAGCATCTTTATTTTCATGTTATGCTTTAGGAATCCAGAAAAGAGAAGAAAGAGAAGTGAAACTGATTGTGCACAACTTGATTTTTGTTTTATTCTATTTCCTTTCTGTATGAATCATATTATTGTCAAAATAATAATACATTTGTTTTTCTGTTGCATAAATGCTTTGGTTTTAATCATATATTATGTAAATCAGTGTTCTATGACATCAATGAGAACAAGTAATTCAGTAGGCTTATTTTCTTAATTTGTAATTTAAATGTTACTAAAGAATGCAAAACCTCTTGTCTAGCAAATTCTATGAGGTTGTTGTAGCTCCATCTGCTGCCTACTCAAATACACAACACAGCAGACTATTAAAAGGCAGTATAAATAGGCATTTACAAACACATTTATTTGGACTTTGTAAAATCATACTGCATTTCATTTTTTTCTATGGCTCTCTCTCCATCTTTGCCTGTAAAAAGAAAACCAAACCACCCAAAAAAACCCCAAACAACCACACACACACACACACACAAACACAAAACAAGCAAAATACCCCACATGAAAACCAAAATTACCATCACAAACAAAAAAAAAGCCCTAACCAGCAAACCTGTTATCAGTGCAACAATTTTAAAGTTGGGGTCCAAAAATACCATGAGATAAGAATTTACAATCTTTCTTCTGTAATCATAGAATCAATAAGATTGGAAAAGACCTCAAAGATCATTAAGTCCAACCTGTCACTCAAGACCTCATGACTACTAAACCATGGCTTCAAGTGTCACGTCCAATCCCTTTTTTAACACCTCCAGAGACAGTGACTCCACCAGCTCCCTGAGCATGGCTGGGGGTTGGAACTAGCTGACCTTTGAGGTCTCTTCCAACCCTGACAATTCTGTGATTCTGTATGTGCTGTAAGTTACTAACTCAAGTTGTTATATTACTGAGCTGTTAAGTCTGCATTTTCAGTTTAGTGGTTTGTGTATTCATGGTTTTTAGTGAAATCTGTGCTGATGGAAAAGGCTTCATTATAGAGCTGTGGAAGAAAGGCTTGCTCTGGGATAGCATTTTAGGAGTTTTGTGGATTCCCCTTGCAACTGTGGAACATGCAACAGATGTAAGTGGTATTTCTGTGGATATAAAAACACTGATTAAAGTTCAATTAATTTCTCATTCTTATTCTCCCTGAATACTGTAATGACAATTATGATTCAGGTATGCTTCTATCTCATTTCTTTCAGTCTGTAATACTGAGCCATAATGTCTCAAAGAGACAACGTATATGCATTCACTGTATAACACAGAGAAATGGCTATCATGCTGAGTTGGGTATAGTTCAGTAAATGCACTTACAAACAATTAGGAAGGCAGAGGAGTTTGGTTTAGGTGATTAGAGTGTGGAAATTTCAAATTGAAGTTCCTGGCCTGGCTCTAATTAGAAAACAAAGAGGGTTTCTGGAAGCGTGGAAATACTGAAGTGGTCTGGAAGCGCTGCAAAATTGTCTGAAAATGGAAAAAGAGGTACCTTATTCTAACATTCCACAATTCTCCCATTCATAAATATGCTATGTGTAGTCCACAAAGTATATCTTTTTAACAAATAACTCTGAATAAAAAAAAATAAATCTGCAAATAAGTTTGCCTTCTTTAAATTTTATAAAGATGATGAAGAAGAGAGAATCAGATAGCTACTTATTCTTAGAGCACATGCTATCCATCTCTATATCCATTTCTTTATAGGAACCAGTAAATATTCATATGTACATTGAACTGACAGTTCAGTAATTCTACTCAGAGAATAGAAGCAGAGGAAGAAAGTAATCCCAATTTAAATTGTAAGTGGCTCAGTATCACAGCTGCCAAGCACCTTTCAGGCCCCAAAGCGGGTTTTTTTTGCTCTGCTACCCTGGCTGTTACTGAGTTACAACTTGCTGACTATCCTGGCAGCCCCAAACCTTCATTTGTAATGAGGCCACTGTGGAACTTTGCCTTTTTTTTTAAATTATTTTATTTTTTTTGTTCTGCTCATCTTAACTCTTCAGCTGTGCTCTGGGCTTTTTAACTCAGAAATAACATATGGAAGTGCTTTACTTCAAAAGCTCTTTTTTGGTGTGGTCATTAGCATATATTGATTGCTTTGGTCTTGCTAGAATGTACTTGTTTAGAACCAGTTCAAAAGGAACTAGAACATCTCTGTTCATAAAAACAGTATTTAATATTCATATTTCTTGTGTCTTCATCATGTGATGATCTTAATGTGTATTTGTCTATATTGTAGAACAAATAATTTATTATTTCAAATTCCATTCCTATGAGAAAACTCAGTGAAGTCCTAACTACTATTTATATAAACAAAATTTGGAAAAGTCTAGAAAAGATCCTTATCCTACTGGTGTCATAAAGAAACTCCTATTGACTCAGGGGAACCTTCATTCAGGAAAAGGTGGATAATGCTAATGGACAATTCCTGCCCAGGTAATATTCAGAACACTTTTTTTTCTAGGAAGGTCCAGGTTCCTGGTGGACATTGCATTCTGAAGTTATAAAAATTGGGAGTGAGATTCAAGGCACAAAAACACCAACTTCACATGAGATCTTACTAGATGTCTACTTTGCATTACCATTTGGTGAGTTATGGATTGAGATCTCACTCCAGCTTTTCAACCATTCTGTTCCCCTTTAAAGTCCTGAAATACAGAGGCAAAGAGTAATTTTTCTGTAGAATGTTATAGGTTTGTTCATCACTGGAGCATTTGTAGACTTGATACTCAGAAGTAATAGAATCACAGAGAGCCGCTTCCCATAAGGAACTGGATGAACCACTGGTTAGTGTTCATCCACATGTGGGTTGTAGAGATAAAGAAAGTGCTTCCTTAAGGCTTAATCTCTTAGATCCTATGTTAAGCTCTATATCATGTCAGCTTTGACACACTGTTTGCACCATGTAAGCTTTGGTAGAATCTAGGGCTTCTTATTAGCAAAGGTTGTCTGCCTTTATGAACAATGCCTGTGAAGATGAAAAATACATATGTGTGTATGAAAACCATGTAATGAAGGTGAAAATGGGAACTGAACATAAAACAATTAATCACTTCACATTATTTTCACATATAATACAAAGATAATCTTTGACTACAGATTATCAATCCATCTACAGAGTATGGTCCAATACACCAAATAAGTTCACAAAGATAAATTCACCTAATATTTCACTCTCTAAACAGTCTAATGAACTATGACTAAAAAGACTAATTCTGAAATTTGTACAAGAAAGAAAGGTTTCAAATGTGAAGATATATGAAATATTATTTATCTTTTGAAAGGGAAGAATAGGACTCATACCAAAAAGATGCTGTTCAGCTGTTTAATGTTCCTTTTGAAATGCATTGTCTGAAGCTGAACTGGGCAATAGAGCTAATGCTGACTAGAAGAGACTCATCATTTTGGATGTGTCTGGGTGTAGCCTGCATGACTACACCCCTTCTAATACATGTGATAGAATGTATACATTTCCACAGAGTAGCTGTGAAGTCTTGTGGATTCTTCTGAGTCACAAAAGGGGCTACATCCTTTGTGTTCTTACAAAAATTAGTCTTTATTTAGTACTTCTGTGTTGACAAAGTATTTTAAAATATAACCTAAGTCCTAGTCGCATTCTGGGTTTTGTTTAGTTTGTTTGTTTGGCATATTTTCCCCAGCAGCAACAAGCAATTTTCAGTTGTCTTAGTAAAAACTCATATGGAAGAGCTTTTATCTTACTGTTCACATGTGCTTTCATCTAGATTATGTTCACTTAGGAGATAATTTTATTTCCTTTAAGCATGATGGACATTGTACCTATATTGAATGAACTTGAATTCTTAAGTATAAAAATATAATAGTAGTACAAGGAATCAACAGTTTATAAAGAAGATGACAGTAAAGGACAATTTGTGCAGTAACAGTGAAATATCCATTATAAAAGGAGAACAAATGGCACTAATTGTATTTTTCCTGTGTGCCATAAATTCTTCTTGAATCCTCCTTTGAACCAGCAGAATGTTTTAAGTATGTTGTTATATAGTTTTCATATCTCTAAAGCTGGCACAAGACTAATACATAAACAGTGTATTTACAGGCTGTAAATCCAGGATGTTACTGATTTCAAGCTGCTGTTTGAAGGGAATGTCAGTTTGTAGGCTGAAATCTGTTTTGATTCCAAATATATATATTTGAGAGTGTTTTAAGGCAGTCCCTGGGACTGCAGTTGTGGAAATCCTGCAGATGTCACTCTGACACTATAGTTTTCTGTGCAGAGGGAAGAATTCAAAACTACTGTCTCAGTTACTGAAAAAGCCCTAGATTTATTTTTCCCTTTTACCTGGGCTTTGACTGAGGAATTCCATTTGGGTTACTTATTCTGTTGAATCACTTTCAGCTCATCTGTGATCAGCTGAGAATCTGTCCTCAACTATTAGAATTGGTACAGCCTCTTGGTTAAGGAAAAATACATAGGAAAGCTAGAAAACTGCAGTTATTATTCACATTTCCTAAAAGATGTCCATTTGAGAATGTCAGTTACTTAGAGATATAAAGAGCCTTCTGCACTGTCACAACAATAGAGCTTCATTTGGGCTTAAAGTAGTGTATGTAGAAACAGGAAGTGTTTTAACATCATTAGCTCATTCATGAGTACTTTTATCTACAAGTATTATCTAACAGTAGTTGTGGTAGAAAAAAGTCATTTCACCATTGCCATGTAGACTGACCTCCATTCAAAAGACTGCTAAGTAAAATAAGGATCTAATATATTTACAACTTTGGAGGAAAATTCACAGTAATAAAACACAGACTCTGGATAAATGCAATAGCTGAGTTGCAAACATTTTTTAATGTTTCTAATATTCAGGAGCTTTAAAGGATAATCAGGTTTTGTTATGAAATACAGTAATTTTGCTCCATATTTAGGAGGTCTGGTTGAAATTCAACTCATTATCACTTTCTATCATATACATTAATAAGCAAAGGAACAAATGAGGCAACAAGAACAAAGTAACAATGATGAGAGTAATCCATTTCTGTATGTCACCATACTAATTCACTGTTACACCAAGGTATTAAAAAATAATAAACCAAACTGCTCTGCTACAATGTTGATCGGCCTAAAACAACATCCTGAAAAATCATAGCAGAGAGATTGGGAAAACTCATACATCAAAGTATAAAATTCCAAGTACACAGCACCTTAACATAACAATTCGTATATACTTAAAACATAAAAGTTGACATTAACTTCATGTGTTAAGAAAACCACAAGATTCTGCCAAAGTATACTCATTATCTTCTTTGTTTCACAACAGTGTTGCTTTTATTGAGCAAACGATATGACATGAATTTTACTTTTTCTTTTGACAGCTAACTGTGAATAAATGTGAGAGGAAATAAATCAGAGTGTGGTTCCTAATATGTTACCAAAACATCAGAAATGGAAGAAGAAATGGGCACATGCTCTTCTAATCAGTATGGGGAAAATTTGGACCAGGTCATTAACACCTTGCTCTCAATAAAGCTAACAGAATGATTTATGGAGTAAAATATTCTGCAAGAAATCAGTTTGTACCTCCAATTATTATGAGATTTGTTAGGTTTCTCCAGACATAACAGCTTCAAAAAACTTCAGTTCTAGGACAATAGCACAGGGAAATAATGAAAAATTTGATTCCTTTAATTAAGACACAAAACCTCCCAGTAAAAACAAAATGCAAACAAAAAATACAACCAACCAACCCTCAAACTCCACATCTTGGAATGCTGTGCATGGACACATTAAGAAAACCCACATGACCAGTTAAGAACTGAAATTAGACTGGAAAATTGAGATCCATTTCTTTAGCAGTCTACTAATAGCTAATTTTTCAATTGTAAAATGAACTGTTCCTAAGACTGTGTAACAAAAAGGTAATTGTTTTAGTCCTCTTGAAGTTTTCAGGTGGTCTTGGAACTCTCTGCTATTCCTGAGAAAAGTGATGTAAATATAAATTTTTTTTTGTAACTTATTTGATTATTTCCCTGGTACTATGGACGTAACAAATTAATGTCATGAATTTAATGTGCACTTCCTCTTTTAGAAATTCCTGCTGTAAAATGAACCAAAAGACTTCACTTTTTGGTCTCTCTGCAGATACCCATAGAGATTTAGATTCAGGAGGCTGGCAAAGGTGGACACCCCTCCAAAACACGAGACATTCAAATCAAGATACATATGATAGTCTGTTATCCATGGAAAGTGATCTCAGCCTACAAGAAAGCAAACTAAGGTATTTGTCCTATCAGACATGTATCACAGCATTTAATGGTTTTTAAATTTATTTTTTTTTAAATGACAATGTGATTATTTTAAGCAAGAATGTGCTGGAAGTTTTATAAACATAAGAAAAAATAAGGCATATGTTTCCATTACTATGGTGGGACAGAGCATGGAATGTGTCCAGAGAAGGGCAACAAGGCTGGTGAGAGGCCTTGAACACAAGCCCTATGAGGAGAGGCTGAGGGAGCTGGGATTGTTTAGCCTGGAGGAGGCTCAGGGGTGACCTCATTGCCCTCTACAACTACATGAAGGGTGGTTGTAGCCAGGAAGGGGTTGGCCTCTTCTCCCAGGCAACCAGCACCAGAACAAGGGGACACAGTCTCAAGCTGCGCCAGGGGAGGTTTAGACTCGAGGTGAGGAGGAAGTTCTTCACCGAGAGAGTAATTCGTCATTGGAACGGGTTGCCCAGGGAGGTGGTTGAGTCATCGACCCTGGATGCGTTTAAGGGGAGATTGGACGTGGCACTTGGTGCCATGGTCTAGTCATGGGGTCTGTGTTGATAGGTTGGACTCGATGATCCTCAAGGTCCTTTCCAACCTAAGTGATACTGTGATACTGTGAATCTTCATTCAGGAATAGAGGAAATAGCCTCAAGTTACAGAATAACAGTATCACAAGAATATGTCTGCTTGAGAGAGACCATGAAAATCAACCAGTCCCTTGAAACAATTTCCTCTAGTCCTATTGCTTGTCATCAAGAAGAGGCTGGACCACTTCTTGCTCTAACCTCCCTTCAGGTAGTTATAGAGAGTGATGAGTTCTCCCCTCAACCTCTTCTTCTCCAAACTGAACAACCCCGGCTGCCTCAGACACAACTTGTAGGACATGCAATTAGCCATGGTCTATTCGTTTAACCTGTCCAGATCCTGCTGCAAAGTTTCCCTACCCTCTAGCAGGTCAACACAGACACCCAGCTTGCTGTTATCTGCACACTTACTGAGGGCACACTAAATCCCCTCATTTAGGTCAGCAATAAAGATATTAAAGAGAACAGGCCCCAGTACTGAACCCTGGGGACAGCACTAAGAAAAAATGAAGGTGTCACAGAAGCCTTTTGGCTTTGTACACCAGCTCCCAGACTTTCAGAACTGGCATGTTACTTTTAAAATATAGAAATAAATTGACATTGTAATTAGCCTGAGTTTGGTATCCAATATTTATTCTGAGGTTGTTCTCTAAAATTAAGCCATATTACATAATTGCAGGTCCTGTGCTCTGCAGCTCTTTCTTGTGGTGGTTTTGTTTGCTTGTTTGTTTTGGCTTGGGTTTTTTGGGTTGAGTTGGGTTTGGGTTTGGGTTGGGTTTGGGTTTGGGTTGGGTTTGGTTTTGGTTTGGTAACCTCCCCTGGCACAGCTTGAGACTGTGTCCTCTTGTTCTGGTGCTGGGTGCCTGGGAGAAGAGACCAACCCCTACCTCCCTTCAGGGAGTAGTAGAGAGCAAGAAGGTCTCCCCCGAGCCTCCTCTTCTCCAGGCTAAGCAACCCCAGCTCCCTCAGCCTCTCCTCACAGGGCTGTGCTCCAGACCCCTCCCCAGCCTTGTTGCCCTTCTCTGGACACCGTCCAGCATCTCAACATTTTTCCTAAACTGAGGAGCCCAGAAGTGGACAGGAGGTGTTAGGTATTGGGTGATAGGTTGGACTTGATGATCTCTGAGGTCTTTTCCAACCTGACTGATTCTAAGATTCTAAGATTTTAGAGAACTCCAGTTCTGTCACTGTGCTTTACTTTCTCATAATGTATACTATGATTTTCCACACCTTTGAAGAAGAAAACAACTACTTCCCAGGACAGCAGCTTAATTTGTTCTGGAAAGCTGTGAGGAACATCTCATAGTAGGATGTTTCATAATAGTGAATATTCTTTCTAAGTCTTTCAGACATATTGTATTTACTGGAGTCCGTGGTGGTTTATTCACGTTTGTTCTTTTTCTGGGGGGTGTGAAGGTGGGTATGGAGAGGAGGGTGATATATGTGTGCCTCTAAGGAATACTTTCAGGCAGGGGCAAAGTTGGACATCTCAGCTGAAACTCGCTTATTTAAATTAGCATGCTTTCTTTAAGCTGGTATTGTAGTGTTAGGCACTCGCTGGTGCATTTTCTGAAAGCACAATCTATACGAAAGTACCCTCAGAGTAGAAAAGCCTAAGAAACAGCTCATGTCCATAACAAGTCAAACAAAGAGAATGGGAATCTTGATAAGTGGCTGTTGCAGCTAGTTCTTTGATTTGCTGTCCTAAAAGAATTAGCTTATTTTTCCTCTAGATAGGAATTTCACTCATGCAACACTTGTGTGTTTCAAAGGCAGGGTGGAATGGCTGTTTACATCAAACACCCACACTGTGACTTCTCTAAATATGAACTATTTTCACAAATTAAAGATCACTCCTCTAAGCTTTTGGCATACTTGGGCATCTATTTTCTACTTAATTTATATAAAGCAGAGTGAGTAGGAAGGCGTTCTGCTCTAGCTGTTTAGTTTTATAGATCAGTCATTTAAAACTGCAAATAAATGACGTCATTAATTTATCTTATTAGAGTAAGGAAGATATTTTCAATAAGAGAAAATTGGTGTAATAGTGGCTTATATCTGATGTAAAATGAAGCCCTTTGTGCTGAGAGTTCCTTTCGTTGTTCCTCTGGCTTAATTATCATCTGTCACTCAAGCTAACAGACTCATTGATGGTCCTTCCTGCCTTTCCAAATTCAGTTCCACCCTCTTGCTTTTCTCAAATATGCTTTTCCTTCACATCTTAGGGCAATAAGGCTGGTGAGAGGCTTTGAGCACAAGCCCTACGAGGAGAGGCTGAGGGAGCTGGGATTATTTAGCCTGCAGAAGAGAAGGCTCAGGGGAGACCTCATTGCTCTCTACAACTACCTGAAGGGTGGTTGTAGCCAGGAGGGAGTTGATCTCTTCTCCCAGGCAACCAGCACCAGAACAAGAGGACACAGTCTCAAGCTGCACCAGGGGAAGTTTAGGCTCGAGGTGAGGAGAAAGTTCTTCACTGAGAGAGTTGTTTGCCATTGGAATGCTCAGGGAAGTGGTGGAGTCACCATCCCTGGAGGTGTTCAAGAAGGGCTTGGATGTGACACTTGGTGTCATGGTTTAGTTGTGAGGTCTGTGGTGACAAGTTGGACTTGATGATCCTTGAGGTCTCTTCCAACCTTGGTGATTCTGTGATCTTTTGTGGCTAAAACTATTGCTAATGGTTGGAGTAAAAGCAGTTATCATAGAATCATAAAAGTTCTGATATTTTTTTTAAATGTTGCCGTAGCTTTGCATAGCAGGTAAAGTACAGACAGTTTACAATTAGAGCTGGGAAATACAAAGTTTCATACATATAATGAATTTGAAATTTTAAAGGTTTTTATGGGCTTTGTTATATGTCAGCTTTGCAGCTGCTACCTGTTTTATTCTTAGATGATACAAATTTTTTCATTAAAATCATGGAAAAATTGGCAGACAGCAGTATGTAGAGAAAAACATTGTACTTGAAAGAAATCAAGAAAAGGGGCATTGAGAGAACTAAGGGGGGAAAAAAAAGAGGGAACTGAGAATTCTGTTAGGAAAAAAAGACCAAAAATGAATTATGTATAAGACTGTTAAGAAGCATAGCAGGGAACAAAACAGATTTACTTTGGCAAGGCAAATTGCAGTTTGGAACATATGATGATAAGCTGATGTGACATCTTGATGTCTATTTTCTTTCCTAGAATTATTCCAAATAGATTTTGTGTGTGTGTGTGCTTGTTGATTTGGGTTTTTTAATTTGTCTTTTTCCAAAGTTAAACATTTCAATTCACATTGTGAAGTTCTCAGTAGGATCTATTTAAAAGTTTGCTGTAAAATTACATAGTGCACAACTATGAATCCAGTCTTTGTGGCACTTCTGAAAACAATAATCTTCATACTCAGCTATGTTTTTACAAACCCAGAATGCAGAATTAAGGCCTTAGGTAACTGAAGATGAGCCAGTGCAACCAGCTACTCCCCAAGGGATAGGCAGTCTGGCACAAAACCAGAGTAAACAGGGCAGGGGCCTCACCGACCAGTGCCCCAACTCACTACCACCAGTCAAGCCTGGGAATAACAGCAAGTGTGAAACAATAGTGTGGATGACAGACATATCATGAGACAGGTCTGAAGTCAAACTGCTAAGTCAATGCTTACAGGCAAGGATCAGGTCCAGTGATGGCAACCAGAGTAAGACACAGCATGGTGATCACTGGGCAGATCCGTAGCAATGATGCAGAGTCAAGTTCAAACCAGGAAAGTGGTCTGAAAGATCTAGATCCATGTATACATTGACAGAGTTGTACTTGAACTAGAAACTTGCTCCTGTCATCTCAGACAGGGACCAGAAGCCCAGGGCTGAGCTCAAATGGAGCTGTGGGGCTGTGGATCCTCTGTGGAAGCTGCATGTCAGGCTGGTCTGATCAGATCTATTGGTACACTCAGAGCCCTAACAGAAAGGGAGAGAGAGGAAATATTGATTTAAAAAGTAATACCATGGATTTGGCTTAATTATTGATTTATTGATGATAAATGGAATTGATAATTTATTTATTTTTTAAATTTTAGTATTTTCCAAAATATTTCTCATTCAAAAAAAAAAGAACTAGAGCTTTATATATTCATGCTATGTCCCTCTGAAAGCAGGCACTCTGTTGCATAATTGAAATAAATTTATTTGACAAACCTTTTGGCATCTCTGCTTGGAGTGCTCTGAGTAACTTGCAGAAATGAGGCATTTCAGATAACTGATTTCACATAGCATGCTTTTTAAATGAAAGGTTAGGCATTGGCTGTGAGCAGAGACACTACTGTACAAGATAGATTGAATTTAGCTGAATAAAGAAAAACATTTTTCCAGCATAATTTGATAAAAAACTACTCATATCAGTATTTTCTGAGTTGGACATTTTAGAAGGAAAATATTGTCTGAATGGTATGGTATTGAAATAGGTGATAAACAGGTGACAAACAAATACCTGTGTAGTGGCAAACAATAAAACTTCCATAAGAGTCAGACATTGTTTTCTTTCTGGGAACAGTCCAAGAAGACCCTTCAAGATGACAAATTCAAGACTGATTAAAAACTGGCACTTCACAGTAGAACAGTATCTTACTAGTGTCTCATTCACATTAACACACGTTTCTTTGTGTCGCCTGTCTTCTATGATAGCCTTTGGTCTTCTCAATCAGTTTCTGTCCTAATTGCATGTTCTTTTGTTCTGATAAGTATCTTGCACTTGGGAAAGAATGAATGAACCTATTGCAGCACTGAAGAGATAGTGTATTTTGAGAAGATTTCTCAGGTAGCAAGACTGCCCTGCAGTATCCTTGTATCCATCAGAAAACCCTGGAGGTTACTATATAAGATGTTGATTTAATGCCTTGGCACACTTGAAAAACTAGACACTGTCTTTGAAGCTACTCTTCTGTATGTAGGAGAAAATGAGCTATTACATACTGGCACGATACTAAATGTACTAAGATCAAAATCACAAGCTGTCCTTCTGACCTGTCTGATGATGACTTTCAGTCTAGGTCATAGTTTTGAGTGGCAAGAATTGCCATGTAAGTATTTTAGGTATGGGTCACTCTACGTCTGTTTTTACATACTTCCGCACTAAGACCTTCAGTAGCAGTGGTTCTTCAGAATAAGGTTGAATGTAACTGCATAACATCTTCCATCATAAAGAAAACAAGATGCCACCCAGTGTTGCAAACCAAAACTTTTGGGAAAGGTACAGGTCAGTGTTTAAGAAAAATTGTTAATCAAATAATCAAATACTACATAATTTCCTGTGTCCGCCCCTGGGCTGGACTTCTGGACACAGGAAGTAAACATTGCAGGGGGGCACCCAGCTCAAACTGTAACAAAGTCTCATAATGTCAAATCTAAAATCCACCTACATCTTTTAATGTGTGAAGCGACCACAAAGAATTAGGAATCTATGTACTTGATAAATTTATTCCTAAATAATTCCGTGGTTGTCTCAGAAGCATAATAAGACGTCACATTCTGTAGGCTGTCTCTATAAACCCTGTCCAAGTAGTTGTTTTCAGCGTGAGTTCGAGTTTCTGAGTAAAACATCTCGCCTTTTTGTGTATGTTAGCTTCTGCACTGATGGAATTCTAACTACTGAAGATTAATAAAAATAAGACCTTTCAGCATTTTACTGTCAGAGTGAAATAGAATTCCTCTATCACACTGTAGAGTTGTGTCACAGGGAGTGTTTAATTTCATATGTAAATGGTAATGTGAATGAAGAGAATGTAACAGTAGGCCTTGAATGACAACTTGGTTTATGCCTCTTTTCTTATTTTTTCATTATATTAAAAAAAAAATAACAAAAACATGAAGATGACAAAACAAAATTCACAATCCATAATCCCTCAGAACTAGAATATTTTTCAAAAGTTATTCTTCTTTATTCCTCTTGGTTCCAGTTCAATCCTCCTAAATTACCATTTCTCTATAAATAAATTGTATGGTTTTACCTCTCTTCTTCCTTTGTCAGTGCAGTTTGATTTTTCAGATCTTATTCCATTTTAGTTTGACCTGTTACTCTAACTGCTGTCTGGTTCATATGTGGTTTGTTCAGCTCCATTAATTAAATCTATAGTGGAGTGAGATTTTTGTCTCCTTTGATGTCAGTGATGAAACTTGTATTTCACCTAGAGATCGGTTACTCCTTTCAAATGCTTCTAGCAGTAAATTCAGGTTTTATTTTCAGACAATATTTATGTGAAGTTTTCCTAATCTGCTGTTAGTTTTCAAGAAAAACCCCAAAACATAGCAATGTATTTGCCTGGACTAAAATACTTCACTTTTGCATAGTTTAATTAGCAGTACAGATGATTGCCAGCAGTGTCTGGTGATCTTTGCTACTCACAATTTCTGTAAACTACATGCCATCTGGAATCATTCAATATTGAGAAACTGTTTGCTGCCAGGTAACTAATTAGTTTCAATACACCTGAGTAGAAATTTAACAATCATTTGTTGTCCAGACTAAACCAATCACTGTGTCAGCAGGAAGTGGGCAGGAAAAAACTGCTCCGGAAGTGTCTATGCTGAGGTTTTATGTAGCAAAAGGAGATGTGTATGCAACTGCCTTACTTGTTTGCACTGCTCAGAAGTCTGATCACAGACCAATGACTTTCTATAAGTGTTTCAAACCAGTTATATGTTTTTATCTGCCTGTGTAGGTTATGCCTCAAAACTTAATACTCTTGGCCCTACTTTCAGTTAAGACAGAGAAAGTTGTTTTTCTTTGTTCCTTCTGAATCGACTTTGACAACCATCTGACCTTGAGGTTAATTACCCTAATAATTCTTAACGTTAATTATTATTTAGTATTTTCAGTCTAGCTACCAGCTTCAGGAAGGGGTGGACTAATGATTAGTACCACTTGGCTGATGCACCTTACAATTAAAAAAAAAAAAAAAACCAACAGAAAAAACAGTGATGTGAAAAGGAAAAAAGGCTGCAAAACTGCAGCTTCAAGAGATGAGGGCGGGGGAAGAAAAGCCTCTTCATACTTAGTCTGCATCATGTGCACTCAGCTGTGCATATCAGATGGAACATTTGTTCTTCTCAAATAAAGGAACACTGTTTTAAAAGTCCAAGATAATTAACTAGTAATGTGTAGACATAGGGATGTCATTGAAGGATAATGTAAATATGCTGCAGCTTTATTTAGCAGGCAGACTGCTACTGTCTTCCGTAGATTGTACATATGGAATTTTGCTGCGTACTTTTATTTTGTCCCTCAAGTGTTATTGCTTAAGGTAGTATCTTTTGAATAAGATTCTTGCAAGAGTGGTAGAGTCTATACTAATTATTTTTGAACCTTTGCTTAAAAGCCATGAACTGAATTAACATTTTTCAGCTTTCTTCACGTGTGATGAAATAGCTGAATAAGAAATTCTCACTATAATTGGCCTGTGTAACTGTACAACTTCAATTGCATAACAGATTCTTAGTTCAAAGATTCACTAGGGCTCTGTATTGATGCTTATGTAATTGATATAAGATTTTGTTGTGATTTCTTTTTGGTAGACGGTGTTAGTTTAGGTTTTTTTATTTCCTTCCCTTGTAGAGCTTTAGTTTAGGCCTTGAGAAGTATAAACAGTTCCAGGAGGTCTTCTCAGTAAGTCCTTTAGTGCAGTTTGCAAAGACTTGATGACAGTTCCAGTTCTACGTTTCACAAGCATATTCATTTACTCAGGAAATTCAAAGGTTTTAATGTGAAGGTTTCCTGAGTTTTTCCCTCTCTTGGTGCTTTTGTTGTTATTATTTTCTTATCTCCTGCCACTTTATGTCAAAGACCTTGTAATTTTCATTTCTGAACCCACTGCAATCAGGAAATACATTGCTTTACCGAGGCTCTTTTATACACTTAATAATATAAGGGGCAGGAATCATGTCTTTTCAAGCTAGTTTATGCTTGGAATGAATGGAATCCCTTGCAATCCTAAAGGGATACTGTGAACATATCTTAATTGCTTCAGTATACCTAGGTAGATGGGAAGTGTTTCAGAACTTCGTTTTAATATTTTGTTACACTGGAGAAACTCAGCATATGGAGTTACTGCCATGCATTTTGCTGTACCTACTGTCTAGTGTCTGCTTGTTTTCCCAGTATACTGAGTCAACTGTATGTATGCTGTGTTCTAACTTCATAGTCAAATCACTGTCAGGTCTGGGGACTCTTCATGTAAACATTGTTTTACCAGCTAACAGGGAGCCAGCGCTGAAAACAGATGTGCATAATGGAAAAATGCATTACATGATTGTCTGTCCTGTGGTGTCATCATTCATCAGATAGCCCTGAACATGGAAGATTAATTTTATTCCTAAATAGATCATAACTGTGAATCCACTCACTGAAATGGCACTTTCCAAACAGTTTGTGTTAGCAGAAGGATGAGAATGTGTGACTTTGGATCTGCTCTTTTCCTAAGTGTTGTTACTCTTATGCTAAATACCAGGATATATTTTCATGTCTTTATATTAAAAGTAACATCCACAGAGCTGATATTTTCTTGCATATAGAGGATAATATAACCAGAGGAAATGGCTAATGGCTTCTAGCTGACTTTGATTTGCTTGTACATAGACTTATCAGAACTCTTTTAATTTATTTATTTTTCTTACTTTGCAGTTCTGAGTAGTTGTTTATTTTCTCCCTTTCTCCAGGAGAAAGAAAGATCAAGCTGATGAAAGTAATTTTGCAAAAGCAAGATGGGCCAGGGCTATTCAGAAGGTAAGAGGTACTCTTAAATGATGTGTTGCTGTAATTTAAAGAATTTAGTCAGATGGAGGGAGAATTTGGTATAAGGTTACTATTTCAAGTAAACTGCTATTCAGTTACAGCAGGAGGATGTAACTGTTGAGATTCTGACAGTAGAGACAATTCCTTCCATTGGTTCATAAATCTGTGTGTTTCCTCACCTCAGGGATTTTCTTCTTCTGAAACAGAAACAGGATGAGATTCTGAAGCTTTCTTTAGATGTATGAGAAATTACTGAATTTTGGCTAATTTATCTCCCTTGTATGTTAATCCAGAAATGATAACTTCAGGTGTCTGTTTCTGAATAATTTTTGATATTGAGAAGTGTCAATACTTTGATAATACTTAAGAAAAATGAGTTTAAGAACATTATTTTAATATATTTTCCACGAAAAATCTTTATGTTCTGATAATGATACTGCTGCCTAAATAGGCATTTTGAAATTCGATGTGATAGTAGAGGGAAGGTAGTATGAGCACTTGCTCTATTTGTGGTCAATAATAGTACCAAGTTTTGTTTTGTTTTGTTTCATTTTTTTCACTCTTGCTCCTAAACTGTAGAAACTATTGCCTCACATGAAGGGCTGGGAATTCAGATATCAGGAATTTTTGCCCAAGTTTCTCAGAAGTACTATTTCTCATGTCACTTTGTGCCACATCGGCTAAAGGAATTAGTAATCCAGTTCCTAAAATCCCACTTTTTTTGGTGTTAACTTGTTCATCTTTGGCTGCTGGCATTATTCGGTGTAAGCTCTGAACTCCAGCAGCCTCCATATCCTCCATCTCCTTGAAAGGGCTGTATTGTGGAACTGAATTTAAGGAATTGAATTAAGTTCCTTAATTGTAAATTTATTTTCCTTCCTTTTAACCTACAAATTAATTGTAATATTCCACCCTCACCCACCCCCTCCGACAGTTATTTTGCCTGAAATATGCTTATGAGTTTAGTCTTTTATGCTTTAGTTGTGGGGCAGCTTGGTCTTTCGGCTTTGTCTTCCTGAAGGTAAACTGATTTCCAGAAACAAGACACTGGTGGTATCTCATCATTGATTCAGTACAACTGATGTGACATTGTGTCGTTATTTGTTCAGAAAATCTGAGCGATGTAAAGAATGATTCTCTGCCAATGCATGATCAAAATAAGCTTTATACTTGCAAGTATTTTTGTGGCTAAAAATGGGCCATAAACAAAAGGAACATGCAGCACTAGAAGATCAAAAAAGTAAACAATCTGCATGAATTACATAGAAGATGTAAGCAAACAGGTAAAGCAAAATAAGTCATTTCCTACAGAAAATAATCTCAGTGTGTAGGTATTTCTACTGTAAGAACCTGTTTCAACAGGTTCAACAGAGAAACAGTTCCATAAGCAACTGGGAAAAGTGGGAAAAGAAATCATAACTTTTCATAATCACAAGGGTTTTAGGCATTGGAGGATGCTATAGGTAGGGTATCCATCACTGGAAGCCTTTAAGAACAGAGGAGTATTAATAATTTTGGGGAGATTCAACTGTTCTTAGAAATTTAGGGAAGTGCCTTTAGCTTGGAAGAGAGAAGTGTGGGAGGAGAGATTTCTCAAGTGGTTTTTAAAATAGATAATTACAAAATACCTGTCCATGAAGGAGAACTAGAGCACTATTGCTTCAGGTATTTCACCACACGTGAAACAAACAGTACTGCCCTAGAAAAAATATAGATGACTTAAGTTCCAGTAAGAGTATTTGGAGTGTATACTTTTAATGCTAACCTATAAGAAGTTGAATTGGGCAGTTCTGATTAAATATGAGATGACATTCAGTGGCTCACCAGAGGCATTTTAGCTAATGAATATTTACGAAATATCGACCAGACAGGAGAAGTGCCAAAGTGTTGTTTTGGAGAATGTATCTTTTTATGTAATAAACTGCCTCGGTGTCTGTAATAACAGTAGTTAGACCTTCTTCCAATAATATAGGATATAGCAAGGCATAAAAAGGGAAAACTGTGTATCAGAAATGAATAACTCTTGAAAAGACAATACAGGAGTAAGTAAGGTCATCTAATTGCTGCTCTCCTTATTGATTGAAAACAAAATCTAATCCAGTCCTGGTATCTGTTTTTCAGCTTCATGTTTAGTGTATTGCTAGGAACAGGAAGCAAGTGATGTTTTGTTTGCTTGCTTTACTTCTCTAAGATTTGAAATAAGTGCTGAACTACTGGCAATAATTATGACAAGATGCATTTAGAGGTGGTGGTTTGTTTTTTTTTCTTTTAACTCTGTCAGCCTTGAGTAGAATCAAATGGATTTCCTCCCACCCACACCAGTTGTATATGTCAGTTTGATTATATATGTCAGTTTGATTATATCTTTAACTACTAATCCTATGTGTAGTGGAGAGCTGGTGCTGTTAAAATATAATCACTTGAATAAATAGTTGTTACCTCTCTTTTTACAAAATACAGAGCGTAGTAGTTGATTCCTAAGGTTAACATTAAGCAGAAGATTACTTATATGAGTTCTTGTATCATTCACACCTGTGTTCAGTGATAATAATGGCAAAATCGTGGCACTGTATTGACTGGCCTTACAATCTGGAGATCACCAGGGATAGTGACACAGATTTGCCCAGGCAAATCTTCCCTACATGCCTTATTTTTCAGTCTGCAAGATGAGCATAGCACATCTGTATATCACAGTTTCTGCCATTACATCAAAAAAAATCAGTGTTATCAGTAGCTTAGTTCTGTCAGCACTATTGATTTATTGTCTTGTTCAGAAGCAAAACTTGATAAACTAATACTAAAGCAGATATTAGACAGTGACAGCAATGGGAATTTAGAACTGGGCGAACAGAAATCGTTCTTTGCTTAGGAGCCATGGGGTTGTGAGATTAATGTAAAACTTCCTTGTAAGATTTTAATAGGGTCAAAGAAGTTACACTCTTTTAAAAAGAGAGTATGCAAGTGTGAAGTGGGAATAAACAATTATTTCCTTTTCATTAAGTTTTAATAATAGATATTTTGTATCCTGCTGCAATCAAGAGTAGTTCAAGTGTTCAAGTGACAATCATCATATTGATGACTGTCAGCAAACTAACTGCATTCTTAAGGTTTTGTGAATTTATTTCAAAGATCAAGTATTTAAAAAGTGGCAAAAGGAAAATGTGAAAACAAACATTGCGGTGCACTTTTTTTTTCAGTCAAGTCAATTTAGTATCAGTGCAAGTCTGCCAAATTTAAGACATTTTGAGAATAGTTCAGAATGTTAATTAATGTTACAAGGAAGCTTGAAGTCCATGAGGAGTTAAAGGACTTTCCAAGATGTCATTCTTTATTTTTGTTGTTATGTGAAGAAAAGTATTGATTGGTTATATCAAATAGTTCTACTTCTGTGGTACCCATGATCTTGATTATCTCGTGTCTGAACACTTGGAGTTTACATGAAGGTAGAAAGGTGAATGTGAGGAGACTGGACAGAGATCCAGTTCTTAGATCACTTCATGGTTTCTCCTGAGACTTTCAAAAAGTGTTTGGGATGTTTACTTTGACACTGGCAAAGGCAGAAGTTCATGAACATATCTCCCTTGCATCGTGGCTGATGAACACATAACGAGTACCATGCTTGCAAATACCATAAATTATTATTATTGTTATTGTTATTATTATTTTCTTGAAGAGATCATGTGGGATTGATTCATCTTCATTCATGTCTTCAAAAATCATGCAAGACTTCATTCTAATTGCAGCTTGGAATACATGGATCTAAGCAGAAATAATGGATTAGAAATTAGGTCAAGATGACAAGTCTCATATCAAGGGAAGTTATGTAAAGTAATAAAAGTAGTTGCTAGTTATATGGAAGCAATTGCAAGTTCTGTGCTGCCTTGTTGGTAAACCAGCTAGCCCAGATTAATTCTATTTGAATTATGTTAAAATTTATTCCACCACTGTCTTTCACGTCTCGTGGCTTTTGTGCAAGATATATACTATGTAAAGAGAGAGTCACACCTGCATCAACTTTCATGAAAGAACTTCTTTTGTTTGTTTTGTTTCCTATCTTTTCAAGTAAATTACTAACATGTATGCTTGTTTGTTTCTGGAGTGACTGCCTCTGAAAGTTTCTCAGGCAGAAAATGTATCAAAAGGTCTTCAGATTTGAAGAAAACAAGATGGGAAGGTGTCTTTTCTGAATAAAACTGCTGTAAACTTATTTGAAGCCTCATTTTAATTTAAATCTTCCTATGGTAATATGAATTTAGGTATTTTATGATTGATTCTTCCCCCTTTTTAAATTGATATGTCAGTCAAAAATTGCTTTCTGCAGTTCATTGAAGGTATTAAGGATGATAGACCCTGGGAGAAATCTTTATGCACTATTACACCATTATTTGAGGATTCTGCCAGGCAAGGTCAGAAAAAGAATTATCACTTTACTGTCCACTTCAAAAAGTGAGATATCATGATTCACAATAGCATTCACCTAGGCATTCTCTCGAGTCTCATACAAGAAAATCAAGAGAGAGGAATGTAACACGTACTCTCCCACAATTAAACTTCAATGTTCTCCTTTGCTTCAGAGTTCAAAAAGGGACCATTGTGCCATTCTTTCTGTCCATGTTAAAGTGCTTTGCAGCTTGTCTTCGGACTCGTGCTAAAAGATTTATTACTGATTTTATTGTTAGCCAGTGGCTAAGTGAATATGGTATACAATTCCATAGCTTCTGGAACACATTTGTGTTTGAATTATAGAACATTTTGTGAACATTTGAGGCAGTGGTTGGAAGACTATGAAACTCAACAGGGCTGTCCTTTAAGGGCACTGTTCTGTGGAGGCAAAAGCTGACTTTGGGAATGCTATGAAGGTAGTGAGGATTATGAAGGGAGGAATCTATTACATTACAGAGAGTTGGGGTTGTTTTCTATTAGGATTGGCAGAGTACCTTCCACAATGGCAAAAAAACTGGAAAGAAGTCCCTGCGGGAGGAGAAAGAAATAATGGGATGACCTGCAGTCATCTCAGTGGGAGATCTATCACAGGAAAGAGAGCTGGCAGCAGGCAAGGATGGAGCTGCACCACTGATGAACTCAGAATCCTGGCAAAGAGAATGACAGGCCACACACTGAAAAGCTAATGTATGATATTGATGGGATCTAAGTGTGATGGCTAGAGAGTGTTCAGGGAAAAAAGAGATTCAGGAGAGGAAATTACCTTGCATCCAGGTTTATGATAAATGTTGTAACTCTCTGCTCTGGTGATTCTAGCAATGTGAGCAGGATTGCTGAAAGTAATTGGCTTCTAGAATCCTTGCAGCATCTGCCTTAGAGTTCCTTCATCATTATGAATCTTTCTTGTGATCTACCCTCCTTGCCCATTGTCAGATTAGTGAGGCTGGTTCTTTTAAATTGCTACCAAAGACACTTTTCATTTCAAGTTCAGTGGTGTGCTCTCTTAGTGCAGAATCTGCAGTTCATGGTGAGTCTCAAGACGACTCTTCATTAGTGCTGTTAGTATATTTGTTAATTATGCATCTGATAATTATATATCTCTTAATTATATATTTGAATTTAAGTATATGACTGAGAGTTGTGTGGAATGGAGATGCTGTAACTCTCCCACTCAAGGTCACTTCTGCTCCAATGAGTGTTGCTGTAGGCAAAGAGACTCTGCAAGCAAGATAAATGTGACTTGAAAATTCAGAGTAACTATTTATTTCTTAATATGAACAGCAGAAATCTAGGATTAGGAAGTTTCTAGGCTGATTGTTGATATGTGCATCACCCTGATAACATTGCTTGTGTTCTATTTTCATGTGCCACTGGGCTGGGAAAGCAGGGAATGGGTCCTTCTGGTCTGATTCTTGCTAATACTGGGCTGCCATCCTCCGATTCTTTTTTCTTCTTTTTTTACAGCTCTTCATATCAGTACCCTGCTGCCCTTCTGGTCTTGCTCACATCATAATTACAGCTTTCTCAGTAAAGATCAGCTAAGGTCATGTACCTATACTGTGTTTGAGGAGACCTTGAATCAAAGAAACTTGTAGCCCCAGGCTGAAGGTAACAATCAGTTCCACAGCTGGAACTAGAATTTCTGCACTGATAGACTGAGATAGGAAAGGGCCAGGAAAATCTAATGCATATAGATCTGAGGCAGGTAAATTCTGTTACTGAGTTTATTATACTTTATTGTCAAGAGCATTAGTAACAAGCTCATAAGTAATTTTAAGAGACTATCTGCATATTGCACACCCCTAGTGATAGGACTAGGGGGAATGGAATGAAGCTGGAGGTGGGGAGATTCAGGCTAGATGTGAGGAGGAGGTTCTTCACCATGAGAGTGGTGAAACCCTGGAATGAGTTGTCCAGGGAGGTGGTGGAGGCCCCGTCCCTGGGGGTGTTTAAGAGCAGGCTGGATGAGGCTCTGTCCAGCCTGATCTAGTGTGGGGTGTCCCTGCCCATGGCAGGGGAGTTGGAACTAGATGATCCTTGTGGTCCCTTCCAACCCTGAATGAAACTATGAAACTATAAGTGACAATTTTTAGCATAAAAGAATAAAAGAAGGAGGAAAAAAAAAGTACAAATATTCCTGAAATATAATGCTTCTGTGAGTTCATTTTACATTAATTCCTGTAAAGACCAGCATGTTCTTCTGCACGAATTGTTCAAAGTTATATTGAAGCTGTGGGGGAACAAGGAAGATTCATATTCTGCCAAAACTTTTGGTTTGTTCCAGAATTAGAGACAACTTAGTAGAACAATAGTCTGATTAAATATTTAGAAACAGAAATACTGTCTTTTTTGTGATTAAAGCTTAATGCTTTAATAGTAGTATCTCCAAGAAATCAGGTACTGCAGAAAAAGTTATAATTATAGCAAAACATAAAGAGACACAATAATAGAAAGCAAAGCATCAAACTCGAGGTAGTTTCCCATATAAAAAATGGCAACTGAGTCAGATTCTTGATGTAAAAAAAAATATTTAGGAAACATGCTGCATTCCTTGACAAGAAAATCAACTAGTCTCTAGAATGACCACTTTTCTACAGGCCAGCAATAAACAAAACAGTAATAGAGAAAGGGCAGAGTTGGAGGAGTGAATTTCAGGAGTGAATTACATAGTTTTAAAGTGACAACTTCAAATCCAGAACATCATGATGTGGTGTGCTTTTACTATTATTACTATTTGTTGTTGGGGTTCCCCCCTTCCCTCTATATTTACCTTGTAATCTATTCTGAAACCAGGGTTAACTTTTGTTTAAATTGCAGCTGGAAGAAGCTGTTATCGTGGTTTAATTTTCCCCTGTTATTTGCTATTACAAAAAAAAAAAATCACAGAAGTGGTTTTACTTCACTTAACAAAATTCAAACTGCATAACTTTGCAAAACTGGCTTAAGGAAAAAATGTTTGAAAAAGGTTTGGTGTAGAATAAGAAACGGCTGTGGCCTTCAGAACCTCATAAATCCCCAAACACTTTTCAGTCATTTGAAGTAGAATTTAGACCAGCTCACAGGCCAAGTCTACACACTTACAAAATAGGAAGGCTTGTCTCTCATGAGTAGTTATTTTCTCATTCCCCACTTTTTAGAAGAAAACGCTGAGATTTGTGGTAAATAATGGCCATATAAAGATAAATATATTGTATGAAGTATTTGTAACGGGGGTGGTGTTGTAGTACATATACCTCTCTGTATTTTAATAGGTAGAAATTCTATCAAGTGCTGAAGCCCTGAGACCTTTACCAGGTTGCAATCAAAGCTAGGTCAGAGCCGTGCGGCCCCTCCCGCCTGGCTCTCGGCTTTTCTGCATTGCCCCCATGGAGCGCTCAGGCTGGCTATGCGGCTGCCTGCAGAACTCCCCGTGCGCCAGCAGGGGGCGCTCTGGGAGCGGCGTGGTCGCGCTTCCCCCGCCCGCCGCCGGCCCCCAGGCGCCGCCTGCCTCCAGCTATGAATGCCTTCCACCCGCCCTCCATCCCTCCCTCTTAAGCATCTCTGCACCTAGAAGAAGCTAGTGTGATTCCAGTCAGAGACTGATTAGAGAAGCCCCCTTTCTAGTCTTCCCAGTTCCACACTCCCACCCTAAGCAGGGCATCACTGAATAGGTCAGAATGTAATGATTTATAACTGATTGATTAGATTTAACAGCTGACATAGTTATTGCCTTTCTTTAATGGAAGGGAAGAAATAACCAACAACAGTGATAGAAATTAGTGATACTAGACAGACTTTTATTCCTAATTCTGAGAATCATCTCTGAAAGTTCTGGTTACATAATGCTGGAAATAAGCACACAGAATAGTTGTCCTCTCCACGCAGGCTTAGAGCTGCCCATTGGGGATTGAGTTTTTTGTCTGGGGTGTGATTTGGTAGTTTTTTTGGCGGTGGTGGTAGTTGGTGGTGTCTGGATTTGAGTGTTTGCGGGGTTCTCTATTAAGATACATGGATTGGCCAAAATGTGTAACAACTTCTGACATCTCTGTATTTCCCCTGTTCCATTGAATGTAATATCTTTAATACTGTATTTGTGAGGTATAGTAAACTGATGTGAACTCCTCAAAATGTCATCCTTTAAGATCAGCTTTATTATTATGAGGTTACTGATGAGATCACAGTATGGCCCCATGGATTCTGACTGTCCCTTTGTATCAGTTCATTGAAGGCTGATGGGGATGCCTTTTCACAATGCACAGTAGTTTCATTCCAACCATTGGCTTTCAAGTAGCTGGACTACCATATCTGTGAGATCTTTAGCTGCTGTACAGAATGAAAGCCCCTACTCATATACTTAATATTGAAAGCTCTTAGCATTGTATCTGTAACATTGATGTGAACAGAGATACACCATAACTTTCTTGTGAAAAAGAATTTGGGTAACTAGCTGCAAGTAATTAATATGTATCTATACATGATATTAGATTCTAGATTGATAAGTATAATTACAAGCAAAGCCAGCATTTTGCTGGCTTGGGCAAGTTCTGCATGGAGGTTGAATTCCAGCTAGATAAGTCATTATCAGTTTTGAAGGTCTTTGGATTGATTTTTGATTTTTGGTTCGGGTTTTGTTTTTCCCTGTTAAGTATTATTTGAATGGTACATCTGGCAGAGTGAAATTCCCTGCTTACACTGGGCTATCAAGTAAGTGGCTTTGAATGGAAACATTCAACATCTGGTAGCATAACAGGTTAGTATAAACAGGGCCAGTATTTAAGAACTTGCTTGAAGTTGTCAGCATTAGTAAAAGTGTTTCTGTTAACATTATTTGCAAACATACTTTCATAAAAAAACCCTTCTATTTTGGCAAAACATTCCAAATATTTACTGGCTTTACTGTCTGTATTCTCAAGACCATTTGCTTCATCTTGGCAAAACTCCAGTTTATTTCTGTTGTGCGCATCTACCGTGGATGGCCATACATGATCAGATTGCCTTATTTAGCTTTTCTAATGCTTGAATGAGAATTTCATCTTAATCTTGATTTTAAGAGGCATTCTTGATATAACTCATGTAATTAGGACTATAGCATAGTACTGGTAGTAGTGGACTATTTTTCTGTTGTGCACTTCTGTTGCATTCTTTTTTGGTATGCAACATGGTAGATTTGAAGCATCAGTTTGTTTGAGTTTAGCTGGAATAGTAAGCAATTACCATAGCTAAGAACCACAATAAGATTTGAATAATAAAACATTCATTCATCTGGTTCTTAACTATAAATCTAATTAATGGAGTATTTATAGATTTCATTAGTTTCAGTGGGACGTAATAAATAGAATGGTCTATAATTATTTTTACAGTGATATATAAAAAAATCAATAATATTTTTATGACTGTGTGAAGGGTCTTTATTCTGTAATTGTTCCATTTATAAAATGTACTTAATTAGGCATTGCATCCCAAGATTGCATTACGAGCAATAATATAAGGATTGCAGAAAGTGAAAGCAACGACCAATAAGATTCAAGTACTACTAGAAATACTTGCATACTTTTAAGTGCTGCCTTTTATTCAAAGAATCCTTAATATATTTTTGAAGTAAATAACAAAATTGCAAGCTTTACTGTCACAGATGTGTCAGTTATTACTAGAAAGTCTAAAGTGATGTTTATTTTTGTACAGGAAACATAAATAATTTACTACCTCAAAACTTTTACATGGCATTTCAGGGCTGCTGTTTCCTAAGATTAAAGGGGAGAATAGTGAACCTGTGGGTTTATGTTTGTACAAGTTTTGTGAAACTTTTACCCATAGATTACGTGTGTACTTTGTATATAGAGTGGTTTTATGGGATCCTTCTGGATGTATTTCTGTGGCTCTTCATGTGTCACAGTTTTAATTATATCTTCAATACATATAAGGCTGGATGTGGCTGTACAGCCCCTGTAAAATCAGTTAACGTTTGAAAAAAACACCTACTGTTTTCTGTACAGGATAATTTGCTCGCTGCATGCATAGTGATAATCCATTCTGCTGTTTGAATCCCAGTAAACAAACGACTGACTCCTACTGTTTATTCATTTGGGACATCATAATACTTTTCACAGAAAACAGTGATATGCTGCTTATTATCTGGAGCATCCTTAAATAAGCATGGAATGATAGTAGTTATGAATCTATTTAGCAGATTCATTACCAAAAGTCATCAGCTGTTGATGAAAGCACTGCTGAATGAAACAGCTATACAGCTGTTTCTCTGGGTCACATCGAACTGATAAATAAGAGGTTAGGTGAAACGTGGCCCTACCAAGCAGGAGACACTGTCAGTGTCGTCATTGTGGCTACTGGCGCACCTGCCAGCTCTCACGATGCCTGTGTTATTTCTGTGAGCAAGGTTTCTCAATAAGCCTCTTTTACTATATCTGTGAAGCAGAGGGGCTGCCTTCCACGCAGGAGGGCTGTGGCTATTGCAGCGAATACCGCATTCAAAAGCAGTAGCAGGAGAAAACAGCAACGAGGGAAGTTACCAGCACTAGAAACACCAGGATGATTACTGTTCTCTCATGTTGATGTTGCATTTAAGCAGGAGTAGGACACTGACTCCCGTTTTGCTGTTATAGAGGAGAAATAAAGCTGAGCTGCAGAATGAATTAGTAGTGAACACCATGATTACTCTTTGCTGTTAGCACAAGTTGTAGGAGGGGGGAAGAAACCAGGAGAGGGAGGAATAAAAAAAAATCTTTAAAGCTGCCTAGGGAATACAGTGGAATTTAGAGCAGATACCGTTGCGGACTAACAGCATGCCTGATTGCACTTGAGTGGAATCACTGAGAAGCAGCCTCATGTTGTATTGTACCATTTTTAAAGGGTGAAGGAAGAACGGCAAAATAGTAGTGGGATTATGTCCAGTATTTCTGCATAAATGGAAACTAATATAAAGATGGTGGTATGTAATTTGGTTTTTATTTTTAAGAAGAATTTGATCCAGGTATGTATCCTCTTTGTGCTTTTGTATCTTGTCTACATACATTTTTCTGTTTCCTTTGTTTCCTTGTTTTCATTCTGAATGTACCTCCCACTGTTCTACTTAATGAAATGCATTGATTTGTAACTGATTTGCTTTCTAATCCCTATAATGGTGATGAAACTCTGGGCTTGTGGACTTAAGAATCAACATTTTATTAAAAAGTGGAGGGTTTATTTTGTAATGTTGGTAACTCCACAATACAAGTTGAGTAAGACAGCATATTCACAGTGAGTTGTAACATTGGTATAAAAAGGTAAATAATTTAGATGTCCTGTATTTTCAAAATGCATTTATATATTTTGTTTATATCTGCCAATACTTTTTCCTAGTTCATGATAGGATTAGTAATAAATTGAGCTTCATGGATGCTTGTATTTCTGGGTCTTGATTAATCTTCAAGATGAACACCCTGCAGCTTTCTTTTGAGGAGGCAGCTTGCTCAGAATACAAGCTTGATTCTGCTCTATGTATTAGAACGCCCTTTCCCATGTACCCCCACTGCCCCACAAGCCCCAACCTTAAACAAACACCCTATAGCTATTTAATACTTTTTTGTTCAACCACCTAGGTTCAGGAAGATAATGTTAGTATTTTGCCTTCTGCAGTTCCAGAGGTCAAGTAATAGTAGCTGAAACTAATTTCTTACTATGAGATTGATGGTTTATTTTGCTTAAGGAAAGAATTATACAGATATAAAAATTGGACTGTATTCATTAACCCCCAACTTTCTTTAGTCACCTGAGTCCTATTGCATTTTTTGGTCTGATTAATATTTTCTTTCAGCTGACTGCTGATCATGTATAAGAAGTGAAATAGAACATCCAGCTGTGTGCCCTTAAACTAAGGACACTAATAGTTAGTTCTCTTACAATGGGGATGTTTATTAAAAATGTGTTAAAAATATGTAAGACACTAAAGATAATACTCCTCTGATTGTTTGATAGTCCTGAAATCTCTTACAACATTCAGTTGCATTTCTAATTTGAATGCAGCCTGGCTGTAAGTAGATTCCTACTTATGTTAATTTTGTTTTATAACATGTTGATATAAAAGGGTTAATATCAATTTCAGTATCTTAATGTTAACCCTTGACTGACAAGAATGTGCCTTGAAAGCATGCATCGGTGTTACATTATTTAATTGCTTTCTTATATGAAAACAAAACTGATCATGAAGTTGTGCTAGTTATTTTTCACAGAGGAGTGCTTGTTTCCTGAACAAAGCTGTCAGTGGTTATATAAAGTAAATGCCTTTTTTAAAGTGTAGTATAGAACTATGATTTGGCAATGGAAAACATAAGATTACTTGATGCACCAAAGCGTTCTAAAAGTCAATGCTAATTCTTGCTGTCCTGTTGAGTCTAAAAGCATTAAAGAGTGAAAAGCAGTAGGTAACATTAAAACATATTTTGTTCATCATAAGTTACTTTTGTAAAGCATATTACAATAAAAATCATGGTTAGCTGTCATCTCAAATGCCTTTCATGTAGAAAGAAGTTATGATGCAAGATAAGGGATTTTTTTTTTTCCTTTGGAATTTAAATGACATGAAGAGAATTGTATAAAGGGTTTCTGTCACTATTCCATTTGCTTGATCCTGTTGTGATGTCAGAACATTATCATAATGACTATATATTGCTGTGGAAACACTTGGGAAATCACAGGTGTAGTACTGGGATTCCAGGGTGTTATCAGGGAGAAAACTGATAGCTGAGAATATCTCAGAATTCATTAATATACCAAGCAGAAGTGAAAATTCTGTATTTTCTTTGAACTGTAATGTTGTGAAAATCTAGGAACGATGAAGCAATATATTAGATTCTAATCACTCTGAAGTCCATTGTAGTAAAACAGAAGCTCTGAAGCATAAAAATTCTTTGGCACTTAGGAAGGTTCTTGTGCAGGCTTTGTTTTCTCATCTGTGTCAATTCGGTTGATAACTCCAAAGCAGAGTTTCTTGCTTTCAGATGGAAAAGATCTCTAAAATCGCTGTGTTATAGAGTGATGTAGTACACACATGCCCACAAACTCCATGGAGGTCTGTCCAAAAGAGGTCTAACTCAGGGCAGAGAATTTCCACCCCATGGCCCAGGCCAGTACAATTAGAGAATTAACATTCTACACCTGGAAGAAAATCAAGGCATTTTAAAAAATGCTTTCTTGCAGAGTTACCATAGAGGTGGTTTGAATCTGCTAAAAAGTTTGAAATGCTAGTTTTATATATGACCTTGGATGTACACTCAGTGTACTGTAAATGTAGCCTCTGCATATGTGTTGTGCTTCAGTGTAAATTAAATCACTTGGGCGTTCAGCCTATAATGCTCTGATAAAAACTTACTAAAAATACAGACACATTTACCAGCAGAACAGATTTGGTCAAATGCATGTTGGTGCCTTCTGGTTTTTAAAGATATTAAATAGGTTCTCATTATTCTAGACTCTATACAGTAAATCTCTTGTCTATATGTAATAATCTGAGATAATAGCACGCTTGTAGTAGTATAACTCATACTTAGAAGGTAACGTGCCTGGTACTGACTTAGTAATACAGTTATCACTATATTGTCAGTAAATAACTTCTCCCTCTCCAGGTTTTCCATTCTATACATTTGTTTCTAAACAGTGTTCTAAACATTTTCAATTTTATTAGTAGTTCATGGAAAATGGACTGGCAACTTTAGCCTTAGAATTGCTGTAATAAGAACTCTCAGAGAGAAATGCAGATATTATGAATGCACCTTATGGTGTGGAGGATAGTGTAACTCAGAAAGTAAGAAAAATTATTGCAAAATAATTTTTACAACTCACAGCTGTCCTCCACAGTAATTGAGAAGAGGACATCTTTGACTCTGAGGAAAAGAAAAAAGAAATACTCTTTCCCCTTAGTGGTCATAGCAGTAGGGGAGCAGTGAAGATGACTCTTTCTCTCCAGAGTAATTACTCATCCTAGGTATCTGGGAATTTACATCTTCTTCTAAGCTGTCCTGAAGACAGTGTATTTCTATATATTGCAGAGTAGTTTAATTCCAAATACCAGTTAAAAGGGTGGGTTAATTGACTACCCTTCTAAGCTATTATATATGGTTTCTTTTTGAGACACTGTTCTAAATCAGTGAGCTAAACTCAGTTTTAAGCTTGTGCTACTTGCATCTGTTGTTATCCTGAAACTCAATGAAATTGTATGCTGGAAGAACAGCTAAGTCAGTGAACAGCTATGAATCTTGCAGTATGACTGTTAAATATTTAGCCAGGATTCCATAACATACTTGAACATATGTGCAAGCTCTTCAGGACAGCAGTAGGCTGTGTGGGTTAAAATATCAGCAGATGGTAGTTTCTTCAGACAGGGGCTTGAAACACCAGTTTGTTGTTAGTTCCTCATACAAAGAAAAGCAACATGTTTACTGGTGGTTAGATACATGAATAGCAGCATCTATAAAGACAGATGACCCGGTACAGCAAGCTTTCCAAATTATATTGATGAACAATAGGAATGGCTTTTTAGTCAAAGGGAGAGAGTGCTAACAGCACTCCATACTTTAATGTGAATGTTGGAGGGGGTGATAAGATAGGGCAAAACTGCTGGTGAGAACCTAAAGGATTCCTATAACAAAGACTAATTACTCAAGAGAGAAAGCAGAACTACTTTATTGCTCTTGTTCCTGCCTTTGCCAGGGTCTGCAGACAAGTCGTCTGCACAGCATGTGCAGCATACAGATGACCATCACTTTACTTTGAGAGACTCACCAATAACACAGATTTTAAATCTCAGTATTTAAGAATATAAAGGAGCTGACAATTGCTCCAAATTAGGTTCTTCTGAGTTAGGTCATCTGACATGATTGTCAGTGTAAGGCTGCTCTTACAGTAAACTAATGCATTCTGAGGTATATGCAGTCACCCCACAGAGGTCACTGAAAAATACAGTGATGTCACATTAACTCTATTGCCAGACGACCATAAGACTAGTGAAAGAGCATACTTGAGAAATCTGTAGATCTAAATTCTTGTTATTCTGTTATTGATTTCTTGCATTCTAGATGACTGAGGATGGCTCTCTTAGACTCATTTTCTGTGGCTGCAAAGTGAATTTTTGCATTTTGTCATGTGATTAATTAATTTTTGTGAAGCATTTTACATATCACAAGTTGATATTACTGCCTATGGGCAGTAGTGACTGCTTTGACAGTAATGCAGAGTGGTAGCACTGCAGAAAGAGACTTTTTGGTTTAATTTTGTTTTCCCTTTCTGTTTTGCTGTTGTGTACATAAACTGTCATATGCCTTTTTACAGTGGGAGACTGCACTTCAGTTTCATTGTCTTCCCTATCCCTTTCCAATATCTCCTGTACTTGATTGATAGGGTTATGCTTTGCCTTTATACTGGTTCTGCCTGATTCTTACTATTTGGAGGGACACTGCATCCACAGGGCTACCTCTGTATGGAGAGGGCTGCTGCTCTGCAGCTTCTTTACTGAGGTCCAAGCAGAAGGTTAGCAGTGATCTAGCAGTTCTCTTTAAATACCAAAATAGTTTTTAAAGATGATTCAATCTACTTTCTTTATACAAACAGAGGGCTTGATTTTATAAAATGAATAAAAAACTTGTTTAAAAAGCTATAAAGTTTTCACTGGCCCACTCTGCCCTCACTTTCACTGCACACACACACACACACCCCCCCTCACCTTCTACCTGACACAATAGTTTTAGGTTTAGGAATAAGGTCCTTTACATGTGATACTTCCAACCAACAATTTTTGTTTTGACAGTCTATGTTATCAACAGTATCCTTGAAATCATTAAAGTTACCTTGTCACCGTCAAGTTGCTTGACAGAAGTCTATATTCAGACTTGCTATTGGTAACAAGTTGAAGAAAGTGTCAGTGTGCTTTATTTACAGAAGGAAACAACTAACACTTCCTAGTTTCCTGCTCTGTAAACATCTAACATGAAGTTGGTACTTTACAGCTTGACTCCTTATGCTTAGAATGGGTTAACCCATCTGTGTTAAGCTTCACCATATACATTGATTTATGTCAATAAATAAGCAAAGTGAAAATAAAAAATGGGGTCATGATGGCTTATTGGGAGACCTGGATAAAACCAGTGAATCACTGAATGACAACTTTCAGCTCATTCAAATGCCCAGGGCTTATGTGCATCTCAAAAGACTATTCTTTATTTCCTAGAGCTTAAGCTACACTGATTTAAAATAATGAGAACAATCCTATGCAAATATTTACCAAAATAAATGGATGAGACCTATAATGGCATTAACTTTATTCCAGGTGTACATATTCAGTTTTAGATAATGAGTATTTGACAGAGCAATGATAGGTTGTAGACTGATAAACAGATCATGTGACTAATATGGCTGATACAATGGGACTTGCATGGGAGAACACAAATCTCCATTTAGCAGATTTCTATGTATTTGTACAGTACAACTTCTAATTTACTACAGAATTGTCAGAAACTGGGTTTAGATAAAGCATAAGTTAAGCATTGGCTGAAACACATATGGGTTGGCAACAAAATCAAGATTCTTTTACAGAGAAGAATAAAACCTTATTTTAAATAACTGGAAAAGTTCAAGATTCCAGTGATAGCTTCATTATTTCCTGATGTTTTGGAGGCTGACCCAGTAAAGAAGCATTTTAGCTTGTTTATAAGTTTGTAGTTTGAAGTCTTTTCAATGAGATGAGTTTCGAAGTCATCTGAATGAAGTTTATATGAGGGCACTTAAAAAGTTGTCATTGTGTGGGCAGAGAAGACAAGCAGTCACACTTCAGTAAATGGTTACAAACATTCAAGGTAAGAGCTGAATGGTTAACAAGTGTTTCTACATCTAGAAACATGCCTTTGAGAAGTCTCCCAAAATGGTTCCTTCCTGTACTAATAATATGTGAAAGCAAAGGCTGCCTTGGCTCTGGTGAGAGCTTTGTAATATTCTGAGATGCTATTTGCATGCCTTAAAAATTGCGCGCAGTGGCACCAAGCATTCTTTTGCTTGTAAACATTGCTTGCTTTTAATTTACTCTTAATATTCTGACTTCAGGTATAAGCCTGGAATAAAAAAAAAGTTAACAAGGGCTATGCTGAAGCATATATGTTAACAATATTTCACCTTTTATAAAATAACAGGCCGCAGCTTTAGGAAGGATAAAGAATGTTGTCTCTTGTTCTGCTTGCTTATGAGCTGCATCTCAATTTTGTTCAAAGTGGAAAAGAAATGTCTTTTTACATCCACTGTTCCAGGGTTCCAGAAACCAACCAGGTTTTAACCAGTTGTGCTTGGGCTCTGTTCAGCATACTGCATTTTGCTGCTGCAGTATGAGTCAATAATCAGCATTAATCAGCATTTATTATGGACCATAAGTGTAATAGTAAGGTCTGTGAAGTCAAAAATCTCTGCAATGAAAAGACCAGATCTTGAGGTGTGTGAATGGACCATAATGTTTCATGCAGGGCCATGCTGTTTGCAGATAAGGAGGACAGTTCATATCACAGAATCACAGAATTGTCAGTGTGGGAAAGGACCCCAAGGATCATCTAGTTCCAACCCCCCTGCCATGGGCAGGGACACCCTCCACTAGATCAGGTTGCCCAGAGCCACATCCAGGCTGACCTTAAAAACATCCAGGGATGCATGTGTCCACTTTGGACACCACAGAGCAATTTTACCCTGATTCTAAATAAACTTCTTATTCTGCCAAAGAATTTTTAGCTTATTTAGAAACTGAAATAGCTAATTTAAGAACTACTCCTTTGTTGGATATTTTTCTGAGCTATTTGTTTTGATTTTATTCTACAAATGTGTGATGTGTTATGAAGAAAAGGTTTATTTATATGTTTAAATGCATTGATGAAAACTTTCCTTATTCCTCCATATTGTAGATCAAATTGCTTTCCTGTTGTAATAGCACTTGGTTTTGTCCTGTGACTTGTATATCATTCTTGTTTCTCCCTCTTTTTCTCATTTTGTTTTTTTTCTGTGTCTAGAACAATGTAAGACTTAGTAACCCAGGTGAAAATGTTCTATTAGTTGTCATTATGGTTTTCTGTTATTTTGTACAAGGATTTGGCTGTTGTTTTTGTTTGTCTCGTTGGTTTGTTTTGTTGTGTTTTTGGTTTTTTTTTCCTTAAAGAGAAACTAAGAAAGTAGGCCTGTTTTAAGTCTTGGCTTATCATAATGTGTTAAAGTCTGTTATAAAAAGAAACATTCTATTTCTTAAATCATAGTCATGTGCATAATGCAGTCCCTTGACAGAACAATTCCCCTTGGATACAGTATTATTGCACAGAATCCTTGCTCCAAAAGATGAAACAAGAGACCTTTCTAATTCTCTTTTACTTGTTAGTAACAACTTGTTCCCCTGCTGTATATCATATGAATCTAAATTGAAATATCATTACTGTGAAAGAAAGACATCATTAATACCAGCTACCTCTGTTAGAGCCAGACAACTGAGCTGGACAATGAAGCCTTTAAATAAGTATAGCTTATTAATTTATATTAAAAATATTTGCCTAGAACTGCTTTCAGCTTTAATTGTTCATGAAAAGTTCGATTCAGACAATTATGGGGGAGGTATAGCTAACTACATAACTCCTCTGTATTTTCATTGTAACCCATTTAAAACAATGTTAGTATTATTGAATGCTAAGTTTGGCACCCATTGTAATGTAATTCCCTCCTTTTTAGACACTTCAAGAAGCCATGAGCAGCAGAGTGAGATTTTGGAAGACATACAAAACCTCTTCAGGATTTGGTTTCAAACAAGCAGATGTGTGATATTTTTTTTTGTTTTAATTTTGTTTTAAATTTTCTATTTTTTTTTTCTTGATGTCAAATACCAGATACCAGAGCATCAATAATTTATACATCTGTGGTTTCTAAAGAAATACATGCTGATGATCCTCTTGGAGATACAAATACTTGCCTGGATTAAAAATTGTGTTTTGTGGAAACAGCTTAATATAAATCACACTCCATGGTTTCTGCCCTCTTAAGGAGCCTGATCTCGTCTTACATATATAAGATTTGCAAAGGAATGTTTACAAAGAAATCAGGAAATAGTACAAAAAGGAAAGAGAGTAGTCAGAGCAAAAAGGAACAAGATTTAGCTCCAATTGGACAAACTAAGAATCCAAAATTTTCAAATACTTTTAAAAGCACTGTTAAAAAGATTGCAAAGTGTCCATCTGCTCGCAACTTATCAACAGAAGAAGAGGAAAGTAATAGAGAATTTTCTCTTTCTCCAACATTCAGTTACAGAGTTGCTATTGCAAATGGACTGCAAAAGCATATTTTTGTAACCAACAATACTAATGAAGATATAGTTCAAGATCTGTCTTCCAATGATAGCTCATATTCTGAGTCACTGAATGAAGTAAAAGGTGGTAGCAAGAAAAACGAATACTTATCACACACGATGCCTGTGAGACGCAACAGAAAAAGCTTAAGCAGCCTTGCGCCATCTGATGGCAGTTCAGATGGAGAACGCACTTTACACACTCTGAAACTGGGAGCTTTACGAAAACTAAGGAAATGGAAAAAGAGCCAAGAATGTGTCTCATCAGATTCAGAACTAAGTACATGGAAGAAAACATGGGGCTTAAGAAGCAAATCTCTAGATAGAACTGGTCGTCACCAGAAATCAAGTATTCTTGAACCTGGCTTCAGTTCAACAGGTTCTATTAGTCAGACCCATGATGTTATGGAAATGATCTTTAAAGAGCTTCAGGGAATAAGTCAAATTGAAACAGAACTCTCTGAATTAAGAGGTCATGTTAATGCTCTGAAACAATCAATTGATGAAATTTCTAGTAGTGTAGAGGTTGTACAAAATGAAATTGAACAATTGCGAACTGGATTTGTACAGTCCAGAAGAGAAACTCGGGACATACACGACTACATTAAGCAGATAGGCCATCCAGGAAACAAAGCAAGTCTTAGGTTTCTAAATGTGCCTGAAGAGAGGCTTGAAAAAACTGAAAACATAGTTTACAAAATATTAACAGATAAAATGGGGTTCTCAGAGGCACAAAGCACTATTAAAATTGAATTTGCCCAAAGACTGGGGCAACAAAGAGACTGTCCAAATGCAAAGCCAAGGCCTATTCTTGTTTACTTTGAGTCGTCACAACAGAGAGACTTGATTTTAAAAAAGTCTTATAAACTTAAGGGAACTGGCCTTGGGATTTCCACAGATATCTTTTCCCAAGACATAAAAGACAAAAAAGAAAGAGGACTACCTTCCTCTCAGACATATGAGAGTATGGATATGAAGCTTTTAACTGTGGAGACAAAAATTAAAATGCATGACTGGGAGTCACCTGACAGTGATAAAGACTTGGAATCAGATATAAATAAGAACAGTTATGCAAAGATATCTAAGTCAGCATTTCAAATACAAACAAGCAGTACAAAGGGGAGCATCGAGTCTCCAAATACTAAAGACCTGAATAGAGCTCCTGATGACAGCATCTTTCCAAACAGGAGAAATAGTGGCAGTCAGTCACCAGAACTTGACAACACAGAAAAACAACCAAAGACCTATTACTCAGACGTGACTCCACTATGGCATTTACAGAATGACTTTGCCACGCCAAAACTTAGCCGTTCAGAGTCAGATTTCTCAAAATTGTGCCAATCTTACTCTGAGGATTTTTCAGAAAATCAGTATTTTAGCAGAGCAAATGGCAGTTCGTTATTGTCTTCCTCTGATCGAGAACTATGGCAGCGAAGGCAAGACGATTCTCTAAACTGGTATAGTAGTTCCCAAGAACAGACTTATGGCCACGATATGCAACAGTATCCAGGGCAAGATGAAGTAGGGAACACAGAAACTGTTGACAGTCAAGTAAGCAATGGAATAACATGTGCACATGAAGACAGAAGCCACTATAGTGATTCTCAGCTTTCTTTACACGATGATCTTTCTCCTTGGAAAGACTGGAATCAGTTGGAACAAGGGACAGATTTGGGCCTAGACTTATCCTCTACACAGGAAGTTTTTGTGTATGATATGAGCAGCCCTTCAGATCAACAGACAGATTTTGGAAAGGGCCAAAATTCTGACCTCCAGTATGATACTGAAAGCTATGATTACACACTTGATGGTACTTCTCCATCATGTCCAGGCCTTGATAGCGAAACACAAAGTCAGTGGACAGGTCAATATGATGATTATCAAGAAACAAATTCAATATCCTCTTATCAGAATCAAAACAGAATGCCTGTGATGTACCGAAGTCAAAGTGAATTACCAAGTGACGACTCGGAAGAAACAGCCCCTAAATCATGGCATAGCCGATTAAGCATAGATCTTTCAGATAAGACTTTCAGCTTTCCTAAATTTGGATCTACACTTCAACGTGCTAAATCAGCTTTAGAAGTAGTCTGGAATAAAAGTACACAAAGTTTAAGTGGATATGAAGACAGTGGATCATCTTTCATGGGGAGGTTTAGAACTTTATCTCAGTCTACTGCTAATGAATCAAGTACAACACTTGACTCTGATGTTTATGCTGAGCCTTATTGCTACAAAGCAGACTATGAGGAAGACTCAATTGAACCACCTGGTGAGAATGAAACAGACTATGTAGAAGTAATGGAACAAGTCCTTGCTAAATTAGAGAACAGAACTAATAGTAGTGAAACCAGTGAGCAGGTCCAAGAATACGAAGTGGAGCAGGCTTCATATGAAGCTCCGTATTCAATACTACCAGAGGAACAATATGACACACAGTTTGACAGTGCGGTCACTGAAGAGATGTTGGAAGTTGAAAGTCACTTGGCTGCTGATGTAGTAGTAAGGGAAGATGAGAACCAGAATGTCCCAGAGCTGCTTACTGAAATTCCAAAGAAAAAAAGAATACGGCCGTCATTTAAAGAAGCTGCTTTAAAAGCATACAAGAAACAAATGAATGATTTGGAAGAAAAGATCCTTGCTGGAGGTAATAGTATTTTAATATTGTTATTTGAGTAAAATGTTGTTCTTTCTAGAGCTAGACGCTATTTCTGTGTGGTACCTGATCCTGCGTTCATTGAATTTGCTGACAAAACTTCTGCTTATGTCTGGTTTTGTTCATATTTCTGGGGAAATAGTCCCATGGAAGTCAAAAGGCTAACATTTTACATGCTTATTTTGCAGGAATTTTCTGAGCATGTTTTGTCAAACATGTTTGTAAGCAATTGTATTGCTTTGAATTTCCATAACTTGAAAATTAAATTTCGCAGGATTTAAATTTTATCAAAAGAAATAGGCAGTGCACCGTTCTTGGTTTTGGGGAGGTTGCTTTATAGCTTTCTAAAAGTACTCATGGGAGTGATCCAAAGTGTTCAGGTATTGCAGTGATTTCTTTAACAGTTTTCAAGGCATGGTTGTTTCTGCATCCTGAGTAGCAGTGTTCTTCATCCTAGGTAAATTCTGTAGTCAGTCTCCAGAAAAGGGAAGAAAAGGTTGTGGAGAGGGAAGAAAAGACTGAAGAAGTGTAAATGGTATCATCCGTGTATGAAGAGGTGTTGGAAAGGAATTAAATTTACAGAGGGTGTCAATACAGATTTATTAATGATATTTACCCTCTGTGTTAACATACTTCAAAGTCATATAAATAACTTTAGTGTCTCTAGCAATACACAAATATGGTGATTTTAAATATTAATCTACACTGTAATGTTAATGTTATAATATTGCATGTGCATTTAATTGGGAGCACCTAATTACAGTAGCTAGCCAGATGGTAATTGTCACCTTGACTGAATCTTTGCTTTCTTTAGCTTCCTTGAAAAAAATAATAATCTGATACATTCATTTTAAAGATGAAGAACTGTGCCTTTGGCACAGAATTGTGTCTAGTAGTAATCAGTATCCAAAGCTTGAGCTTGAAAGTTTTTTTCTATAGGCACTTTTACAATAAATGCATTGTCAAGTTGAAAGTGTTACTCAAGCAATTAAATATGGCTAATAGAAAGTGCTTAAATATTTTTTATATTCAAATAATGACATGAGATTGTAGATTTGCAGATATTTTTCTACAGTGCTGTGTTAGACATTAGATGGTGTGTTTATGAAGAAGGATCCAGCAATAGGTAGTATTTTATAATGACTTTTTAGTTTATTTTTTTGAGGCATGGGAGAGGGGCACAACAATCATTGTGCCTAGTCATTGCGGTGTATATTTAGAACAAAATATTTAAGGACCTAATTAAAGCATACAGGGAAGACACACAGTAGTGCAACCTAAACAGATTCCACTGTTTAAGGTTTGTGAATTTGTATACATTGTTAGATAGACTGTTAGAAAATGAGAAGTAATTTGATGTTGCATCTCATGCGATTAGTTCTATGAACTAAGTGTATTTCTTCTGTTAACCCAGCAGGTGAAAAAGCTCTTTCAAACTCTTCGTTTCTTCACACTTTTTATTTCTGAATTACTGAAGCATTTCTTATACTATATTTAAAGAGACACCATCTAACACCAAGACCAGTTTATAAAAAGGTGGCCTTATTGGTTGAAATCTATATGGCACAAAGTGTTTCCATGGTTCTAAGATTTCATACTAGGACCTTCTTTTTTTTCCACTGAAATAAAATGAGACGGGAATACAGCAGCAAGAGGCTGAAGGGAATTTACAGATGAACTGCTACAACAACACTTCTTTCAGATTCAAAAACAGTCTGCATTGACTCTTTAGTAGTACTTCTGTTTTATCGTCACACTGTTTTCCACACCCACAGAGAGGATGTGTTTGAATGTATGCTGTAGCATATCTGGCAATAGTTATTAACAAAAATCTATCATGTTTTATACATAATGTGTGAATACTTAGTCACATTAAATATCTGCAGAACACCTAGGAGTTTTTCAGACTTTAAAATTTTCAAAACATATTTCCTACCTGGAGGAGTCTACCCAAAAAACTGCAGCTGAGGGACATGCAGTCTTGGTGTAAAATCTTTCTTGATCTTGCTTTCAATGAGGTGGAGATACTCAAAAGCCCTGTGAACACATTCTGCTCAAGGTGACCCTGCTTGAGTGGGGTTCTTAGAAAAGACAGCCTCCAGAGGCTCTTTCCAGCCTCCACTATTTCATAAGGAAATAAATTTTTTTAATACTTTGTATGAAGTCTTTGAAGAAGGATGGCTTCTTAATGTCATTTTATCCTCTAAAAAATCTGATGTTTAGGTTTTGTTTATTACTTAAATTGCACAACAATTTTGAATCAGCATAGGAAACAACATATCATAAATCACTTCTCAGAGGAGTTTTACAAAACACACAAAATGTACAGCTTGCAGCCTCTCCATTTTCACAACCTGCCCTCTTCTTCATGTGTAGATTCATGCATGTCCAGAGAATGTTTCATTTATCATTTAAGCAAATAGTAGTTTGGGGTATTATAGCTTTTTAATATTTGCAGGAGCAGTTACAACTCTAAACAAAAGTGACTTATAGCTGATCTACATGACTTTTATGTATGAGTTGGATTTATCACTCTCATACACCTATAACTGATTCACAATCAACTTCTGACTTCTTATTTATGGATGGAAAAGTACAAGTTGCAAATCAAGTTCCTTGAATTAATCTTCATTATGTAACCAAAGCATAATCTATTGTTTAATGACTACTGTTTAATGAATTGTGTCATCTCTCTGTGTAGGCTGGTGCAGGTAGGCAGCAATCTGGACAACCAGAGATATAGCCAGATAATACAGTAGTTTTATGTCTCCAATTTAGTATGGAAGGAAGGTTTAGAATGCTATTATTTTCATTCTAGTAACACATGAGGTATGGTCATAAATAATTTATTAGTGCACAAGATCCCCATCCAATAGTTCTATTCTCTGTGTCTAGCTGGAGATAAAAAAAAATACACTATGGGCTGATTGCTTATGTATTATTTATTACAATGTGTTTTTGGAGACACAGTGGGATGAAAGTAATAGGGTATATGGATGAGAGGAGACATGAGCAATAGAAGAGTAATCCTCGGATTTCAAGTTTTGTAAGGACATAGAGGCAGTGTGTTTTTCCTTGTATTTTAATGGAAAGACTGATGAATTTTTAGGAAAATACCAGCTTGTTTCTTTGTATGCTATAATTGAGAATAACTCTTACCCTGTTATTTATTGTTAGTATAATCACTTGTTATTTTCTAGCTTTCTTTTATGTCTTCTTTCATCACCATTCCTATCTTGTTATCTTTTACAGGTACCTTAGAATAACCATAATTCTCTCCCCTGGTGAAACTATCAGTCTGGATAAGCTTAGAGAGTTACATGTACTCAGTTGCTTTTAGTGATAACATAGACTTTTTGTGAATGGTAGTTTATAGGCAATAGCTTTTTGATGTAGTTAAGGATCTTACTGATCATTTGGTGACTGGTCAGATTTCAAAAAGCCTTTCATACAAATTTTCTACAGGCTAACCTGTAGATTGTTTATGGTATCAAGATGTGTGAACTCATCTTACTTTACACGTACATGCAGTGGTAAGTAAGATTACAGGGGCTATGGATGACAGTTGCCTCTTAAACAGTGGATGAAAGTGGGATTTCTATTATTTTCTAGGAAGATTGTGGCCAGCCTGATCTAGTGTGGGGTGTCCCTGCCGATGGCTGGGGGGTTGGAACTAGATGATCCTTGTGGTCCCTTCCAACCCTGACTGATACTATGATACTATTATGTGTAGTGGTATCTAACTGAAGAACAGAACTTTAAGACCAATATCAGTACAGCTGTGTTTTGTACATGCCTAAAACAGGAAATGTGATGCTAAGGTTTAAAACAAAAGGAACCAGTAAGTTATTAGCTGCCTTCCCCTTGCAGTGTGATCATTTGACTCCATATTAAGAAACACTATCAGAAAAATGCTAATGAATATTTCCAATTCTCTCCATGCAAGCTATGCCTGTTTGGTTTTTTCCTAAACAAGTGTGTATTTTCTTCTTTTCAAAGCTTTTTTGGCATTTTTTTAGTATCTGTTTGCTGGAACTGCCTGAGTCAGCTGTATTTTCCTAGACTACAGGCTTCAGAAGTTAATCTAACCTTGTCTTATGGTTTTGTTTCCTTTATGTCTTGCCACCATTATATGTCTTTAATACACTTGTATAGATGCAGTTACTAATAACTATACTTAATAGCATTATATCTTGTTATGTTAATACAAATAATGGGTTTGGACTTGAAAAGTTCAGTGCTGTGGCCCAGCTGAAAATCAATTGATAGAGTATTGTTCCATAAATTAATCAGTCATTTTATATCTGTTCAAGTGGAAACAGGATAAATAAATCCATTACCTTGGTCGCAAAAATTGCATATTGATTGGTGGTGACTGTAATGGGGAAATAAGAAGTCTGTGAAGATAAATTGCTTTTAAATGTTCAACAGTTCTCCTATGCTCAATCTACATGGGCTGTATTGGGAAATAGGTTTTAAGAAAAAATCACTGTTTGTTGAAAGAGAAACAAAAGGTACATATATATCATCTTATTTCTTAATTGCTTGAGGTAACTATGTTGATTGATTAAAATAGTGTGCTTGCGTTCATGAGGTTTTTCTTCCATTGAAAACAGTTCCTTTGTAGGCTGCTGGTGCAGATTGTGTAAGGGAAGAATATCTATTCATATAGTAGAATTCTGGTTTAGCCTTTAAGACATATGCAATTTGCCTACTCTTTTTGTGCTTAATCAGACTTACAGTAAATTTGCTAGAGCTAAGAGAAAATCTGAGCGTGAATGTCAGTTCTAAGGATTTTGTTATACTGGTTCTACTGAAGAAATGAACAAAAATCAGTATCCTATCACCAAGGTTAAGAAAGACTTTCTATTTTTTGTTGGAAAACATTGAAGCCTTTTCTTTAGATCATTGTATTTTAGAAACAGAAATACCCCTGCATTCCCTATCTTCAAGATAAAAGGAATCTCATTAAAGCAACTAGCTGAAGGAAATATCTAGACATGCATTTAAAAAATGTAATTACTTGGAAAACATGAGTTCATAAATATGCTCAAATCTTCCTCTGATCTATTCAGGGAATAGAATATTGCAATGAAATGTGAAATGAAATTGATTCTCCATTTTGCTGCCAAAGTGAAATTCTGACTACTTTCATGGGACAGCTGCCAGACGTTTTCTTTATGCACATTTTCCAGGTGATCAGCAGAGCACCTACATAATTGTGTCTCCCTGGGACTCTAAATAAGAGAAAATATCATAAATGTCTCCAGTTCCTGCTGATGCAAAATTAGTGTTGGAATTGATGGAACTTTGTCAGCTGTGAGATTTGCCCCTTCTTGATGAGTATTCTTAAGATAGCTTGCGTAGTCAGAAGTTTTGGTGAACCTGAAAATAAAGACAGGATTAACTGACAGATAAATTCAAATAGGAAAAAAAATACTAGAAAAAGAATAATCCTGCTGAACACAGGAAAGACTATTCTGTTTTCACTAAACAAGTAGTAGTAAAGAGCAAGCTGCTGACAGATAGCCTAGTAGTTTCTGTGGAGGTGAATACTGAAACCAGTTGGACTTGTTTATGTACACTGGAATCTCAGATGTGATGGAGCAAAACAACTTTTTGACTTCTGAGCACTGAGGCTTCTTGATCATAGCTGATGTCAAATCAGGTGGCTATTTGCTTGGATTTCTTGGGAAGAAACACAATGGGATTCTGGCTTGTAAGGTAGACCATGACATACTGATCCAAGTTAAATATTTTGCAGCGTTGTTGGCTGTGTGATATAGAAAGACTTTCAATAATCAATTATTTGTTTGCTTTCACAGTCTTTAATTCATTACTTGGTTCCATTTACAATTATCATTTGTATAAAAAGAGATAAAATATGCCTTTTTATCCTTTATGGATAAATGTGTGCTTTACCATTTTGATGAGTTCAAGGGTTGCAATGCAGTCTATTTTACTCAGTACTGTCACTCTGACAAGCTGGAGACTGTCAAGAAAGTTCAGTCTTCAGAAGGGGTGTTTGTTGGGTTTTTTTTTGAGACCATGGCAAATTACAAAGCACTAGTATCATACCACATTCCATAATCAAATAGTTCTCTTAATATTCAATATTTTATTAATTTAGAGGTAGGTTTTGTAAGTTGGTAGAAGTAACTAGGAGCTGCTAAAAGACAGCAGGAAAACAGGAGCTATTTGAAGTCTAATGGAGCTCAATTTCCAAACACCAGAGATGTTTTTAAAGCATGTCCTCTTGTTTCAGATTTGCAGAGCAGTTTATTACAAAGGCACAAATGCAGTTTTTATCTTAACCAAGCTGACCTCCTGTTTTGGCTCCCAATCTATCCGCTAGTGATTTTTCTACATCACTGCTAGTAAAGTGCTAGCAGCAATTCTTCTATTTCTCCTGTCAACCAAGCTTTATTCAAGTTTGACCTTCTCTTTGTCAGACAAGCATCACTCATCTCTTATGGTGTGCCAGCTTTAATATTATCTTTCAAGCATTATATACTGTATCTTCCTAGAGTATGCTTCAGCAACACAACATCCTTTAGGCTCTCACGCCGTAACAGTCTGCTCTGTAGTGATAATATTAGCTTCTGGGTACAGCATTTGTTATTTTAGGATGTCTTAATTTGTGTCATTGATTTGGACACACAATTAAAGTGCTGGTTTTATTTGACCCTGGTGTTTACCCTTTGTTTCCTTTTCGTAGCATTGCATACTAATTGGAATTGTCTATCTTGGACTACAAACTACTTCTATTAGTACTTTATAAGTTATTTCCATGAACAGCTGCATTGTTACCTAATTCCAGCAAGTATTATGTCTAAAGGTTTTGATTCTAGGAAGGATATAATTATCAGTCAGTTTGAAGTTCTTGCAACTGTTTTGCAGAATTACAGATTCAAATGGTAGTTTGTGGGAATGATGAACTTTAAAGGTTTTTCCAATTTAGTTTTATACAATTATGCACACTTACAAGAGTGGAAAATCAAGGTAATATACATTATACCATTTTAATCCTAGGATTTCCTAACAGTTTAGATTTTATGACCTTATTACAGTTCTTGTTCTGTGGCAGAGAGGTGGTGAAATCTTTTTTTGTAATCATTAAGAGAAGTGTACTAGGGTGGTGCTCTGCTGCTCAGAAAAAAATGCACAATGGGAATAATGACACAGCACTTGAAGGACGCTTAGGACTGGGGGAGGGGGTGGGTCGAATATTCTCCTGACCCTCTTTGATGTAATTGTCTCTGCTGACTGATGAGACTATTGTCCAGCTGTGTTTCTGATGGTATCGTAAGTTACAAAAGCAAAGATCTGTCTTCACTTCTTTATCTTCTTGCTAGTTCACCTTTCATGCTGTAAGAATATCTTCAGCATCCTTGAAAGACTTTTTTTCTAGAAAGTTTGGCTATAGAAACTATTTATCTTATATGATAAATTCCTGTCTTTTGTGGTAGGTTACAGGTGGCAATGTTGTTATTAAAAATGGGTAAATCAGACCATGTGTTAGCTTGAAAACAGTTGATAATAGTGTGAAGTTTAATCGTTATAAGATCTATTAGTTTTCAGAATGAGTTTAGAGTAGTAGCTATGCAGCATTAATAAACAGTTTATGGAAATTTTAATCAGCCTTCTCAAAAACTTTTAGCTGTTATTCAAACAGAAAATAGCTTTGGAGTTTATTTGAGGTGGATGAAAAAATGCCAAGTAAGCCTCTCTTACTCTACCCCCTTCATCTGAGGGCTAACTTACCTCAGTGGATACTTGTGAATCATTTTCTACAAATGCCAGGGTCTAGCAGGTATGTTGAATGTTATACAGCCTCTTTAATATCTGGAACTTTGTATAAATGGAACCTTAAGATTAATTTTAAGTAATGAATCCTTTTAATTTCATGTTTACCTAAAAGTTTATATCTGTTTATGGGAGGCTTATGGACTCACAGTGAAGGAGGAGGATCAGAGATAAGCAGTGAAGAATGGTATGGACCTGGAGGGAACTTTTTTTGCTAAACATGGAGACTGTAAAATATGGTTTGATATAGATTCCTTAAGATTTTCCTGTCCTTCCTACAAATTTTTTGTTCTATCATTGAATCTTAAAAATTCTGCATAGAAAATGAGATTTTAATATTTTTTTTTGAGAACTGATATGATAGCTGATCATCATGCTTTCCTTGCTGCAATTAATGATATGCTACTCCTTTTTCTTTGTACTAATGAACAACAAGAAACATTGTACCACCACAATATCTTTAGCTATGTTAAAATAGTTCTTTCCTCTTTTACCAGTTACCTAATTATATCTAATGAAGTTTGAAATTATCAGACTGTCTCAAAAAGAGATATATATCATATTTGTAAATAAATTTTTCCTTAGTACATAGCTAGATGTCCATCCTACTCTTCTTCATTCCGCTACACAGGTATATAATATGGAGTGCACTGAGCTTAAATAGCAACAGTTATGGAGCAATATCACCCCATAGACTTTTCCTCTAGTCCTAGTAAAACACACTCTGGTTATCTAAAATGGCATATAGCATAAATGCATAATATGAAGGCTATACTGGTATTTTGTAATAGGGTGAATTTCACATAAGATAAAAATTCAAGGAGAAATAAACTAATTAAGCTAAAATAGGATGTATCTCATTGATTTCAGTGGACTGATGTTTACACTGTTCTTAGTATATTCTTAATTGTTTTAGGTTAGTTGTTGACAATAGAATCTGTGGGTGACATAAATTAGTTTAATGAAGATAAGCTTTTTCAAGTAAATCACTGTCATTCAGCAGTATAATGTGAGATCTCTAGCCTTGTGTCCCTGATATGAAAACACATTCAATGGTCTCTTACATAATCACAGTTCATTTCTCATCTACATCAAGGAATGTTGCTGTCTATTCTAGTAGACTAATGACTACTGAAGTGAATTGCTTGGTGACTGTACATTTCCTTGTTTGGTGCTCTCATACACACAGAGAAGACTTCCTCCACAGGGGAAGCAATAAACAATGAAGTTTTCCAACTAATTTTGTCTTTGAAGATGAAGTCATTTCTTATAACAACAATAAAAGCAGCAGCAAAAAAAAGAGATGCTTTCAAAATCTCAGCTTGGGAAATTTGCATCAGTTGTCTGGTTTACACAATTTCTGTTGAGAAAAGAGGCCATTAGACTGGTGTGTTTAAAATTACATTTAAGTAGCAACTATGAAGAAAACCAAGTTAAACCAAAAGCATAATACCTTTTTTCCCTTCTTAATTTTTGATTGTCACTCTCCTTCCTAAATTTAGGCAAAATTAGGTTCCAGTAAAGGAAGTGTAGTAAAATTAGATGAAGCTGGTTGAAATCCAAGAAAGGTAAAGAAACTTTTATATATCCATCTCTCATACTCTGAAATACAAAATTCCATTTAATGTGGAAAACAAATCTCAACATTTTTTAAATTTTTTAAGATATACAACTTTCTAAACAACTCAAACATGCACTTCATGTGATTCTTTAGGCAGCTGGTAGCAAAGTACTTGCAAAGTATTGAAAAAATTGTATTCCACATAAATAATACTGACATATGAGACAGATATTCTAGATAGAAGGTGCAGGTTGCATGATGGTGAAGCTTCTTACCTTGCAAGTGGTGTCCTACATAAAGCTTCCCTCAGTCCACAACCACCTTTTCATTTTTCAACTGCCTTTTTTTTATAGCAGTTTGACAACTCAGTATCTCCTACTTAGGGTCCTGTTGATATATCCTTCCTTGCCTTTCTTCTCATTTGCTTGTCCAGGTGCTGCTCTAAGCACTTTGGTTTTAACTATTCCTCTTATTTTGCTTAGCACTCATAAGGGCACATCCCATTTTATTTCCATGACCAGACCTGCTTGCAGTCATAAAGTTACTCCTGCCTCTGCTCTTACCCTGTTTATGAAAATGCTGCAATAATTTTGTAGTGGGAAGGTAGGATCAAATGGATGTCCAATATATGCTTGTGGAGAAAGAGTGTCCAGTGTATCTGATGTCAGACAAATTATTTATTTTCTTTTTTTAGAAAAAGACAATAAAATGTAAAGACTAAAGTAATTTTTGTAAATCCACCCAGACAAATGAGAGTAATTTGACAACTGAAATGTCATCATTTAATTTAGTCAAGAAATAATTTCTGAGGCAAAAGAAAATTGTAAGATTCTAATATTTCTAAAGGGAAGGGGAAGTTTTGAAGACAATATCAGAATAGTTCATGTCCCAGTAGAAGAAATACTTCAATGGGTTTTTCTAAGGCACAGAAATAACAATTGCTACTATGTCCATTCAGCAGGAGAACTATGAAAAGTGTCAATTCACAGCAAGCAGATGCTCTTGGTGCACAGATATGCTTACTCAATTTTTAATAAATTGTGGTATTTACTATTTGCAATAGTTTTCATTTAATAAATCATAAGTGCCTTGGGGATATAAACTATATTTCGTTATTTTATGTATACACTTTAAGGATTGTTCCCAATAGCTGTAAAAGAAAAACTGAGATCTGTAGTCAGATTTTGTGGTCTTGTAAAAGAGAGGGTGTTGTGTAGCTGGATTTTCTGTGGTCTCAGGTTTGGTGTTTTGACATTATCTAATACTTAGTAACTCAGTCCTTTTTAACCCTTTTGAATAATACAAAATAAGTTCTGAGTGGTAAAACACATTTAGAACAATTTATCTCCATTTTCCACTTTGCCCATTCTTGTGCATGTGCTTTTCTTAGACCACATCAGTAGCCTCTAAAATGAGTGACACAACAGATCCTTTTAGTTCCCTGGGTCGTTGCTGCTATATTGAGTGCACTTTCACATTTGCCAATATATGTTTCAGATATCTGATATGAACAACATGTGAACATGTTTATTTTCTTAGATAAACTTGCTTAAAAGTGAACATAAGGTGTAAATGACAATTTTGTGGTGTATGTTATGTGGGATCTCCAAGCATCTGAAAGATACCCGAATGATTTATAAGGCCTGTAGGATGTGTACTCCGTAGTGAGGAGGAAAAGCGGAAAGATCAGTAAGGTGACAATTAAAACAATGTAGTTTCATCTATGCACTGTACTGTGGAATAGTATATAAAGCCAGTTCTGAACAAATTTTTAAATGGACAAGACAATAAAATAAGGGTAGATTGGTAGATTTTTTTCCTATCAGCAAAGTGTATATGTAAGTGTATATATATGTATGTACTTATAATGTTGCTGTCATTTTGGAGATAATTTCTGTTGGGATAGAAATTGTTGTTGGGATAGAAAAGAACAGTTTGAGTTCAGAAGACTTCCTTTCATTTTCCTTGAAAACAGAGCTTCCCCCCTCCCCCTTTTTTTTAAACAGTGCAACTATATTGAATGCCTTCATTATTATTTAAAAGTAAATTTAAAAAAATGAAATCCCATAGTGATGAGATACAGTGTTTAAATTACATGGCTTCCACACAGTCTGGCATAAGTGGCAGTGGTTCTTGTCTAAAGAAAATATCTTTATGCTTGTTCAAAATGTAGTGACAGTATTTTTGCCACGATGATACAGCTAAGCACAGGTATTACTTGGATTCTGCTCAGTGTCAGTTTTTTGTAGCATGAGACATTTTCTCAGAGACTGTTTGTCTAACCTATATTCCCCTTCTTCCCAATTCTCTTTCAGATAGCGGTTCTGTGGATGAAAAGGTTTAAAATCACGTATTTTCTATAGGGATCATGTATTTTGTTGATGTATGTTTGTGACTTATTTGACCTGTTTGGTTCCTTCATTTTAGTTGTTAAATCTGCATGTTTTTCCCAACTTTCCACTCTTTTGTTCTCCTTTGAGTGTATTGCAAATGTGTTGCATTTATAAACAGGATAACCCTCACTGTTGTGCTTATCATAATTGCCAACATAGGGGTCTGCTACTGTCAAACATGATATCTGGATTTTTGCCTCTAATTGTCATCTACACTGTAGGACTTAAAGGACAACAATATTTGGGAAGCAGTATCTTACCTTCCCATGGGTTCTTCCAGTGTATTTCACCAAATCCTGAATGCTACCAAAATGTATTCCAAAGCAATAGTTACTCTAGCTTTGGCCTGGAGCTGACCCTGCTAAACATTTTCATATTAGGTGTTACATGTTTGATGCAGTTAAATTCTGTCCAATGACTTACGAAGAACAACTGAGTAACTGTAATTTTTCTTTGGTCTTTATTAAAGGCTCGGATAGTAAGTGGAAGTTCCTTGGATACTTCCAAACTTTCTGCAGTCCAGGCATTTAGTGGGTGAGTACCAATATGACTGAATTTTGTAATTTACTGTGCAAATCAGTGTAATTGTATTTTTATGAAGTTTTCTTCTTATAAGAAATTAAATTAGTTTCAAAGAAAGATAGCAAGTTTCAGTTTCATTGTGTATATCTTCTCCTTTTACTTTAAGTCCTCCTTTTTTACAGAAATTAATACAAGAATTCAGTTGCACAGGTCAGCTGAATGACAAAATGTTTTAGCTCTTTGCATACAAAATTAAAGCCAGTTGAAGCTGTAGATTTGTTGCAGTTCTGCTGTAGTTTTGCTGAGAGTGAATGTGTTAGAAACATGTACATTTTGTTTGGTTTACTCCAGATGGAGTTGTTTTACATCCAGTTACAAGGATTCCTTCCTTTGAGGAACATATAATCTTCCTTTTTTGGATACTTTTTCACTATTCTGTTTGGAAAGGAAAAAAGGAAAGGCTTGGGTAAAATATGTCAGTTACATTAGTTAATTATTTAAAAGGGATATTATCCTCCTACTGCTGCTGCACCATATAAGCACTGTTTGCTGTAGTTGTGCTTTGTTACAAAGACAAGATATTGAGATCAGATTGTCTACTTTATCTTCCATATTCTCATTTGTATTTCTTAAAGGCTATGTAGCAGACTCTAGACACTATGAGGTCTTCCCACTTAGATTCCTATGCTTTGGGTTTATTTTCCTGTAAAAGGTACTAATGGTATTTGCTTAATATAATTCCCATGCTGTTGAAGAGAGTGATGCAATTTTCATTTAACTTACTTAGCTGCAAAACCTTGACATCCCAAAGACTGTTGTAGCTCTGTTTTAATCACGCTTTCTGCTCTACTTCTGCATACATAAACTAATCCTAAATTCTAAGATCCCTCAGCTGGCTTCAGCCTTAGCTGTGAGTCCTTTTCCATCTTGCCCCAGAATATATTGCTGTTTGAAGAGAGGGGAGATTCTTTCCCTCAAAACACTTAATACCTTGCTTTATCTGTATAGAAATACCTCAACTGCCTTTTTTGCTGCCTTACCCCTCCCTCTATCATAACATCGTGCTGTGAACCCACCTCATGCACCAGCACATCCCAAGTCCATGGCACAGATTGTAGCTCTTCATTCCCTGCAGTGATCTTCAATTGGCTGCATAAAGTGAGACAAAAGCCTCTGTTAAAAGGCAAAAGCTCCAGCTTTCCTGTTCTTGCCATGCCAGTATCAATGTTATCTTCATCTTTTTATTTTTCCTCTGCATTTTGTTGAAGATGAGACACTGTAGAATTCATCCTTCCAGTATTTTTAAAAAGTACATGGAGGTCAGATGAATCTAGAGTAGTACTGTTTTACTTCTTCCAGAAACTTGCTCTGTGGTAATTTACTGCTTGCCTGATGGCAGTGATGTCAGAGACTGATAATTTTACCACATGGCCTAATCTATTCTGAAATTAGCTAATGGTACACAGATGGCACTGCATGTAGATGATTACTTCTTTCCTTCAGTAGCATGTTCTCTCTGACAAATTCAAATAATGACTGTTATGCAGAATATCTTCAGCAGCACACAAAATACTCAGCGTTATAGGGATTTTTCTTGCACTGAATAACTTGTGTGCCTTTAACTTCATCATCTTGTATCTCAGGATGTTGTTGGGTTTAGTTATTGGAGGCAGGGGAGTAGAGAATTTAATGTGTAATGTCAATTACATAAGCATTTTTTCAATGTCTGTAAAGTTTAATGTTCCAAAGACTGTACACAGAGACTAATACATCACTGTCAATACAGCATTGCCTAGTTTGTTAGTTCTGGTAATGTAGCTATTCTCCTGTTTTCCACTAAATTTCATCTCACAATCCAGAGCAGTATATTATTTTTTACTTCCAGCTGATGGCTAATAGTCTTTGCATATTTACCATCCTCTTAAATATTATTAGAAGGGGCAAGTTTGTTCATGTACTGAATTTCTACTTCATGTCCCCAAAGTCAAGGCTGTTTCAGTAAAGATGCAAGAAAAAGTACTCCATATGCAGTTCTGCTAGAATCAGGCTGAGGTGTGTGTTTTCAGCACGCAGACATATTGGTTGAGTTCTTTTCCTACTGCGTCTCTGCTGGATTGTCCTACTCTCCACAAAAAAAAACAGAAATGTATCTTCCCAGGCAGGTGTATTATTTGTTTATTTGGCTGTGAGACATGAGAGTTTGGTGGGTCAACCTTTCCACATCTCTAGTGGATATTGTGCACGGTGTTGTGCACCTTTATTCCAGCCTTCATGCTATTAGCATGGCAGAGTTTAGAAACGCAGGCTATTTTTTTTCATTCCCTTGCTTTGAACCCCACCCCTCAAACAATCCTGATGGCTCAAACCACTGCAAGGCCACTGCTATCTGCTCCCTTACTAGAGCTGCTTTTCTCTCTATTTCTCTTTAATTTCAAAAAGAAAGGAAGAGTCATTGCTTATGTCAAATTATGCAGAGAGGCAACTGTTGGGTCTAGATGAATCCAAACTTTGATAAAAGTTTCAGGAATCTGTCAAAATGAGAATTCTTTACAGCCTTATGAGAGTATAACTGAAGAACAATTCTGAAAAATAAAAGCAGTGATGCAGCTATGGAAAGAAATAGTCTTTACCTTAAAAAAACCCAAACAAACATGGATTTAAGGTTTTACTACTGATTTAAGGTTTTACTACTGGGGGGGGGGGGGGGGGGTGCGGGTGGGTATTTGGGTTTGCTGGTTGATCTGGGGGGATTTTTTGCTTTTACCTTTTTTTTGGGAGGGGGTGGGAATTATTTGCCTGTAACTAAGCTTAATTGCATCAGAAATACAAGGAGAGTAATTAAGGATACTCCAGAGTCTACATAAGGTAGAAGATAAAAGTGTAGTTTTTCTTCTAAAGATAATTCAAGAACACGTTCATTCATGTCAAAATACAGAACACTAAGTACTAAACAATACAAGCTTCAGTGTCCTGCAGGTGAAGCAACTGCTTCAGATAATTTGTTGGATTCTACTTGCCTACAGCCATAAGGAACACAAGAATTTTTCATGCAGAAAACAGGATTTATTATCATTTCACTAGGTTTTTACAGAGAAGAGTATACTTTTATAATGAAGGCAACTGGAAGCATCTTGCCTTGTGGTTTCTTCCCTTATCATTTATAAACGGATCTGTTAAAATAACTTCTGATAATTGAGAGGCAAGTGATAGTGGGCTTTGAAGAATACTAATATAGAATTGAAGCCTACTAATCTAACAAATTTGTGGATGCTGAGTGCTCTGGATGGCATTCTGTCCCTCTGGTGTGACAACTGCACCATGCAGCTTGGTGTCATCTGCAAACTTATACTCAATTTCACTGTTTATGTAAATTGATGAAGATATTAGACAGTACTGGTCCCAATAAGGACCCCTGAGAGACACCACTTGCCACCAAAATCCACCTGGACATCAAGCCATTGACCAGTACCCTCTGAATGCAACCATCCATGTGATTGAATAATTAGTAATATTGTACAGATAACACAGAGGAAAAAAAAAAAACCCAGATGTTTCTGTTGAGCTGAACTTTAGCTGGAAATCATAATGAAAAGATTTCTGGGGAAGTACAGATTGAGTAAAAAATTGAGCTATTTAAAGAGAGGGAGGTGTGAATTACTGACTGAGCATAAATTACACCACTAATGTCATAATAAAATGTCTTCATATTATGTAGTCATCTGTCTTGACTCTGTCATTCTTACTGTTCCTTTAAAAGCCATGTTCTTTTCTTTCTTCTGTAACATCAACAGCATTCTTAATTAAGACATCCTATTTTCTCCCAGGAGAAAACCATCAGTCAGTCTTGAATGTGGATTATTTTTTCCTTGCTGTATGTTACTCTGCAGTGGCAGTAAAAGGAATTCAGTAAGAACCTCAGTTTTGATCATGCTTTATGTTAAAGAGCAGAACAGATAGTGATTTTATAGACATTGCATGTCAGAAGTAGCTCTTCTTAGCATTAAGAGCATCTCTTACATGCGATGAGTTTTATTCACTGCTGATCGAACTGCTCCTGAGTAAAAAGGAGCCCTGAGACCATTTACATAGACTTCAAGGACAGTACAGAGATTTCAAAATGCCTCCTTGATTTTAAGGTATTGTATTAGTTCTGCTAAGGGAGCACTAATCTTGAGAAGGGTGTGCAATTTTTTCTCTTTCCTATAATGTCGAGACCAGATTTTCTTTCTAGACTGTCTTTGCAATACTGTGGATGATTAATCCTTCTTACAATTTATTACTGATTTACTCTGGTGTAAGAGTCAAGAATATCAGCTAATGTAGTTTTAATACTGTTTGCTGATGCATGGGTTTTAACAATTTATTGTTTTTAGTTTGTGCCTTAGGAAATAATTCAGTGTTTTGGGGCTTTTTGTATGGTGGCTATTGTTTTGGTGTTGGGTGTCTGGGTTTTTTCTTTGTTTTTTTTTTCTCTGGGAGTGGGAGCATGGGGCTTTGGTTGCTTTTTGTTTATTTGGATTTGTGGGGGCTTTTTGTTGCTCTTGTTATTTGGGGCAGGGAATGGGTGTTTGGGTTTTCCCCCAACTATTGGAAAAAATAAAGGAAAAAATATTTGAAAAGGTGGTGCTTTGAGACCACCTCACCCAACGCGAGAATAAAGTCATTTTAGCTGGATAGCATCAGCGTTCTGTAAGTGACAAGCATGGCAGGGGAAAAAAATGAGATCAGAACTTCTTTGCAAACATTTTTCTTTTTTATCAAGAGCTGAGATGGGCCCCAGAGGCCTATTAGTACAATTTGGAGTATGTATTGGTCTGCTTTAGCTTGCACCTGAGGATGAAGCACTCAACAGATTTATGATCAGAAGGCAGAGGGAGGCTCAAAGCTGTAGTCACAAGATCTGTTTTGCTTCCTCAACCAGGATCTGAGCATCTTTCAGCATATCCTAATGTGTGATTAATTCCTATCTTTACTACAGAAATATGATTAACAAACAATTTCAAAATGTTCATGACATGTACATGCATACTCATCCGAGTACACAATCTATCAAGTGCATATAGTCCTTTAGAATAACATCCTCTACCTCAAAATGTTCTGATAGCTTCTTGAATTGGTCAGGATAAGAGATTCTCTTCTACAGAAGGGTTCAGTCTTTTTTCCTTTCTTTTTAATACAGTATTTTTAGCTCATATTAAGACATTTTTAATCCAACTTTCATTTTCAGAGAAAGTACTAGGTATTACTGTGGTGGTATTTTCATATACTGATGACCAAGAAAAGCTGTTAATCCTATAATTACTTCTATAGTGCTGGTCTTTTCTCCCAGCGTTCATATACAATATTAAACCTCCAATTTCAGTATTCTGCTCTAGCAGAAACTATGTATTTCTCCCCAGGCGTGCATTTGTGGGACTTGAGACAGTGTGACTGTCGTGGAATTATTGAGCATTAACTTACATGGCTCCATTTTTATGATTTTACAGAAGCCACTGGCTACATTTTATGATTATAACATGCAGCATTAATAAATTTCTTTTTCCCTTCCTTAACATCTAGTTCAATCTTCAAAAAATTCACCTGAATTTTCATGAGATAATGTGGTGGGTTGAAGTTTCCCCTCAACATTCACTTTGCCAGACCAACTCAGTTAGAAGTTAGACCAGGTTTAGAAGTTACTAAAGCTGCCTACATACTTTATTTATCATATTTAACTACCTAAATTTAAGTATGCTGACAGACAGACTCATCTGACCTGAAATCTTAAAAACTTCAAGAATATGAAGTATCCCAGTAACCTAATATGTATTTCATCATGGAGCGATTTACAAAACAAAACAGTGAAACCTCACCTCTTTATTATTCTCATGACCACTAGTGAATTTGTAGCATGCCATAAATCTAAATTTATAATTCTATCCTGTAAAACTTAGGACTAAACCAGGTGGGGAGGGGGAAGTTTGGAAGTTTTTGGACAGTTCAATATATCAACTATACAGCAAAGAGTATCACAGTTTCCAAATAGGGTTTTGTGTAGTTTAGTAAAGGAGCTGTCTGCTTACATAGTCTGAAAGGAAGATACAGTTGATCAAGTTCCTATCTGAAAAAAAAATGAAAGCTATATCTGTATATACATGTAGGCATACATATAGACTAGCTGTCATGTTTTTCACCATACAGACTACCTACTAGTTACACAACAGAAATTAATGCATGTTTTACTGTTGGGAGTTGCATCTGAATTGCTGCACTGAACTGTCAGTCTAGAAAAAAGAAAAAAAAAAAATCAGGTTCTATTTGAAGATATTACTGTTTTCATCAGGAGTTCATTTTGAGTGTTTTGATTATAACTTTCAAGTCCTATGTTTGTAATAAAGGAGGAAGAATAATTTCACTTGAACAGTGTGGGCTTGATCAGTGCTAGCAGGATCAGACTAAATAGGGTGGTGTTGCTGCTGTGACTAAGTGGAAATTACTTACTGTAATGCTTTAAAGCCATTTGTATGTGTGCTTTCTTTAGCATCCTACTAACAGCCCAAATACTGGGGAATCTTTGTAGAAATTTTTTCTAACTGTAGCACACACAAGTACGATCCAAACTGTCTTAAAATGCATGTGACACCAAAAGTCAGCCTAATGCAGATTCGATTCTCTCTGGAGAATTGCAACAGAACTGCATTGTTCCTGTGCTGAAAAATGCATTTATGCTTTTTCCTGTGGAGTTTTGGATGCCAGCTCCCAGTTTAGCTACAAATAAAGGGAAAAAAAATCAATTCCCTGGTATGTGAATCCTGAGTTGATGAAACTCTAAAATAATTAGTTTTCTGCTGTCTGGTTGCTAGCAGACATAAAGTGAAGCAAATTGATTCTGTGGAGTGACAGGTTATCTGATTAAGTATTTGTTCGTGAACCTAACACATCACTGTATTCTGTACTATATCAAAAGTGAGTCAAGGAAAATTGCCCTGTACAAGCCCTAGAATTGCGGAGCACAATTCATCAACTGGAGGGGAAAATTTCTTTCTCCTGTCTTAGCAAGCTTGTCATATTACAGGCAGATAGAATATTTCAGGCATCATCCTATGTGCACTGACCTCACATTTGAGTATAGAGAAAAATGCTCTAGTGGGCAGAAGATAAGGAAAGTAATTTTAACAAAGCTGAACAGTTGCAGAAAGTATTAGAATATTTGTACTTTTTCTTTTAAATTCTTTGCAGTACATAGAATATTTAATGATTCTTACATGTCAAGTCTATTTATTTTATGAATTATTTTGTCCTTTTGTCTACAAATATTCTTTGGACTAAGTGGTCTCTATGCTGTACAGCAAGTCGTTACTGGGTCAGTCATGGCTGTTAATACATCTTTTATCAAATGCAGTGAATAGCTCAGAAATTATTCATCCACTGTAAGGCCATTGATATGAAAACATCTTGTAGTCTTCTGTTCCTTACTGCACTGGTAAACAATACCACAACCTTCTATTACTTAAAGATGATGTAACAAGTAATTTCAAACTTAGCACCTTTCATAATGAAATATATCTTTAAAGGACTACTTTAACGTTAAAACTGAGTTCCTATGGAAAAGTACAGTTTAGAGCATGAACATTATGAGAAAATATTCTGAATTCTGTTTAAAGGGTTTCTTACAAGAAGAATATCTAACACTCTTGCTGCATATTGTTAGTATTGAGAGTATTTAGAGACTGCAGTTTAATCATATTTTTTTCAAAATCTTAGAAATAATCTCCTATGTACCTCAGGGTTTATAGAACCTAGAAAAAAGAGTATATTCTTCCCATATATTATTTTTATATCTTTAATCCAGTTTTGTCAATATGGATCAAAATTGAATTTCAGGCTCTTAGAGCTCCAAAATTGCTTTCAACTGTTGCAGAATCAGAACTTGTCTGTGAACCAATAGGTGATCATAAAATAAAGTAGAATGTTGACCTTGTCCTTTAGCTAAATGTTGATATACATTGTGGGGAGTATATAATGGCTGTGTTTATTTGAAGCTTTTGTTCCAGAAAATAGCAATTTAACAGAAACTCACATCTCTTAAAACAACTTTAATCCATCCTCAAAAGTAAGAAATTATTCTCTGTATTCAGAGTATTACCCATACTACAATCCGTAAGTGAAATGTCAATTAACAACATACTACTCAGGAACCTTCTTGCAAGTGCTTATCCGTTAGCAATAAATAACTTCATAACTTGAAGACATCATGAGATAGAACACTCAAAGACACTTTCAACTTACTCAGCTTCTAAAGATTTTGAACTTTTTTTTTTTGCTCTAATCTCTTAAGAAAAAGTCTCTTATTTTGAATCCATTTCTACCCTTCACTTTATTCAGAGTGTGATCTGTGACTTTACCCTTCACAGTGCCACTTTGAAGAAAAGGACTTAGGGAGGTTCAGCATCCCTCAGGAAGAAACAATTTAACACTACAACAAAATTCTGCTTTTTAGAAAAAATAGCAGTACACAACCTAAGGATGCAAACATCACTGCATTCTGAGTCATGTTTCAAATGTAAAACATATCTGTTGTTTTCTTTGCAAGAGAAAGGGCAAAAATTCATTGTCAAACAGCATTTCACTGAAGAGTATCAATGCTTGAATTAGAGCTCAGTTTTCCTACTAGGAAATAAAATGTACTCTCCTTACAGCTTTACTCCTCCCAGCTACCTGAAACTAGTTGTTGCTTTGTGTGGTAGTGATATGTGATTTATTTTTTTTTAACTGATGTGAAAAAGGGTGCAATTTATGGGGAAAAAAAAAATATTGTGTGATGGAAAAAAAAAGTATTGCATTTTCATCAGCTGACTTTGGCACCATAGGCAAAAGAATATTGAATTACTAGGGCAGAGGAAAGATAATCAAAATAGCTGATGGTGTTGGGAGAAGTGAGCATGGGGTTTTGAAAAACTAATCTTTATCCTGTTTGAATTTGTTGAGAAAGCTTCTAGACTCCATGGAGTTTTCAGGAGTTTAACTGAACAGTTTTGGAGATTGAATCTTGTGAGCATCAGTGTAAGTGTTAGGAGACCTTTACTAAGATTTTTGCAGATGTATTAAACAACCAGATTGAATGAATGAATGTGTAAATTATCCTGAACACTATATTTAATATTTTTAAATCTATATGAGAAATTACTTTCAGAGTGTCTTTGTTTATGACAGATATGAGAAACAGTTGTTGTTCCCTCTGTGGAATTTCTCTCTGTACTAACAGCTCCAAATGTCTAACAGCTAACTTTTGAGCTTTAATATTTGGCAGTTGTGATGAATGCTTCATCATGGTAACACGATTTGCAGGAGCAGAGTATAAAGCAGTATTTTCTGACTCATTATTTCTACGATTAGCTTTAACAGTTAACAGTCCCCTTGATGCTAACTTACCTCTTGCATCCAAAACAAAGATTTCAGTGCCCATTGGTTTTGCCCCAAATGGTTATTTCCACTTTGCGGTTTTGTAAGTTCATTTTGAGCCCATCTTTGGAATTTGTCCCATTATGTAAAAGTACTCTTTGACATTAAGGATAGCTTCTCAAATTCCTTTTGCAATTTATTCTACTTGGAGAGCTGCCCAAGTAGTCTGTCAGCCATGATTTGCTCTATTAATTTCCTAACTCTTTTATGTTGTAACTCTGCTTGTCTCACAATATCTTAGAAGCAGAATTTTGTGTGAGAGAGCTTCCCCATTTCTTTGCAGATCAGAAACTGTTACTGACAAAATTTCACCAGAACTTCAGAGTGTGAGAATTACTAGACAGAAGGCAAACAAATACCCCTAACAATATAGATACTGTTTTGCTCTTTTATCTTTCCTCTCCTCTGATTCTAGTTCAGTTAAGCTTCACTTATGCTGAGCTTTACAAATCCCCTATCAAATACAGCCCAAGAAATAAAATTTGCTGCTCTGAATCTGTTGAAAGTAAAGAGTGGAAATAAATACTGCCACTCTATTGCTGTGTTCGTTTCTCCCAAAAGTCTCTAGAAGAGTAATGGGACTAAATAGAACCCCATTTTATTCCAAGCGAGAGAGAAAAGTTATTGTAGGCTTTGCCTTAAAAACAAAATGAAAACAACAACCCCAACAATAAACTAGTCAAAAACACCAACCAAACTTCAGTGATACTGAATTTGACAAAGACATCCATCTAGCCCAGCATCTTGCTACTCCTGACACTGGCCAAAACCAGAAACTGTCAGAAAAGTGTAAGCATAGGTGGATAAAATATCCATAGCATAGGATACTCCTCTAGACTTCTAATAGTTTGTAATTCAGAGATTGCTTACACTGAAGTTGGTGCCTTTTATTTGTAATGTTTATTAATGTATTTAATTTCTCCTAAATAATTTGGGTTCTGATTTATGAGTTCTATTGCCTTACATGGATTTGTCTTGAAGATACTAGCAGTGGAGGTATCAGAAATTTGTCTGTCCCTAAACTGCTTGCAGTCTGGCATATTAGCATAACCTAGCATTGATTTCCATTTATATCTATATGATAGACCTTAAATAGTGACAGCTGAAGTCTCTGATTCACAATTCCTTTTGCATTTAGCTGTAGCTGTGGAACTGCAACAACTCTACATAACAGGAGTTTAAGCCAAAGTCTTGGCTTAAATAACCACAGAATTTGTCAACTCTGCTGTGGCAAGGGGTTGTAATTAGGTCAGCAGAGGAGTATTTGGGACAAAATACTGACACTTCAGAAAGTAAAAATTCTGACCTAGTTTCAGTTAGATCACTTTTCACCCAGTAATTGTAATCTGTATAAATTAACCAAGGGCTTTCAGATGCTTAACTGTTTGCTGTGACATATATACTATACACAGAGGCAGAGATAGAAATGCAAAAGCGACCAAAAAGAGTGTTTGAGACTGTACCAAACAGAAGGAACAGGGAGGAGAAAGGGTTGGGTTTTGAAAAAATATGGTATCTCAGCTTCTCTGATACTCAAAGCATTTCTGAATAAGATCTAAAAAATACATAACAATCTTCCAACATCCACTGTAGAAAAAAAATTCAGGAAGATAATACCTGTGTTACCTATTCTGAAGCATCAGGCAGATTGCTACAGATCATAATGTTCTCTTTTAAATCCTACTGATATGTCAGCCTTTTATTCTTTATAGTGGGCTCAGGTGGTTCTTTGCTGTTTTTTTTCAAGTTGCATGTGAGAGCTAATGGGAGGTTTTAATATATGAATAAAGATAAAGCTTAACCAGGAAGAGAAAACAATGATGGTCGTAAGGGAATTATCTTAAATTGTGACAAGTTCTGTTTTCCACATTCACATGGACTCATATGAGCAGATACGATTATCGATTTAGTTAGGTACTTTACTCTTTGTATGAAATTTATTACAATGTTGGCCTCCATCTAAGCTACCAGAATTACAAGTCCTTTTGATGAAAAGCTACTGTTACAACTTCTAAATCCATGCTAAATCATTTTAGCAGGTATTAAGCAACCTTTCAGCTACTCTTTAATTTGTGTGAGTGCCCGGAGAAAAAATGTTAGCCACACCAAGGTCACTCTCATTCTTTTTTTCTGTAAGAATCAGAGCACTTACCTTCTGTAGAAAATAGCTGCTAATTTGGATTTTAACTGTAAATACAGATATGATAAGCAGTTCTTAAGGATGCAAACTTGTAAGTTCCAAGTCTTTATTTTCTCCTTTGCCTTTTCTTCGCCTACAGTGCTGGTCGTGGGCTATATGGAATTGATAGCATGCCAGACCTGCGTAGAAAGAAATCTTTTCCCATTGTTAGAGATGTGGTAAGTAACATCTGATCCCATAAAACTGTTGATTTATTTGTCATTTGTCTAGATCTTTCTTTGTAATTACCATTGGACATGTGAATGACAGTTTTTTCAGCTATTTTATGGAAAAAGGTATCTTGAGAGAAGGGACTGTGGCCAGTAAGAGTCAGTGTGACAGTTATTAGGATGCACTAGATAAGCCTCAATATCTCATAGAATATTTAGATATTGCTTGTGGAATCGAATCAAGTAACATGCTTTTCATGGAGTAATATAAGCTACTTATTTTTGCATTGATTTAACTTATGGAGGCAATTATTGAGTGCTTGGGATGCAGATTGACTTGGTTCATTATGATACTGAAAGAGGAAGATAGTTCCTTTTGTAAAAGCAACCCTTTTTCAGTGTGAATGTTTTCAAGATTTATGCATACTTTTGCCATAAGATGAGGTGTGTTATTTTAGCAGTCATTGTAGGCAATAATAATCTTGCCAAATAAATGTCAGAAAGGTGAAAAGAATGGCATTTACTTTGAGATTAATTCTGACTTCCAGTCTAAACATGATTAAGTAGAATCTCTCTGCTCCGAAGGATTTCAGGTGCCATTCACATTTTTCTTTTTATTTTCCTGAAGTATAAAATCATAATTCAGTAAAATACCTATTTAGCCTCTGGTGGTGGTATGCCCCCAAACCAATTTCTCATTGTAAAGAAATTATGGGAAGTCAGGAGAAATAAATTGTTATTATGGTTGTTTTCAAAAGATCAATCTTTGCCAAATTATTGTTGAATGTATACTCAGCTACTCTGTTCAGCTACTCTACAATGTTATACCATACTATCTGACTGTTCACATAGAGAAAGAAAGCAACCACTTTAGAATAGAATTCTTTCTGGAAACATTGAGAAGTTCAATTTATGACATAGTAGAGCAATCTCATGTGATCTCTGCTCTTACAATAGATTGATTCCAAAATACCTAATTTAATTCTCAAGTCCTTCTAAGATCTTCTATCATAGAATCATAGAGTGGTTGGGGTTGTAAGGAACTTCCAAAGGTTGTCTAGTTCAATGCCCCTAGGGTGAGCAGGGACATCCTCCAGTAGATCACGTTGCCCCGAGCCCCTAAGGTGATCAGGGACATCCTCCAGTAGATCAGGTTGCCCAGAGCTCCTAGGGTGAGCAGGGACATCCTCCAGTAGATCAAGTTGCCCAGAGCCCCTAGGGTGATCAGGGACATCCTCCAGTAGATCAGGTTGCCCCGAGCCCCTAGGGTGATCAGGGACATCCTCCAGTAGATCAGGTTGCTCCGAGCCCCTAGGGAGATCAGGGACATCCTCCAGTAGATCAGGTTGCTCCGAGCCCCTAAGGTGATCAGGGACATCCTCCAGTAGATCAGGTTGCCCAGAGCCCCTAGGGTGAGCAGGGACATCCTCCAGTAGGTCAGGTTGCCCAGAGCCCCTAGGGTGAGCAGGGACATCCTCCAGTAGATCAGGTTGCCCAGAGCCCCTAGGGAGATCAGGGACATCCTCCAGTAGATCAGGTTGCTCCGAGCCCCTAGGGAGATCAGGGACATCCTCCAGTAGACCAGGTTGCTCCGAGCCCCTAGGGAGATCAGGGACATCCTCCAGTAGATCAGGTTGCCCAGAGCCCCTAGGGAGATCAGGGACATCCTCCAGTAGATCAGGTTGCCCCGAGCCCCTAGGGTGATCAGGGACATCCTCCAGTAGGTCAGGTTGCTCCGAGCCCCTAGGGAGATCAGGGACATCCTCCAGTAGATCAGGTTGCTCCGAGCCCCTAGGGAGATCAGGGACATCCTCCAGTAGATCAGGTTGCCCAGAGCCCCTAGGGAGATCAGGGACATCCTCCAGTAGATCAGGTTGCCCAGAGCCCCTAGGGTGATCAGGGACATCCTCCAGTAGATCAGGTTGCTCCGAGCCCCTAGGGAGATCAGGGACATCCTCCAGTAGACCAGGTTGCTCCGAGCCCCTAGGGAGATCAGGGACATCCTCCAGTAGATCAGGTTGCCCAGAGCCCCTAGGGAGATCAGGGACATCCTCCAGTAGATCAGGTTGCCCCGAGCCCCTAGGGTGATCAGGGACATCCTCCAGTAGGTCAGGTTGCTCCGAGCCCCTAGGGAGATCAGGGACATCCTCCAGTAGATCAGGTTGCTCCGAGCCCCTAGGGAGATCAGGGACATCCTCCAGTAGATCAGGTTGCCCAGAGCCCCTAGGGAGATCAGGGACATCCTCCAGTAGATCAGGTTGCCCAGAGCCCCTAGGGTGATCAGGGACATCCTCCAGTAGATCAGGTTGCTCCGAGCCCCTAGGGAGATCAGGGACATCCTCCAGTAGGTCAGGTTGCCCAGAGCCCCTAGGGTGATCAGGGACATCCTCCAGTAGATCAGGTTGCCCAGAGCCCCTAGGGAGATCAGGGACATCCTCCAGTAGATCAGGTTGCTCCGAGCCCCTAGGGAGATCAGGGACATCCTCCAGTAGATCAGGTTGCTCCGAGCCCCTAGGGAGATCAGGGACATCCTCCAGTAGATCAGGTTGCCCAGAGCCCCTAGGGTGAGCAGGGACATCCTCCAGTAGATCAGGTTGCCCAGAGCCCCTAGGGAGATCAGGGACATCCTCCAGTAGATCAGGTTGCCCAGAGCCCCTAGGGTGATCAGGGACATCCTCCAGTAGATCAGGTTGCCCAGAGCCCCTAGGGTGAGCAGGGACATCCTCCAGTAGATCAGGTTGCCCAGAGCCCCTAGGGTGAGCAGGGACATCCTCCAGTAGATCAGGTTGCCCCGAGCCCCTAGGGTGATCAGGGACATCCTCCAGTAGGTCAGGTTGCCCAGAGCCCCTAGGGTGAGCAGGGACATCCTCCAGTAGATCAGGTTGCCCAGAGCCCCTAGGGAGATCAGGGACATCCTCCAGTAGATCAGGTTGCCCAGAGCCCCTAGGGTGATCAGGGACATCCTCCAGTAGATCAGGTTGCCCAGAGCCCCTAGGGAGATCAGGGACATCCTCCAGTAGATCAGGTTGCCCAGAGCCCCGGCAAGCCTGACTTTGAATATCTTCAAGGATGGAGCCTCAACCACCTCTCTGGGCAACTAGTTCCAGTGTTCCACCACCCTCATGGTAAAGAACTTGTTCTTTACATCCAATCTAAATATCCATTGCCCTTCATCCTATCGCTACAGGCCTTTGTAAACAGCCCCTTTCCAGCCCTCTCGTAGGCCTCCTTCAGGTACTGGTAGGCCACTAGTAGGTCTCTCTGGAGTCTTCTCTTCTCCAGGCTGAACCTCAGCTCCCTCAGCCTGTCCTTGCAGGAGAGGTGTTCAGCCCCCTGATCATTTTCATGGCCCTCCTCCGGACCTGCTCCAACAGGTCTGTGTCCTTCTTGTGTTGAGGGCTCCAGAGCTGGACACAGCATTCCTGGTGAGGTTTTACCAGAGCAGAGTGGCAGAATTGCCTCTCTCAATCTGCTAGCCATGCCTCTTTTGACACAGCCTAGGATGTTGTAGATCATGGGGTTTTATGTTTACACATGTGACTATTTCATAAAAGTAAAGATAATGTTGTTAGAAATGAGTGCTATATCCTTTTGACACTGACTGAAATATCAACTGATACGGGTTTTTGTTGCAATAAATCTAAAAATTATTAATATTCTTTATAATTTCTTTCCTGTCTTGGCTGGATTTTTCAGGCAATGGTAAGTGCTTTTATACTGATAAATGTTTTTAAATGCTTATTATAACTCAGGGATTTCATGACTGTCATACTGGAAAATAGAAAAACTGTTTTATGACCAAGACTTTAATCCTAAATGAAGTCATGCCATATGTGAATATCTTGCCCTCAGCATTATGTGTACCAAAATTATCAGGAAAAAAACAAACTGTTAAAAAGTCACCTATGTATTCCAGGTATCCTTTTGAATGATACAGGCAGATTGTTTAGGACCCAGTTGTGACATTTCCCCTGCGAAACTGAATAGCTTGAGATAACTACATAAAGAGAAGTTGAAGAGTTCCAGACTTGGAAATCCTCTTGTATCAATCAACTAAATTCTTCGATCTTTCGTGTAAAAGATGAATTTTCTAAACCAAATAAGGATTCTTAGACACTATTGTCTATTTTTTTTCCTGATAACTAAATTAATGACTTGTGGAAATAGTTTCTTTTTCCTCCAACTCTGGCACTTTCAGAGTTCCCTCCTTATCTTTCAAGTCCCTCTGCATTTCCAGTTTCTCTGCACTACTTTTCATTCTTTGAACACGGAATCTCAATATATTTTTTTATCCAAATGGTGTACATACTTTTAAAGGTACATCTTTAACTCCTATTTGGTTCCATAAATTCACATTTGAAAATCAAATTTTCAACAACAGCCTTCATAGTACTTTTCTTCCTAAGTCTCTTAGATAAGTATTTCCACTAATGCACTGGGACTCTACTTTCCATGCTTGTTTTAGATTGGAGAGGATAAAGCAGTCAGAACCCATCTACAGGAACAGTTCTTTTCGTTGCAGTCAAATACAGAAGGCTTGAACAGGCTTCTGTTTACTGTGGAGCAAAAAAAAAAAAAAAAGAGTCTAGTAGAACTAGAATTTTTTTGAGCTGGGACCATAACCAGAAAGAGAAAGAGAAATAATTACAGTGGAGCTGAGCAGTACTTAATTTGTGATGGCCAAACAGGTGTGGTGATCTGCTCAGTCAGGACAAAAGGTTGCTATTCTATTTTTCTGTCTCATTATGCTTCAGTCTTTGCTTCTGTTAATGCAAGTCATCATTTCAAATATTATGAACACTCTGGAAAATGTCTGATTTAATTTGACTTAAAGATGAATTTATACAATTGCTGTAATTAGGCAAATTTAATCATTTGATATTTCAAAAATGTGTTATTACTTAGCTATATCATCTCATCATGAGAATTCAAGAGTAATTTTTGAATCCTTTCTGCTATTGTAAAACAACTGCTGGGTTCATATTGTTGAAATGAACACACCAGGTCAAACTACTGCCCATTTCAGCTAAAACAATAATGCAATGATTCTTTTTATGAGCCATTTAAAGAGGCCATAACTTGAGTGTAACAATTTAAACTCTTTTAATATTGAAGACATATGTATAAATTCAGGTGTTGTGAGTTGTCAGAATAATCATTAAATAAAAGCTAAACATCTGGAACATTTTACATTAATTATGTTATTTTCTATCAACTCTTTATATAATTAATAGACAAGCTGAATTTAATAGAGCAATATTCATATATGGCATAAACCATAAAAATAATTTAACTGTGTTTGTATGCTAGTGAGTTTTTACATTCAACTAACTGCAAATCATGATATCATTACATTCCTTTATTTCATGCTTGTGTTTTCCAAACATTAAGAATTACTTGTGGGGAAATGAAGAACTTATTGATGAATTTGCTTAGGTTTTATCATTTTCCATGCCATTTCTGACTAACATTGATATTTAGAATGATCTTAGAGGCTGGGTGGGACATGCTATTGTGTCTGTGCTGTGGAAACAAATACAAAGTAATAGTAAATGGTGTTACAAGGGTGTCTAGCAATGATTGTATTGTTAAGCTGAGCTGCCATTTCTTTTCTAAATCTGTTTTCTGGGCCTAATACTGCAGTTCTGTTGAACATTTAAGCATCAGACACCAACTTTTTAAATAGAAAAATTATAGGAATTGGGTAAGTCATTTCAGACAATATGTTGTTTCCTTTTGGGTGATTCCTTTCTCATTTCTTAGAATCACAGAACAGTAGTGGTTGGAAGGGACCTCAAAAGATCATCTAGTCCAACACCCCTGCTAGGGCAGGATCACCTAGAGTAGGTCAGACAGGAGCACATCCAGGCTGGTTTTGTATGTCTCCAGAGAAGGAGACTCCACAACCTCCCTGGGCAGCCCTTTTCAGTGTTCTGTCACCGTCACAGTGAAAAAGTTTTTCCTTATGTTCACATGGAACCTTCTGTGCTCCATTCCCTGCACCACAAGCAACAGACTACAAATCCGTTTACCAAAACAATGATAATTAGCTGCACCTTGTTTCCAAAAAATTAGTCTACCAACATTTATCCTTCCTCTCTCTAAAATACTCCCTTCTATTTCATCCTTAGGAACAGGTACTGTTCTCTGTGTTCAGTGCTTCAGGCTGCTGAATTATTACCAATTACAGTATCTTAAAACAGAAGTTTAATCCATAACAATTGTTAACTTTCCTGGTTTATCACAAATCCTTCTAGATATCACATTCTTCTATTATCCTTCCAATTTGACAAATAAGATCAGCCTAATTAGGACACTATAACGGTTTTAGACTCATTTCTTATTAAGAAGCAAAATAGGTAAGCTGTGTGATTCCAGGAGTACTCCTTGGGAGATTTGGGACTCAAGGGCACATGACAGGGTCAGAACTGCTTCCCTCCTTGTTTTTCCTCACAGGATATATTGTCTATTTGTTGATGTATACCAATAGCATGAAACTGCAGTTCTACTGGCCCATGTACTTTGATATATTGCTGGAGCACAGAACACAGTAGCATTCACTACCTTATATTCAAGGTTAATGTTATTATGCCCTTTGTATTCCTGCCCAGACAGTAGTCCACATTGCTCTATAGCCTCAAATGGCTATTGTAGTGTAATTTAGACCTAAAGGATCAAACACACTTCTAACTGTAAGGGACATGAAGACCAGAGGTCAAAACCATAACACTAGCATACTGCAGGCAGCTAAATGTATATGGCTGCTTTCCAAAGCTTTGAGAAGGAACCTATACTTCAAGAGGAATCAGAAAATGAGTGTTTTTAAAATTAAACTTTTTAAACCTTAAACTCTACTGAGTCTTTGTATTCCCAATACACTTTTCTTTGCAGTGTCTCTCTTTGATGTATGTGTTCTGTAGCATTCAGTTTTGTCACAAGAAGTTTTAAATGGCAAAGATTGTTTAATCTTTCTTGTCACTTTGTCATCCTCAAAGAAAAGCAAACAGAATTATTTGATGTTTAAAACAGAATGAAAACAAATGGTAACAAATGAATGGCAGACTTGTAAACAGCAGAGTTTAGAATAAATTAAATTAAAAAAAAAAAGAAAAAGAGAGGTTCCTTGCATCACATATTAATTATAATAGGACAGTGATGAATCATATCAAATATTTCTGTGCCAAGGATGGCATCTTACACTTTAATTGGTTTCACAAGATTAATAATCTTGTGTCTATCTGCAAGTTTAATTATTATCAAGGGAGAGTTATTGAAAATTGAATTAATATGTTCTCAGGGGAAAGTGAGAATTAAAAATTAAAATTAGCAGTCTTAATAGCTCTAAATACAATATTAAAAATCCATTTAAGTTATGTCAGTATTTAGAATTATAAAATAGGAAGAAATTGGTAGTTGTCTCTCTATCCAAAGATTAATGATGCAGTTCCTCCACTGATGTAAGCCTAAATTTCTTCTGACTCAATATGTATTTAACAAAAGATTGTCATATGCAAAAATATCACTGGAACCTTTACTGTAATAGCTCTATGATGGTGGACTACAGAGACCCAGCTCACAGTAAGGTGAAAATCTGTATCTTCAAAATGCAGGCAACAGACTTGAGGTTAGTTTATGCTTTAAGTGATCATCCTCATACTGCTAGATTATGAGGGCAGCAGATGACAGATTCCAGAAGAAAAGAGAAAAAAGCATAAGTGTACAGACACACTTGGAATTATTTAGAATAGGGAAAAGGACACATGAGCCTAGTTTTGCAGGTAAGATGCAGTAATATAGCAGCCTAAAGGTTAATATTTTGTACAGTGGAATAAATCTTACTTGTTTCTGTCTCACCAAAAGGTCTGTTTATAGCAGGATTAATATTCAGAATGGAAATATTATTTGGAAAACATGCAGAACTCTTTTCCATGGAGTCTTTTTCCTTCTGATCATAATAGTCTATAATTAATTCTTGAGGACCCATTTAAATTACACACATTGCACTAAGGAAGATAACTTTTCCTTGTTTATTGCACGTTAAAAGACACTTTATTTTGAGTGCCTTTTTTGTGTAGAGACTGTCTCTACAACCAAGGACAGCCACGTAGCTATTCACAGTATTGAATTAATACTGTCTTTAAGGGGGAAAAAATACATGTTTGAGTTTCCTAAAGACATTTTATTTAAGACAACTAGCATTTTACACATACTTAGTTTAAAAATGCTTAGTGTGTTACAAAAAATATTATCTAGACTGACAACATGAACTGTAAAACTATTGCAAAATGATCTCCCATGTTGCTGCAGGCACAGACAGATTCCAAATTGGGGCAGGATGCTTATCCCTGTACCACATTAATTTGGTTGGCAAAGCGGAAGAATAGTGACAGCCCGCGGTTTGAAATAAAAAAAGTGAGTCATAAAGCTCTGAAGAACAGGTTTTATATTAGAGATGGCAGTTCAGCTAGACACTGCTGAAAGAAACAGGGATGATGATGGAAAGTGTGCTTGTATTATCACAGTATCACCAAGGTTGGAAGAGACCTCAAAGATCATCAAGTCCAACCTGTCACCACAGACCTCATGACTAGATGATGGCACGAAGTGCCACATGCAATCCCCTCTTGAACATCTCCAGGGATGGTGACTCTACCACCTCCCTGGGCAGCCCATTCCAATGGTGAATGACTCTCTCAGTGAAGAACTTCCTCCTCACCTTGAGCCTAAACTTCCCCTGGCACAGCTTGAGACTGTGTCCTCTTGTTCTGGTGCTGGTTGCCTGGGAGAAGAGATCAACCCTCTCCTGGCTACAACCACCCTTCAGGTAGTTGTAGACAACAATGAGGTCTCCCCTGAGCCTCCTCTTCTCCAGGCTAAACAATCCCAGCTCCCTCAGCCTCTCCTCATAGGGCTTGTGCTCAAAAGTTGTGTTGCAAACACTACCTGAAAGTTTTTGTAACTCCTCCAGTTTTGCTTAAATCCAAAAGCATATTCAAGAACTACTTGCCTTCCATGACTCAACAGTTTGAGGTAGTGTAATTTTTAACAGTTTTGCTTTTGCTTTAGACACTTGCAGCTCGAAAATCTGGTATTTCCATGGGCATGCTCATCCGGACCTCCATAAACACTGATGAAATGGTAAGTAAGTTCAGGTTTCAGTCATTTGAATAACAGAGAAGACTTTGTTCACAGTGCTTTAGAAATTATTGCAGCCTTAGACACTCTAAACTGGCTTCAAGTGAGTGTATAAACATTCCCTTTATTATATAGGAACTTCCAGGGGTCTTAAGCAGAATTTTCTGCCCAATTCACAGTGACAAGACCATGTATTCTTCTGCTGACTCACATCCATGACAGTCAGAAGGCACTAAGCAAGAAACCTATTTTTACAAAATAGTTACTTAGGCAAACCTTTTTATTTTACATTGTTTAGCTGCACTGTGCTTTACCTGCAGTCTTTCAATGTCTGTCTTTGTCACACCATGAATATAATTATAGAATGAGAGGAATCTGCAAGAGGTTTCAATGTGTTGTGGCTTGGGTTTTTTCGTTCCCCAGTCCTTACAGGTGACTGGGACATTATTTGATTTTCTAAATGTGAGTCCTGCTAATAACACACATGATTCCAGATGAAGAAATATTTAGCAAGAAAAGTGAAATGTTGCATTTTTCTTACACTGTTGTTAAACTCCATCGTAGAAGAATGGGAGAGAAGATTATGTTGACAGGTATTCTAGGAGCTGAAACCCATGGCACAAGAATACACATGTCCATCACTGATTTATTATGATCTTTTGTTCTTATATGGTAATCATAAAGGAACAATTTGGTAGTGCTCGAGGATAGATTGATGAGGTAGGAAACAGCTGGTGTTTGAAATGATCTTTCAGTGGAAGCAGTAATTACTTTGTTCTGTTCTCTCAAAACAGCAACAAAGGTTGATAGAATGAAGGAGAACTTCAAAAGAAGTTTAAAGGCTGAGGGAAAATTATAGAGAACAAACTTACACTGTGCAAGTGATACGGAATGACAACTTTTTCCAGTTACGTTATAGCTGCTACAAAAATATCTGTGATCAGTAAAAGACCCTAAGATACTCTATATGCTTTACTAAAAGATGTCAAGTAAACAAATAACCCCTTCCCCCATTCATATGTTTCACTACCTTTTATGACAATAGATACAGGGTCAAACATTCATTCACATGCCTCCCCCCATGCAGAAACTACCAGCCTCTGATGTTGGAAGGCTAAAGTGCAAGTGTTGGAGATGATAATAATTGGCAATAAAGGCAGGACAAGAAAGAGTAACTTAGACTGCACTTTAGTGGTGCTGTTCAGGAAGGAAAAAAGCAACAAATCCCAGGGGACAGTTCAATGCCAACATTTCGCCAATGCTTGCTGTCAATCAGGAGAAACTACTGAAGAGAGAAGTGGAGAACTGGAAGGGAAGGAGAACTGGAAAGGGAAAAATAAGTTGAATCTGGTTTTATGCAATTACACTTTTTGGGTTACATTTGAAGCAGGACGTATGAAAAAATGCATTCCAGAAATAGATCTCTCTTAAGTTTTTATTTAAACATTTCTTGAGCCCAAAAGCAGGCAACAAATTCAGGCAACAAATTTAATTTTGGTACATAAAAGTTCCTTCAATGAGAAAAGGTATAAAGCTAATTGAGAGAAGTGAATAAGAAAAGCTTGACTTATGTCAGGTACTTTTTCAAGCATAACTGTAATAGTACAGCCAGGAAAACCACTTGCAGGCATTTAAAATAAGGGAAAGATAATACTTTTTCACTTGATCTGTAAGTATCCAGCAGAACCTCAGGCTCTAAAGCATCTTTAAAAGTGAGTAGAGCGTGCTTTAAAACCAAAAAGAACAGACATTTTCAGGCATCTAAGAATTCTCCAGATAGTTTCCATATTACTAGATTAAAAGGTGCAGTCACCAATGAGACCTGAGAAAGAAAATCTCTTTTGGGCAAGTTATTCCTCTGATTAAGGCTTTTCTGGTTTTTCTGGTTTTTACTTTCCCTCAGTTTTTTCCAGAGGGAGTATTAGCAACTCTGGTGGAAGCAGGTTATTTGGCTGTTTAGATTCAGTATGGAAATTCTTTGAACTAATGCCTTTTATTCAAAACCAACTGCCACTTACCCCCAAAATCAAAACCAGTTGTTAAATGCTTCCAGCTTTTCCAGCCAGCGTTGCTCTCCTGGTATAACACATTTATGACACTGTGAGTTCCTATGTTCTCAGGCACTAATCAAAACATCTTTTAAGCAGTGTCAAAATATTAGCTTCAGTGAGGGTTAAGTATCTGCTTTCAGCTGAGCATTCAATTGCTTTGCTGAGCAGAGACAGAGCTACAAGTCTGTGAAAATAACACATTGATAACATGGCAAAAGTATCTCAAGTAGTATATGACAGAAATAAACTTCATTTCACTACATAATCCTCCTATATACTAACAGTTAAATGTTGCCATGCCCAGAGCTCAATGAGTGTATATAATAGATATATTGAAACAGAAAAGAGTATTAGGAACTAAGGCCTCTAGACAGTAAGATAAAATTCTCCTTTATAATTGTGCTTTGCTTTACAACAAGGAAAAGATCATGTTCAGCAGCAAGCTAGTCTACACATTGTGCCTTTCAGCAGAAACTTAATTTACTCTCAGAAGTTTATTTCAAGGCCTGTTGAGCTGTGTCTGTCTTTACTTACTGCCATTTCAGAAATAGGTAAAAGTTATTGTCAGAATTCTAAAATTATGTATAGTATGAAAAAAAAACACTGAAGCTGAATAAGATGAAAGGACAGGACTTATACTACCAGAGTTCAGGAGTGCAAAACTGTAACCTATAAAGTAATCTTCAAAGACCTGGTGGTTTCAGAGAAACATGGCTCAACAAGCTGAGTAAATTCAGTTTAGGTTGTTTTTGAAGTTTTCTTTCTGATCTCTGTGGCTGGTAATCTGTGACACTGGAGGCAGAGGGTAGAGAAATGCACAAACTGGAGTTTTGCCATGTTAGGTGGCTCGGACTGGCCAGCCCAGTCCCTCTTTGGGTCTGTGTCATGCAGGGAACACACACAAATAGGCAGCTAACAGCCACTGGTTTATTACAATTAAATCTGCTCTTCTTTCAACACAATACAATTACAGGTTAGGATGTCAACTGGGAAAACACTGTTACACAACTAATTAGACTATTAAACTATTTGACTATTTGGAGAGATGAGCCAAAAAGTCCACACAATTCACTCAGAAAAGGAAAATGGCCCACAGATAGCCAGGAGATATATATATACAGAGAGAGAGAGACAGGATATATAGAGAGAGATATAAATGTATAGGTGGAGGTAGGGGGTGAGGTTCCTTAGGTTCCATTCTAATGGGAGGAAATTCTGAGCTGCAAAGGTTGCTTCTGAGAAAGCAAACTCTTCTCCATAGCAGAACTCCATTTATACCCCTGTCAATCTGGCTGTGGTCAGTTGCCTAATTAGTTGGAGGGCCAGTTTCTCCAAGAAAAGAACAGAAAGCTAGAATGAGGGGCACCAGAGACAAGGAGAAGCTGGTCTTTATCAGCTTCTAGTGAGCTTCAACCACCCTGCTTGCAAAGGGAAGAGCATTTTGTACCTGCCACAGTCTGCTAGTTCAAACCACTGCAGACCTTTCCTTGCTTTCAGGAGAGTTACTAGGTGACTCATTGTCTAGCATAGGCTAAGGAAGGACCATGGGGAATAATTCAGTACTTGTTCTAGTCTTTCCTACCATACCAGGTTCTTTCCTTAGTTCTGTTCTATAGTGTTCTCAGAAATGCTAGGATCAAATGTCCATGAAATGGCTGGCCACATTTCTTTGGCCAGGCTTCACACGATGGATTTTGGCTTTAGCATGTAACTATGAAATTCAGTAAGAGCTGTTGCAGCCTAAGATACTTGGCATTTGATTTTGTTATTTGTAGTGTTTGAACCTATGGATCTGTAGATTTATGGCTGTACAGTAATGATTTTTCCATCTTAGGAAAGTCCTTTAACTGATGGCTCTGAGTGTGCAACATTATGCTGATAAGTACACAAAATATTTTATCAAGGGAACAGGTCTGAAATTGCTAATACATTCATGGCAGCCAGTGTGCGCTTAGTGAAAAACAATACCACAACAAAACCCCTAGGTCATATTTTTGTGTGATACCAAGTGCTACCTCCAAGCTGCTTAATTTTTCTTATTCCAGATAAATCAACTGAAGTTAGAAGATCTAGGTGCCTGTAAACAAAGCTCAAATAAACAAACCAGGCTATTGTGGCCAGCTAAGCCTATGTTTTACATATGAAACTTCAGGGACTGTTTTGTTTTCACCTCATTAAGAACTGAGATTCAGGTTGTTTGCAGTACTATCAATGAATAGCTGGTAATTGTTGATATGCTAGAACTGGTCAGGGGTCCTGAGCCAAAAGAGTCCAAGAAATGGGTGTGGAATTTTGAGAGTATCATTCTTGTTTATTGGTAAAAAGCATCTTGGTGCTTAAAAAGGAAGGCAGCAAGTATGCTGCTATGGGAATATAGACAAAATGGAACCATAAAATTGTCCCATTTCTGTTTGGTGAGGGCATTACATAGACACTAAGTATTCAAGGGTAGCACTGTGCATAATCAAAGCATATTTTGTGCAGTATGTCTAAGTTCCTATAGGAAGTATGTAAATATTCAGAAGGAATATGTTTGGTAGATACTTTAAATGCATCAGTTAGTGTAATGCTAATGAAATTTCAATTTCTGCTTCAAAATATAAAAAATACATGGGACTCTGTGTTAACTGACTGACTTGATTCCAGCTTGTCTCCTGTTTCTGTAAACAGTCAAAATTGTCATCCAGGGTTCTTCTGCCTTCAAAGTGCAAGGCAAAATAAATAAATCAGTAGTTTGCAAATTAGTTCATATTTATATGTATAATATTATGTTTTATAACTTTGTAAGTGTAATGACATGCTTAGCTCCAGTTTGCTTGTATTAAGCAATACTTCAGCTGAAGTCCTGGTCATTTTTATTTTTTTCTTACTCAACAGAAAATACATGTCTTCAAGAAGACATTACAGGCTTTGATCTATCCAATATCATCAACTACACCTCATAACTTTGAAGTTTGGACAGCTACAACTCCCACATACTGTTATGAATGTGAAGGCCTACTTTGGGGCATAGCCAGACAAGGCATGAAATGCACTGAATGTGGTGTCAAATGCCATGAGAAGTGCCAAGACCTCCTGAATGCTGACTGTTTGCAGAGTGAGTATACTCTGAGTGCAAAATCTTTGCAGTGTTTCAGACCTTTTGATTTTGTATGTAAACTCAGATACTTTGTGAAAACAGGAGTCAGATTGTTAGAAAGTAGTGATAGCATGTTGATGTTCATTGGCTGAGAAGCTACCCAGAAACTTTATGAAATAACAATTATTGATTTTGGTTTTGTCCTGGGAGCTTGATGAATATTCCTGATCAGTTACAAAATAATGTTTGGTAGCATCAGTATATTATCTGCTTTCCACTGGCTCTAGCAGCATGCAGAGCAATTTGCAACATGATGTAAAACCTCTTTGTTTTATTTAACTATTAACACATGAAATGTCAAAGCAAAGATAATAAAATTATTCCTTATACTTGTTGTAGTTACATTAATATGCTATAGAATAGACAATCAGTGAACAGGATCTTGTCCTTTCAAAATATCAAATCATGTAGGGGGGGGTGGGGGGGAGTGGGATATTTAGGAACTATTTTAGGACTAGAATTAAGGTGAAACAACTATTTTCTTTGCTTTTTTCATTGGCTGAATTGATTCCAGTCTCCTTGCATTTTACTCCAAAAATACCTGAGGTGCATTTAAACCATATTTAAGTTACAACACATTTAATATGCAAGACTCTGAACAATATAAAGTGAAGACTTTTACTTTCTGATATTCTGAATTTGGAATAGAAGGGGTTTTACAGCTCTGAAGTTATTCTATGTTGTTCATTGTTGATATGTTCCTGAGAATTTACCTAGTTTCTACACGTAGGAAAAATACTTAGATATTCCAGTCAGGTCTTCATTCTTCCTGCTGTGCTGTCTATGTGAGGAACTGTCATAAAAGATGGATTTTCATGATTCACATTGTTCAGGAACTAATCATGATTTCCCAGAGCAACTGACCCCATGGAGCATAAATCAATGATACGTTTCTGAATCAATCTGCTTAACCGTGCTTAATTGTGATTCTACACTATGATTGAAACTGGCTCGTGTCTTACAGTGTTTGACAGCTAAGCTTTTAACATAGCTTCACAAATGAGAGATGTATGTTTGTTTTGAAAATAGACTATTGTAAAAGTAGACTGTGCAGCATTAATATGATTATTATTTGTGAGTCTTCAAAACTGTGTCTAGTGAAGAAGATGCTGGTGAGTATCCTCTTCAATTAAGTGCAAATAACTTCTGTTGCCTGGACAGTAACAAAGTATGGTTCATAATGTCAATTCCTGTTTACTCTTATTGAGTAATTGTCCTATCTCATTCTAGGTACATTTTAAGACCAGCCAGAAGTAAATAATTGTACATCAGCCCATTGATTTCTCTGTTTTAGCTAGCCATTTGACACCACTGTTGTGCTAGGAATCACTTGGCTTATATTACCTGGACTTAGGGACATGAAAATGAGTTAAAAGAATGATGAATTTGTACATCTACTGGTAACAGGATGTGTTACAGTCATTTGCCAAGTACCTGTTCATGAAATGATGGAAGAAGTAGGAAGCAGAAATAACTTTCTCAAGTTTCATCTGTTGTTTTATGCACATCTTGTTTAGCACTGTTTATGTATATGAGGAAGAAAACATGGAGGAGTGGCACAATAAATTCTGATAGTCTGAACATGTAATGTAGGATTTGTCTTGTTGTAGACTCTCAAAACAAATCTGTATGGATTGCAGGTGGTCTATTTGAAGCTAACCAGCTCCACGTTCTCCATGGGGTTGGGCTATTGCTAGATTTGGAGCTACTTTGCTAGGAGTCTCATTTGCTGCTTCCTGAAAATACTGATTGTATTTTGTGGCAAAGAGATAACTATCAAGTGCTCCATACAGTGTTGTGGGAATTTCCCTCTCAAAACTGCATGCATAATGGTCTAGAAATGAGGCATAACTGGAACTTTCTCCACCAGAGGGGCACTTTTTCTTTCTGAGGATTTAAAGGAATATCATCTCACATTGATTCAGAAAAAAATTTAATTCAGGAAAACTAAAATTGATTCACTCCATGAGTGAGAGACATATACAAGACATCTTGATTTAACAGTAGTGTAATGAAGTACTGGAAAGATCAAATGATTCTGAGCATCATAGCCATGTCTTTCTGCTTGGAGGGATTTTTCTGTTGCTGTTAGTTGGATGGTTCTTGTCTCACCAAACATCTGTGTAAACCCTTCTCCATTCTGCAAACTTCCCAACCTAGTTTCTGCTGTTTGGGAAAGTCATGCTTCAAACAGCTATTTCTCTTCAGTTATATTGTGAGAAAAGTGAGAACCAAGGTGATGTTCCTGACAGTATCAGTGTTGTGAGTTTCTTGTAATCGTCATCCAGTCCATGAATTTTCAAAACAGAGAATGCTTAGAAAGATTGTTCTTTCTGAGGTTTCTTAAAAGTGACAACATCTTTCATCACAATACACACCAGGAAGCAATATTCCAGCCAGCTAGACCTGAGTGTGGTACCTTTGAGTTATGTTTTGTATGACCTCTAATTTGGTTGCTGTTCACGGCTGTACGAGAAACAGTGCAGGGACTGATTTCAGGTGTTTGTGCTACCATGGAGGGGCTCAGCTGTTATTAGCACTCAAAATTAGTGTTCTTTTTCCTTTGTGGTGAACCACCTTCACATGATTCTATGATATTTATCCACTGACCGCAATTCCTTCTATTCTACCCTTCACACTGCAAAGAAATAAGCTGCTGCTAACTTGCTAAGAGCTGAGCTGCCTTTCAGGATGCCACAATGATGCAGGTAGCATGAGAAATGTACTCATCCCTGTAACAGTTGAATCTTGGCTAAAACTGAAAAGCTAAAAAATAGAGAGAGAGTAAAAGTACCCTTTCTATCTTCCTTTTCACTTATCTGAAGAAAACTCAGTCTAGAGGTTGCTTGAACCAAATCACCAATCCCTCCAAAACATAACAAATGGTCCATAGCACTAGATTGCCTGTATTTTTTACAAATACATCAGGAATAAGGCAGAGAGAGAACCTGCAAGTTATAAATACGAATGACAGTCATCTGTGATATAAACAGTTTGGAAACATTGAACAAATGAGACTTGAAAGAGTAAAGCTCTAGAAGGCAAACTGCAGATATAAAAATATTTAACACACCTAAAGATCCTGATCTCTCTACTAGTATACATATGTTTTTGAACATCCTGCCACATATTTTGCAGCAGTGAGTTTGTGTATCATACTGCTTTGAAAATTATATTCAATACTTTATTTCATTTATGTTTAAAATCTTTCACATTCCATTGAAGAAATTAATTGACCAGAGTGGTTGGTAAAATCCTTGTTTCTAAGAAAGCTGACGCTAGCAGTCTCATAAAATGAAATTAATGTCATTTGCTGCTGTTATTTGTAGGGGAGTCATCCTTTTGGGTATCTCATAATCACTAGGACACATTGGCCTCCAAGCTTCTGGGGTATTTTTAATGTAATGATTGCTAATGTCGACTGTGGAAATGAATTAACATCTCTAGCTCTTTAAGGTCAATACCTAAGCTTGTTCTAAATTAGCTTTAAAAAAACCAACAGTAGTACTTTCATTATGCCTCTCATCTTCCCTTTCTAGTAACAGGTGTAATATTAAATCAGAATTGATTTCAATCTTGTTGAGTTGTATTAGTCCCTAGGGTAAAAGGGGCTTGTTAACTTCCTCTGCAGTTTAAGTTACTATATTGACTTAATTAGTCTGATCAATACTGCATGTCTATATACCATCAGCAACAGTGGTTGTAAACATAGGTGCAGTAAATAATTTAGTATAAACAGGAGGTTATACTGATCGTACAGTAAAACTTAGAGAAGTTACATTTTAATGCATATTCCAATTTTATCTGTCCTGTCTCAAGAATCAGCAAGGTTTTCAGCAGGAATACATTTTTGCCATTCAGTTTGTGTCCATGGTTGATCATTCTGTTATGAGGTGGTATCTGTAGTTCTTAAGGAACGTAAGAAACTAAGACAAAATTAGAATTTTTTTATTTGCTGTCGCATTCTGCAGGCAATAATTTCTGTCATGGTGAGAGTCACTAAAGAATTCTTTAACTGGTATTTGGTTTCAGGGTAGCATTTACTACTTTTATTACTAATTCCTAATTTTTCAGTGTAGAAAATCCTTAATCACTAGAAGTCTGATCTTCAGCATTCAAAATAATTAGGTACTCAAACCAAGAGATTTTCAACATTTCTGAAGATTTAATAGCAATGGAGAACACCTTGAAGAAGCCATATAATTCAGCCTGTTGACAGTCTGAAATCACTGGTATCTGGGATCTCATCCCATGCTTTTCCAATCTGATGACATTATGCCTTCCTGTTTAGATATCTTAGTATCACAGTATCAAACAGGGTTAGAAGGGACCACAAGGATCATCTAGTTCCGACCCCCCTGCCATGGGCAGGGACACCCCACTCTAGATCAGGCTGGCCAGAGCCTCATCCAGCCTGCTCTTAAACACGTCCAGGAGCAGCACCCCAACCACCTCCCTGGACAACCTATTCCAGGGCTTCACCGCTCTCACGGTGAAGAACTTCCTCCTCACATCCCGCCTGAATCTCCCCATCTCCAGCTTCATTCCATTACCCCTAGTCCTATCACTACCTGAGATCCTGAGAAGTCCTTCCTCAGCCTTCTTGTAGGCCCCCTTCAAATACTGGAAGGCTACAACTAGGTCACCTCAGAGCCTTCTCTTCTGCAGACTGAACAGCCCCAACACCTTCAGTCTGTCCTCATAGGAGAGGTTGTCCAGCCCTCTGATCACCCTCGTGGCCCTTCTCTGGACACCTTCCAGCATGTCCACATCCCTCTTGTAATAGGGGCTCCAGAACTGGACACAGTACTCCAGGTGGGGTCTCCCCAGAGCTGAGTAGAGGGGGAGAATCACATCCCTTGACCTGCTGGCCACACTTCTGATGCAGCCCAGGATCTGATTGGCTTTGCGGGCTGCAAGTGCTCACTGAGAGCTCCTGTTGAGCTTCTCGTCCACCAGCACCCCCAAGTCTCCTCAGGGCTGCATTCCAGCCAGTGACTGGCTGGAAAGCGTCTCTCTGTTTTGTCCTCTGATATGCTAAGGAACCTTCAGATGCAATGAAAGCAGTGAAGAAAACAATGCATAAAGTATTTGTTCCTTAAGGCTTCATTGAAATCTTATGCTGAAAGATGACCTCTTCTAGCTCTATAGATGTGTTCATAATTTCTTTAGTCATTGGAAGCTGTTTGTCCCTCAGCAAAAAATGCCATCAAGAGAATATAATGGTGTTTGATCATAGTGTAGAGAAGGAATTATGTTCCTCCTCAGTATTGAAATACCTGATTTCTAATTACATAGCAAGTTCAACATAATTTTGTTGTAATTTAACTATCCATTTCAAGGGAGCAATACAGCCTTTGTCCTCCCAGAAGGTGAGAATTGCTAGTTGAATGATGTTTTCACAACATTTTGGAAGGGTAAAGTATTTACTGCTCCTAGTGAAGATGGTGATGATTGTCACAGTCAGTGCTGGGAACCCTCAAGTAGTGTTTAACAATGCTAGCTAAAATTCAGCAGTACTTCTAGTAAATGATAATGTGTCACTGGATAAAATTTGTAGTATTCTTGCATCTTGTTTTATATGTATCTATACAGCCAGTTTAGCACTTCAGGAATTCAAATTTTTGGTTCCAATATTTGTCATACTCTTTTAACCTCCCAAATCTGATGTTTCTTTATGAATTATTGCCAATGTATTGGCAAAAGTGAGTGAGTGCTGCTGCATCTCAGAATTGACCCTACATTAGCTTTTTCGGTCATTAGGTTTCAGTCTGCAGGACACATGCCTTTGCAGCAAAGCAAAACATTTCTGTCTTGCAAATATATTTATTTTAGTGAGAAGATTCTCTACTTTGTACTGCTGCAACATTTACATCTAATAATACATCTGCATCTTTCTATTTTGTAAGAGGAAGGACACTAATATTCTCTCCCTTAAATCCTGTCCCTGCAATGACTCTGCAGAATTAAAAAGATCTCTGTTCCTATCTCACTCTTTCCAGAACCTTCTTTGTGTGTACTAGACACAGTATTCCTTGCAGAAATTCTCTGATTTGTTCCAGTCTTAGAATTCTTGGGAAAGCATTCCCTTTATTCAGCTGCAGCCTCAGCATAAAGCCCTGTCTGCTCTTTGGGAAGCAGGGCATGGAAGACTGGCTTAAATAGGCATCACAAGATGCCGCTGTTAACGTGGAGCTTTGTGAAGCATTCATTTGTCCATGCATGGTATTTAAAGAAGGGATAGAGTGCACTACTGATCCAGAGCAAGGATGTCAGGTCAGTGTTACAGAACTGTTTGACAGTTAAGGTAGTCCCAGAGTAATCTGAATGCTTAAATCAAATGAATGCTTTTGATCAGTATATTTTTGAATGCTTCATTAAATGGATTTATGTGATAATATTTTTTTTATGAACACTGTTCCAGGAAGGAACAAAAAATTTTCCATTAGAACAGGCAACATCAGCAAGTGCTGAGATGTACCTGGAAGAAGTCAAAAAAATGTCTGAAGTCGCTGTCTATTTCTTCCTATTGCTCATTAGATTTTCACTGTGGGAGAGCATAGCAGGAGTCTAGATTAATGTCCTTACTGCCAGACTGAAAATTCTCTGAAAAATGCTGCGTAAATATTACCTGTTTTAAACACACTTTCTATTAATTTTGGAGGGATTTGATCCTCAGAAACCAAGTATGGTTTCTCGTGCCATCCTACTCCAAAAGAGAAAGGAGTGAAAATATTGTTAAGTCATGCGGCCTTAGAAAAAAATTGAATCATTCACATATATGTTGTTGAAGTTTAAGTAGTAACAGAGGCAGAGCACAGAGCAGATAGACCCAGGCAATGTATATTTCTACACCCCTTTCTATAAAAATCAGTATGCCCAGTTATGCAAGAAAAGTCACTCATGTTTAGATGTTTTCACAGTGTAAGAGGCTTAATGTTATTCAGATGAAACATATCTCCTTTGAGTATTGCAGTACTAAGAACTGTCTGGAAGCTCTAGAGAAAAGAACTAAGGCAGCTACTTTGTAATAAAAGTATTGACATTTTCTCTCATTTCAGGAGCTGCTGAGAAAAGTTCCAAACACGGTGCAGAAGATAAAACACAAAATATTATTAGTGCTATGAAGGAAAGAATGAAGATTAGAGAGAAAAATAGACCAGAGGTGTTTGAAGTGATCCAGGAAATGTTTAATATTTCCAAAGAAGATTTTGTACAATATACAAAAGCAGCAAAACAAAATGTTTTGGATGGTACATCCAAATGGTCAGCAAAAATAACCATCACAGGTAAATTTTCTTTTGAACTGTTCATTTTAAGGGCTCTTTTTTTCTGGTCCCCTGCTTGGATTAGGAACAAGATTTATTGTAATTAGAGCTGGAACTGTGTGTTCTGTTGACTACTTGGTGCATCTATAAACAGTTGAATTTATAGCATACTAACTAGAAGAGCTTGAAGTTACAGCTGTTGGCAAAACTACTTTATATTCCAAAGCTCTAGGAAGGAAGTAAATGGTGCTGTATCTCTTCTACCTTCTATTAATATCCCTTGTGTTACTGCTGAACTATTTGCTACCAAGTGCAAGAGTTAAAGTTCACAATCGAATTTATGGGGGGTTAATGACAGTAATGCTAAGAACATTGCAGCTTGCAATTCCAGACCCTTTTTGTTTGAAACTCATCATCCATTCTTGTTGCTTGACTAGGATTGTTTTCCAGTTTAGTGAAGCTGAGCCAGGGAAACGTGTGCACCCAGAACACACTTGATATTCCTTCCAACTACATTAGTCTGCTTGCTCATAAAGATTTCCAGACCTGCTGACTTTGACATTTCAATTTTTGAATTAAAACCTCATCACAGAAGATCTAAATAAAAGCTCATCTGACAGGCCAGCCTGACTTTAAGTGATGTAAGGATAGAGACAAGTACAGATTAAACTGAAAGAACAAAGAATTGAAAAGCAATAATGTGAAGGACTCTGCATCAGAGTTAAATGATTTCAGTTATATTTCACATCTAAATTAGCCTCAATTTTATTTTAATATCACAAGAAAATAGTAAGTCTTCTTTTTATATTAAAAGTAAATGAAGTATCTTATTCTATGCTATTCTATCTTTCTGCAGGATTCATATTATTTCTGTTATGCAGGGTAAGGAGATAAACTTCAGGAACTTATATTTAGCTTTAGCTAGTTAGTTTTGCTAAAAATGAGCGAAACAAAACCTATATTTTTCAACTAAACAGTAGTGCATACCTAAGTAACACACATTTTTCTCAGTGCTTAGCAGCAACTTTCACAAAAGATGTGCTCAAGTCAGTTCTTTGTGCCTGATGTTTCATACTTGTATGTATGGTAATTTTCCTATGGCATTTTACAAGATATTTTGCATATAGCTTCTTTTTCTTTATGAAATGAGAGACTAGGATACCCTGAACAGTAAATGTGGAAATATTTTCAGGCTCTCTGCTGGGTAAATATGACTTTACTAGTATTGGTACAAAACTCACTTATATTGCTGAATGGCTTGATTCCTCACTTTCAGAAGTAAAACTTATACTGCAGAGTATGAGATTTGCAGAATCATGACCTAACAAATGAATCATAGAATTAGAAAGTAATGTTGGAAGGGATTTCTGCAGTATATTCAAACCTTCCACTAAAAGCAGTTAGATTAGCTTGCACAGGTTTGTCCAAGTTAGATGTGAAACTCTCCAAAGATGGAGATTCCACATTTTCTCTGGGAAATCTGACCTGCTTACTAGGCAGTCTGTTTCAGTTATTAACAGCTCACATTGTAAAACTGTTTCTCCTATATCCACCTGGGATTACTCTTGCTGCAGCTTGCAGCTGTTACATCTTATTATTTCTTATTATAATCTTATTATTATGTGCCTTTGAGGAGAGTCTGCCTTCATAGAAACATAGTTTGTGTTGGAAAGGACCTTGAAATGTCATCCATAAGCAGAAACATCCTCAAGTAGTGAACTTGTCCTGGAGTTCATTGTCTTTGTGACACACCTTTTAGGTAGTTGAGGACTGCAGTTCGATCTCTTACCCTTTCTCTTCTCCAGGATAAGCAAATGCAACACCATTAGCAGTTTTTCATACATCATGTGCCCTAAAGTTACACAATTGGCAACTTTCCGTTGGACTTTCTCTAGATTATCAGTCTCTTTTTCTGGGGAGGTTCAAAGTGCAGAAACAAGATTTAGTTTAGGTGTGGCTTCACAAGTGTCAAATAATGGTGCCTATTCCCTGCAGAGAGAATGCCAGGTTGTCTCTTCATGAGAGAGTTTCTCACACCAAGTGAAGAAACTTAGAGACAAACCTAAAGTAATTGCTGGATCTTAGATAATGGTAGAAAGAGAACCCAGTGTTCCTGAGGAGCAAAATTAATCTGTAGAGGGAACAGCAGCAATCTTTCCTTGATGGTGTTTTAGAGGTGTGCCAAACAGTAAGCCCAAGCAGTGCTCATGCTAGGACCCATGGGAAGTATTTTAGCTGCAGCCCTGTGGGTTTGGTAGGCTCTAGCTTCTCCTGAGAGTTCAACTTTTATAAATTATTACAGGAAAATCAAATTGTGTGTACTTGTATTTGTCCTACAATGCATATGCATTAACTATACACCCACTTAACTGTCAAAAAAGGCTGACAAATACATAAACAGTTAATGATAATTGATTTAAACTGTCATCCTGTCTGTGTTAAAATAGGAAGTATTCTGCAAATCTGCACAGTTCATCTCTCGTATGAAGAGAACTAATAGCAAAGTCACAACTGCGCTCCTCATCTTTAATTTCATAATCTACAGCACAGATTTCTGAAAACTGGAAGTTTTCTTTTGGAAATTCTAGTTCAGATCTTCGGAGAAACTTTGGAAATATTTATTGGGAGGTGGGGACTGGAAATTTTAGGGAATTAGTAGACTGAAGTCAAGTTATACAACATTATGCTCATTGTCATGCTGATTAAACCAGAGTATATGAATTATGCATTCATTCTGAGAAGTGTTTGTTTCATACTCTGTAGTGAATTTAAAAATTTATTACTCTATTGAAGCATATTTGTCAACTTTATGCAGTCCAGAAGGGTAGTTAGATAAACCTTGTCTGTCTCCAGAGTAACAGCCACTAGGAACATTCATGCAGAAAGTTTGGTTTTGAGACCCTTCAGTTTGAGGGCTTTGTTTCCTGTTGCTGTTATCACTGTCTCATTTATTTCTTGGCAATGAAGCTATGAGGGCTAAAGCACATTTCTCTCCTATTTTTGCAGTTCTTTGTGCTCAGGGCTTACAGGCTAAGGACAAAACTGGCTCAAGTGACCCATACGTTACTGTGCAAGTTGGCAAAAACAAGCGGAGAACAAAGACTATTTTTGGAAATTTGAATCCAGTATGGGATGAAAAATTCTATTTGTAAGTATGGAACATACTGTTGTTTCCTGATTTGAAAATTTACATTTAGGTAATAGAATGCTACCAACTAAAATAATTACTTAGCCTAAAGACACTTGTTGTCTGTACTATTAATAGCATTAATCAATTAGTAAGTTCTGAATGGAGAAAGTAGAGACGTTTATTGCAAATTTTCATATAGCAGTCATACATCTCATAATTCACAGGTACTATACTGATCCTTTCCTGAAAATAATGCCTTAGGATACAACACATTCCTGTCTGAGAATGTGACCATTCTGATAAGAGTATTGATTTTTCTCAGCACTATTCCTTAGTGTTGTGGTTTAACCCCAGCTAGCAACTAAGCACAGCACAGCAACTCACTCGCTCCTACTTCTTCTCCCAGTGGGACAGGAAGAAGAGTCAATGGAAAAAGTAAAACTCATGGGTTGGGATAACAGTTTAATAACTGAAATAAACTATAGTGAAATAACAACAATACAAAAAATATAACAATAATCATTGTAATGGAAAGGGAGATAATAGACATAAATAAAACCCACGAAAAGACAGGTGAGGCACAGTGCAGTTCCTCATCACCCACTGACAAATGCCTGAGCAACAGTTGGCCCCTCCCAGCCAACTCCTCCACTTTATATACTGGGAATGATATCCTATGGTATGGAATATCCTTTAGGCTAGTTCAGGTCAGCTGTTCTGGCCCCAATGCCTTCCAACACCTCTGTGCACCTGCTTGCTAATACAAACCCTAGGTTTTCTTTGGAAAAATTGTGGTGGAAAATAACTGTTTATTTAGGCAGATTTTTTTTCAAATGTTCTGTAAAAGTCTAGTCTACTCTGGAAGAACCTACCACAATATTATCACATGTTGTTAGTAGGTATTTAGTGGAAGCTGTGTGAAAACATAGTAAATTATGAAAAGAAAAAATTATAATAATGAAGAAGGATACACAATTTCAGTATCAAATGCAATGGTTTCATTTACATTTTTACTGACAATATATGCAAATTGTTGACACATTATAATAGTCTAACCTTTTGGTAATATGTTGCAAAAGTCTATGTTTATGCCTAATAGTGCTATTCAAAGCTGGATGTTAATTTCACACAACTTGATGAAACCTTCCATCAGTGATAAAAATTATGTGCCTTGTTTTGTTTTGTTTTGTTTTGTTTTGTTTTAACAACCCTGAATTTACAAAACAGGATCAGAACAATTCAGGACCATCCGGACTGCCCAGTCAAGATTCAGAATCTCTAGATAGTCATGGTGTGCAGCAGACAATTTCAAAATAACCACTCACCACAATGTAAAATACTAGTACTTAGGCTAGAACCTTGTTTTGTTTTATCGTATGTTCCTTTTCTCCTGTCAGGAATGCATCAGTTGTTATTATTAACATCTACACAAACCATGGAAGCAATTTCTGTTTGGGTTCAAGCACTTGAAAAAGGCATCTGTTTTCTTCAAGGAGGGGACACGTCTTCTTGTCATTATGTACCACAATACCTATTTTCTGTTCCCTGATTTTGACTAAAATCTGATACCTTATTGTTGAGGAGGGTACCATCTCACTAGTGATTTTGAAAGAGGTACTACCCAATATGTCACTTCTATGTGTCTGGAGAAAGTAATAGACAATCCAGATGGATTAAATAATGTACAGTCATTGCTTTCACAGATTCAAAGGCTAGTACTTAAAATTAGTAGTTAATTCAGAGAGAAGACATGCTCAGAAACTTTTTGCAGGCTTCCCTTATACAAACCATGTTTTCTTTTCAAGTTATTAGTGTTACTGCAGTAACAGTTGAGGTATCATACCTCATCAAATGACAGAGTAACCAAAGGTAGGAAATTAATGACTTCCTTGAATTTAATTGTTTGCCTTGCATAGTATAAAAAAGTTGAGTGACCAAGTCAGCAAATTTGTTATGAATTTTTAAATGTATTTTCTCAAAGATTTGAGCAGGGTTGCCACAGTATCCTTGGAAACTTGCAAATATTATGTTGGGTTTTTTTCACGCAGCACTAAGCATTACTGTCATCTGCTGCTCTAGCAACAACATTAATAAAACCCCTCCAAACCTTACTAATAGCATGCATCTCCTGAATACTCATTCATTCCCTCTTATTGCAGTTGTATTTTCTTAAACTTACTTCCCTGACTTATTTAATGCATTGGGTTTCAGCTCTAACTATATGAGCATTTCTAAAGTGTATTAAATAAACTATAAATGTTTAACCACGAGATTAAATCTAAAGTAGATTAATATAACTATTTCATTGACTCAGGAAGTTTTTTAATTGGGTTCTTCTAATAATATTTGATGGCCTTTTTTAAAATCAAACACTACTCATCATTACAACTTCTAAATGGTAAATTGCAGAAATCAAATATATCTCCAAATCTTACAATCACATATTTATTCATAATATTAAAACATCGATTTAAATCAAGCAATCTGTTCCAAAACATGGTCTTGGAAAAACCATTGGCTCCCCTCTGTGCATTTGCTCTGTCATAGCAACTAGCACCAGAACAAGAGGACACAGTCTCAAGCTGCGCCAGGGGAAGTTTAGGCTCGAGGTGAGGAGAAAATTCTTCACTGAGAGAGTTGTTAGCCATTGGAATGGGCTGCCCAGGGAGGTGGTGGAGTTGCCATCCCTGGAGGTGTTCAAGAGGGGATCGGACATGGCGCTTGGTGCCATGGTTTAGTAGTCATGAGGTCTTGTGTAACAGGTTGGACTTGATGATTTTTGATGATCATAGAATCACTATTGATTCTATGATTCTATGATAATGTAACCCTATGCTAAATGTCCATGGGAAGCCAGCATAGATTAGTACTCTCTGGCAGCAAACAGCATTGATATAGTTTAGCGACCATGATAGTTAAGTCTGTGTGTTGATCTGACAAGCTCTTCATCTGCTTCGTATTTTGAAGATTTAAATTTACAGTTTCTGCTGAAGTGAGCATTCCTAGTAACTAGTTCAGGCATCCAGCTGTCAGTCTCTCAGAGACATCCTACTAATTAATTATCTCACAATCTCAGGCCCAAAAAAAAAAAAGAGAGAGGAACATCTCCAAGAACTAATTCAAATGATAAATTATTTGTTCAGCAACAATGTTTTTCAGTTTCACAGTACAATATGTTTGGTCTTCTTTTCAAACTGCTATCAATCCGAGTTAATTTTATACAACTCTCTTTTTGTTATGACAGAGTAAAGTAATGCAAGAAAAGACATAATTAGTCTCATTCTGCTTTATCTGAAAGCATGGCCCGTGACCACACTGTAAAGAATTGGATTGCCCAGACTAGAGAAGAGACAAGTAGTGGAGGTAAGGATGTCTTTAAACACATCCTTTCTCCTGCAAAGAGGAAAGGAATAATCTGCTTTTCAGGCTTGCTGTTATAGTAGAAGTAACAGACACAAATTCCATTTGGATAGGTTTAAATCAGACTTCAGAAAATGCTTGCAAATAGTGAGGCTAGTATTCTGTAGTAATAGGTAGATTTCCTAAAAGACTATAGAACAATCTTTGAACACTGAAGAGCAGCATGGACAGACTTTTCATAGCAATGCAATGGATGTATCCACTGACTTACAGTAGTGTAAGTCAGTGAGTAATAACTGTGAGGTTAATAATAGCAATAAATGCCTCCCAGAACTTCATTCTACTGCTGTCTTCCATGACTACGTGGTTTCTTTATAATCACCTTGCATTCCCCATCTAGACCATATAGTATTCAAGATATTTTCATCTAAGTGCATAAAACTGAAAAATTCAGCAAGGTTCAGTTCCTAGATTGCTTTAGAATTGCATAGAAAATGTATTCTTTATATTTCTTTATAAGGGAGTTTACCAAACAAGCAAGCAAACAAACAAACCACAACAGATCAAAATAAACAACATCAAAACCCCTCAGACTTTTCATGCACTAGTTTGGGGTTTTTTTAATCTCTGCTGTGTTCTGATCTATTTTCTTTTCATATATATAGTTCACACAGCCAAGCAGCACCTCAGTTCTTATGTTTTTAAATTAAGTCTGTGTTGACTCACTGAATGAATTACAGCGTTTAAAAGAACAAAATATTGTCTCTCAGTGGTCTGCACCTGAAGAAATATCCACCTGAAATAAAGATATGAATATTAAATCTTGCTGTGGTTAGTATTGTGAAGTGATATGTACCATGTTTTCTCAACAGGCCTTAGTGTGTGCTTGTGCAAAAATTACAGGCACTTTTGTAACAGGCTAAACAGAAACAGAAGCTACCAGAGAAAGGAAATGAAAACAAAATAGAGGAAAAAATAGCTACTTCAGTTACCATAGACCACCATGACTCTTCAGCAAGTGCTCTTACATAAGCAGACTGGCAGTTTTCAGCTGAAGTAGCCTGCTGAAAACAAAAGATCTTTAGGTTTGTCCGTCAACAACTGAAGTGACTAGTCTGAAACTTAGTTAAAGCATGTTGGCTCTGGACTTGACATTTCTGGAGAGTTATGTAAGTGAATATTATTTTGGTATTGGAGAGCAGAGAGAATGTTTATGGAAGAAACTTATCTCACACTGATTTATTTAATTTTTTAATAACCCTTTTTGCTGATGCTTCAGGAGAAAAGAATAAGGCCAAGCACATTTTGAAAAGGAGGAATGAGAGAAGCAAGAAAGACACTTCTAGAGTAATTTAATCTATCTGTGAATCATTATCCTAGCTGTAAAATTAAAATAAGAATGGTATAATACTTTCTTTTTTTCATTTCTTTGTTCTGTTATATTCAAGGATGCTTTTATTTTCTTTTTTTTAAAAGAACCTGATCATTTTCTGTGGCATTGAAAACTTTCCAGTTCTAAACAGATTTTTCTATCTTACTATAACAGGGAAGATTTTTCTCCACTTCTTTGGAGCTCTATTTAAAAGTACTAAATATTTTATTTTTTTGACTACTCATTTGTGAAATGATTGGTTAAATGTTGATTTGGAAAAAGAAAATTAGTTCTGTTAACAGAACAAATACAGTAATGGGAGTCATATAAATGCCTCACCCTGTGCCTCACCCCTGTTTAGTGTTTCTGTTGGGTGTACAGCTAAATGCAGTCCAGGGCTCTAGCAATGTTAAACAATTCATAGCTATATTTTAGGAAAATGAAATGGTTTCCAGGTCTAGCCTGTTTCTTAAGGCAAACATTTTTATCTGATGCATCTGTATCTTCCTGTACTTCATATGTCCTTGCCAGTCAGATTTGGAATTTTGTGGTTGGTCAGAGGAATTTCACAGATTGCCTAGCACTACATCCATCATGCTCTAAGAAAATAAGGAGTCAGACAGACATGAAATCATAACAGTGTCCTCAGTATGAGTTCACCTCATAATAGACACCAGAGAGCCCATATGACGGGCTAATTTATGAAAATCCCAATTATGGGTGAAGATTCAATAGGTGATTGCACTGTGTTAGATACCAGGGAAGCCAGTCATAAGACAAAAGGAAACTAGGCTTCATTAGTTTTGCTAATCACAGAACAATGTGGTTTTAAATTACCAGAGATATCTGCAATGTTAAAATTTGGAATGCAGACAGACAAAAGCATTTCTGTGATACTGAGTGATGTCACAATGAGACAGAGCAAATGCTATGCGTGCCATTTTTAGTGACTGATTTGCCTCGACAGTAATAATACCATTTAAAGCACTTTGTACTTCCAAAGCCCATTACCACCACTAATTAATTCTTAGAACACCCTTGAGGGAATCCAGTTGGGAGATAAGTTATAGTATTACTGTTTTAATGTTGGAAACACTGAGACAGATTGCCGAGCAGTGATAATGCTTGAAACAGAATTCAAGAATTCTTAATCTAGCATCAGGCTAAGATATTGCTGAAGATAAAAACTTACTGCCACACTTTAAAGTTATAAATAGTGATAATCAAAGATTTGTAATATATTACATATTTTGCTAGTATTACTGAATGGACATAGAAAGACCTGGGTTAGTACAGATTCATGAGTGTGACATGGCTTCTAACTGATGCCAGGTCTGGAGTAGCCATTAAATGTCATCAGAGAGTTTTTCATTATCAGACTTCTGCACTAAGGAGATTGCAATGGAATCAACAAAAGCCAACACTGAACAACAGGAAAGAGTCTTTTGTGTCTTATAAGAATAAGCAGCAGTAGAATTTATTTTCCAATTGTGTGACAACATATGCAGAATGGAGTTGGAAGTAAAAATTTGTATCTACTATTAACTCTGTAGATTGCAAGTGAAGCCACCTCACTCTCTCATACATCTAGTATTTTCTCAATCCCACTCAACTCACAAGGAGTTAGTAAGCCACTTAAATTTGCAAGGGCATTGTTAGTGTATGGCATTCTGTCCCTACTCTTTCTCCTTCCCAGGGAATCGAGGTCTTGGAGAAAAGTAATATATATTTTAAAGAAAGCAGATACTTATTTCTTTAGGTTTTCCTGGTTGCCTGTCTTGTGTTTCTGTGGTGTTTGTACATACTTGTTCAGGCTGGATGCCCCCCCGATGCTACCACACAAGCCACATCTGCGGTGCCCCAAAGGGTCAAGCCCAGTGGGTGGATACGGGAAGTTACTTATTTCATCCCATAATGCCCTACTCCCTTATAAAACCATCAGCAGGGGTCCTGCAGTTCCTCTTTCTTCCCTCACCGCTACCTGGTAATGGGGTGAGCCATCTCACGGCCTCTTGGGCCTGGCTAGGCTCAAGGCTGGGGGGAAGGGCAATCTCAGATATGGCCAGCTGAGATTAGCCTAACAGTGGAAGAAGGGGGGGGGTGGGGAGGGAGGAGAGGAAGAAAGAGCCCTGGGAGTTTTTGGTGTGCCCTCAGGTGGGGAGAAGGAAGTGCTGGGATGTTTTGGGGTATGCTTTGGGATGTCTCTTTTGTCATTGCACTTGTGGTTCTCTGTAAATATTTGCTGCTTTTCTATTTAAACTTTCCACCACTTTTGCAATCTGTTTGTCTGAGTCTTATTTTTCGCCCGTGGTGGGAGGATCGGCCTTTCAACCTACCACAACACTTAGTGGTTTGGTTTTTTCCAATAGTTTCTGCCATACACTGGAAAAAAAATTTCAAATATTCTTCTCACTTTTTGTGTTATACCATTCTAGGCTACTGCTTTTGTGTTCTACTGTATGTACTACTTTCCATTCCTAAATGAATAAATCTGATCCAACTGCATCTTTCTTAAGATAACTGTTAAAGTACATATATGATATTCCTGAATAAAATTTTTTATATATATATATATATATATATAAAATTTGGTCAAGTTAATATCTGTATTTTTTTTATGTATAGTAACTGTAGTTTTGTCCCTGGCCATTATTCCACTGAGTGTTACAGGTTGTTTGTGTCCTGTCACTTTATGCAGTTAAGCAAGTGTATGGAAATTGAGGACAAAGAATTAGACAGTAGAAATGTGTGTAGCTTATGTATCACGCCCATTTTGGTTTTGGTTTTTTTAATTACAGTGAATGCCATAACTCTACAGATAGAATCAAAGTGAGAGTATGGGATGAAGATGATGACATCAAATCTAGAGTAAAACAACATTTCAAAAAGGAATCGGATGACTTTCTTGGGCAAACGATCATTGAAGTAAGAACGCTGAGCGGAGAAATGGATGTATGGTATAATTTAGGTATGAATCTTACTGATTTGTGGGTTTTTTTAAACAAATTTAAGCAGAACCTCAGTATCTGTAGATCTGTGACCTCTAAAATACATAGCTTTGGTGCTAATATGTAACTTCTAAAATTTTAACAATTACAGGTCGATTTGGGGGGGAGAGGAAGATACCTTTTTTTGACTGAATGTTATGACAGTTCCAGAGAGCAGGCTAATCACAACAATATTTAAAAAAAATCATTTTAATGTAAAATTAAAAACATGTAAGAATACCCAACACTTCAAACTAGTTCAGACAACACTTCAGGCAATACCCAACACTTCAGACAATAACATTCTCTGAGAAATACTACATCTATGAAGACATATAGAAAAATCTAGCAAATAATTTTTTGGTTGTCCACATTAATTTTATCACATATTAAAAAAATAATAATGAAATGATGTACCATTCTGGGTATAATTGTCTTTGGTTTTCACTGTGTTACACCTTCATGAAACTCGCTTGCTTGAGTTTTCTGTTCCCTGCATGACAAATGTGTTTACATGCAAAGTCACATCCCGAAGGCAGCCTGCTGAGGGTCAAGATACTCTCTCTTGTCTTTAATGACTGCACCTTCTTGTTTGGTCAGGTCTTAAGAAGTATCATTCTTTAAATTGGAAATAAATCAATGAAAGCAAGTCTCAGACTTTATTTCCTTTATCTAAATCTAAGCATACAACTGTTCTTTAATTGTAAAGGTCTCCTTGAGTGCACTAAATGTTCTGGAGTAGCTCTTTAAAAGTTAATCACCTATATTTGATAATAAAAATGTGATAGTAATATTTTTCTCTAGCTTGCCTGCTCACTGAAAAGTGCAGGTGAATTATGTGACATAACCTTCTGAAATTATAGAGCTTTCCTTTCCTACTTAACAGTGCTTACTGTCTAGTGTTTCATTTTTCTGTGACAAATATATATGTGATGGGGAATTATTTGATTTCCTATTGACCATGAAAATAACTCCTTGTTTTATTTCCTATTTGTAAGACTTTTTAAAGGTAAGATAATTTGGTCATTATGAATTCTGAATTTTATTCCTTGAAAAATTAAGCTCATATAAATGCAAATATAAATTATTGTGAAATTGATTTTAAAACCAAATCTTGCTGAACTTATTTGACTGGAAGGAGTTTAATAATAACATTGAAAAATCCATGACCTCTGTGAAAGGAAGAATCTAGAATGAAAACCTATCAGTCAATATGTAAAAAATATTAGTAAATGGTTCACAATAATTCTAATATTCCAAAAGCAATAGCACATTTTATTCGAATACACGTTGACACAACTGCAGCATCAGCATATAGAACAAAGCGGGGTGTCATACTCAAAATGATTGAATTTGTGGGATACCAATTCTTACTAATTTTACTCTTTATCACCACCCACATCACTGTGCTTTGTGAAAGAATCATAAAAATTGCAATACCTATTGACTCAGTTATGCTGCTTGGTTGTACTGGAAAACTGGAGATTGATGTCAAAATAAGTTAAGTAACCTCCATAATGAGTGATTGCAATTCAGTGGACTAGTACATACAGCAAAGATGCATTTCTTCATTTCTTCTGTAAGATTCAGCTTAACTCTGCAATTGAGATGTGCCAAGAACATTTGGAGTTTCTCTCAGGCGTAGTTCAGGTTGTTGCTGAAGTCTTCATATCTAAAAAAAAAAATAATCAATAATGAAAATAATAATTAGAACAGATACCATATAGAAAATAAAATATAATTCCTATTGGAAAGAGAAAAGAGTTAAAGCATTGGGCAGTCTGGTTTGAATGTGGCAGATGAAATGTTAAAGAATCTTTATTTCTTATTTTGACATTCTGCTTCACGGCCTGAACTATATGTGGTGTATTAAAAACAAAATAAAAATAACTTGCTCTCAACAGCAGGACTTTTTGGCTTTAAAAAGGGTCATATTAAGCTAGAAGGGTTTATAAAAGTTTTTCACATGTCATATATGTAATTTAGATAGATACTAGTTACTAATGTCTTGTTTTTCTGCTCTTCAGAGAAGAGAACAGATAAATCTGCTGTCTCTGGTGCCATTAGATTGAAAATCAATGTTGAAATAGAAGGAGAGGAGAAAGTTGCTCCCTATCATGTGCAGTACACCTGTCTACATGAGGTATGTTGGAGAAGTGAAAGAAAGCAAGCTATACAGAAATTACTGTCTAGGTGTTGTATGGATAAATTACTATTTAGTTGTTGCATGTTGTAAGACAATGGAAGATTAGAACATGGAAACAAATAAATGTTGCTATGCCTCAGGACAAGTTTTAGATTTCCTGCTTTGCATTGCTGATGGCATATCGGGTTCAGAGTCAAAGGCAGGCTGAAGTAACACCGACAAATCATTCCTGCTTTCTGAAAGCTGACAGATAACACACAGCTGAAAATTTAGCACTGGTGTGTATCTACACAATCCCATTGTTAGCCATTTGTAAAACTGAATGTTCAGGGCATTTGTCCTCATAGATGTTTGGGGGGTTTTTTTGACCTGATATTGGAAATGTTTTGGCCTGGGGAAAAAAAAATGGCAAAATTCTGTTACTTTAAGATAATCCACAGGACAGTTATGGACTAATTAGCAAAACAGAAATGAACTCAAAGTTTTGGATTTTTTTTTTTATATATATAAAATCTGCTGCTCAGATTGTGTATACACGTGAATCTGGGCCCTCTGAGAAGCATTATAGGATATGAACACCAAATTAAACACTAGCTTTGGTCCTATGGTTGCTAAACCTGAAGTTATTGCATGCCTTTTGCTACCTGAGAGGTTTCTGCGATGTTTCTGATAGCTTTCCTGTAAATTACAATTCTAAAATAATGAATTTAAAATTTATTGGTCACAGATCCAGTTACAATTGAAGCACTACACGGTAACCATGATTTCATTCAGTAGCAAGGGCATATAATAAAGACGATAAAGTTTCTGTATGAACTTATGTTGATGTTTCTGTGCTGTTAACCGATGTGACCTTATATCAAGGAGATAGATCAATGTGCTGAATCACAAACCTGCAATACCACTACAAAGATTTTTGAGAACCTTGGGGATTTTTGTTTCGCAAATGGTGACTAGTTAGTGCCAGTCTTCAGAAATGTAATGATTAATAAAAGACTGAAAAACCCCTAACAACAACAAAGCCACACCAGAAACAACTAAATAAAACAGAAGAAACAAACCTAACATTGACCATAGAGATTACTATTCTATGGGATATACTTTCAGGATGCCACTTAAAAGCCAAAAATTCCTGTTTGAAACATTTCTTACATTTAGAATCTATTCCATTACTTGACGGAAGTTAAATCAAACGGTGGTGTAAAAATCCCTGAAGTGAAAGGTGATGAAGCATGGAAGGTGTACTTTGATGATGCTGCACAAGAAATTGTAGATGAATTTGCAATGCGCTATGGAATTGAATATATTTATCAAGCTATGACGTAAGTATTATCATGTCTGGTTTTCTGCTCTACTGTCAAGAATTTCTTTGAGGGAAGTGATGAGAACCAAGCCTTCATGCTTTCATCCTCCATTTCACTGATGTGAAATTCTTGTTATCCCTTTCATCCATCTGATTCTCATTGAATTATTTCTCATCCACAATGGAATTAAGGCATATTATAAGCATTTTGTAAGCTCTTACTGGTATTACTGTTAATGCATTTCTTAATCCTTATGATACTGATATATGGCAAAGATCAGAAAGACTTCTGTTGTTCCAGATGAGATTGGGATGGTAAAACAATGCAGTGGTTTGAGCCTTAACTGGGAGTTAAAAGCCCAGATGGGGGAAAGACTGAGAATCTCTCCCCCACTCCCCCCTCTTCCCTTCAAACAGAGAGGGGGGAAAAAAAGGGTAAGGAGCAAATCCACTAAACAATAATCTGGAGTCGGCTTGGAAGTAGAGAGGTGAAGAATTTTCTTTAAACAATATATATATATATATATATGTACATAACAATAACAGGAAAGGTTCACAAGGGCAAGGAACAAGGATGGATGGGAGTGGGACAGAAAAGAATAATACAAAACCAGTCTTTCTCTGAGGAGACGCGGAGGCAGCAGGGAGGAGGATCAGGTCTGGCCACATGGCTGAAGAGCAAGAGGGCAGCTGCAGTAGCTCTCATCCAGCAGAGGCAGGAGCCAAAAGGAGATCCAACAGCTATGATGTCCTGCTTTTTATACCCTAGCTGGGCAGGGAGGGGGGAGTAGAACAGACTTAGCTTCCCAGGGGAAAACGCCCTGCAGGGAGGGTAAAGTACCCGCAAGCCCTCCACCCTGCTTTGTTTTTTTGTTTTCAGAAAAGGGTGTTAACCCACCACAAACAGGATTTTACAAGTACAGGAGTACAGCAGCTGGTTATCTCAATACAACATGGCTGTATTGTTAATGGACAACTTCAACTGAAAAATTATTTTGAAGTTTCTTTTCCTTCATCTCTTGCTGAATGCCAGGAGTACAGAAATCATCACAGAACACCAGCAAGGTCTATAGTAAACTTCCATAGTATAAGTAAATAATTAATGCAAACCATTTTTAGCAGTATTAGAAGCTGTTACTACATCATCTGTACTAAAGCAGCTGTCTGATTGCTTTAGAACACAGCACCACTGAGGTTAGAGGCCTGGGGATACAAGAGCTTCATTATGTATTCTTAATTTGTCCAGCGAAAAGGGCTAGATTCTGCTCCTAGTACAGCCACAGGAAAGCAGAGGTCTCCAAATGAGCCCTTTAAAGAGGAATATTATGAAATTTTGAATTAGAACATGTATCTCATTTCCTCCATCTCTCTACAATACTTCCTTGAAAAAAGATCTTGTAAGTATGAAGGCACATAAAACATGTTAAGTTTTCTTTTTTATTATACATAATGACACCATCTGCTACTACAATGAACATGTCTTTCATTTTATGTAGCTCGTTGTGAATTATGGTTCTGTACATCTGACACAAAGGTAGAGAATGCATTTGTAATATATACATTTTTACTGCTCCTTCTCCAAGGACCTTGGACACTGTTGCACAGAATAATTTATTAAACTTAATAGTTCCCCTGTGGTATGGTGTGTCATACTACATATGGAGGAACTCATGCACTGAGTTTCATGAGTATTTGGGTTTTCATGTTTAGCTTCTCTTTAGCCATGAATATCTTTACATCCTGATTAAGTTATGTTACTTATCAGTGAACGCAGTATTATAGCTTCACAACTTGATTTCAAAGGGTATGTCATTTTTACCCAAAAAAAAAATCTTTGAACTGATGGAATTGTTCCTGCTCTACGAGGCAAAATGAATTCAAAGTTTTACATGAGATGAAGTCCCAAGAGCTATTAATGCCAAGGGAGGAACCTTATTACCGTTCTGCTTAGAAAATAAAGCAGGACTGGTTTAGCATTAGTTTTCTCTTACCTATAGACTTGGTAGTTGCTTATCTCAATGCTTTATTTTTATGCAAGGAAATAATACAACATAAAGATAAAAAAGAAATAAATTTATTCAGAATATGTAACATGGATTTGGGCAAGTACTGGAATCCTTTCTCAAGAACCCCTACTCAAAAATTCTAACCAAGCCAAGTTAAATAACCTGACTTGGCTTGTTGTCTTGCTTTTTGTTCTTCCTTTTTTCTTTACTTTTCCACCAAATTTTCATGATGTTGTTTGCTACAAACTAGACATTTGAAGGCAGTTGTAATAAGAAAGTGAATTTAATACTGGTAGTCACAGGTAATTGACACAGCAAAGAAATGCTAAGATTTCATTGCCCCTATACTAAAGCCCATCTACATTTTAAAATATTACACAGTAATAATGAGCAATCCCTATTCGAGAAATAGGCCACATCCTCTTTAAGGTAGGAATAAAATCAGGTATGAATCTAATCTCAAACAACACATGGCAAAGAAGATATATTCATATACATTCTTTTGCTGATTCATCTGCAGATGTCTCTCAGCACTCAGACTTTGGGGAGAAGAATTATGAAGACATTAGATCTGTCATGAAGAATTTTCTTTTTTATTATTATTTGCTGGTTTCTTTTGTGTTTATGAGATAATTTTTTTTTCTCCTGAAAGCAGCTTTAATGGCTGGGAGAAAGTGTACAGCTTCTTGATTTGGAAAGTAGAGTGTTCAGATTCTATTTGGTAACAATGTGCTCCTACTGAAAGAAAAGCAATTTTCTGCCATATGAGAAAGAGAATTTGAATGTAATCACTTTGCCCAAAGGAATATTGTCTAAGCATTTTATGCTCAAGAATCTAGCTGAGAATATTTCCATTGTATGTCTCATGATAACATTGCAAATTAAAATGTTTGCATTTATGAATGCAAATCTGACTACGCTTTAATAGCCCACGTCTCAGACCCCGGAGAGCATCCACATGCATCTTATGCACAGGATCAGGCTCAAGTGAGTTTTAGGGGTTTCTAACAACTGTCATTTTTTTAAATTCACATTTATTTTAAGTTTAAAAATTACCTATTATATAAAGTCTTGGGGCCACTTAATGATATGCAGTCCTGGTCCTCTAAGGTGTGGGTAGACAGCATTTACTGCATTTCTGAACACTGTAAATCCAATGAAACCTCCCTAAAGTAACACTTCCTAGAACAATTTAACATCCTGTTCTGCTACAGCAATAAACAATCCCACTTCTCTATCAATTTAAATTTGTGCTGGTGGCTCTGTCATCTTATGATCCTCTTAGTAAACCCTCATGATTTGTTTCTCACTCTCTTATATTTATTCCTTCTGAGCATGGTAATAATATTTCAAAATGATAGTCTTGGTTTTCTAAATACACTGAGTGTACCCATCAACCACAATTGTTGCAGCTCAGCAAAGACAAAATTTAGATCAGTTTATAGTTTTTGTACTTGGCTTCTTCATGGAAAATCAGTCCAATAAGTGACCAAGTGTAAATACTGTGAGCATGAAGATCAAACCCATTTCCTCTCTCAACAAACATCAGCAAAGCAATTCTGCATTTTCTGTGATTCTAAACACGTGTGACTCAGTGTTTAATTCTAGATCAGAAGGGGGTTTACCTCTGTGCCACCTAGGACTTACTGAAATGTGGATATCAATGCAAAATATCACATAGGTGGTTACTTATTGGCTTTAATCATTGTCTTCAATGAGACCTTTTTCATTTAACTTATTTTCCAAGTGTGATTGCACCTGTTAGAGACAGACACAGCCACATTATAAAGACAGGAAATATAAACTGTTCTTCCCTAAAGGCTACTTGCTCTTTTAAGCAATGTCTCAAGGCAAGGGATCTCTCAAGGTACAGATTCCAATTCCCCAGTTCCTAAGGAGGGAAATCTTTGAAGTAACAGATGTGGGGTTTATGTCAATAGAAAAACAATTATTGACCCAAACCCAAAATGCAACAAAAAAGCCTGCTTGTGTTGCAGTAACTGCAGCTCTTTAAAATTTCTTGATTCTATAAATTCTATAGCCCATTCTTCTCCCAAGGCAAAATAGTCAAGAGGAGGCAAAGACTCCAGTTAAGAGGAGCATTCTGTCAAATCAGGACCTTCAGACATACAGAGAACTCCTGAGTGATTGTAGTTTCTCCATCCTCTTCTGTTGGACTGTATACTTGTTTTCATCACCTTCTTCTCTACCTAATTCCCCTCACTCTCCTGTCTCTATACATCTGCCCTTTATCTTCCTCCCAGTCTTGCCTAACATATTAAGACTTTATGTTTTGCAGTCCTGTTGTTCACTCTCCTAGAGTTACATCTGTCATTCACCTCTCATCATTCATATTTCCTTATGTTGTAAATTCTGTGTGCATTATAAGCAGGCATCTCCCGTTGTTTCAAACAAGTAACCAGTGCTGCTGTGTTGTAGCCCTGGTTTTGGCTGGTTCAGGATTAACAGACTGATTACCCAACTTTACTGGCCTGAATCAAATTTGATCAGTGAACCCAGAAGTCGCTTGAAGTCTCACCCTTCATGAATAATGTAGCCTAAAACACAAGGCACAGTAAAATGCCAGTTTGTCTTTTTGTTGTCATTGATTAAGTCCTCCTCCACTAGAGAACAGATCTCATGGCCTTTTATGCTAATAATTTTGTGTTTGATTCTAAATTTGTGTTTAATAATGAATGTTTTACTTAATAGCAATTAAGGTAGTTAAATAATTTTCATGTATTTAGGATTTACAGAGTAAGAAGTAAATGTTAATCCAACACATTCAGTTTGACAATGTCAGTGTGCAACAAGTAGGAATAATTTCCATCATGTCTGGATTTCCTCTGCGTATATCTGCACTACTGTTTGTGAGGTAGCTCGACAGTTACATCATTGGAGCTGAAAACAAATTGTAGTGAGGGAAAGAGCAGAATCTTCACCATCTTTTGTAACTGTTGATTTGTTTGAATTGCAGGCACTTTTCCTGTCTGTCTTCTAAATACATGTGCCCTGGTGTTCCAGCAGTTATGAGTACGTTATTGGCCAATATAAATGCTTTCTATGCTCATACTACAGCAGCAACTAATGTATCTGCCTCAGACCGGTTTGCCGCTACTAACTTTGGGGTAAGTAGACTTTTAATAGAATATTAGCCCTTTTGTTTTATATTATATAATACTATATTGACTTCTAAATTCAAACATTTTTTACACTTGCTCAGAGTTGCTGTTAGCTTCTGAAAATTTTACCATGAGACTTTACAATCAATCATTGTAAGATCTAATGCTGCTGCTTAGCTTCTTATGTAGAGATATATAAGGCATGTAAGGTAGAAAACATTGGCACACATGCATATTACTAAAATCACTAACAATCAGGTTTCATTTTTATCACAGTGGGGCTTGCAAGCTGCTAACTGCACCAGACTAAGTATCAGTTGCAGTTGTTTTCTTAGGCTTTGTCATCAATGAACTAATTAACTGAATGGATCTCTCTCTTCTCATGAGACTCTGTAATGATGGATTCTTGGTTTTGCTAAAGTAATGGAGTGTTGGCCAAGTTTGGATTTAGGTATCAGAAATTTTAGGAGGAACACCAGCATCTTGGGATGTGGTAGTACTTTTTGTGTTGCTAACTTTACTCCTGTGGGTTAATTCCTCACAATGCAGACTTCCTAATCACTTAACATTACAAAAATAACAATATGTTCATTCTGTTTTCTAATTTAGTCACCTACTGTCACTGGGGAGATGAGAGCAAATATACATACCCAGGACTGGGTCTTTACTTTGGAGAGAGTGTGTTCTAGAATCAAAATGCTACCTCCTGCTCCTAGCAGTTTGCTTTGGAAAAGGAATATTAATATCGCTCAACTACTATAGGTTAAAAAGTTTTATAAGCAAAAAGAACTATCAGAATATGTATGATTTAATTAGTTTATTATCATGACACCACAATATTGCTCTGTTCTTATTCAGGTTTTCTTTTATACACTGATGGATTGTTTATTATGGAATGATTCTACATCTTTGTTGAAACAAGGGTATGCTTTTACTGTTCAGCTCTACTGAACTTTTGAGGTTGATCTAGGTTTTGAAATGTAGGAATTTTTTTTGGCAAGATTTTCTTTTCTTTTCTTCCTTTCTTTCCTGATCACTTTTCTAGTGATCAGAACTACTTTTATCCTCAGATTGGGAAGAGATTAAGTTCTCCTCTGATGTTAATGCCAGTTTACCCTTGACGCAAATTTAAATCCAATTTGGAGTCCAACAGATGGATAGAAAGACAGTAGCAGGCATCACTAATAGAGATTTGGAGTCTTTTTTGAAATAACTGATTTACAGGCAAAATATTAGATTATTTTTCTCTCTTGGGTCAAAGGGCATCTGTTAGTGGATAGCTGCACTTCAGTCATCAAAAAGAAGATCTCAAATTCAAGTCCTCAGGCTACAGCTGGGAAGCATTTGGCTGACTGATGTTTCAGTACAGATCTATAACATTACAAAAAGTTACTTTTGATTGCTTCCTTAAGGGAACTGTGCCAAATAAGTGGCTTTTGGAGTAGGTTAATGCTCCACTGATGAGAGAGTGCACAAAGAGCACTGTTTTCATACTAGTGTTGATCATCTCTCAGGGAGGGTGTGGACACGTGCATTCTGATAGCTATTAGACCTTACTTGCACAAGCCTGCTGCTTTCCTGTTGGCTGGCAAGGACTTCTGAACAGTTTTGTGCAGTGTACTATGGAATATGTTCTAACATGCAAACTGGTCATTAGAACCTCTCATTAGTATTACTTGAGAATGGCACAACTCAGCTGGGTATCTCTCAGTAAAATATTTGCACTGCACCTTCATCTATCAAGATAGGAAGTTAATCTCCACTTTTCAAAGGGAAAACTGTTACTGTGCAGTATTAATTAGCTTATTCCTACAAAAGCCACTGATTCTGAAGTAAAAATGTCTATCATATATTTACACCAAATTCTGCTGTAAAAGAGGGAAGGGGAAGTGCCTTCTTCAAGAGTGTAAGTGACTACAATTCAAACATAGATATTTAATAAGCTTATCTGTTTTAATCAGCCTTAATTAACTAAAACTTTGGACCTTATGCTGAACTAATGCTGTTATTGCATTTTTGGGTAGAGACATCAGGCAGTACTTTTCAGTTTCTAGATGTTTTGAGTTATTTAGCAACATATCAGAAACATACTGCATAGGAAAGTCTGTGTCACCTCACTAGTGTATTGCACAGCTGCACAGTGTTGAATCCATAGTAGGTAAATCACAATGGAGGACAGAAAGGGAAAATAAAGTGATAAAATATATCCCCCTGGTCTTGAAACACTGATATCTCAGACTGCACATTTACATCAAACAAGAAAGAACAATTTTTCACATAAATTAGGAATGGAAAGCAGCTTTCTAAAAACTCACTAATTACAGGAATCTGCAAATCCTTATTTCAACATATTCTTGTTTTCTTTCTACAGAGGGAAAAGTTCATAAAACTACTGGACCAGCTCCACAACTCTCTGAGGATTGACTTATCTAAATACAGGGTATGTGCAACATCCTCTATCTAGGGAACAAATCAAATGTGGAGCATTTTGTATAAATATCCTTGTGGACTTTAGCTGCCTAAAGAAGTCTGAGGTTAATCCCTCTTGTGACACAGAAGCTGAAAATACTGGGTGCTGATATAAGACACCTTTGGAACAAAAGATTACATAATTTAAGCAGTTTGAGAATATTTCTCCAATTTAAAAAAAAAAAAAAATATTATTTTCTTTCCAAAATCTAAGAATAGGTCAAGGGATGAACAGATGGTCAAGAAAGAGTAGGATTCAACAACTTGGGTTAAATTAATCCATAAGTAATTAATCTGGGAATTACCTTCACTGACTCATGTAGCGAAAATTGCATCTACTGCTGTATTTATTCTGTGAAACTGAGATCTTTGCTACAATTCTGTGCCAAGTTCCTTGAAATCTTAAAAGATATCTGACTGCTCATTTTTCTAGATGATGGGAATTACAGTTTCATTTTCACCTCATGGAAGTTCTTTCCACTGAGGTGTGCTCCAAACCCAGCCTTTCAGGAAAGAATCACGCACTGAATACCTGTCTGTTATTGTACCACTCTGAATTCCCTCTCCTTTTCCAATCCACGGGATCACGATACTTTTGGATGACACATGAGTGATTAGGGCTCCATTATCATGGATCTCCTTTCAGCTGCTAGGAATAGTAGCCTCTACCCCAAGGATTTCTCTGCTCATCTGACCTGCTTTCTACAACTGAAGGGAAAAGGGAGTATTCAAAAGAACCCCAAAGTATTAGCAGGTAGTAGAAGTTGCACATGCTTAGTTTTTAAGACTCTAGCCTTCATACAGTATCCTAGGGTCTTTTACTTTTGAAGAATGTTATCCAGATTATATTGGAGAATGTGGATATTTGACTTATGTTTCATTAGTATGAAGTGATTTAAATAACACTTCTTCCCATCAGTCTTGTTAATTGCACAAATTTCACTGTGATTTCTTCATTAAACTTTTTACTTCATTTGTGCCTACAAGTGATTTATGTACCATGGAAAACTCATAAATTATTTTCATTAGCAGTGTTTTCCACTGTGTGAAGCTTTTTTTTACTCCATTAATGTTTTGGAAATATCACAATATTTAAAATCATGCACATTGCTAGTACAGAAGCATGAATGTTAGCAGAAGTGTTGCTATTCACATCAAAGGGCTACACATAATTAACATACTCACAGGCAGAATTCAGGTTACACATGAACATTTCTAATCCTTCCAAGCAGCATCTTTGTTTTCCCAGAGTTTTTTCCCTAGCTGTTCAAGGATTTTACCTGTAACTCCAACTTTACATGCGTCCTCTCTTCCTGATTCACCAGGATAATTTTCCTGCCAGCAATCCTGAAAGACTTCAAGATCTGAAATCAACTGTGGACCTGCTTACCAGCATTGCTTTTTTTAGAATGAAGGTATTGTCCTTTATGTGCACAATTACTCTTGGGGGGGAAAAAAAGTTGTCTTTTTTTCATCCAGTAGTATCATACTCTAGCTAATACTCTGAATCAATTAATCTTTGTCAGTTTAAAATTAAATCTCTCAGCTTACCAAAGATTGTTGGCGTAAAGTCACTTTTTGATTAACAGTGAGGTAAAAGCCATTCATTATCTGTGAAAAATAAACTGCCTTTTCCTTTCTTCACAATTATTTTTGCATCATTGGTGTAATGTCATTTTTTGATTAGCAATGAGGTAAAAGCCATTATCTTCGAAAAATAAACTACCTTTTGCTTTCTTTAAAATTATTTTTGCATCTCCTCAAGGAAACAAAAAGTTTACTCATTTAATTACTTTAATGTCAAAATATATAAAGCAAACTCAGTTGATCTGGTTAAGAACATGTATCATATAGAAAAATATTTTCCTATTATTATCATAATATCATGCCAAACAGCAAGTATGATATCTCTACCTGTCCTAGTCACTCCAGATGTTGCTCTCTATGTGATCAAGTTCTGAAGTATTTTTAGTATTAAATGGTGCACATTAATATTACTGGATGAAAATACAGAAACACAAGGCAACATTTGTCAGAATGTCCTGTGATTTCACTGCAATAGGCACTATGTAAAGAGAATTAAAATAATCCATTAAGTGAAGTTCAAATGAATGCATCCTACAGTGGAGTTAAAAGATGAACCCTTTACTTTAGAAAATGGAAAGCTCTTTGGCTGATGTTTCAAAGAAAAGCACATAATTATTTGGTTTAATTATTTCCTAAATAATGGAAAAGCCTTTAGATCTTCCACTAAAGATGTAAACCCTGAGGCATGTGTGCCTCTTTCATAGCATGAATCATTTCATTCATTCAAATAAATCTTAGTGATATAATCTACTTGCTTCAGTATGTGTTTTAATTCATCTCTGAATTTAAGGCAACAGAGTTTTAAATATTTTTATCACAATTATGCTGAACACTTTTCATCCTGTATTGCAGAGCAACATTCTTGACAACAGTTGTTTTGTCTGGGCTTCAATAAAATTCTGACACTCTACCATTTATCGAATATTTTACTAGGTCCTTGAGTTACAGAGCCCACCTCGAGCCAGTACTGTGGTGAAAGACTGTGTAAGAGCTTGCCTGGACTCCACTTACAAATACATTTTTGACAATTGCTACGATCTCTACTCCCAGTTAGTGGATCAGGTAAGGCCAATATGAACTTGTTTCATGCTACTGCTCTTTCATTATTCTTAGTGTACCATAAGTAAATGCAAAGCATTCTCATGATTCTTCATATCAAAGCACCTGGGTTATTTTCTTTTCATTTCTGTGAGAAGGAGCAATACATAGAATAGAATAGAATAGACCAGACCAGGTTGGAAGAGACCTTCAAGATCATCGTGTCCAACCCATCATCCAACACCACTAATCAACTAAACCATGTATCATAAATAAACCCACAGATGGCTATGACCACCAAAATGTTTAACATGATGAGTTTCAAAATGAACATGTTAACTCCTAACTTAATCATCACATTGAACGTGACTGTAAAATTGTCTAGTGGCTTTAGGGAAGATGACACTAGATTTATTGCTGTTAATTTAAGATCCATAATTGGAAAACAATTTTTTTAAAGCTGATATTTCACTCCAATAGCTTTAGAAAAGAAACATCATTTTCTGAAAATTATATACTGCCTTTCCAGCCTTATACTTTAACACCTGTGATGCATGCCAAGTATCCAGGCTTAAAACCACTTCAAGAAAGTAAAGGATAATTCTGTAACATTTCTTAATATTAGTCCATCAAGTTGCAAATCGGCAGTCCATCATTGGTGCAAATTCTAGCATTTGTCATAGTCCAAATGCCATGCAAGAGCCTTCAGAACATGGGGATTTTTTCCTAGAAGTACAGTTAAAATTAAGACATTTGTATCTGCAAAATTATACAACTGTCTAACAGGTGCATCGTTCTTTTCTTGTTCTTACTTTTACCTTCTAGATAGTACACTGAATAAAAAGGTATTCCAGTGACTATTCCTGTCTTAAGAAGGATGAATTAAGTTGTTTGGAAAATGCACATTTGATGTGTAGTATGTAATAGAAAAGAACAGTCATACTACATGATAGAAGATAGCAATTTTTATCTGAAAGCACATTTCACTTGAATCCAAAATATGAACTCCTGTACTTCAGCAGAGGCAGTACATGCTATATATCCAATTTTTCTGAAATGAGACTTTGCTTTGTAATACTGGAGTCCTGTTATATGAGAAACTTTATCTCTAGCTCCCAAGCTTTGAGCATAAGAATGTCTTACCAGCACCCATAGGCACTCCACACTTTTGAGTGCTTGTGTATGAGTTTATTCTCCAACAGATTATATTGTAAACTGAGTAGCAATATAAAGTAGGGGAAGAGGCACCTTCAGACATCACATCTATTTGCCTCATAAACTCTTCTGTTTTTCTTCTAATATTTATTCTGCAGCAGTTTGATCTTGTCTGTTAAATATAGTATCACCTGTTGCTAGACTATCACATAAGTCAACAGTTTATCAGCAGCTGCTAGCCATTTCAGTAAACAGTTACAAGTGAAATGATCTTACTTCTGCAAAGCACTGTGATTCCTGTAAAAGCCTGTCTATATTTAAAAACTGTCACTGTTTTTTTCCTGTGAATTCATGAAGCAGTTTAGCCATCCTGTTTTAGTAAATGGTTTAAAAACTTAGGGATCTTATATAGCTTACATGTCTCTCTCCAAACTGTTTGTGGTTCTTTTTCAGCAGGATGGGCAATGTCATATTATTTTTCTCTTACACAACTCCACTTCTATAGGAAGTCCTCAAAATAATTCTTTTTTTAAAAATATATATTTTAAAATATATATTTTAAAAATACACAAATATTTACTGAGCTGGAGAACTGACTTGACTGTATTTCACATTATGTATACGTTGCTTCTGTTCTCTTTCATTAAGATTTCCAGTGGGTGAGTTCGTATGTAGAAACTTTAGCATGCAAGTGTATATAGTTACAATCACTAGCAAATACAAGCAATTTTAGTTGAAATGTGCAAATAGCATAATTCAAAATTGAGATAAATGGGCCACGTTCAAACGAGCTCATTGCTAACAGGAACCAAACAACAATCCTATATAATCCTAACAAAGGATGCTAAAACTCTTTCACAGCAAGTGCAAGGCAATTCTTAGAAATAACTACTCTAGTTTAACAGAGGGATGAGTGAATTAATTCAAGTTACCTGCATTCTGCAGCAACTCTAGAGCTGTACAAAGAAACTGCCTTCTGTGATATCTTCTTATAGTTTCCTATATATATGCAAATGCATTTAATTTTAGAAACAGATGGATATACAGTTATTGGATCCTAAAGCTCAAGGATTTGCAGTGAATCCAGGTGCAGTGCAGACACCGGATTCCACCCTTAAGGCTTCTTCATTAAGCATCCTTTTATTGCTGCTTACCTCCCCATTACATGAGGCCCTCTCCTCTTAGAGGAAAGGAATTCATCCTAGCAAAGTGGTGCAGCACAGGAGGTTCATGTTTTAGCTGCACAGCTGAGATTTGAGCTGTGAGTAGTGAGAAATGAAATTGTTGAACCCCAAAGCAACAAGAAATAGTTCATATGTAGGTCACCACCTGCTCTCACTCAGGGGAAAGACTGGCAGCTGTTATTCTGCGGAGGCCCAATACAGGCTCAGGGTTTTACTGGGGATGATATTATGAAAAAGTGGAACCTAGACAGTCTACTTAAACAGTAGTATTTCCATCTGGCCAGGAGGTTCTGCATGTTACATACCATCACTCTGTGTAACTTACCTTAACCATACTCTCTGTTTGCTTTTATCTTTCACCTAAAATTCTCTAAGACACCTGCCACCAGAATTTCTAGAAAATATGTTTTCTGCCTGAATGTTTGTCATTGGATTTGGGGGTGAAAATAGAATGATTAAAATTGGGATGCCCAAGATGGAGTTTTGGGAGCATAATCACTATAAGAAGAGGAACAAGGAAATCACAAAGCATGCTCAGCTCTCCACCTCCTCTTTTAACAACTCCCAACCCTCGTGTCAGAGAGGCAATCACTGTTATAAAGCAAATGTCTTACAGCAGAATACCACCTCTCAGGAGCAGCAATATTTCCTAGGGTGAAGTGTGGTATATGCTAACAGTATGCAAAAATACTTCGTACCAGAATTGAAAGAACAACTGATGAAAAAAAGCATATGAGTACTAGAGAGTAAAACATGACATCTTGACAGTCTTACTGACACATATCTTACTGTCCTCATTATTTGAGGCAAAACATTCTGATGAGGAACTGCCTGATTCCTTATGCAGCAGATGTAGTATTTCTTTCTAAATAACACTGATCTGAGTGAAGAGCTAGCTGCCTTATGTTGAAAAATAAAATGGCCTTGAAAAAGTACTTTAGGAAGCACTCATAACTTTCTGACTTGATGTACAACTATGTCACTGCTTCTGTTTTTTTAAGAAAACAAAAAGATTTTAAAATCCTGGCTAATGCTCACAAGGACTGAAATCCCTTCAGTAATTCTTTTTTCAGTCTTCTGCACTGAGTGAAACCAATAAAATGCAAATCAAGCTCTTTGCATTCTCTAAGGAGCTCTTCATCAGTACAAATCATTGCATGACTCACAGGACCAGTATACTGGAAACAACCACTGGAGTACTATACCTGACACCTGCGCAGCAGAATAATATTGAAATTCTAACCGGGTTTGGAGACCTTTTCTTTTGTCTGTTAGTTGGCTCTGTGTGTTATCACAGTGAATCACGGTGCAAAAGACCAGGGGCAACAAACCACCAAGTTCTGGAGACAGGTGTTACACAGCTGTACCAGCACAGTGCTCTTCCCTTGCAATTTATCTCTGCGTAGAGATATGTCACCATAAGTCAAGGCAATGATGTACCAACGTCCTAGCTCTTGGGAGCCAAAATTTCTGCATTAAGATGCTTCAGACTGGCATGTGAATCAGCCCATGCTTTGAGTGCTGGCATGGTTTTGCTGTGTTTGAATCTGAGTCCCTGGTCACTCTTCCATGTGGAATTTAGGAACTCAAGCTACTTAGGTGCTTTTGAAGGCATATCTCTTTGTCTTTAGTAGAAGCAATTCAAAAACAGGTTGATTATTATTTTTCTAATAGAAATCCTCTAAGAATTGAATTAGGAAGCATTTCTTCTGTAATTTTGGAGCACATTCAAAAGTATGAAGAACAAAATAAAGTTGTACTGTAGTGAAAGCTGTTTACCCTAGGGACTCCTGTTTTTCAGGCACGCAAATTTCTGTGCCAAGTCATACTTATTATGAGGAATTTTGTTATATTTACATACTGCTTTAGATGCACTGGAAAGGTTCTAGCATCTGCAAGTCTGGCACACAGAGGGTGCTTAGAGACTTCTTACATTGCAGCATTGTGTTTAATGGGAAACATCAGCCACTTTAGAACAGCAGAAAGATGCACTTTTGCTCCAATATTTCAAACCCCAGTCTGAGACTTCTAAATCAATTCTTACAAATAAAATTGCTTTTTAGAAGCTTGTCTGAGAACACTGGTTAGAAAGGCAAGAGTTCTCTCATTCTGTGAAAGCAGAGGTAAAAGAGGAGTAGGAAAAGCCATAGGTCTTCAGCTGTGAAATAAGGAAGGGTACTAATATTGTTATGAGAAGAGATAAACAAACTAACTCGTTTGTTATCCAAAGCCTGATACTCTTCAATTGTTTGTGTGAGCTCTAGGTGCATAGCAATGAACTGTTATCTGTTAATGTTGGATCTCCAAAAATCAGGGTATTTTTCAGTGCTGAAATACAAATGCTGGGAAAGGTTGGTGTGAGTGATATAAACCTGAACTTTCACCAGGCCTTACACACAGACTATCTCATAAACCACGAAAGTCTAACCAATATTGATTACTTATGAGATTACAGTTAGTTCACATTCCAGCCCCTCCAGTTTTAAACATAGTGTTTTTAAAAGTGGTTCGATATCAAACGGTTTCCTCTGATTATTTATTGATCATAATTATTTACTTATACTGTGTGATTGGGCTATCCTACTATTCCCATAATATATTATAAGCTTGAGCAGAATGCCCAGTATTCTGAATCCTCTGGCTTTGAGGGTATGAAAACTTGAATTCTTGTGTGAAGTGGCTTCAAGTCCTGTTTGTGTCTGAATACTGGCAAAAGCAAATGTACATTGAAATCTGTCCCTCCATAATAATGCTCCAAACTGATTAACATTGGCTTGGAATTGAGTGGAACGCTGACAGTTCTGAGAAATATGCACACACAATTCTGCATATAAGTTTGTGGCATGCTTCCTGTAGGTTGATGATTATGGTCTAATTAGTAGTACAGCAATCACAGGACAGGCATCAATTCAGGTATGCAAAACCATCTGTCATCCTGATTACATAACCTAAGCTGAGGCCAAACTACTTCGGCCTCCTTTCTATCTAGATTAACATGACCATGCATGTATTTATCCATGCTGTAAGCTGGCCTTGGTTTCCAAATAAAATATGCTAATAGAGAATGTCATTACTTACACATTCCAGTTCTGTCCCCATCCTGTACTTTGTTTCAAGTAGGAAAACAGTTTACGAATTGTTGTGCACTAGCACTGCCAGAGAGGACCGGTTCAGTGAAAAACTCTTACACGTTTTAAATGCCTTTTGAGCCTGCAAATGGTTTGTGGCTTTAAACTAAGTAAATGCTGCAAAGCCAAATTTTCACTTGTAATGTATATAAAAATATTTTTAAAGTACTTCTAAAGGACAAGATTTTAAAAATAGATGTGTGAAACACATATAGATGTTTGTATCCATGTATATATACTATATATTGTGCACTCCATGCTTGTTCTTAGCCTCTTCCAAAATAATGTTAAGTGAGCATTACAAAAACACAAAAGTACCATTTAAAGTAATGCTTCATCATCTGAGTGGTCTGTAACATTGCACTCTCTATCCTCCTGATAACCAGGGCTACTGCCTTGGTTGTCTTTCAGCTTCCGTTCTACCATTATTTATATAGAAAATACTACATTCTGAAACCTAGCTTGAGGCTTGCAGCAGACACAGTATTAATGCAGATTATGTTCTGAAATCATAGGACTGGATTTATCAAAGTCACGCCCATACAAATGTTTTTTATTGATTGCATAGAATATTAACACATTAAAAAGTGGGCAAAACAAAACCAGACACTTGTCCTACAAACTGGTAAGATCAATCATAAGAGAAGTTGAAAGCCTTGTGTTCCTTAGACCAGCCCTTACACATTTATCTCAGGGTAATACAGATGTGTTTTTTAATCCTGCTTCACACTGTGCCTGAAATTACTTTCTCCAGCCTCAGCCAATTTTCCAGAGTGCAAAGTATGGTTGCCTGTCAACAGTTTAGCCATTTTTTTTCTTCAACTCAGAAAAATCCCTCTATGTTTGATCTTTTTCTCTAAGAGAATATAAAAAAATCCAGCAATTGGTTTTGGTTCCTCTGTCCTACATAATCCACTCCTTGCACATGAACTCAGGTGACTAGGAGATTGGTAGTAAAAGGAAAGAGGAAAAACAAACAAAACATAGTGCAAGTAAGGAATTTATTTTGATGCATATCATATGAAAAAGATTTCATAGTTCCTCTTTCTGGTTTTTATGTATTCTCTGGGGTGGGGGAAATGCCAAACAAACAAACAAAAAATCCCAGTTGCAAATCACCAAGTTTGGATTTTGCATCAAAAATAAACCATAGAATCTACAGTATTTCCTGTGCTTGTAAATTTAAGTTAAATAATACAGGCTCTTTTTAAAGATGATTTGAAGCAGTCTTTGTTTGCAGTTATGTAGTTTTCCAAATGAATTATGATGCACACAATACGATTAAATATTGTGTAACAAAATATGTTATAAAATCTATTAGTTCTTTGGATTCCTAAAGTGACCAAAATTGAATTAAGACAGCTTTGCCCAGGCAAGCACATCTAACTTACTGTAGCTGTACAAAATAATTGGAATTTATTTTCTCTGAAACTGAAATTTTATTTAAAATGGCTTATTACACTTCATGTGAAGTAAGGAACTAACAGGATTTTGCATTAGTCCTATGATACTCTTTGGAATTTTCTTTTCCAAGAGACGTGGGATTGCCACTAAAGCTGGTGTTATTCTTGGCATTGGCTGCTGTTTGGATTTTTCCCTATATCATGTGATCCAAATAAGTTTTCAATTGTCTTTAACTAGCACTGATATACTGTTGCAGGCATTTATTCATAACTGTCTATGAGCAGTAAAGGCAGAATTCCCTGTGACAAAGAATTAATAAAAGGGAACACAATCGAGGAATGGATTGTAAAATCCAGTGCCTGATGGCCAGGCTTATGAATCACTTGTATTGTCATTGTAAGACATCTGATATTATAATTTGTTTGATCTGCTAGATGGTGCCTTTTAATAATATCACTCTTGTACTGTTGGCCAGTTAGTTGTGGAGGTTTTAAATAGGGTATGTACTGCAATATCTTCTTGTGGCTTTTCATGGTTCTGTGCATATAGACAGCATCACCATCCCAAGCCACATTACAGAGAGCTGAGAGATTTTAAGTTGTTTTTCCTAAGTGAAAAGGCTAGTGAAAAAAGAAAGTGATTCTGCTAACTAGCAAACTTTTGTTTCCATCAGTAAAAGTTCTGAAAGCTGTCTTGGTTACTGAAAGAGCAGTCTATGATTTTAGCTTGTTCAATGGACTGTGTATCCTCCAAAAATGAAAGACAGGCAACTTCAGAAACTCATTAGATTTAAAAGAACCATGAATAGTATCTAGTGATTTTGTCATCCTGATATATTGAGATATTCATCTTGACCTTTCCAGATACATTTTTAAAAATCTCAGTATTGCTATCACCCTCTGTAATGACAAGTAGTAGTGAGTGGCTCATATATCTTGTCACTGTATTTGTGCTAATTTGGCACTAATTTAGTACATGAACATTTAATTGAATTAGTTTTATACTGGTGGGGTTTTTTATAATGAATGTAACTTAAGTGAAGAAATAAAATTACTGTTATTAAGATAAGCTTTTTCCACTTAATAGACCATAGAGATAACCATTTTATACTCCAGATTTCTTTTGTGTGCAAATAATTGTAAGCCTATACTTTGCTTATGTACAAGCTAATGTCATCTTGGCATTTTCAAAGGCCTTTCCATAGCTGCTGCATAGACTGAACACTCACTGTGCCGTGTAAGTGCATTATCTCCTAACATTTAAGAATGTACACTATTGAGAACTGCTTGAATGTGGGACCAAATCACAAGACTGAGGCATAAGCTATTATAATCACAGTTACAAAATTAGAGCAGATTTATTATTTTTTTTTTTTGAGACTACAAAGAAGGAAAAAATGAACTTGATTTTTCTTTTATTAACATGGCATTCTTACTGACCATTCCCAGCAGGTTTGATGGTGACCCCATGTCGCCAGAGTAGACTCTAGCAAAGCAGGAGAGAAATCAAACTCCAGTGCCTCTCAAAAGCTGTTTTGTTTCATGAAGAAAATGTTAAAATATAGTTGTATGATGTTGTCCTCCCACTCGCTTTTTCTAGTACGCCTCTCAGTTATGCTAATGGAAAAAGATTTTTAAGCCAAATTGTATCACTGACATTTTTTTAATATGAAAATAGCTGTTTTAAATTAATTTTTGTCCCAAGATGGAACTTACTTATGACAGTTTTGCAAGTTTGCAACTAATCAGTCAAGTTTCCAGCATTGTTTTACCTTGTTACAATGCGTATATGAAAGCACCTGTTGCCAGAAACCAAATAAAACTAATAATACTGCCAGGAATGTATTAAAAAAGTGAATAATTCTGGGTATTTCTAACCCATTAGTTAGACTTTAGGATACACAGTGGAAATTTCAACTGGGCAGGGGCAGAGAATGCACTTTGATTTAAGAGCATAAAACCACCCCTGTTAATGTGCGGCTATTTGAAACATACCTTCTTTGGGGATTTTCAAAAGATCATCCTTGTTTTTAAAAGATTTCTCTGTATGAGAATTTTTGTAGAAATAATTAATTTTTGTCTACACTAAGGAACAGAATTCCTGTGATTCATGTCCACACTTGTGGAAGGCTGTCTCAGCTGCATACATGCTACTGAAGTTTTTTTTTCTGTGAAATGTATTTCTTAGGATACTGAACTAAATGCAAACTGGCTTTGTCCTCTATAGCCACCTTTCAGCTGGGTTGGCTCAGACACGCACTAGCTTCTGAGGAAAAAAGGGTGCATGAAAAATTAATCACTGATATGGAAACAAGGGGATTTATAATAGTATAATGTACACCAGGGAAAGCACTTGTGATTGCCCCAGTATTAATTTCTGTTTTGCAAAGCACTCTTGTTTGCATGGGGGGCTGTTAATCACCTGATAGTAGTCACACCATCCATTGTAACTGGTTCTGAGCCTTGCCTTTATTTCAGTTGCTTTAGGCACTGAAGCCACAGCATTTGCAGATCAGCTGAGTACGTAGTGGTGTGATTAATAATAGTTTTATAAAATATTCCACAGTGACTACAGAACCAATTTTAAATTAAGCTTTGTTGAAATTCCCTTTCTGCCCTTCTAAATGCTGATAATAGATAAAAGTTAATTGAGGTTAAGATAACAATTAATTCACTGTGACACTAATATAATGTCATATCTATTCAAAGATATGGGGTCCACTGAAGTGGTCATATTTGGACTACAAATGAGAAGTTCAGGGAATATATGTTTAATCTTGCAGGATAATAGATGTTTAATTTCTGATGTACTAGTTGAGCCTTTCTTTCTCTGATAGCTGCACAGAAGAGCATGTGTAGACCTAGCATCTGCTGACATACCGCTGTGTGACAGAAATTATATGTATATGTCTGTCCATGCAGAGATGAAAATATTTCTTTTCATATTTGATTCTATGCACTGAAGTTGTTTATTGGGCATTCATAAGGAATCTGATACTTCTAGGAAACTGTAGGCTCAGAATTCATAAATTTAAACTGTGGAGACAAAATCTAGCTGTAAATGCACATTTTAGCAAGATTTAAAAGTATGAAATTCTCAGTAAAAGTTAGTAAGTGGTTGTCACAGTCCACCCAGTGGGCTCATGATGGTTTGTTTGCTGTGATCTTGAAGTGCAAAACATAAGGTGTCTATGCCAAGAGGGTTTGCTTCAATCAACAGTAAAACTTTATTGTTTGCCCATAAAAGCAGCATACAATAGGTAGGAAAGGGTGAGAAAAGAAAGAAGAAAAGTGATGTAAAGTAAGAAGAGAAAAGAGAAAGAGGCTTATAGCTACCACCAGTGCAAAGGTCCAAAGATGTCTCTCTAGTCCTGCTACTCCTTCTGTTCCTTAATTGATCCTGGTGGGGAAAGCTTACAAAGTCTCATTGCTAGGGAGACCTCTTCTATACTCAATCACACACACCTCTTCACGCGAATCTCTGCCTCTCCACCACTCTCCACTTCTCTCTCCCCTCTCACCCTCATGAGTGAGGCTACCACTAATGCCCAAGGAGGAGTGTCTGAGGTGTGGTCTATGCCCAGGGAGGAGTGTCTGAGATGTGGCCTACCTTGGGGTTGGGTATCTTTCAACCAGGATGTGTGTTTTCATATTATAACTACATTGTAATGAGCAAAGTTCACTCACGATTTCCCCATCAGCACCGAGGCATCAATCCTTTTCTGACAGCATTTATGATTTTTGCTCTAGCAGAGTGAGCTCAGACAGTGGAATGATCCATTATCCTGACTTTTGCTATGACAACAGAAATGGTTTGGTTCACTCAGTACCAAGCAGTCCTGTTCTGTGGAGCATGCATCTGTGTATCCATGGAGACTGCATTCCATTGTGCAGGCTCAGTAACTTAATCAGTAACTTATTACTGAAACAGGCTGCTACCTCAAGATGTTAGCAAGAATATTACTCCAAGTGTTGGGGGGGTTCCAATTTCTGATGACAATGTCAAGACAGATGATGTTCTTTGGACCTATTCTTACACCACCCCATGGCTCAGCACTGTCATCAAAATTGCATGAGGGTGGCATGATCCTCCAAGAGAGACAGAGAGAATAAAGAGAGAGAGAGTGATAAAAGATAGAGAGGAAAATGGAGAGAGGGAAATAGAAAAGTAGTAGAAAGAGAGAAAAATAGTATCAAAGATATTGTTACTATTTTGTCAAACAATTTATTTAACTAAAAAAAAGGGGGGGAAGGGGGAGTGGTATTAAACATAGGCTAAACTTAGTTGAGGGACCAAAATCTGCCACAGGTTGTGCCTTGACTTCCCCAAGCAGCCAGTTATATATATGAGAACAGCTCCCCCTTTTGCACTAAGACATCTTTTTGTTATCCCAAGACAGAACCCGCAACTCAAGTTTGGAGTGCTCTCTGCCAAGGCATGTATGCAGGAATTTCTAATTGCTCCCCTTATGCTCTGGACACCTCTCACCCTTTTGGCAGTTGAAAAGAAACATCCTTCCCTTGCTACAGACCACACAAAACCTGCACTCCTGTCTCTCAAAATCCTGGCAGTGACACCAGTTTAATACAAATACTTATTTATAGCTATATAAAAAGGTGCAAAAAGCAGGCATTTCATCAAGAGGAATAAAATCCACTGCTATTAACTTTTAAGTGATGACTGGAGAGTCACATTGGTAATCCATCTGATATGTGTGTCATGTTCTTCCTCATGATCTTTACACAAATGTAAAGGACATCTCAAGTTCAGTCCCATAAACGTAAAATCAGTTGAAGTCCTCTTCATTTGCAAGGAGTGTAAGTTCATTTACAAGAATTTGATTTCCCTGAATAAAAATAAAAGGAATCAAATAACAGACTGGGTTTGCACACACCTTTAAAAGTTCTTGGCAAGCCAATACGTTCAAAAGCCTCTCTTTCAGGTTCTCCCATGTTTCCTAGTATTTTTATGTGCCCAGGGATTTTTTTTCCTTCTACTTTCTGGGGGTTTTATTTGCACCTCTTAAATGCAGTTTATGGTTCTACCAGTATAAGTCCTTGGAAATCTCTGTGCAGAATAAACTGAGCAATAGGCTTTATTAATTTTGCTATTAAAATATAAAGGGAAATTTAACTGCTTCTTCATTTGGAGCAAACAGAATAGCAGCTGTGAGGCTCAATAGCTTCAGCATAAAATCCCAAACAAAAACAAAATGTCCTTATCATTGATTTTTTCATTATTTATACCCTATAAATAAAAGTTCTGCCCTAGCATATAAGTGTACCTGCTCTTAGTATCAACACAACAAAGAATGTAAGAACATATTTAATTAAAGTGTGGGCATGCACTAAAAATCATGTCTCTGTTTATCTTGCTGACCTGCTGTCTCTGCACTATGTACCAGTTTTGATCTATATCCACAGCCAGGTCCAGTCTGTCAGACAACCTACTCTAGATTAGACAGATGATCTTTGTCCAAAATATCTTAACATACCACTCTCTTCTACCAATTAATAACCTGTAGGGAGAAATCTCACAATGTTTTCTCTACTTCTTCTTACTTAAAATATATTCAATCTTGTTTAAACAGGGTAAGAAACAAGAAGTTCCTAAAGAAGAACAAGGACCAACGACAAAAAATTTAGATTTCTGGGCACAGCTTATTACTTTGATGGTTACCATCATAGATGAAGATAAGACAGCATACACACCTGTCTTGAACCAGTAAGTAATTACTTTCCCCATAAAAAACTGAGAATTGTGGCTGTATTTTAATATGATGTAGCCAGTGATTTTTAAACATCAAGAATATAACACTGACGTAGTGTGGTAAAGGTTTAGTGCTCTGATCACAGAAAGACAACATTTTGGTTTAGGAACACTAATGATATATGGTATATGAACAACCCAAAAAAAATTTAGAAGCAAAATATTGATGCAAGAGAATGAAATGGATAGACAGAAGGGAAAACTCACTGAAACAGTGCGATGGTATTAATGTTAACGTATCCAGGCACAATGAAGTGTTCAAATCATGCTGAGAGTTTGTAGGGATTATAATAGAGTTTTAGGTATGTATTTGTAAAAGAATAATGAACCTCACAAGAATACCCTCTCCAAATTTATGATTGCTAGAGAGAAAGCCTAGCCAGGCTGGCATCAAAATTTTTAAAATGGAGAGCAATATCTTGGAATTACCAGAGATGGAAAACAACTTCTTAGAATTTAAAAGGAAACAGATCAAGGGGGTACAATTAATGGCCAAGACAATTCAAATAACTTATGGTTGTTACACTAGTAGAAAACAGATACAAAATCAATAAACACAGAAAGAGGAGATAGAGTGCCAGATTTTGAAAATGAAATAGTCTGAAGGAGTACAAAGGAACATGTTTCATAGAACCATTCAGGCTGGAAAAGACCCCTAGAATCAAGTCCAATCTTTAACCCTACTCTACAAAGTTTACCCCCTAAACTATCTCCCCAGACAGCACATCTAAATGGCCTTTAAACAATTCTAGGGATGGTGACTCAACCACCTTCACGTATTAAGGCTAGAGAAACAGATGTCACTCTAATTGAAATGTGACATGATGAGGGCCTAGGGAAAAGTTTGAGCTCCTTGGAGAGAGATTATAGAAAATCCAGGCATAATCTAGTTGTGATGACTTATGCAAAAGTTAAAATGGGAACTCTTGTCTTTATTATGGCTAAACAATTAACAGAGGTGTCTGCAGTGGCTTGTAATTGAATGGTCTGAAGGGGAGCAAGAACAAATCTCCTTCAGCCAAAATAGATACTGAAAGGCACTCTCTACATGGAGATGTTCTTGTCTGTTGATGAAAGGTGCCACATGTTTTATAGAGCCACAGAAACCTCCTAGTGATAACCAGAATTTGGAAAAGATTTCACTGCCTCCTTTAAATAAATAAATGATCGTGTAAACATCTTTGTCCAATCGTTTCCTGCACTGGCCTTACTAAGAAACAAGTTAACAGCCTATAGAGAAAGAAAACTCTCTTCCGCTTTAGGCCATTTATACAACTTAGTATGAAATTCTTCTGCTAACAAAAGCTCCTTTTTTTTGTCTGACTGGCTGTGTAACAAATATTATAAATCATCAAACTGGAACAAATACATATTTGTTTTCAATTATGATTGAAATGAAACAAGTAATTGGGGGTTGTTTATCCCAAGAGTAGTTCTAGCTATATTATGCAAACGAGGGAGAAAGGAAGGGGATAAAGAACCAAGTTGTTCTAAAACGATTAGGAGGATCCCAAATGTACAGCTGAGTAGCTGTGTAATATGTGAACCCAGAGTCAGAAATGGATGGATTTGGGAGAGAGTTTGTAGACTTCTCTCCCGTTTCCACTGTTTTCTTTTTGGAAGTGGAAGGGAAAAAATCTGCTTCACAAATAGGAGCTGTGGGTGGGAAATTTTGAAAAATAGTTCAGAATTTCTTTGGATATGTTTTATTTTTAAAATAAAAGCTTCTCCTAACACAAAAGAAGCATGTAAGAGCTGTTGGGAAAAAAAAAAAAAAAAAATGACAAACAGCCTCTTTCCACTTGTGTACCCCAGAAAATGGATGAAAGGAAAGTAGAAGTCGGATGCATAAGAATATTGTAAACTATAACTCCTAATCGGAAATACATGGCCATGCAGTGTCTTAGTGGAATACTTAGGTCTACATCCACTTGAACCCTGCTGCTAAAAGGAGGTTACAGAAGATCCCCAGGAGAGCTCCAGGCACTCTGAAAAGAGTTTTCACAATGGCACAATATTGCTCAGAGTTCTTTTGCTCAACCAGCTTTGGAAACCTTGTTTTTAGACCTACCTCGGGATTGAGGAGGGCAAGAAAAAAAATGCTGTGGTAAAGCAGTTTGAACTGAATCAGAATACAAATCCAGTTGAAACATGACATGTTTGCCTTAGCAACCATTGCAACAACTGAAAGACCATACCAGACCATTCAGTGGGATTTGTATTGGCAACTTGTGCATCTTATATGACATAAGAAACATGTTATATCTATTTGAGGGAAAAAAAACATTAAGTCTGTTATTTAAGTTGCAAAATTCTCATTCTACTAGTTACAACAAATTAAAGTGTGATTGGAAGCTGGTTCATGAGCAAATCTTCAATTACAATATGCTAGTGTAGTTGGAAGTCAAAACCTAAACATTGAGTCTCTGCACATCTTTAGGAAAAAGCTTTCCCTTTAATTTTACAGCACACAGAATGGTCATATGTCTTGTGATGCAAGACATGTGATGGTGGTACTTTTATGCTTGCTATTTACTGATACTTACATTTTTGCAATGGAAGGATCTGTTTTCTTTCCTCTGTGAACACTTGTGTGTGTTTCATACTCTTATTTAGCACTTTAGTGCTTCTTTAGTACCATTTGGTGACTTGTTTCAGTGACTTGTTTCGGTGACTTGTGCAGAGTGTATTGAAATAGAGGGCTTAGCTAGCCCTTGAACTTTTGTCTCCACCTAATAGCTAAAACCCATCTTTTGGAAGAAAAATAAAAATCATGGTTGCCATCCAATAACAAATGCTATTAATGCTCTCTGAGATTACCAGGGTTGGATGGTCACAAAACTATCCAAATCACTGAAGAACCAAGAAGTGATAATGTTTGTTGTATGGATTAAATAAACAAATAAATAGCCCATATGGTATTTCAGAATAGCTGATCAGGTACTTAGAGAAAGTACTCTAATATGAAATAGTACTGTGAAATTTGTTTGTATTTGAAGTTAGAGAGAAGAATTTGGATCAGTGTCAGTTCTGTGTTCCTGGAGAAGACATAGTGAATAATCAACTCAAAAATGGTATTATGGTAAAATGCAGAGCCTATAAGAGATGGGGAGAAAACCTGGTATGATTAGCAAAGCTACATTTTGGAAAGTTACATTTTGGAAGTCAGAAGGCACTACCTTGAAATTTAAAATGTTAAGGGAGATTAAACATTACAAAAGAACTTAAGGGGGGGAAAAGAATTGAGTACAGCGAGACTGAGTTCTCTTTGTGGTAAATTACAATATAATCTGGGCAATCAGAAATTAAAGGAAAATAACAGAGGATGAGGAATGTTGATGTCAACACAGAAGGGCAAACAGCATTGAGTGTTTGGAAATGGAAATTATTTGAGCTGCTGTAAAAGGAAACTGCCAAAAGATATGACTCATTCCCTCCTCATTCCATAATGAGGAAAGAACTAGCATGTGAAATCTGCAGGAGTAGATTTCCTTATGCTTCATGAGTTAGGATGTTTAATAAATCCATGATGTCAAGGATAGTAACTTATACTGAAGAAAGAGCATAACTGTAAGGTATGAGTCAGTGAGTCACAAAATATACATCAGTGGGGAAAAATCAACAAACAAAAGGAAGTGAAAAAACATCAGGGAAATTATCATAAATTGGACTATGTCAGACTAACTCTAGAATTTTTCTTTGATAAAGGAAAGTCTGTCTGATGTGGTTTGTGTCTTGATTCTGTAATATTCCCTGCTATAAATTAGAGTTCCTTCTGTAGAAGCATATGAGTATCACCTGTTTCATCCAACTTGTGAACTTTGTCCTGTTTTACAAAGCAACAGGCTGCTCTTTCACAAGACCTGCTGTCATTTTGTCATGTAGCAGTGTATCAAACACTTTAAGACCAGAGTAGGCATGTAGACTGTATAAGGTATCTGTCTTCTTTATTATGTTTTCTTCAGGAAAAGGAACATTATTTTGGTTAAAATTTGAAATCTTAGGAAAAATGGAGAGTAGAGCGAAAAACCTGAGAATGAAGAGGAGGAGGCTCGGGGGAGACTTTATTGCTGTATATAAGTACCTGAAGGGTGGTTGTAGCCAGGAGGGAGTTGGTCTCTTCTCCCAGGCAACCAGCACCAGAACAAGAGGACACAGTCTCAAGCTGTGCCAGGGAAAATTTGGGCTCAAGGTGAGGAGAAAGTTCTTCACTGAGAGAGTTGTTAGCCATTGGAACGTGCTGCCCAGGGAGGTGGTGGAGTCACCATCCCTGGAGGTGTTCAAGAGGGGATTGGATGTGGTACTTGGTGCCATGGTCTAGTAGTCGTGAGGTATTGGGTGACAGGTTGGACTTAATGATCTTTGAAGTCTTTTGCAACCTTGTTGATTCTATGATTCTATGGATAAAATCTTTGCTCGTGGTTTAAATAGAATTTCCAATATGATTTTTCAAATCAGATAGAACTTCTGTTCTAAGACCTGTAGAAGATCATGCCCAGCACTCTATACATAGTGCAATCTAAATTGTTGTTACATGCACAACACAAAACCACCAGGACCAAACCATCATTAGCAGCTGAATAAAACTGGGAATATTAGTGGCCCTGAGAATGTACACCTGAGATTCAGGGACTTCAATCTTAAAAGATTTAACAACACAGATTAATAATAAAGCACTTTTAATTGCCACAATAGAAATTTCTTAGTTCTGGAATTCAACCAGGCATGCAGTACTATCTAGGATAAATGTTTTGGAGGTATATTTGTGTTTGCATCATACACTGACTTCTCATTTTCTTTCAAGCTATGTTCAATTTCATTTCATTGATATGTGATTTTATGTATAGCACTCTGTTAGAACTAGCCTCTGTAAACAGGTGGGGGTTTTTGTTGTTTGTTTGTTTGCTTACTTTATCTCAAAGAAGGAAGACATTCCTAAGTGACTACCTTCAGTCTAGTACTTTAGGAAATACTTTGGGAAGTATCACGTGCAAGCACCCTAATGGTTAGTTCATTTTCTATAAAAACTTAGCAAATAGTATTGCATGGCTGACATATGAGTTGAGAATTAGAGACTGTCACACAGATGATCAAAGTGATTTTAATAACAATGTTTTGGATAAACTGGGATTTTATAGTATTGCTCTAAGAATGACAGAGCAATTGGGAAATTTATGGCCTATGAGACAGCAATAATTGCAGCAAGAGAAAAGAAAATTACTGATAGAGCACTCTCCTGGTTATCCTCATATTTCACTTGCAAATGTGAAAATATGTGGCTTTTACAAAGGCTAGAAGATGTACTATGTAGAGGTTTACATGGGAAATTTCTCTGATATTTTGCTGCTTAGAGACAAGATTCTGAAGTAGTTTGAAAAAAAAAAATAGTAGTTTTACCTAAAAATAAGGTGATAAAACTCAAACAATACAAAATTCCTAGCTTTCATAGATGCTTTTGACCTTTGTTTATCCATTCTCTTTCATAAATCAGCTGCTGCTGTTACCATGTAGCTTGTAGAATATTTTATATGCTTTTGTTGGGTGTTAAACTCTGCTAGTGACTCACATATAACAGCACTGCAACAATTGCTATGATGGTTGCATAATACCCACAACTATGATAGCTGATTTTACAGGTGGTTTTGCTACTTGCTGTGGTAGAACTGATTTGTATTGGCCATGTATAATTACAATTAATTTATAATATTGATGGATGTTTGACATGAGATTTCAAGCACTAAGTCAGCCTGCCTTCATCACACCTATGCTGGAATCAGTAATGCAGCTCCTCTAAATGAGGTCTGCAAAGTCATTATCTGTGGGGCACGGTGCAGAAGATGCAGATGATGATGCCTAATGTGATTTACTATCACTGGATTGCACCTTAAGTCCTAACAGTAATGTAGCTGAAAGGGCAAAATATCTTGCATTATCAGCAGCACTGTTGTCAATGGACTTTTGTTCCATGTTCGTCAATGCAGGGTCTGAGATGTGGTATAAGAAATATCTTACCCATTGTCTGCTTGAAAGGTGCCACCTCTGCTACAATTAGTGAAGCTGAATCAGCTTCTCTGACAGATACTGTGAGTTTTAACTGAATAACAACTTCAGACACATTTGGGAGAAGCGTGGAAGGAAGCTTCTGTATCTGATGTGTTACATTTAACAAAGTACATACAATTTTTGCCTGTTTGAAGTTCTACAAGGCTTTAACTTATTTGCCTGAGATCTATTTTAGTATGCCCACACTTGCATGAGAACTCCATCAAATGGAAATGAAGTAGATAATTGAGACTTTTGTAGATAAATTGACATGTTTTAAAATGCTTCTTTCAAGGAATTTCTCTTGGGATTTTATTTAAAATACTGAAGTGTCTGTTTTATTTGAATAAGAAATTAAGAGGTCATTTGGATTTCGGGGGTGGGTATCTATAGAAATCTCAAAGGGGTTTTGGGGTTGGTTTTTGTTTGTTGGTTTTGGGTTTTTTTAATTCCAGGAATGTTTTTAATTGCCTCTTTTGAGGCTTTGATAAAAGAGGTCTCATAAGGCATGAAATTTGTTACTAAAATAATGTTCATGCAATGGAGGAATGTTAATCAAAAAAACAGTACTACAAAAACTTCAGCTACCATTTTAATCACAGTATCACAGTATCACTTAGGTTGGAAAGGACCTCGGGGATCATCGAGTCCAACCTATCAACACAGACCCCATGACTAGACCATGGCACCAAGTGCCTCGTCCAATCTCCCCTTGAACGCCTCCAGGGTCGATGACTCAACCACCTCCCTGGGCAACCCGTTCCAATGCCGAATGACTCGCTCGGTGAAGAACTTAAGGACGTTAAGGAGACCAAATGCAGCTACCTTCATGAACAGGCCTGCCAAGGCATTGAGCTGTATTTTGCTTAATAATATAATTAGGCTGCATTAGAAAGACCAAGCCCACAAGTTGAAGGAGGTGATTCCTTCCTTCTAGTCAGAACCCCTGACAGTGCATAGGGATCTTTTTTTTCAAGTTTTGATTTCCCAGTAGAACACAGCCATTGTCAACAGCTTCTGTAAGCAGAAGCTGAGGAAGCAGTTTGTACAGCTATGGGCAGTGCTGATTGCATTCTTCAACTTCCTAGTGGGATGTTATAAGGAAAAGGCACAGCCAAGCCACTTCCAAAAGTACACATTAAAGGCATGAGCATAATTTTCAGGTAGGGAAACTCATATTAGTTCTACAGGAGCAAATTCATATTCCACAGTGAAAGGTATCAAACACTGAAATACATTGCCTGGAAAAGTTGTGTCATTTTAATGTTTGGAGGTAGTCAGAATTCCGCTGTATAGTCCCTGAGCAACCTGATGTCACTGAGATTCTTTCTTTTTCAACTTAGATGACCTTCAGATGTCCATTGCAGCTTAACTTGCTCAAAAATATTATAAAAATAGCTGCATTAGCTCAAAACAAAATCCAATCTTCTGTCTTTGTGATCACTACTAGAGATAAGGTGTATCACAGTCATCATTGCTAATGATCCAGCAGATGGTTGAAATAGTAGCCATCATGTTATAGTCCTTCCTGTTGAGAACAAAATTTTACTCCAGCACAGCTCTCTGATACTTGGTGGCACAGGTCTGAGCTTTATTTCCTTTGCATTGATGTTCATAGCAAATCTTTTGAATGCATGATGCAGTTCGTCAAGATGTAGTTTGTCAAGATGTAGTTTGCCAATCCTGTACACTTTGTGCAGTATTTATTGACAGAATAGCTGACTGAAAATACACATAAACATTACTTATATCAGGGGAGAAAACCTAAATCCAGGTTTTTGATGTTAGCAAATGCAGAAACTAGTTGAAAACTTTAAAATCATTAAAAATTATTAAAAATTAATTATGCAATTCTGCAATTAATGCAGAAATGCAGAAATGCCATGTCAGTTACCATTTGATCATTTCTGTCCAATCTTCTGTAAATTAGTAGCAGTTGAAATTTGTAAAATGAAATTGTCTATACCATACAGCTGTAATGTCTGCCTGTACTTCCATTTTCAACCATTGTGGTTAGTACATATATAAAAGATAACACTTATTTCTGCAATGTGTTTATGAGTAGTACATTATTTTAAGAAGCAGCCTGTGGCTAATTAGTTTTGTGATACAAATGTGATATTGTCTCAAATTGCAGTACATCAGTGAACAGGTTAAAGAATGCAGAGCAAGGTAATAGGAAAAAAAAAGTGCAAGCTTCTTTTCTTATGTCAACACAATTCATACAAATGACAGATAAAACAAAGCCATGAATCAGATGTGAAATGGTTATTTCTAATGTCCAAAGGCATTTGTCACAGTTTTTGTTGTGCGTGCCTGTCTGAGCTGGGTAAAGGAGCAGTAGCTAACATACAACATTGAGAAGGCAGTGTGGAAAACCAGAAGTTTACTTTGTTTATGGGATTCCACTCGCTCATTTATAAATCCAAGAAGTGAAAAAGCAGTGGTGGTGTTGTGTGGAAAAGGGGCTGGGGTAGTCCTGAAGACAGAGTTCTGTACTTAGAACAAGACAGGCAAGAAGTTTTGCTTCCTTAAATGGGATTATACTGTCTGGAAGGCATCTGATTAAACTGTAGTGAACACTCATGAATTAAGGTCTGGCTGTACCCTGGTAAACTACATGATGTCTTTCCACATATTCAGTCTTAGTTCATTAGCATGTTGAATTAGTGGCACTGACTGAAAATGCTGATCAGGCTAGCTGTCCACATGGCATTGATAACTTGCTCTGGACAAACTAAAACTCTGTTATCTGAGTCTCTAATAAATGCACCTACAGGTATCATAGCTGCCACAAAGCAAATTCATTCCATGTGAAAAATAAACTATAACAAAGTGGGCTTTCTGTTCTGTAATGATTGTTGTCACAGTAATCTCCTGCTAAGAGGACACTGTATGGGGTAACATGAAATAGGATTTATGGGCATTGACACTCAGACCTGCAGGGCTATGTACAGAGCTGTATCTGTGTAATTATGAAATTGCAAATATCCATACACTGGCCATTGGATGGAAGAATTTCACTGGTATGTCTAGTTGATGGCCATAGCACTAAGATTATATTTCTCAAGAACACAGAAGTCAACACGTTTGGGTGTGACCCTCGGGTACCAGGTGGTATTAATCAAGAATACTGTGTTCAACTACGGTAATTTAAGAAACAGTAATAAGATAGTTGCAGTTCGTGTGTGCATGTATTCCAACAAGTTAAAATGTATACACATATATATACTGTTACTCAAAAAAAAGTATGTTTTTATCAGACCCAGACCTGCATTATGGTCAGCTTTGCATATGGACAAAAGTGTCAATGTTAAATCAAGTTTTAAATATTTCCTCAGAGCAAGTTGTCACAGTTCAAATCTCTTGCTAAGAGAGCACTCAGTCTGACCTGGAGGCAAGGAAATTAAGACAGATGAAACACATTTGAGCTTTTGAACAACAATTAATTTTGTGTTAAGAGAATTAACACAAAGTCTGTAACTGAGCAGCCATTAGCAGAAAGAGGGCATATCAGGGATCTGAACTGGGAATTGCTTCATGTGAAAGTCACAGAGCTAATTGGTTAAGTGCTTTTTTTTTTTTCAGATATGATCAGGGTCAAATAAGTCAAATAAGTCCCTGGATTGAATACATCACATCATATTGCTACCATCTTGAAGCTGCACATCACTCAGTCTTTCTTGGGCAACAAGAACTTCAAAAAATTTGTTTGTTGGCTAATATTTTCTGAATTTGTTTAGTGAATTTTATTATTCTGATTAGGTCAAAATGCTCTGGACCAAACTCTCTGATATTGTAAAGTTATGTGAGGAATTCCAGACAAGAGCCACACAGCTTTGTATGTTTCACCCATGAGTATGGCCTTTGATGATTTGAGGCATTCACAGTGAACTGCCAGATATTCATATGGCTCTCACTGCACCACTGCAGGATAAACAACTGTTTTCCCATGCCTGGGTTCTGTGCAGTACTTTCTGCTGAACCTGCATGACCTGATTTGGTCTACTCCTGTGCCCTGAGAGCTGCAGTATGGACATAAGGGTTTTTTGGTTTTATCTGTTTGGGGTTTGTTGTTGGGTTTCTTTGGTTTGGGGATTTGAAAAAATAAACAAACCAAAACCAACCAAAAAACAGGCAAGTAGCTCTCTTTTTAAACAGAATGTGAAACAGTGCCTGTCACTAAAGTGGCAGCCTTTGCTAGTAACTAAACAAGGATGGTAACTGAAAGATTAAAGCGTTTCTTTTGCATAGTATAAGAAGCAGCTGAGGTCGGTGAAAAAAAATGTGAAAAATACTTACCTGATAACAGCAAAAATTAGCTAAGAAGGACTGGTGTTCAGTGACATGAAGCATGAGGCCAAAACTAAAATTTTGAATCAAAAGTATGCATTTTTCTACCTTTTATATTCTTTCCCATTTCACTGGGCTCTGAGCAACTTGGTCTTTTTGAAGGTGTCCCTGCTTACTGCAGAGGGGTTGGACTAGATGGCTTTTAAGGGTCCTTTCTAACCCAAACCGTTCCATGATCCATACTTTAAGGTGAAAGTCTTCAAGCAGTGAGTCGGGTTCAATTAGTATAGACCTCTATATCTTCCCAGAGAGTTTCACTGTTTTCCACTGTTTTGCCTTATGATTTATCTAAAGTTGGGAATTTATATGTGAGATAGACAGATGTTTCTTGATTTAAAGTGTGATGTTAGGGAATTTATATAATGTTCATCCAATTACTTTGGCCCTTGACATTAGACTAAAGGGAAGTTTTTATCTGAAGATTGGATGGTTGATATAATTGTACAAAACCCCAAAACAGGCTAACTGCATATTAGGGAATTAATTTTGTGGGAATATTTGCCATTCTGCTGTGCAGCTGTAGGCACAACTTCTATCAGCAGCTGAATTGATGTAATATGATTGATTGCAGGTTCCCTCAAGAGCTGAACATGGGGAAAATCAGTGCTGAAATCATGTGGACTTTGTTTGCCCAGGACATGAAATATGCTCTGGAAGGTAATTAGAACAAACTATTATTTACACTAGAGAGTTCACCAAGACTGATTTCCACTGCAGATGACACCTGCCATCAGATTTCTGTGGGTGGTAAGAGCTCTCTAGCGTATTTGTTTAAGATGTTTTATAAGTTAATGAAAAAGAAGTTTGGTAAAGGATGAAAATCATTGCACTGCAGTTATATGAAGTTACCTGTGGAAGCAAGTGACAAGAGCTGTAACTTGAAATGCTGCTGCTTATAACCTGACAAAATCATCAATATCTTGCAGGAGAGCATTGTAGGCATTCCATATTTTCTTTACAGCAGAACGTTTCCAACTTGCCTACAAGAAACATTTACTGACTGAAATCATGGAGAAAACACACACAAATAATTAAAGCCTTTTGTGCTCAAAAGGCAGATTGTAGTCACTCTAGTTCCAGCAGAATCAAATCCTTTTGTTCTTTAAGATACTGCTGTGGTTAACTATAGACAAAATATACCTTTTTATTCACTGCAGCAGATAACCTCAACTGATGGTTACCCACTCACTAACATATGTTTACAGAAAACCAAGTGAAAATACCTGCACTAAATGTTTTTTAAATTACTGAAGACAAGAAGTTAGGGAAATAGTCTGAATTAAACATATACATATTCCTGGATATCCACAACAATATAATTCAACAGGCATAAAGGATTTCTTTTTTAAATAAAAAAATAATGTTTTAAGATTAATTTCTATTCTTTGCTGTAGAATCTCTAATTCAGTAATACCAGTATGGTGGCATTTAGGTGATACTGTAGATTTTCCTGATGATAAAGAAAATGAGAGCAAAATTATGGGACTAGAATAGCTGTCAACGGAAGAATTATTTTGTTCACCTACTGTTGTGTTGCTTCATTAATTATATTATGTGAATGTGGAATTTGCACAGTAAGAAATGCACAGCAGAAGAAAAAGATAGGAAGACAGGAAGGAAGGAATTTCGGGAACTATTATTGTAATATGCAAAGTGCCAAAAGAAGACATGGAAAATTAAATTGAAGATGTGGGTAGGAGCATAGATGTTTAAACCAGCATTTGAAAGTAAAGTTTTATAGTCATCTCAAAGTGGCAGATTAATAAGAGTTTCTAGTAGCTCTTATATTGTCACACCTTTGTAACTTGGAATGTGTATTTACACCCTGCACACAGATGTCCTTGAGCATCCCAGTGCTTGTAGTGTGTTAGCCACTAAACTACAAACTTTCTGTGCTGCAACAAGATAGTTACTCTATTCGGTAAGTAGAGCACACTGATCACTCAAAGGAAAGCTTCAGAACAAGCAGTGGTTAGTTTCGTGGTTGTTAAGAATAGAGCAGGAAGCTCATGAGAAAGATGTAATTTTATAATATATGAATAGAGTGGATGGTTGGGCTGGATCAGGACTTTTAAACAAATTTTTATGTTAATATCCTAATTCTGTAGAGAGATAGAAGCTTCATTAGGAGGCACTTGACTTTCTATGCCTGTTCCAAGTGAGTCCTGCATATGGTCTCGTCTCTGTGTTGCTGTGGATACTGTCTCTTTGAAAAGAGTAAATGCCATTTATGTCATTAGAATTTCCAAGGCACTCCTGGAATCAGCAGTGATATTGTTCCTGTGTATAAGTAGTAATTAAAGGAAATGGAAATTAATTATAAATTAATTTAAATATATGCAATTTCACCTTCTATGGTTCCATTCCTAAAGAGGCACCTCAATAAATTTAAGCACAAATACTCATCAGCACGCTGTTACTCTCTCTAGCTTTACTGTCTTTTAAATCATTAATTCTTTCCATGGACATTCTACAGTCTGAATTTGATTCTCTAGTTGTTAATGGCAGTAAAACAAGGAGCAGACCCTTAAATATGTTCGCACTCAATCTTCATGGTTTTAATGGAGGTCATTAGAATGCATTGAATTCTGCCAGTGTCACCATCCAAGTTATTAACACAGGCTGCCATCTGCTCATATGTAGTGTCCAGGGCTGTGATTGCAATCTTTGCCTGATTCAATTTAGTATTGATCTGAAACAGTGTTTTTGTAGTGTAAGTTGATGCCTTTCTACATCCAGTCAAGAAGGAATGAAATAATCCAGCATTGTATGCAAAGGGATTGCTGACGTCACAAACAGGATCGAATTAGCTCATCCAAGATCCTGTTCCTGGCTTTTCCATATATATACCCATTCCTGTCAGTTATATAATAACTCCATTCTTTGATACAAGAGTAATTCTGGAACATCCAGTTTATATTACTTTGTCCCTTTTTACTGAGCGCAGTTCACAATGGCTGTCAGGCTATGTCCTCTCACTGTACAGCTGAATGCCTCCTGTACCTGCTCAGGGGATATATGGAGCTGCAGCTGCTGCAAGGGACAACCACTGCTCTTCAGCCCTGCTGCCTACTTCCTTGGCAATAGGAGCCAATGGCCCCTGTGAGCCAGGCACCAGCAGCTCTAACACTTGTCTCCCCTAATTCTTGCCCAGGACAGTCTATCTAGGAGGCTGCTTCTATGACATGGAGAAGCTAGAGTGAGCAGCAACTTCCATAGCAGTGGCCTTCTCTAGAGAAGAGTGTGTGTAGTGGTGGGATGTCACTATGAATACTAAGGCAGCATATTTGCATGTGACAAGGTAGATGGCTGCTGTCAGAAAAAAACAGGTTGCTTTTTAAGTGAAGGATGAAAGGCCACCCAAAGCAGTCTCTACAACAGCCAAGATGAGGGCTACAGCGTGCCAAGCTGACATGCCTTGCAACCAAAACCACCAAGATCTGGTATTCAGTTCATAATTTAATTCTAGATTTTCTTCCATTTTAAATTAAGAACAACTTCTAGCCTTTGCATACTGTTAAAAGTCATGCAAATTTAACAAATTGAGTCCACACCAGTTCTAATTTTTTTTCTGATCTGACCTTGGGATTATTTTTATGTATAGCTTTTTCATGCAGAATGTATCACATTTCTCTTTGAGAACTGACTTTATTAGATCTAGCCCTTTTTCTTTTTTTGCATCTTTGTAGGTTATTCTAAGTGTTATATATATAACTGTTGTTGTCTGGCATTTAGTTTACTCAAGTCTATCTGAGCTTATAGGTTGTGAATATATTTGTACAGTCTTGTCCTCAAATTAACCTGTATTTATGGCACAAACAAATGAGAAGAGAGCATTTCACCAGCAGTGCAAGTGATTTGTTACTGACTTCATATGGTAAGAAATCTTTTCCTTTCCAAGTATGAAGTTGAGAAGGTTAAAAGATGATGAGAGAGTAATGAGCTGAAATTTGACATGCAATTACAGAAGAATTTTTAATTCTATGTCCTCGGAAATGTCTTATTCAGTTCTTTCATACTTTCAACTTTGTAATAGGTTAGATCAAACATCCAAAGCTATCCAGTGTGTTAGAAAGAGAATATTCTAATTGCTGTTATTATGATAATCCTGGTAGTGGCCAGAAGTCAACACCAGGATGAGACCAGAAATGAATTAGTTGCAGGTGTAAAAGTAGCAATAAACAGTCTCAATCCTGTAGAGCTAAGATTCTGAAGTGTCAGGCCCAGAAAAAATAGTAGAAGAACAAGAAAGCCATTAACCATTTTATGCTTTTAAGGTAGGTTTGCTTATTAATTTTGCTGTTGTTCTCAGTGCATAAGCAAATATCATCTTCCTGTTTCTATGAGAGATTCTTCTTTCATGACAGGAACTGATAAAGTGATTTGAAAGGGTAATGCTGCCCAGAGAAAGGTCATGCCATTTAGTGGCAGATTTCAAGTCTATTGTCATTCCAACTTTACAATTTATGAAGTTCCCCTTAAGACAGAATATAGCCTTGGCTTAGAGGAAGACTGCAGGGCAGATTCGGGGGGGGTGGGACTGTGGTTATGGAAGGGAGAACAGGGCAGCATTCACCACAGTGTAAGGTTTCATCAGTATGAAAACATGAGACCTTTTTGGTTTAGTTCATCTCATTATGTATTCACACATTTCAGCAATTGTGTGCAATCCTCACTTTTCCAGTGCTTGCATGATCCTTCCTCATACAGCAAACAACTGTTTTTTCAGCCTCTGTTTTATTAAACTGTAGACTCAGTCTTATCCTTTCAGGGCTTTTCCATGTATAGAGGTTCCTTAGTGTCTTTTTTCTCTAATAGATGCAGAGACAAATTTCCTCTTACAGGCAAGTGCATTAGTTCTAAACTAAACATTTGATACTGGCTCTACTCCCAGGGGAATAGGATAAATCCATTAGAACTGCTTGTTTCCACATTAGCTTTTAGTAAGCCTTACGTGAAATTTGCTGGGTAACAGTCAGAGAACACCACTGTGGTTTAAGAGGTGTTCAGCCTTTGCTTCTGCTTTACAGGCAGAGCCAGATACAGCACAGGTAATTATTACAGTGCAGTCTCACATTTGTCTTGTCTGATTCATCCTGGTTTGTACTTCATTCTACTAATTGCCCACAAAATGTCACCATGCTTATTTGGGTAATGTTTTGTGCTCACTTTGCACTCTTGGGACAAGCCAAAGAGCAGAGAATCAAGTCTAGATGTTTCCTTCATGGAAAGATGTATTTCTAAAAAATGAAACCAGAACTAAATGAAAATAGCCTCATAAAAATACACTGAAGATGCAGAGCTGAATATTTAGCAGGTAAGACCCAATGCCATTAAGGCTGCCTTTATTATCTCTATTCTCTTTTTCCTCCCAGGTTCAAGCATTATAACATAGCATTTAATTATGTGATAACATTTCCCAAGAAACAGTGGTTTCCAGGAACCAAGTATATTCTGTTTTCATTTTGCCATTTTTATACATATTAGAAGTTTATGAGGTCTGAACAATGTAAATTGGATTCCTATACTAGCATTACTTTTCCTCTTTTATTACTTTCTGATTACGTGATTACTTTGAATAAATGTTGAAACTTCAATACAAAGTATATAATACTTCCATCATACTCTTCAGAATGAAGACTTTAATCATCATCTTAGCTCTCAGACAGAATAGGCCATTTCTATTTCTCCATTTATAGGTTTCTTTTCTTTAGGCTTTCCAAGGTTCAAAGCAAGAATTCCACTGACAGTGAAGAAGCACAACTCAGATTATTGTTCTTGTGATACAGAGTGAGACAGTTTGCCTTTCTCAGTTCCTTGTCAGTGACAAAATATGATGCTGTGGTTAAGAAACCATTGAACAAGATTTATACTGCCTTTCATGGTTTATGTGTGTTCCCTTGGTAAATTCACTTGGTCTCCCTACACCTCTGTTTCCCATTCGTAAAATATAATAGCATACTTTATTCACCTGTGAGATGTTCAAGGTGTAACTTGTTATGTTTGTGAAATGTTTCCACGTAAATGCAGAGAAAAGATTGACTATGTAGAAATCACTTCTGAAAGACACATTGTCATTTTTTTAAAAGGAGAATTACAACTGTAAATCCATTATCAGAGAGGCAGTGAGAGAGGTTTTTTGTTTATTACATTTATCTCAACACAAAGAGCCCTTTCAGAAAGACCAGTAATATTTCATATTATCAAAATCAATGTAAATTATACACAGCTATCAATTAATCCTGTCCTGCATTGTCTTCAGCATCATGTGGGTCTACATAAGAAGTCATCGCTATGACTTCATTGACAAAATACTGTGACACTACAGACATCAGACAATATATAATATTTGTGTGACAGATCTTTTTTGTTTGCTACCTTGAGAAAAATCTCTTCAGCTTTATTTAGCAGTTGCTGGAAAAATGCACAAGAACCCAAAGATGGTTGCAAAGTATTGTTTGGTCACAGGCTTTTGAGGAAAGTACCTTGGCTTACAGTCCTTCTTACAATGTCCATTTATACATTTTTCTCCAAAAGAATGATTGCCTGCAATTAGATTATTTGCTAGATGCAGCGTCACCAGGTCTGTGATTTCATCACAAACCAAACACACTTACATTCCACATAATAGACCTCAAGCAAGCAAACAAAACCAAACACCTTTATTCTTTCTTGGTTACACAAGCAGCACCTGAACAGAAGATTGATTGTGTTTGTTTGTTTGTTTTTTGTTTTCCTCAGAGCTGTGGCTTACTGGAATTCTTTAAAATCTTACTGTAAGTGTCATTTGTACAAGTGAGATGTAAGGAGTCTTTATACAGTTTTCATTGTAGTTGCAGTTACACAGCCTACTACTTCAAACATGTGGAAAGCTTATGTGCATTAGAGCACTGCCCTGGGGGAGATATTAGAGAAACCCCACAGTGTAATCAATGCTGTAAAAAAATGTTACTCTTACTGGAACTGCAACAGATGAAAGCAGCTAAAGTGCCCCTCCCCCCACCCCCATTACAGCTTACAGATTCTACAGTTTACAGAAATCTTAGTATTATTTTCACTGATTCATGATACAGGAACATATAATAATGTGCCATTATCACTAATAGGAACTGCAAATGTCCTTGTTTTGAAAGTCGGTAGATTAATAGGTGTTTATAAAAATATGCTGCTCTACAGGGAACTTTTCATAAAAAGATTAATAATATTTGGTTTACTATGCTGGGATTCTATCTGGAATCAATTCTGAGAAAGGTTTTGTATTTTTATTACAATTGTTACTGAGCATGGCCTACAATGGGCAGGTTTAGATCAAGACTGACTCAGCATTAATTTTGCAAGGCAAGAATGGACCTTTTTAGGAACAGTTGTCTTGTGCAGCTACTATACGTGTTTTCCAAAAGTCTAAAATGGATATATTTTTATAGCAAGACTCGGTGCCAGCTTTCCTTCCAGGAAAAAAGACACAGATCTCCAAAGTACACTCAAATATCCTGTGTTGTCTCACGTTCACATTAACTTGTGCAAGTGTTTCAGAAATTAAGAACGTGATCTGTGGGTTCTAATCTAAGTTCAGAATGCTTACAGTGATGTTTCCATGCTTTCTGACTGAAACCAGTGACCACTCTGACATCAGCCAGTTAAAATTGTCACAGCCTGGCTCATATGGGCACCTGCTTGTTCTTTGATTTATATAAACTGAGAGGGTAAAAATTGCTTTAGTTCATGTGAAATATTTTCTGATGTTCTCACAGGATAATATGGTAAAATATTCATTGCTCATTTATATGTAGATGCGAATAATATCCTTGGAGATTCTTTTAAATATTGGCCCTTTTAAATATATGGGCAGTGTCTGGCTGGAAAGCAGCCCTGAGGAGAGAGACTTGGGGGTGCTGGTGGACGAGAAGCTCAACAGGAGCTCTCAATGTGCACTTGCAGCCTGGAAAGTCAATCAGATCCTGGGCTGCATCAAGAGAAGTGCGGATAGCAGGTCAAGGGAGGTGATTCCCCCCCTCTACTCAGCTCTGGTGAGACCCCACCTGGAGTACTGTGTCCAGTTCTGGAGTCCCTATTACAAGAGGCATATGGATGTGCTGGAGCATGTCCAGAGAAGGGCCACGAGGATGATCAGAGGGCTGGAGCACCTCTCCTATGAGGACAGACTGAAGGAGTTGGGGCTGTTCAGTCTGGAGAAGAGAAGGCTCCGAGCTGACCTGATTGTAGCCTTCCAGTATCTGAAGGGGGCCTACAAGAAGGCTGGGGAGGGACTTCTCAGGATATCAGGTAGTGATAGGACTAGGGGGAATGGAATGAAGCTGGAGATGGGGAGATTCAGGCTGGATGTGAGGAGGAGGTTCTTCACCATGAGAGTGGTGAAACCCTGGAATGTGTTATCCAGGGAGGTGGTCGAGGCCCCGTCCCTGGAGGTGTTTAAGAGCAGGCTGGATGAGGCTCTGTCCAGCCTGATCTAGTGTGGGGTGTCCCTGCCCATGGCAGGGGAGTTGGAACTAGATGATCCTTGTGGTCCCTTCCAAACCTGACTGATACTACTATGATACTATTCTTTTCAAGGCATAAAAGCGTCAAGGGAAAAACCTCAGTTATTCATGATTGACTTTTATGCTCCTTTCTAATGTGTTATAATTTAGATCTAGATTTTTAAAAAGGAATTATCAATTAATGGTAATGTGTCAGTTGTATCCTCCTGAACAAGTCTGCACACCATTGGCAGCAGTTCATATTTAATACTGAAATAAGCATTTGCTTGGTTTGTGTACAGCAAGCATTCTAAGTTTCTTTGTATAATTGAATAACACATTCATGCAATGCTTGAATGAAGAAGTGTTACACATTGCAGAAATTCCACTCTTTTGGGAAGCAATACAAGACATATTTTTCTTGATAATGATTGCACTAGATGTGCAGTGAATGTGGTAGGACTAAGATAATTGTTCTCGGTCAAAGATGGGTCTCGCTCGTAAAAACTACTTTTTATTGAGCAAGTGTTGGTTCGTCTAGCTGTCTACAATAGTAGATTGTGGGAAATCATGTTTGTGGTTCTGTTCAAGGCTAGTAGCCAATGATATTATGCTAGGGAGGATTTGTAGTACTCTCAGGTAGCAATTGAGCATGAAAAAATCAGTATTTACACAGAAACTGATTTACTGATTTTTCTGTAATGCAATGAAAAGGCACTGAAGGTGAAAATCTTAACACAGTGCTAAAAAGGCAATAAGGCCCCACAGGAGCACTTCAGAAGCAGATTTCCACAAAACTTAGTAATTCACTTCATAGTAATGTGTTTTTGAAACACTCATGCGTGTTAGAATGAAGCTGTGTAGCATGTCAAGTGACTGGATGGGAAAGTCTGCAGAGTAGAGTGGATAAGAGTGGATGAGCTAACATAAGGATCATAATCTTGGAAGAAAAATGGACATTTGCTCAAAATCAGTTAAATCACATACTAAAAATGCAGAAAATGTTTACAAGTAGCTCCATGACTTCTGCAATCCATGATCATCTGCATATCCAGTGTGTAAAAGCAGGAGGACTCTGGGAGGGTGGAGAAGCCCGTTTGAAAATTTTCAAAACCACTTTAAGACACTTTTCTACCTGTGCCATGGAAAAATTGGATGGCTGCATCGCTGTGGAGCTGTCTCCTCCTCCCTTTTCTGAACTATATGTGATAATTTACAAATGCATATATGATGGATTCATACAGGACTGGTATTCATAGTTGTTACTTCATTTAGCTATTATGAGTAACTTGCCACCTGACACAGCTTCTTAACCCTTTTGTAATAACCAAAGAAGAATCTAAAGAACAGGAAGTCAGGAAATTTGTGGGATTTTTCCCCACTGCAGTGAAAAAAAGTTGAAAAGCCTAATTTACGTTCTAGTCTTTGCTTTGCTTTCTTTTTCTAAGGGTACTCAGAACCTGAAGGCTAAAACTGTGGGCATGACTCCTAAAAATATCAAACCAACCATGCTTTAAAATGCAAGTACTGCGTTATTATGTCACTAGTGCACTGAGGCACAAGAATGGTATTTACTGTTGGAATGCTGTTAAATGCTCTTATTTCAACATCTTCTATTGCAGAACATGAAAAACAGCGGTTATGCAAAAGCACAGATTATATGAATTTGCACTTCAAAGTCAAATGGTTTTATAATGAATATGTGCGAGAGCTCTCTGCTTTCAAGGATGCAGTGCCTGAATACTCTCTGTAAGTAGTGTACAGGGAAGTCTCCTGTGAGCTCAACCTTGGTGCAAGGGTTATTTTGGTTAAATATTTATGATCAAGTTTGTGCAAGATCTCAAGGTGTGTAGCACCAACAGCTCTTTACTTTTTGCACTTCCTGCCCTTCAGTTCTTCAGTCTATCAAATGAAGTAGTTCAGGTACTCACAATGTAATTAGCCATTTCATAGGGCAGGTTATTTGACAGCTACAACTGCAGGTCTTCATAGATGACAAAATAATTTGGCAAGAAAGTGCCTGAGGAAGGTATGAAATCTGGGAACAGCAGCAGTATTAGTTATAGGCCCCGGAATTTGCTTTATACCCAAAGTTAAATAAAGATATAATGGTAGTGGGGTATGCTACTGAAATTATTCTTACTGCATTGGGTTAATATTGAAGCTGCTCTTTTCATTTTTGCCTTTCCTCCTGAGATTAATACATTTAGCCATTTCTTTTTATATGAGCTATCTTTAATCTCATTCCTTAATCTTCTGAAAGTCTGCTGATTTGCTGAGATGGTTTTTTTACCTCTTATTGGATGAATATATTTTTTTTAATAAACTACAGAAAGCACAGCTGATGTTTTATTAAAGCCATGCTTTATCCAAGTTATTTCATATACAAGTAAATAATAAATGATAAGAAACAATGTTAATAAAAGAAATTCTAAGTGCAGAATATGCAGAATATGTGTCTGCAAAACACAGACACATTTTCCTGAGTGCTGTTGATAATTGTGTATCACTAAAGTAGAACAGTTAAGAGTTCTGTGAAACTGAAGCCTGAAAGACTTTGGTAGCCACAGTGCCTTTGGTGGAAAATAATTTTCAGGCTTTGTAGCAACTAGAGCAGATGTGAAGGCACAAGATGCCAAAAAGCATCTCTGCTCTCAGAAGGCTTATGAAATATGTTTACTTTACAAAATTGTTTTTCATTATCAGGTGGTTTGAACCATTTGTCATTCAATGGCTGGATGAAAATGAAGATGTCTCAATGGAGTTTCTTCATGGAGCACTAGAAAGAGACAAGAAAGATGGGGTGAGGCTTGAGATAAAAAGAAAGTAGTAAGATGGTTATTTACTTTTGCAAAACCAGAAGTGCATTTAGTCCCATAGCATCCTTGTTGGACCTCAGAAGATACACAGTCCATAATGGTTGAATGGTTGAAACAGTCCTGTGAACAAATTCCTCTTCTAATTTCATCTGCCTAAATTCCCTATAGGCTGCAGCCTATAGTTTCACTAAACTCTGATGTGATGCTGATGTCATGAAGGAAAATTTTAGTTGTAAGAGGTCTAAAAGTAACAGAAATGTAAAAAAGCCACATTTCTCAGAATGAAAAATGAGACTATTATTATTATTAAGTACTTTTTACCCTTCTAGGAAGAATTTCCAGTGTAGGAAAATCCGTTAATACAGTCTTGATCTCTGAACAAGCATTAATTCATTCAAATGTTTCTCTTTAGTTTCAGCAAACGTCAGATCATGCCCTCTTCTCTTGTTCTGTGGTTGATGTCTTCACACAGCTCAATCAAAGCTTTGAGATCATCAGGAAACTGGAGTGTCCTAATCCAGAAGCACTTTCTCATTTAATGAGAAGATTTGCAAAGGTAAATTAAAATCAATGTATCTGAACTAAGCCTCAGAGAGGGTGGCATTGTGTTGCCATGTACTTAAAAGCTAAGTAATTCCCATGATGTTTAGAATCAATCTCTTCTATTTCTGACTGGGGATCCTTAGAAACACACACTGTCTGTGGCTCAAGACTATTTTTCATGCATTTTGTTAAAATTTTTCACCAGTTTGAGAATTTCCATCCTCTCTGAGATTTCATATTTATATAAGTTGTACAATAAATTATTATTATTGCTAAGCACTGATTGCAATTCCATTAATGGAAGAATTCAGTGAAGTGCAGTTATCTGATTAGTCAGTGCAAAGGGAAGAAAAAATTCAAGCTATGGCAATAAAGTATGTTGCTTGAAGCCCTGAGATTTTAGTTCTTATTCACCTGCTGCCTGATAAACTCAACTCACTTAGGCCAGCTTTCTATTTGGATTGAAACATTTCCTCACAAGCTTTAGATTTCCATTATAGTCCTGATGGCTGTGAAAAAGTTTGCATTTACATTTATTCCTGTTCTTCCATCGCGACAGTTTTCCATTTGCAAACAAGGTTCCTAGTTACATGGTTATTGTAAGGTAAGCTCATGTTGCCAGGCTTTGAACAGTGCTCTCCTGGTCTTTTTTCACTATGTTTTTAATCTCTGCCTTGACATCCTAGAGGATTTTTTTTGAGCTTGCTACTGTTCCACTAAGTATGCAAGGAGTACAGCTCTCAGTACTGCTCAGGAACAGTGTTGCTAAAATTAAAGTATCTCTGCCACTGAAGATTACATTCCTTTAAGAAAAACCCACCAGCTGTTGCACAGGGAATTGAAAATCTGCTCACAAGTTTGTTTATATTCTATCTAAAAAAAACCAAAATAATAATAAATACTGTATCCTAAATGTGTAAACACCAGTAAAGTCTGCAATTTATAGAAAGCTTCTTTTTTGCATTTTATTATGTGATTAAATTTGCAATTTAAAATATTTTGCTCCTTCCCTAGACTATCAACAAAGTGCTGCTTCAGTATGCTGTAATTATTTCAAATTACTTCAGCTCATATTGTGATAAAGACAATGTGGTGAGTAAAAGGCTGTGCTTTGTTTCTGCCTCAGAAATTACCTGTTGTTATGCTGTACTTTTTGACCACTTTCGTACATGACAAAAACCATGAAGGGAAGAAGGGATTTTTGGTTTGCTGTATTTTTTAATCAGGTCAGGATGTTTTCATAGCTGCTTATATGGCTGTGTAAAAGGTGGAATTAGTTAAGAATCCCAGTTAATAATTTCAGTTTTAAGATAGAAATAAAATTACAAGACAGCCAGAGACGCACCCTGGATAACAGCCATATACAGCGGTGAATATGGTGGCTTCATCTTTTTTACCAAACAGAAGAAAATAGTTTTGTTCCAGTTTTCATTTTGCATTGACTTGCTTCTCTTTATCAGGGCATTCTTATTTTATTTTAATTATTAAATGGTTCTTATCTCGACCCACAAAGTTTACTTTTTTTCCAGTTCCCTTCTCCATCCCATTGGGAGGAGGTAGGAGTGAGCAAGCAGCTGCATGCTGCTAAGTTTCTGGCTAGGGTTAAACCAGAACAATTACAAAAGACTAAACCTACTAATTTTTCAGGCTATCAGTATTAGGATATACTTATATGATTCTGCTCATTTTGCAGGCTTTTTCTAAAGGAGAGTTAACAAATAAAAATACCAAACTCAAAACCTGATTATTAAATAGAAGTTTTATGTACAGGTTTTTTACAGAGGGGTGACTTTAATGTACGTAGAAGTGTCACATCTGGGATTTAACATCCCACTTGGATTACTTTCAAACTTGAGGCCCTTTGCAATAAAAACAGTGAAAAGACTCATCTTAGTAAATTGTCACACATCTTTCTTCCGGCGCTTTTAGCACCTGAAAAGAGTAAAAGCATCAGACCGCATTTGGCAATCATTAAGTAAGGAGGATTAAATCTTATAGCTGTAGAAATGCGAGGGAACTTACCAGCTATAGAAGGGAGTAGCTCAGCTGGAAGGGCCCTACAACAATTGTCTAGTCCAACTACCTGAGCAATTTAGGTCAGACCAAAAGTTTAGGTATGTTATTAAGTAAGGATTGGACTCTTCTCCCTAGTATCAGGAGGCAGAATAAGAGGAAATAACTACAAATTGCAGCAGGGGAGGTTTGGATTGGGTATTAGGAAAAATTTCTTTAGTGAAAGAGTGGTCAGGCATTGGAACAGGCTGCCCAGGGAGGTGGTGCCACTGTCCCTGGCAGTGTTCAAAAGCATGTAGACATGACACTTTGGGCCATGGTTTAATGACCATGGTGGTGTTAGGTCAATGGTTGGACTCAGTGATCTTGGAAGTCTTTTCCAACTGAAACAATTCTTTGATTCTAAGAGCACTGTCCAAAAGCCTCTTAAACACCAACAGGCCTGGGGCATCATCTACCTTCCTAGGTGGTTTGCTTCAGTGTTTGCCCACCCTCTCAGTAAAGAAATGGCTCCTAATACCTAGTTGAAATCTCCCCTGATGCAGCTTTGAGCCATTCCCACACATCATGTCACTGGATACTAGCAGATATATGATAGACCAGCACACAACATTGCCATGTTTTTCCCCCCCAGGCATTTCGAACTTCACAAATACACCTTCTGCATATTCCTTACTTCTGTCCCCTTCAGGGCAAACACAGAACTGAAAAGAACACAACACTCCCTCCCCAGTATGGAGAAGTGATGCTTTAATGTTAGTCAAGCCAAGCTTCTTCTAAATCCATCTCTGTATTTGCCCCAATATGAGTTGCAACTCTTCTCAAAATTTAATGTACAAAACAAATGGATATTTTTTTCCCATTTATGTCAATTTAATGTTAAAATTAAATAAAACTTACTACTTTCTAGAAGAAATTAGTTTTGATACATAGTGTTGAGTCATCGAGTCAAATTGTCTGTGTAGTCTTTTGGCCTGTCCCATGGGATTGTTTTAATTGCTGGGGCGATGGATTTCTGAAGTCACACTAGTGTGCTGTTCTTTTCTAAGGCTTCAGATGACATGAATCTCATTATGGTATAAAGTGTCATATCAAATGCCTTTGGGGGGCATAACATTTTTTTAGCAGAAACTACCTTTTTAAAATACATACATATAGCTTAATAAAAGACTATTTGATCTGGTGATCTCAGCTACATTAAAAGCCCATCTCCTGCATTAGAGTTGATAGAAGAGATTACAACAGATACTGTTTGTGATTAAAGTTAGATTTTTCTCTTTTTTTTTTTTTTCAAGTCAGTACTTTTACTATTTTTATTAAATGTGCTCATAAGCTGTGCAAATAAAAAGCCACCAAAGATGCACTTCATAAAGACATGTATCTAATGTAAAAATAGCTTCTCTTCCACCTCCTGTCAGAGTTTACAAACAAACCTGATGTTGTGTATTGTACTTGTCACTCGCTTTCCCATGTTGCTGCATCTGACTGGCTGATTCCTGTTGCTGAGAACAGCACTCTGAAGGACAAGGTGATAATTAAATAATAACAGTGGTTTTAAGCTCTTCTTCTGTTATTTACTGACAGCAACAGAACATTTTCCATTGAGCCAACGTAGCCTTAGGGTCTGCAGCAATTCTGTCTAGCCTCAAGGAGAGCTGCCTCGGTATGAAGCATTTATCTCGCAGCTTCAATAAATTGCCAAAGACTTCTGCAATTCTTTTGAACAAAAGCACCACATTACCAAGCTCAGCTACTTATTTGCCCATCAGAAATCATAATTATTGATACTGCAGATCACTTCCAGAGTAATGAATGTCTGAAGAGTGGAGACGGCACAGGAGAAGAGGACTTAGTAGTCTTAGTAGTCATAAATTAATGGAATGAAGACAAATAATAGTAAAGAGGGGTTTGTGGTTTTTCAAGAGACAGGAAGAGAGGTGATAGTTTGAACTCTGTGCCAAGCCAGCTGTATTTTGCAGAAGGACAAATAGCATGGCTTACAGGGAAGCAGTAATCTAAGTATTAAGAAGTTAGATCAAATGGCTTTTTCCTTCCTTTGAGAAGGACTCTGACACCAGAGTCCTTTGAGAGCAATGCAGAACTAATTAAAGCTGCTACACTGGAACATGCTATTAACTAGAAAGGTAAAAATTAGTATCTATCACTGTAATGGTTCCAACACTTTCTTCTCTGAAAAAAAACATGTGTTTTACTGAAGTGCATTCCTTCAGCATCCAAATGAATCTAGTCATGTACCAGAACACACTGACCTTGGCCAGCCAGAACTCTTTTAGCAAGCGTTGTCCTACCAGTTTCCCAACATACCACACCAGCATGTGAAGTCATCTGAGTACACAAAATTCTAATGATAAATGCTTTCTTCCAAACTTTGGAATAACCTGCTGAATTGTATCCATGTTTTATTTTTTGCTTTATATTTATCCAGCAATTGCTGCCTTTTGTACTATGTCTTTGTGTGCTGCCTTAAGAAATGAGTTTAAACAGCAGTATTTTTTAGACTAAAATAATATGTTTACAAAATTCTGTTGCTTAATTCATTCACCAACTTTTCAATTTAATTTAAGAAATAATATTCTGTTATAAGCAGAACTGCCTGCTAATTTATTCAAATACTTAAGCATCAGACATTTGCTGGATGGCAGTTCTTCTGCAGCTTTCTGCAAAGACTGGATCTAGGAAGCAATCTGGCAATCCCTTTCCCCTAGCCTATTTTCACTGCAAAAGTATTTTGATTATTATTGTGTCTGCTCTCCAAGAGATAATAATTCTTATTTCACAGAACCATAGAATTGTCAGGGTTGGAAGAGACCCCAAGTATCATCTAGTTCCAACCCTACTGCCATGGCAGGGGCACCTCCATTAGATCAGGTTGCTCAGAGGCACATCCAGCCTGGCTTTAAAAACATCCAGGGGTGGAGCTTCCACCACCTCCCTGGGCAGCCTGTGCTAGTGTCTCACCAACCTCAATGGAGAACTATTTGCATTATTCCATCAGATGTAATTGTATTAAGCATGACTAGCAACTACATGGGATATGAGGTTCAGGATGCTACTGGGCTCTGAAAACTACCCAATCGGTTAGTTTTCTGAACACAGCACTGTCTTAAGGACATAATGTAGTCGGTGGCTGCATGGGTTTGCTGACTGGGCAAGGATTGTGAATTAAAGTAGAAAGGGAAGACAGCAGTTGTGAATCTGCGATTCTCCTCTTAAAAACCACCATTTCATGAATGCAGGGCTTCCAAAGAACTGGCTTTCAGCCCAGGGGCTGTGAATATACTCATTCATACATAAATGAAACATGACATGCACATTCTCACATTTGGTTCTCTCTTTGCAGCCCTGTATCTTGATGAACAACATTCAACAATTAAGAGTCCAGCTTGAGAAAATGTTTGAGTCCATGGGTGGAAAGGAGGTGAGTCATATTTGAATCAAGGTTCATTCAAGGTTCCTTAGAGATCATTAGCACCATGTTTTCCACCTAGTCACAGCTTTCTCTTCTACTTGCAAAGATCAAAATATGTTTTTAAAACCAAGTCCTAAAGAACTATTTAATGTCCTGACAATACTGAAAGACCTAGCACTATTCCACAGAAACATGCTAATGATCTGTAAAGTTCAACCAGCACTGAGTGTTTTGTGTTGCAATCTGTAGTGCCAGCTTTACTCTACTTTGCCTTTCTATGTATCAGTATGTTTTGCCTGTATCTGAAAATTTTGTAGAATATGTGCTTTGTGCTTTGTCTGTAATGTGTCATGTCTTTGTCTAATGCCTTTGACTTGCAATCCACTGAGCAGAAGAAAGAAGGAGAGAGATTCTCTTATGAGGTTTGTGATAGTAAGCATCTTTTATTATTCCTGACCATACTTTCTAAGGCTAAGAATAGTCACATTTCCTACTAATTTCCATTGATGCATCTGTGTAATTCCCTATGATCTCAAATGAAAAAGAGTTATGCTTGGGCATTCCGCCGACACTCTTAATTGAAAAGTTTAACTAGGTAGATAGTGTAAAGTCTTTCAATTTCTAAATCTGTAAAACATTTCCAAGTGCACTTTTCAGTATGAGAAGTCCAGTTTGTATTCAAGATTTGGTACCATGTCACCAAGAGCTGCTACTTAACAGTCCAGGGCATGCTTTGTTTCATCTGCTTTTTATGTGAGAAGACTTTAAAGCGCCTTAAGTCCTGCCAACAGCAGGACATAAACATGAGCCTCAATACTTTACCAATTATAGTCCTTGAGTGCTTTGAAAGCTAATGAAGAAATTAACAATTTTTCAGGCTATAGAATCCTATCTTCTTGTTAAAAATAACATTTAGAACACAAATATGGTATCCTTATTATCAGAGGCTGACTTTAAATAAACAAGTTATGCATCAACTTTTTCTCATAGACACTGTAGTTTGATAGTTTCACAAAGCTTTGTCTTTCCTTTTGCTCCCAATAGCTTATATAATAAAAAATAAAGTGGGGACAAAAGGCAATTAAAGTTTTTTCATAACAGTTTTCTTTCAAAATCTCTCATCATCTTTGCTTTGCCTTTTGATACTGAGAAGGGTGAATTAGTAAAGGTGTTACAGTATCAAAGCAATATTACTGACAAATGTGGTGCAGCACATTGAAGCTTGAAGAGAATTCTGAGATTAATTTTTTCTGGTTTTTCATATGTTAAGTGCATCTCATGGTCCAAGCAAAAAAAAAAAAAAAACCAACCAAAACCAAACACACACAAAAAAAAATGCACTGGGGATTTGTTTGTTTCTCAATAGGAAATTGTTTGGTTTGTTTGCTTTGCTTGTTTCTCGATAGGTTTTCTTTCTTGAAGTACCTGCATGTTCCATTTTTTTTGTCAGCCACACTGAAGTGCCCCTAACATGTTTGTCCTAAGAATGGAATATTTATTCCCCTAGCTATTCCAAAAGCACAAACGCTAATGGCAAATATGCCTTAATGAACCCATACTTATAAGAAACAAAGCCAGCAATAAACCCTGGAAGCCGTTTCCTTGCAGGGAGAAAATAGTTTAGTACTTTGCTTGTAGAGCACGTAAAAAGTCAGATGATTTTCAGGGGAGTAATGAGACCTTTTCCAGCTGAAAGGAAACTAATTCTAAGAAAACTTAAAGGTTGTTAATCTCTTCAGTGTCACGTTGTGAGCAGTATGTCTTTTAAACCATGTAGTCAAAATACCACAATCAAGCAGTAGTTCTGCCTGCAAGCAGCAGTAGGCCTGTTGTGTATTGCAGGGCAGGGAGCTCTATAAATAGAGAAAAAAAGCTGGGCTCGCAGCTCCCCTGCCAGTAAAGTAAAATAGTCTGAACGATATGAGTTTCTTTATTAACTCTCCTCTTCTGCTGTAGCCAAGCTGGAAGCATACTTTAAAAATTATATAAATGAGATCAGTCTGCCATAATGAGGTAAGAGTAGTAAAGTGAGATCCAACCATCTTTTCTTTTCTTTAAATGAAGTCTAAAATGGTGGGAACAGATAAAATTTTGGTTTAGCGCCTGTTTGTTGCATCTAAAAGGAGTGCCTATGTTTGCACTAAACCATTCTTTCATGTCTTGACACATTGGAAGCTGATAAATGGGAAAGAAAAGTAGTTCATGCTTGTGTTGCTTTTCATCAGAGAGCAGAACATGGCAGAGATGAGTTACAGCAATTGGGATCAAAAAAAGTAAATAGGTGGAAAGCAAAAGCAGGTTGTTTATGTACAACAGCATTACACTGACTGTAGGTAAATCATATTTCCACTCTGGTAAGTTCAGTTCCAACTCTGTGTATTGCTTAGGAATTTATACAGGATACTATATGTGGTCCTAAAGACTGTTGGGATATCAGAGGCTCAGACTTCAGCAGAATAGTTCTGAAGTGTCCATCTTTAAATCTTTAAAGCCAGAGGTCTAAGTGCTTAGAGCAATAGGAGCCAAACATCTCAGAATGGATTTCACTGAAGCTAGATTGTTGAGGTCAGGGGGAGCAGGAAGGATGATGCCTATCAGAAACAAAAAGGGCCAGAAAAGTGACAAATCTGTTAATCACCTCTATCTTTCCCAGATGTAGATACAATATGCAAATCTGTTTTCTGAAGAGAAGCAACTAGGTGGTTCTATTAGGAAACTATAAGCAATTAGACCTTTGAAATTTCAGGTAATAGGAATTCAGATTAGAGAGGTTCCATTTAACTCAGGCAAAGTAATTTGTATCTCTGTAGTTTCCTCCCTTTCTGTGGGAGGTTAACATGATTATGTTCATAGAAGCACACATTAAACTACAGCATGGAATAGCTCAATCTACCATAATATCTCAAAAACAGACAAATGAATCCAATCTGTAATTCTTTTCCAAGGCTTATATGCATTTAAAAAAACACCCACATTTTTAGACAGGAGGAATTTGGAAACAATGACATTCAAATATTTCTTCTTTCTTACTTTTTCAGGTGTTCAGCAAAAGTAGTTTCTATTTTTGTTTAGCATTCAGAAAAAGTCAGACTTCTAATTATCTATTTCATAATCCATAATTCAGATCTTATGAAATGTGCCAACTAGTACGAAGAGTTAGAGATTGCATTTACTCAAGTTCTTACACACTTGCCTTCCTAAAATAACCCTGCACTATGCAGAAACAGATTGTCTCGTGAAACAGAGATGGCTGGGTTTATTGTTACTCCTTTGCTAGTAGGCAGTCTCAGCCAAGTCAAGAACACTGAGGAATTCTCTTGAACGGTGTAAAGCCTTAGATAAATCAATTAATCTCTTTATCACTGATTTGTCTCACTGGGAAACTTAGCTCCTTTTCTTGGTGGTTTTGTGATGTGTGTTTTACTGCCTCAAGTAGTGAGTGTGGTGATGTCGACCTGCATAAGTCTAGCAGCATGTCAGCTTTAGTAAGCACAGTACATTTCCCACACAATGCTTTGCTGAGAGTAAGCAAACCTAGTATAAAATGTGCTAGCAGGAGTTGCTGTAATAATAGAGCCTTCTAAAGAACAGATAAAATTCCTTGTTGAGCTTGCTGTTGCAAAACTGTCATGTTTTTGCACAACATAGTCATATTGTGAACTACAGCCTTTCAGAATATTTAAGAGTGAGACAATAATCCTCACAGTTTCCACTTTTTTTCTCTTTTCTTTTTAGATAGCTGGGGATTTAAGTAAGGAGGCATCATAGCTGAATGTATTTTTATAGTAAAAAAATAAATCAATTTATTAATTTACTATTGATATTGCTGGATGTTAGGAAGAAGTTCTATACAGAGAGAGTCCCCATTGGAATGGGCTGCCCGGGGAGGTGGTGGAGTCACCATCATTGGAGGTGTTCAGGAGGAGACTTGATGGGGTGCTTGGTGCCATGGTTTAGTTGTTTAGGTGGGTTGGATTGGTTGATGGGTTGGACGCGATGATCTTGAAGGTCTCTTCCCACCTGGTCTGGTCTATTCTATTCTATTCTATTCTATTCTATTCTATTCTATTCTATTCTACATATTAAATACAAGCTATAAAGAAGATAATTCACAATGGCTAGCGTATGATGTGCCAAGGTACCAAAAGCTGACTTAGTTTTATCTCCACTGTACAAGTCCATCCTAAAACTGTCTTTACCATTTGGGAAGTGCATACAGAATTTCATAGTATAGAACCATCGCAATAGCTCCCATCTTAGCTGTACCATAGCAGAAACAAAAAGCAGGTCGTGGCTGGGGTGTATTTGAATAATGCCAGTCGAGGGCTTTGCCTGAAGACCACCTGATTTTCCCTGGGAAGTAACTAGCAGTAGGCATGTGGTAAAATAAATGAAAAGTGCACATTTTAGTCCTGATGAGACACTCAAAGTGCCATGTTTTCCAGAAGCCAAACCAAAATAAGAAGAGCATTTAAAAATCTTGCTAACATGTGCTTAGTCATCACAACATCCCCAGGTGATGAGCACCTGGATGGTCAGCCCGCATACCTCTTTGTATTCCACTTCTCCCTCTGACACTGCATTTATAAGCATGAGCATGTGTATACACAAGGCTGGATGTCCTGCCAGACGCTTCCAGCTGTGCACACACAAACTTGTTCATGCAATTTGTGAGCACAAAGTCTTCTAAAACATCCAGCACTTGCATGCACTTTTCTATAATACATGTTATCTCTACAATCTGGTATTAGTATTTAATTAAATTTTGGGCAGTCCAGTTCTAGGTGAATTTGCCAAATAAATTGTGTTTTCTGGTTATCACAGCAACCTTTGATAGGTAGTAATAACATTGGCCTTTGTAGTCCCTAGCTTGTGCATGATCCGGTAAGAAATGTTGAGTCTTCTGCCTGCCTGGTATTTTGTCCTTTCTTTGGTGTATGCCATGTTCAGTGTGAATGCTTGTGTGCTCAGCTTTTGTTAAATGTTAATATTCCAATTTCTGCTAATTTCTAATTTCTGATTTCTGTATATATCCCACCAAAGGAAGCAGAATTATTCCCTAGTGAAATGCATTTCCTGGACAAATCTTTGCCTCTGTTAGTAATCCCTAGCTTTGTTAACTAATATAGACGTTTCAGTAAAAGTAGCTTTTTTATCCCTGCTTTTCATATGAACAATCACTTTAAGTATATGACCTGTCAGAGTGTATCTGCCAAGGAAACTACTAAGGCAAGAAGTGGAAAAGCAGCAGAACTTCTTCCAATGCAAAGTAATTACAAACAAAATCATTGAGTAGTCACAGTGTTAAAATATGAGCTTGTCCAACTACAAAAGTGCAACAGATCACTGACTATCTTCTGAAGTATGTGGGGCAGCTCCCCCTTGTTTCAGATTGTTGTCAAAACCTGTAATGAAAATCATGGATTTTCTATATACTTAAACCACACATAACCTCTAAGGAGAGAAAGGATGGCCAAAGATCAGAACACAGTAGATCTTTGGAGGTGTTTCATAGTTCTGTTTTGTTTTTCCTTTATTTTGCCTTAGGATTCTGTACATTATCCAGCGTGCTGTGACACAGCTTTCCCTTGTCTCTAAAGTATGTTTAAAAGAGCTAACCTACTTCACCACAGTACTCTGAAGCGTCAGATGAAGAATCAGCACTAAAGACTATCCACACAGTTAAATTATATGAAAATGCAGACCTGATTTTGTGTTCTAAATGTGTGATTTCCTTTGAAATTGTCAGATCTGCAGCTGAGCTTACTGCAAAACACGGCCCAGAATATGAGGATCATTCCTGAAAATCATTCCTTCACCATTTATACGAGATATTAAAGCTCAAGGAGACAAAAAAATCGCCTTTTTTTTTTGTTGTTTTTTTATTTGAAAAAGAATGCATAGCAAAGCAGCTGCTGGATTCATGCATGGATCCCCACCCCCATAAATGTGAAACTAGATTTCTCTCCTGCATTTCTATTTTTTCCTATTTTTAGAAAACCTGTATCAGAGGTCTGGGAGTTCTCCCTGTGCATCAGAATGTGTTGCTCTGTGCTTGAATTATGTATGTCTTAATGGCCTTTAGAAATAGAAGTGCTGAAATTCAGTAGATTCCCTTCCCTCATACTGTGTCAGTCGAAGCAGCATGGATTGTCTTCAAGCCATCTTTACCAGCGCTGCTTGTTCTACTTTTACACTGCATTAATGGGAATATGGAGACATCTTCCACACAAACCACAAAAAATTCCTGACAGTGCTGAACGGTGCAACATTAATTAAAAGACAAAACCATTTGCCGCATCATTAACATGAGCACTAACTTCTCAAGCATCCTTCTCTGGACACGCCTTGTGACTACCATTTGCCTTGTAATGGTAGTTCTGTTCTTGTGACTCCCAGCATGGTTTGCACCATCCCATAGAAAGCCATTGTGTTTAATGGCACTGGTTTTATTTCTTACACTTTATTTTTTCACTATTAACTATCAAATATTGGATTTTTAGGCCTACTAAACCAGTCCTGTGTTGTAACAAGTGTTTTCACCTTTGGTTTTCCATACTGCAGTGTATCATTGCATATAATTCTTAATTCTTTAATGTTCATAGAAAACCCAGAACCACAATGTTGCTTCTCTCTTTGCAGCTGGACCCTGAAGCTAGTGTTGTTCTAAAAGAACTTCAGGTGAAACTTAGCAGTGTATTGGATGAACTCAGCGTAACATATGCTACAAGGTAATGAACCTGGTTTAGTGCAAGCCTTAGAGAAATACTCCTGTTCAAAAATCTACCTCATTGCTTAAGCCTAGGTGGCTGTTTAGATGTCTTGAAGTATAGCTTGCTTCTGCCCTGATGGCATGCCTTTTTGTGTGTCTATGTGCATAGGGTGAAATATATAGCAGGTATCTCACTGTAAAGAAAACTGAAAACTGTCTGAGCATGAACATATTGTAGAGCTGAGGCTGATAACTTTCGTTCTGCTTTTTGGGAATCAAAAATCACTGATGTTTTCCTGATTGACAGAAGATTAAACTTTTCTGTCTGACCAAGTTTATGTTACCTTCATAAACTGACAGCTTTTTCCAAGTGGCCTGCTTCATCCAGGAATATCTGCCTATGCTCAGCCCGCTTCAAATGGTCACTGCGAATGGCCTCCTTGGGTCATTTCCTTGCCCTGAGGCTCTGTAAAAATTGTCTACTGATCCTTACTCTCAAGATTTTTCAGAGTGCACATTGCAGTCTGAGTACAGTCCTCCACCAGCAGTGCCTGTGCTTTAAGAAACTGCAAGTTATTTTTACTTCAATTTAGAAAGGAATCTAAGAGGGGTCAGCGCTGTAGTGGTCTTCATTAAGCAAAGTCTGTGGTTGCCTATTCAATCCACTTAACAAACCATCTGGGTGAAAAGTGTTCACTTTTTCTGAGCGTGCTTAGCTTGTCATATTATCTTGCTCTATTTTTGCTCCCGGGCACTGTTTCTCTGATCATTGACAGTACATGAATATTATTTCTTTCCAGGGCTTCTTTCTGAGTGGGCCAGCTAGGTTTCTACAAAAGAAAACCCAGGAATAGCTTAACCTAAGATATGCTCCAGATAGCTAGAACATTCCTTACTGGGTCAGTTTATGACCGGGATGTGTGAGGTTAGCAATGTTAGGAAGTTGTCTAGCATCAAGAAAAGCCGATGTAATATTTTAGCTTTTGTTGGAGGGACTGGTCCCAAGGATTGACATGGGTAGCTTCAATAGCAACTTCATGTTGACTTTATCTAGGGCTTTGAAGGTAAGTACATGTCCCAGTGTACTTGGAAAAGTTTTACATTTTTTCAGTGTTTTTACATGGATGTTTTCACTCTCTTTTTATTATTTAACTGTGCTTACTGCCTTATTCTAAATTTACTCTTCTGTCATAGCAAAAGTGCTTTCACTTCCCTCAAGCTGATCTTTGCCATTTATCTTTTCACATTAATAGGCCTTGTATACTTACGGCCTCTGTTTTACATTTCTGTTCATAAACTAATCCTAAACCCATTCAATTCATTATAAATCAGTTAATAAACCAAATTACCATGTGTGCAGAGCCTTATTCTGCCTCTGAACTGTTGACTCTGATTAACTGCTGTTCTGCATTGTTTAAATATATTGACCAAAGACCGTAGCACCTCAATGACACTGGAAGACTGCCAGACACATTGCTTAGGCAGATCAGTTAGGAACAGTTTTCAGAAAAGCTGAACAGGTACAACTTGAAGAGCAACAATTTGATCACATGCACCTTGAAGTGGAAAAGATTCTTTCCATGAGGAAGAGTCCAATTACTTCTCAAAATGCTGAGAGACCTATAGCTGTTTAGTCATGAAAAGACAAGACTGAGAGGATGTCATATTAATGTCTATAAATATCTGAAGGATGGATGTCAAGAAGATGCTAGTCTCTTTTCAGTAGTGTCCTGTGATAGGAAAAGGGGCAACAGTTCCAAATTGGAACACAGAAGTTCCATCTCAACATGGGGAAAATCTTTTTTACTGTAAGGGTGATGGAGTCCTGGAACAAGCTGCCCAGGGAGGTTATGGAGTGTCATTTCTCCTGAGACTTCCAACACCCATCTGTATGTGTTCCTGTGTGGCCCATCCTAGGTGGTTCTTCTTTGCCAGGGAGGTTGGACTTGATCTTCAAAAGTCCCTTCCAACTGCTACCATTCTGTGATTCTTAGAGGGCTTTTTTAGAAACAGTAAAATAGTCCAAATGTTTTAACTCTGTCTAGTTGCAAAGAACTAAGAAAAGCTTCCCATGGTACTGACTCTGTGTGAAACCTAGGAAAAAAAAAAACAGGGCAAAATCAGTAGAAGATGTCTACTTGTCCCCAAGAAGAATATAAAATTTTGGTTCATGTTTACTGTCAAGAGACAAATCATTTGTGATCACGTTCCTCTTGCCCTTTCACACCATAAATAAAATCTTGAGAAGTTGTCACTAGCTAATAGTCAATCATACCCAAAACTACAGCTTCTGATACATCTTTTGTGTTTGGAAAATAATAATTCAACACCCTTAGAAGTGCATGAAAAGCATAATGACAGAATGGAAATAAAAGGGGGGAACTAAAAAAAAATGCATGTGAATTAGTTATGTGAGTTACAGTCCTTAGGAGGAGTTATTGTCAGTCTGAAGCACCTGCAGGCATTTGTGAACTTTCCATCCTTGCAGAAGAGTTAAATCTTGTTGAAGAACTTGGTGCACATTATGAAAGGTTTATTCTCTCCCAGAATTCTTTCATTGTCTTTTTTTTCCCCTGTCCATTCTGTAGTTTCCAATCTATTATTGAAGATTGCATAAAGCAAATGAGCAATGAACTGAACCAAATGAGAGGAAACGGGAATGCAGCAGCCAATAAGAACAGTGCAGCCATTGATGCTGAGATTGTGCTTCGACCTCTCATGGATTTCCTGGACAAAACGTAAGTGTGGCCAGCTGGTTTGCATTACAAAGTAGGTGCTGCAGTCAGGAATATTTGCTTTCATCCTGAAGCATCCTTAATACTTAGAAACACTCTGTAGTATTTGTAATATTTGTGGTAGTCACGTGTGCAGCATACTGAGCTCAACCTGCTTACTTACACCGAGCAATTTGTACATAAATTCTATACTTGCTTTTCTAGTCAGGGTTTGAGTCATTACAAAGGACTCTCTTCCATATACAGTCTCTCTTCCATGAGCCGTGGCATAAACAAGATTGTATTCAATGAAATAAAAGAATTAAATGCCAGACAAGGACTTTACTGTAGGCTGGCACCAAATATCAGTCTGCTTATTAATATACATTTCTGTGTCCCCAAAAGCCTGGTCACCATTGGCAGACTTACACTGCAGCTCTACTTCATTATTTACTTCAGTTAGTAGAAAGGCAAATTTTCAGAGAGTCCTGCATTCTCACCACTGGCAGTAGAATATGATTGCAGAGACATGCCAGTATATAGAAATAGAAGCCCTGAATATGCTTCAGCTAACAACACCTAGTTGTTCTAGCTCTACATGTATAAGAGAACAAGTGAAACACTTGCTTTTTGTTTTTAAGACATAAATTACATAATAAATCTTTAATGTGGGGAGTTGGGAGTGCTAAATTTTATCATCCATCAAGCTTTATAACTCATCATTTTGCATTTTTGATAAATACATGCCAGTGATATATTAAGCAGTAAACTGGATAGTGGGGTTTTCTATGATTTTATAATCTCTTTTTTCTTTTCTTCTTACCAAAAGTATTTATTGATAATATTGCGCAATAAGATATTGGGAAAGCTAAATGGTAAGGACATTAATCCAAGCAGAGAGGGATGCAACACCTCTGAAGTCTTAATGCTAGTTTTGGAGACTAATTTGTGTGTTGTTTTATTTCAGCTTAAGTGTGTCTGCAAAAATCTGTGAGAAGACAGTTCTGAAACGGATTTTAAAAGAGCTGTGGAAGTTAGTCTTGAACAAAATAGAAAAACAAATTGTGCTTCCACCACTGACAGACCAAACCGTAAGTGTCCCAGCAGCAGTTCACATAGGTACTTCCTATTTACTGTAATGCTCTTGTTTACTATCCATAACGAGAAGCAGTCTCTCTTTCTATGAGTGATTGTGTCCAATTTAAATTTCTAAGATTTTTAATTTGCTGCTCGAACATTTTGTTGCAAATTTTATCTACAGATATATGAGTAGCATTTAAATTGGGTAACTGCATTTCTCATCAGGCGTTTGGAGCATTTATTGGTTTGGTGCAGGATCAGTTGTCACACTGTGATTCATAGGAACAGCACAGTTCAGAGCTAAGAGGCTTTTCTGTTGTTTTTTGAAATTTAATTTCATTGCTTTTTTAAATTGGCTGCTAAGAATACAGAATAACCTGGCAAAAGCTTAGTAAGCCCACCTGGACACTAGCACATGTTCCAGTTAGTTGGGATAGTAAAATTTCCCCCTAGCTGAAATATAACCTAGCCCTAGTGAAAATAACCTTTGGCTGCAAATTGAGCATGGCTGTCAGCTCATCTGCCTGAAAGCACCTCTCTTGTCCTTATGGATGCTCAGAAATCAACACTAAACAAAAAGCTGTAACACTGATGTTATGGGCCATATCAAACAGGCTTGTTCCAGTCAGTAGTTTAGACAGTTGATAGTTCCTTAAGCTAGAAGTATACATCTGGAATGCAAGATTTCCATAGTTCAGGCAGAACTCAGCATGTGACACAGACAAGGAGCCCCCCTCCCTCCTCACCTGGAATGAAAAGTCTTCTGAGTGGATGTTAGATTAGTTAGTGATGAAAAGTAAAAGGGCTTCTGTTTATCAGCCCATGAACAATTAAAGGCAGAGACTGCCCTTATTATTCATGACTTTAAGATATTTCACATGATGACAGATGAGATTTCCACAAGTGCTTTGTCCCCATTCTTCATAAACGGAAACAACCCTTGCTTCTTCACACACACTTAGGAAAGAAACATGAACCTCAGACTATCTCAAATATATAGTCTATAATGACTAAGAAACAGGAGAAATAGGTACAAAGACTACTGCATTAGGCTTTCAGTATCATATGTGTATGCTGCACTTCAACAGCTGTTGGGTTTTACAAGTGGTAGTCTCTATATAGTGTCCTAGTTTTCAGGCGAGGTGAGGACTGTATAGCTAGTCTCATTTATTTTGCTACTTCTATTTACTGTTGAACACACAATTAAACAAAATCAATGAAAAGTAGGTTACTGTAAGGGAAGCATTTCCCTTTTGTAGCCTCGAATATGACTTCCTTTCTGAGGACAAGAGGTACAGACAAACAGAAGCAGGGTTCATTTTTTAATTGTTCTTATTTCTCTTACCTTCCTCACTCCTAATAAATAATGAAATATTAAGCTGTGGTTCTATGTTACACCTTTTGCAATTGAACCGTACAGAACCAAAATTACTTCTGGAAATTGAAACCTTCTGGAACTAATGAAAAATTCTCCTATATTGTGCTATGTAAGTTGGACTGACTTTTTTTTTGTTTCTGAAATCCAGATATTCAGAACTATGTCTTTCTGAACTGCCAAATATCTGCACCAGTAATTATATTTCTTGGAGTAGTTCTGATTTTTAAAAAGTGATCATAAGACTCTGTTGATTTAGCTTCATCACACTTTACATTCAAAATAGGTTTTGTCTTACCTGTACACAGTTATGCTGTGTCTTACTCAGCTGAGCAGTTCACTGTAGACAGTTAAGCTTTTGCAGGATGCTCACTTCCCTTTATGATTATATTAGCATAGGACCTGAGAACTATGATTATGGAGAAGTATCTATTTGACACCCTGCATGAGAATGATCCCAGCCTAAGCTTAAAAATAGTAAATGCTAAATGAGAGAAGAAACAGGAGCACACAAAACCACTATTGACAGAATGTGCAATATTTGTATCAAACATGGGCTACTGGAGGCAATTATGTTGCAGTCATCAACTACTCAGCCTTATCAATTGAGTGAAAATGTGTCTCGTGTAATTGAATTTTTTATTTAGCTTTGCAAAACAGTGACTTTGGCTAATGTCCTAGCAGAAAAGAAGATCATATTGACATAAAAAGCAGACACACTGTAATCAGTCTGTTTTCTGAATTATCAATGTGATCACAGGGGCCCCAGATGATATTCAGTGCAGCCAAAGATCTTGGACAACTGTCAAAACTCAAGGTAATGGAGCCAAATGAAGCTGTGAATGACTTGTTCTAATAATAAATTTAAAAAAAAAATAGATTGAATGTTAGTGACTGTGAAGCTTTGCTCTTGTGCTTATTTACTACAGGAAAATTGAATATGGTAGTAACTGTTCATAGGTGAGTGATGGTTTTACAGTCTTATTAAAGGCAAATTAAGAACAAAAGTTTGCATGCTTATGTGGTAAAATGATCACTAAATGGGTCAAGAAATTTTTCCCACAGTGCAAAACTAGGCCTTATAAGCATTAATCACCAAAAAAATAACTCATGAGGTCTTTGTGTTACCTTCTGGAACCAGTTCTGAAAAAACTCTGAGTTGAGAATATTAGGAATTTTGGTATGCATTGAAAGACAGCATGTACCTCTACATTAAACTCATCAGCACCACATTCCTGAACTCCTTAAGATGCTTCATGGAGAACTTAGATATTTGGTATTGATGTCAGTTGCTCACCAATCCACTTTGCCATTAGGATTTCAAATTTGAGCAGAAATGTGGTCATTCATGCCTCTATGAATAATTGCTCCGTTTGCTAGAGGAGTTAAAATGTTGCCTAAGTAAACTGCAGGATGCTTATTTTAAGCAAAGATTTCACAGGATTATAGTTGCTTTATGACATTATTTACCTGATATTTTCATAGAACTTTTTGGTTTTTTAAACACAGGGCATTAAAAACATTAGCAAACCAGTCAGGTTTATATTTAAAATGAATTATTTCAGTGTAAGCTATTATCCTTGGTTAAACTTTAGAGTTAATTTTTTTTCTTGCTCCTGAGATAAGTACATCCAGGGAAAAGAAATAAAGCTACAGGGATGCTTAGTATTAAACATTGGTTCCTTTTCTTTATTTCTTGGAAACACAGATTATAATGTTACTGCTCTTGGTTGTAATTTATTGTAAAAAAGTCTGAAGCTGAATTAATCCCTGTTAATCATAGGCGCTTGAGAGACATTTGGTGGGTTTGGCTATGTGTTGCCAAGAGCAGACTGGCCACAGCACTCTCTCTCTCTTTCAAAATCAACTGCAGTTTTCACTTGCTTTGCAGGACCATGTGATTCGAGAGGAAGCCAGAAGCCTGACCTTGAGGCAGTGTGCAATAATGGAAGTAGCACTAGCTACTATAAAGGTACAGCTTTACATGTTTTCCTGTTCTGTGCTGGAATGACCAGAAATATGACTGACAAACAACAGACTCTAGTATAGAATGGTCCCTTAGAATCACAAAGGTCCCTTGAATACATCAAGAAGCATTTGATCCCGAGTTCCTTGTATTGACTTGAAAGCAAGCGTTTAATAGTCTGCTTGAAGAAGAGTTAGAAAAATGATTTTATCAGTTGCAGACAGAACATATTCACTTGAAGAAATGGATGGCCAAAGCTTATCTGATTCTTGTGTTTCTTTAAAGTTTAGAGTTAGTGCAGCTGAAGCAGCTGCGCTAAATCCTTATTACATTGCTGCGCAGCCTCTTTTTCTCACATAGTGATGACACTAAGCCTGTAAAATGTGGTTATTACTAGCTGTACTCTCCTGCAAACACCTATGACATGATCTTTATAGCACACCAGACAACAAAACTTTTAATACCACATGCTACCCTGCACTGTTTTAAATTCAATGTCCAGTTGACAGGAAATTTACTCTGCTTGTTCAAGGGCAGTACCAACAGATGAGCTCCTCTTCTCTTACATCCTCTTCCTTTCAGAGTGGAGGAAACCCCTAGTGTGGTAACTGAAGGATGAGACATACATTTACTACATATCCACAGTATAACAAGTCAAAATTGGAATGAAAAAAAGATAATCAATGTGGACTCTCTCATGGAATTTCTAATCATTTCTCAAAGCATAATCATCACTTCAGGCACAATTACAATGCAAAATCCAAAACTTCATATTCTAGAATTCTCCTTTTTTTTAAATTTTGACAAATTTCCCCTGTCCTGCAGAAAGAGTCTGTTCTTGACTTGTGCTGTAATCCATGACTTGATTTTTTTTAGTTAAAGAATTAAAACTTATTACACTTTCCACAAACTAGAAGAACCCTGCAAATATATATATAGGGGGGGGGGGGGTGTGCATATGGTGTGTATATATATATAGTTTTGCCATATACATACTTGAGATCATGAAGGCAAAAATTAAGGGGTTTTTGTATTTTTATCTCCCACAAGGCTTAAAGTTTTGCCTTTGAAGGAAGCTGTGCAATAGATACAATGACATTTGTCTCTACTGCTGTAATCAGAAATCTAGCTACATATGCCAGGTGTTACTTTTAAAAGTTTGCATATGAATTTTACTTCAAAATGCATGTCTGTAACTGAGGCCTCTCTCTGAAGAACCTGTTTGTTTTCCCTTTTAGCAATACTTCCACGCTGGGGGAAGTGGACTGAAAAAGAACTTCCTGGAAAAGAGCCCAGACCTGCAGTCTCTGAAATACGCTCTTAGCCTTTACACGCAAACGACTGACTCCTTGATAAAGAAATTTATAGACACTCAGAAGTCTCAAAGTAAGTGAACAATAACAGAGGTAGAAGTATGTCAATTTATACTTTAAATGTTTAAAAGACTGATTGCCAATCACATTCTCCAAACACTGTGGTATTTTAGAGTTTCCTGTCATAAATTTGCCCATGTGATGCTATCCCTTATCACCTGCAGTCAGTCAGTGGAGCTTATCTGGGGAGGCAGCATGTTTATCAGCTTGTCACTTTACATGAGTCCCATAGCTCTCTATGAGCAGTGCCTATCAGCACTATCAATAGGATAGCCTGCTTGCCATTCAATATGACTGGGAAAGAAAACAGTTTGCTGATCTATAAAGAATTCCCCTGCTCCCACGCACCAGAATCAAAAATTGGGCAGTTAGGCTGGAAATCGATTCTTTTTACCTCTGAAGTACAGTATGTTACTCACAGTATAAGAAACATGAAATACTAGTTTTGCAGATTGCCCCAAGATTAATTCTAAGGAATATGTTCCTAGGCAGTTTCCATATTAGACTGAGGATGTCTGTTAATAACTCCTACACTACAAGTGAGAAAATTACTTTGAAACTCTTTTTTCTCCCACTTTCAAATATTAGCAATATGGACTTAGGCAGAACGTTATTAATTACTAGTATATTTTGCTTTTTCTTATGCACACTTTCATTGTAACTTCAGGAGAAAAAAAAAGCATACAAGTCGTAGCCATAAGCAGAGAGCTTTTATAAATCATAAACCATAGGTTATAGTATTCTGATTTTCATCATGATTTCAGCCTGAGGTCTGTGTTCATCTCTGTGCAAACATTAGCATGCCTACATTTTCACACCAGTTTTAACAGAAGTGTAGCCACTGGGAATTAAAGTTAAGGAAAAGTAACTCATAGCTTCTCATCATCATGTCTCATTTAAAAGAGCTAAAACCTCATCTATTACATCCTCCAGCCTCACAAGTGTAGCCATTTCATTAGCATTTAGTTAAAATTGATCCTGTTTCCATCTCAGGAACTTCCTCTGAAGTACAATCAGCTTTCAGTTAGCCCTCATATTTGTCCAGGTAACGAATCCATAATCCATAGGCAGATGTAATTAAAGCAATGAAGAGTGCTTCAAATCTAAAGAAAATAGCATATTGAATAATAACTACATAAAGATAACACCTCAAACATTAGTATCCTGAATTTGCTCTCTTTTATTGCCACTAATTTCTCTAAAGCAAATGCCACTGTTACTTATTGTAAATAGTCAGAGAAATGTTTCTTTTTCTACTAAGTTTACATCATCTTAGTTTTATAAACCTCATTAGAGAATGCTCCTGTTGTTGTGCAGTATGCAACATAACAATCCAGAGTGGCAGAACTGCAATACAGTTTTTAGACTGACTTTAAAGAGTTTGTATTACATAAGCAGAAAAATCAATACTCATCTGGCAACACTGAGCTCATGCTACAGTCCCTACTAGTGTGTTTAAATGGCTGCAGAAAATGCTGTTCTTTCACATCAGCTAATTTGTATCAAATTTCTTTGTTCTTCTGCTGGACAACTGAAAGCTAAAAGGGGGAGAAGCATCTGAAAATGAGATAATAAGCAGAATTAAAAATATATACCTAATGAGAATGAGTAACTGTAACAGAAGCATTGTTTGTTTTATGATGCAATTGAGGGCAATTACATGATCAAAAATGAAGATAAATTCTTTTGCCAAGCCAAAATTCAATTCCAAGCAAAACCTCACTATCTTCTTAAATATATGGAATAAGATTCAAATACTAAACTGATAGTTAATTTAGAAAGCATTAAGTTTAGGCAGGCAGATAGACAGCATCAGATTATAGAAAATAAAAGCAATTTGCCAGCTCTTATAAATGAAAAAGGAGATTTTTGGTTTTCTTCTGCCATATTGTGTCAAAACTGTTATTATTAACTGTCATATTTTGAAAGCTGTGTCTGTATTCTATCATGAATTCTATGTCCTACAGAGCGTTTCCAGTTCTCTCATAACCTATAATTCAGACAGAATTTAACTCAAGAAGTAATCCCTGCTCTGTAGTTTGAAATTGAGGTCACAATCATGTGTTACACAACCTTATTGCATGAAGTTGGGGGGGGAGGGGGGAAGCAGACCTGCATTATCAGCTTCAGAAATCAGCACAAAATTTCAATGAATGTATAGTAACAAAAAAAGAAACCACAAGAACAATGAAGAAACTTGCAGAATTGCAACTAAAAGAAGTACTCTAGCCCATGCTTATATAAAAATAAATTCATTCAGAATAGTGGCAGAAAGCTAGTGAAGGGTTTCTACAAAACATTCACTCAAGAGGCTGTCACAACAGAAAATGTCTCTGTTTAAATGAAGCAGTAAACCTCCTAAATTAGAAATAAGTGGTATATTACAGTTTCTTTTTAGTCTTAAGGAAAATTAACACAAGCTACAGGTATCCACCAGTGTTAAACTTTAGTTTCTTAATTATATCAGTGAAGTATTCACTACATAAACCTCGTAACACGAGATGCTATAACTTGCCTCTGTGTTGCCAGGTTAAAAAATTGGACTTCTCTGTGTGTGTGTGTATATAAATGTGTATGTATACACATACATATAGATGGCTGATGCTAATTGGATACTTACCTCCCACATCCAAGCTGGCTCACCCCTGGTTTCTCACCATACAGGCATAGGGGTGACTACAGATAAGAGTCACAATGGAGTTGTGCAATTGCCAGCCCACATCATGTGCAGCATGGCTTACATGCAGAGGTGAAAGGGAAGGCCTTAATTGGCAATTTCCCCCTGACACTCAAACCAGTAGTTTCTACACACATTAAATATTCTGGTTTTATGTTATGCTGTCTGAGTTCTTAATATCACTCTGACATTACAGAAATTCAAATAGGAGAGAATGTTTTGATAGTGTGGCTTTGTAAAGTGGAGAGGCTTACAGATGCTGCAGAATCTCTGTGAACTTTAATAGCTTCACACCAAGACATTCTTCTGATAGCTGATTTATGTTTTCTAATCCAATAGAAACTTCTGATTTTTTTCAGTGAGAGAATGGTTGCTGAAAGTCAGTCACCACTTAGCTGAACTTGGTTCTCAGAATCCCCAAAACAATTATCAACAGTGCAGCAACTTCTTGAACCGAAGCATGTATTGCAGTAAGCATGGTTATCACTACAAAGCAGGTTTCCCTGCTTGCCTTCCTTTTCTCTAACACATGTACAGAAGAAATCACTTAGATTACTACATCCAGCTCTTGACAACTCAATTTAACTCCAACAACTTAAGCTTAACAGATCTATAAACTAGCAGCGGGGTGAGGGGAACAAACCAACCAAACAAAAAAAATCCACCTCGTTGACAGTAGGCTGAACACGAGCCAGCAGTGTGCCCAGGTGGCCAAGAAGGCCAATGGCATCCTGGCCTACATCAGGAATAGTGTGGCCAGCAGGAGCAGGCAACTCATCCCTGTACTCAGCACTGGTTAGGCCACACCTTGAGTACTGTGTCCAGGTCTGGGCCCCTCAGTTTAGGAAAGATGTTGAGTTGGTGGAATGTGTCCAGAGAAGGGCAACAAAGCTGGGGAGGGGTTTGGAGCACAGCCTTATGAGGAGAGGCTGAGAGAGCTGGAGTTGTTTAGCCTGGAGAAGAGGAGGCTCAGGGCAGACCTTCTTGCTGTCTACAACTACCTGAAGGGAGGTTGTATCCGGGGAGGGTGGTGGGGGTGGTGTTGGTCTCTTCTCCAAGGCAACCAGCACCAGAACAAGAGGACACAGTCTCAAGCTGCACCAGGGAAGGTTTAGGCTGGATGTTAGGAGGAAGTTCTTCTCTGAAAGAGTGATTGGCCATTGGAATGGGCTGCCCAGGGAGTCACCATCTCTGGAAGTGGCTGAGAAGAGATGGGATGAGGCACTTAGTACCATGGTTTAGTTGATTAGATGGTGTTGGATGGTAGGTTGGACTCAATGATCTCAAAGGTCTTTTCCAACCTGGTTAATTTTGTATTCTGTAGTCTAACTCACTTTGGAATAACATACAAGTTTCCAGTCAAGGCCTATGAGCATTGCAACTGCAATGCAAGTTTGGGGAAGGGCTCATAGACACAATGGAAGGCATAAGAACATCTGTGTATTGTCCTCAAATATTTTGAAAAAAAAAGAAAAATAACAGTGAGTTGTACTTTTATACTATGACTGCATAGTTAGAAATATCCCTGCAAGCACCACCAAGCAAGAATGGATGCTGCACAGACCACAAATATTTTAACAATTGTTTCTGGAATTCAACAGTAAAAAAAAAAAAGGGGGGGGGGGGGAGGGATGTAAATAAATAAATCAACCTCAAGAAAATGAAATTAAATCTGTTGTTTATTAAAGCTGTAGTTGTTATTGGATGAAACAAAAAGAATATATCCCTAGCTGAAGAACAATAAAAGCATTCCTTTCTTCTTCTCTTTTGTTACTAGGTGACTTGGAAGTATAAAAAGAATGTCTTTTTGCAAGCATGTTCTTAATAGCAGATGCACAGTTTGCTAACGTCTTTTATTCTTTATACTGTGAGAAACAGACCCTCAGCTAAAGCCTTCTCCAGACTTGAGGGTCTTATATGAAACTACCAACAGGAAGATATGATGAATGAAGAAAGAAGAAAAAAAAAAAAAAGGCAGTTTCAAAAGAAAAAATTGCACTTATAAGTTAGAAGATAAAGTAGCTGATATTCCCCAGCATGAAATGATTTGTTAACCTAGAATTGCACAACCATTTTCAAACTCTGTACTACGGGCACAGAGCTGATCGTAGAGAGGGCTTGCATGGCTGAGTGCAGGGACAGATTTTTTTCTTTCTTGGCTTTCAGTACTGTGTAATTCTGTCTGATGTTTTTACACCATCCAATTACTGGTTTTCACCGCACAGTTTTTGAGGCTGTTGTGTTATACTTTTTATACCTGCCAGATTTTTCTATACTGAACTGTAAATAGAAGAGATTGCAAGCTTGGTGATAGCATTTGTTTAAATTCAATACCAGATAAAAACTAACTTTGTTAAACAGACAGGTCAGGCAATACCTTTTCAGGCACAACAAATCCTTCAAGTGGCTCAGTTGGTAGTGCATCAGACCCTTAATGAGAAGGTTGTGAGTTCAAAGCCTCCAGTGGGCAGTAGTGTCCTCTCTACTCTAGTCATGAGGTCTGGGGTGACAGGTTGGACTTTATGATCTTTGAGGTCATCCCTTCCAACCTTAGGAATACTGAAATCTATCTGCCATAAGAATTGGATGAGAATTTTGTGTCATTATGTAAGCTTCCCTATGTTTGTATTAGAATATATGAATAGGGCATAGCTAAAGTAATTACATACACAAACTTTGCTGTCTTACACACTCATAGCACTGTAACTGTGGTAGTTTGAGAGTCAGAGCTGAGAACTGTGAGCAGTCCATTGACGAGCCTAGCTCAAGAAATTATGAAAGCATCGCATTTTCCATGCCCCAACCTTCAGAGCAACTGTCAAGTACACTCCATCAGAGATTCTGCTCCTGCTATTTCAGTCTTACACTATTTTTAAGTTTTATGCTAGTTCATTTTCTGTGAATCCCATTTATTTCTGCTGGGCTCTTTTTTTCATGCAAACCTAGAAGATAGTTTCCATAGTCTTCCTGAAAGAAAAAACTTTTTGCTGCTGAAGGATTCATGCAGGACAAAGGTCCTCTCTCACAGAAACCTGCTTCTATGCACAATCACAGACTGATTCAATAGAGTCTCTTGCATTTAGCAGGAATATTATTCTAGAGAATATAGGAACTTTCTGTTTTATTTTTACAAAATAGATATGATTAATTTTTCCACTTGTATTTTCTGCTGTTTTCTCTACCAAAGTCCACAAGCTCATATTTCTCCAAAGGTACCTGCTAAGGAATAGAAGATAGAGGAAGTAGTTTCTTTGTGTAAACGTAGCCAATATGACTATCATTATGAAGAAATATTTGACTATGTCCTTAGTCCAAAATGAATCTGTTCTGTCACAATAATTTGGGTTGTAACATCTACCACATTGACAATATTCCAGGTGCTAAATAAGGCATGAATCAAAGGTGACTGGTCTTGCTCACTGAGGAGCCAGTATCTTTGGCCAGAGGACAGCCAAACACCTTTAGAATTTGTTTGCTGCAATAGAATGACTGCAGTCTAAATGAAGGTGATCACTTTAAAAACCACCTAGAAGAGGATGTTGTGTTTTGATTCATAAATAATCCAAAGCAGGGTTTAGAGTGGAAGCAGTTTTCAAATATAATGAGTTATATTATAGCACTAAAGGAAGAAATGTGTAGTCATCCTCTGCAATGCAGGGCTGGATATTTGTTGTCAGTTAAACAAACTTGTTTGATGTGGTAGTGTAAACAGAACTTTCTATATTGCAATCAGAATCACTAATTCCTGCTGGGACTTTACAAGAACTGGTAGTAAGGAAGAAAACAAAAAGCAGAAGCAGACAGATCAGAGACTTTAAAATTAAGTGCCATAGTCCTTGACTTCTTCAACAAGAGCTGCCATAAGCAAATACTGAATGTCCTAGAATTTTACCTCTAGTTAGTTTAGCAGGATGGAGAGAAAACTCCAGACTCCACTAGAAATTCTCTCTGCTGGCTGAGATTTTCTGCTGCAGGAAGTTTCCTCAGCAATAGTGAAATGCAGAGGAATTTTTATGTCAGCTGTTTTCAGTATAAAACTGTGTGAGATTTCACACAAAGTTCATAACTGTATCAAGCAGGACTATACATATAGGACTAATGAGGTATATGAGTGCTTAGAGCACTGTTGTGAGTTATGGACTACTAGGACAAGGAAAGGACAAGGTCAGCCAGGACACCTTTGCAAGGATATGCTTTGCATACTTAATATCAGGGAAACAGAACAAGACGTATCTTATAGATTTGTAGATTTCTATCTTAGTATAGTATAATGTGTCTTTATCTACAGCCTAACAAGTATGTTCCATTGTTGCCATCACACACAGACTGCAGCATACATTATCTAATGATAATGCAAATTGTTTTCTTTTGAAACATTCCTGATTTCTTCTAAAAGGGTTTTCATTTGGTGTGTTTTTAAGCTAAAGGCTAAAACAAGTAATTGGCACATATAGATAGATGGGGAACTAGTGGGTAAGGACATTCTGTGTAAACAGAAAGAGGATAGACTCTTTCCTATGCTAACCCACAGAAATAGTAGCCACTTATAATAGGATAGACATTTGCTTTAATATATGGTTCACAGAAATTAGACTGGGGAACAAGTGCACAGTTCAGAGGTCAACACGCTCAGTTATTCAGTGCAAAAACAAGTAACCACATCTGATTTTGTTTGTATTGTTATAATCTGATGCATTAAAAGGCCTTTCAAGGATTGAAAGTCTTTTCAGGGAATCATTGTTTGCAAATTGACTTAGAATATGATCTGGTGCTTGTAAGTAAAAGCCCTCAAAATTAACTTCCTGTCTCCTCTGCCATCCCTACATCCCTTTCTTCTTTAAGCTCCCATGCCTGTGTTACTGCAGAACTTCAGTAGTTTGCTCAGACACAACCTTTAGCAAAGGCTTCATCAGTATCAGCACAGAAATTACTTTGCAAATGTGTGCTTACAATAAGATTTTTGAGGTGTACATGCAAACAACACTCAATGAAACCACCAACTTTTGCATTTCAAGATGCAAAAACACCTAATGACAACCAGAATGGAAAATTCCAGATGAAAGGGGCCTTTTTTATCATATTGAGGCCCTTTACATAGACATTTGCAATTACTAGGTACTTTTGTGGCAAAATCACTGATGAATTTCTAACTAATTCTAACATTTTTAACAACATGAAATATATGTCAGAAATTTCTCAATGTTTCTAAGAGAAAATACCACTCACCTTCTTTTGCTTTCATTGTCTGTTTCTCATGATGTACTGAGAAGGCAAGTGTGCTAACCTACTAATTATTATTTCAGGTCAAGGCACTAATAACTCAGTGGGTGAGATATCTATACAGGTGGAGATCTCTACACATCCTGGAACTGGTGAGCATAAAGTCACTGTGAAAGGTAAGTTACAAACAGCTGATTTTAAAATGAAAGCAGCAACAAAGTCCAATACCTCTGAGCATTAAACCCAAAATAAAGTATACCAATAATGAAAGGATTACAGTACTTGTAAAGCTATAAGTATGCTTCAGGTGATTGGGGCTGTACTCCTTGCTTGCTCAACATCAGCAGAAGTTAGCATTATGCAGGTAGGTACTGCCTATGCTTCTCTGTGTAAACAGAATTTATCATACAAGGTTGTAAATTCAAATGTGCCAAGTTACACTTCTAAATTGCCTATAATTTAGTTGTGGTCAATGACTGCACCAAGACTTTAGGAGTTCCATTTTTAACAAAATGCCCTTGTTCTGCACAACCTGAATTCCCGAGGAAACTCAATATCACTTAGATTAACATAAAATTATTTGTTAACTACAGTGAGAGTAGAAGATAAAAGAGCTGAAAATGTCAAGAATTTGTAAAATGAATGCTTGTATTTGCTGCTCTTGTAACTCAAAATAGTCAGACATCTTACTTGGCAAAGAGGCAAAGTTCCTCTCGGCTTGCCAAGTATTGGTATGCCATAGGAAATCTCTCAGGTCACCTTTCATTGGCTGTACAAAGTCATGCTGGATAATTAATCGGAGCTTTCCCAAAGTCATTTTATTTAACTAAATGTATTTTATTTCTTTATAGTTGTAGCACTTAATAAGCTGAACTGGCAAACAACAGCTATGTTCCGACCATTTGTGGAAGTTTGCCTCTTAGGTCCTAACCTAAGTGACAAGAAGAGAAAACATGGAACCAAGACAAAAAGCAATACGTGGTCACCAAAATACAATGAAACTTTCCAATTGTAAGTCTTCCTTGTCTGTTAATGGCATATTCCATGCAAATATTGTTAGAATTTCTTGTACTTAAGACAGTAAGAACGTGAAAAAATCCTAAGCCACATTATATGCATTTGAATATTAATGCAATTATTTATTTCTATTATGTAAGCCCTAAAACAGTAAGAGATTTTAACCTATCCTGGAGCTTTAAACATAGTACTTCCTACAGCACCTCTCACCTGTTTAATTCCCCTTCCTTTTCATAACTGAAATCCTTTTCCCTCTCTTTAATCCCCCCAACAGAGTTCATTTTCTCACAATCTGACCACAAATATCCTTTTGAGGCTTGCTACCACTGCTTTGCTTTACTTTTTTGCAGCTAATTTAAAGATTTGGTTATGTCTGTTGTAGAACTAGTTGAATGTTTTAGGTACTTTCCACGGAAAGGTAATGGTGTTTATTACTGATATGGAGCAAATGATGAATTCTGTTTCTGTTTAGGTCAGTGAGAACAGAGGCTATGTCATCAGAAGCACATGAAAGGTTAACTGTGTAGGAGGTTTCAAACTAAATGATATTCTTTTGCAACACAACAGAACTACCAAAACTGAACTACTGTTATCACTAAATTTTACAAGATTTCCAGAGTATGTTCATTCCTCGGGGGAATTTAATTAACTTGTTGTTCTAAATTCATGTTTTTAATCCATGCAGTACTTTGAGTAATGAAGATAAGCCTGGAGCCTACGAACTTCACCTTTCAGTGAAAGATTACTGCTTTGCTAGGGAAGATCGCATTATAGGGATGACAGTTATACAGCTGCAAAACATAGCAGAGAAAGGGAGCTGTGCTTCTTGGTACCCCTTGCTGAGAAACATCTCTGTAGATGAAACTGGGCTGACAATTCTTAGAATACTTTCTCAGAGGACCAATGATGAGGTTGCTAAAGAATTCGTAAGACTTAAATCAGAAACAAGATCTGCTGAAGAAACAGCCTGAAATACCCAAGTAATGCAAGACCGGCACCGCCAAGAGCATAGCTGCAATGCTGTTTTCCAAATAGTGCATGCATGTGCAAATCTGTGGGAATGTTTAACTAATTCTGTTTTCTGTGTTTGCCAGTACCTATGTACTATATTTGCAAGGTATATCCAGGAGCCCTCTATCTTTTATACATTATTTTGGTCTTTGGTAAAGTAATTGTTCCAATGAAGTGCCAAAACTAAGACTAGGAGTAAAATGTTTCATCACTTCTTTTTTAACTGTTGAGTTCACCTCATACAGTTTCTTTATTTTTTAACATTTGTTAATAAATAATTAGATTTATTTTTTTTAATTGACCAGTAGGTTGTTTCTGTTAAACTACTGTGTTGTTATTTCTAAGTTAAGTTACCTTCCTTACTATTATTTTTTAAAAGGCCTATCAAGTTTTCTTCAAACTATTGTTTTAAGCAAGCCTCATTTTAGGTATCTTCCTGATAACTTTTTCTATCATTACTACAGATGCAGTTACTTATAGAAAGTGTTTGTAATTTTATAATTACCAATATAAAGTAATGATTTTTGCATAAAAACTGAAAAAGGATGGAAATATTTTATGCTAATCTTTTTCCAACCTTTCATAAGTATCACTGTGAAGAAATGCTGTTAAAGCAAGTTCTCAAGAAGCTATGCTTATCAGAGTTTGTTACTGATGTTTGATATCTTGAGATAACTTTGTTCTTCAAAACTGCCAAGGTCATATCATATTTGTATTCAAAGAGTAAGTCGGTATCTGTAGAAAAAAAGACTGCCACACAGTACAGTGTATGTGCTTTCAAAAAAATCACTTTTTAAATGATCTGGTACTGTACAAGGGTTAGTAGTTTGGACTCTGTAATGCTGGTTTGTGGTTCATTTCTAGAAATTGTTTATGAGAAGAAAAGATGCTGTTAGCATTTTCACACAGTTAATGACGTTGCTTTACATACTTAGCTGTGACATCAGTTAAGTGCTTTATTTCTTTGGGTTTTGTTTCTTTTTTTAGAAAAGTTCAACAGTTTGTACTTATGCAACATTACTGTGTCTTGCACTAATGCAAACTCCATGTCCTGTAAATATATTTAGTGAGAAATTGTAAAATAAAGTATGAAGAAACTGCTTTTGCCATGTGGTATTATTACGTACCTATAGGGTTTATGCACATGTGAAGCCCAGGCAGTAGGCTTGTAATATAGCTTTACAGTATATCAATGTATGATTTCCAGTGTCTGGCATCTGGATTTTTTATAAATATAAGATTTGATATGTAGGTGTCCTAAAAGACTCCAACAAATGAGGTAGGCGTACCACAGAATCACCAAGGTTGGAAGAGACCTCAAAGATCATCAAGTCCAACCCATCACCACAGACCTCCTGACTAAACCATGGCACCAAGTGCCACGTCCAATCCCCTCTTGACCACCTCCAGGCATGGTGACTCCACCACCTCCCTGGGCAGCCCATTCCAATGGCAAACAACACTCTCAGTGAAGAACTTTCTCCTCACCTCAAGCCTAAACTTCCCCTGATGCACCTTGAGACTGTGTCCTCTTGGTTGCCTGGGAGAAGAGGCCAACCTCCTCCTGGCTACAACCACCCTTCAGGTAGTTGTAGACAGCAATAAGGTCTCCCCTGAGCCTCCTCTTTTCCAGGCTAAACAACCCCAGCTCCCTCAGCCTCTCCTCATAGGGCTTGTGCTCGAGGCCTCTCACCAGCCTCATATAGATAGAGATAAAATGTAATGTTCTGTAGTAATATACTTAATTCTCTGTAATAATGCATATATTTGACATTGGTTTGGGTTGCAAGTATTTCTAACACAGGGTGGAGTTTTCCACTTTGCTTAGGGAAAAAATAAATCAGAGGAATGAGGACATCTAGCTAGGCTTTAAAAATGTGGTATGTGACTCCACATAGGCAAACCACATTATTTCCAGGATAACCTTTTGGGAGATACTTGAATGAGGTTTTAAGGATGTCTTTCAACACCCTCAGTCCTCTTGCCTGGAATACTGAAAAGTATATTTGCCATAAGTACATTTAGATATTTGAAGAGTTGGCAACACTTCACTAAGATCATAGCAGAGCAGGATGTGACCCAGGTGGTTGTCTTAGTGTATATCCTGCAGATAGATAGTTATGCATTGCAAATACATTGTGGCAGAGAAGGATTTTGATGAGCTTGGTTTTTAAGTAAGTCATAATTTCAGAAATTTCTCTACATGAAATGTTTTGCTGATAATTTCACATTTCAAAAAGTAGCTCATCAATTTAGACATGGAGTTGTTGAACAATTCTGAGAATGTAAGCTTAACACTAGTTGTGTGTAGTTGCAAATAGCTGCAAAACTCTCCAAAAGATTTAGAGACCCCAAAATCACTCTTGAAACCTATCCAGACCTCTAATGTTTCAGATGTATTTAGTGTGGTGGTGTGTGCTTAAAAGTAAAATCCAGGTGTAGCTCCAGTACCTTCAATTAAATTAAAGGCTGTGGTGGGATGGAAGGGGTAAGGCTGAGAAGCCTCCTCCCTTCCCCCTTGTAAAGTAAAAGGGAAAAAAAAATTGAAGGGAAAGGAAAAAAAAACTCGCAAGCTGAATTAGCAAAGCAGTGGAGCTATATTTACAAAGCGATGTAGGGTTTGCAGGGGATTATTTACAAATTTACAATATCTACAATATATACAAAGATATACAACAGAGTAACACAGAAATGAGAGTGCCCCCCTCGGCAGAGAGGGGTCCCCCACCTCCGCTCTCCCCTCTCTCCCCCCTTTCCCCAGAGTGGGATAGGAAGAGAGAGAAAAGAGAGGAAAGAAAAAAAAATGTTAGAAGCAGTTTGTGTTAATTGGAAAAGAGTTAATACAGGCCTGTTATCTGTTTTTCTCTCAAGGCCGGAGCCTTGGCAGAAAGCCCAGGACAGAAAGCTGTTGCCTGAAGAAGAGGCGGAAGCAAGACTGACTGAGAAGTGCTGGAAATGTCCAGTTCACTCCCAGTTCCGAAAAGTGCTTCCTCCCACTCGTCCAATGAAATTAGTTTAGACTATTCCTTCCGTTTACCAACTTCCGTCCACCATGTTCCCTTTCTTAAGGGGGCAACGTCAACCGGCCACAGTCCACCCCTTCTAAACAATTTCATTGGCTGTTCATACTGTCCATCCAATCCAAAACGATATTTACAGTTCGTGAGTAAAGTTCATAGTCCATTCCGGCTATGCTCAGATGTAGATGATTCAAAAGTCCAAGAAAATCAGAAAATGAGAAAAATGGAAAACAGTTCATTTCTTCACCGATGAAGCGAAGAAAAGGGAAACAGGGATTCTCAGGGTCTCTCAGTTGACTCAGGGCTCTCAGGGATCTCAGGGTTCGTGCACCGTAGATTCCTCATTGATTCTTCCTCTGGACGCGATGTAGCTGTACAACAGTTCGAAATTAACCTCTTTCAGCTAAAGTTAAATTTCTTTGTGGAATACACTGAATTTCACCATTCTCTTGCATTACCCAATAAGTGTGACCCGGACCTTCAGCTGAAACCACCCCTCGGACAGGTTTAGCCTCTCCTGAGGGTGAAAATACCCAAACAGTTTTACCTAACAGATTCTTTTCTCTAACAACAGGAACTCTATCACCTTCTACTTTCCGTAGCAAATCTGAATGTGCAGGTCCAGCTCGGTTCACTGAACCTCTACTATTTACCAGCCAGGTTGCTTGTGCTAAATGTTTTTCCCAGTTTTTCAAAGATCCACCTCCCATGGCTTTGAGAGTGGTCTTCAACAAACCGTTGTAGCGTTCAATCTTCCCTGAAGCTGGTGCATAGTAGGGAATGTGGAATATCCACTCAATACCGTGCTCTTTTGCCCAGTTCTTTACAAGGTTGTTCTTGAAATGAGTTCCGTTGTCTGACTCAATCCTCTCTGGAGTTCCGTGTCTCCACAGGATCTGTCTCTCCAGACCGAGAATGGTGTTGCGTGCAGTTGCATGTGGAACTGGATAAGTTTCCAACCATCCAGTGTTTGCCTCTACCATAGTAAGCACGTATTGCTTACCAGAACGAGAACGTGGTAGAGTGATGTAGTCAATCTGCCAAGCTTCACCATACTTGTACTTGGACCATCTGTCACCATACCACAAGGGCTTAAGTCGTTTTGCCTGCTTAATAGCAGCACAAATGTCACAGTCATGGATGACTTGCGTGATAGCATCCATGGAAATGTCTATGGATCTGTCACGAGCCCATTGGTATGTTGCATCTCTGCCTTGATGTCCTGACGAATCGTGAGCCCACCGAGCTAAGAATATCTCACCTCGGTGTTTCCAGTCGAGATCAAGATTAGAGTCCATGTCTACTTGGGAAACTCTTGCAGCTAGATCTACCTGATGGTTGTGTTGCTGTTCCTCAGTAGCTTTGCTCTTAGGAATGTGAGCATCGATGTGTCTCACTTTCACTGGAATTCTCTCGATTCGATCAGCAATGTCCTGCCACAGGTTGGCTGCCCAAATGGGTTTTCCTTTTCTCTGCCAACCACTCTTCTTCCAGTTCTTTAGCCAACCCCATAGAGCATTGGCTACCATCCATGAGTCGGTGTAGAGATAAAGCTTTGGCCATCTCTCACGTTCAGCCACGTCGAGAGCTAGCTGGACAGCTTTTACCTCTGCGAACTGACTGGATTCTCCTTCTCCATCTTTCGCCTCTGCAACTCGGCGTGTTGGACTCCACACTGCAGACTTCCACCTTCGCTTGTTCCCAACAAGACGACAGGAACCGTCTGTGAACAAAGCGTATTTCTTTTCATCATCAGAAAGGTCATTGTAAGGAGGAGCTTCCTCAGCACGAGTCACTTTCTCCTCTGGAGGTTTAGCACAGTTGATACCTTCAGGCCAACTTGAGATCACCTCCACTAGACCAGGTCTTTCAAGATTTCCCATTCGAGCTCTCTGTGTTATCAGAGCCATCCACTTAGACCAGGTTGAGTCTGTGGCATGATGTGGTGTGGATCCTTTGCCTTTGAACATCCAATTCAAAACTGGTAATCTGGGAGCTAAGAGAAGTTGTGATTCAGTTCCAATCACTTCAGAAGATGCTTTTACTCCTTCATAGGCAGCTAAGATTTCTTTCTCTGTTGGAGTATAATTAGCCTCTGAACCTCTGTAACCTCGACTCCAGAAACCAAGAGGTCGTCCACGTGTCTCACCTGGAGCTTTTTGCCACAAGCACCAGGTTGGACCATTGTCACTTGCAGCCGTGTACAAAATGTTCTTAATGTCTGGACCATCTCGGACAGGTCCCAGACCCATTGCTTGAATCACCTCTTGCTTTATCTGGTCAAAGGCTGCTTGTTGTTCAGGTCCCCAGTGGAAATGGTTTCTCTTTCGAGTTACATCATACAGAGGTTTCACAATCTGACTGTATCCAGGAATGTGCAGTCTCCAAAATCCCACTATCCCCAAGAAACGTAGGGTCTCTTGCTTGTTGGTGGGACTTGCCATGGTAGAGACTCTATTTACCACATCCACTGGAATGTGTCGGCGTCCATCCTGCCACTTCACTCCCAGAAACTGAATCTCTGTGGTAGGTCCTTTCACTTTGTCTCGTTTGATGGCAAAACCTGCATTCAGAAGAATGTCAATGATTTTGTTACCTTTCTCGAAGACTTCCTCAGCAGTTTTACCCCAGACGATGATATCATCGATGAACTGGATGTGTTCTGGAGCACCTCCTTTCTCCAGAGCATCGTGGATCACTGCATGACAGATGCTTGAGCTGTGGATCCAGCCCATTGGCAGCCTGTTGAAAGTGTACTGGATTCCTCTCCAGGTGAAAGCAAACTGAGGCCTGCATTCCTCTGCTATGGGAATAGAGAAAAATGCATTAGCAATGTCTATGGTAGCATACCATTTGGCCTCTTTTGATTCCAGCTCATACTGTAGCTCCATCATGTCTGGCACTGCTGCACTCATAGGTGGTGTCACTTCATTTAGGGCTCGGTAGTCTACCGTCAGACGCCAGTCTCCATTCTGCTTCCGCACAGGCCACACTGGACTGTTGAAGGGTGAATGAGTTTTGCTGACGACTTTCTGACTTTCCAACTGACGAATCAGATTCTGAATGGGCAACAAAGAGTCACGGTTGGTTCTGTATTGTCTGTGATGCACAGTCTGAGAAGCAACCGGCAATTTAATGTCCTGTATCTTATGTTGTCCCACAACTGCAGATTCATCAGAAAGTTCAGGTCTGGCAGACAGCTTCAATTTTTGTCCATCAATTTCTATAGAAGCTACTCCAAAAGCCCATTTGTAACCTCTAGGGTCTTTGAAACGCCCTTCTCTCAGAAAATCAATTCCCAAAATACAAGGTGCATCAGGTCCGGTCACAACTGTATGCTTCCTCCATTGTTTACCAGTTAAACTTATGTTAACCTCTACCTTACTTAACTCTTGAGATCCACCAGTGACTCCCAGAATAGTTATAGACTCTGATCCCTGATAATTTGATGGTATTATGGTGCACTGAGCTCCTGTGTCAACCAAGGCCCTGTACTTCTGAAATTGTGAAGTGCCAGGCCACTGGATGTACACATCCCAATAGATTCTATTATCTCTGTTATCCCTCTCCTCCCCCTGGCGGGAGGCAGGGCACCCCTAGTTATGGGGAACATGTGCACATGTGCATTGCACATATTGTGCAGGGTTATAACTTTGCATGTTATAACTGGAGCCACTGTTGGAGCCATAAGAGTCGTTCTGGGGAACTGTGGAAGTAACAGCTACCCTTCTGGTATTGCTACCTCGGGTTCTGCCACTTTGCAATTCCCTCAGTCTCCTGAAAAGATTAGAAGTTGGTTGGCCATCCCAGCGGTTCATGTTCTCACCAAACTGATCACGCAGAGTTATCCAAATAGTTCTACGTGATTGCCTTGGTGGTCTGTTTTGGAATGACCTGTTTTGGAATGTCCTGTTTTGGAATGGCCTCCTTGGAGGACGTGTATTCCTCACAGATGAGACTTGTACCCACCTGGAGGAAGAATTGAAATTATCCCTTTGTGCCAATTGGGATATGGAATTTCTAAATTCATCTTTTAACTCTCTCATGCAATTCTCAATTTTTCCAGACAGAGTTTCAATGGCTGAAACCAAAGAACCACGTGTCATGCTATCCTCCAATTGTCTCATTTGATCACTGAATTGGCCAACCGTGGGAGAAGCTCCACCATAACTTCTTGACACAATTCTGCTTGCCAGAATGTTTGCATAATTGGAAGGAGCAAGTTTGATGATCTTTTTAGCAAGACCAATACCCACAGGAATATCATCAGGATTCAGAGTTTCATGTTCACCATAGAGTAGCTCTCTAACAGCAAATTCTCTCAAGCGCTTAATTCCCTCATCTATGGTAGTCCAGGGTTTAGGATTCCAGGGAAGATCATCTCGGGAAGGGTATCTCAGGGCAACCGCTATTAAAAGGCGTATCCACAGATTAACCTTACCGAGAGCTTCGCCTAGATGTCTATCTATTCCATTGTCCCTTGAGAGAGTTCCTAACTGAGCTGCTGACTTGTCTCCAACTGTTAGAGCTGAAGCACCTGTATCATAACACCTACTAAGCCAAGCTAGAACTGGCTCCTTATCTGCCCTGGTGAAATCTTTACGGACATTTCTCAATTCCTCCCGTGGTGACGAACAGTCCGTAATGTCATCTTCATCTTCATCTCCCTGAATTCTTTGCCCATAAAATCCTGCTGTCATTCTCCTAAGGATCTCTTTAAGCTGAGAACCACCTTTGCCAGCTGCTTTCCTAGCTTCATCTCTATCCTGCTTTGATCTCACTAGGTTAGCTAGATCTTTAAAACAAACCTTCTCTTCCTCCTGAGCAGGATCTTTTAGAGTAGAGGGCCCCTCACCAGGATCAGTCTCCTCCTCTTCTTCTCCATCTTTGCCCTTTCCAGCTCTAGTCTTTAAAGGAGCCACCTTAACTGGAGCTGTGTTTGAATTTACAGCCACCTTAATGGAAGCTGACAGGTCCTGAGATAAATCAGCTGCTGGGGCAGTGACTTCCGGTCCCACTGAGGGAGTGGGTGGAAGTGACGTTGCTCCGTTAATGGCCGACGGAGAAGAAGAAGAAGGAGAAGGAGTGGGAGAAGGAGTAGGTGCCATGTTGATACCAGCCGATGCCCTTGGCTGCTTGCCAGAATCAGCAAAGTCATTTAGAGCTGCTTTACCAATTAACTTTTTAGCCTTCTTTTTAACTGACACGGGTTCTCCACAGTCCTCGTCACTAGATGACTCTGGGACTGATCGAGAGCCACGGCGTTTTCTTTTTGATCTAGTTTTAATAACAAAACACGCCCTGGACACCTTTTTCTCCCGACGCCAGGAATACAGAGAATACACATTAGTTATCACCAGCAGCAGAATTATACACATGAAATAAATCACCTTTGGATCCCAGGCATCACCTAAAGTTACTGTCTCCTCAGGCGGAATCTTAAAACTCTTTATCTCAATTGGGAGAGTGGTGGAGGTAACATTCCTGTATCTCACTGGCCATAGGATATTAATACATTTTCCATACCATAATTTAACTCTATACATAACCCACATATAAATTGTCCGCACCAAATATTTACCCAGGTAATCCAGAATCAAACCCAAACAATACCTGTAAACCAGAGCCCCAAAAATTGAAAAGAATAATCGCTCCACAAACCACAATACCTTCATGTTTGCTAATTCAGCTGGAAAACACTAAATCAATCAAATAATAAATTAAACTAATTATCTGCCGCACGTTGGGTACGCCAATAAAAAAAATGTGGTGGGATGGAAGGGGTAAGGCTGAGAAGCCTCCTCCCTTCCCCCTTGTAAAGTAAAAGGGAAAAAAAAATTGAAGGGAAAGGAAAAAAAAACTCGCAAGCTGAATTAGCAAAGCAGTGGAGCTATATTTACAAAGCGATGTAGGGTTTGCAGGGGATTATTTACAAATTTACAATATCTACAATATATACAAAGATATACAACAGAGTAACACAGAAATGAGAGTGCCCCCCTCGGCAGAGAGGGGTCCCCCACCTCCGCTCTCCCCTCTCTCCCCCCTTTCCCCAGAGTGGGATAGGAAGAGAGAGAAAAGAGAGGAAAGAAAAAAAAATGTTAGAAGCAGTTTGTGTTAATTGGAAAAGAGTTAATACAGGCCTGTTATCTGTTTTTCTCTCAAGGCCGGAGCCTTGGCAGAAAGCCCAGGACAGAAAGCTGTTGCCTGAAGAAGAGGCGGAAGCAAGACTGACTGAGAAGTGCTGGAAATGTCCAGTTCACTCCCAGTTCCGAAAAGTGCTTCCTCCCACTCGTCCAATGAAATTAGTTTAGACTATTCCTTCCGTTTACCAACTTCCGTCCACCATGTTCCCTTTCTTAAGGGGGCAACGTCAACCGGCCACAAAGGCTATTTCAGCTGAGACTGTATAATACTGCCTGCTGAGAAATTTCTGTTTGTACATGCAAGTCATACAGCTTCCTAACTGTATTTCTACAAGGCATAGCTCAATATGTCTACAGTGGATGACATTTAAAACACAGAATCTATTAACCCTTACCAAGATATAATGTAAGAAAACATGAGCAGACTCAGTCTCACATTTTAAATAATGGGGAAGGGAATTAAATCAAGAGACAAATGGGTCCTGCAAAATGTCACATTCTTGTGGATAAAATGCAATGAGAATTCCACAATAAAACACTTGGCTCTATGAATTAGAACAGAAAAGATAGGGTAGACAGTTTCTGGGCTTTTACCTGAAGCACTTTTTCATGTTTTTTTATGTGTTTCTGTAGCTTTTTTCATTCATACATTGTAATGCATATTCTGTTCACCACCCACTTAACTATTTATCTCTGAAATTCACCTATAAAGGGATAAGAACCAAACTTGTCAGGGAAGTCAATTACTGCTCTTAGCAGTCTCCTTCAGCTGCACATACTAGAGATTATCAGGCAACTTGGCAATGCAAACCCTTATAATCTACAGCTTTAAACAGTGCATTTCAGTGGTTCACTATATTTAACAAAAATATATACTTTCTGCCTCAAAATTTATCATGTAGAAGATGAGAGAAAATATGTTAACTCTACATCAGGGCTGTTTAAATACTGTTTTGAATCAAAATGTGAGTATGTGTAACAGCGAAGAACAAGCAGGTCAAATTCAACCATTTCATGTAGTAAGCATAATTGATATGGCAAAGCTCTCAGCACTAATTTAAAAGCTGTTGCATTCTTTTTTAGGGGAGTAAATATTCTATTTTAAAAAAAATAATTAATTTCAACTTAGGAAGCTAAATGCTTACCCTACACTCACAAAATAACAGCTAGAAGGCACCTCTGGAGAGCAGCTGGTCTACCTCACTCTCAAAGCTCAACAAAATAGGCTGTTACCATGCAGAACTGCAAAACCAGATTACCTTCCGGTTTCACACCTTAAGACAGATGCCTTCATCTATTGTCCTAATTAGAGTCTAACAAATAATTCAATCATTGATGTCCTATATGGCACACAGTACACACAACAGTAGCTTCCATGGCTATATAGCTAACCTGAAGCTGAGTGGGCCTCTAATGAAATTAGCATCCCTGCCTTTCAATAGCAGTAATTACAAAATCTGTACAGGGTCTTTCATTACAAAAAGATATAACAAAATTAGAACATGGCTGAATTTATGGGTTTAGTCATTAGTTTCTTTATGGTGAGGAGACTGCACGGAATTTGCTTCTGGAGACTTTTCAGCCTTTCTGCATCTCCTTTGTCCTGTGATTAAATGCACACTGTTTTGCAAGGTGGAATCAAGTGGACAGTTATTGCATTAATGTGTTTAAAAGAAAGACATATCCAAGTTCTTCTCTCTTACCTAAATTTAGAGCAGGGAAAGAGGGGGAAGAGACATATCATTTGTGCATAACAGGAAAGTCAAATCCAGATATTGGGAGCTACGGATTTTATTAGATTATAATCCAGTATATGGTAGAGTATATCCACTACAAACAGCAAACAAATAAACAGAAAAGTAATATTTTTCCTGATCAAGAGAAATCTGACTTGAAGTTTTGGACTCAGCATCAGCAAGACTCTCTGGACCCTGTATGCACTGTGTATATAGGACAACTCCATATGAAACACTATCCTGTCAATCAGTGTAGGAAACTAGTGCTGCACAATGCCACACAGTGTCAAACAGAAAAAGGTAGGTTTAGGTCTGACAGACTTTCAACAGAATTACTTGAGAAGCTTACAGAGCAGCAGTAGTAGAACAATAACTTTCCTTGTTTTTCTCTAATCTGTTTTAATAGTTTTCATTGATACTCTCACACTACGGACTGTAGAAATCAAATTTGTTGGCAAATGCTGAAAGCAGAAGAATAACTTACCATTACCACATTTGTATGAATTAAATACCCATTTCTTACAAATCCCTTGAAAACAAAAGAAAAGAGCTGAACAACTATGTGGGAAACATTAAACTGTTGTATTACCTTATATTCAGCTAGCAGACATTCAAGCAACATAAATAGATTCAGAGTTATTTGTAAAATACAGCTGGGTAAGTGTTGGAAAGTATTCAGTTGTGTACATGTGATTATTTTGATGGTATTTTCATATCATTTGTGTTAGCTTTTGGCATCACATTATGTAATGGACTTGTATTATAAGAATTCCTACAGACTAATTTTCAGGAAACAAATCCTAAATTATTTTAGCAATTATATTCAAGAGATTGGAGACAAACATTAGACTGTGACTCCTGGACAGAAGTAGGATATTGCAAAAAGATCTTACTGTAAGTATGTTTTGAAATGTAGAAAACACAGAGCATGTATTTGGACAATACCTGCTTCTGGTGTACTGCTCTGAGTGAATGTGCACACACTACAGAGTATAAATCAATTTGTGAATGATGCATCTACAGAATCCAATTTGAAGACAAACCTGTTTGAGAAGAAAATGAACAAACAAATGGATCATCTCAAACAGATCCTATAGCTGAAAATCAGCTTTCCCAAACAAACTGTTCCTAAATGATTCGTGACCATTTTGCTATGACAATTCTGGTTCAGAGTTCAAAGACTGCAGCAATTAAATTTGAAAGCCTTCCCTGTGAATTTAGCTAAATAATCACTGCAGAATATGAAATAACATGTGGTCATGCTTTAAATTTCATACTGAAAGCATTGAAATGTCAGAAGTTAATATTCAACTAAACAAATACAAAATAATCAGAAAAATTAATCCAAGGAAGGAAGTCTATTCCTTAATATTTTTCTGTTATTTATTTCTACTGCAGTACTGACAGCACAGTAGCAGACTATAGTATAGACCTAGGATCCAATATGCATTGATTTGGGGTCTCATATTAAGTTAACATCTATTTCTCTAGTTTTTCAGAACAGTATTTGGAGTTCCAGGCAAAGAGGACAATCTGGAGCACACTGTGGGCCATAGAACGAACTCACAGAGTGGTCCACAGTTCTGGTCTGCAAACTGTAAGTATGCTGTTGTTTGACTATGTACATAATACATAAAATGTATTTACATTAATTAGCACAGCTGACTTTACTGGAGCTGTACTCAGGAAAATCGGAGATCTCTGTCTTCACTTGCCCTAGATATACAAGAGCTTGCTGACAGTTACTGCTCTTGGTTCACTGCAGTTCCTCTGATAGTTACTGAGGCAGCTCTAACTTTCATTCCTTTGAAGTGTAAAAAGCTCCACACATTTTCTTCAATAGTGTTTACCCAATTAAGCAGGATGTTTTTTGCTGATGAGTGATGGCAGTTGACTGCACTGGGAGTTAAGCCTCCAGGCCTGAGGTCATGACACTAAGAAAACAAATGTCAATTACTGACTACCAGAGTCAAAAAATGAAAAGGGATTGCCCAAATATGCACTGAACAGTAGAATACTAATGGAAGTCTACAGTGTGTTGATTATGCTCCCCTCTAGACAGCAATCTGCTAGATTTCTTTTAGCAGAGAGGTACTGTACATACACAATGCCTGCTAGCTTGGTTTTAGTTTACACCACATGGCAGAGCTTTGTCCATAACCACCGAGTTTATAGGCATTACGGAGCAGTCATGCATTAGAAAAGCAATATAGACAGGTAAAGTTGATAATAAGAAGAGCTGAACTGCTTGAACTGCTATGCTTTAAAATTGTTAGTGACCAAAATTTTGACATTTGAAAGAGAGAGGTTTTAGAAAAACAAATAAATAAAAAAACCCACCACCAGAACTACAAACCATGATGTGACTTGCTTTTAAAGTTATGTGTATGGGTGCTTTGCATGAATAGATGTGATCATTGTTCACCGTGTAGAAGAAAAGTCACTGGAAGACTAGGAGGTAGCTCCTAAGAGAGGAATTTCAGCACAGGTGGCAGGAAGACTCTTGCAGGTAAAGGGTGAAATGTTGTGAATATTGGGATATTTTACAGAGATAAGGAGGAGAAACTTAGTCATCCTCATACCACAATCAGCTAGTGAAGTATGGTTTTACATAGTCATCCTCATTGTGTTTTTCCAATGGTTTGGGAAGACATTCGGAGGAAAAGATGAAGAACTAAAGAGAGGTATGGACAACAAAGAGGGCTGACAGCAGGCCAGACTCAGATAGCATTCCTTAACTCATAGCAGAACCAGAGATATTGAGTGTGGTTTTGGTGTAACAGATGCTGAAAGTTAAATCTGTCTCTGCATTTTTGCCATGTGCTGGTCTGGTTCAGGAGTTACTTCTGTTGATTGTGATTTCAACGGAGGCACAAGACAGGATTCAGACCTTGAGAGGGTCTCCCCTCTCCTTTTGTACTGAGTCTGAATACATGAGTTCCACATTTCACTACCCTCTGTTAAAAACAAGATTAAGCATATTCCCAGCCTGGAGGTCATCACAAACAAATCCAAGCCAAACAGTCTGCAGAGATCATTTCTCTGAATAATATATACCCAAAATACAAGGGTATTAACTGGGTGGAACATTCTCTTGAGGACCTTCTAATGGTGCATCAATCCGTCAGTGTGCTAATTTGCACATATGTGAAAATATTCAATCAATATGCCCTTAAAATGCTATCCCCTTTTCCTGTGTTATTTGTGAGAAACTAATATACTGGACTAAGCTTCCCCAGCACAATGACCAACATGAAAGTAGGTCAAGTCCCTCGTTCTCCTCTGCTCAGCTTGATTTTACAGACAAAACATTGCAGGAGCTGCTGAAGGGAGCTGGAGTCAGAAGCAGCAGTGAATTTAACTCCTTTTGGATATGCTGTATTGTGTTCAATAGCCCATATAATTGAAGAACAACATCTCTCTACTGCAGAGAATTTCACTTCTGATCAGGGAGAAATTCCACAGCAGAAAAGCAGGAATACTGTTTACATTTATTAACATTTGCTTTTTATTAGATGGAAACAATTAAAAGTATAACTCTTCATTGATGTAATCTCTTCTCTATTTACTATGTGCTTATAAACAGCTTGCAATTTTGGTAAATGCTATTATTTAGATTGGCTGGCTAAATAATCTTTGAGAATGGGTTAAATCTTTGCTGAATGCTCAGCTATTGAGGTTAGCAGCAAGAATCCAAACTGGCTGAATGTAACTGCTAGAATCAGCTTATTGAAACACAGAACTGGTTTACAATCTAGCATTTCATACATTGTTTCTATTAGCAAATGCAATTCACTAGAATACATAGCAAGTACATCTGCCTTTAGTGCAAAGAGCCAAGAGAACATATTAGAAACCATAAGTTGCCAAGCAGAGGAGGAAAGCTTGGAAGAGCATCATTATTTCCAGTAACATTTTGCATCTCAGTGACAGTATCAAATAAAACATCACTGGAAAAAACAGAAACCCAAACCAAAACACAATACATTGCAACAAAGCAGAGAAGGAAGGGCAGAATCGAAAGGACCTTTTTGCATAACAAAGACTGCACAATTCTAAATCAGACCTGTCAGCTAGAGAGTCCTTTGAGCCTTTTACACTGTAAATTATTTAGGCAACTGAGTGATGAAGGATAATTAGCAGAAATCTATATTCCAAGGTGACTGTGACTAACCATAAGAAAGAAACAAAAAAAAGGCTCTTCAGACCCTATTGTGAAGGAGGTCCAGCAGGAGGACTAAAGTTCTAAATATATTTTGAAATTCTGTGATAAGGACAAAATTTATTAGATTTATATTGAGTACCAAATATAATTTCAGTATTTCTTTGGTTAATATAGGATAGGGAAGTGGTATAAGAAGCTTTTCCCATTCTTTCTACCCGCATCTCATGCTCATGGAAGGTTTGCTGTCAGAGCATTATTTGAACAGAAATTAGAAATGGCTATGAAAAATTACAGTCAGACAATATCATAATATCAGAAAAACAAGATAAACTGTGGGAGCTGGAGCAGGCAAAACACAACCAGTCATACAGTTTGAACTCTGTCTGGTCAGATCTGAAAGTGCACAGTGTGAGTGAAGAGACCGATTAGACACTGCAGGAGTCACTACATCATAAAGTTTTGACTTTTCAACTCAGCATTCCAAAAGATTGTGTCCTTGCTTCTGTGTCAAGCATGATGCATAAGTATGTTTGCATAAATCACAAAATCACAGAAATGTTCAGGTTGGAAAAGACCCTCAGGATCACCAAGTCCAGCTGATAACCCTGCTCTACAAAGTTCACTCCCTAAACCATATCCCCAAGCACCACATCCAAACAACCCTTTAAACACATCTATGGTTGGTGACTCAACCACCTCCCTGGGCAGATGTGTCCAGAGAACAAGACAATGTGCTGTCCCATGTGTAGATTAATTGACTTATTGTCTCCAGTACAGATGTGTACATTGCTTTATTGTGCAGCCTAATTTTCTAGTTCACATTTCTTGATGGAATTACAAGAACAGACTTCTGATTAGGTTAGCAGTGAGCCAGAAGTCACAAGTCAGGATTTGAAGAACAGTAACTGTCAGCATTCATCCTGTGTGCTGCTAACCTATCCACAGTAGTCTTCTCAGAGAAGCAAAGTCCCATCCTAATGATTTACACAAAGACTGAGGGAGTAGAATTAAATTATTTCTTTAAACAATAGAGAGTCAGTGACAGAATCAGAATTGAAATTAAGGCAGACTTAGCTTCCAAATTTACTCTCTAACTGTTGTACCTTGTTTTTTCCTGAGGCACAATACAGGATGTGCTGCTATCTCTGCCTATAATTACTGTTTGATATGTTTCAATTATTTTATTAGATCAAGCAGGAAGACTTCAACTGACATTTCAAGAAAGAAAGCCCCCTGGTAATCCTAGATGATAAGTTGGGGGGGAGGGTGGCAAATCTCTAGAGGGAGATATCAATACAAAAAGTACAACAATTTTCACTGTAGTGAGGATATCACTATTCAGTGGCAACCAATCCATTTCACAAATCTTGTATTTGCTTTAAAATCAAACAAACAAAACCCCCCAGACAGTTCTGAAGATCTAAAGAGACTACAATCATAGCTATCCTGTGCAACTAACACACACTTTAAATCAAATTCCTGATAACTTTTTCTGTGTGATAATGGCAAATGGTTAATGTAATAAACAGAACTTCTGGAATTCTGATTGCAATGAGAGCAAAAACACGAGGCACTTGAGAACACTGTTTACACAAATTATCGAAGTGGAAGATAAATATGCAACTCAGCCTTGGGACTCATAGGTAGCTCTTAATAGAAACCACAAAACTGAACAGGCAGATGAATTAGAGAAGTAATATCTGATCCTCTTTTTCTCAATTCAGAGCATTCTGCAACTACCACTTACAGCCAGTAGCATCTTTGACAAGAGAAAACTAGCAGGCTTCACTTAAAAACCTACAGCTATGATGCCATGCACCCACAAACAGTTAACATTAGTAAAATTCTATTTGTTATCAGCTGGTAAAGGTGCCTGAGATTTGATCATAATACAAGGATTGATAATAAGAAATGACAGTAGGAATCAGGCATTACTGCTGTTTGAACCTAATTCTCCTTTTTACTGATGTTTCTGTCTATTCAATTCACATAGGAATTCATCTGTTTCATATTCCTGTTCATTGGCAAAGTGTTAACAGGACTTGAGTTTTCACCATTAAAAGCAGATATTCTTTGTTTTCTTAGATACTAATTGTTTATTATTTTTGAAAAATGTGTCACATCATCTGCAATTATTTGAATTTCTCTAGTTCAGCACAGGAGGAGAAATAATTTCTGTCTCTGGAAGGGATTATTCAACAATTTTATGTTCTTGCCATAGAATAGAATAGAATAGAATAGAATAGAATAGAATAGAATAGAATAGAATAGAATAGAATAGAATAGAATAGAACTAGACCAGACCAGAGCAGGTTGGAAGAGACCTTCAAGATCATCCCGTCCAATCCATCAACCAATCCAACCCACCTAAACAACTAACCCATGGCATCAAGCACCCCATCAAGTCTCCTCCTGAACACCTCCAATGATGGTGACTCCACCACTTCCTTGGGCAGCCCATTCCAATGGGCAATCACTCTCTCTGTATAGAACTTCTTCCTAACATCCAGCCTAAAGGCAAGATCTACCACCAGGCAAGAGCTACCACCAGGAACTGAATGATGTTGCGTGCACCACGTTTCTGCATGACCATTAGCAATTTTTTGCTAAGCTTACATGAGTATTTAATTGTTTCACAGCCTCATTAGTACATTTTAGAATTCCACTATTAAAAAAAAAAATAGTACATCTGTGCACATGCTGTAATAATTTTTAAGCTTTGAATGTATGCTTCACCTGGAAATCTCAGTCACATAGCTCCAGGGTGATTCCCCTGGCCTGGCCATCTGAAAGAATACCACACAAAAATGAAATTTCATGGCACTATAGGAACTGGCTGTTGTTCCCAGAAGCAAAAGAGTTCACAAATAAAAATACAGATTGATTGATTTATTTACTTTACTCTGAAGGGTTTTAAGTCATTTTCAGATGTTATTCATTCAGCAAAACTCTAATACTTCTGTATTTGCTATCACTGGATATCAAAAAGACAAGTCCAAAGCAAAAAATTAAATATCTCAAAAGGCTGAGTATTCTTCAAGTTTTAGAAATTACTTAAAGGGCAAACTGAGATCCAAATTTAAAATTCAAAGCTGATCAAGGTTTTAATTCAGAGTTAGGCTGCTGTCTGATCTATGATTATACTGAATTTTAAATTAAGCTATGTAAAATACTTTGCTCTAAGAAAAAGTAGGGAAGAAAGAGTTATGTGCTTATATCTATGTTTTAGTAGAACATGGTTTATAGCATACCAGATACACTTTATATATGTCACCTATTATCTGTAAAAGTGCAACCAGAGGTAAATATTTTTACTGCAGAGATTCTCAAAATAGATGAGGCACTCTAAAATAAAGGGAAACAGCAGCAGAGACAGGTGCCTAGGGTCACATAGAACAGGGACCAGAGCTAGCCTTCTGAATGTCAATTTAGTCACCTAAGTGCAGGTTCTGTGCTTCTCAAATACTTATTCTGTAGCAGTATTCTGACTAACTCAGGAACTCAAGAAATTGAATTTTTTGCTTCATTTGCTTATGACCACACTATTTGTGAACTATAACTATGATGTAGCTATAGTTTTTTCAGAAACAAAAAGGCAGGGAACTGAGGGTCATGTGGGAGTACCACTATGAACATTTCTACAAGCCTATAAACAGAACCTTCTATCTACAGAATTAGTGTCTGTGTTCAAACCTGAAAACATAGGGACTTTAGGTCTTAGTAACCTGAGCTCTTCCCAAACTCATTTAAAATTTCTTAATGTAAGAGAACTGAACTGGAAACCAACCTCCTCAACATCTCTAAAAGCCTTTCAGTTCAGTCAGGAACATTTTTATTATTAATTTTGAATTTTCCCTGTAATTAAAAGATAAGAAAGTATTAAACATTATATGGCAAAGATCTGTGGTTGTTGGAAAGAGAGTCATGTCTGCTGGACACTGAGGGACCAAAGTAATTATTTTTCAGTAAAAATATATCAATTTTAGTTATTACCCAGGAGCTGCTTTTATGTTGTGAATTAAACTTCACATAAAATGGCTTATATTTAAAACAAGACTTCTTCAATCACCTCTGAAGTAATTAATTCTCATTGAATGGTACTAGAGTAGCAGGATAAATATGAAAAGAAGCAAAGGCCAACATCTACACTCTGTCAAGGTTATTCTGTCAGCTGGTAAAGATTACACAGCACAAAACCCACTCAAATTTAAAAAGAGGTGTATTTGAACTTCAACTTTCCTTTAATATATGCTACCAAGGAAGCAAATTAAGTCTGGCAAGCTGAAATAACTACTCTTTAAGTAGTCTGGCTTTTCTCACAACATATATTTCAATTAACTTGTAAGTTTCTACACAAAGTAGATCAAGTCCAATTTAAGAAGGATGCATGTATAAGGTAGTGTCCATGCACAGTTGTTTTAGGTGAAAAACTAGGAGAAGAAAAAGATTTTAAGTAAAGATCAATCCAAGGACTTCAGAAAGAAAAAAAAATACTTTAACAATTAACCAGGTTCAATCTGAAAGTTGCTAGCAAGGTTGATATACAAAACATAACCATTATGGATATAATAATTCTGAATAATTACTCAGGGATACTGAAAAGACCTCTATTTTGAATGTGTACATGTTGGATCTCTCCTTCTCAAACTTGTTATCAGGAGTCAGAACACCTGGAGAAGTGCTCCTGCCAGATCATGCAAAATTATTACACAAGTCACAACTCTAATAGATCTCATTTGGTTGGAATGAGAATCAAAAGTGCTAGGTTTGATACAGACTCTCTCTCATGAGCTCTCCCAGATCCTTCTGCAATTTGGTAGATAAAAGTAGTGAACATTCCTAAAAGTTGAGCTTACAGTAATGCTACACATAAAACCAAAGTAATTAAGAGTATGAAACTGCACACATTCCTGAGTGCTATCAGACTTGGAAAGTCAAGACTACCATCATATGCACACAGAAAAACACATTCTGAAAACCAAGAACCAAGCTCAGATGAAAGGAATTCATGCACACATTTTAAGAAACAACATTAAATATTTTCTAAGTATGCTACCTGATTCTAATAATACTAATTCAAAGAAAAGAAAAGAAATCCTTGAATATTCAAATGAGCAACACTCTTCAAATTATATATAAAATATTGGGTGCAATACACACACCTACTTGCTGATTGTTTAGGAAATACCAAAACCTCATCTCGACCACTACAGCCTCAAGCTATGAAGCTCCCCTTTTGTTGGATGCTAGCTTATTAGCTAAGATGCCATTTAGTCATGCATCAGTTTCCTTTAATCACAGCAAGACAGCATTCCCATGTTTTCACATGAGTTTTAGATCCTGGCTCAGCTGCAAAGCAGCACTTTACATACCCCTATAAACTATAAATGAGTCAATACAGACTGTCACTCTCATAGGTAATTATGCATGCCATCCTTCTGCTAACAGTTGGAGTCTACAGAGCTCAGCAGTGCTAACCAAGACCTCATCTACACCAGGAAGCAGAGTCATCATTATCTCACCACTGCTGGCACAATTTCATTGCTGCAGACTTTGATATCAATGGGTAGACTTTGCATTTCCAAGTACAGGTCAAGCATATATGAAGTGTTCTTATGCAGTTATGTCCTGAATTCAGACTTTTCAGAATGCATTTCACAGAAAGGAATATAAATGCATATAAAATAATGTGTATAAATTACAAACAAATTCAGAATCAAGAGACTAATTATCCAATTTTTACACCTGTATGAAGTAGACATAAAAAGGAAATTATGTCTGTGTATGAAATTTTGAGGACAGAAGTTCAGGTAAAAAATTAACACCTGAGGAACGTGGAAACATTTGTGCACCACTGAGAGGTTGTTCTGAAACCTCATGTGTAATCTGCAGGGAGCACAGAGAAGCTCTTGTGACTAGATCCTAAATGTTCATTGCAATTGCTTAGTGAAGGTTGACTGAATGTTACCAACTCCATCTGGTTAGGGATTTTTTTCAATAGAAAAGGCCTTACCTGTTGCTAGCAATACATAACAATCATTTTAAAGAAGTTTGGGCTTTTTTTTCCTGTTTTGCCTGTTTGCCTTTAAAGTCTCCACTGTAATAAAAACATTCACCCAGATAAACATTTCCCAAGAAAAGAAACTGACATTTATGAAATTAAGGTAGCTTTTGTAAACCATAAAGACAGATTCATTGAGTGGAAGAGATAAGGATGGTACAGATGAGATACAAAATACAAAGACTGTCACCATTCTTTCTCTCCTATTTGCTGAGTGAGGGTGCAGTGAATAGTGTTCAATTAAAACCACACACAATAGAGAATGATTTTGCAAATAAGTCTCCTCAATGCTTTTAGCACTTTCATAATCAATACCCTCAGCTACAGGAAGGAATACTGAAAGGAACAGGAAAGCAGGTATAATTAACAAGTGGCTCAGAGGCTGGTGCCACCAACAGAATTTTGGGGGTTTTGATCTTTGGGAACTTTCTATAGCACCGGGTCCACTAGCAACAGATGGAGTACACCCGTTCCAGAGGGGGAGAAAGATCCTAGCACATGAGAACAGCCCACAGAGGGAAAAGGGTTCTAGGAAGAGAGTTGGCTGGACTCATTGACAGGGCTTTAAACTAGAATTGAAGGGGGAAGGGGCTGAAACTAGTCCCCCCAGACAGGAGTCTGAGAGTAGTAAACTGGAGTCAAGGGTGAAACCAGCAGCCCAGCTGAAGTGCATGTACACTAATGAATGCAGTATGGGTAACAAACAAGGAGCTAGAAGCTCCTTCTTTGCCTCAATTTTTAATAGCAGGATAGGTTATCTTCCAGACAACTGGCCTCCTGAGCTGGCAGATGGAGTCAGGGAGCAATATAGCCCCCTGTAATCCAGGAAGAAGCAGTTAAAGGTCTGCTCAGCCACATGGATCCCCACAAGTCCATGGGATCCAAGGATCAGCATTTGCACTGAGTTTTGGGCTCTCAAAAACAAAATTATGATCTCTGTCATCACAAACTGCTCTCTCCTGTATGCTGGATTACTGACACACTGCCAGACTGTTTCTGAATATGCAACATTTTTTCTGGTCTGATTCTTCTCCATTCTGAACTAACAAGAGTATAAAGAACATATAAGAGAAGTTCACAAATTTTCACCTCTTTTGCAGTCTTTTGAGCTGGTATGAATAATTGTATAAGGTGCAAAGCAGTAGAGAATGATATCCACATCACACTGTTGTCATAGGCAAAAGGTGACTTTACAACTTTGACTATAGCAGTCAGCTGTCAGCAAAACTGTCAAAGACACGTCCTGTTTATTGAATTTTGAACATATTCTTACACTATACTGTGCAAATTAAAGTTTTAATACTTTGTCCTTCCACAGGCTCAAGAGGTGTTGCTTCCTGGTACTGTTTCATTCCCCATGACCCTGTAAGGCGAATGCATTAATCAGGAAATAAATACATAAGCTAAAGCAAAACTAGCGTATCTGAAGTACTGCTGATTTTTTCTGCCAACCGGGTGTGTCCTTCAGATGAAAACACGGCATGGTCTAGTTACTGCCAGAAGCAAACATCACATTTTTCCTGCAACAATGTAGTTAGAAGATAATAAAGACCTGAGTTCAAGTAGGTGTGAAAGCCACAATCTTTGTTTCAATGAATTAACTCTAAGACATTTTTCAGCTAGCTCACCTTGAATCTCTCTCCCCAGGTATTGCTCTGGTCTCCCATTAAGAAACACCCTGAATTTCAGCCCTAAGATTAAAACACATTCTGGAACCACAGTGTCACAAATTCTGCTCCAATAATGCTGTTGTGGAGTTCCTATCTGGGAAAGGAAGGGACTGTATGAATAAGTAGAGAAAGTGTGGGTGTCTGTCTTTCAATAAGCCACCCTCAATTATTGTGAGCCTATTCAGTCCTGTCTTGTCTTTTCACAATCAGTGCCTACTGTATCACTACAGAGCAGCCCTGCAATACTGTACAATGCTTCTAGGTTCAATCAACTGCCTTAAAGTGAATGTACAGTCATTACCTCAGCTTTCTATCTTCAACTAGGACCTACTTCTGGAAAATTAGGTCACATTTCTCCTGCTGCACAGTAGAAATACTGTATAGATGTACATAAGGCAATAATGCAGAGGTGATGGACTTGGAAATCATTGATGAGATTAACTACAGTACTGGTGACAAAAGTAATATCCAGAAAATACTGCTTTGTGTTCCAACACAAAACCCTTTCAAAAAGCAAGCTATTGTCTGGCATATAAGTGAAAAAGATTCACATCAAGTGCCTGGGGTTGGGTTTTTATGTTGCTGCACTACAATGCAGTCTGCTTTCATTACCATTCGTTGGTATATAACTGCCTTGATGTTCACAGAAAGTCTAAGGATGAATGAAAAATATATCATCTGACTCAGTTTCCTCTTGCTTTCTGATACAGTACTCTATATGCTGAATCAACCATTTATTCTACTGACAGTAGAGTAACTGTCAGATACTGCTGTGACAATCAACAACCCTTATCCTCCACAGACCAAATGTACTGTGATAAGAGAGCATTTTGTTTTCAGGAGGAGTCCTGAACTGCAATCTGAAAATCTCCCAAGACAAGACAACTGCAAATCTTCTAAGCCTTGTGATTCTCCTTGTTTAAAGAGCATGTCAGGAACACAGCAACATCAGGCATTTTGTGCCTTTTGAGATTTCTTATTACAACTTTTGCAGATGTCAAGGACAATGGAAACTTATGCAAGAAGCTTTGTAGTGCATTAGCCAATTGAAAAACAAAACAAACAACCAAACAGAGTCACAATTGGCTACTGGTGGAAACAGACCCAAGCCATAATCCTTCCTACTCAAGACAAATAAAAGCTGGATTCATTTGGATGCAGGAACCTACCCTCAATGATATCACCAACAAATATTCTTTATAGTTAGAGCCCACAGGGAAGCCAAGAGATCAGGAATTCAGAACCATTCTTCTGCTTATCCTCTCCATCATTTGATTTGTATCTAACCAATCCTGGCAAATATTTTCCATTGGAGATTATATTAGGCATTCTTATAATCACAGTAATAGAGACAATTCTTAATTAGTCTTACTACAGTTTGAGAATTTCACTAATTCAGCCTTGAAGCCTGTCCACAAAGGGCAAGACTTTCAGCACCAGGACAAGCCGTTTGCTTGCAAGAGACCCAGAGTATATAGCACCCTTTTTTTGTTTGTTTGTTTCTCCTTTCTTTCAATCTCATTATACACGATTAATCAGATGCATGGTGTGTGGCTTTCTACAGACTGCAAAGCCAAGCCCCTGCTGTCATAAAAAGCTCTTTTTGCATAATCAGGCAGCAAAATTTCACAAGCCATTTGTCTTCATTATACAGCTGATGAGCTACTTCCAAGCTGCACGGTTTAGCTCTCCTGCATGCTGATTGGCTACTGTAAAAATAAGTTTGGGAGCAGCCATATATGTTGATATAAATAAACAAGAGTTGAAATATAAAAAGGATGATATGTAACTATTCCAAAACATTATCAACTCTGAAAGCATATATATACCAGAAGAAGCAGTGTTTTTTCACCATCCTCCCTCCCCAAATATATCTTCATTTGAAATTCCCTTCATCTATACATCTAATCAATGTGGATTTCAAACAATTAAATGTGTGCAGACGGACTTCAAATACTTCCTGGAGAGAGGTGAAAAATAAAACTGCAAAATTCATCACCAATATCTACAGAAATAGAAGAGGCAGTCTTTATATTTGGGAATATATTGACCACAAGTCCTCTTCAAAGCCTCTTGTAGAGGTGAAGGGGGAAGGAGGAAATCAAGAAAATATTCTGATAAACAGAGCCTTACATATTGATGATGAGGCAATCTATTCAAGTTTAATGCTACTAATACCTGTTGTGGATACAACCAACATACTAACAGCTATTACTCTGTATTTAATATTCTTAAAAGCCCTTTTTCTCTACAGACACACAAATACATGGTGATTTACTCTGTGTGAGCAAAACCCATCAAATATACAAACCCAGAATTAAGGAATTCCTTGCTCAATTGCTTTATTCCATCTTTTGCCTGGTAAGATATGCATCATTGTACATATAAAGCACAAGTAGATTCTGGGATATCTGGTGGCATCTGTATCATTCAGGCATATCTATACTCACTTTCTCCACAAAAGAAGGTCATAGGATCATAGAACTGTTTCAAGTTGGAAAAGACCTCTAAGATCACAAAGTGCAACCTATGACCTAACCAATGGTCATTAAACCATGTCATTAAACACAAATCATTAAACCATTTACAAAACCCAAAGGTGTTTGCAAGTCTTTTCTTTCTACTTCTATTTCCATACACACCTGTTCATCTCTTTTTATATTCCCTTATTTGCTTTGTGATTTGCCAATATCTTCTCAAGAAAATCTTTGCAGTGTTTGGTGTAGCATCTCAGCAGAGGTAATTTTGATCAGTACTGTACATGTAACTTTGTACGAACTGGCACATCCAAAACTATTTCATTTGTTTATACACCTAAACTATACAAAAGGATGATTTACAGCTAACCTAACAGTCGGAATAGGAATTCCAAGACTGAAAAATAAATAAAACCCACAATCCATAGTATCATTAAGAAGCCATTATCTCTACCAGCTTTAGTAAAATGTCCTTCACCAGAACGTGAAGTATCTACTGCTGCTGGATGCCTCTTCTTGAGTTCCCTAGAATCTGTAACCAACAAGTGAACTGCAGAGCTGAAAGGAACATTGCTTTTTTTCAAAACTGCTTTTCTCTTGTTTTCAGCATAGTAGATGAATGAATACTTTCACTTCACACAGCCTTTAAGATAGCATCAGTAAAACTTTTCCCTCGCAGCACATGTGAATACTAATTTCATCTTCATAGAGATCTATTACCACCTTTCCAAACTTTCCTTCATGAGTTTATTCTTCTGCAAACGTTGGAATTTAGCCTGAGGAGCTGGGCAAACTGACATGGACTCTCACTCTTTCCTCAGTGGCTTTCAGCGTGTAAATATGTGCTCCAGATAAAGGTTATTTTTAAGCTCAATTAGTTTGCACAAGCAAGGAGATGACATAAGGTTGAATAAGAAGCCAAGTGCAGGGAAAATTCATAGGTTAGCATTGCTCAAAATGAAAAGAAAAGAAGTGGGTCTGTATGTATGCTTCATCCATTTGTCTCAGCATTCTCCTGCATTACCTTTCTTTCTTACCAAGTTGATTTTCTGAACCAGTCCCTAGCTCAGGCGTTATGTTCTCAGAAAGTCTTATAATATATATATATAATATATATATTATATATCTTAACACATTGTTTATTATTAATTATAATATTACTGTGCTGCTATTAATTATTAATATATTATATTCTTTTTTAATATATATACACTATGGTTTGACCCAGCAAATCCTTCTAAATGAGCATCCACAGGCAGAATTCTTTCTTTAGCAGGGAGACCTAGGGGTTGACTCATGTGCAGAGTAGTGGCCTGTGTAAGAAGTGAAGACATTGGTATGCCTCTCAGAGCCACTCTAGCTAGTCAGTGATGATCATTCTTATTACCCTTTTTTATTCAGAAAAGACTATCAAAACCCAGAGTTTTTTCTTTCTCCATCAGCTGAGATATATTACAAAGAGAAAGACAACAACGTACTTCACACATTGAACAGGAATTCATATATTAATAGATAGATACACTTATCAGACTTTCCCCAGATAAAACCTGTGGAATAACATTTATTACAAAAACAACTTTTCATTTTTACTGTCTAACAACACCAGAACATTGGGCATGACAGAACAAGGAATATGACTAACAAAAGGACCACTGTTAGGCTGCATGAGTACAAGTGAAGACAGAGTATGTTTTCCATGCACTTTAAACCTCAAAACTTGTTTTCTTCCTTCACCATTATCTATACCTCTTAACCAAGGAATATATTTATCTGCATTGTCAAGCCAGTCTGTATCTATGATATTGGACAGAACACACATATATACATTTCTTTTTTCTTTGCTGTCTCCCTTAACAGATGTAGAACTCGTACACTTTGTCAAACAGATCATTTGAATGAAATACCACACATAACGTGTATGATACTGATTGATATTTTTCCCTGTCTCTCTTGCTTCCCACAGCAGTTTTCATTCTGACACTGCTCTTCCAAATGACAGCAGATGTCTGGGGCCTTACAGGTCAGCTTCCTAATGGAAGAGAAACTAGTGACGTCAAGTCTGGGTATAATTTAAGTGTAACTTGTTCTATTTATGCAGGACCTTTGTTCAAGGTTTGGAACAGAAATTATCAAATTGCCTCTAGGCAATCTCTTCCTTCAATAATAAGCCCCAAAGCAGTGGGCAGTTCTCAAAGATCTGCTCTGCCTCAAGAATTGAATTTAATCAGAAGCCTGGGTAGAGAGCAAATTCTCCTGCTGCTCTCATGTGCCTTCTCCAAAAGATCTGTCACTATACTGAGACTTGCATAATCAAAGCTAACAGCCACACAGCATGTCTTCCCAAGATGGAACATATGCTCATAGACCAAGAAAAAAACCTACTTGAAAGACTGCATGTAACTACCATCTGTTGGCACCTACCATACCCCTGTTATTTAACATTTACAGAGACAGCACCTACAGGTCAATAAGTTTGAGGCTTTGTTGTGCTATGCTTCCTGCAAACATAACAAACATGACAGTCAACCTCTCTAATGATTTATATGAAACACAAAAGCACCAGCAATTACCTACCAATGACTAACAAAACAACGACACCTTTACAAGTTTTGCACAGAGCAGCATGTCAGATGTATTTTGTAAAGTGGGATTTTATGTTTCTAAGTAACTAATGCACAACACACATAATTCCAGATTTGTGTGAATAATTTCTCTCATTTACTGTGAGTTTTTCAAAAGAGGAGTGTTTATATTTACACTCTAGATCATCAGCCAGTAGCTGAGCTGAAACCTTGGCAGATATCCATTGAAGATGACAGTAATTCACTAAGCTGTGTCAACAAGGACAGAACACAGGAGAAAGAAGCAACCACAGAGGCAGAAGTACAGTTGAGGAGCAATTCTGAGAACACTGGAAAATCAAAGAAGCAGAAGAAAAAAATTACTGTCAAAGTAGCATAGCAGGAGTAGTAGTCATATAAGGACTGTGTTGGAGACAACATTAGAGTGCTCAGGCACTAGCTGCTAACATAGGTTCCGCTGGTGCCACAGTAAGGGATGGAGTATTGGGATCAACTGCTAATGAAGGGACAATATATGATTTAACTTTTAGGTTCCAGTCTGTGGAGTCAGGAGTTGGATTCACTGATCCTCATAGTCCCTTCTGACAATTGATATTTTATGTTCCTGTGTAAATTTTTCCTCTCTTCTCTTACCAAGACAGCACTTGATGACCCCACCTGATTCTTCACCCGCTTCCCCCATATTCTTTCCCAGATCAGCTCTTCTGTCTATGCACCTTCACCCTGAGTCAGAAGAATTAATTTTTGAAAATCCTAATCCAGCTCTAAGACTGGACTCTTGGAAGGTAAGAAAACAGAAGACAGAATGACATTTGCAAAGCAGGAAGATTAGGAAAGGAGAAGTCAAACATCTCCAGGAAGCATGCTGATGTATTATTGCAAATGTAAAAGGCAATAACAAACTTCTGGCATATTTTATATGATGACATGTTCAATAAAGACAGGATTTCCAATTCATATTAGGTACAATGCAGAGATGGCCTATAGAGACAACCAAAGAAGGAGAGACTAAAAAGCTTTTTATCTAGCAAAACTGCAGCTGGAGGGTAAATAGCCTTCTGCATGCATCTAAAAGATGAAAAAAGGATTTCCATTGTTTGATATCTTCATGAATTGGATTTCAAATTTTAAATGCAGTTAGTATGTTCAGTGTCCCAAAATCTGTAGACTAAATGTGGCCCATGAAAAGTGAAGAGTGAATATATTTATGTTTTTAACTGCCACGTTTTCCAACGTAACGCAACACTGTTTTCTCAGATGCTAAACATTGTGTAACATGTTGTATTATTATGGAACTGGTAAAGAAATAGGATTGTATTAAAAGGCATAATAGGATGCTAAAATTTGCATCTTTGAAGACCTGTTTTTGAAAGTATCATTGGTTTAAAAAATAAAAATAAAAGTTACATGTGAAAATATTACAAATAAGAGAGATGCAGGAAAGATTATCTTCCCAGTTGTGCCACTGATAATTGGGACTGTCTCCACTAAAACAAGTAATGCCAGCTATGTAGCCAGAAATTCAGGATCTGACTCAGAAGTATTAAAATCTACCTCACTAGTACTAAAATTAGACTACAGTTTATTAAAAATAACAGCAATATGCTTAAACATTTCACTTAGTTGTGTTCACTCAGGGTTTTTCTGAGACTGTTCCAAATAAAGCAACCACAATTTTTACTGAATCCTCCATATGATAGAAACAAGGGACAGATGGAGAGAAAGACTGTTTCAGTGCACTCACAGATGGAGTAGACTGTAAGTGATACATTCAAGATATTTTACACCACTCTATATTTTGAGTAAACAAAGAAATAAGATACCAAAAGGCTATCACTGTTCTTGGTAGAAGTGACAGTTGCTATTTGCAAAACTATGCTAGCATGCTACACTTGAAACACTTCACCTTAAGCCAGTTTTTAATTTCTGAGATGCCCTCATTCCTTACTTCCAAAAGATCAATTTCAGTAACTGATGGGTAGAGTAGCTCAGCTTAAACCAATTCCAGATTAATTAGCAGTAGATTCCTAGCAATTCTCTAATCTAATTACTCTCAAATAGAGAAATGTCAACAGCACTGGCCAAATAACCAGATGGTCATTCTCAAGTTACATAAACAAAGATTCACTATTTTAAATAAAGATATCATATGATCCTACATGAGATGAATTAAAAGTGTCACACTTCTGTAATTCCCTGAGCATATGCTTATTACAGGAGTAAGAACACAATGTTTGGAGTCCAAAACATGCAAATATTGACGTTTGCTCCCTTAATTAACTAGGTCTCTACAAATGTTGTATACCTCATGTTGCTAGGTATCAAATGGATAAAATACTTTATGTAATATACCATGAGAAATTCAAAACTAATCTTGCATCTTTCCAGGTCATATATACATATATTTGAGGCACGCAGTGGTTACAACTTTGAATAATTTATTGGTTAACATGAGGGAAGGTGAACTATGTTTTGCAAGGCCAAATAAGAGTTCAGAAAGCTCTTAAGCATTTTGTCATTTGTGGACTCACAGTATCACAGTATGTTAGAGGTTGGAAGGGACCTCAAGAGATCATTGAGTCCAACCCCCCTGCCAAAGCAGAATCACTTAGGGTAGTCTGCACAGGAATGCTTCCAGGTGGGTTTGGAAAGTCTCCAGAGAAGGAGACTCCACAATCTCTCTGGGCAGCCTGTTCACTGTAAGTGAACTTTTAACATAAAAGTTCCAAATCAAATCGGTTCTTTTGATCCCTTCACACTGAGTTCCCAAAGGGAAAAGTCAAAACAAAATGGCTGTCTTCTGAACATTACCTTGTAGGTAAAATATTGTGGTCAAAAAAATTATTTAATATGGTACCATTCCCTACTCATGTGTGATGATTAACTGCAGGTCAGATGTGATAACTATGCATCAGGTGTTAGTTACAACATTGATCTCATAATTCCAGTCTTGATAGAACAACTTTTTCAGTTATGTTAATTCCAATACTGCAATTAATGAGCCTAGATATAATGTGTAAAGCAAATAAACAAGTTCCTGTGATATAATAGATGTGAAGTATTTATGTGCTGATGAGGTACAATAAAACAATGTGTTCATATTCTTTTGTGTAACTTCTCCATGTAATTGCTTCTGCCTCAGAAGGACAATGTAAAACCCCCAAATTAAATACTGTTAATTCAGTAGATTAACTTCACACCGAGACACAGTAATACCCCCAGAGAACTGCAATACCCTCTCTTACATTCACAGAGTTTTACAAATGATTTGAACTAAATCATTCTGTCCTCCTCTTCCATGCTATGCTCATTTTTGACACTGGAATGCCTGCCTCAATCTTCTGTTTAAATTCTGGGACTCAGCTCTCATTTGCATTGTTACCATAAACCAACATCCTTTGGGTGCAGGTAGGAAAGGACAATAAATAAGTCAATCCAGGGCCATACCACTGTCTAGATTTAAACGGCAAAACTGCTTCTAGGTTAACTATTTCTCAAGCAGATGAGAATCCCATTGAGTTTTCAAGTTTCTTCAGCAACATGGTGATACAGAGAGTGATGTTATAAAACCAGTACCATATGCTTCTCATTCAGGATGTAAAACACTCTAGGGTATGTCTGAAAGCAGGTGGACTTCTGCACAAATCATCTAAAACCATGGCACCCTGAGGACACACCAAGGATGGTACTATACCACAAGATACTCTATCTCCTTGAAAACCTATGGAAAGAAAACACTAAAGATCTGACAAAGTACCCACCAAGGCAGATAATGTTATATTTAAATAACATTCCATGATACAAATAGCAAAATGGTAACTTTGCATATTTGATAAGCTCTCAGCTGAGAGATCCTTCACTTGGATTTCAGATCTGGGGTTATAATAGGAGGAAGTTTTACACAGAGAGAGTGATTGCCCATTGGAATGGGCTGCCCGGGGAGGTGGTGGAATCGCCATCACTGGAGGTGTTCAGGAGGAGACTTGATGGGGTGCTTGGTTGCATGGTTTAGTTGATTAGGTAGTGTTGGATGATAGGTTGGACACAATGATCTTGAAGGTCTCTTCCAACCTGGTTTATTCTATTCTATTCTAATAAGCTAATTTTATGAAGACACCAGATTACTGTTCAGTGGCACTCAAAGAAAGTAAATTAAATCTTACACAGCATGAAGGAAGAAATAAAGACAAAAAAAATACAAACAAACAAAAAAACCTATTATGCAGCTCATGGTGGATTCATCTTCAATATCAACTTTTGGCCTCCCTGTGCTCAAAAAGAATGAAACAGAACAACTGAAAGTGCAAAGAGGGCTGACAACAATGAGTAAACCTATTAAACAGTTTTGGATTAGAGTCAACAAGGACTCCTCAGTCTTTGAAAGAGAATTTTGATAGAAGTCTATAAAAGCAAGGGTAACACAGAAAATAAAGCATGCCAAAGAGCACAGGCAGATGGTAGGTTCAAAAAAAAAGAAAGAAAAAAAAAAAAAACCTGGTCCTTCACAATATTCAAGATTTATGCTAAGGAAGAAAAATTTATAAATAGATGCTTTTCTCATTTATAGGAATTCCTCTTCATTCAACATCTTATGTAAATCTCAGAGAAAACCAAAGCATGAAAGGGGTGAGTTCAGCAGCAAATCACAGATCAGTAAAATGAGAGGGATTCCTTCAAAAATAGGTCAGGTTACGTTGCAATATTAATCCTCCTCTAAGTACAGGTTGTTTTATCTGCATCTGCTTTCTTCCACTGCAAATGCCTCCAAGTGTCATGAATTATTTTAAGCAGCTCAAGCAGCACAGAACTCTTGTTCAGAACCGGAAGGGTTTCTCATATTTTCACAAATAATTAAAAAGGAGATATACATGCACACATGCAGATACACACACTGCTGAAGCAGAATACATTCTGTTGAAGCAGAATAAATGGGTCACACGGTTTTTTCAGAAGTCTGTTACTGTGGAAATACATGCCCACTAATGGGACATAAAACCAGGTTCTCAGTAAGTAGGTCACGCAGCATTTTTATAGTCTATTAGAATATACACATGCATACTAAAGGAATAAAAAACTGGATTCTGTAAAAGTAAGAAGATTAGAGAGACCAAAAAAAAATCCTGTGACATGGATGGGGTCTAAGGAGGTTGCTCTATTAGACAGCTGTATATATTTGTCAAGGATAAGCTGTTTCTGAAAATATTTCTCTCTTTTCTCTTACAAAGTTGTTTGGAGCAACCTCCAGGGGAATCATACTTTGCTGTTAGCTCAGAGCAATAAAATATAGCTCACTTCTAAAACTGGATGTTAGAAAGTAATTCTGCCTCTAGAGAGCATTACTTTGAGCAGTCCAAAGATTCAGAAATGAAGCTAGAAGATGACAGAAACCAAAATAAGCACAAAGCCGCATTTAAAGTTATCACCCATTGTGCTGTCACTTTGTCAACAGACTAATTAAGCTTACTACAAAATAAAAAACACATTGAACTACCATAATGCATAACTACAATTAATAAAACTACAACAATGTAATACAAAGGATTTTAAAAATCTGTGACCAACATACAAACATCTCTTGCATACTTATACTTGAGAATACAAAGTATTTCTATTTAGTGCTCACTTTAATTTAATTTATATTCAAATATATTTGAAACCTACCAGACACATTCATCATTGCTACTCCTGTTTCTTGCTGTCCCTTAGCTCCTAAGCACTCGTGGTATTTTGTGTGACAAGCTGGGACTCAAGCTAGAAATTTTAGCACTCTAAATAAATAATTCCATCAAGTACTCAGTTCAAACTGTTCTCTCAAGAGATTTAATTTGTGCAGCACACAAACCTTTTGGTCAGTATGGGATTCATTTTGTTTTGTGACATCCCCTCTCCCTCAGGACAAGGGAAGTCTCTCCCACCAGGATAGGCACCACAAAAACTTGTCTGTTTCACTTATCTCCTACAACTCTCATCTTCTGCATGAAAAATCACTCTTACCAGAGTCCAAAAGATAAAGTGGACAGATGCCTCTATCTTCCTCAACTGTGTTGGGAGTTCTTCCCCTGACACTGTTTTCCCCCTGTCTTGGGGTACATCCCAGTACTGCTGCACACATCCTTGTTTCATAGGACACCCCACCCATTAAAAGTAAGCTAGAAGCATTCTGTTCTACACCTGGATGTGTCAGAGATGGTTTCATTTACTTCTTGCCAGCTAACAACCCTTACAACTTTCCCAACAGTTTTGATTTCAACAGAATTCCCAAAGTAAACCACTTCACAAGAGTTCTTGACTTTCAGCAGCTATAAAAAATAACTCCTAGTGCTGCATGTCATGGTAGGGCCAAACAGACTCAGCACAAACCCAGAGAGGCCCTGATGTGTCTAGACATGGTCCCCCTCTCCCCCTCCTTCCAGCAGAAAGGCAGGGTAATGCGGGGAAGGGAAAAAAGGGACATGACCTAACATTTCTGGTAAACAACTTTCCTCCTTGGCTAAGAGCACTTGTACTGCTCTCCCCGACCAGGCCTATGTTTCTGCCTTTTATGGCCACAGCCTGGCAGAACACCTTTTCATTGGGTAACTATTTGCTGGCTTGCCCTATTGTCCCAACTGAATCTTGGGCAAGATATATGTAGGCCAATTTCTAGTCGCCCTGCCTTGCTTGAGCATGAATTGCCTGCTTGGACCTGCATTGCTTGAAGCTGCCTTGAGTGGCCTTGCCTCGAGTTGCCCAGTCCAGAGCCTGGGATAATAGTCACGAGCCTACTCACTACGAGCTAGAGAAGCCATGAGCCTTAGGAGCCGGAGCCAAACCTCACTCCCCTTTCCAACTAGAATTTTTGCCATGCCTCAGTTTCCCCAGAACAAAGCAAAAGCCCATCATGAGAACCACCATAAACAGCCCACTGTCCTGCTGAAGCCAGACCAGCCCCAAGACCGTGTGGCCTTGCTGCCAGAAACTTGCCATGCCTAGCACATAAGAGCACCCCAAAAGCCTCAACAGCTAATACACAGCAGCAGCATGCTCCACTTGGGTGGAATCAGCTGTAATTAATTCATTGGCTCTTTGGTTTAACGGTTCTTATCGAGTCTCCCTCCCTGTGACTGAGAGCCATATTGCTTCCGGGGATTCTCTCTTTCCCTGTCATTCCTACCTGTTTGCATAAAATTTGCCTAAATACTGTACATTCCCATTGTAAATATATATTCTAACCATACATTTAACCTATTTAATATGTTTTTGGCAATTTTCCATATTAACAAAAAAGTTATTTTTATTAATATCACTATTTGCCATATCTTACTTATGAATTCAATAAATTCCTTAACACTGGCAGAAACAGCTGTTTGCATATAAAATTATGTTCTCATTCCTGATGCACTCACCCTGAGCAGCTTGCCCTAGGAATCAAAGGGTATGAATGTCCATTCAAATATCTCCTTTCAATTTCTACTTTGAATTTGGTCTGAAACAAAGGTTTTGAAAGGCCAGGAAACACCAGTTCTCATGTTGCTTCTTATTTTAAGGATTAAAGAAATAACTGAAGAAAGAATAATGCCTTACAAAAAAAATTAATTCAAAATTCATAGTCACCTGTCTGCTAGAACTGCTTCTGAACAGTAGCTAAAAGAATATATGTACATGTCAAATAATGTTAAAACTGCAGCTGTTGATCTGAAATAAAAGCAAGGATGTCTAAAAGCCATACCAAGATTTTCACATGGTGTTCTGTAGTAACACGTGGCTCTCCACTCACTGCAAAACTACCTTTCAGTTTGAATTGTGCTATGAAAGAACAGTAAGTACTCTAGAGTACTCTAGATGTGCAAATTATTTTTTCAAGCTAAAGGACTGGAGTAATTTTCTTTAAGAAATAATTTGTATTGAAATCCCAATGGGTGACCTTTATGGGATCATCTTACTCACATGCTATGAGTTTTCAGGACAATTTAAAGCATAGAATTACAAAGGGCTTTTTCTTCTGAATTGTGGGGTTTCTTTCCAGCCTGCCTTGAGGTGACCCTGCGGCTCAGTGGCAACAGACGAACAGTGTTTAATTCTCAACAGTGCATTTTAGAAACATGGGAGAAATGTAGCTGGTGTAGAAAGCGTCTGTCAGACTCTTTAAGAAAGTACAGTGATTTCTCTGAGGAATATAACTGTAGTATATTCTTGTAGCACCCTTGAAAACAAGAGCCATTCTTACAGATCCACTGCATTACTCTAGAATTCCCCATTTCACAGGTTACTTCAAAAGAAAATACTTGAAAGTCTATTACATGCTGACTTCTGATGAGATTGTCTCAATACCAAGTAGTATTTCCAAGATCCTACCATAAAATGCTCTACCTCACCAACTGTCTTATTGAAGACCTTGTCAGTTTAGTCTTGTACAGCTTTTTCAGCTGTACTGAAAAGTATTTATTTATTTGTTCATTTGTTTGTTTGGGGGAAATGTCATTATTACCATTATTCAATGCTAAAACTCTTGATGAGAGGATACAGGGTACACACATAAACCAGGGGTTAGGTCTGAGAAGGGAATAAAACAATGTACTGTGCAAATTTAAAAGAGAAAAAAACAACTGTTTTCATCCCATGCATTTTTTCCAGACTCCCTTTATGAAATGAATACCAACCAAACTTCTAAATAGTAACAATACCAGTTTGGGGAGGATGGTATAACAGTGGGGGAAGAGCTGCAATGTAGCACTCCCAATGTGAGAGAGCTGGTGAGGTAAAGAAATAGAGAATGAAAGTGCACAGTGAAAAGATGTTGAGTTGCTGGAAGGTGTCCAGAGAAGGGCAACAAAGCTGGGGAGGGGTTTGGAGCACAAGCCCTATGAGGAGAGGCTGAGGGAGCTGGGGTTGCTTGGCCTGGAGAGGAAGAGGCTCAGAGGGGATCTCATTGCTGTCTACAACTACCTGAAGGGAGGTTGTAGCCAGGTGGGCGTTGGTCTCTTCTCCCGGGAGGCCAGAACCAGAACAAGAGGACACAGTCTCAAGCTGCACCAAGGGAGGTTTAGGCTGAATGTTAGGAAGAAGTTCTTCACAGAAAGAGAGATTTGCCATTGGAATGTGCCACCCAGGGAGGTGGTGGAGTCACCATCCCTGGAGGTGTTTAGGAAGAGACTGGATCGTGTTGGGTGATAGGTTGGACTTGATCTCCAAGCTCTTTTCCAACCTGGTTAATTCTATTATACTCTATCTGTACTGAGAGACAGGAAAGTGACAGAGAGGAAGATTCAACCCTTTCAGATGCACGTTGAGAACTGCAGGGTTAGAAATCCAAAAGCCTTAGGTGTGGAGCACCTACTGAGAGAAGCTGTACTGCCTTTGATGGTCCCATTCTCTCTCCATGGACCATACAAGCAGCCTAGAATGCTAGGTTTCTCAGACAATTCAGAATTAGGTGGTAGCAATCTACCTCAGAAGAGAGGGGTTGGAACTAGATGATCTTAGAGGTCCCTTCCAACCCAAACCATTCTATGACTCTATGAAGAGAGGAACTGGGTTTTGGGTTGAAGAAAGGAGTTGGAGCATTTGTTGATTTTGTAATAGACAATAACTGAGAAACACAAAAAAATATTGTAGGAGATACTTAGCTGGTCTGTGAATCTGTAATAATCCTCTGAGGTTTTGCAGATGCTGTGGATTCCAGAACGACTTGATTTATCATCACAAATACTCAACATTTAAACCCCTGAAGTTCTTAGCTAGGAATCATTACACTGCTCTTCAATTCAGAATAAGTGGTTATAGGAATGCAAAATTATGCAAAGGCCTAACTTACTCTTATTAGAAAGATCTCACTGACCTCACTAATTCAATTAACAAGAAATGGTCTCCAGTTCATGTAATTTTAAACAAGGAGATAGTCTTCTCTGTTGCCCATCCATCTGGTTCCTCAGCATGAAAATACTTGCCAAAGAGCACAGTTGACAACAGTCTGTCATGGGAAAATTCCACACACATTTTGTGAAACAGGAAGATAACAAGTTTGGAATGTGACAACTCGAATTCACTTTAATAACTGGAAATGCAGGGCACAAAACCGTGACACGTTGTACAAACAAAGCAGATTTCACGCTACGTGCAGCATTGAAAGAGCATTCCTATTTTACATAGCACACCAAGAAATAAATGAAAAACAAAAGATGCAGACTGACTGCAGAGGAAATTGGTCATGATGGGTGTCCTTACACAAAACAGTGTTACCTTTTGCTCAAAAGAAGAATGGAAGTATTTTCACACTGACATGCCTATAACATCAAAGGATAATATGGAAAAACTTACCAGGAGTAATTTTTCAACTCCTCTGGTTACTTCTAGCTGAAATGTTTACAAGTGCACATGATTAATGGTAATCTGTCATTGTCATCACTTTCAAAAAGAAGTAAAGGTTAATACACAGCACTTCTTCCAGCATGTATTATATTGTCAGAAGAAAACAGAACATTTTATAGAACCAGAAGCTGCCAAATACTACAGCAACTGTCAGAGAGGTCCCAGAAGACATCCACTTGGCCAGAGAAGACAAGCCAAAAGCAAGAACCTTTCAGCAAAACATGCATAAACTAAAAAGTTCATCTCATATTTATTCTCGTATCAATGGTGGTGAGGAGTGCAGAGCAGGAATACGGAAGGAAAGCTTTTCTCTGAAATGGACAGGAAGGACATGCCAGCCTGAGAGTTGGCTGCATTGTACCTGCAGACATTTCAGTCAATGCCAAAATAATTTATTTCAACAGAAAACCAGAAAAAAGTGAAAGTTCTCACAAATTTGCAAAAACTTGCCAGGCTTATCTCTCTAGTGTGCACATGGCCAGTCCCAGGGCACAATCCTTTTTTTTCCTGCTCTGTTCACAAATACGCAATGTCATCCAATGAAGTTAAAATCCAAACTGCTCTGTGAAAACACAAACTGCATTTTAATATAAGCAGCAGCAACAGTACCCTAAGGTATCATAGTATCATTCAGGGTTGGAAGGGACCACAAGGATCATCTAGTTCCAACCCCCCTGCCATGGGCAGGGACACCCTACACTAGATCAGACTGCCCAGTCAGTCATCATGCAACATGGAGGGCTTTTAAAACAATATAATGCAGTGAGAATTTCAGTAGATGACAGCTTTCTTCATATTCAATCAGCTAGACATTAATCTACAAGAAAGAATATGACCTTATAACTTACAAAGCAGTGATGCAACTCTTACTACTGCTACAGAACATCCCATTAAACTGAAATCAGACACATGCAGTTTGTTTCTGGAGACTTAGCATTATCTGACACAGCCCTTAATCTCTATTTCTAAACCTAAATACTATTAATTATAATGGCATGCAAAGTTTCAGACTCTGGCAGCTTCATTTCTAGGAAAAAGTGGAATACAAACATAATAATGAACCTAGTAAAGGTCCTTTGTTGGAGTCCTTAAAGCTTAATAAACAACACATATTTCAGAAGCACCATGACAGGAAATGGAAAAGAAGGAAATACTGAAAATTTTTATCTGTTGACCTTTTGCTAGCAATATTTAAGACCTGAATCATTCAAATATGAATTGTGGGGAAGTGAGATGTGCCAAGAAGTTTACTTTCATGCTTTCACATCTATTTTAAAATTAATTTGTTCTTCTTGAGAACACTTAACACTTCCGAAGACTCTTGTGGCAGCACAAGGAACGTGTTGAAAACAATAGGGCTTCATATGCTTTCCAACTTTGTGTACATAGCTTGTTTCTACTTTGCCAAAAAATCAGTGAATGTCTCAGCGTCTTTTTTGGTTTTACCAGTTATCAGTAGAAACAGAAATGCCTAAGGTGAGATTTATGTATTACCCTTTGGAAAAGCACTTACACAGATCTGAATTTTTTTGTTCAATCTAGCCTGCTGCTGTGCTACACAGCGTATCTGGATACTTATGGTGCGCTAACAATTGTATAGTGGCACGAAGAGCTATCTATTCTGATTCTAATCTCACTTTGGCAAGAGCAGCATATAATTATTTTCTGGTGTGATATATGACTTTCTGCTTTGAGAAGCATGTCAACTCTTAGCAACAAAAGAGAAAGAAAAATTATTGTGTGTTTATATTTTAGTCCACGGAGAAAGTTAAATGTTAGCCAGATAGCAAGATTGCACTGGAAAAAGTGGACAGTGAAAGGTTCCTTTTTTATCTTTTACCCTGCATTACAAATCAATCGATCCATCATTCAGAACAACCTAAAGTGAGTTATTCAGTTGCTTTAAAGTAATTTAAGGAGAGCTAAGACTAAATACAAAAGAGAAAGAAAAAAAAAATAAATATCAATGCTTTGTTACAGTCATTTCCACAGCTCAGTATACATACTAGCTGTATATCATTTAATCTTTCTATGAGAGAGAATAGGAAGCATGAACACAGGTGCCATAAAAACACATAAAAGGTTAGGAATTAGTACTAAATTACAGAGATAATAGCTCACTGTAAAACAACAACTCCTTAGCTGCCAGACACAGTCTCATTTTCACCCATTTTAGCTCAATTCCTTCTCTCTTAAGTTCTCTTTAACGTACAGTCCTTCAATTGTGCTAAGACCAAGATGAGGTTCTATTGTGATGCCATTAAATATGCATAGTGCATTCAATGTCCAAGAACAGGCATCAGAAGGAACTGAGTGCACACAGAACTGTACAACCACTCCAACTCCAGCTGCTTTATCTCTCAGGCCCTATCACTGGTCATTGGATCCTCCTCCTTTGTTTCTAATCTCATATATATACCATATAAATGTGTTGAGCTGTGTTCCACTGTTTCTTCTCACTCCTGAGCTTTATATTTAATTTCCAATTTGTCTTTGCCTTTCCTCTGTAAAAAGACACTTTTGCATTTTAACAAGATTCCGCTCTGGCTGCTGCTTTTATTTATTGCTTTAGGAGTCAGTGAATTCACTGATCTTCAGGACTGCCCAAAGATTCCTGCATTTGTCTTTATTATAAACTTGGAGACTTCTTTCTACTTCTCCCCTAATTCATCTTAACACACCTACAATATTGTTCATTGGCAGAAGAAATACTTCAACCTCTTTGAGAAAAAAAACATTAAAGAAAAGAAAAACAATCACACAAATACACTTCACACAAACTCAACATCCCTCTCCCCCAAATACCAAACCACAAATAAAACAGAGAGAAATGTATTTAATAGCAGTACTACCAACCAATCAAAATGCATTTCCAGAAGGCAGTAAGGTAGCACAGCAAACATCATCAGCTAGAGAGTATGAGGGAGACAAATGGAGTCTGTCATTTCCTGCAATCAACCACTGTCCCTCATAAGCTGATTTAGGACAACAAAAACTCTCTGAACTACCTTTAATCTTGGGAGAAGTCCAAAGAAACACCAGAACTATGTATTTGAAAGCCTCTGAAATAAAAGGTCACTAAATTGGGACTTCCCTTGGAGCTCAGAAAAGTGATTGTTTCTTATTATGAATAGGCCACCTCAACCAGCATAGTTGTGCTGATGCTCCTGCAGAGCAGCTGGGCACATTAATTCAAAAATATAAAGGAGCTCAAAAGTGAGTTCAGTTTCCTTTGGCAAAATATCAGAAGGGGAATTTAGTCAGATGATGCCAACTTTAAAATTTATTCCTGAAGTATCCCAAAACATTTTTTTAGGCAACTTGACCAAAATTTTCTTCTATGAATTCTATGATTCTAACCTCTTGTTTACATGAATCTTTGCAAATACTGAGATGCTAAGCATTTTTCAAGACTCTAGGATAAAATCACTCTTCTCTAAAAGCAGATGAATAGTTAAAATAAGTAAGTATCCATATCTCACACACAAAAAAATAAACACACACCAAAAAAATCTTTACTGTTTTGGAAATTATTCAATTACTGCTCCATATAATCACTTCAATTTTACTGTTATTTAAACTTCTGAGTTCCCCTATAATTCTTTTTCTGTAGCTCTCACTCACAGGCTATAACCAAAATATGCTGAAATAAAGAATATATTTTGCATTTTACATCCTTCCAGACAATGAATTCTAGGAGATAATTAATGCATTATTTTGGACTCATAAGTGTACATTTTCTCCTGATGCCATTTCAAATATACCTGCTAGAGATGAACAGAAATGGGAAGGATCTAGTCTATCCAGCATGAGATCTAATTCCGCTAATCATTATGTGAAAAATAAGACAAGCTTTTTACTTGCTATGGACAGCAATTACCCTAAAAGCAAGGGCACATACAGAGCCTTGATTTCCTTAAAAATAAAAGCAAGCACATTAAGCCATTGAACTCTATTAACCTGTGAATATTGCAAAGATGGTTTTTAGAGGTTTTGTGAGAAACAGCAACCAATAAGGAGCCAGTTGCCCAGCGCAGAAAAGGAAAGAAGCAGAGGTCAGTATTGTGTGTCACAAGGACAGAAGGATGGTCAAGCAGCATGTGCACAACTCTGTATCTGCCACAGCAAATACTCTGTCACTTGTCCAGTCAGACGTGTAAGTGACATGGGAGGGAGCCAAAGGCAAATTGAAGGGTACCAGGGAGATATTTAACAGACATATAAATCTCTGGAGTTATGAGAAGGTCCTCCAGTTATTATATTGGGGGATCACAGTATGTGCTGACAATGCACTAGTACCTTTGTGTCATGCTTGTGGAAAACAAATTAATATAACTAAAAACTAATTTTAAAAGACAGCATTAACTCTCTTGCTCAGGGAAATCCTTGTAAGTTTGCTGGTTTTGTGTAAATATGCAACTATTGCACTTTTCAATCCTACAAGTAATGAGAACATCAGCTCAAATAATCCAGCTATATCTGTCAAAAATTACCATTTTCTTGGCAGAAAAAATGTCTTTCTTTTTAATGTGGGCAGCATATAAGTTAACAAAAAAAGAAGTCTTTGAAAGCATCAGCATTATCAATGCTGCTCAAGAGTAATGCTGATTTGCATCTTACAGATACCTAACCATTAGTCAACATCTGTCCTGTTCTGCAGGTAGGAGATTATTTTTCTTTAAAACACTTTATTCTCCATTGCTTTAAACACTGACCAAAAACCAAGGCTTCAAAATCTGGGTTTTTTTCAAACATAACAAAAATTGGCATTACATGTCAGCCGTGCATTCATTCTCTCTCATTACAATTCCCCTCTTGAAAATATCATTAGCCAGAAGCACCAAAGAACTGAGAATTATGCTAGTAATGCACAATTAATATCTTTCTAGAAAAACTTCACCCTTTCCTCCATTTCCAATTACTCCAAGTTTTCTTCACTGCCCAACGGTACTGTGAGTTATTTCCTTGTTAGCAATTACAGTTAATGAATCATTTGAGAACTGACCCCTATTTGTGCTTATAATTTGCTATTCAGTCCTATAAATGGCAATTTTTATTTTCCAGTTGAGTAATGTCAGCTTAAAGATAGGGAAAGAATTCTTGATAATAAAAATGTGCAGAAATTTTTCCCCTAATATTTTAAAACTATCTCTTCTCTCCTCATATACCTAGCTATGTGTGTTGATATGAGCACTTGAATTTATAATAACAATGACATTCCTTCCAATTAGAGAAATAAAAATACATATATATAGCAAAATATGTCAGATAGACATATTTAGGGCATTACAGGAAGGCACTGAGCTTTTTCAGCTCAGTGTACATTAAACACCATAAAAATCTGAGTTTTCCTGGAGGAGACTTCAAGCAGGATGATGTTACAGTTATTAAACTTGCTGTATCTTATTGAAAATGGAAGAGATTCCTTTGTTGTCAATGAGGCTTGCAGCCTTGTAGTATTTAAATGGGGCCTGTAAGATGGGGACAGTCTTTTTATCAAGGGCTGTAGGGACAGAACAAGGGGTGATGGTTTTAAATCGTTGAGTACACTCCTATACTGAAGTTCTTAGTAGGCAGGCTAAAAATGTGCTTATCTAAGGAAGGTGCATCTTCTTCTTTGCTAGAAGACCTCTACAGAAGAATAAATAACATTTTGAAGTGCCATCAGTAGTATTTTAATGAAAAGGTGTTTAAAGTAGTGGTTTTTAGAGAAAATGTCTCTTTACTATCCTCTCTAGGAAAAAATAAATAAATAAATAGATAAAAAGGAAATCTTTTTTTTTCACCACCCTCAAAGTAAAATCAATGAGTCCCTACACTGCAAGAAGTGTAAAGGTACATAGCTACAAATATGGCTTACAAGGCTACTGCTTTACAAAATGATAAACATGCTTAGCAAGGTACCAAAGTCATCTTGGATCAAGTTACCAGAAAGTTTTCTCATCCACTATATTCTGTTCGCTACCTCACAGAGATTCACATCAATTCTGTTGCTCCTACCATGAGAAATACCACCAACCAAGAACTGGAAAATCTCTCCTGACACTAGTTATGACAATTTGAAAGTTGTCTTTCTTTTAATTTGACATATATTATCTTCTGTCAAAATAATTACAGCCTTTTGGGAAAGGTTTTCCTGTTCTGTCTGGATTTCTTACTGCAAGGGTGTCCCCTTGTCATTTGGAACGACATCCATAACATTTTAATGGCAATTTCTGGACCTTCCACTCCCCTGATGAGCTTTGTCAAATAACTTTGACATTTTTTAATCCCCAGTCTAAGCCTGGAGAATAGTTTATGTTGACAAACCCTCCCACCTAGCCACATCTGTGCCTGCCAAAAGCCACTCAATTTTGGCTATTAAAGCCAGTGAAATGTTTCAAGTTTAGAAGCTTATTAAATGTATTCAGGACTCCAACTATATCTCTGGACAAAACTTGCAAGCTTTTAAAACCAGCACTACCATAAATAGGTATTCTCTTTGGCAGTGATTTTATAAGTACATTCCAGTTCTCTTTCACAGTTTACATTGATGTCTTCCTGCTACTTCTTAACTGAGTTTCAGACTAAAAATGGGACACCATAATTAGTCTAATGCATTATGAGAATTGACATCAATATCTGCTTGCATTTATAAATCATCTAAATACTGGTAAATAAGTATAAAGATCACCAAAAAAAGCTCACCTGGTGACATTCCAATAATTTAAAAGAAAATCTGTCTAGTATGAATATACACAAAGAGAAATAATTTCTTCTTTTGGCTTACTTCACATTAGAAATATAATTGTCTTTCAGTTACAGAATTCTAGGAGTTGACTCTTCCAAGCAACCAGTAAACCTGGCTTTAAAGTCTAGACAGGTGGTTCATAAAAACATCAATTTAAGTCTGATTTGGCATTGATTGCTCTCTTAATTTTTGATGAACCAGAAATTCTGAGAAAATTTTATCCTAAAAGCAATGTAATGTATTTTTCCTAAAACAAAGTATCCTGAGGTCATGTCAAAGTAACTTGACAATTGGCTCATAGGACCAGTGAAGCAATAAAGACACTGAGAACAGGGTTCCTTTCACACTACTTGCTGGGCACTGCAACCATGTTTCACAAAAGCTGCACTGCAAGACTGCAAGGAGCCCAGACCTTAGCATAATTTACACTGAAGTACAGCAAGATTCAGGGCAGTCCCCTTAACACTTCATTCCTTGTGGACTTAAATACAACATATTTAGGGCCCACATCTCTGGAGCAAACCTGTCATGGGAAACCTCCTACAGGTTATGACACAGAGTTTCTATTGTACATGAATGGCACCAACACAGTAGTTTCGTCCAGCAAAGGCAATTGCTATCAAATTTATTTTATCAACAAATTCCCTACCTGCTCCTGGCAATTACTTCTCAAGCAATAGGTACTTTCAAAGAAAAACAATTCCTAAACCACAAGCAGCTGCAGCACTTTTAGTTAATGCCCAACCTGCCCAAGCCATGGTAGCTCATGGATCATTCATTCACAACACCTGGGTACTGACACAAAGGCTGTGACACAGCTGAATACCATCCATGAGGCTGCCCTGGGCAGGATATTTTCTTGAGCAGAGGATATGAGTAATTAGCTTTTGACAGAACCCAGTGCTGTGCCATGCATGGAAATCAATAACAATTTCCTACTGTTGCCCAAGTCTTCTATATAGTTATATTTTAAATGAAATAGAACTTCATGTAAAGTTCTGCCTGTGACTATATTTTGGTATACAGCATCATCTGAGAATCCATCCTTTCCATTTCTGTGACATAACATATGTACTGCTACAGCAAAAACATTTCCATTATACAAACAGAGGAAAGAAATTTTTTTAAATATATATATATATTATATATATAAATATAAAACTTCTTGGAAATCAATTCACAATTTGTATTTTTGGCTTTTTCTAATGAGTGGAAAACAAGTTGTACTTAATCAGCCCGTTCCAAAGGGAACTTTCAAGCATTTTAAATTAATTAGCAATAATCTAAGATCTTTCATTTGCCTGTGATCTGGTTCTTGGGGTCTGAAAACACAATAGAGGATGCCGAATGGAATGTCATGTGGCAAAATTATTGTGCCCACTAAACAGCCATTCTCATGGCCATTATACTGAGCTGGTAGAATAAGAATGTATTCTCTTCCCATACTCCCTTTTCAGTTGGGATCAATTTACATTCAGCACATTCAGGACAGATTGTGTGAGAGATTATCTAAAAATAAAAGCTTCTAATGTATTTTTAAACTTAAAAATACATCCAGAATATGTATTTCTCTTAAGCTGGAATATGTGTAATCTTTTTATTTGTTTCCATTAGTCCATTTTATAAAAACAGGCTGGAATTTACTTTTTTTTGTTTCTGGTTTGTGAAGGTTTCTAACTATCCCAGTCAAGATGGAAAAGGAGCTTTTCCTACAATTATTTTCTTAGAAACAACTTCAGTGTGTCTTCTACAGATCAAGTATCAACGGTCTGTATGTTGATACAAATGTCAGCAAGCAATGATTATTCTGAAGCACACGTAACTCTTTTCACAAAATCACAGAATTGTCAGGGTTGGAAGGGACCCCATGGATCATCTAGTTCCAAACCCCTGCCGTGGGCAGGGACACCCTCCACTAGATCAGGTAGCCCAGAGCCACATCCAGCCTGGCCTTAAAAACTTCCAGGGGTGGCCACTTTCAATATAATCAAGAATTAACAATTAGCCAGGAATTATTTCTAACAATTGTAATTATAGATTGAAGAGGTGCTTTCTATACAATAACAGAATACTCATGCGAAATGCATGCCCTGTATGTTTGGCCACCATCATATATGTACACTAAAAAATAATTGAAAAGAAAAAAGAAATTAATACAAAATCTCCCTGCACATTCCATTCACTTCACCTCCTTTGTATGTATGCTTAACCACAAAATCCAGTGTTATGTCTGCAGCAAATAATTAATTCATTGGTCTTGTGCCTTATGTACAACACAAATATCCATCAACATCAATTTTTGTATCTGCATCATAAAAATGTCCTGAATTAACATCAATTCTTAATATATATTGCAAATTAATGGCATTACTTTTGCTGTGTGCTATACACACACACACACATTCATTTTATTCTACATTTTGATTGCGATGTATGTTCCAGTACAATGACTTCAACATTTAATCAGGCTAATGCTGATGGTCATGGAAAGCAATAAATATTCTATATATTTTCACTGAAAAGATACTGAAAAGATCACCAAGACTTATGATACAGAGACATAGTAAGGTAGAAAGCCAAAAGTTGAAATATAAACTGAGATATACACAGTAGGGTTTAGGTACCAAAATATTCAGGTAAAACAATGACAACAATTTTTTGAGTATTTTTATACTGTGAAGCTTCTTAGGTAAGGAGACCATATCACCACAATTCCATTTTGAACACTGTCCCATTAATGCATTTCAAATGTCTTATTAGGAGCAGCTCTGTGCCAAAGTCTTGGGAGATGAGACAACTTTCCATCTTGAATTTGTACTTTCAAAATTATAAGCATGTTTTTGTTTTAATGCAGAAGACTGAAACAGCACTGAATTCCTCTTATATTACCTGTATCTAATGTATTTTGTTGGCTCAGTTGAGAAAACACTGTTCTTGCTTTATGAAATGCTGAACTCTGCATCTGCCTGCCCTACCAAGGCAGGATTACATGGGATTAAGCCACCAGACACAGGTTCAGTGTTTTTAAAATTGTAAATAAATTTTCTCAGCCTGGGGCTTCAATGCATCAGTTATACACATATGTATAATTCTAAACATAGTTTTCTTAGTGAAACTTGACACCTGTATACCAAGCCTGCTGGATGGGTTAAGAAATCACAGCCAAGGAACCAGTTTTGCTTTAAAGCTTGTAACACCATCATTCTACGATGGTACACTTTGTTATCAATCCATGCATATATATTCCAGAATAAAGCATGGAAATTTTCATCAAAAAACAATATGTCACAAAGGATACTCTTCACTAAATATTCTTCCAATCACTTTCAACGTCAGTAAATGTTTTTTATCCCAACTTTCTTTTCAAATTCGTTAGGCTATCAATCAGACCTGTATCCAGTAAGATATAACTGTGATGGCAGTTTTCAGATACAAGGTTATATTACTTCCTTTATGCACATTAATTTCTTTAAATTAGGGGAAAAAAATCATCTAAGAATATCATATAATCAGGAATATACTAAATCTTCATTTGATTGATGAAGATAAACTTTTCATAATCATAACATTAATAAGAGCTTTGTCTCCTTCAATTTTATACTGCATCGCACAATTACAGTGTATATTATGATATATATGAAGTAAACATCAACTAGGAGTGATCCATGACATTTGTTGTAGAATTATAAATACAATTCCCTTTCATTTACACCCTTTGAATAAAGCCATGGAGTTGCTCTACCTACAGAAAAGATAGGTATTTTCACACTTCACACTGTTGTTCAAAATTGCAAAAATTATCTCTGACAAGCAACTAAATATTTCAAGCAAGTACCAGAAAAGCCTGAAAATGCTTTCCAACGGATGAAACATTCAGTAAGATAGATTTTATTAAATCTCAGTGTCCTAAATTAGATTATATTAGATCTCAATGTCCTATATATTGCAGAACAGATTGTAAAATGATTAGACTGCAGCTGGCATATTCTTAAATGAAAGATTTTCAGGAGAAAACTATTTATTGTTATGGCACTGCGAAATGGTATGAATTGTTTACAGGGAGACTTTTAAAAGTGCTTTAAACATATTTGATTCTTTGCATTTTTTAATAGATAATAATGAAGATTTAGGAAGAAAAATATTATGATTATTATGATTAATGGCTACAGTGTTAATCATAGAAGCATAGAATGCTAGGGGTTGGAAGGGACCTCCAGAGGTCATCAAGTCCAACCCCATTGCAAAGCAGAACCACTTAGGGCTGGTTACACAGGAAGCCTTTTTTTTCCCCACTTTTGTAACCATAAAACAGCAGTTGGGTTAGAAAATAAGCTCCCCAATCCATGTTTTCACTTGAACATTTACATTTTTAATAGAAAATCTTCTTTTCCCATGCCTAATTTGGCTCAAAAAACTTCAACTCTGAATCCAGAATAGAAATTTCTGAGATTAGTCTTTCTCCAAAATCCTTGGGGAAACTGCTAGTTTATAGAATCCTTCTCACTTAAGGAAATCAATATAAGCATTTTAACATTCTGGGCTCTGCATTTACTACAGATCCACAACTCTCTAGGGTAGCGTTCTCAAAGAAGTGAATCATCATTTCTGCCCATGAACTCATTAAGGTTTATTTTTATGAAGAAACCAGCTCATTTATTTATCCTAGGCTTGATCCTATATGCATTGAACACCCAGCCTGAAGGAAGGAACTGAGTATCCCATGGGTGCAAGCCTAAACACCATTATCAGGTCCACACACTGAGCTGAGGAAGATACGCAAGAGACAAATCTACAACGCAACAGTACTGCTCCAGTTACTGCTATAGACTGTAACAGATATGTATAGCCACTAAATGGAATGTTAAAGACGAAGCAGAGGGAATTTAGCTTTTTGAGGAAAACAATGAAAAGAGCAAAAGAAATAAAAAATGCTCCCCTGAGCCATCAAATGCACCTAAAATAGTATATGGGCACATAAATTACTTTACTTCGTAAAGGACCTCCACAATAAATGTAAGAAATACCAATGACATTATTATTAGGTCCTGCTTGACAAACCTGATCCCCTTCTATGACAAAATTACTCTCTCAGTGGATGAGGGAAAGGTTGTGGATGTTGTCTACTCAGACTTTATTGCAGCTTTTGACACTATTTCCCACAGTATTCTCCTGGAGAAACTAGTTGTTTGTGGCTTAGATAGGCATACATTTTGCTGGATAGAAACCGGCTGGATGGCTGGACCAAAAGAGTTAAAGCTTCAATAAATGTGAACTTTCCAGCACAGGCCCTGTGAAGAGTTATATTTTTATCAGTATGAACTGTCTCAATGTTTGGAACAATTGCTTGCTCTGCTATGCACATGGACAAATATGCACATACACCCTCACAACTAGATCCAGGCAAATAAAGAGTATCACCTCTGAAAGGACCTGAATGAACTGTGACTTCTTTTCCTCATCCAGAGGAATACAGCTTGTGGCTGGTGACCAACTGGATTTAACTCCATCATAACTCTTTGGGGCCCAGCCTTAAAACAGATTGTTTTGACACCTGAGTGAAATTTTGACTGCCCTGACTCAGCAAAATACTGTGTCACAGTTATTATACAGGCAGGAACACACAACTCTAGCTTTGATACATTCTGAATTTTAACCACCATATTACTACTTAATCTGAAATTTCTAATATCAGGGGTAGGAGAGGGAGGGTGGTCTTTAAATAGTTAACAGCAGGAAGTGCAACAGAAAATTATTTGATTTATTCAATGAGAAATACAGATAATAACTTCTTTGAATTTTGCATGAGCATAATATTAAAATGGCATTCTGTGCTGTTAATATCAGAAATTTTAGAATGATCCCTCTGGACAAATATGCTTGATCAGGGTCTCTTAATATAATTTTAAACCAATTGTTACTGTAATGCTGTTCACTCTGGTTTTAGATACACATATATGACATAGTCCCATGAAATCCTAATATGCAAAAATAGTTTCTTTCCTTACCCAGTTCTTACTCTGGGTAGATATCCAGCTGAGAATGATTCCAGCTCCTCTGGTGTGGTCACACAGTCTCTGAGCAAACATGGTACACAAATATTACTTTTCACTGGGAGTAACAATTGCAGATGCCTTACAGAGCATAATGCAGCTGTACAAACCCACAGAAAAGGTATTGAAACAAACAAAAAAAGGCTGTATCATGCATTTCCAGTGGCAAAGATAACTGATAAAAATGTGATTATTTTGATTACTTATTTTCAAAAAGTGCTTGGCTCAGGACACCCCTCCAAAATGTCAAACTTTCTTCATACATGCTAGCTCCCACATGTAGAAAAGAACTAGTGTTTGGGAATGGTGTAAATTCTGCCATCCTTAGTATCAGTATTGCTACCATGCTTAATATGAATCTATGATTACACTTCCTTTCACATTACAATATGTCTGTGTGTAAAAAAGCCCAAGTATTCAGATCAAAGTTACATATACAATAACCATTGATCAAAGTTAACTACTGCTAAGTAAAAGAAAACTCCACCCACCGCAGGATACTGAGAGATTTCTGGAAGCAGACACATAATAAATTACCCTCTTATCCACAAAATTAAACCATTTCCCATTTCAAGTTTCCTGTCATGGGATATAATTTGGAAGGACATTTTTAAATTTGCCAAGATTCAGCTTTGACATAAATATGGACATAACACACCCAGCATTTTGTCACTGTCTGCAGTTTCAGAGTCCTTACAGCACAAACAGTTGAACTACCCTGAAATACAATCTCCCTCTGCCACACTGATGGCTTTTCATCAGATTTCATCTCTAAGAACATCTTTGTCATTTCCAGATAAGTTTCAGTTTCATTTTCCATCTTGATAGACTATGGAAACAACATTTCTGGGTGGGGGTTGTTTTGGTATCATGAAGATAAAACTGGCAGTGCTTGTTTTGCCAGTTGGTGGTTCTTCTGCTTTGTTGGTTGTTCTAAATCAGCATACAGCACTTTACAAATATCAATTCAAAATACAAGTTAAAAGCCTTTGTAGAATATTTATACTAAAGCTATTCCTACAGGCAGTTAAGGTATTTTGTAACAGAAAAGTCACAAAATTAACTGAATTCACATTTTGTTTATCAAAGATCATTAATGCTGTCTACAGAGGAAGATTTAAAAAAATACAGAAAATAAAGAAGCTTTAAAGGAAACAATGTGAATCTATGTCCAAATGGGATGTAGGCAATAGTAGTAAAAACTGAAACACTCAAAATCACGAGTCAGCCCTTGGGTACCTCCAGGGAGTACCTGAAGATCAGATATGGTTTCCAGTAATGACATAGTGGTGCATACCTCTACATGAGTCAATCTCACCTATTCTCTGGAGTGATGGGGTTGTATCTCTGTCATTGTATCAACCTGTAGGCAATCCAGGAGGTCTGGTTCTTTCAAGGTTGATAATTAGAAAATGTGGTCAGAAAAAATAATGGGCTGCCATCATTTTTAGGATCCTTTCCTCTTGAAAAAAAAGTCTGGAGAGACTTCTGACCTACTGGCTGTTGAACCGCTTGCCGACCTCAGAGATTACCCAGACTTCCTCACATCCAAACATTTCTAAATCCCTAGGCTTCCCTCTCCTCTCACTGCCATCATGACACACAGAAGGTTACTGACAGGTTGATTTCCCTTCTGTTCAGCTACAAATAGTATCTCTTTAACTTCCAAATCTGAACAGTAGCCCACCGCAGCTAGTGGTGGCTGCAGTCAGTTTCATTCATTAACCCCTCTCTGGAGCATACGTGGTTTGTATCAAATAATGATGATGCTCAATACTGACTTCAGAAGAGCACTACTATTTTAGCTGATGATGTCTATTCCAAGGCGTCTAGGGTAATTCTTCTCTATAAATAACATAATTCCTGAAATTATAAGTTAAACATGGTAAGCTACACAGAAAATATGGGTTTGCCCACTGTTTAGCCTAGTCTTCAGAAAATAAATATGTTAAGGTAGCTGGTAGATCCCTAACATATAAAAGCCCTCATGAAAGACATTTTAATGGGACAAATAAATAAAAGGCTAGTGATTATTCTTCATTCTTCAATATGCCTGACAAGCAGTCTCTGTATCCCATAGAGCAAATCACAAGTGATTTGTCTTTGGAAACTCATAGAGATAGGAAATACATAAAACCAGCTCTGATATCCACCAGTGACAGCCATAAAGCTTCATGAATATACAAGCCATTCAGTTCCTAGCTGGTTACATTATGTTTATAGGGGAACCAGAAACAAAATATTTTTAAAATTTCATTTTCATTCAAAAATTATGTTCCCAAGCACAAACACACACAATAAACACTAAAAGGTTTCAATTAATCCTGATTAATTGAGTCTGATTCTCCTAAGGTATCAGGGGAGTACTTGAATTATTTGCATAATTAAATTTTTATACCCGTGCTGTTTAAGGATTTACTGTGTAACTTGAACTCTACTAGAAAGTAAAATTTAGTTTTATTAGGAGCATGGAAAATACAAAATATCAACCTACAAAATGAGATAAAATAATCCTAGAGAACTGCATCAACAGTGGAGTTACAAGTCTTGTACAAAGCAAGGTCGAGTATAATCTCTAATTTGTGATGCAGAAGCAGAAGCAGAAGACAAGGAAACCTCTCTTCTTCAATTTCAGAGCATGGGCAACTTCCATCTTTTGCACTTATGCAAAATCCTATAAATCTGCTCAGTTTCATTGACTATAAATTAAGGTACAGGTATTGCCATCTCAATATAGACAGCAAAAAGGCAAAAGTGTATAGCACTGGCACCCTGAAAGACAACTGCAAGCACGCTAATGAAGGTTGCTGACTTGAGCCAGCGGCAGAATTGTACTGAGAGACCTGATGCCAAAACACCCATGGGAATCTGGGTAAAATGGAATAGGTAATCATAAAATGGCGTAGGCAATCCTGTGGTAGGTAGTTCTTAAACATTTCATGACTTAGAAGAGAAACAAACTAACCAGCTATACATGATGCTAGGCTATATTCATAGACACTGTAATTGTCATTTTCTTTCGTTCCTTCCCCAAATGTGTCTTAACCTGTAGCTATTACAGACACAAGCACACGCACACAACCTTACATCACACAACAGTCTCTTACCAAGAACTATTCAAGCAGCACTTATAGCCCTGAAACTTTAGGCAAGGACTGATATGTTCAGTTATTACATGGCCACATCACTTTTTATATGACACAAACTATATGTGCTGCATAAAATGAGCCATATAATTGCACATTCACAAGACTAAGTAGCAGATGGTAAAACCAGATTGTCTTCCCCCTCCTTCACATTTTCATAGCACCTAATATAGCAGGGCTTTGACTTCAAGCAAGGTATCACTCTTAGATAATTTCACTGTGAAATAAGACTGAATGGAATACAAATTACATAACTGATTAAATAAATACAGTCCTTTAGCTATTGTTCATACAGTGGATGATGCATATCTGATACATGTATGGTAGTTTAATATTCTGGAAAGGAATAACTGCTTCAAAAGATTGCACATCTGGGAACAGTGTCATCTACATCAGCGCTGCCTACCACATTGTTACCCTGAGGTGGGCACTAGCTTTAAAGATTACATTTTAGATCTCAATGCCTCTATGCTGTGTCAGAGTGAAAAATGTGTGGCTTGGCCAGTGACTTGATCTGTCTTCCTTACACCATTAGCAGCCCTATCTATACATACTATGCTGCTCTGGGGCTGCACTAACCCATGAGAGTTCCCTTGAGTTATTATTAACAGACAGTATGTCTCCAGATCTCTATAAATTACTCACACCATAATAAATACACTACAATCTGCACACTATTTATTTAAACAGAAAAAAAAAAAAAATCTGAGTTTTTTTCCAGATCTAAATCTTCTAGGCAAATAACTTCAGTCAATTTTGTCTGCAGAGACTACTGCAAAGGAATCTGTCTGTAAAGATGTTTCAGACCATCATTCCTCTAACATCTGAAAATGTATATGCAATGTGTCATTCATGTAAATATTTAGACATTTGTCTTTGGTAGAAATTAAGAAAAACATCTAGGAAATGTCTTTTGTGACTAGGATGTGGGATGAGAAAGATGTGTAAAAGAAGGGGGGGAAGGGGAGGGAAAGAAAAGAACAAGATGTAAAGTATCAAAATAGCCTGAAAAATTGATGTTTTTTAGGTCTTTATGCCCCTACAGTACATGTAAGTCAACTGAATACTGAAATTGCTCACTAAAGCCACCCCTTTAATTTGGGCCTCCTTTTTCCCATTTTTAGTACCCTCAGAGAATCTTAACTGTCAAGTCACAGAATCACAGAATCACCAAGGTTGGAAGAGACCTCAAAGGTCATCAAGTCCAACCTGTCACCACAGACCTCATGACTAAACCATGGCACCAAGTGCCACATCCAATCCCCTCTTGAACACCTCCAAGGATGGTGACTCCACCACCTCCCTGGGCAGCCCATTCCAGTGTCGAACGACTCTCTCAGTGAAGAACTTTCTCCTCACCTCAAGCCTAAACTTCCCCTGATGCAGCTTGAGACTGTGTCCTCTTGTTCTGATGCTGGTTGCCTGGGAGAAGAGACCAACTCCGTCCTGGCTACAACCACCCTTCAGGTAGTTATAGACAGCAATAAGGTCTCCCCTGAGCCTCCTCTTCTCCAGACTAAACAACCCCAGCTCCCTCAGCCTCTCCTCATAGGGCTTGTGTTCGAGGCCTCTCACCAGCCTCATTGTGCTTCTCTGGACACGTTCAAGTGTCTCAATGTCCTTCTTCAACTGTCTAAGCAGAAGATCACGTTCAATAGAGTCTATCACTTTTAATCATGTCTAAATAATTACTTGAGTTGCAACTGGTCTTATACTTTCACAACCTTATGTGGCAACAGAGTGATCTCCTCAGAATAGATTTCCTGAATGAGAGTGCTCTTGGTCTATGTTTGCTATTGTTTTGGTTTCTTCAACTTATAAATCGCAAAGCTCCATGCAGATTTTACTGGATACGAAGTTTGATGCCTAAAACTCAGAATGGCCTTTCCACATGCTGCTAATGGCAAATGGAATAAACTGCACACTAACCCATCCCTTTTTTTATTTAAAAAAAATAAAATAAATAAAAAATTAGTCACTACCTTTGAATCTGTGCTGTGTTACACTCATCCTGGGGGGAGGGCTGCAAGAGCTCTGCTTCCCCCAGGAGACAAAAGAAACCTGATCCAGGTGAAAAGAGAGGGACCTGGTTTCCCCCTCCCAGGAGGAGGGCGTCCCTCAGGTCAAAGGCGGGCTATTCCACTCCCCCTTCCTGTCCAGCAACCCTATAAAAAGGAGGACACTGCTGCCATTTGTTCTCTTTCTTCTACCTCACCTGCTAGAGAGGACCAACAGCTGTGGCCAGTCTCCTGATTTCTCCAAGTGGTCAGGACTGGCCTTTCCCTACTGCATCCATGCTTCTCTAAAGGACTGAAATCCACACACATCCAGGGAAATACAAGACCATCCAGGCTTGGTTTTGTATATTTTCCTATTTATCCTTATTCCTTACCCTTGTAAACCCTCCCTGTTGCTGATATATATAGTTAAAAAATTTACTTCTACTTCCAAACCAATTCCAGATTATTTTGGGTAAATTTGCCTCCTTCTCTTTTCCCCTACCCTTCTTTTTCTTTCTCTCCTTTTTCCTTATCATAGTATCATAGTATCATTCAGGGTTGGAAGGGACCACAAGGATCATCTAGTTCCAACCCCCCTGCCGTGGGCAGGGACACCCCACACTAGATCAGCCTGGCCAGAGCCTCATCCAGCCTGCTCTTAAACACCTCCAGGGACGGGGCCGCAACCACCTCCCTGGACAACCCATTCCAGGGTTTCACCGCTCTCATGGTGAAGAACCTCCTCCTCACATCCAGCCTGAATCTCCTCACCTCCAGCTTCATTCCATTCCCCCTAGTCCTATCACTACCTAAGATCCTGAGAAGTCCTTCCCCAGCCTTCCTGTAGGCCCCCTTCAGATACTGGAAGGCCACAATTAGGTCACCTCAGAGCCTTCTCTTCTGCAGACTGAACAGCCCCAACTCCTTCAGTCTGCCCTCATAGGAGAGGTGCTCCAGCCCTCTGATCATCCTCGTGGCCCTTCTCTGGACACGTTCCAGCACCTAGACATCCCTCTTGTAATAGGGGCTCCAGAACTGGACACAGTACTCCAGGTGGGGTCTCACCAGGGCTGAGTAGAGGGGGAGGATCACCTCCCTCGACCTGCTGGCCACACTTCTCCTGATGCAGCCCAGGATCCGATTGGCTTTGCGGGCTGCAAGTGCACACTGAGAGCTCATGTTGAGCTTCTTGTCCACCAGCACCCCCAAGTCTCTCTCCTCAGGGCTACTTTCCAGCCAGTCACTGCCCAGCCTGTATTTGTGCGTGGGATTGCCTCGACCCAGATGCAGGACCCTGCACTTGCTCTTATTGAACTTCATGAGGTTCAAGGAAAAGGACAGGGAGGTGGGTGGAGGAATTCTCAGTTTGTTACCATCTGAGCTCTTAAACTCAGTTAAGGCTCAAACCACTACAGAATCAGAGTCTTAAAAAGTTTTAAAAATAAAAAAAAAAAAAAAAAGGGGGTGGGGGGTGCAGGGCTAGGGGTTGAGTTTGCTCATCCAAACCAGAAGCAGTCCTTTCAAAATCATAGTTTGAGTGTTCCATCCCTTTATATTTTTATAGGGGAAGAACAATTCAAAAAGCAAATCAGAACACAGCCTTGTTCTTTCTGTTTTACAAAAATGCTGTGTCATGATACTTTGCCCCAGAAACACACTTGCAGGACAATCATGCCATTGCCTTTCAGAGACCTACAGGTTATTTTAAAACAGAATCGTGTTCACAAGTGAAACTGGCTGGGATCAACTTTAACTGCCTATAAAATGAAATATTAAAAAATATATATATATATCTGTTTTTCTAACTGTTACCACCATTATGACCTTGGGCAGTTCTATTTCCACATTTTATTGTCTCTGAACTAACTCTAATATTATAGTAACTGCTGTAATATCAGGAGATCTGCTGCTGCTACTCTGCACCTAACTGAGCTTTAAAATGGAAATAGATGGTACTATATTTTGATCCAAATATATACCTGAAATTCATCGTTGCTTTCCCCAGAAGAGGAGCTATAGCATTTCATTCCATGGTGGACACATACATTTTTTGGGCTTATGAAATCAGTTGTTATTAAAATACTGTCCTCTTTCAATAAACACAGTTTCCTTAATGAGAGGCTAAAGGCACAACCACTTAATTGTGTCCCTCTGCTGGACAGGGTTTCATGTCTCTAATTACCATGTCTCTAATTACCTGGTTTGCATCTCTAATTTTAGTCCAACTTGCCAAGTACAGCTCCAGCAGCACCCTGGAGCTCATTTACCCCAACATGCATAAGCAGGATCAAGCATATCATCTTTCCATTTGGAACCCAGTTGCAGCACAGCTCTACTCAACAGTGCTAGGTTCATGAAATTTAGTAGAACATTACTAATGTTGCATTTATAATCACTAAGCAAGGAACTTTGCAAGGAAGAACTATGGTGGGATGAAGGGTGCAGTTATCGTGTATAAGCCCAAGGAATAGATACACTAAACATAAATGTACTGGATACTGTGCAGAAGAGGGTAAACATGTACAAAACTACCTTTGATGTTGCTCTGTTATTGCCTGGAAAATCATAGCAACAACACAGACTCAGATAATACTACTTTTTCTGATAAATTAAATATTTTTTTCCTGTTTATCAAAGTATTGAATTGTTCTTTCAAACAGAATAAGAAAAATAAATTAGCCAAAATATTACTTTGAAATAAAAAAAAAGATGAAATTGGTTTTAGGTTTCTTTTATATTTTCTATTTTAACCCTTTCTTAGAAGTGGAAAATTTCCCCTATTCAGTTTACAAGCATAACTTGTAAAGTTCAGAAAGGTGAATTTCAGGATATTTTAGCAACTAGAAATTCAAACCTGTCAATTAGAAATTATTAATGATAGAAAACTCTATAAATATTATTCTGAGACCTTGAGCAGATATCTTACCATGAATGCAGTGCTTCTGAGAAATCTGAGACTGATCAGTCAAGGGTTTGACAACCTAACCTTTCCTAAAGGGAATTTCATAGAAATGAAAATAACCTTGTATGAAAGTTGGCAGAGAATGGGTCACTGCTATCTGCAGCACAGGTGCACTGAAGGAAATGCATTGGAAACTGTCCAGTATGACACAAAAAATCTGCCTCAGTGTGTAGTTTCCAGCAAATGATTGTGAGCTGCTCTGGTGTCCAGACAAGGTGCCTTTCACATTTATCATCAAAATGTCCACAAAGTTTCAAGTGAAGAGCAAAACCAAAGTTATTTCCCATACTGGGCTTGCTCAGGCTACACAATTTTACCTTTTGTGCAGGTTCGTAGCTCTATCAAAGCTCAGAGAGAAAATTATGTGAAATTCAATGCCTACTTGACATTTAAATTATTGAAATTTCACCATACAAAAGATAACTTCTAAAATGAGAACTCTCTGCACTTAACAGAAACTTCCTAGAAACCTGAGGCTCGAAGGACCAATTTCACCCAGAGTTACATAGACACTGCAAAGGTAAATACAGGCCCAGGATTTTACTCTTCAATGCAAGTATTCCAACCAGAAGTTTAATGTATTTAACATCCTGCCAAGCAAATTCACAGTGGGACTTCTTTTTTACATACTGTAGAAGCTACATGGCCAACATGACAGCCATTTTGTAGGATACAGAAGCTTGTAGACAGACAAAAGCTTTGTACAGAGAGTGCCAGTTATGTGGTTTTGAGTAGAGACAGCTCTAGTAAAATTATTCCTCACTTTCTGCAGACATGCTGATGGATGAGCATTAAAGGATGGAGAAGTACAGTTTCAGCAGACATTCAGCCTTTCCATTAGTTCATTTAGTGGACAGTATAGATCCATCAAGGTTGTGGAGATAAGGTGATCTTAAAGGTCTTTACCAACCAAAACTATCCTATATTTCTCTAATAACTGTCATGGACAGTCTGAGTTTCTGCACAGGGCCCACCAACAGTGTGATTTAGAAGCAAGATCAATGAAGTGCAAAAAAATTATTAGTCTTTTCCTTGACAAAGCATCAAGGAAAAACGTTCATGAGGGAAAGAGAATTACCATGGACTTTCCCTCTCCCAAGTTTTTATAGTGCAATCTGAGAACAGTAGCAATGCAATCTTTCCAGTTTACTGTTGAAGTGGCAAGCCTCCTTGACATCCAGCTGGGACAGCCACTGTAGGTAGAGATGGGGACACTGAAGTGCTGGAAATTAAGACTCTCAAAATCATAAGTCTAGAGTGTTCTTCAAGAGGTACCTGATAGAAAAAGCCAGTGTTCCATCATCTTGAATTCAGAAAAGCCAAATGGCTCCTATCAGATACCTGTAAAGTGTGGAAGACCTAAAAATGAAAGGCACATTTGAGAACAGTAATTTCACTTCTTTGTCAAAAGCTGAGTATTAAATTAATACAGGAGAAGATATTTGTTTGATTCCCCTATTGTTTGTATTTACAGCTGAAATTACCTTTCTTTTGCCAGTAATATAAAAGGCAGAGAAAGATTCAGTAACACATTTTCATGACCACAAATGCATCATCCAAGTAGGACTAGCAGCAGTAATTGGTATGTGCTTTTCAGTTAAAGTTCATCACCTGTATCTGAAAGAGGCAGACACACATTCACCAGGCTAAGTTAAAAGCTATCAGCCTTGCACTGTAAAGCAATAACTATTTTCAAATCACTTTCAAACCATCCAGGTGTTCCTTGTTCACATCAGAGCACAAAAGCTTTCCTGTGCCTGGAAATGATCAGTATGGTTATCAGGCTCTATGGGTGACAAGACACAGATTCATTTTTTTACAGCTTGTTTTATATGCATTGCTGTCATGACAATATTTTGATATCTCCAGAGATGAATACAGGGTTCTTTAAGTGCCAAGAGAAACGCCAGCTTTCTGAGGAACAGAACGCTGAAAATCTGTAGGAGGTTTTACATTTTCAGCTGCAGATACACATTTCCATCACAAGGGAATCTGGAATGGTAATTCAGCACTAGCTTAGTATTGCTCACAGTTTTGCATCAGCTGTGGATTTTATCTAAATTTGTGACCAGGGGCCATAGATGACATAGAATAATTTTGCATGTCACAGTGCAGAGTTTTCTTGCCCTAACAAATCTCTGGGCTTGCCATTCTGTTTAAAGAGATAGCAATGATATTCATTACACTGCTAATGTTAGTAGACTTTTTTCTTTAATATCATAATAATTTCAATGGCATATTTTCATGGACCAGATGGCATTCCTTATGCTTTTATTTCTCTGAGATAATATCTGCTCCAATCTCAATCTCTCCTTATTTTTCACAACAAGGACAATTAGCTATTGGAATAATCTCCTCAGGGAAATGTTGGGGTCATCAACATTCACAGCTTTAATTTGACTGATCAGGGTGCTGAGCCATCTTGTCTAGACTATTTTTCCAAGACAATTTGCAGCAGAACCTTGAGGTTCCTTCCAACCTGGTAGTCTATGATTATATCAGCTATGCCATATTAGATTTAGATACTTTTTTTCCTGATGCTATTCATTGCCAGCATTCTATTGTATTACTTAATTGCATTATTACATTTGGAAAGTTTCTAGCAAATAGGATTATTTTCCTTTGAGTCTTTGTGCCCATAATTTAAAATCACAACTCTCAGTAGTGAAACGCAGAAACCGCTATACACAAAAGCAGAATGAGCAGTGCTTCTGTCACAATATGTAGTAATTGGAGATCATTTGGATGTGATAGGTCTCCAAAGCTGGGAGGGGGAAATGAAGCAAACATACCAGAAGAACTAAGAATTCCAGCTATACACAATGCAAGAGTGAAGTTAGAAGATAATTTAGTTCCAAACTTTTCCATCTTTTATTCCCATAGTTTCTCATGGAGTATAATTCATAGTCAGAAGACAGATGCAACCATGTGTTTTCCAACTGATAGTTCATTTGCACTGTATTAATTTAGATGGAGATTTTTTAAACCATTTAGATGTAGTTCTAATAAGCAAGGCCTAAGGGACTTGAGAAGCCTACATTCTCAGAAACGTTGAGACTTTTCATGTTTATAGTCCTTACTGTGTCTACCTTGAACAAGTAGAAATTTCTTTGCTTATGCTCCAAGTCAAGAGGATGGGAATCGGCTTCAATCCATTCAGAATGTAATGCAGCTAGTGTGGTTTCATCAGGGGGACACTAAGCTAATTGGCAGTGTCTAACATTAGCTCAGGAATGACATTACAAGGCCACCTGGCTTCTAGACCAGATTTGATTCACATCTGGCCAGTCCAGAGAAGGGCAGAAGTCAGCCCCAAGTCCTTTTTACATTAAGTTTCAGTCTTTAATTGTGTAAGCCACATAATACCAAATGGAGTCATTCTCCTTGTTCTCTGAATATGTTTATGAGAACATGTACTTGCCTCCCTGATACTAATTCTGCTTTAAGATTGGAGCATGGCTCTAATTCTATATTTTAAAGTCTGTAAACCTCTCAAAATGCAGTTGCATATTCTCATGTTAATTTACAGGCCCTGCCATTTTAGTAGCAGGATATCTCTGCCTGTTTCAAGATCCCTGTGACATTGCAGCAGTGATTTGCAGCTCTGTGTACTGTAGGATGCACAATCTCATCACTTCTGACAAGGGTAGGTAGGGTAGTGGCTGATCACGAGAAGTAAAACCAGCAAGCTAGATGGACTCTCATTTCACAGAGAAACTAAATGAATTATCTGCATTGCTGTCCACTGCAGTGAACAGCTGAAGGGTTCCTATAACAGTTCAATTATTAGAAAAGGAACTTACAATGAGGATTTCAATCTGTCTTCCTGTCAGAGCAGCAGAGGTGAGAATGACCAGTGACTAAGTGCACAGAACACAATTTCAATCCTAGAAAGAGATGGCAGGAGGGAGGTATGGGGTAGAACATAAGGACAGCCATTCTGGTGCACAGAAGACTACAAACAGTACTGAAAAGATTTACAGGGAATGACTTGCCAATGCAAACCAAAAGGCAAGTATCTTTCTTTATGCACTGCACAGTAAACTGTATGCCAGTTTAAGCCAGGTACATTCTAGAGACACAAGACCAAAAAGAGTAATTACCTAAATCTATAGGAAATGGGTCCATTATGGGTTAATGTTATGAACAACAAGCTGAGCTTTGTTACTTGCATTCCTGCCTCATATTGGTAAGTTCCTTGAGTGGTGTAAAAGTATTACCAATACTTCTTTTCAGTGTAAGTCAAGACATACTATAACTAGCAAGTCAGCAATCCATGTAATAACACAGACCAGGTCAGTGTTCAGTCAGAAGACATCACCTTTGCTGTCTCTAAGATGAACCAGAATGTCAAAAACACAGCAAGTAGTTTGAACATCAGCTAAAGCTTTTTCCAGTTCAAGCTCAGAAATTTAGAAACCCTATCTAACAAACTTGAAAGTCTATATTAAATAGATCATTCAATTCCCTCCTGATTCTAGCATGAGACAGACTGTTTCACTTTTAAAGGACCTTTTTCTCATTTGCATGACTTCTGTGAATAACTAGGAAGTTCAAACTTAAAATAATTTCCTTTTAGATCTTGAGGTTGCCCTTTTCCTCTTGAATAAAGCCTTTCTTGTATAATCAGCTCATTTTTTAGAGATTTGGGTTTTTTTAATACAGAAATTGTTTCTTTTGGGGTTTGGATATAGTATTCAATAAAAATACAAAGAGATAGAATGTACTTTGTAACATCATTGCTTAGGGAAAAAGAGAGAGCAAGAAACATAAAGTATCCATCCCCCTAAACTTTTTTTTCTTTAACATAGTATGCAGGTGTGATAGCAAAAACATCTCTGCTACTAATACTACATTTCAAATTGAAAACTGACAATAATCCAACTGGATGCCAGCAAACCACACTTTCACAAACCAGAAAAATTGCAGCAGATTTAATAACGAGAGAAGCAAAATAGAGCTGCAGTTTAATTGTCAATAAAATATGCTACCTTAACAAGAATGTACAAACCAAACTGTCAGCATCCATGCTACAAGATTTATAATGCAAATGGTTGATAACAGACTCTGAAGGAATCAATAAAATAGCCAGTGGGGTCACAGACATCAAGTATATGCTCTTAAAAACAATTTTGCAAAGAAAGTAACTTGCAGGCAATGTTTTATACAGGTACTGCCATGCATATTATCCATTCATAAATGGATTTAAAACAGAGCACTAAGAGATATATTCATCCTACCTGGCTGTAAGTAAAAGAGAATTGCATGACCCACAATAAAAGAAGCATCTGTAAGGCAGCATCTGGAAAAACATTAACTGTTTGAAATCAACAGGCCTGGATAATTTGCTGGGAAGTTCTCTAAACTACTTTTAGCAAATCTGAAAATCCATGAAAATCCTGAAGTACCAAATGTTCCCACTGTTACTGCAGTGTTGCAAACAATTAAAGTGATGACTGGGAGCTGGTCAGCCTCATGCAAAGAGTGGAATAGTTGACTTGTAACTGGCAAAACAGATTCAGCTTTCATCGATGCCAGTCAACACTCAAAATATAAAACTGCTGCTTACCTGGCAAGTTGGTCCTGTGAAAACAACCCATGTTTTCAACAGAGAAGTACAAAATGACCAACAGGACAGTGTGGAATTAATACTTCAATTACCATAATGATGTCCACATTAAAAAATGTTCAGATGTCAACTCATCACTTTTCTAGTGAAGCAGAGATGATGGTTCCCTGACTGAAAACTTTTTCCTGTTTTGGTATTTTGTTTTGGTTTTTTTCCTTCTGTGGATATAAATCACACCTTAACAACAAATACAACAGATTGTAATAATATCATTACAGTTGTTTACATTCATCTCATTCCTGGCAAAACCCATTTCAGCTTGTTCCTGCTCTGTTCTTTGCAACCCCAAGGCTGCTTCAGATCTGTACTAGCTTCACATCACTCTTCAAATGGCTTTTGCCAACAAAACATAGGATGAATTATACTTCACAGCATCTCCTCTTTCCAAACATGGCAGGCACTCAAAAACAAAATAAAACCTAACATATCAAGAACATAACAGAAGGTGGTACTGAGCTGGCTGTACTAGCTATACCTCTGCCACAGACTCCTCCCTAATGCAAGTGACTCTATCGACTTCCATCGGTTATCCTGCTCTTAAGTATTATGCAAGGGTTGGATCAAGAGTTGAGACTTTGTCCAAAACACCGGAAGTGAGCTCTGGGTAGACAGCAAATAATCATCCAGATGTCTGTGCTCAAGTCAGCAAGTGGACTGCCTTTAAATAACAATAACGTGTTTTTTTCTGACTATATGGATAACGTTATTTTAATGAAGTACTCCAGAAATTATTCTCATTCCTCGAAGGCCTTTGTCACAAGACGGTGATGCTACATCAAATACTAATGTCAAGCCCCAGACATTAACAGTTATTGAAAGGTAAATCATCTTATAAAGAGTGTTTGGAAATACACTACACAAAACTTTAGTAATGAAACATTAAATGAACTGCAGAAGCTGCCTGCTTCTTTTCACTTTTTTTGCAGGAAAAATATGTTGTTTTGCTATTTAATTTTATGTCCTTTCTCATTAACAAAGGCATCTCTGGATTTCCATATTCACACAAACACTGTGCCTGCTGTTGAATATGAAACATGGAAAGTTTTGTCATTCTAGCTAGACTTGTCTTTGTAAAGCTCAACTTTCTTCTGTTTTATTGACTTCCTTGTGTTATTCTAAGACCAAAAGTAAAGACAGCTTAATATTGCCACCAAATCTGCAGTGTTAGACTGCAAAAAGCACATTACTGTTATAGAGCAGCCCCGGAACTCAGGGATAGCAGAAAGCTAATAACCCACCAGACTCAAGACATAGACATATTCAGCACATTCAGCAGATGTTTGAGAATATTATCTAATTCTAAAGGCCAGTATCCAAACACAAGCAGTAAGAGATCCATTTACTCTTTTCAGTTACTCTAAATGTTAAGATGCCTATGATTTTTCTCCCCCTGTATTTTCTTAGAGTTTTTGTGCACTTTCACGTTGCACATTAACATTTCAATAAAAATATGACAAAACCCCAGAAGGTCTGAACTTGATAGATGAGGATGAAAAGACGTGTGGAAAAAAAGAATATAAATGTGCCTTTTTTCTTCTAGTATGCTGATGCACTACCAATTTAAAGGGGTAAAGGTCAAAATTGTGTAAAGAATTTAATTTTAACAGAAATAAGTATGTCTCTGATATTTTAGAACATATATTCTTTAATTCAAATGGGGAAAATGTGTATTTCCTGTGCAACTGTACCATTCATTAAAGCCATAATGGCAAATTGATAAGATACTCATTCAAATAAGATTTGGACCACTTGTCTTTTCCAAAATCAGTATGGTTTTGGTGTTCTTAGGAGCAAAATTTGGTCCCAGGCAATAAGTACACTGGAAAAGATATTTCCTTCCAAAAACCTCAATCATTATTTCGACTGTTTTCAGACACACTGAATCTACCTTTGACTTGCAGCTCAAGCTCTACAGCCCATTATTCTGAATACATCAAAATTGTAGTGCTATGCATTTTAATGCTGAATAAAAAACAAAGGAATATAAAAAAATTGGTCACATTACACTATCATTAACAGATTTTGTATTCAGACCTTTGGCACTACTTTTTAATAATACACTTTCAGTATGTAATTCAATAGATTTAATTTTACACTTATAGCTATGTTATTTCCACCAACTCACTCCCTCACACAAAAAAGTGTTGTGGTATAAAAACTAATGCAGATATATCTAGCCTAAATGGGAATTTAGAATAGAATAGAATAGAATAGGTTGGAAGAGACCTTCAAGATCATCGCATCCAACCTATCATTCAACACCACCTAGTCAACTAAACCATGCAACCAAGCACCCCATCAAGTCTCCTCCTAAACTCTTCCAATGATGACAACTCCACCATCTCCTTGGGCAGCCCATTCCAATGGGCAATCACTCTGTCTGTAAAGAACTTAATTATATCAATAAAAATTACATCCTCAGACTGCTGACAATTATTATATATATGCAAAGACCAAAAATGTGCATTGAATTTAAAAAAAATAAAAAAAAAACCAACCCACAAACATATTTCTGGGCTGCAATCTGTTTCATAGGAGGGCGTTTAACATGGAGCTGGAAGCTGTGCATTTGAAGCACCATGCACAGAACTGCTAACCCACCAGAAAGTGCAATGAAATGCCTCCAGTTCTGCTGCAGCCACTGTGGACATAAAGGTGACACACAGCAAACCCAATAAATCTGGGAGCTGACCATGCATTTCCAGATTAATAATCATAGTGTATATACTGTTAAAAGGAACATAAATATCTCTTGACTCATAATAGATTTTGCTATCCCTTAAATTTGAGTCTTTATACACACCCATGATTTAAATCCTCCAAATGCTTTAAATGGGATTTCTATTTAATAAAACCTAACAAAGTGAAGAAAGCTGATCATGCAGAATAATCCAAAAAGACAATTCCGAGAGTGTTCATAGAGCCTGAGAAACTGAAAAGATCCAAGAAATTACTGAATAATGGTTGAACATGGACAGAATGAGATCTGAAACAGCGTTACCAAGATTATATAATTTTCAAATGCATTTTGTTAAATGCAAATAACTTTGGAACTAAAATTCTGTTTTTCTTCAAATTAGATTTGCTTTGTAGCTTTATTCAGGAGTCAGTCCAACTGACTGAAGAAAATCAGTTTGCTAATTTTAAGTTAAAAGTATTTAAAGGAGCAAATCGTGGAACTAATTCATGTAAGAATGGATAAAGTCAATGGGAGAGTCTCCAAACCTCCCAGCACAGCTTTAGCTTTGACCAGTTCTAACAATAGAATAGAATAGGAATAGAATAGGAATAGAATAGGAATAGACCAGACCAGGTTGGAAGAGACCTTCAAGATCATTGCGTCCAACCCATTATCCAACTCACCTAATCAACTAAACCATAAACCAAGCACTCTATCAAGTCTCCTCCTGAACACCTCCAATGATGGTGACTCCATCACCTCCCCAGGCAGCCCATTCCAATGGGCAATCACTCTCTCTGTGTAGAGCTTCTTCCTAACATCCAGTCTAAACCTCCCCTAGCACAGCTTGAGATTGTGTCTTCTTTTTCTGATGCTGGTTGCCTGGAAGAAGAGACCAACCTCCACCTGCCTACAACCTCCTTGAGGTAGCTGTAGAGAGCAATAAGGTCTGCCCTGAGCCTCCTCTTCTTCAAGCTAAGCAACCCCAGCTCCCTCAGTCTCTCCTCATAGGGCTTGTGTTCCAAACCCCTCACTAACTTTGTTGCCCTTCTCTGGACACACTCCAGCAAGTCAACATCCTTCCTAAACTGAGGGGCCCAGAACTGGACACAGTACTCAAGGTGTGACCTAACCAGTGCAGCAAACAGGGGGAGAATCACCTCCCTGCTCCTGATGGCCACACTGCTCCTGATGCAGGCCAAGAGGCCATTGGCCCTCTTGGCTGCCTGGGCACACTGCAGGCTCATGTTCAGCCTACCATTAACCAGTACCCCCAGGTCCCTCTCTGCCTGGCCGCTCTCCAGCCACTCTGACCCCAGCCTGTAGCACTGCATGGGGTTGTTGTGGCCAATGTGCAGAACCCGGCACTTGGATGCGTTAAATCTCATGCCGTTGGACTCTGCCCATCTGTCCAGCCTGTCGAGGTCTCTCTGCAAAGCCTCTCAACCCTCTAGCAGATCAACTCCTGTCCCCAGCTTGGTGTCGTCAGCAAATTTACTGATGATGGACTCAATGCCCTCATCCAGATCATCAATAAAGATGTTAAAGACCATGGGACCCAGCACTGATCCTTGGGACACGCCACTAGTGACTGGCCGCCAGCTGGATGTGGCACCATTCACCACCACTCTCTGGGCTCAGCCCTCCAGCCAGTTCCTAACCCAATGCAGTGTGCTCCCATCCAAGCCATGGGCTGACAGCTTGGCCAGCAGTTTGCTGTGGGGGACAGTGCCAAAGGCCTTGCTGAGGTCCAGGTAGACTACATCCACAGACCTCCCCACATCCACCAATGTTACAGACACATTAATATGAAAGGAATGTAGTCTGAAAACACTGGGTCATTATTACACTATTTAGAGAGCTAAGATTCAAAGTACAGTATGTGCCAAAAATAAAGCTAATCTTTAAAATAAATAGCTATTAGTTTTTAAATGTTCAAGCATTTAAAACTAGCAAGCAGGTCAGGTAAAAGGACAGATGAACAATAGTACAACTGAATGGTCAAAAATAAATCACTGCCCCTTACACCCATGGTATTTTACTTTGATTAAAACTAAATTAAAACCAAACTTTTTTTCTCAGCCCAAACAAGACCAGTAATGCTCAGCGTGTCTTTTTGCAATCAGTTTTCCCAGAAGAAAATGGAGATAATTTTTTTTTCTTATTAAGAAGTAATATATTCTTTCACCTCAAATTAATTCAGAATTGATTGATGGGAAAATTAGAATGTAATTGTGGATTTTTTATTTTTTTTTGGGCCAATGGGGAAACGCTGTACAAAACTGTGGTATTCAGAGACATTTGTTGCTATGGAAACTGTTTTGCAACCTTAAATGTGACAGCAAGCACCAGGTGCTATCCGTAATGAGACTTAAAGGTAATTACGAAATGTAAATAAAGTTTGCTGCCAAAGCAATTTAGCAATAAGGATGGACTGAGACCAAGTATCATTTCCAGGCCTGAAGGACAAACCTCTGTCTGGATAACACAACAAAGAGAAGGTGCAGCGTGGCGGTGGCCAGTTCACAAGCCACACAGTGTTGCTGAACAGATCCTGCTCACAGCCCCCATGCTCAAGGAAAGGATCCAAGCTGTGCTGTACAGCAGGATTTACAAGTGAGTGCAAAGAAGGATGCATCTCTGGGAGAAACAAGGGACAGAATAGACACCAGACTTCACCCAGTGGTTTCCAGGAAAATGCCTTTTGCTCTCTTCACCTACTGCAGTTTGAGGATCCTGTGTAAACTGGTGACTGGTGGTCGGAGATTATGCCACCTGGCAACAAGATTCACGGGGAAGTAGGGGAAAGGCTGAGGGCTTGCAATCTGTTTAGATGCAGTTCCTGCTGCACTCGTTTCTGAAGAATTGCATTGCTTCACGCTGGATGTGGTTGACATCAGCTCTGGGAAGCCCTTACAAAGAATCCAAAAGCACTGAGTCCTTTGACACTGCTTTAAGTTACAGGATTATCCTAAAGAGGGTATGTCTCATACATCAGGACATGGGAATTCAGATGTTTGGGTAGGTAAGGAACATGGTGGTACTGTGGCAGAGGAAGAATGAAGACAGCACTAGGGTCTGGCTTTATAAGACATAGAGAATTTTGTAAGACAACTTACACAGAGCTGGTAGGTTCTTCATTAGGGAAGAAGTTCAAAGAGTAGTGGGGACATAAACGAATGAGAAGATTCAGGAACATTAAGACTCACCTGCTTGCCTGTGTTGAAGAAAGTGCTTCTTTGTCCCTGAGCTCAGGGAACTCGCATGCTTTTTAGATAGGCTCTATTTTCAGGGTAGAGGCAGTGTGAAGCTGACACACCAAACTCATTTCTACCTTTTTTCACAGATAACGCTCGGGTCCCTAGCCTTTCTAGTCCTGTGTGGCAAGTCTGAAAGCAGCTAACGAGCACATTCAGTATATAGGATCCACAGGTGGAGAAACCAGCTGGTAGTGTTGAGAAGTCAATTGAATTCTCTCCAAATCAGGTCATTTTGGTAGATAAATCTTTACAGTATTTGCTTGAAGAAGACTCTAAACAGTTCCATTGCTTAAAATTAACTATATTTCTATTAGATACTTTTGAGTTTCTTAGCTATTCAAACCAGTGCTTAGAAATTCTGAACCAGTACCTGTTTATGGAGCCATCTCAGAGCCAGCTGTTTCACTTCAGGTGAAGAAAATAATTGCCTGTAACACTGACTTCACCTCCATCAAGGGTATGCCCATCCAGAAAATCACCACAAAGAGAAGCTCAGTCCCATCTGTCTTCACCCTCCTGCAGCCATCCCTGACCACTGTAACCAGTTCGAAGGCTACCTTAAAGGTTATCAGCTCAGCTGCCAGCAATTACAACCTGTTGGTTTGCTCAGACGTTTCTAAGCCAAGTCTCAACATTAATGACTGACATTGAAAGAGATCATTACAAAAAACAAACTCACTCATACAAGAAAAAATTTTCCCAACCTGCCCACATGCTATAGAGATCATCCAGCTGCTGCCTGCAGAAATGTTTCTCATTACAGTCACATAAACTCCAAACCACTCCATGACTGCATTTATTGAGATGCATGCAACTGCTTCCATTCACTTAGTGCGTGTTTCTAAGGGAAGCACTAGAAGTCATGTCTTGTATTCCAGACACGACATCAAAGGAATTTGACTAGAGCTTTACAACACATTTATCAGAAAGTCAAGTAGTGGCAACCTTGACAAAGAGCCAACACTAAAAAAAGCAAAAGCACATTCATATGTCCCTGTAGTGCTCGTGGGGGAAGTCAGGGGGGAAGAGGTGCAGCGGAGCATAGTCATTTATCTCAATTATTGTCTGCTTTTCCTAAATCAGTTTTGACAAGAATTACATTTCATAATATCCATAATTCTCTAAGCTCTGTTGGATTTAGTTCTCTCTCTCCACGTTTAAAAAGTTCATTGATGTCTCCCTAAACCGCGTCTCCTGCTACTACTGACAAAGAGCAAACCCTAGGATAGATGGACCACCAACACCCACACTTGGTGTTCTCACAAAAGAGCAACAAGTGGTGACATTTCCATCGAGCACAGAAGTGCCCCAAAGGAAATGTGGGGTTTGTCCTCAGGATGTTCACAGACATGAGGAGTCCCATGCATGCCAGGAAGGCTTATCTAAAAATCATTCACGTTATTTTGATAATGCATAAACATACACCAACAGAAAAAGCAGCAATAGGGCAAAAATAATTTCTTTAAAGAGAAAAAAGAATATTTTCCAATTGCAGTTGTAAACTGTTTTTAAAAATTATCTTACCTCAAATACATATTGATCCTTTCTTGATATCTTTGCCATTAGTGTAGTCATGGGACTCATAAGCTATGGCATATCTGATTATGTCCATACACAAAGAAACATTTTTAAAATATGTTTTAAATAAGTGATAGAACTCTAGCATAAGGAGAATCACTTGGGAATTAGGCTGTTTTGCTAAATAAGGGAACATACATTTCTATTGTGATGCTGTCAGGAGGGAGCAATAGAGAAACTTTGATTTCACACACACACACATACACAAAAAGGCTTTACCATTTTGTTCTTAAAAACAAACAAACAAACAAACAAAAACAACATAAGATATCCCAGTACACTGTTTTGTAGCACCACCTTGAAGATACCATTTAGTTTAATGCAGCTACTGAGTTTGTTCTCTTTATCTGCCTTTCAATTTCTCACCTTGTGAAGGTCCATGCTGAAGTAAAAATACTAACAGCAACAGTCGTTTCTCAAATTGCTTTGACTTTAACACAAAACTGCTTTTTGTGTGCAATCTGACAATAAAAAATCTGGAACCTAAATAGGATCTGAAGCATAAATAGGATGTGTTTTAGTAGTACTCCACCTTTTACAAGAAACTTTGTATAAAGCAGCACATTTCACAGTCTGCCCTTTCTATGCTTCCTACAACATCACGTCACACAATTTAGACCACCTGAGTTTTACTATAGAAGAAAATAATCCCAAAAAACATGTGCATGTGCATCATGAATTTCTGTCACAAGGATTATGATTTTCATTATTGTTTTTCATGATTCCTGGAAAGCAACTATTACAGCAGTCAGGTATCAAGTAGTGTGTAGAAAGTCGTGACCATATTTACCAGTCACAGCAAAAAAAATGGAAATGATACTGAATTGGTTTTGATGAATCAACAAATTGGTAACATTTCATGTAGCAGAAAATTCTGGATCACTGGTTATTGGCAAAAGATTCCAGAACTAGGAAGCTGGAAAGATCACTAAAGGTAATCTGTAAACTCCAAATAAATCAAACACTTTGGATTATGTGTTTGACTTCTAGTTTGCTTACTATCTCCAGAGCAGGAAGCTAATGCCAGTAGCACAGATGTAAGAAAAAGAGCCTTATACTAGCTGCTGATCTAACTCTGTTGAAGACAATTAAACTCATCTGAATTTGCTCCAAGGCTTTATCACTTCAGCCTTGTCTTTTTTAATAAATCAAATATTATTCAAGAGCGAATTCAACAAAGTTACAGTGACGTTATTTGGTATGTATTAAAAAGAAATTCACGTGACACCAACTGATGACAGCTCACAAATTTGTTCTTTTGCTCCAAACATGCATAACATCTGCCAATCAATGAAACAGAGTGAAAGAAAACTCAGGGAAGATCATCTGAATTCATAGATATGCTAAGTTTATGAAATATTAAATTTTCTGCCCATAGTACTTCAAAGACTGACAATTCTTGGATTACTTGAATTAATTCATACAGGAAAAAAAAAAGATTAAAAGGATATGTTTCTGAAAAGCTAAGAATACTACGACTGAAAATATATTAGCAAAATTGATTTTTTTGTTTAGTCAGTTAAAGACTGATCACAAAGATATAAACTAATGTATTATTCTCTCATTAATAACATTCAAATAGGTAGAATCTGCTGCAGTTATAATTATCCCAGACTCCTGGGTGTTGGGCTGAAAAAAAGTCCCCTGGAATTACTGCAAATGTTTACCTCTAGCAAATGTATGGGGATGGGGGAACGTTCGAAGATTATTTTACAGATGCAGTTTATCAGTAAGAAAAGTAAAAAGTAGTTTTAAAAAACCCTCTTTACATGGCATATCACCAATGATACAAACCAATATTTCATTACAACAGTTTGGTTTATTGACTCTTCAAACCTCCCACCCACAAAACGGATAACTAAGTTCCTCCCTTCTCTGCTTCTTTTTCACGTCTCTGCCAGTAATGAGGTAACAGTCAGTCAGTGTGGACGCAGATGGAAATCCCAACTAATGGTCATGAATAGATTAAATTCCTTCAACTATTATTTCTTCACTTTTGTAGAATGTTTTAATTCACATATGTTTACCGTACATTTTTTGGAAATCTCTGATTTGAAGTCCTATAGTAGCAAAACAGTTTGAATGGGAGACCTTCCACAAAAAGAGAGGTGGATTTATGATAGTGATTCATAGGACAGGTTCTTTTTATTGGGAGAGCAAACAGCCCAATAAGACCTCAGGGAATACATACAAGAGATGAAATTCTGCCCAAAGCGTAAAGCCTGAGGACCTGACATTTTCTCATCATTAAGATTTCATAGAGCCATTTGTACAAGACAAGGACACCAGTCCTTGAATGCTGGCCTGGCTCCAATTTTTTGTAATTACTCCCTGACAGCTTAAATTCCCCTTTGACTTTGAATTATCTTCCTGCTCTTGGTACAAAATCCCTACCATTTGGTCTTTGCTGAGTATCTCTGCTTTTGTGGAGGTTCTGACTTGTATACCTGGACTTCAAGACCAAAAATATTTATTGCTTTGAACACCTCTTGTTATCAGAAACACCATAAAGTCTGTTGCTTCATAACCTCCTCTGGTTCCTCAGTAAAGGGTGTCCCATGGAGTGCTAGTGAAACTGAAAGGTCGTATCAGTCATTCTTGAATTGATTTTGTTAAAGCAATGAGATAAATTTATTCATAACAGTTCAGAAAACTGTTGGGGTTTTGGTTTTGGGGTTTTGGTTTTGTTGTTTTGGTTTGTTTTTTTTAATGCTCCTTCTTGAATGCACATCTTGGGGCTATCTAATGCTAGAGACATGCTAACTTGCCCCCCAAAAAATGCCAGTGTGTATGGTTGCAATCTGATACTTTGGCTGGTGATCAGGATGCTTCTGCCAGCTGCATCCACTGTTGGCATCTTAGCTTTTCACCTTTAAGTTTCTTTCCTTCCCCTGCACCAATAATCTCAAACAATGTTTTTCTATGACTTGCGGTGGTGAACTAATCTTGAGATTTCTTGCAACTCAAACCATATGAAATCTCAAACTCTACTGTTGTGCTCTCATCAAGTGAAGTACACTGCGGGCAGAATCACAACAGCCCAGATACCTGCTTCTGCTAACTGCAGGGAAAGAGCTCAGAAACAACACATGGCTGCTAAGCGAGAACTGTTGTGCAAAGGTTTTTAATCCAATTGATGAAAGGATTCTGGACTTTCTTGGTCAAAATAGCTGACTTAAACCAGTTTTGCAGAGTAAGTCCCCCTTTTTCACAGCTCCCTTTGCTGCTAGTGAGTGCAAAAAGGCTTTCACAATTTCATGACCTGAAGTTGCAACAGAGTAAAACACAAGCAACATTACTCAACATCTGTTATCTTTCACTGGACTTCTAGTATCTACCTTCTTTAATAAGGAATTTGAGGGAACAGAGGTCAATAAAAAGAAGCATCTGAAATAATTCATTACCTGTCAGTAATCCCAGCTTTTCTGGGCCTCCTGCTCTTGCCCTGTTCTCCCTACTGACTCCACAAGCAGGTGACAGTATCTCTCATCCCACTCCCACACATCAGCCCATAAGACATTTTTGTATCTTTCAAGACAGTTTCACTCAAAAGTCAGACTGGTCACCAGAAGCTATTTTCTTCTGCTGTCTTACCCAAGTGACAAGTTTCTTTCAACTGAAATACTATTAAATGGTGCTGTCTGCCTCAGGCATCAGTATGTTTCTGCCTCCAACATTGTATTCAGCCATGTAAAGCAGAATAAAAGGTAGTTTTTCTGTGGCATTGACCAGCAGTGCTGACAGAGTGATGCATAACTAAAAGAGCATTGGTGCAATCTTGTGAATCCGATTTATAAACATCATTGCAACTAATCAATTACATAGTGAATTAGATACCTCCACAACCAGACTTGGTGAAGGCCCCATAATTATCTTTGGCATCTGCAGCAAATAGCTCTTGCTCTATATGTTCCTCAGTCCCTCCAATGTAACTTTACATACTTCCAGCTTTCATAGAACAAAAGTTATCATGTCAGCATCTCTGTGTACCTGTAAACAACAAAGTAAGCTCACTTGCAGCACCAGGAGTTGAGAGCAAATTTTCCTGGAGACAGTGTAAGCAGAACTCACATCAGCCATGCAGCTGGCTCATGAGGGTGACTCCCTTTATTATAGTAACTTTAGTTCAGAGAAATTCCCTCACTTGTCAAAGGAAGGATTTGGGTTTTTTAAAGGGAATACTCTCACAAACATGAAACTAAAATAAATGTACCTGTTTCAGCATTACACAAAAAGAATCAAGAGTTCATTACATGAAAATTGAGTCTGATTTCATTCTTCCACAGAACACAGAATGGTTATTGGCTATGTTAAATATCATTATTCAATACATCCATAATTAATTTAATAAACTCAGAATAACAGTCTCAGAGAGGATAAAGGTCAGTAATTTAGCAAGTGAATTTGAGCAAAAATTAAGTAAAGCAATAAAATGCCATAATTCAGACTAGAAGTATGACCCTCTTCCACTGAACTGAACTGCACTGCCAGGGCTGCGCCAGATACTGCATTCTGCAAACGTCATTATGTAACACTGCAGCTTGCTCACCTGCCGGGCAAGAATCCATCAGAAGGAACCTTTGGGGAAAATTCAGTCATTATGAATATATGCAGTCACTAATTAAGTATTTTTTTTCTCTTGCATACTTCTAGACCTTTGGAACTGTTCTGGTTTTGAATAGTCTGCAATATGCCACAGCATATGAAAGTATTGTAAGTTGTGGAGTAATTGTCCTCAGAAAACAGGGCTGCTCATATTACTTTCCTTTTCTTTTTGAATATTTATAACTATGCCACCAATGCACTGTAGCGTGAATGAATGATCTGTATTTCATATTGATCTTGAGCAACTCAGCAAAGGCTTTCTTTAATCTATAATTAAAAGTTAAAACCTTTAGGGGAGTTATTCATCTGACAGCTAGTTTTCTTCCTGCTACCCTCTGCCAGTAATTAAGTTCTGCTAGAACTTTCCATTTTTAGAAGGATTTGCTTTATTGGAAGTTTCTTCAGATTTGTTGCCACAAAACACCAGAGGCCCATGTGACAAGAGTAACTTCCATTTGGAAGAAAGGAAGAAAAAAAGAAAGGAAAAAAAACAAACACAAAACCCCCCTGCACAGTATTACAGGTTTAAAGTGTTTGTTATTACCAAGTTGTATCCCATGACAATCTGAACTGCATATCCATTTGTCTTTACACTCTACCTATTAGAGGTAAAAGCTACAGTTCACAGGAAGAAGAATGTAGATTTTACCGTTCTGAATTCCATTTTGTTAGTTTAAAATTGCCTTATCTTAACCGGTAAATTCAACTCACCTGACTAATAGTAAGAAAGGATTGAGACCACAAAGCAGACCTAATTATCACTCTGCAGATCAAGCCTTAGTATGTTTTGTGCAAGGATATTCCTTCTGTGCTGCTCCAATGGGATTAATGCTGATGTTTGTATTAACCACCACTCTTTCCACCAAAAGAGTTCAGAGCACTTCCCTGCGGCTGAGATTAACTATCCCCATTTCCCAAGAGGGCCACATATTCCCATGGCTAGCACAAGATCCAATTGTAAAGACACAAATGTTTCCTTAGATTTTCACCAAACCTTTTCACATTAGACTAGTTAATATGCAGAAACACCATCAGCAGAACGCCTCAGTAATGTCAAACAAGCAGGGTATCGAGCTCCCTTGCCGCCTACAAAATATTTGACTTTCATCTGTGCTTGTCAAACCGGAAATCATCTGGTGCTTGGCAATTTCCTTATTAGAATGGGAGCTCAGAAGGAAAACATGGTAAGAACAGCTCTGTAGTGGTGCACCCCTGTGATCAGGATAGTGGCATGTGGTGCTTGGCAGTGCAGATCCTGCTAGAAGTCAAAACTACAAAGCAGCTACAAGCCTTCCGCAAATCTGTCATTAATTGTAACCACAGGACTCAAAAAATTAACAGCAAAGGCAGGATCTCAATAACCTCCTGCTGTGCTACATTTTCTCCAGAAAGTTCTCAATCACAAGCCTGCAAAATGCTGTAGGACAGAAAAAGTGTTTTAGTTAAACAGCCAGGGAAACACAAAGAATCGTACCTGAAGCAAGCAAATCACTGTGCTGCTGCATTTCACAGAGCACTTAGAATTTCAGTCCACACTACTGTTTTATTGGTCAGTATAGAAGCATTGAAGAGTTTATGTTTTAGTCAGATTTAGAGTGTCAGGTCCTGGAGCTAACAGATTCAATGTCATCAAGATTCTACCCATTTTTATAACATTTATTAGAATGCTAAGCAAAGCTAGCATTCTCTAACAGGCACTCAAGCCAAATAAAGTAGGTATTTAGAAAAAAATCCACTGGCACGCTTTTTCATGACATAGCAATAGGCTACATATATGTCCATGGGTAACATAATTAGTCAAAATAATTCTGATGTGGAGGAAACAGTCTTAACCAGAAGAACATGGAAGTTAATGTGTCATATTCAGAAGTGAAGATTCTACATTTAAAATAAGTGCAGTGGTAGAAGTATCTGGTGAAACTGATGCCAGCATTACCCCCAACCGTTAATTTGCTTATCAGTTCTGATTTAAAAACACATAGCTGTGAAATAACTACTTTGAAAGACATTTTCATTTCTTATGAACAGAATGAGAACACAAGAACAAAACAGCCACATAATCTCTGCACAAACCAAAATCTTGTGACATCAACAATGCCTTGAGGATCATGCATTTTCTGCAGAGACAGGGCTTCTCTGTTCTGGTTCATACCCTTGCATATTTATCAAGCCCAGGAAGGAAAAGAGGAATCTACTTTGTAAGAGAAGAACATGTAAACAGAATGCTAGGCCTGCTTATTTTAGCTGAGATACGAGGATCACAGGAAAACATTCCTACAACCATTGTGTTCACTAGCTACCTCAGTTTCATATAAGATAATGACATATGTGAAAGCACTGTGTTTCTTATTTTTCTGAGCTGAATAAGACTGTCTTGGATCCTCCCACCTGCACGTGCCAGAAGAACAAAATCAGAAAGTTGTTAAACATTCCGTCTGTTTGGGACTTTGTTTCATTGTACCTCAGCAAGCAGCTCTCATGGAGGAATTAGACTGAAGTAGCAGAGAATGTGTGTGTTGACCTTGTGAATAGGAGGAAAGTAAACCTCTGTGGTTTTATTTTTCTGCTAGAGAACTTCTACACTCTGGTGCTTCAATCTGTCTTTGTATGATTCACTGATTCTTGATCCCAAAGGGACATAAAGTTTGGCAACTTTATTTTCTATTGCTTCCTTGTTTTCTATTAACTATCACTGTGAAGATTTGTGAGGACTTTTTCTTTGATCCATCAGAAGAAATTCAATCTTTCAAAAAAAAAAAAAACCAAGAAGAGAATCGTCTCCAGACAATCACACTTCATCTGACTTTTTCCTATTATTTGGAAGGCAGCAAATGTCTTATTCTACTGTAACACTACTTGTATCAACATCAAGTATTTTCCAAGGTTTTCTGTTTTACTTCTTAAGATAGAAGATTTCCTTTTCTGTTAGTTCAGGCTCTGCAGCAGTTGCACCATATGTGAAAGCAAATATTGCAGACTTTCTCTGCAGTGATTAAGATATGATTAAATTATATATCAAAATTCAGGTGGACTGGAGCAGAAAAATCTTTATCAAAGAAAAGGCTTAAAAAATTATAAACTTCAAAGTTGTATCTCATGTCTAAACTCAGCCATTTGCATATCCTCCAGAATGGAATCTGACCCAGGAACCTGCTGTGAATATGTGGCACAGGTGATCTCTGCGTGGGCAGTAAATCCAATGCTTCTGAAACACACTGTGTTTGCTAGCTGGGCCCATATGGACAAGCAGCCCCCTTTGGCATGGCAATGGGTTTTACAGCCTGTTGTGGTGCTCAGAGCACAAATGGCTGAGAAATGAGCAGAGGAGACTCTCCTAATATCTCAGCCTTTTCCTGCTTTGTCCAAGCAAAGTTTTCAAAACATGTTTTCCTACCTGTTTGAAACTATCAGTTAGTAAGCACTGCTAAACAAATTAGACAACATATAAAAATACTGTCATCTGATTGACAATCCAAATTTCTGTTAGAAAACTGAGAAAATGGTCTGAGGTAAACCATTACACAAAAAATTTGCACTGGAAAATCTGTAGAAACCAGTATATTGTCAGTAAGTTTCCTAATATGAATATGCAAAGCTTTTATTAATTTAAGGAAAGAGACAAAATCAACAGCAAAGCATATGAAGATTAGTTATATTCAATCATCCTGGTACATGTTGGTCTTTTTCCCCCTGGGGTCAAGCAGTAAAATTGATTTGAAAATTCTGTTCATCAGCCTGTTTTAAAGGTGATCATCAAAAATATTTATCTCCCTCAAATACAAACTTCCTTGGTAGGCTTTCTGAAGAGCAGAAGGGAAGGTATTATAACTGACATGTCAACAATACTGTGAATGGCTTTTCATATCTCAGATGTGACAAGGATGTAATCGAAATTGCATGCTTAAAAAGCAAGGTAAAAGAAACCAGACAGCTCCTATAACTAGATGTGCTAAAAGTAAATAAGTTGATAAATAAGTAGGAGCAACTTTTCTGAGAAACAGGATACAAGTCCCCATAAGGCAAGAGGTCACTTCATTAATAAGTGGCGACAGTGTCACAGAGAGTAACAGCAAATACTATTCCTCTTGGGTACTAGCAAAACAAAAAACAGACGAGCATTTTTAGGGTCCTTTCAGTGTACAGGCTGCAGATCTCTCACAAGTTACTGTGAGACTGCAGGGGAAAAAAGAAAAATTTCTTTAAAATATGCTCACTTCACTCTGGTATTTTCAGAGTAAAATCAAAATGTATGAGCTCAACAAAACTGACTAATAGATTAGTCTGTCTATAGTCTAGTCTAGCTAAGAACTGAGTGAGGTTAGTTCTAGTTTGCATTCAGGAAATGCTGTGACTGCCCCAGTTTCCCAGTGGAAGGCATCAGTTGTCCTTAGCTAAGGAGTCCATGTCAAAAACTGCCATGCTGCCTCACTAGCAACCGTTCCTGGCCCTGCAGCTTTGCTCCAAGTTGCACAGAAAGTGAGGTGACAAATATAGCCTGGCACAGAAGTACTCTTTGTTCAACAAAAATACCATTCCTCAACAAACCAAAATTTTCCATCAGAAAAATGTCAATCCAGCAAAATTCTGCAAGGGCAAGTCAGTTTAGTCAACACTAATGACTGAAGCTTTCTGGCTTCCTGCCCACTCATCTGCCTCCTTGCCATCCCATCTGTCCCAGCTCTTCATAGCATTTCCTGGTTTCCCGCAATAAGACCAGAAGCCTGAAGTGCCACCCTGAGCTGACATACCCGGGGCATCATTCCTGAAAGAAGGGCAGGCCTCAGGGGTCCCCATCTATTATTGTTGCTGTTGTTGTTTTAATATCAACATACATTCAGAAGAGCCAATGAAAAGTGTGTCCAAGTGTCTTCTGTAATTGCTTCTGTCTCCTGTTATGTTAAAGCTCAGAGATCAAATATAACCAGTCAAGTGAAGGAGTCCTCTCAAGAATATCATTCATTTCCTCACTAGACACATGTTTTTAATTAGAACACATGTTTACAGTCTAATTAGATGCTGTCAGGACTTGGGTAACCACTGTCAACAGCAAACAGAGAAAATTAGAAATGTTTTCTATAGTGATTCTAAACATTTTTCCTGTGGAAAAGATTCTCATTTCCAGTAACATGAGAAAGAGAGACACAGCTGAGAGAAGAGGAAGGAGGGGAGACGATTTAATTCAGAGAAAAGAATTAGAGAGATTTTTTTTTTTCCCCCATAAATAAGCATGTTTTACTATTGTCACAAGACTTAGGGCATGGTTTACTATATATACAATGTATATGTTAATTGCAGACTGCTTCAAGTGTTGGACTAGCTATAGGAAGATAAGAATCTCACTGTGCCCCTATAAAAGCAAGGAATCAGGATGCAATGCAACCGGAGTATTCAAAATGGTTGTGGTAGCTTAAGAATTCCTAAATCATTTTCAGAGGTGGTTGTCAAATTTAAAGAAGAGTATTTCAAACATGTAACAGAAAATATTTCCTAATGAATTTACTGCTGGATAAAGTAGCAGTGGCTTGAAGGTGAGCCCCTGTTTTGCTGGGTTTTGTTGCTACCCAGCTCACCACAGGTACAGATACTTGCCTTCACCCAGTTCTTCAGGCTCCGATGAGATACACTGACAGCTGTTATTCTGGCTTTCTGTAGTTTTGCAAGAAATCAAAACTGAAGAATATTTGAATACCTCTTTGCAAAATGTAATCCATAATGGTATTCTGTTCCAGATAAAATCCAGTGAGAAGAACCTTTGGGAATCTATGATTTTTTTCTTATAGAAAAATGCTCAGAGATATTAACTTACATTAAATCACATTGGCACATGCAACAAAGGTAAAGTCCTCCAAAAGGACAGAAACTGGGGGGTGGAAGGGAAATAAATCAAACAATACATACTTAAAGATCCACTATTTCAGTGTGAATATCCATACTTTCATGCAAATGAAACGATTCTAATTTGCATAACTCACCCTTTGAATACTAGGTTTGTTCCCTACCCACCCATCTAAGAGTAGCTACTTTCCCAAAAAAGGGACTTTTCCAGGAAAGGAGGGTCTTGCACTGCTATTCTTCCTGAAAAAATCACATCATTTTACTAACTGTTCTTTCTCCAGCAGGTAGATAATAAGGGAGATTAAATCACGCTTTTATACCCAACTTAATTAGATAACTACATTAACAGAGCCACTTACTATCTCATTCATTTCCAAAGCTGCTAATCTTTATAGCACTTCTGTGATTGCGCTAAATGTATAGAGAGAACCTAAGGATATTCTAGTACAGCTATTTATTTACCTTGCTACAGAGTTTCCATGACTTTGGGATATTGATTTATGCTGAAAGGGCTAGTTTTATTGTAAGAACTGCAAACCCTTTGAGAGCAGCCAGGTTATTTGTTCTGCGAATGAGACGCTGACAGCCTCACCAACATCAGCACCAAGATTTCTCTAGGAGCAAGAGCAGAGCCCAGATGATTTAATCAAGAACAGTGCTATTATAACAGTGCTATTATAACAGTACAAGGCAAACATTAATTTTAGTGATTTATAGAGCATCTATTGCTGTCATCTTGCCTCTCATGAAAGAGCCATCAGTTACGTGATAGGAGTTTAACAAAAATAACTCCTAGTGTAATTGCAAATACATGTTAAACATTCTCTGATTCCAGACACTTGAAGCTTTATGGCATAAATTTCCACTTAGCTAGTTTCTCATCTGATGATGAGAAATCAGTTTACAAAGTTTAGTGTTTTCCCAATGCTTCCATAAGATGAGTTTCATTATTATCTCAGAAACACGTGATATGGATTCATCAAAAATGTCAGAAGTAGCAATAGAAGAGACAGAGGTTTAGTATGGATCATTTGATTAAAACCTAGTTCATTTACAAGCACTATTGCTTCAGCATAAAAGAAGTCTTTTCTTCTACTTTATCATTAAGCTTCTTTCCCTTGTAGTAATTAAATACAATTTAAATTCTGCTTTTTAACAGCTATTAAATTATAACAAATAAGGAAAACAGATTTACCACATTTCTCTGTACTTTGAAACCAAATTTAAGATCTTCATCTTCACACTACCCAGACTGCAGAGCTTCAATTTTCACCTGCTCTCAGATGAAAAGTAATAAAGAATTTCTTGTAAAAAGAAATGCTTAAATATTCAATTCACATATTCAGCTCAGTCCTTAGCAGAAATGGAGGAAACCTCCATAAACCTTCCAACAGTTTTTAAACTTTGTTCAGTCACAGTTATTACAGTTACCAAATTTCAGAAGTATAACAAGGGAGCTTCATTGGAAGAATGGAATGGAATGGAATGGAATGGAATGGAATGGAATGGAATGGAATGGAATGGAATGGAATGGAATGGAATGGAATGGAATGGAATGGAATAGAATAGAAGAATAGAATAGAATAGAATAGAATAGAATAGAATAGAATAGAATAGAATAGAATAGAATAGAATAGAATAGAATGGAATGGAATGGAATGGAATGGAATGGAATGGAATGGAATGGAATGGAATGGAATGGAATGGAATGGAATAGAATAAGACGGGACGGGACGGGACGGGACGGGACGGGACAGGACAGGACAGGACAGGATAGGATAGGATAGGATAGGATAGGATAGGATAGGATAGGATAGGATAGGATAGGATAGGATAGGATAAACCAGGTTGGAAAAGACCTTCAAGACCATCAAGTCCAACCTATCACCCAACACCATCTAAAACTAAGTGTATGTTGCTAGTATATGCTGCACAGACAGGGATAACCAACATTTGCATAACATGGAGTTTAGCTCAGCAGGTATGTATGTGCATACATATGTAAACCTCAAAAAGAAGACTCAAAACAGTGAGTTGTGCAAGAGTTAGAATCATGCCGTCCTCACTGGATAAGGGGGGGTGAGGGGTGGGGGGTGGGACAACGACAACACAAGTTACATGCTGGATTTGTGTGGTGTCGGTGAGACGCATGCTCTCCTGAGAAGGAAAAGGGTCAGGTGGTGCCCTCTGGAAGAAAGCACAGGGAGAAGCCCAGTGGGACTAACAAGAACTGTTCAGAGTTCACTGGTGCCAAAACATGTTGAGTTGGGCAATACAAAGCTTTCCTGCAAAGACAGTGGGTGACAGAACTGTGTACAAGCTCTAAATCCTGCTTCATCTTCTCTGAGTTTTGGAGTCTTTCTTCTGTTTTAAACATTAAATCTCTGCATTTAATTCTAATAAACCATTTTAGAAGGACATGGTTTAAAGCCTTTTGGGCATCCCAGACACCTCACTTAAAAAACTGTCTAGGCAGGTCCACTGCAAAGCTCTGCCTGCCTTGGAGTCCCATCACACCAAAAATTAAATTTAAAAAAAAACATCTTTCTTATCACTTGAATGCATTTCTGTTAGTAGATATAAGCAAGGAACACCATTTTTGACAATGTCAGGTTTTAATGGTTTTTTTTTGTTTTGCACAAAGTCCTTTCTTCTTGACTCTTACTCTCCTAAAATATAGCCCTTTTAGTGTGGTAGTTTCAAACAATGAGAATAGTTTGCAGCCCAAGAAAAGTGTTAGATGGAAGATGACAGTCAGACCAACAGGGTACACATAAGGGAAATGGCCTTGCATCTGTAAGGTGATATTGATTGAAGTCAGAAAGCAAGGAAAATTACTGAGGGAGACCTCAGTGCTGCAGTAGGTCACAGAAGAATATTGGATTTGTTTAAGTTACCCTGGACCAGAGCCACTCTGTTAATTGTTACTTGCTGTGAGCACCCACCCATCCTACCATTCCTGCCGTTTGGGAGTAGAAGCCCAGGGCTGTGTGAATTACGATCACAGAAGCTGCTCTGCACATTCAGAAAATGACACTAAAATATTGACCAGGGCTCTACTACAAACACTGACTTCTCCCTGAACAAGTTTTTATATCAGCTTACAATTGTCAGTGCTGAATCTTTGTGTTTATACAAGAATAAAGTCAGATATTTAATACTAAGAAAATTACGGTTTCCTGGAACCTTTCATTCAAAATCACCCCTGCCAAAGCTGAGTTCTGTCTTCCCTGAAGCACAAATCACACCACAGCACACAGCATTGATACAGACTGCATTATTTATAACTGTCACTAGCTGCTTTTTTATCCCTACTGGGGACAATTTAAAGCTTGAAAAATACTGTAGAGGGTTGTTTCAGAATTTAAATTTGAAGTGTTTGGGATGGGGGAAAAAAGCTCTCTTGTCTCTCATTCAATTAATCCAAACCCAAAACATAAATCATCCTCTCTGATTCCATTTACTTTTATCTCCTGCTTCACCAGAAAAAATCATTTTAAATTTCTAGCTGATTTTATTTGTTTGGGTTATTTAGCCCCACAAGATTGCTTAAAATTGGATTATTTGTAACTGAAGTAATCTGGCAAAACTGCAAATAAATAGGTGCAATTTGTATTGTGACTGAGTATTAGGAACTCCCTGGAGTGCAAACCAAACAAAAAAGCATTTGTGATACAATACCTTTCTTGGAGTAGACAAATTTATTCTCATTGGAACTCAGAACAGCTACAGAAAAAGGTACATCTCACAAAAAAAAAAAATAATAATCTGGTTTTGAGGGTAAATATAAAACTTTTTTGCCTTTGTAGCATAAAGTTTCTTCTCTTTTGCAGAGGGAAAGGAAAGGAAGAGCTCCAGAAAGAGCTCAAGGTTTAAGACAAGCATTTAACAAAATGTGAACAAACATATCACAATACACTGAAACTATGGAAAGACCAGAAGAAAAAATTATAAACTGGTCTGAGTGTCAGTATCTCCCACTTGAGTTAGACTACTTGACTACTATAGCCATTTGTGTAGGAGCAGACTTAAATACACTGTTATAACACATAGGAAGTGCAAAATACTTCATCACTGAGGATGTTTACCCAAACAGATTGATCTCACCTTCACACATAGAATGCCTAGCTGGAGAAAAAAATGGAAAAGCTGGAGAGAAGTATTAGTCAATACAAAGTTCAAACACTTCATCAGAAAAAAATGGTTCACCAATTTCTTGTCTTCCAGGCAGCATAAAACATGTCTGTCCACAGCTATGCAAAACCTCGAGGAGATGTTATAATTACTGCACCACTGGCCAAATCCCCATTTTTCACAGGCCAAATGAATTTCAGCACCAGTTTGAGCTCTCTTCTGCCATGACTCATTACTTCAATCCATTACAGTAACAATGGAATGAAGACATTATTTAGAGGCAACCTAAGGTTATAAGTAGGACTATGGCATAAAATTGAGAGATACTTCAGCTGAGTTGAACAAAGTCCCTAAAAAATTGTTACACAGAGAACAACTGTAGTCTACTGAGAAGTGAACAAAAAAAATACTTATTTAGGTGTTTGTCATGATGCCTTTCTATACTTATATTGTATTTTATGTGGAATTTTTCTCAAATGCACACTCTAAACAAGGTGAAAAAGAGTGCCACAAGAACTGGGCTAGAGGGAAATGCCAGACTGTAGAAAACTTGCTGATGTCTACTGAGACTCTGTGATGTTATGTTTCCTATTCCAATCCTAAACTCATGTAAAAAGCAGATACTGGAGTAAATATTTAATTCCTTTTATATGCACAGAATTGACAAAATGGAAGTACAGCTTAGAAAATATCAGGAACTTCCCAAAATGTGCATCAGAATCTCTAAACTTGCTTTTAATATTATAACAAAACCACTGGAAAAAATATCTCGGGAAGTCATTTATGCAGGCCTCACTGTCCAGAAGACTCTAGGGTTTAATATTTGCCCTAGACATTCCCCATTATATTTGAAAAATAATTATTTTCTTTTAAAAGTGATACAAGTTGTATTCTCTCCACACCTATATGGTTTCAGAAAAGCTTTCCTCCTGAATCTGAAGCTCTGCTATATTCTTTAATCTTTCCTAGGGTGGAAGGATTACTGGAGGTGCGTATGAATGTTGTCAGTCTTGAATAACTTGAGGTTTAGTGTGGAAATCCAAGTGACAAGTACACAGACCTCAGAAACACCTTGAATCTTTCAAAATGCAGCCACAGACAGGAAGGAGAGAAGGAAGGTAAGCAAATAGCCTAACATTGTGCGCTGTTTTGAGAAGTTTTTGTATGTGTGAGTAGAAGTCTTTTCCTACACCTTACCAAGTCACATTCACTCTACAGAGAAAATATTTCTTCACAGTAAGTCATCCAGTACCACGTAGTAGGCAAAAAAGCTTTAGTTCATTTTCATGTTTAATGCACTACAGAAGTACAAAAGCAAACTAAAGCCTTGAACGCATTCCTTTATATTATAGGATAGAGCAAATTACTAATTAGCAAGCTATTAATATAGTTGTAATGAATGAAGTGCCAGCTATGTTGCCGTCTCTAAAAAGCTGGCCTTTTTCTAGCACAGGATTTGGGACAGCAGATATTAGTGAAGATGCCCATTCTCAGTAGATAATTTCTTACTGTTGTTTCCATCTTCAAATACCTCTTTACAAGGCTACTCTTGCAGCTCCCACTCTTAAAGAATGTGGTTGCTCTGCATTTCTCTATATGTCAGTTAGCAGAAAAGTAGCTGACAGATTACTGCATATACCTCTAATTTGGTGCTATGCTATCAATATTCCCAGCAGGTTTCTATATAGTTTGTTATTTCAAAAGAGTCTCATTATATTGTCAGCAGATGGAATTTACTATATTAAAAGCTTTTTCAATGAAATAATAATCACTGTTTGCTGAGACAGTCTCCCATATGAATCAGCACAGAAGAGAAAAATATCTTCACTATCCTCTAATCTGCTTTAAGTCGCCATGTAGTCAGCTACATAAATCAATGTGCTCCCAAACAGATAATAACTGGTTTTTACTCTTACATTATGATGGATGCACAGTTGTCCCATTTGTATGTGGTACAGTTATGAACATGTCAGCTACTTCAGTAGAGAAACCTATTCACAGAGGTTTATAACTACATAACAGAATTTGTCTTCAGTCCACAACATAGTATAAGAATTTTCAGATGTGGTTTTTAGGGACTAATAACCTAATGCAAAGAGGAACAGGAAATAATCTTGCTTCCTAATTCCCATATTGGATGCCAAACAGAAGCAGCATGGGAACAGATCAAAATGTTTTAACTTTATGGACATTGTTGTCTCAATCCAGAGTATTCACAATTACTACAGATTCTATGGCATATTTTACTAAGGTTAAGAGGTGTTCACAGCATAGTTCTGATTAAAGAGTCTTTTTGCACACTTTTGTACATGCTTGCTGTAATCCCATCTATAGTATTGTGAACTTTATTGGTAAGCCACTGTGGTGCACTCCAATGATAGCTGCTGATCAGCAAGTTAAATTATTTTTTATGTAATTGTTTTTAGAAAGACCTATGGCTCTGTCCTTTACTGTTTCTGCATTCAGATAAGAATATTGCAGACAGCGTCTGTCCCTACCACCTGGAGTACGTACTCAGGGAAGAGGCAAGCAGGCAGAGACTTGTGTCAAGGTTTACAGGAGTCCTCAAGTCCTGCAAGGCCTGAGGCACTGGCATAGGCTAACTGTATCCCTGTTTATTTGGTGTAGGAAAGTTTAATTAGAAAGTTTGCAAGAACAGTTTGTAAGAAATGCAAGTACTTTCTTTATAAATGAGTCTGATGCTCTTAAAACCTTCCTGCATATCTTCACTTTAACCATAGTGTGTATCCAGAGTTCCCAGTTCAAAAGGATGTCTGAAAATAGGACACCTAAACCTTGACTTGAATGGGCCAAGAGCATCACAAATAGTCTATTTAGTTTAACCTTTAATCTCTCCTGTCTTTGTCAGCCAGGATAGCAAACCACAGCCACTATTCGATAGATGTTTTTTTTTTAATCCAGCTCCCCATTCAGCCCAGTGACATGCTCTCCAGACTTTGCACAAGGCAAAACCACACACACATTACTGCCATTCAGTTCTCAGAGAATAATTACTTTCAGGGGCTTTCCAGGAGGGGCATTGAAAGCACTGGATCACTTCTGAGTGATCTGAATGCATCTATCTTCTGTGAGTGCTTTAGTATTGTCTTGACTTGTATTGTCTTGAATTCACCGATGTGAATTCAATGTTCTCTTTTGCAGGGGAGCTACAAGGTTGTGCTGAATTCTTAGTCACCATTCAGCAGAGCTGCTAATACCTTGCACTCTCACAATACTTAGCAGGAGCTTGGAGACATAAGGCAGGCATCAAGGAGACAGGCTCCATGAGCAGGAACAAACAAATACAGGATTTTTGCATTATGTTGCTTCAGACCTGCTGCTTTTACAGTGTCAAAAAGCACTGCAGTGCCAGGGCTTCCAGTCTTGTCCACAACTTTGTAGGTCAGTCTGCTCTAATTTAATTCTACAGATCAAGATAAACAGAGGACATCATTTTGCATCACAGGCAAAAACTGATTTTTCAGTTTTTCAAACTTTGTTTTTATGACAATTACCCCTTGTTCTGAGAGGTCTAGCTATGTGGTACTAAGAGAGCCACTAAAGTTCTGATAGCAGGCATGGAAGAACCAAATATAGACTTGGTATCAAGTCTCCTTGTTGTTCAGCAAAAGCATTCAGATAAAAGTAGCTCACATATTTCTGCCATAAAATTACCAGCATTTTTTTCTAATATAATTTTCAGGTGCCAGTTTGCAGGTCCAGTCAGAAAAACAAGCTCCCCTTCACTAGGAAGTGCCAGCACAATGAACCTTAGAAGACTTGAACAGAAGCTATCCTCTGCCAAATAAATTTTCTTTATGGCTGAATAGTTCTGCTTTACCAAGGAACAGGAGTCTTTCACCTATCTTCAGTCCCCTTGACAGAAATGCATAAGGACAGTAGCATTTTTAGATGCTGAGTTGCAAAAAAGTCTGATCAGATGTCAAGTATCAGCTTGTCTCCTGCTCACTAGGAGGAGGGGCTGCCAGACTGGGGCTAAGAAGTGAAGGATGAAAGTTTGGCCACAAGCCTGAAAGGTGAAGATTGTTTGTAACCTCTTCTAAAGCAAGGTCTGAATCAAGATTACTTAGTTCTTATTTTTCTTCTTCTTTCTGTCTTGTTTTCCCTTTTTTCTGTTTTGTAGGACACTAACTTTACTAAACAGCAGCGGGCATACTAGATGGCCAGATATAGAGCCCCTTGGAATACCCATCTCACATTCTTACCTAACACTGCCCAATTACAGAAGATAGACTGTTCAAAGTATGGAAAAACTAGGAGACCCAAGATGTACATAAAGGGACATTATCATCTGTGATTTTTTTAGATGAGCACTTCACTGGCTGTAACAGTCTTTCTCATTTTTCACTGTTTTCTAAAGAATCACCTTATAATGAGAGCTGATCTTCAGGGCTGTTTTGAAGTTCAGCTTTCAAAACACAATAGAAATAATTTTGAAGCAACAACCCCCTTTGCAAATGGTGCATGTGAGCTTGCAATAATACCTAGAAGACGTGACTGTATTTCACACACAGATCTAAACATTAGTGAAAATTAAACCAGAAAGTAAATTCTATTCTAATTATCTGCAGAAGAAAAACAAGGCAGACTGTTGCAATGCTGAGACACCAGCTGGCTCACAGAGAAATCCTTAATCTAAACAAAAACGTCAAGGAGACTTGAAAATATATGCAGTAACATGGTCTGCATTTTAAAATCACTAAAATTTTACTTAAATCCACTCCACAAGCACACAATGAGACACAGCAGTTTGATCACTTTTCTCCAGCAATCACAAATATGTTGTCTGTACAAGCAGAGTTGACAAATTTGTAATTTCTGGAAGACCAGAGTCAGCAGACATTTCTATTTGGGAATCACTTTTTGCAGAAAAGATGTGTTGCAACATCCTCCCAACATGGAAGGAGAGCTCCTGTCTGAAATCTGAGCCCTGCATTCTAGATCAATGGAAGTGAATTCTGCACACTTTGCAAGTAGTGTGTCAAATCTCCTGTTCTGAGATATAGCAGTTCCAGAATTTACCTTATTAAGGTAGAACATTAATTTCCCAAGCGCTTGCATGGCTTGGCAATGCCAAGCACTGCTCTGTTCAGACAGTCAGTGGTGAAGCAAGGAAGGCAAGGGCAAGAATCATGTTGAAAAGATGGCATGCTATTTCTGTTTTATACCCTTTGGTCTCAAATACACAAGAACAGAGATTGTAATCCTGATGTCCAATCTGTAACTCTGCTTACATATAAAACTCTCACTGTATATACAAAAGTGTATTTTCTGATTGAAATTTTACCAAAATACAGAAACCTGGAAAATCCTGTGTACTAGTCGAGGCAGAAGTCAAATTCATCTAAGACAATACATTGCCCTCTGCAGGTTTTCCTCTTACATTACAACTCCAAGAATTAGGTGGTTCGAGCACCTCCACAACGGAAAAATAAATTGATTTTTCATCATACGGTTCTGTCTGCTCATCTTTTAAATAACCCTGTAAATACTGCAAACTGAAAGAAAGTCATAAATTAATGGAAATAGCCTATTTTAAAAGTAGTAATAATGATGTTACTTTGTACTAAAAACAATTGGAATTATAATAGATTAGGATATGCTACTTAGGTAATGGAACTGAATAAAAGCACAGAAAATACATAACTGCTACCTTTCTATGTATTTCTCACAAGAAGTCTGCTAATAGTTTTTACAGGAATTCCACATGGTTTAATTCTTATTACTTTTACCAGGAGCAAGTACCATTACAAACTCAATTAAGCACTTAGAAAGGAGATTCAATCCCATCACACCAATTTTCACAAAGACTTTCCTTCCCAAGCACCTGGACACATACAAGCCAAACACTTACTTCACAAGCACGACAAATCTTGTTCCTTGGCCTACTTTTTGGCATGATACAGAAGATACAGATATTAATTATAGTTTGTTAGCAGCACTACAAAGAAAAAAAAAATGTTCATGTGAAGTTAATTTGAATTCTTTGTAAGGGATTTACAAACGTGCATCAAATTCTACTCAATGCAAAGGTAAAACTTACTGAACTTCAGTACTTACATTGAATGGAGCCATGCTGCAGGAAAACACCACAGTAAATTTCACCATCAGATTGATGACAGTGACAGGAGTTACTTTCTTTCTGAATGTGCAAACCCCAGACAAAACCAGAGGTTTTTATCTGAGGAAGCAAGGGAAAAGATTAACAATGTTGTCATTTTCCTTCCTTTGTATGCAATACGTTCAGAGGCATGACGAGCCCTTTGAAATATATTGCTGAACAAGGGAAATGTCATCACAACAGAAGTTTGTTTCAAGACTGCAAAAGGTACTTTTGTTGAGCTAGCTATGTCCTGCATCAGAAGCATGGCAAATAGGTATACAGGTTTTTTACACATGTGTGTCATAAATATGTGAAGGTCAGTTTGCTTCATGTAGCAATTCTTTTCAAGCTACTGAAAAGGAAAGTATTGTTTATATAAATATACTCTTTCAATAAAATTTTGCAACTGAAGAAGAGCACAGCAAATATCTGCTAGTTCATCAGGTATAACCACAACGACAACCTGACAAGCCACAGAGGAAAATGGTGTTAATAACCTAAGTGGCAACGCTTGAAAAGCAAAGCTGGTGAATCTGTTTTTCAACTCCCAAGAACATCAGCAGACTCTGGCTTTGTAGGCAAGACTAAAGGAAATACTGTCCTTATTAATATGCAGCATTTCAACAGCTTCAATGCTAATAGGAGCAGCATTTCATTAATATTTTAGCCCTCTTGTGGTAGGTTTTCATAGTATGAAACAGCATTTTCTCATAAAACTACTGATTTTTTTACCTTTCCATGAAATGCTTAGTACCCTTGTAAAACCTGAGTCTCTTGAAATCCATGGTTTCTCTCTCTTGCCTTTGCTAATGTTATGGGAAGACCAAGCAAGAAATCTCAAATGTAAGAGACTGGATACATGTTGTTATCCCAGCAGATCTCATCACCAGCTGGCTAAAAGATGTCAAAGCTGAGATATACTCAAAGGTTATCACCGATCACTAGTAGGGAAGAAGCAACCCAACTAGTTGTGTTTCGAGAATGCAGACAACCATGCAAGAGAGGGTTATAAGAACTGTAACATTTTTCTGACAGCTGTCTTCACACAGTATGAGAAGGTAAAGTCCCATCCATGACTGCCTCTGCTCTAAGATTAAATCAGAGGGGCAATAGTACTCTGCTGCACAAACACGGGGCAGGGGTGGGGGGGGGGGCACAAGCAGCCTCATTGTCCCACTGGATAAAATTATGTCATGAAGTAAAGAATGAGAAGCAAATTGCTAGCTCATGTGAGAGGATACACTGGTCATGTGGTGTGTTCCCTTAAGAGGGGGCTGCGGCACAGACTGGATCCCCGCCTGCAGCCCTAAGAGGATTCAGCTCCAACAGCAAAATAAAGACAAGTTACAGAGAGTGACGTCTGCAATGCTGTTGCTCAGAAGCAGGCTTATACGCTGCATTACAGGAGGGACATGAGTGATGTTTCCCACAAAACCAGTATAAAATGGCATGTTTTGATTTCAGATATTCATTAAACAGGAGATTATCCATTACATAAATGAAACACTGATCCAGTTCAGCCTTCCCTCTGTGTTGCCATTGCTGCTTCCTGGCGCTGGGAACCTTCTCTACGTTATTTCAGGGTAGTAGCAGTCTTCTGTGATTACAGTTAACTGCAAGAGTATTAACCTCCAGGGACTCTTGCCCTGTGACAAGGAGTAGTCTCAAGAAGCAAAAAACTACTCTGTTGCTCAGGTTTGATGTTTACAGGGAAGGCAGAGTTTCCTGCTTTATTTCAAAGCAAGCTTTCATTATTGTGTTAGGACAGCATGTATTGAGCCATGTGGCCTCAGGGCCCTGGCTTTCACTTCATGTTAATGTTAAAAGGAAAACCCAATATCATACACTCTACTTTTCACAATCTGAACACAGCAATCCAGATATACCTCAGGGAATTGTATGATTATGTTCCCACAAGTGCGTGCCTATAATTAGGAGTACAGCTTGTAATTTAGTTGATTTAGAACCACAGAATCATTCAGGTTGGAAAAGACTGTTGAGATCATCAGGTCCAACCATTAACCCTCCTCTACCCAGTTTACCACACCACCACTAAACCATATCACTAAGACCCATATCTAAATAACTTTCAAACACATCCAGGGATGATAACCATCTCCCTGGGCAACCTGTTCGAACTCTTGACTACTCTTTCAGTGATTTATTTTTTTTCCTTATGTCTAGCCTAAACCTACCCTGGTGCAGCTTGAGGCCATTCCCTTTTTTCTATCACTAATTACCTGTGAGAAGAGACCAGCACCTATTTCTCTGCATCGCCCTCTATGTTCAATAGAAGGGTCCCAATACTGAGCCCTGAGGAACACCACTTCTGACTGGCCAACAGCTGGATTTACCTCCATTCACCACAACTCTTTGGGCCCAGCTGTCCAGTCACTGTTAGTTAAGTTCAGTACTTACAGGAATTATGATCTTAAATTCTACACTGCTCTAAGGCAGAGCTGGATCTCCTGTCTACACTCTCCAAAGTGAAGGAAAATTTAGGCTGCAGCCTGTAACTTTTGAAATTTGTTTGTCTCTATGGAGATTTGCTGTCTCATGTGTGCCTGCTGAGTCTGGATGTGGATAAGGGACAACCATAAAATGCTGGTATCTGAAATTACGTTTTTGATAAATTGAATCATAGTTTCTTCTCTGCCAGAATGCAACATGCAGTCAGACAGCAGCTGACATGCAAACACAAAAAGCAAATCACAGTAACTTCAAAAAGTGAAATCAAATAAAAGACAGCTTGCTTGTGTCTATGGTTATAAGGAGACAGAAATTAGATAACCCTATCGGAATCCTGTCCTGTCATTCTGGACTGTCACAGGCCACAATTACTCCTAAGGCTGCTGTGCCTCAAGGAGCCAAGAGCTGAATATCTTCAGGCACTCATACATGAAATACAGGAATCCCACAAATGCCAGCATTAAGCAGCTGCTGCAATTTCCATCCAAAACCAGTGGACTCTTCCTCGGGGTCTATGTTTATGCCTCCTTTTGGGTACACTAAACACCAGATTTTGAAGTCTGACTTTGCAGTCAGATGCTAATGGCATCCACTGACAGGGAAGCACATCCAAGTGCCCTCTAGGGAAGCACCATTTTTGTAGTTACTGATGAAAGTCTGCTTTGCCTTGTCACAAAGCTGTATTTTGCATGTGCTGTTCACCAGCAAACATCACCAAGCCTAAATATGACTGCTTATTCAGGCTAATGGCTTGTCCACAAAACTAGTCATACCATTCTAAACTAAGTGCAATTATTTTTAAAACAAGTTAATTATTCCAGTGTAGAAAGTTAAGAAGAGTTGAGTTTAATTCAGATGCAATTTGATTTTAGAAGTCAATTAGGATTATGCTGACACTAAAGTGAAAATGTAAGCAAACAAAGGGGTTTCAACTAAATAAAATAAATCAAAGCAAGTTTATAATCAGTAGTCATATAAAGGCCATATTTAGGGTAATCATTTACTGCAATTATTTTAGCAAATGTAGCAATTTCACACTAATTAATGTGATTAAATGTTTTAGAGGATCCTGAATGGTTTATATTAGCATTGCTGTCACCCAAGGTCAATAGAGTGATTCAGAGAAGCTTATTTAAATGTCTTTTTTCAGAAATCCACAATATTTTCGCACATATAAAATTTCATTTATTCAAAAAAAAAAACCAAAACCCAGAAAACATCAGATTTCCTTCTGCAGGTTGAATTGCAAATTAAGCCCAGGTTGGAAGCAAAGAAAAACCTATTTTAAATACTAAGATGACAAGAACACAGAAGGGCCACTAGCCTTTCCACCCCAAGTAGTTGAACACGATGTATACTCTGCTTGTGAAGAGTTGTTTCATAAACCCTTCATTTTTGCTGTGATGTGTACCAATTAACATAGTTTCCTGACTTAACCATAACTTCATTTACAATTTAAACAAATAGCTCTTTAGGGTGTTATCATGGGCAAAAAAATTTTGCCACACCCAAGAGAAAAAAGCAGGAAAATCAGATTTGGATAGTTCTCAGATGAAAACACCTAGATCTTTATGTCTATTTTTTTTCCCATTCATCTTCAATGTTTTTGAACAGATTAAAAAGTAGGCAACTCACCAGTCAGTGAAAAATGTGCTAATGAAAATTGTACACTCCACTCCCCTTGAATTTATTTTTTTTAACCAGTCAGATTATTGTCTTTGCACATTTCTGATACGAACTAACAAGAAGGGATAGGCATATATCGATTGCTAACAGCTTCTGTACAACTTCAAAATCTAAATTTCACAAAACAGGTGTGCTTGAATGTTGAAGAGCCTAAGCTTTATATCATAAAGTAATCTGATACTGTGATACTGTGACAATAGTCACAAACTGATGGGATACTTACATGTTTTGTTCAGCTTTCAGCAGAAGAGATGGCTTTAATTCTGTTTTATTCCTGTCACCTTAGCAGTTTCTTATGTGGTTATTTTCACAAGGTATTAAAAGTTATCAGAAATTAAAGGAAGCTTGAATTAAAGGTAGGTAGCTTGATCTCTAGTAAACATCAAGCACTGAATGAATATCATCAAGAAATAATCTCTTGATTTGACCAGGAAGCAAGTGTGAAAATTAAAATCAAGATTGTTAGAGACTTCATTGAATGAGTAAAACCAGGAGTGACACAAGGGACAAAAGGTAGGTGTTAGTACAATGACAATGGTCTACAGTAGCCTTACATGCTTGACTGCATTGTTTGGTCATGACAAAATGAAATATTTTCCCACAGACAATTTACAGGGTATCTATTTTTCTACCACTAATACCAAGAATGTCACCAGCAGGCTGCTATAAAAGCAATCACAGCAAAATGTTGCCTCCTTATTAAGAAAGGACATAACAGTGACACATACCCAGGGATCACAGGAGTACAGGCACCTCTTAGTTGGAAAAGGCTTTAGTCAGTCTTGGTTCACAGCAACCAAGCAACAAAGCACCTTCTGAAGATGAGCTTTTTCTCAGCTGTTTGTGCCAAGTATATAGCTATTCAGACAGATCACCTGTATTTTCCAATACATCCTGCAAAACCATCAGGTAATTCAGGTAATTTGAATAATTGCCCATCACAAATTCAGAACAGAAATTTTGGGAGCACTTCTATATTTTTTTTATTGATACTCTAATTTTAAAGTTGATCTTTAGGAAGACATTTAACTATTCTTCCTGAATTTTTTCTACAAAGAAAAATCATTACACTAGCAGTAGAAATTGTTTCATCATTACTTGCTGCTCCTCTCTCTAGTATCACATTTATCCAAGCTGAGCTCACAGAAATGACCCTCAGGAGTCTGCAAGTGACGTGTACAGGACTAAGGTTCTTCCTGATATCAACTCCAACACTTTCTACCATACCCACTTCAGATATACCTTTCTTAAACTAAAGCTGTTGCACTTAAGCCCTCCATTTGCTTCTGCTATAGACACATTGTCCAAGAGTTTTATTCCTCTGACACCTGGGAAGTTCACTTCTGATCCTAATTTATTCCCTGCCAGATTATGTCCATCACTTATGCCAAAACTCTTTCCCTGGAGTTTCCTCTTGAGGCTTGTTTATATAGTAACACATTCATTCTCAGGCTTTTTTCACCCTACAGAAAAGTAAGAGCTGCATGCCCTACAAAAGCATTTAGGAGCAAGTTTTTCCAGATCAGAACCCTCAGCTCTTTTATTGCTGAGAAAAATTTGCTAATGTCAGCTGAGATAACAGACATGGAAGCAGAACAGCAAGTTGGACTAAGAAACAAGAATGTGGTAGAGCAACAGAATGGTTGTCAGTGTGGCGGAAAACATGGGAAAAACTAAAAGTCACATTCAAAACAGAGGCTGCTACTTTCTCTCATGAAAAACAAGCTCATGCTTCTCCAGCTCACCAGCTGCTAATAGTGCATATATAGAACCAACAAAAAACTCCACACAGCATTCTGTAAAATATGCTTTACAACTGGGGAACTATGACAAAATCATTACTAATCTACAAATGGAATGTACACTCTCTGTTGCTGATCAGTACAGTTCCCTTTGTTTCAAATCCAGTTTACACCAGTTAGCTCTTGCAAGTGACACCACCAAACATGTTGTATAAACAACATCAGGCATGTGATCCATCAAAGGACTGTTGACAGGCACACTAATCAATGACAGACACTTGCTCTAATATCTGCTGAGAACCTGAAAAGCAGAGAAACATTGGGAACATTCATCTTGTAGAAGTCTACATGAGAAATGTGGAATGGTATAGTTCTATTAGGCATAGTTGGAGATGGTGGAATTAGGTCTAGTGCATTTTTTTCACTGTTATTGGGCTGCCTGTACAAGTCTAGATTGAGAAACCTCAGGGGGATATCCAGGAATTGATTTGTGAAGTTAGAAGTGGGTGTCTCACTGGAGATCTCACCTGCCTGACTGTCAGAAACAAGTTCAGTAGAGGCTGTCTTCTGAGACAGCCTAACAAGAGGTCTAATGAGATTTACAAATCAGTAAATATCTTTACTTTAACCAGAGGAAAAGCAAAACAAAAGCATTTGATGAAGTATATATACATATTTTTAACAGCTGCATAACTGCACAAAAGATTCAAACATCTCCCTAAATATGCCGCAATGTTAAGTTCTGCTCTGCAACCAAACTCACTTTAAAACTCCATTTCAGCTATACTTGAGAATAAGACAAATCTGTACATGAAACTGCCCACAGAAGGGCAGTTTCCATCACCTTCAAATTCCTTTCCATGGAAATGTTCATTCCTCTCCTGTTACATTCTTCTGGTTGTGCTTTTAATTTTAGTGTTCCCTCAACAAGATTATCAGCATCTTTTTCTAAGGCAAGATAAATAAGAAGCATTGCTCTGTCCTAGAGAAGGTCCACCAGCAATCACACTATCTTCCTAATCAAAATCACCAGTCAAGCAATATGTGTTTCTAGTGAAATTTCACTTTACTTTGATAAACCTCCTTCTATTATTTTTATCAAGGTTTTCCTCACAGCTGATTTTGGCTGATATGCTTCTAATTGACAACTTGACACAAGTCAGTACTTTCTCTGAATAGTAATCATGTGGTCTGCCCCCTAGTCCTTAGAAATGTAATGCTAACAACTAACAATACAATTTTTTTTCTTCTCAAAACTCAGATATATGGCATCAAGAGTTTTTAGGCCTGATTTGCAGCTGCACCAATATTAAAACTAAAGGACCTTCATTAAGCCTCATCTTTAGGCAGGCAAATCACCCACCAACACAGCCATGAGGGAGTAATACTGAGTAGTTTTGGTCAACCAGATCAAGCTCCCAAACAGCACTCACCCACATTCTCCATACTTACCATTAAGTTACATAAATATTTTCTCTTAAGAGAGAGGAGAAACTGCTCTGCTTTTTTTCTCTAGCTGCTTGCCTCCTTGGCAGGTGAGATCACTCCTGTGTGCAGAATTCCCAGGGTTGATGGAAGATTTTACAGAGCATATGAAATCAGGCATCGCTAAAGACAAAATATCAATAGGGGTGGTATATCTTTATTGCACATTCCCAGTTCCCATTTATCAGAGGACTGATTTTCTCTTCTCATGCCTTAGCTGCAATATATTTTCAGCAGTATCTTGTAAACAACGAGCCAGGGCATTTTTTTCAGCTGTGTAATTAGAAGCCATTGCTCCTCTGTTTAATTTCTTCTTCTGTAAGTATAGCTCCCAGTCATAACCAGATGGCTATTGTTACTCTTGTTCCTGACCCTGCTGTCTACATACCTACTTACACTTATTATCCACCCTCATTTTTCCAAATAAGGAACCTAGTGCTTGTTGTGTGCAAAGTATTTCAGCTTTGAGATTCAGATTGTAAGCAGTGAGAACGCATATGTTCAGAATTAATTTTATTTAGACCTCCTTTATTAAACTGTCAAATGATTCAACACCTCTGATATTTGTGCAGTCACTAGAATGCTGGTGTTTATAACCTCTACCTTATTTACTCCACAAGGTTTATTTCCTTGGATTTGCTCCCATATAGCTTTTGACTGCTCAGCAAATTAAAAATATATTAAATAAAAATAAAAGGACATTGATCCTGGCTTAGCTCTAGAAATGTGATTGCATCTTAAGCTTCTCTCTTAAAGGTTGTTATTCCTCTTGACTAATTAAAATTCTGTACAAACTGTATTTTTCTTCTCCTACAAGCTCCTTTAATTGTAAAAGATTCCCTGATCTTCTTTCTGTCACTGTCATAGAGATGTAGAGGATCCCAAACAAAAAAAAAATTGACTTCATTACTTTGTGTCCATGACTTCCATCCAAGTTGTCCCTGCTGTGTCAGCTGAAAGAAAAGCATCATTTCTCCCCATCCACCAGCACCATCCATCAATGCCCTTTCTGACACACTTGCTTTGTTTGCCTTTCCCTTTGGTAAACTTTGCACTTCAGCATTTTAATATCTGAAGGCGACTGTGAAGAGCTTGGTACTGAGCAACCTTACAAAGCACCATGGTAGGAAGGCAGGTAAAAGCAACATTCCATGGCACCCTGCTGGGACTGGCCCCTGTGCTGGAATGGCTCTGGGAGACCAGCCCAACGTGCCTGATGAAGGGAGAAAACACTTTATTCAAGTGGATGATCTGCTTTTGCAGCAACTCACTACCAGTAGTGATTTACCAATGTGCTAACATGATCTGAAAGTTGTCATTCTGTGTGTATTCTTTGAAGCTTGGGATATCAAGCTCAAGATTACCTAGCAAGAATTAGTAGCATTCATAGGGAGCATAATCCCCAAAATAGGCAAGCTTTAGTGACGTATAAAAGCATATCATTAATATGCTTGTTAGATGAGTAATGCTGTGTCAGTAAAATTAATACCAGCTATATCTAGGAAAGAAATTTATGTGCTTCAGGCACAAACCAAATTTTTAGAACATTAAAAAAAAAAAAAAAGACAAAACCCCACCATATGTAGAATAGAATAGAATAGAATAGAATAGAATAGAATAGAATAGAATAGAATAGAATAGAATAGAATAGAATAGAATAGACCAGGTTGGAAGAGACCTTCAAAGTCATCGTGTCCAACCTATCATCCAACACTGCCTAATCAACTAAACCATGCAACCAAGCACCCTATCAAGTCTCCTTCTGAACATCTCCAGTGATGGTGACTCCACCACCTCCTCAGACAGCCCATTCCAATGGGCAATCACTCTCTCTGTAAAACTTCCTCCTAACCTCCAGCCTAAAACTCCCCTGGCACAGCCTGAGACTGTGTCCTCTTGTTCTGGTACTGGTTGCCTGGGAGAAGAGACCATATGCTGGCCTTTCCTATACAAGGGAACATAACAATAATACATTAAAATAACCAATTTACATTCATTACAGATTTTAGTTGGCAAATACTAACATGCACCATTTTCTGCCTTCCTTCAGTGTTGACCTGCAGAGCTCAAGAGGTAATGTATTGTCCAGTAAAGCCCACACTGAAAAAGGTTCTAATTAGTTATGAAGACAAAATTCTAAGCCTTTGTATTATCCTGTACAGGTCACTCTACAAAAGAGTCAAATCTCTTGAACACAAGTCATTTGAAACTTCTTCACATTAGTAACACAGATAAAAGTACAGCCAAGACAGTCAATCAGACCTGTCATATTTGCACTTCCCCACTTTCAGAAGTGCATCACATATTTTGGCTACAAGTCAAAATTCATCAGAATTATTTCAGGACACCTTTAAATTCTCCTTCTCCACATTCATTCACCTAAATTGTTTATCCTGTACATCACCAGCAGCTATGCAAATTCTCCTCTATTTAATTCAACAACAATGGTGTTTGCTAGCATCACAGCAGGACATGGCATGAATACTTATGAAAAGGTTTGTTAGCTTAAATGGGTATAGTTATAGATTCATTTGGCTTTGTCAAAAATTTGTACTGTTCATTCTAATTCCTATCCTGGCTGGCTCTCTGCTGACTCAGAAGCTTTCATTTGCAATGCCTTTCCAACTGTCTTGCATAGAAAACCAAAAGAAGTGCCAAAACAATCAACTCCCCCAATTCTATTCAAATTTCTTCCACAAGCTATCTTTGGGTCAGCCAAGAAAGAATTAGCAAGCAAATTCCTATCTCAGTAGCACTGCAAAGAAGTGCTCAGCTGCCCAATAAACATTTCAGTAACAATCTGGGAATCTGAAACACATGAAGCCTGGTTCTGACAGTAGAGCTCTTGAGCAAGACTAGAAATCTGATGACTCAGCAAATAAAATTTCCATAAGCTTTTTATTTAATTGACTATATTTACATCATGGAAAAGAAAATATCTGAAGCCATAACACAAATGAGTACAGTCTAGTGAAGGGCACGGTGGGGGGGAAATCCAGACAAAAGGATATTTTTTTCTTGCCCTTATTTTAACCAGTCATTAGACTGAGTCAACAACATTCATAGTAAATACCTCTGGGATGGAGTACTGCACAACAAACTGCTACTGAGAATGAAGCCTCATAACACAGAAGCCAACACATGGGCAGCATACAAGCCCTTTATAGGTTGCACTGACAAGTGCAGGCAACTGACTGCATTTTGGGACAGAGGTCTATACCCACACCTCCAGCAGCTGTCTCAGTGTGTGAGAAATCAGGCTTCTCTCTCCTGTTTAGGGGAAGTCCAGGGCAGGCAGCACCCACCAGGCATTCAGAGAGCACCTGCAGCCATCCCACAAGCCCAGGCAGCAAAGAAAGCTCATTTACAGCTTCATTCAATAGCAGAAATGGCAGAAAGGCAGAATTGACATGAAAGGGAAATTCAAACACCGACTTCCCTGACATTTTTTAACTGTGTTCCATGATGTCAGGGTACAAGTGCAAGTTCTTTAGGAAAAGAAACCCCTGATTAAAAACACTCCAGTGAGGACAGCTAAGGATGAAATAGCCAGGATAGTTTAGGACTTGTGAAAGGCTCCAGCCTATAAATCTAATCTAATGCTGAAATGTCAGTCCCACCTGAGTAATAGTCATGCTTCAGAAGCCAGAAGGAAAGCAATCCCTCTTTCCCAACCCCAGTGTATGGTAGTGAGCATTTATCATTTTCCTGTAATTTAAGGCTCCCCAGTCCTGTCCCAGTCCTAGGGTCCTAAAAACAGGCAGCATTAGCAATGCTCTCAGAGGACCCAGCATGACATCTTCAGGCAGCCTTGCTGACTAGAGATGGCTTTCCCTCCTTTTTAATTCCTAAATAAATCCATTCTATGCCAAATTTACACACAGTAATTCTAAGGGAGCAATAAATCCTCCATGCTCCACCTCCAGACTAGTCTTTAATTATGCAATCATGACCCCTGCAAACAGACTCTGCTCTTTGATCTTCAATTTAGTGCTGTCATAGATGTTCTTAATCCTTTGTACAGAGAAAGAGAACAAAGCAGAACAAGATTCTCTTAAAGCCTGGGGTACTCTGTCCCAGACAAACAGACCTGCTCTGAGCTTCTAATGCCTCTTCTCTCCCATATCCTTCGTTGAAATGTGGAGAATGGCTCGGGGAGCATCCAGCAACCTGTTGGTGCAAAATGGGCTAAAGATTATATGCATCCAACACCTAATCTCCTCATTTTCAGCGCCAAAGTGGCCCTTTCTGAATACTAATCAATGGAAATAGGGGAAGCAATTATTTATACGGGCCTTCTCATTTATCAAAGCAAGAAGATGTAGGTTCAGCACACATTGGGTCAGAATGCAGACTACAGGGAGCTTTCAGCTTCTTCCCAGTACCAAACCTGTGACTAAATTAATTCTGTGCCCACTTTTGCCACACAGCTGGGCACCCATCAATCACAGCCCTCCCCAGGAAGTCCACTTCCCTTATCTTCAAAGAGCTGTTACCCATGCACAGCATTAGCCACTTCTGGTAGATCTCATGCTGTTAACAGGTTGTTTGAGAGACAACCACTGTCTGAGCAATCACCACTCACTGTTCTGTCCCCCACCACCCCCATCCTGTCTGCATAATTAAAAATCTGTTACCTTCTCTTGACTTGGCTAGCAATTGGCAGCCCTCTCAAACAGTGCTCAGCAGACATAAGGTTTTAACAGATGGCAAGACAATGATGCAGTTCAAATGTGATACCACAAGATCAGACTGGTGTAGATCTGGTAACAAACAAAATGAAAAGCGTGATAAGTGTGGGATCAATAAGACACAGATGAAAGAATAAATGCATCTCTCATATAGAAGGGAGTGGGAATAATTTGTTGAAGGATAAAGATAACAACCTTGCATCTCTGGTATATTGCAGAACCTGTAGAATCTCTTTATCGGTTTTCCATTTCTCTACTAATGAGGCTGAAAAGCCATTTCAACCAGAAAAATGGCTCTTCATCCTAAACATCCAGGCACTGAGAATTAAATGATGTAGTAGACAGATTTCATTCAAGTAGTTATGCTGTACATACCATGTCAGCTGTTTCTTACAGAGGCAACGTACCACAACTAAAAATGAGGACTGACGCTGCTTTAAACATGCTCTGATTTTGCACCTTGCTGCTTTGCTAAAAGTGAAAGCATGTGTAAAAAGATCAAGTAATTGGATCTTCTGTTTCCATTTGTCACTATCAATATTCAGGGAAGACAGGCTGAAACTAAAAGACTAGGGAACATCAGGGATCAAATCAGGATAACTCAAAAGAAGTATCTCAAAAATGGATGTGAAAAACAGAGTCAATAATTTCTTGTTTGTGAGTTTGTTCAATGTTAGTCAAAAGTGTTTAAAATACCAGCATCTTACAAACACTGAACTTCCTTATTATCAGCCTACATGAAATTATGCCTTTGGTTGTTCACATTTTTAATAAACAATCAGTATCCCTCATGATGGACAAGCACCTAAACACAATGTGAAAAATTCCCATAACACCACTAAAAATGCATTACATATTTCAGCACTTAAACCGTCTGTCAAATCTCCCCTCTGTCTGGAACTATAGGCAATGAGCACCAGGGCAATTGTCACATCTAGCTCTTGGGGCCTTATGTTTTCTGCTGTTGTCTGTCACAATCCAAGAGCAGCATTAAATCACCCATGCACCATGCAACAACAGTAAGAAAGTTACCATATGGGATTTATTACCTATGCCCCCATAAAGACTTCTGGACTGCTGATAAGTGAGATAACTAAGAGCCAAATGTAGAGATACAAAGTAGAGCACTGTGTCCTTGCCCCAAGGCAAAACCACATCATGCCATTTTAGGTCATTTTAGTTCATTCAGGAAGTTAATATACTTCCTTGGAACAAAAAATTCAGGTCAAGAATCACAGACTTGGGTTTGACTTGAGCACTTTTTATATGCATCTTTCAAAATGCAGTATTGATTGTGCATTATTATTTCCCAAGACATGTGCCTATGGACTAAGAAAGGATCAAACACTGCCATGCGAGGAGACAGGGAACAGGTATGCAAAGAGCTGCAGCAGGTAGCTGTGAAGGACAATGGTGATGGCTGGAGCAAACAGCTGCAGGGCAATAAGAAAGTACAAGAGAAATTTATTGAAAGTTGTTTCTCTAGCTGTTGTGTAGAATGGACAAAAGTGTAGGAGAAGGGTGGTTTTGGATAGCTTTGGAAGGCTGTGTTTAGTCTTTGACTTGGAAAAGAATGTAAACATCTTGTGACTGAGGAGAAGAAACTGGGCAGAATTTGGTTGGATGTGTTAAAATATTGTTTTGACTATATAACTTTGCTGTAAAATATAATAAACATCCTCGTCTGCTTACATCTTGTCCTGGAAGCTGTGCTCATGGTGATCGGACACCTATACAACAACAAATGCTGACCCTGGCAACAACACTATATTACAACACAAAAGCTGCTGCAAAGTTGGTCTCCCTTGAATAAGGGATGCCCTCGGATCCAGTTTGCTTCTTTGTAGCCCAAGGCACAAAACATTCAAGACAGACTATCCTTGTGACATATTTAGCTTTAAATTTACAGATAGGAATATAACAGCAGCAAAGAACGCCCATTGCATAGAAACCCCACACCTCTAGTGCTCAAGGAATCAGTGCTTTGTCCCCTGTCCCTGGCTTGCCCCCTGGCTCCACCCAAGATTACTACTGATCTTCAGGATTCTTAAATTAGCTTCTGAAAACTAACAGTCCCTGCAAGGTTCTGGGATTAACCAGGCCACTCTGGTTCTCAGCTTAGGGCCATGTATTCTGAAGGATTTGAATAAATTACATTCTATCTTCCCTGATCTCCCTGCCCACTTGTGTTCTGTGCTCCTGGGACTCTGCACGCTCAGATTCCATGCATTCCCTCCTCAGGAAAGCCAGTTTTCCTCAGAGGATCCTTCCAAAGTACTATAAATGCAACTAAATTAGAGGAGAACAATCAAAACAGATTCCACTTAGCATTCAAAAATCAGTCCTTAATTACAAATTGGTAACCCCAAAAAACTAAAAAACTGAGGTAGGTGAAAAGAAAGAAAGGTTTTGTTTAGGTCTGTTCTGACAGAACTTCTTCCACTAACCCATTGCATAGAATCTAGGATGTGCTCTATGTTAAGTCCCAAATTAAGCAAAGCACTGAAATATGTGCCTAACTTTAGGGAGGAAGAAGTACTTGTGTAGTTTATTTCAAGTCTTTGCTAGATTAAGGTCCTACACACACAACTTTCTTACTTTCCACTTACAGAACTTTGAGTGATTTTTCTGAAACTACCTGAGCATCTTTAAATATGTATTAAGCAGAAAAGATTCAGATCACAAAACAAGCAAAAAAGCTGAAATAGCATCAATAAATTAAAGCTTCTGATAACATTTACCTCTGTTTCATTTTCAAAGTACACAGAATGCCAAATCCTGCTTGTTCTTCATGTGGACCCCAACCAAAATCCTTTGGTACTACTTCATAAAGTAAAACAAGCAGGATTTACTTTATGATCTAACACTAATAGGAAAGGGAAAAAATGATACAGTTTTTTATCCATAGCAGAGAACCCTGGCACTAAGTCCTCATGAGTGAACAGAGTGTCAGTGCATATTCTGCAGCTAGTCTGGCAACAGGGCAATTTCCTGTTTGCAATTTATATCTTTGCCCAAATGGCTGTATAGAGACAGATGGTCACACCAAAGGGGGAAAGTTCTGGAAAGAAATTTCCTTTCCCCGGGAATATTTCATGAGATCAGTCTGGGGGCTGCCAAAGCAAACTCTTTTGCCAGGTAGCTGAATCACAATACACTCAACACCTTCCTCAGGTTTTAACTTCTGTACCAAATTTCTACCATTTAATAAATACATTGCTGAGGAGAGCAAAGCAAAAAGACGTTTTCATGACTGGGTAGGGCTTTGAATGCTAATGAGTAGAGGCTGAGATTCATTTCAAGTTTTTATAGCTTTTCTGACTGCATTTTCTGTATCCTCAGGAGTATGCCCTAGGTTACTGATTATCTGCGATCCATCATTAAGTTTTCAAGAAAGATACTTGTTTCCTTCAGGCTGCAGTGGCTCAAGCAGATCAAGTTTCTAAAACACTGGCCATAGAAATCTGATTTCAGCCAAGGGCTTTTTTTCTCCCTCATAATTTTCCACTGTTTTCTGACACCAATTAGCAGGTCCTTCGTTGTTTTGTTTTAAAGAGGCAATGAGGCATTTTGAGAATTACCTATGAAATTATAGTTAGTATAGTTAGTATATATAATATATATATATTCATTCAGTTAAAGACTGTTTCTCTGATTCAATATGCCAGAAACATTTTCATCATCAATAACAACTTCAGCTTAAAAACCTTCAGGGTTGTCAGGTAGTAAGGACTATTTTGGGGCAATGAAAGGATATCAAACATTGCTGTGATCAACAAACTGAAGAGTTGCCAGGTTTGATTCTGATTAACCCAAGTTTCAGAATCAAAATGGGACTTAAAATAGGGAAAATCTGGTTTGCTTGTCTGCAGACTGAATAAGACATCATATCTTTAAGCCATACATAATTGGCTGAGACACATTCTTTGTAAGAGTGGGGGCTAAGGAAAAAAGTTTTCAATTACTTTAAAATACTGGATTTCATGCTATAAATTATCAAATCTGCAAACATGGAAACACAAAATTCATGTGACTATAGCCTCAGTGAGTAGATAGCAATATTTCAGCTCTTTTGTCCTGTCCCCCTAGTGTTAATAAGTGTAGATTTCAGTGCTATATTTGTGCTGGTCTATCAGGATTTCTAAATCACATAAACAGAAAGAGCTTCTGAATTGAGACTTAATGGAAGAATCACATAAAATGCAAAATGTTAACAGTTATAAAATGACTAGAATTTCATTACAATAAGTAAAAGTGAGCAAGATGCCCCATGCCAAAGGCATTAACCTAGTAAAACACCAGTCAACTTCTTGTTGGCTGACACCACATCTGATCTGTATTATACTGATTTCTGTCAGGCACAGATATTACAGTATCACAATATCACTAAGGTTGGAAGAGACCTCAAAGATCATCCAGTCCAACCTGTCACCACAGACCTCATGACTAGACCATGGCACCAAGTGCCACGTCCAATCCCCTCTTGAACACCTCCAGGGATGGTGACTCCACCACCTCCCTGGGCAGCCCATTCCAATGACGAATGACTCTCTCGATGAAGAACTTTCTCCTCACCTCGAGCCTAACAGTCCCATGTGGGTTACACAGCAACCAGTAAAACTGCTTCATGATTGAACCTGGCCCCAGAGGCCAGTGATGCAAACCTATCAAAAAAGAAAAAAAAAAAGCAAGCCATGATGGAAAGGTGGAAAGGATGGAAGAAAGGAATTCTGTTTGTTGCAGAGCTAGGAAACTAAAACTGAAATGGTATTAAAAATATCCTTCTAGGTTCCTAAAATAAAATTACAATTGATTGCTGGGACAGGTCCCACTTCAGACCTTTAGTATGCATGGAAAATTTGGAAAAGAGGGAATAGGATCAAGGAGACCATTTTTAGTCAGAACTCAGAACAATTGAACATGTTGAATAAAATAATTGAAGAAGCAAAGCCAGGAATAAAATTCACACCTGCTGACTTGTAGCTATCTGCTCGCTGCTCATCTATTGCATGTAATGTGTAGGAAAGGAAATGGATGTGTTAAGGATGTATTTAGGATGTCAGAATTCACTTCTAAATAGTAAATTATTCATAAAACTCCACAGCAGCAAACACTTTGCTGCACCTGTGATCTACTGCACTCAAGCATTTAAGGTAGCAGCACCACTCACTTGCAAGTCACAATTCTCAAGAATGAAGAGCATTCAAGGTTATATTCTTGGCTTGTTAAGAGCAGCAGATGCCCATCTGTTGAGACCATTTTTGACAGAATTTAATCCCTTTGCAGATTTTTGTGTGTGTGTCTGTTTACTTTTTTATAATGTTGTCTATCCTACTTCTCTTAAAAGCAAAGTCCAAACTGTGATGTCCAATGTATTCAGGTAGCCGAGGACTTGTCTGCTCACTAAAGCTTTAGAATAAGTGACCTGGGAAATTCTAAAACAAAAGAAATGTGAAGAGTGACATTTATTTTCTTTCTTCAAACATACATGGGAAAAAACTAGGAGTATTGGTTGGAAAGACAGTTCATTATAAAAGAAAAACACAAGGGCAACAGTGTAGACAGGCAGGGCATATCCATATCTTGAATACTGCAAGAGTTTCTCATCAAGAAGAGTAGGCATAAGGAAGGGCAACAAAGATTCTCAGAGGAGTATGCCTTCCTACAGAACAGGGCAACAGATTAGAGTCCTTTGGTTCAGAAAACAGGTAAGTGGTGGCTTTCAACACTGCAAACACTGTAGAGAGGATCACAGTGATTATTCAGCTTCTTGCAATACCAGAAATACAGAAAACTCAATGGTATCAAACCCAAATCACGAATGAGTCCTTCTTCACAGCAAGCAATTAAACAGGAGTATTCATCACCACATTAAAGCTGAGAAATTAAACCAACATTTGAAATGAAGAAATTCCAAAGTAATTACTAAATTACTGACTGTTTGAATTTGGGAAGATAAACCATGGAAAAGGTCACTCAGATGCATTCTTTGTTATGCTTCCCTGCTAGGATCTGTCATAGCGGCCACCATTGGTTTTAGTAAGTTAAATGGACTTCACATATGAACCAGCATGAAAGTTTCTCTTGGTCTAAAGGCTTTAAAGGTTTCTAAAACTGGTCTCAACTCAATTGTCACAAAATGTGAAAAACTGTTGACAAATTTTGGTCAAACAGATGAAACTCAGGTAATGAAAGCAGGTTTAAATGACTGCCAAGCAAAAATACACAGCCTAGGAGAAGTAGTTAAGCAAAAATTGGCATATCCTTAGAAGGCAGAGTACAGTTAGGTTGTTCCTCATATGACTGGGTTCATGTATATTATTACATATGATACAATAAGAAATAAACTGAACTGAGTGAGGTGCCAACTATGACGATGACTGGAAAAGTCTGCCTCCTGACAATATTTTCCTATCCAAAGTGGGAGTAGTTAAATTTGTTATTAGAAGCCTACATGTTTTCGCCCAGCTCAAGCACCTTCAGTTTCACCTGAGAATGCCTCCTGCATTTTCAGCTATACCTTTTTAAGCAGAGCCTGAACTCTATATATTTGCTGTAGAAAGCCTTCAACAGCCAGTAAAAGCAATTTTCAGAGACATATATCCTTCCCTTTCAAAACAAATGGATCTATATCAGCTGTGAAAAGTGAAGAATGCTTCCTGTCACCTTTGTATTGCGCCTTTCTGACAGTGCCAGTGACAACATCTGGCATACAATCTCCTCCCAAGTCAACACCAGACAGGGAGGTAGACATCTATGCAGAATAATACACGTTCTTTAAAAGCAGCATCACAGTATTCCCCAGATATCCTGGAGATCCTCTCTATAAGGCATCCCAAGCAGTAGCAAGGCCATGTCCTAAAGAATCTGGATTAGATCATGCTTTCTAAATTCATTCCTAGCTCAAGGATAAATGCTACTTCTTTCTAAATATCTCACATGAATTAGGATCACATTATGTTATCTGTGTCTTCCATTTCAAAAGAAAGATTTTCCCCAGAGATTTTTCATAAGCTGGGTGGAGCTAATCAAGTTAACCTTAAACGACTTTCCATCTGTACATAGGCACAACTAACCAAAGAGAGAAGACAGAAGCAGCCCAGGGGGCCAGCTTGGCTGGTTCTTTCTGACTTCCAAACCCACCATCAGTTTGTTAGGCCTGCTAGAAGAAAAAGCTGTCTTCACAGCTGAGTCTGAAGACTAATGGATACACATCTGCAGCCTTTACGAGTCAAGCCAAACCTGTATAGCTTGTATTACTGTGTCCTCAAGTTTTGTGTCAGGGAGTATGTAAAGCCTAAATACATGGTGACTTGAAGTGCAATCCAAACTTGCTGAGTGCTGGGAACAGCAGACAATGGTTGTACTAAACTGTTTAGTCTTTCCACCACTCTCCCACTTCTGTTTTTAGAGTCAGTTTCTGCAGTGTGGCTAGAAGAATTAAAACATTACCATTGACAGCATCTTGCATAAACAGAGGTACTGTAAGCAATGGTGGCTTCGACACAAGAGAGAAATTCTGACAGCTTTTTATTTTGCAAGTACCAAGAAATCTCTCAGACTCTTCACTCAGTAATCACTTCAGTCAAAGTAGATTACCAAAGCAATTCTCTTAATCAGCAAGTTTTGTGTAGAGTGCAGCCTTACAGAAAACAGCTTATATAACTGTAAACAGTAATTTCTGTTTTAGTTATGCAGAGACCCTTGCCTGGATTCCATGTGATAGGTTGTAGATGAACAATATTATTGCCTTACAAATAACACATCTATTCCCATTCAGGAGTTAGTTCCCTGCACTGTGACAACATCACTAATCACACTGCTTGTAGAGCAAGAGCATATATAGAGCTTTTTAACTTGCTACATAACTTTCCTGCCATATATATATATATATATATGCACACACACACATAATAAAAAAATGCTCTTTGAGTACTTTTTCAAGGTGAAGCAAGTGCTTTAACCAATAAATATAAAATGAAAAACCTAAGTGGGGAAAAAAAAAACCAACCAAACCAAACCATACAATCAAAACATGCAAAGAATGTCTTCCAAATCAGCTAGTTCCACAAATCCCTATTTCTCCCACTGTTGCTACTTGGTCTCAAGTACTGGTGCTTGTTCCAAATGCTATGGCTATAGTAAGGTCAATTAGGAAAAAAAATTCCTTGCATTTAGCAAACACCACCAAAAACTGATTAGTAATTAAAAAAAAAAAAAGAAGTAATCATAGTCATTGCTCTGTATAAGGTCTTTTAAAATTGAGATCTAAAAATAGACAGACGAAAAGCAGACTTAAACAATTTTATCAGCGGTTGATTTATTTCAGCTTTCTGCTCTCCCTGGTCGCAGTTCAGTGCAACCCATAAATAAGTTAGGCTGGTGAAGAAGATTGAATTTTTGAGGCCAGAACAGTAATTGAGGAATTGAACAATCTGGAGGTTGAAATATTGTCTCCTGGGAGATCAGCCTTTGGATCTATTAGCAGCTGTCTATATTGCTTTTCCAGCCATTGACACATACAACCATGTCAACATACTGAACTGATTTATGTTTCTTTGTTTCACAACAGGGCAGATCTCATGCATGTTCCTGGCTCTATCATGCTGTTACTCTAAAAGTAAGAATTTCTCAAGAAGATCTCTGAGTAAAAGAGTTGGATCTTTCAAAACTATGGGAAGGCCCAATTTCCTGTGAAGAAAATCTGCACATAATCACACAGAAAGCAGTCATTTTCACTTTTCAGCACTGGATTAGTCAGCACTTGCAAAGGAACAACTTAAAGGGAAGCCTGAGAATGGTTTTGCTTGTTTTCATCAAAAGAAACTAAACAAGCAAAACAAAAAACCCACCATCGCCCACCAGTTCATTTTTCCAGTAATTCCCACAGGATCAAAATCTGACAAGAAAACAAAAGTCTTCACAGAAAAAAAAATGAAGCAACAAGAATTGGATTGCAAAAACAAACCATGAGCAAAGGCAAAGTACCTCCAGGACTTATTCTGTATGGAAATACAGAAACTACCTTAGCAAGAGTGCCGGCCCAGAGAGGAATCTCAGGCTCTCCACAGAGCACAGCATGTGTGTCAGGGCTCTTCTCTCAGGAACCCCTCATGGCTACTCCTCCACCTTGGGCAATAGACATGTATTTTATTCACAGCTTGATACAGAGAAATGAATAACACTTCTTTCCTTCTCTCACCACCTTAGCATCCCACATCTAAAGCAAATGTTATTTCTAAGGTGGCATCAACACAGCACAGGCTGCAGGCTTCCCAGGCCACTCCTTCCACACAGACCACCCCTGAGCAGTCAGGGTTTGCATAGTTTTTATGATAATCGCATTCTGAAAGAGTGGAACTTTGTGAAAGGTGTAAAAAAGTATCTCTGGGGATGTACTTCAGTGCTTAACCTCACAGAGCCACAGGCCTGCTATTGAGAGGTGATGGCAGGTCCTGCTTCCCCAGAGGACAATGCACTGCTCAGACCCACAGGCAGGAGGCAGACAAGACCTCCCTGTTTGCCCTACACTGCACTCCTCCACAAGCCAGTGTCTGAGCCAAAGCTATTCAAGCTGAAAGCAGAATACATTTACGTCTGAAATTTAGAAGTATTTATCCACAACCACCAGAATACTGCTCAGTGGGGCATTTTCTCTTCAAGTCTTGTACACAGCGTTAGTAATCTAAAGGAACTCTCAGTGAGATTTGGTTTAGTTGAAAATCTTCATCCTAAGCAAGCAAAAAAGTAACAGCTCTTCACCAAACCATCTTTAAGTAAAAGCCATAGACAACCCCTAAAAGTAAGAAAAAGAAAACCACCACTCCTCTGCAGCTTCTCAGGAAGACCTCTGCATGTAGTGTGTTTATGCAGAGAAGTGTAAGATGGAGGAACATCAGCACCGTGTTCTTCAGCTGCAATTGTTCCCCTTTTACCATGTGCAATCTCAGCAGCGTTCTGTTCTGACACAGACTAAAGAACAGGACACCATAGCAATTAAATTAAAAAATAAAATTGAACTAAAATATCACAAAAGCACCTTCAGAACATGTGCTGTAAGCATGTTACTCATGACAAACTGTTAAAGTCAACTACCTCCTACATACTACAAGTCTCTGCTTCTCAATGGAACAGCACACCTGCACGATAGGCAACTTCAGAACTAACTTTAAAGGCTCTTGCTTGCATTACACTGTTACACAGGCTCTAATGTAGTACAGGTAGAGTGACTCATACAACTGGCAGGACACTTAGGATTTATGGTTGCAGCATAAGCCCCAAATGGCTCTTCCCAGCTGCTACACAACTACTTCTTTTACAGACCTTCATAGGAAAGGGTTAACAATCCCACAGAGACACTTTCATGAAGCACACAAACAAGCACTGCAGTTCAATTACACGTATGTGGACAGAAAACCCACAGATCTTTCATAATAGAAATCATTTAATGCTAAAAAAAAGGACATGAAGTGACACTGGATATAAAAACTACATAGCATACAATGGGATCCATCAGCTTTCCCTCTTTTGCACAGATTTGCTTTACAATTTTGGGGGGAAATTAAAACTTGGCATTCCTTACACATTGCATCCTTAAAACTCAGCTTTAAAAAAAAATCCAAACAAGAATCCAAACAAAAAAAAAAATCAAAATCCAAACAAGATTTTTTTTTTTAATGTATCTCATTTCAAGGATTAAGTACATCAAATATACTATGTTAAAACAGGCAACAAGAAAACAAAAAAGGCAACAACAACAAAGCAGCACAAAACCAACAAACAAAACAGATTTATTTCCCTAGTTGAAATATTAACTTGTACAGTCACACATAAGCACACTAATTAACATTCTGTGAAGATCTGCCTTCATTATGTCCAAGGACTACACTGCAGCATCTTAAGTGATCTCAACACATTGACATTTCTCCTGGCCAAATTACAATATACTTTTGAGATATTTATATTAGTTTATGGTACTGTACATCTAAAATACTTACCAGCAAATTTTTAGCTATAGAAAGATTTTAATTTCAGGAACAATATGAAGGAATCACATATTTGTATTCCTAGAATTCAGTTATTATCTCTCTAAAATATCTAAACATAATTCATGAATCAGGATGAAAGACTGACTACAACAGCTGTTTATTTCACACACTCCTCATTGTCTCTTATGTTCAGATATGACTCTTCTGAAGTACACAACACACAGGTAGATGGTAGGTCTGAGGATGTTTTCCAGTGCTTGATATAGCACATATTCCAGTCTGGAACAGAACTACAGATCAGTATTTTTCAGGATAACTAGCACTGACAACTAAGTACTATTTCAAATGCCTTCGAAAGACTTTTCTCAGGATAAACTGCTAATATTTTTTAAGAACAGGTTTTATTTTAGTACAGATAACAGATTGAATAAATACCACCTGCCATGGGCTGAGTTGTATCTACTGCTGATCCTCAATACCATGCTGCCCACATGCCAGCTTCAAAATTGAAGTACTCACTTGAGTAAAGTATCATGGGGCTGGAAGTTCAGATTGTTACACAGGAGGCTTCCTGTTCCAGTTGCTGCCTCTGGTTTCCGTATTTGGGGTGTTGGGTCCTTTCCACTGCGGGGGGATTCTGTGTGCTTGGGTGAGGGAACCATTTCATCACTGGCTTCTGCTGCTGCTTCTGCATTTTGCTATGCTTTTCTGCACACAGGCTAAGGTAATTTAGCACTGTGTTATCTCATTTCCAGTAAAACTCTATCTCAACTCAGAGTTGGGTTTTTGGGTGTCACTTGCCCTCCTGTCCATATGGGTAGCGGTAGGGCTTGTGAGAGCAGGCTATGTTAAGCCAGGACACCACCACAATACACAAAGTATCTGTGCTTTAACATGACCTCCTTTTCTATCACAATGCTTCAAGTGTTAAGTAAAAACAGTCAAAAGTGTGATTTATTGAGCACCTCAATCAGCCTGATTACATGTCAGATTTGAATTTCAGTAAGTCAGGAAGATGGCAGGTCTGACTTCAGACTGGATGCTATCACCATTACTATTTTCCCCAACAGCAGTAAGTATATCAATGTTAGCTTTGCCAGGCTTAGATGTCAACTGCAATGTAATCCTGGGCAAGCTGACTCTAAAATGAGATAAAACAAATACTATATACATTCAGAGCAAACTGAAAAAATAACCAGTGATAAGTGTAAAAACAGGCCTGGACCACAGCAGTTTGATGAAGAATACTACAGCCTGCCCCACTCTGTAACCATTAAGGCAGATTTTTTTATCCCTTTTTACCACTACAAAAGAACAGACTAAATAAGAAAAGCTTGAGGCCAACATCTTTTATTGCTCAAATTATGACAGAAAAGTTATCCAGAAAGAAAGAAAGAGCGTAACTGTCTCAGGAGCACATAATATCTCAAAACAATATGCTTTATTCTGTTATCCTGCTGACAAGGTTTTCTCCAATTACATAATTTTAAGTACTGCCCATTTTCTTATTTTTTTTAATAAAGCCAAAAATCATTCAAACTGCAAACAACCATCAGACATTGAAATGTACTTTTCTTTGACTATAAACACAGTTCTGAATGATGTCAGGTGAGGCAGTATGGAACTGTTAACTGCTGAAGAGATATAAATAGAAAGTAAAAGCATTTTAAGAATCTTCTTCCATAGTCACATCCTCTTGTAGCTTCTGCACCATCTTGTCCTCCAGCTGTTTTGGTGTGCCTTCAAAGAAAAGGGAAAATTAAATGTGAAATGTCTCTCTAAACCAAAAACAACTGTTCTTCTTTCAGCAATATCTGCACCTATTCTAGGTTAAACAGGCTAAATATATTGCTTAAAGAGCTGTTTAGAGGTAAACTCATCAACCTTACAAGTACTTACTGGAACTACTGAAGAACTATGCAACAGAAAAGCTGATACCTTTTTAATGCAAAATCTAAAATGCAGTCAAACATGTTTTAAGGTAGTATGGTGAACTTTGATACAGCTGGCAGTAACCAGCACAGCCTTGCAAGGGGCTATAAAAATGCATTACTTTTAACCTATCAATGGCCTTCACACATCAGTTTTTACATAGATTTAAGCCCTCCTGAATGCTGTGTTGGGGGTTAACTCACAGTGACACTACCAAAAAGAACAAAGAAAAACCCTGGAAAGGTAGCTTTCATTTGACAAACAGATGTACTACATGCTGCGGTGTTATCATTCACTGAACACAAAGTCAAACAAAAGAAACAGACACTCAGTTTTATCCTTCTGAATTCTGATTTTTTTCTTTTTTCTTCCTTCAAAAACAAAGGGCAAATTAACCCAAGGTTTAAAAACATTCTGACAAAGCCCTGTCTCAAATTTATCCAATCTTAGGCCATAGTTAGTGCAAACTGAAAGAGAAAACATAGAACAGACTTCCAGTTAACACTGAATAATACATCACACCTACATCCACGGGGACTAAATCGTTGGTCAATTTTATAAAACAGTAATTGAGATGCTTTTAACTTCTCTCCATTGCTCCATTAACTGTATTTTAAAAAAATAAATAACCTTTAGAATCTATTTTCATCATCTAACACAAGCTAGTATTTGTGGTAGTTTAGAAACCAGAAAATTACATAGGAAAAAACAGCTTTCTCCAACTAGAAAACTCAGATCATTAACGAAGAATACATTATTGTATCTCTACTAGGCACAGCTTTTGGTGAAAATTTGTAGAACTACCATGATATTGTAAAGAATGTTAGGCTTACACTGAAGAAACAGTATTTTCATGTAAGCTCCATTATAAACTACCAAAAACCCCACCACTCTTACAATTAGTTAACAAATTCAAAAAGCAGTTTAAATGTTGTATTTTTATATCAGTCAGCTTAGCCTGTTGACTTCAAATAATCAATTCAAAGGGAAGACTTAGACCAATGTATTGGTTAAGAAACATTCAGTTTCACAGAATACCAGGTATTGAGTACAGTTTCAAATACTCAAATAGGGAAAAAAAAAAGAATAAAAGCAGGAGGAGATAAATAAAAGGGTATGTTTGATTCAGAGCAAAGATACTGCTCACATTTAGTGGCAAGAGCTACCCTCCATCTTCAACAGACAAATTAATTGTAAGAAAAAGGCACAGGATTATTGATCTGTAAAACCAGGCCACATGAAATAAATAAATAATATCCATCAACAAAATGTATACACAAGTTATATTACAAGTTATCCTGAGCAAAACAGGTAAACCAAGTTCTTACCTGCATGTGGAGCACGCAGAAGGTGAATGTTCTGTTTGACTTCTTTGATGTCTTCTGCCTTCTGCAACTCTTTGCTCTTCTTTAATCTGGGGAAGGGGAAAACTAAATGTAATTACCTTTAAAATGGAGATGTATGCTTTTGTTTTAATGCACTATATCAACCCTTTAAGACTGCCCATCACAAATAAGGAAATACCTCTACTGAGTGTCCAAAACCAACATTTCATCGAACAGTAAATAAAGTACAGATGTAGTGTAGTAGAGCCCACTCAAATTATCATACCCCATCACCTGGATGACTGCATACATAAAAAGCAAAGAACCATTTAAAATTTTGCATCATTATTTCTCTGGAAAGATGGACTAATACAGACTTGTGAGATCTCCCATAAGACAAATATTTCTCACCTGTTCATAATATATCTGGCTTGACGTTTTTGCTTTATTTCCTCCACTCTCTTCATTGCATCAACTGAAATAAAGCAGAAGCTGTTTTACATGTAGGTTACATACCTACAGGTGAAAAAACATGCTAACTTACAGAGCAACACTACCAGTATTCCCTAAAACTTCTGTATCAGACAACTCTTCCACTATACAGAGGAAATTATTCCTTCTTCAAAGAGAAGGACAGAGGAATATTCAGTGTACCACCAATGATAAATTGTATCTTTAAACTTATTTATGCTTCCACTTTTGTGCCTACACATATTTTCTACAATTAACCACCACTACAAAAGGCTCTCACTCTAAACTGGATGCAAATTACCACCTTTGTGTCATTCATTCATTACATAAGCAACTCATTCATTTTACAGCAACTGATTTATTAAACTGAAGTAGAATGAGCAGGAACTAAGAAACAATTGCATCTGCATAAGAGACTTACACTGGGAACCCCTTAAAAAGCTGGAGAAACATTAAGGTTTTTTAGGATAAGAATTCACACTAGAGGAATGTTGTACCTCATTTTATAACCTGTTTCCACACCTGCTCACAACTCAAACCTCCACCACACATGAATTTGGTCATGATTCCAGTGATTTCAAACACAATCACTACAAAAAACATGCTAAGAAGACTTCTGAAAGTAATAAGGTTACTTTCCAGAGTTCATCTCTTGGGTTTTTCCTATAATGACTCACCAGTCTTGTTCCACAACTCTCTCTGGTATTTCACTGGTTCATTTCTACGCTTTTCAAACTCAAATGAATTATCCTGTATTAAGAAAAAAGTAAATAAAGATTATATACAGAAGCATGTTTTGATCAGTGCATTCCTCCTATAGCACTCACTCATATAATTTAACATTTTACAACATTTTTTTTTTCCTTTCAGAATCTCAGTTCCTGTACTTTTAACAACCTTTAGAGATTACTAAACTATAAGGAAATAGAGTGGAGTGTTTGACCTAAAAGTGTCAGACACTGTAGTGATTCATGTGAAGAGAACTATTTACCAAAACATCTCCCTCAGCTATTTCCTTTTCAGCAAGACAAAAAAGAACAGAGAAGACCAATGTGGAGTTGGAAGTACAGAGTAGACTAGACAGGTGGAAGGTAAAACTGAAGATGTGTACAGTCAAAAGCATTGAATGCATTTCAAGTAAGCTCTACTCAACAGCCTGCAACTTTGAAAATGTTTTAGCAAGCAACAAATCACAATTTCATTCTAAGAATACTGACAAAATATAAAATAACTTAAAATTGCACCATATTTCCATTGACAATGTTGTGCTGGTTGGGACAGCTGAGGTTTGACTTTTCATTATTTTTTCCCTAAGAGTTTAAGACAGAAAAACAATTTTCTAACTTTTTTTCTGCTAGGCACACTTAGCTTTGTATCAACTTCATCTGAGGACTTTTTTCCTGCCAAAAGGCTCTTTTATGTAGACATGAATTGGCAGTTATTAGAATAGAATAGAATAAACCAGGTTGGAAGAGACCTTCAAGATCATCGCGTCCAACCTATCACCCAACACCACCTAATCAACTAACCCATGTAACCAAGCACCCTGCCAAGTCTCCTCCTGAACACCTCCAGTGACGGCGACTCCACCACCTCCCCAGGCAGCCCATTCCAATGGGCAATCACTCTCTCCGTGTAAAACTTCCTCCTGACCTCCAGCCTGAACTTCCCCTGGTGCAGCCTGAGACTGTGTCCTCTTGTTCTGGTGCTGGCTGCCTGGGAGAAGAGACCAACCTCTGCCCATTTACAACCCCCCTTCAGGTAGTTGTAGAGAGTGATAAGGTCACCCCTGAGTCTCCTCCTCTTCAGGCTAAGCAGCCCCAGCTCCCTCAGTCTCTCCTCATAGGGCTTGTGTTCCAAGCCCCTCACTAACTTCGTTGCCCTTCTCTGGACTCGTTCCAGCAAGTCAACATCCTTCCTAAACTGAGGGGCCCAGAACTGGACACAGTACTCGAGGTGTGGCCTAACCAGTGCAGTGTACAGGGGCAGAATGACCTCCCTGCTCCTGCTGGCCACACTGTTCTTAATGCAGGCCAGGATGCCATTGGCCCTCCTGGCCACCTGGGCACACTGCAGGCTCATGTTCAGCCTACCATCAACCAGCACCCCCAGGTCCCTCTCTGCCTGGCTGCTCTCCAGCCACTCTGACCCCAGCCTGTAGCACTGCATGGGGTTGTTGTGGCCAGTGTGTAGAACCCGGCACTTGGATGTGTTAAATCTCATGCCGTTGGACTCTGCCCATCTGTCCAGCCTGTCGAGGTCTCTCTGCAAAGCCTCTCTACCCTCTAGCAGATCAACTCCTGTCCCCAGCTTGGTGTCATCAGCAAATTTACTGATGATAGACTCAATGCCCTCATCCAGATCATCAATAAAGATGTTAAAGAGGATGGGGATCAGCACTGATCCCTGGGGGACTCCACTACTGACTGGCCGCCAGCTGGATGTGACACCATTCACCACCACTCTCTGGGTTCAGCCATCCAGTCAGTTCCTAACCCAGCTCAGAGTGCTGCTGTCCAAGCCATGGGCTAACAGCTTGGCCAGGAGTTTGCTATGGGGGACAGTGTCAAAGGCCTTGCTGAAGTCCAGGTAAACTACATCCACAGCCTTCCCCACATCCACCAGACGGGTCACCTGCTCGTAGAAGGAGATCAGGTTGGTCAGGCAGGACCTGCCCTTCCTAAATCCATGTTGGCTGAGCCTGATCCCTTGGCCATCCTCTAAGTGCTGTGTTAATGCACTCAGGATGACCTGTTCCATGATCTTGCCTGGCACTGAGGTCAGGCTGACAGGCCTGTAATTCCCTGGCTCATCCAACCGGCCCTTCTTGTGGATGGGCACCACACTGGCCATTAGACCAGCTGTTAATCTTCTCTTCAGTTAAAGACAGCTCCAATGCAAGAAACTACACAAAATAGCAAGAAAAGGCACATGCACACTTGCAAGCCATGCTCCATTAGCAGAAGAATGTTAAGTTTCATCATGGGATAGCATCAAGTAAAATACCCAAAATACAAGCTGTGAAGCATACTGTGTGCTAACATCTAAATGCTATTCTTGATCTTAAAAAAGTCTTCATTTTTAGCTAAGTGTGACAGAGCACGACATGAATTCACTGTAATCACAAGGTGCTGGTGGGCTAGTCAGCACACACAGAACAGTGTCAGCATTGCTCTCCACCCCAAAACAGGAAACAATGGGCTTAACCGCTTGGTAGTGAAAAGGCACTGAAACAGAAGAAGAGATTTTAACTGGAGAAAATGGAGATCTTCTCCTGACTTCTCAGAGGTACATTAAAAAACAAAGTAAGATCACATTCTTCATCTTGGAACATCCACAGAACGTAGCAAGTCACTATGTCAAAATACTTACTAGATTATTACTCTGCAAAAAAACAAGTAATTAAGTCATTATACATTAATTCCCAAATTATTTAAGGACTGTCCCACCAAATGTGTTTAGCATTTTTACCATTGAAATAATTGTCTTTAAATTGTTTCTAAGATCTCAGAAGCTGTTTTTGAAAACTTCCTGTGTGCCAAGACTTAACCTATGCATTGCATGCTTTAGAGGAGACTTCTAAAGGTGTCTATGTGAAGAAACTTCCTGGGATAACCCTGGTTATTTGTGCAGAAATACAGCTTCCAAATGTATATACACTGGTAGGAGACTTATAGATGAAAAAAGAAAAATAAAAAGCCTTGCTACTTGGGAATCACCAGGTTATTATCAGTGCAGACACCTGATACACTGGCTTCCACACTGAAGCTGAAATGGGAACTAATACAGTCAAGCTGAATTAATAGCTCACTCAAGAAAACTCACATGCTCTTCCACAATCCCTTTTTTCTTCACTTACCCTATCCCTCATGCTCATCCAATTAAATGCTTACACACTAAGCTAACTAGTCTGCAACTGGAAGAGACTAGATTCCTGTCATTTTAGTGAGCTAATGCTAAGCATGAAACAGTTCAGCTTCTTACCACTGTCAATTCTTTGCCTGCTGCTTTCCGGAATGCTTTGGTCCATCTCATCTTTCTGGGATTTCTTTTCTTTTTGAAGTTTCTGTGGCATTTTGATTTGCAGAATCTAAATATCTTGAAGAAGGAGGGAAGAAAAAAATAAAGTTACAGTTAAATCACACTACTCCTGCCCCATCAAACACCCAAGTTTCTCTAACAAAAGTATGCATCAAAAATAATGTTCATTTTGCAAATGCCAGTAGTTTTAGTTCAAATACCTTATGTTCATCCAGATGTTGTTCGGGATGCACAAAAAAAACTTTACCCTCCATATTGATCAGAGGGCTGGAGCAGGATGATCAGAGGGCTGGAGCACCTCTCCTATGGGGACAGACTGAAGGAGTTGGGGCTGTTCAGTCTGCAGAAGAGAAGGCCCCGAGGTGACCTAATTGTGGCCTTCTAGTATCTGAAGGGGGCCTACAGGAAGGCTGGGGAAGGACTTCTCAGGATCTCAGGTAGTGATAGGACTAGGGGGAATGGAATGAAGCTGGAGGTGGGGAGATTCAGGCTAGATGTGAGGAGGAGGTTCTTCACCATGAGAGTGGTGAAACCCTGGAATGGGTTGTCCAGGGAGGTGGTCGAGGCCCCGTCCCTGGGGGTGTTTAAGAGCAGGCTGGATGAGGCTCTGTCCAGCCTGATCTAGTGTGGGGTGTCCCTGCCCATGGCAGGGGTGTTGGCACTAGATGATCCTTGTGGTCCCTTCCAACCCTGAATGATACTATGATACTATGATATTTGAAATTTCTGTTTTGCTAATATTGAAATTACGCAACTAATGACCAAGCTAAAGAGCAACTCTATCTCGAACTGTCCCAAATCCAACTGACAAACAGGTATTTTGCAGTCAAAAAGGATATGCAGCAAGACGGCAGTAAGACTGGGGGCAGAATACAGGATTGTATCCCTGTTTGCAGTTCTTAATCATCCCTAAATTTGTGCATCCCTATTCTGAGCTGTCTAATACCCACAGCAGACACTTAAGAATACTCAGAATTACATATAGAATAGAATAGACCAGACCAGGTTGGAAGAGACCTTCAAGATCATCGCGTCCAACCTATCATCCAACACCTCCTAATCAACTAACCCTTACTCATGAGTTTTGGAAAACTCTTATTTTGATCCAACCACACTCTCCTTCCTATCTAACAGTTTCTTCTAATTAAAATTAATAGAAAACATGAAATTCCTGGTAAAAGTAATAATCTTCAGATTTAAAACACTTTTACCACATTTTTTGCACCTTTACTCAGACAAATCTGTCATTTCGCTCTTTGGTAGATTATCTGTTCACAACCAACCTGCCATCTGTTAGGTTGGGTGTTGGTTTTTTTAAAGTAGCACTTGGGAATATTTTCTAGTAAATGGAACTACATCAATGTATATTTACCTAAATTCCCCAAACCTGTGACTCAGACGAGCAATACAGTTTTGACGTCTGAGCATGAGAAGGAAGCTATTTGTGTAAGCTTCATTTCACACTGGGGTCTCCAATGCCCTGTAGGAGCAAAAGGAGTACAGCAAAGGCTGGGAAACTACACATAACATTTTATATACAAAACTGTCACCACAATGTAAAGCCCAAAGTGCTATGCACATCCTGGTATGACAGCCTCAATTGCATAAGTCACATCAGATATCTCGGCAACTTACAACTTTTTGTAGTAACAGGTTAAAGCACCGCGAATGGGTTAACTTGCCCGTTTCCCTTCAATATGGAAGTAAAGGAAAAGTAACATAAAAACTGCTTGTTGAAGTAGAGAGTTAAGAAGATTTTAATTACCTTAGCTTAACCTACTTGCAGAAAAAGGGCAGTAAAATGCAGGAAAGGAAAAGAAAGCAGCATAAAACACAAAACCAAACCCAGCATGCTACCCAAGTCCCACTCCTATGGCTGCCAGAGAAAAAAAAACAAACATCCAATAGCCGGAACCCAAAAGCAGCAACCAGACCAAGAAGCCCCCATGTTACAACCTGAACTTCAAGCCTCATAATACTCTGCTCCAGCCAGCACTTCCATTTTGAAGGTGGCATAAAGCTGGTTTTTTTGGATGATCGTTGCAAATTTAAATTCGACCCATGACAAGCACCATGAGCTGGCCATAAACAGTTAGCTTTAGCACGCACTGCCTGCGATCGGGATGGCTCAAAGCTTTAGAATCACCTGCGACTAATCTGAAACCAAAAGCGCTGACAGGTATGGACAACTAAAGGATGACAATTCTATACTGCTTTTCGAAGCGCACTTCTTAGTAAAATCTGAAAACAAGTAATTCAGCCCACACTGTTCCTGACAGCCGCAATACTTGCCAAATGACAGCAACAAATGCAAGTAAGGCCTCCCGCACCGCAAATACACCTGCGCGGATTGATGACGCCACCAGGCACCACCTCACGAGCGTCCGCGCGGCCGGGGCGTGGGCGCCACACCGCCGTGGGCGGAAACAATGGGAGCTCCAAGCGCGGCCTGCCGCCCCCCGAGACCTCCCCACGCCAGGAGGCTTGATAAGCGTGTAAACAGCTGCACCCCTTCCCAGAAGCGAGACACCAGCCCCGGAGAGCCCCCTGGGCCAGTCACCAAACCGCATGACAAATACAGACACCGCGTGGAGGAGGAAGGAGGAAGAGACAGGCGGCTGCCGCGCCCTCCCAACGGCAAGCTGTACCTTGCAGTCGTTGCGCACGAACATGACACCGTGGCCCGGGTAGATGGGCCCGGAGCAGAAGTAGCACTTCTCGATCCTCATCGCCGGGCCGAGCCGCGCCGCTCCGCAGGCCGCGCCGGAAGAACGTCCTCAGCTGACCGGAGGCGGAGCGGCGCCGGCCGGGAGAGTGGCCACGGCGCCGCCTGCCGGCCGCGGGTCGCCAAAGCGGTGCAGGAGCACGCCTCACTGTGTCGCCCTGTACTCACTGTGCGCACCTCACTGTGTTCAACCTCGTGCACTGAACACAGCTCCTATTAATCGGGAGCGCCGACAGCCCTGGCGCAGGCCCGCTCCAGGTTTCCGGCCGAGCCAACCCGACAGGAGTCACCGTGGGTGACGGGGCGGCAGCCACCCTTTAGGTAGGCAGGAGCAAGCGATAGCTGCTTCCTTATCTCGCCCCATTTCACTTCCTACTGCTATTGAGGCGGCAGCTGATGGTAGGCCAAGAGGTACGGCACACAAGTACCATCGCGCTTCACTGGCTACTCTCTGGACAATGGCACTTCAGTTGCTTCCGGGGCTGTGGAAGCCTCTCCTAACAGCCATAGTGGGCAGCTATGCAGCACAGGAGCAGTAAGCGCTCCTCTGCCCACAGTATCGGCATCCCAGCGACCTACCCTGTGAAGAAGCCAGCAACCCGAAATGATACCCCCAAGAGACCTGTAAATTGGATCGCATGACGTGCACCTGAAAAAACAATGAGCTCTGCTTGCTGAGGATGCCTGAAGAGACCAGACACAGCTACTGTTTGATGCACTCTCCACCCAACTGATGGGAAATAGGAATGACAGCTCCCACAGGACATAAACCCCTTTACAGCTCAACACAGGCATGATTCTTGACCTCTCTAAAACAAGCACAGTATCAAAGCATGGTAGGGGTTAGAAGGGACCTGCTAAAGCAGGATCACCTAGAGTCCACCACCCAGGAACACATCCAAGTGGATTTGGACAGACTCCCCAACCTCTCTGTGGAGCCTGTTCCAGACTCCCCAGGCAGTACTTTCCAGATGACATTTGCTCCCAAGGATCCTGGTAGAGTGTGTCATTTTTTGAGTATTTCCATTTGGTTTTAATTCGAAGTAGCACAAGCTTTTCAAATTGGTCTTAATTCCTTTGGCAAGCCTAACTGTCATGAAATACAGGGAGGACCATGAGACTTACTAAATAACAGGATCCCTTAATAAAACAGATCAGTCATATAGAGAATGTATGAGAAACTGGGCCACAAGGCCAGCACACTGCATTCACTCTCTGGATATGCACAGCAGCCACATGCGTGCTAGTGGTAATCCATCCTTTGATTGCACCAGAGAGAACCCTATTAAAAGCTGAAATATTCATTAAAATAATAAAAGGGGGGTGGGGACCAAAAAAAAAACCACAAAAACCACCATAAAAAAAAAAAAAAACACCACCACAGGAAGTTTGGATGAACTATGAGACAATCCTGCATCTTCAAAAGCAAGCTGAATTTCTCTTTCCCAAATTATTTTCTACTTCCCTGAGAAACATTCCTATCTTAGTATGGAAATTAAACACAAATTAAAAGACTCTGTGATCAGCTTGTGTCTGATCCTCTCTGAATTCTCATTATAAATGCAAAGTTTTGTTCTTTCTAAGTGTGAGAAATGAATGAAGCTGACATGGCTCAGTATTATCAGAAGGCTAGAGACGCGGGGAAAGGTAAGGGAGTCAGGCTTATCTTCTTAAATCTAGCAATTTTACTCTATAATTCAGACAAATAATTTCTGCTCCATTTCAATATTTTAAGGGGAGTTAGTTTTTAAGCACACATTACTCCTAAGGAATCTGCTACTCCTGTTCCCCTCCCTTACAGTTACCTGTTCATTGTGGAAGGATCTAAATGCTAGGCCTTGTGCCTTCCTACGTTGTTTGGAATTTGAGAGGGTCTTCCCTCTGTTCTTAGTCTTAGGATGCTATGCCAGCTCAGACCCTGAAAGTGTTCCTCACCACATGAGGCTTTCCCACCACAACAACTGCTTCTTCATTTAAAAAAAACAAAAACACAGAAACCACCAAAGCTGAGTATTTGGTGAAAAATCCACGCGCTGAATTGCACGTGACTTCTGGTTTCTCGAACAACAAAATGGCAGTCAGCTTGGGGCTATATTAAGAAAGATGGAATTAAAAAACCAAAATGCTTTAACACAGTAGAGTCACTAACCTTATCACCACAGCACTTGCCTCCAATCTTTTTCAAAACCAGACCTCAGCCACATCCTGTTGCAGGAGACACAGGCTAAAGCATATGACTGGTGACTACTACTTATGCCCAGCCCAAAGGAAGAACAGCTCTGAACTGCCTCAGAGACAGCAAGGTAGAATTGTATGGTGGGTTAGTCTCAAGCTGCACACATAAAGGAAGTCTCTGGCTGCCCCAGGAGGTGGCAACCCAGATGATAAGAAGAAATAGTGGAGGCATGTACACAAAGGAATTTTATGAGGAAAGCTATGAAGACACCAAGTTGACAGCCAGAGGCAACACCAAAGAGTAAACAAGTTTGCTTAGGTCTAGGGCATATGCAACTGCAGTCCTCCTTTTTCAGCTTGATTACTTTTAGTCTCCTGCCCATGCAACATTTTCCCCCATGGGCTGTATTTATTTCACTGACAACAGCCTTTTCCAGGCAGACTACTATATTGTGAAGTCTTTGGAGGCTTCTATAACTTAAACACTGTGGATTACAGACTGTCACCAACGCCTCCAGCAGACAGATGGGATGTGAGAGCATGCTGATACTATAAGCATTAACAATTGGATTTCCCCCCTCCCCTCCTTTTTTTCATATCAAGGCACTAATCTCATCTTGAAGCACAAGCCATTATGTTGTGCATTTGAAGTGTTTATGCCTGATGGAAAAGGTAATACAGAATGAAGGCTGCTGGAACCAGAATCCAGATGAAAAAAGAACACGTACTTCTACTCCATTAACAGTTATTCACAGAGAGAATTAGGTATCCAGCTGAAAAACAGTATTCCTTAGAAGAGGTTTTGCAGCAAAGTGAGAAGCTTATTTGTTTGATTTTATACACAGCAAGGATTAAACTCAGCAAAGCTCTGGTCTGCAAGTGTTTACAGACTTGTCCAAGTTCCCTAATAGAAGGACTATCATTTGCAGTTCATATAAACTGTCATATGCAGTCATATTAAAGAACCAACAGCTGTCAGGCATGTGCATATAATCATGTTGGTTGGAAGACATTTCTGGAGGTTATCTGGACCAAAGCCTTGCTCAAAGTAGGATAAATTAACATCAGGTGGCTCAGGTCTACATACAGTTGAGTTCTTAGTGTCTTCAGGGATGGAGATTCCATAACCTTCCTCAGCTCCTTGTTCCAAATTCTGACTGCTCATATGGTGACAATCTTTCCTAATGTTTAATCAGAATCTACCATACACCATCTTTTCTCTTGCCTTTTTCTTATCCCTGTGCCCTCCAAGATGGGTCTGGTTTCATCTTCTCTATACCCTCCTATTAGACATTTCAAGACAGCAAAAAGGTCTCCCTTAGCCTTCTCAAAGTTAAGCAAACCCAGTTCTTGCTCCTGATAACCCTTGTGTTCCAGCCCTCTGGATCTTGGTGGCATCTGCTGGACTCACTCCAGTGTGTCAATGTCTTTCTTCTACTGGAGTACCCACAACAGGACACAGAACTCCAATTGTAATCCTGTAATTACTGAATATAAGGGAAAACTTTCTCAGCTTCCTGGCTTAATTTTACTAAGGGAACCCCAGATGCAGTTGGCCTTAATTGCCCCAAGAGCCCACTTCTAGCTCCTGGTCAACCTGTTTTTGAACAGGATGCCCATCCCCTTTTCTGCAAAACTGCTGCAGGATTATTCCAACCCACATGTAATAGGGCAAATCACACTTGCCTTTGTTAATGAGGTTCCGTTCAGTTCATTTCTCTTGCCTGCCAAGGAACTTCTGAATAGCAGCTGTGCCCTCCAGCACATCATAGCCTACTTGGTAACCTGCACTGCTCTTGGTGGAAGCAGGTACTCTGAAAAACCAGGGTCCTCCCCTTTGTAGAAGCAATAAATTTTACAAAATGCATTGCTTCATCCACTTTGCTCTGAACATGCTACATGTTCACATTAGCAGCTTTCTGAATGTCTTGTGAATACAGAAGCGTTGCCTCTATTTTCTTCTATGCGTTTTTGCTCTTTCTGGCATCACCCAAGATGCATCAGGCCCCCATCTGACTGATTTGGTCAGTGCAAGAAAGGAACTTCAGTACCTAGGCAACAGACGACAGCTTAGATGCATTTTAAATGGAAAAACCACAACACACAGGGACAGTGCAAAAAGATACAGGCTGATACTGAAGTGAGACAAGAGTAAAATGTTATAATTCAGTTCAACAAATGCTGACAAGGTTCAGATCAGGAATGTTTTAAGTATTTTATATTACTAAAAAATCCTGGGACAAAGTATCATAATGGAAATCCTTTACAAAACTTTGTTCCATTACTCATCAACATTTTTGTCTAACACTGGATGGAAACACCTTTTCTTGAAATAACAGTTTCTCATCACATATGAATTCTTTGTTTATTTTTGAAAATCAGTGCTAGACTAGTAAGAATAGTGTATTCATTGTCAAGAAACCTTCTCATGATTTTTCATGAGAACTGAAAAAGGAACAAAACGTTTCGCCACACAATAATTCGAACAGATAAATCTTACTGCACATTTAAAAGCCTGACATCAAAGCAGTTTTATGTAGACTCTATACAGTAAACAGTTACATACAGTATGCATGACAAAAATATTTAATAGTTAATATCCAATTTAAACCTAAATATTCAAAAGGAAATATTTTTACACCATTTCAGTAGTCACTTAGCTCAGTAGCTGGTTCCAACAATCCTTACAGTTTTCGGGAACTGGATGGAGTTGTAAGCACAAAAAGTCCCATTAAATTTAAAGCATGACAAAGTTTCACTGCAACCCTCTGAAAAGCAAAGGGTTACATTACAAGAAACTCAGACACTGAAATGCATTGTATTCTATGTCAGAGTTTTTGATAGTCTACTGGTCAGAAACATGATGGTGACTTCTAAAGGCACTCTGAATTAAGCTACAGTAACTCCGGTCCACAGGCATTTTAGAATCTTGGTATAGTAACAAAAGAAAAACATCCTATCTTTGTTCTAAGTAAATTGCTTTAATCTCTGTCCTAGCCCCAGAGCAGTCAAATTACATTGCACTTTTAAAATATTCTGTGTAGGCTGTGATTAAAATCTAATATTTACATGGTGTGTTTGTTAAAGAACAATGTATTACATTGTAAATATTTTATGAACCAAATTTTAACACTTACTGTTGTATTATTAATTTAACCAGAGGCTATACCAAATATATAGGTATTATTTTTATTAGCTCCTATTCTAGAAACATTTTTGGTCCTTCAAAAAATTTGTTATGCTGCAATTCATGTTCACAACTGGCAGCAATGCATGCCTGAAATTGCAGTAGTTAGAATATTTAAATAAATAAATACATCATTTGTAAAGAAGTAATAGCTTTGGAGTTTTGTAAACAAACTGCTGTGGAAAGTCTGTAACAAGACTCAGTTTGGCATGTCATGACTTTAATTGGCAATATTTTACAGTCATATGACCTCTACCAGGATAAAAATCAGTTTAATAGGCACGTCTTATAAATCAGTCTGGAAAAAGGACCCCCCCAAAATACTGATTTTTCCTTAGGTTGCATGAATAAATAAAAATGAGTAACAAAGGATAACATGATCCACTGAAACCAAAACTGACATTTAAGTAATTCAGAGTGGGGAAAAAGGAAAAGCAACTCTGTTCTTTTTAAAATACGACCTAAAGGAAATTAACAAACCATAAATGAATATATGATAGCCAAGAGGTACATGACACAGAGGCTGGCAGAATACAATGAGCATTGTAAATCTATCCTGATCTAGACAGAACTGGTATCTTAACTGCATCTAACCAGAAGACAATCACCATTCCTTTTTCAACGAAGAAACAATTTGAAGAAATACTCCAGATATGTATTAGGTGAAACAAATTCAGTGCAAAGCACTAGATCTGAAAGAAATTTTGCTGACATCTAGGTTGCCATACATTCCCGTTAAATCATGAGTGGTAACATAAAAGAAACAGCAGCAGAGGTACAGTTATGCCATTTACACGTAAGTATATGCATGTTCTAGAAATTCAGATTATGTCAGGAAGTCTCATCAGCTGTGTTGGATGTACTTCATATAATACAGCTGTAGTTCATATGTTCAATTTCATGACATACTCTAAGTGCTCTACATAGGCACCCCTGTACATCTCTGTGGTTTTTTATTCGCTATAGAATACCTTTGTTCTGGTTTTCATTGCTAAAACCTGATGGTTTGAGAGCAAGAAGCAGCTATGCACAGGGTTTTGTGGAAAACAATGGATTTGCTCTTTAAAATTGTTACTGATTGATGAAACGTTTAAATATTCCTGTTCAAAACCAAGAGCCAGGTTGGAAAGCCTGCTGTTCATAGAGACTAAGAGTTGTCACAGTATCTAATCTATAATGCCTGGTCTGTGTAGTTAATGGAGCTCTCAAAGAGCAATTGAAAATCCTCCAATTCAAAACCTACCCTTCCTCATTGCCTCTATAGAGGGATGTTTCTGAATTTGCTAATGAAAATTCCTTTCCCTTCCTTCCAAAGTAAGAGAATTACAGGAACATGCAGTGCTACAGCAAATTAAACCTCTTCTCCATCACTAATAAACTGCATACCTTGCAAGCAAAGGTCAGAGTTGTTTGAGAGGAAAAAACCAAAAACTAGCATCAAGAATTAATATAGCTCATCAAATAACTACATAATGTGATTTGCCCATGAGATAAACAGTTAAGCTGCGACTGTACTGTATCATATACATTGCACTTAATTGTAACTGAGTTAACAGCCACATCTGCCTTTTTCTTGCTCATCATTCAGTTGTTCTGTAGAGCTGTGCCCATTGGAGCGCACCACCCCTTCTGGGATCCAGGATTTATCCACACACCGTTCCATGCGCTTCATAATGAGGTCAAGCAGAGTTTCAATGGCTTTGCTTACGTTATTCCCATTAGCTGCACTGGTTTCAAAGTATGGTATTCTGCAGAAGGCAAAAACCACAAACTTGCATCACACAGTTTATACTCATAGGAGAAAAATCAAGGTATAATTACTTAAAAAGCACACACATGCTGTTACTGCTACTCCACAGAAGAAAGAGACTAAGCAACCACTGGTCTGAAATGCAAAGGTAGTAAATGAAATCGCTGACTCCGCAGGTAGGGCAGAAGGATAAGCTCTTTAATTTACATCATGGAGTTCACAATTCACAGAGGTTTTGGTCAGTATGAGTTCCCAAAGTTATGCTCCCAAGGTCTCTATTTTTTCAGCTTTGTTCCCCAGGAGAGAAGAAATTACTTTTCATGGCTTTATCCTTACTGATTTCTATCTACATCAGCAAGGGAGTCAGTGCAAGCAAGGGAACATCACTATGGACATTCCTTTGCAGTCAAGGCTCCTACTGTGGTAGTCCTGTCACTACAAAATGTGATTCTATAGACACGTCAATACTAAACATTGCAAAATAAATGTGTATCTTCATGCAAAACATCTATGTCTTTGTTAGCTAAAATTTCTGGGCACCTCAGCATGGATAATACATTGCAAGTTTTCATTATTATTGTGGATTAGGATGTTTCAGTGGTGGGTCTGCAGGCTCTGACTTTCTGTGCTCAGTGCTGCCCACAGGGTGGGGCCAGAGTAGTTACACCGGTGTTCCACCCCAAGTGACTGACATAATCACATCATAATTTTAAGTATTTCTTATTTACCTTGCAAGATTCAGTGAGTGGTCAAAAATGCTATCTTACTTTCTCAAATGTGTAAGGTCTCCTGCAGCCATTTTCAAAACACATCACTTAACCAGTACAAGGCCTTTCCACAGAGAGGGCACGTTCCTTGTTTCACACTGCTGCTACCTGAAGAGCGTTCACTGCAGCAGGATTTATCTTGCTTCCCCTATAGACTAAGAGACTCTTAGCAACTTTCCTGTTTCATCTTTATAAAGCAGAGCACTTTCACTGCCTGCAGATTGGACATGATCTATAACTTTGACTTTTAGCTCCCTGTTCATAAATTAAGGTGGCATTTTCAGCCACAAAGATAAACATTTCATAAATTATCTCCAGAAGTCACATGCAAAGAGATCTCTTTCAAATATATATGAAATGGCCACATTCCATCTGCTACTGCTTGAAAGTTTCTGCTCCTTCACAAGTAGCTGGTTAAAATATCAAATGCACTTTCTGTTGCCTGTGTGACAGGGACTTCCAACAAGCATGTTCACAGGAAAAAGAAAAAAAGTACGAAGATAAGATTGCACTAAACTCATCTGTCTCTAATAGACAGATTGCTTCTGATTTTGCAGTGCTCTGCAGGCAAATAGCACTGAGGACCTGCTCACACAGTGTGTTTTGTGGACCAGCTCTATTCTATTCCTCCAGACTGAATGCAGATTGCTGCTGAATACAGGGGCACATCATCTAGTTTATTTGTCAACTGAGAAGGAAAACTGCTCCACTGCGTGAATCAAAACCACAATAAATGGATCAAAAGATCTGCTTCAAAAGTGCACTTCTGATCCACACCAAAATGCAAATGTAATCCAGAAGTTAAATCAATGGAAGATTTAAGGTGGTGTGAGTACTGTGAGATTAATTACTATCTGCTGGGAATGAAGATTTCACATAGTTCCTTTAGGGACACATGCCCTGTGCCTGTAGGGAAGGGGCCAAGCTATGCTGTCTTCCTGCTGGGAGGACTTGCTTTCAGACTCCCTGGGAGTCTGTGAGAGTGCAGGGGCCTGCAAGAAAACCCAGCTGACCCCTTTGAAGCTAAGTCACTAAAATTCACCTACGGTACAGTCCTAGCAAAATTGCTTGAACAGCTGAGAGGAGCTTGAATGGAGAGGGGGCAGAGAACTAGAGAACCATGTCCCAGAGCAGAAGCACTCTTCTGTGGGTACCCAGCACTCTGTAAAAGCAGACACCATCAACACAAGTGAATGGGTCCCAAGGCTCTTAAAGAAACCAAGGTCGCATGTTTCCATGGTCATGCCAGAGACAACAGCTACCATACAACAAGCAACTCTGGTCATAAATTCGGGTATCATTGCTTGGTGTTCTTTTTGGATGTAATACTCATCACCTCACCAAATGCTCATGGTTTTGTAAGAGACCTGGGTTTTCTGTGCCCCACAGAAAGCCTCAACACAGGCAACAGGAAAGATGTGACCCCCATCATTCACCTGCCTCTCCAGCTACATTCTAACCTCTTTTTCCAGAATGTCTGTGAAAATTTATTCTGTTTACCGGAAGGCAAGAAGAAAATGAACCAATCTCCAGTGCAAGATTATTGCAATATTAAGTAAGAATATTCAGGCGATGTGGAAAACATTAATCACTGACAGTAAAATACGTTATCATACCAGCCAGTTAAGCATTCTAAAATGTTTATTCTCACAAAAACCTTTCAGTATAAGAAAAGACATTACAGAAAACATTTCATTCTGCTTTAAGCACAGAAGTAACTGGAAGGAAGTTACTCACCCATATTTTTCTGCAAGTTCCTTAGCCTCTTCTTCTTTCACCATTCTTTGGTCTTCCAGATCACTCTTGTTTCCACATAATACAATGTCAGGGTTTTCACAATATGCATGCATTTGTAGCTGACCTAACAGCAACAACACAAATAGGGGCCAAAACTTACTATCACACATAAAGCTCACTAAGAACACTACCACAGTGCCCTATTTCAGAGGGCACAGAGTCCTTTAGGAAAAAGACTCTGCAAGATAGAAACAAGTGTGTTCACTGTTATTGCACAGGACTTCTGCTATTGCACTGAGAAGGCAGAGAAGAAACAGACATCCACTATCATATACCTTGTGAAAAACTCAGGGAACAAAGCTAGAGGAGCAGAAGCCTGAAAACATTAGCACAGAAGCTGCGTAGCTTAAGAAGTTATGCTCACCAAGCATCTTCAATGAACTTCCAGGAAAGGATATACTACCCTCTCCTGATGGATGATGGAGTTTGGGAACTCTCTCACCTAGACACATCAGCCTAGTAACATTTGACTTCTGTTAAGTTAGGCTGACAAAACTTCAAGTGAGTCAAAACACAGTTTGGCAGAGGCTTCCCACACACTTAAATTACTGAGTATCACCAGAGCCAAGGACATTATGGTCTCTCAGCTTGCTTTTATATAGGTAAAGATTGAAGTTCAATGTGCAAAGCTGAATTTCAGGTAAGCACTAGAAGCCACTACTAGCAGTAATTTCAACACAAAAGGAACATTTACTTTCTTTCACTGACAAAGCTATATGAAACAGTATTCTCTTAGTGAAACTACATATTTACAAACACATCCCACTCCCTGCCCATGCAAAGAAAAACAAAAATTCCATACTTATCCAGTTCCTGACATTTAGAAAGCTTTGCTCATTTGTCAGATCAAAGAGTAGAAGAAAGCCCATGGCATCTCTGAAGAAAGCTGTGGTCAAGCTACGAAATCTAGACCAGCAAAATGAAAATAGTTGGCTCATCTAACAAATTACTTTGAAAATATAAATTCCAGAGTCATAAAACTGAGGTAACTTAAGACTGAATTAACAAGAATAAAAGATTTGTCATAACTGTATTGCTGATGTAGGCCCTCCATACCAGAATTGCAAAGACAAAAAGCAGCAATTACAGTTTTAATGTTCTACAATTGTAAATTACAGTTGTAATTTAATGGGTATTCATGGGAAACTTTCCATCACTAGGAAATGCACTGTCCCATCTTGAGTCATACAATTAAAAAGTAACAGTCAATACAGAGAATTCATGTACTGGGTTCCATTTGCATGTAGCTTGATGACAACTGTATTACTTGCTAGGTAGGGGGTAGAACATACCTTTCCTGCCCTGCAGTGTCCCAGAGCTGAAGATGTATCCTCTGTCCTCTGCCACCAACACCATCTGGCCCGTTAGGTCTATAAACCTGTAAGTTTGCAAGACTGAGTGTTAGCACACAAAATAACTGACATTTAAAAGCATTAAATGCAGCAAAACCAGCATTGCAGATGCAAAGATCCAAACTACAAGTGTCAGTCCCTCTGCTTTATAACACAATAGCAATATGAGCTGCATTTTGATTTGGCATCCAATTGAATATTTAAAAACAGGGGTAAAAGTGAAACTGCAAAAACAGAATCCAGTGGGCTATGGGACCCAAAACATATACTTAGAGCCACTACATTTCATTACACAATCTTAATTTTAGTATTTCGATTTTCTGCTTTTTGCTATTAACTTGTATCATGTTCAAATTAAAATATAACTAAGCAACAACTGGATTTGGCAATAAATTTGTACCACTAACAGAACGTCATTAGCAAACAGAATGTACTCATAAAGATATCTCTTCTTAGCTGCCAAAAGTTTGATGATAAGAGCTTAGAGTAGATCTTATCATATCATAGCTTAAAGAGCAGAAATTGGATGATAGTAATAAAAGCTGAAGATTTTACACAGCATTATAATATAAATAAGTGCATCTGTTAGCTTTGGAAGGATCAGATACAAATAGATTAATTTCTTGTTCAGAACAGTTCATATTAGGTTATCTTCTTTAACTTCAATTGTCATACCTAATACCAGAGTACCAAACATATCTTTTGAGATACATAAACTTGCTGAATGTGTAGATTTTGTGATTCTTATCCTGAGTTATCAAATATGCTGATCAAGTAAGCCCAGCGTATTTACTATCCCACAAAAGAGATAATAACTTATTCAAGAAACCAGTTTGACGTTTCACCAAGACATGTACTCCTTGCACTACAGTATGCATGTCATCCATCAAAAGCCACTCTGCACAACATCCATTACACCATCCAGATTTCTGGACACGTGGGAGATCATCAGACTACACTGAAAGGCATTCAATACTTCTACATAAGAATGAAACTTGTGCCAACTCAGTTTCTCAGTGCAGTAAGGACCAGCATCCAACTGATTATAATGCAGTGCTCAGCTTCATATAAAAAATATCGATTCAGGGGTTGAAAAAAACAAAACAAACCTACCTTATTTTTTCACAATTTGACTCTGCTAGTGGCAACTGCCTAGGAAGACAGACTTACTCCATGTATCATGTTATCCTATTTCATTCATAGGTTTTAAAATGGTTTTAAAATCAACATCACAATCTTTGTTCATTTGACATTTTGGTTCACAAACAGCAAAACCATTTTTACTACAGCCCAATCCTTCCTCATGAAGAGAGTTCAACAATAAAACTGGTACTCCAGGCATCGTGTGCACAACTCACATAGAAAAGACACTCATCAACACTTCCTGAGCAGAAGTGGTTGGTTAGCATCAGCTCTTCTTACTTTAGCTTCTGGGGAAATGGAAGGGGGACAACACAGAACAATGACAAAAATAACCTGGTAAAATAAGATTATTTCCTTGTCACAGAATTAAGTTCACAATAAGTACTGCTTGTATGCCTATGCCTAAGGATTGGCAGGACACATTTTTTACAAACAGGTTTGAGCCATCACCAGGACAGGTACCATCTTGAAGCAGCACATCATGAAAACTCACCACTCTTTTTTCCCGAAAGTCAATGCCCACCGTTGTGATAAACTTGGAATTAAATTTGCCATCCGTATATTGGTAAAGAAGGCTGGTCTTTCCTACTCCAGAATCACCAAGTGCTAGAAATTTTATGAGGTAATCATAGTCCCCATCAGACATAGTGAGAATTCAGGAGACACCTTAGAAAGCAGAAAGAATTAGACAGTCAACAACTAGTTTTCTTTTGACAAATGTTTAAAATACACATCATTGCTTGAACTACAAAGCATCCAGCAGCGGGACAAGTTCTATACTCTTTTACACTGGTTTCATCTTAATTTTCAATCATGCCTACTATCAATGACAAATTCAGCTGTAACTGAATAAGTGCATAGTTAATTTTACTACATTCATCTTACTAGAAAGAGAAGGCAACACAATTTTAACTTCCTCAAGAAACACCGAAAATCTAGCCAGGAAGGGGTTGGTCTCTTCTCTCTAGCAACCAGCACCAGAACAAGAGGACACAGTTTCAAGCTGCGCCAGGGGAAGTTTAGGCTCGAGGTGAGGAGAAAGTTCTTCACTGAGAGAGTCATTCGTCATTGGAATGGGCTGCCCAGGGAGGTGGTGGAGTCACTGTCCCTGGAGGTGTTCAAGAGGGGATTGGATGTTGCACTTGGTGCCATGGTCTAGTCATGAGGTCTGTGGTGACAGGTTGGACTCGATGATCTTTGAGGTCTCTTCCAACCTTGGTGATACTGTGATATGGAATATGAAATGCATAACTGGTTTTAATCTGCATGGAAGCTGGTAAAAGCTACTTAAAAGGTACCAGCAATGCAATTCTGACTTTAACTGTGACATTATTAACATATGCAAAAAAAGGTTTTTTCCCAGACTGCCCACTATGTTTAAATAAAAGTTAAAAGCACTTCCAATTAGTATCTATTCTTCACTCTTGAAGGTCTTTTCACATGAGGAACAAAAAATAACCAAGCAACATTTTGTTACTGTTCTTGCTTTTGTTGGGGTTTCAGTTTGTTTCAAAGTTTTGAAAGTTTTTATCATGTGGCTAGGTAATCATTTAACCAAATCTTGATCCTTAATTGTCACACATTTTCATGTGGCCCATATACATTTAAGAAATTTCTCTTAATCCTCTTTTGTGCCTTTGAAAAAATAACCATATTAGATACAGTCTGATCAAAGTGCAGGAACAGTGAGAAGATGTAACAAAAACCACTGGCACTTCTCGTGTATACTAGAAAGACTGATGTAAATGCACTGGTACTTTTCTGTTGAGTAGCTACTGTGTCTCTCTTCCCCCAAAACAAACGCTGGAGAGCTGCCTTATACTGTGCTGAAAGACATGAACATGAAAAGATAAGCCTAAAATAACCATTCTAAAACCAACATATAGCTGGCATGAAATTGTCTCTTATGAAGGAGGGAAACAGATACAAACAAAACAAAAATAAGATGATGAAATAAAACACCATTAAAAAGATTAGAATTTGTTGTTTCAACTGTAAATAATTCTGGAACTATTTGCAGCTTGAATTAGATGAAATTATTCATTTCAAGTCAAACACTGTAGTAGTTGCATCAATGGCAAAATGGCAAATCATTTCTTGAATATCAACTTGAGGTTTGGAAAAAACTTAAGTATGTGGGCGTCAATCACCACCATTAAGTTAAAACCATAACTACCTTTACGTTAGCACTACTCTGGGTTACAAGACAGAAATATGATTAGTTGGCTTAGCCACAACTGGACTAACCACAATCAAAGGCAGATAACAGTCAGATTTACACCCACTCTCCAATTGAAAAGTCAGTGGAAAGCATCTCACACTTCTTTTTGCCATTTTCTGTTTTGAAGCCTCCCTTTCCCCAGACAAGGCATATTTTACATTGTGTCATCAGTAACAGTAAAACCTTGCAGGAAAGGCTTATTTTAGGTGCCACTACCACACCAGAGCCAGGTAATTCACTTCAGACTGCTGTGTTTTAGGACAAAGTTTTACAATAGAGTGAAAGACTGAAACAATGACAAAAAAAAAAAAAAAAAACCCAGATATGGTCACCAGTGAGCTTTTTATGTAAATGCACCACAACTCCAGACCTGCATCCACTCTGCAGGTCTAAAGGAGCAGTATATTTAAGTATGACAGTTGAACAGCCAGCCCCTGAGATAAAAATGGTTTTAGTTTCATTTCTAAGTAAGGATACATGACAGAGTCAGACACTCAAGCACCAGAAAAAGGGACTTTGGGAGTTTGGGGTTTTTTTTTCAATCCTTCCCTCTGCTGGGGGGAGGGGAGGGGGAAGTAAAAATCAGATCACCTACCTTGTAGCTGTACAAAATCTTTTCATTGAAATGCACTAGAAGAAAGGGAAAAATATTTTACAAAGCAAGCAAGATTTTTACCAAAGACTGGATTTGATTTAGACTTTAGCATCTCATATATGCTGTTTCTTTTGCCCTCAAATGTTCTCCAAAGGCAGAAGGCTGTGTAAGCTCCCCCTCTACTCAAGTACACATTCCTTCAGCCTCAATACCTCTGAATGAAAAGTTGCTTAAAAAGACTTAATGCAAATCTTTGGGCCAGTATATTGTACAAAGACTAGCTAGCCTCTTGGCTTTTATCGTGATGTCCCACCTGCACCAAAGTATTTGCCTTGACTTGTTGGTATTTTGTTAGCCAGTTATAGGTATATAGAACATACTTTTAATAACATAAAAATGGCAGTGCACCTAATGAATGCTAATTTATGTTATATGAAAGATAATATATTGTGCATTCTGTGAGAGATATTACAGAGCAAGAAAGGGCACTGCAGCTCCTACATGGAGCTGTCAGACACTTAGGGTTCGGAGCTGTCAGGGATGAAAGCTCTGGTTAAAGCAGCAGGGTCAAGGTTAGACCTTGGAGACATAAAACCTAAAGGTATTTCTACTGTCTTACCTGATCTATAGAGCATCTGACCAGACAAACATCATTCAAACCACTTACACCTCAATTCTGCATGTGGCTGGTAACACAATTTCCAAATTCTTAATAGAGGACTAGGAGCCCTTCAGAGGAAAGGCATAAAAATTACTTCTAAAGGCTTTGGTTGAGAAAGAGATTTTCTTCTTAGGCTTTTCAAAGGGACACACCTTTCACTGCACCCCATAATGTCAATCTATTATTCAGGTATCTCCCGGGAGTGGTTCTTGTGAAACCCTGCAGAGTTAACCTATCCTTGGATGCATGCAAAGCAACCATTCACAGCAGTTTCAAGCCTTGTCCTCCTCCCTGTACAAATATTTAAAAAGTGATCTCCACCCTCTACTTCCAAGTCCTGCAGTTCTAGAGCCCAGACACATCCAGCTCCACATAAGAGAAGTAATAATAAATTCACAGCAAAGTATATTCACAGCAAAAACTGCTGAGCCTGGTACCAAAAATCCATCCAAATTTTCCTTCCAGTTTTGCTTTTTTAAAAATTAAGCTTGATATCAGAAAAATATACAAGAAAAAATATATTTTAAAAATCTCAATTAATTTTAAAATTATCATCCCAAGTCTTGCTTCTAAGAGTAACAACACCATGGCAGAAAAAAAATTCACTGATGGACACAGTTTTAGGCTCCACATTACGCCCTCCACAGTTTTGCCTTTCGTAAACTACTCCAGTTCTCATAAGCAGCATAAAACTTCCTTCTTTCTTTTTTAAACAAAACTAGCTGGTTTACTGAATTGCTTTTGCTTTTAAAAAAAGGAAGTAATCATAGAATGGCTTCAGTTGGAAGCAACCTTAAAGATCATCTAGTTCCAACTCCCCCTGCCACGGGCAGGGACGCCTCACACTAAACCAGGTTGCTCAACTCTTTAAATCCCATTCAGGTCTGGCTTTGTACTTTGCCTGGCATGCAGATGGAACAGGTGCTGGGAAAACTCTACTGGCCTCTTCCATTGCTGACAGGACACTGGAGCTTCCACATAGACACATCTGTATCACAGCTTGCCAAGCAGGGATGCTCTGCAAAGCAAGTGCTGCTCTTGTTCAGTGGATTTCCTTGTCTAAGGTACTTTCACACTGACAGGCAACAACATTAACAGGCTCATATTTTTGCCTCAAATTAAAAAATATTGAAGAAGCCATATTGCTCCTGCCTGTATAAATTAAGGAAACTGGCTTGGCATGCAGGATTTCCCCAAAGCAGTATGGGGAGATGGAATACATTTTCTGAACTGGCCTTGCACAAAACATGCAACTCTTGTGCTGCTACAGAGCTGATGAAGGGGAAAAGGAAAAATGGAGAAAGCACAAAGAGATGAATAACGTAAAACAAGCCAGGCATTGAGCTACTGAGCAGCAAGTAAAAATGTGTACACACACACACACTGTAAAATTCAGGAAAGCTGAACATGCTCTTAATCAAACAGTCCTCAAGCACATGAAGCAAAGATGCACTTACCCCAAACTCTGCTAAAGGAATAGTTAGGGAACACTGGAGATAGTACTTCCAGTAATACTTTTCTAGCACCACCTCTTTGGCACACAGCCAAGAGGCTTACGTGTCACCTGCTTGCATTCATGTTGATGGGTGCCCAGAGATAAAGAGGTGTGCCTCATGGCTCCCTGTCTAAGGAGGGTGCTGCCTGGCAGTGTGGCTGGGAAGCAATTACACAGTTCACATCACATTTATTCTTAGAGGCAAACAGCATTTCAGAAGAGATTTTTGTGTGACCTACCTAGGAACAGATCTAAAATACCTGCTAAATTATTCACACACCTTAATAAAATTACATTGTTCTTTACAAGTGTTTTCATACAAAAAGGTATTAATGATGGAATATATGAATCACAGCTGTTCAGTTCCATTCATAACTTTACAACTTCTCTCTCAGGTGTGAGGAGGATAGAGCAGTCTAATGCAAACTGCTGTCCTCTTTCTTGTACCAACTCAGGGACACCACAGTGCCCCATGCAAAGATTTCTGAAGAACAGAAAAATTATTCTTTGGCAAAGGCTTGAACATAAGGTATTGCATCTGACATAACATAACCAGACCACACTTGCAACACCACCCCTTTTTGCAGAAAAGCAATACATATTTAACAAAGGAAACTTTTCAGCGATGGAGGGGTCCTCCTGACACTACACCACCTAGCCAGTGCTCCCAAGAACCAAAAAAAAAGCCACTTTTTTGTATAGAGCTAATCAAATAAACCACTTGTTTGACTCAAACCACTCTTGCTCCTCAGTGAAATGATAATTTGTGCAACTCAGACATCACCTCACCATAGCAGATCTGCAGTGCAGCCAGCCATAAAGCCAGTGACTAACATGGCAGGACTGACACATACCATAGAGACACATACTAATTTGTATTTGTCAAAACACAGGTATTACACCAAAAATTATTTCATATTTAAGATACCACATATATACAGTGTCCACCTTCTGCAAGTATCACTGAGCTTTCAGGTAGATCTTACAAATGGAGACAAATGAGTTGCATCCTGGGCCTTGCCTTCTTCACTCAGGAACACCAAACATTCACTGGGGTGTGTCCTGGAGGTTGGAGCCAAACCACAGTGAAGTCTGTATGGTCCCCCTGTGATAGAAATCCAGCCCTCAATGGATGGAGGGAGTGCAGTCAAGGGCTTACATCCTTTGGCACCTACCACAGCAAGAGCAGTGTGCAAAAAGTACAAAAGTTGGAGTCTGGAGGGGGAATGGAATGAAGCTGGAGTTGGGGAGATTCAGGCTAGATGTGAGGAGGAGGTTCTTCACCATGAGAGTGGTGAGGCCCTGGAATAGGTTGTCCAGGGAGGTGGTTGAGGCCCTGTCCCTGGAAGTGTTTAAGAGCAGGCTGGATGAGGCTCTGGCCAGCCTGATCTAGTGTGGGGTGTCCCTGCCCATGGCAGGGGGTTGGAACTAGATGATCTTTGTGGTCCCTTCCAACCCTGAATGATACTATGATACTATGCTTGAGAAGGTTCCATTATATTCATATATAATGAAGCTATATTTGTAAGTAAGCCATGAAAAGTCAATGCTATTTAGAGCTCGAAAATGCTTTGCAAATGAAGGTTTCCCCAAATATGGTTTTATTCTTAAAAAGCATTGAATGTTGCACGCTTCAAGAGCATTGGGAGAAGGGGAGTCCAAAGACACAGATAGAAAAGGAGTAATACTGCAGATCACACAATGAGTAAACACGAGTTCATGGTAATACTGCATGTGGACAGGTTCAATCATTCTGCAAATTCAAGTAAATTCACACTGAAAAGGCTTCTCACCCACGAACTACACAAACTTAAAGAACTTCAGTAGCTGTTTTACAAGTCACAGCAGAAGCACTGAGAAAGCGATGAAGACCTTGAGGGAAAAAATTAACTAATCCTGTTATACCAGCACTCCCATCACGCTACAGCAAAGCAGAAACTGCATTCTTGCCAATATGGGTAAAGCATAGCACATGGCCTCATCCTGTGCTCTATGGCTTAAGTAGCACCTTAATGCTTGTAGAACTAGTCACCGTCAGGCACTTGCCAGCTCTGTTGAAACAAGAGACAGAGTTAAACAATGGTCCTGATTAATCAATACTTTATTACAAGTACCTCTGACTAAAATCTGCCAGATATTTACAAGTGTAATACAAAAAAATTATGACAGTTTTCTATAAAGTCAAGAAACTGCTAAGATGGAAGAAGAGAGTTAATAAATAAGCACTTTACTGATTTATTTTGAGCTGCACTTCCCTTCCCCCCCCCCCCCCCCCTTAGGAAAAGATATGACCTGGCTTGCTTTAATTTTGGCCAAAAATGACACTTTCTGGAACTTCTTGGACTTTTCTGTAACATAAATAACTTAAGTAACTGATTTTAATCCACTTTTACATCCTTTGGATTAGGAAATGGCTGCTTCTCTTGTTTTTCATAGGAGGCAAACTCAGTTCCTTGCTCACACTGGTTTTCTGTTGGAAGATGCAATGTCAGTTCCCCTTTTCTTGTTTTAGATGCTACCATTCTTTATTATTGCTTTTCTAGAATATTGTGATCTGTCCTTTGTTTTGGTGCAAGTTACCAGAACTGGAGACTCCACCTGGAATACTGCATCCAGTTCTGGAGCCCCTATTACAAGAGGGATATGGACATGCTGGAATGTGTCCAGAGAAGGGCCATGAGGATGATCAGAGGGCTGGAGCACCTCTCCTATGAGAACAGACTGAAGGAGTTGGGGCTGTTCAGTCTGGAGAAGGCTCCAAGGTGACCTAATTGTGGTCTTCCAATATCTGAAGGGGGCCTACAGGAAGGCTGGGGAAGGACTTCTCAGGATCTCAGGTAGTGATAGGACTAGGGGGAATGGAATGAAGCTGGAGGTGGGGAGATTCAGGCTGGACATGAGGAGGAGGTTCTTCACCATGAGAGTGGTGAAGGCCTGGAATGGGTTGTCCAGGGAGGTGGTTGGGGCCCCATCCCTGGAGGTGTTTAAGACCAGGCTGGATGAGGCTCTGGCCAGCCTGATCTAGTGTGGGGTGTCCCTGCCCATGGCAGGGGGGTTGGAACTAGATGATCCTTGTGGTCCCTTCCAACCCTGACTGATATTATGATACTTAACTTAGTTCAGCAATAACTATCAGGGGGACATAGCATATAGCATTTCCTACATTTTGCTATGGCTATTTATTCCTCAGGAAGTGAAAAAGTTTTCTCATTACTTAGATGACAGTGAAGTATCCAAAGATTAAGTCCATCAAAAGTTAGTCTGCCTACACCTGCCAAAGAAGAAACAGACATTGCAGCCTTTTGGAGCAGGACATGTATCAGATCACATTTCCAGTGAAAATATCCTGTTCCTCAGAAAATCTATTGGTTAGCAAAGGTATTGACTGGACAACTAATCAATATCCATTTCTAATGAGCTGGAAAATCTCTATTATCTAATTAATTTCAAGCATAATATACTTAATCAGAAGGGTTTCTTAAATTAATCTGGCCAAAAAAAGGGCAAAACACACCTACAGTGATCTATGGGGAAACAAGGGAAAATGTCAGCTGAGGAAAAATCCTGTCCTGTAGATAAAGGTTATTCCTTTTAATCTTTAATCTCAAATCCAGTGTGATTGGAGTTCAAACACAAGGCACAGAGATGCCAAGCAGGGAAGTGGCACACACAAATGGGAGTTGGAAGAATGTATCTAGATTGATAAACCTGAAGCTCACAGCTAGTATTCCCTTCTCCCAAAGTTTTAGAAAAACATACAATCTTGAGAGGAGCATCCTTGCTGGTGCTGAGCTCCCTAGGCCTACTCCAGAATACTGCCAACCACTGCAACATGGAGACGGTCAGAGCACTGCAGGCTGGCAACACAACGCTTCAAAGACATTGAAAGATGGGTCAGTCATGAATGATCTGCTCCCAAGAGGTCTTAAAAAGGAACTGAGCCTTTGACTTCAGAGTGTAATAGCTACTGTCTGAGAGAGGTATTGTCAGCCAAGGCAGGATCTTTCAGTAACCATGTCTGGAAATAATAGGCATATATGATGCTTCCATGCTCCATAAATGCTATGAAAAGATTAGAAATAACTTGGGAAAATATTAGAAATGATGGGAATACTCTGGGCATAATTTAACTCGTACATTAAATATTAAAATATCAAATTTGCAGCAGAGCCAGGCAGAATTCAATAGGCCACAACCTGTTCTCTCTGGGAAGTTACAATGTTTGACAGCAAAGCTGAAATCTGGATTGGTGACAGCAAGTCACAGTCATTTTGGAGCACACTTGTGGCCCAGAAGTATCACTCAAACTCTTCTAACAAAGCAAAGCTAAAACTACAGGGTTTGGGTTTTTCTTCACAAGAACTGAAAAATAATCCCACACTTTCAACAAGTCACTGAATCTTCCACTTGAACAGCTCCAGAACTGCAGCATGTATTAACACTGTCTAAGCTTTCTATTGAGGCTCTGCAGTCTATCAAAATATTCAGACAGTACTTTGGCAAAATGTTTGATTCAATTCATATCCTAGCACAGCTTCTTTTCTACAGCCTCAGGGAAGGGAGCAGCGATTAAGCAGGCTGAAATGCATCACACAAAGCTTCCATTCAAAAAGCCTGTTGTTTTTCAACCTGAGTTACCAACACTGTCTTACTGCTATGGATAGAATCCCATATTACAGCATAAATTATAGTTAAATCTTTATATACAACAAAGACTGCTCAGATAAACAGCACAACACACTACAATGTCTTATTTCTTGTCATGGAGATATGCACGAGCCCTGCAAAGATAGCAAAATGACTCAGAAGTCTATGGCCACAGTTTGCCCATACTATTTACTATAGTTATTTGCAGATTGAGAGGAGGTCTCAGGATGACTGTAGAGTAACACCCCTGGCTGGAACCTGGCAGCTGTTGCCAGCTTTACACGCTGCAGATGCCTTCCTGTAGATTTTTTTTCATAACCTTTCATGCAAAGGTAGCGTCCTCAAGTTTCACTGTAACCAACCTACAATAACAGGCAATTTCCCTAACTCTTCCCCTACAAGCCTTCAGTTAGAATTGCTATTCAGCATGTTTCTGCTGTACCTAGTAAACGGCTCAGCAGCAGCAAGCTTACAGAACCACCTTTGTAACCCAAGTTCCAGAAAAAAATATACAAGGTTCTGCTAAGAAAATAAATTGCCAGTCAGACTGCTCTAATTGATCCAAGCAATGCAAGTTCCCTGTAGAAAACAGCATTAAGGAAACACAGGTTCCAGCCCATGGTGGATTCATACTCTATTTTCTTGACTTCACACTGCCAAGCATAAAACTTGGCATAGTTATGATGAATTGAAAAATCTCACCAAAAAACAACAAAACAACTTCATATAACAGTTTGCAACTTTTTACATTCTGCAATATAACTGAGAAAGGCATCAAAGCTCTGAAATTAAAAATAGGATATAGAGAGTAAGAAGAGATGAAAGAATCTATTCAGTTATGCACTTCTGTGGACAAGTCACAAGAAAGTGGGATTATGCAATGGTACTGTCCAACAAGAGTTTCTATTTGAAAACTCATCAGACACTGCTGTTTCATCTTCTATGAAAAGGTTGACTTTGGCTTGCAGTGTTTGGCTTGATTTTAAACCAGTGCATATGATTTCCTATGCAAAGGGGGGGAGTGGGGGGGGGAAATCTGGTCATGGATTTCCAGTTACAAAAAAATCCAGTATGTGAACAAAGAAAATCTGTTAGCACTAATCAGTACAGCTGCAGTGCCCATAGCAGAGCTGCGCTACTACACACCAACCCACTCACTCCCAAAGAATTCCCTCCTCACCAAGGTCCCAGTTCTGCTTCTTTTACACCAACAGTTGCATCAAATCTGACTTTTGTAAGAAATTTTATCTCTGTGACGCAGTGTTTAAACAAAATTGAGAAGCAGGAGCTGTTTGACTTTCCAGGTACAAAGTCAAACATTCCAGAACAAAGAAAAGTTACTTTGAACTTTTTATGGAGAAAAAGTTATTTCTGCTTCCCTTTGTTATACCTTTATTTCTTTCATTCCACCAGGATGTGTTCCAGATATTTTTCTGTTAACTGCTTTTAAGATATTTTGGTTTGATTCTTTAAATTTTGTATAGTTTCAAAATTTTTGTTGGTCGTCTTTTTTTTAATGGCACAAAAAACAAACAAAACAAACAATTTCTCTTTTATGCCATTCTTAGTGACATGTTTAAAGAATCCCAGCAGAACTAGACTCCTATTTTGTCTTTAACAGGCTTAATTACTAAGGGTGTTTTGTTTAAGATAGAGTTGTAATGAAAGACATGTTTGAAACAGGCAAATACACCAAAGCCTTCCGGGAGTATGGTGAGAGAAAGGGGAGCAGCCCCAAATGCTAGAATATGGTTTTGCACTATACAACAGAATCCAAATATTATCAAAAGTTAATCCTCAAATAACTTAACACCACCTTAAGTTGTGCTAGAAATTGTTTCCATAACACACATTCAAAATGCACATGTAATGCAATAATTAAAAAGCATTATATAATGTAGGTTAGAATGAAACAACCGTGATAACCAACCCATCCAGAACAGCACAGAAAAAACACACAATGCCAAGCATCAATGTTTACAAAGCCCCCTTCCCCCTAGTTATTTTAATGTAAGTTCTCATACACTGAGGATATCTATAAGGAAATACCAAGAAAACATATTTATGTGACTGTATCTATGAACTCATAATTTCTTTCTTGTAAACACAAGTCAAGGGGTGATGATCAGGACTAGAACAGAAATACCATTTTAAGATAACTCTGTGCTAGATATCAGTTAAAATCCCGGGAAAGCCTTGTGACCGTTCAACAGAAGTGGAAAAGAATACTGTTTCCTGTTCTCTGAACAACTCCTCCTTGGTTATTCAGGGTCTACAAAAACTCAACTTCTGGTCCATGACTAGAAAAATCACTGCAAACACATAGGCTAGAAAGGATGCCTGATTACAAATTCATGCTTGAAGGAAGATAAGGAATGACCTAGTCAGATTGGCACATACAAAGTGAGTTTCTTCCAGAGAAGAAATAAACACTACAATAACCTCCCACCCGCATGTTGCCCATACTATGGTAATTTTGAGATTGAAACCATTACTATATGATTGAACAAGTACTGTGAACTAGATGAGGGTTCACGGTTCCTTGCATTATTCCTTTTATCATCAGTACATTTAGTATACATGAGGACAAACACATTCATGTGCAACTCAGTTGAAAAAAACACAACCCCATCCTTTTTAGGATGAAGGGTATTAAGTATATTTATCACTAAGAACACAAATAAAAAATTCAAGCAGTACGACACTGAAAAATACTGAGTACTTTGCTCTGTTATGAAATGCTATTTGTGCAGTACACTTTACTATCAAAGGTCTAACTGTAGAACAAGTATGACTTAACACAGAAGGAAATGTAGCCTCATGACTTGGGACCAAAAAGGGCATATTTTAGTTACTGAATCTAGACACTGGTCACTGTAATAATTTATTTTAATCTTATTGGTTAACCTAGCCACATTTGTCTTCAAATCTGGCTGATCTCTTTTGGTGAAAACAAATGAGCTAAGATGTACCAAAAAAGCTGCAGTTTTATAATTTAAATTCAAAGCCTGTTTTACATAAGCCAGTATAATTCCCAGTTTAAAGTTTACTTTTTCCTCTAGAGCAAGAGGATGAATGAGAACTGTCTCTCAAAGTATTTCAAGCAGTTTGTCAAAAGTACAGAAACATTGCTTCAAAGTTCTTCACAGAGAAACAGCAGGTAACAACTGTCAGCTCAAGGAAAACAAAGTAATAAATCTTATGAAAATAAATCAAAAAGAGAAAGTATTTACATACCTATGCTTAGCAGCTGCAAATGGATCTATAGTTTTCCAAAAGTACTTCAGTGATGAGTTTCCTGACACAGTTCAGATCTCTTGAATACCACAGTTATGAAAAAAGAGCCATTTCTTATCTACAGGTAGTATCAGCAGAGAAAGAAATAGAAACAAAGAGTGTACTTCAGAATAATAGCTCTAAAATTCACACTGCCATGCAAAGCTGCCAGCCCCACACAACCACCCTACCCACTTAATTACATTCAGCTGCTTGTCATGTGCTTGTGCATGTCTTACAGACCGATCAAGTGATCCCTTTTACCCCTCCTATAACTAAGCAACAAAGCTAACTAGATCTGCCTGAACCAGGTAACAAACACTGAGCCTTGGATAAATACTGACCCTCCTCCTTCTTGCCATAGGGAGAGGAAGTTGCACTATGCTTCATTACATGCAAAAACTAAATACAGCTAACCCAGTCTACTGCCATGAAACATGGCAAGCACCAAAAGCTCCCAAAACCTAATAAAGAATTGCATTTTGAGCCTGCTTTCATGCTTTTACAGATGACAGAAAAAAAATCGCTGATAACAAAGCTAGCACAGATACCACATTGAGACCATGTGAGAAAGAGCTGGAAAGATTTGAGAGGGCAGCAGCAGTACTACAGGGGTTTGTGGGCATCCACATCCAGCTCCTTCTGCTGAACTACTTCCGATGGCAGCAAGCTCCAAAAAAAGACCAGACTCAAGATGTTGACAGAAACTTTCTGAACCATGGTAGCTAAATCTTCAAGACCACCGCCACCCAATCCTAAGAGACACATGTAGACACCTTAAACATTTAAATTATTTCAAGGAATGCTGATTTGACATGTAAACCAACTCTCTCAACAAGTCCATCAGGGCCTGTTAAACACAGGCACCCAAGAGGCAAGAGCTTTGTGTTTGGCTGCACCAAAACATTAGTGTCCAACACAGCACTGGGCAGAGCTCCAAGCACTGGATCCCAGGGATGGGAGAGGAACTACACAGCCACCTGCAGCCATCGTGAGGCCTTGTCCCCTCTCACAAACACCCTTGACATTATGGATGCTTAACAGTAGGGGTCTGAATGGTGAGGACAAAGTCAATTTTGGACTCCCTGTGTGAAATTCAGCAGATGTGAGTTTCTACAGAAGATGGATCACCCTGCACAACCCTTTCTTGTCTCAGTTTCTTTCTTCACAGTTTTTCAAGAGCAGATAGAAGTTAAATTAAGGTTTCTAAGAATACTCTCCAGTCTTATAATTTCAGAATCACTGCAAACAGCCTGCTACAACATTGAAGGTATCTTTAATGTATTCATCTACCAGTAACAAAGACAACTCCACAAGTTCCTTAATTTATTTGTTCCAGTGCTCAACTATCTTGCCCTCCAATCCTGCAAATCAAAGTGATTTTTATTGCCCTTTCCCTGATGCACAACTAAGTTTTGTCATACAGCACTGGCAAACAACTAGCTGTGGTGTAACATTTATTTTATACCCTTAGCATCTTTCCAGATTTAACTAAAATCCATTTCTTTGTTACAGGTAGTAACTTTCAAAACTCTACCCATTCTTGGCTCATTCCAATCTTCTATAAATTTCACTACAGTTTCAGGATACAGAAGTGCATTTTTGCTCCCACTTGCAATACAAAATTTGTGTTCAATTTCTAACATCAGGAACATTTTTAACCTTTAACTGCTTCCCTGACTGATACCAGCACATTTGCTTACTGTGAAGAAATATTCAGACCACAAGCACCCAAGAATTTCTGGTAACTGCTCCACAGCACAGAAGGAGGAACAGGGTAAGAAGTGTTGACAAAGCAGCAACTCTTCTGCCATGTTGCAAACAGCCCTGGGAGGTGGTTACACACACTGAACACAAACTGCCTGTCTCAAAGTCTCAGCCAGGTATGTAAATGGAGTTCACAAAGTAAGATTTTTGCCATATTTAAGAGAAAAACAATTGATTAAGAATTCTTAGAATTCATCTGTTGCTTTCACAACAAACCAAGACTGCCTAAGTTTCCTTACAAACTTGCTGTGAGGGATAACTGCAGAGTTCGTACCAAAACAGATGGCCACAGTTTACAAACTGGGAGGGCATCAATGTTTGATTACTTAGTGTCTCTGTTTTTAAACCAACATATTTGTGGCAAATGCTACACAAACATCTGAGCCAACCCTACTGCAGTGGCAGGAAGTGCACACAGTACAGCAGCGACTGGAACAGGAACTACTGCAGCTAGCTTGCAGTAAGCCTTCTTCTCACTTCTACACAAGCCTTAGGAGTATAAAGAGCTTGGGCATTTTCTGTTCATGGAGAGGATCACCAATAAAATCACTCTATACTAGAAAAGCCCTGAAACTGTGTAGTTTTGATGCTACAGCTCTACAAAGGAATAGTCACCTGTTTAGTTATTAACTCTTCCTGCTGCTTTTACAAACAAGCCTTGTGAACATATCGTATGAATAAGATCAGCTGGAATTTATGACTTCTTGTAAAAAGAAGAGCTAGACAGCTCTAAAAATCTTGGAGGAAACTTGAACAGAGGCAAACACAGTGGAGCATTCTTCATCGCAGGTATCAGAATCTTTGCCTTCATACATTCCATGGTCTTGAGAAAAGCTGAAAGGGTCCAGACTGTCTTGTAGCAGGTGTTTCCCCTAGAAGAAAATGCTGGATTGTCACCTGTCTGACCACAGTTCTTGCAGAAATTAAGACATCTACCACTGGAGATGGGGGGGAAGAAAAGAATCTACCAACAGTCCACTTCAGTCCAATGACTTTAACACTATAGAAACAACTCACTTGTTTGCAAAGCCAATAAGAGTCCCTTAACACCAGCGCCAACTGTCTCCACTTTCCCCACTCCTCAAATACCCAGTTCTGTTGAAGGTCCTCTCTTAAGTACTCTAACCAGTTAATGGTTTTTCCCAACACCCTCTAAAAGCTCACCATTCTCTTCCAACAGACAGCTTTCAAATGTGCATTCAACAAATGACCTGGCAAGGCTACAGAATGAAAACCAACATGTAGATAGCTAAGCGTAATGTTATTGGTTAGCATTCACAAATATTATGCATGCCACAAATCCTCTACTGGCAATCAAAGAGGGAACAATGCAAGAGAGACACAAGCAGCAACTGGGACACATTGCCTATGAACCAATTTGCATATATGGTGGCAAACTTCAAGACAACCTAGAGCATATGCTATGCAGCAATTAGTTCCCAGTGAGAGAAAAACCCTACAAAATACAAAAAGAAGAGATGAGAAAAAAGCAAACAGGAAAAAGAACATCTTATTAATTGGTACAGGCAGATTCCTACAACTGTAAAAGAGAATTATCATTGTTTCCTTGGAAGAAAGTGAGCTTCTCACGAAAAGACATTCTGGGAAAAATCAGGGGCTGATGAGATGTGCTGCAAAGGAAAATCGACCAGCTGTCATGTGAATGAGCTTGCTACTTACTGCCGCAGCAGTCCATAAACCCAGTAATACACCAATACCTCAAGACAGAATAAAAAAGATCTGTAAGGAGGAGACAAAATCCTTTATATTGATTTTTTTTCTGCTTTCTTCAAACCAATATCCTTCCAAGGGGGGGGGGGGAAGTAACCCACAGTCAGATTGTCTTTGCCAGCATCAAGTCATGAAATACCCCTTCTGTGATTAAAATGAAGTAGGTCAAGCAAGTTTTCCTGCTACCCAAAAGACACATTTGATAAATATTTAGCAGTACCACAGGCTAAAGTAAAACTTTCATCTATTGTTCTTTGTAATACAAGCCAATCTAGGCAGTTTCTAGTAACAGTGACAGAGCTTACTTTTACCATTGCAAGAAGGAAAGTACTGATATATTTAAGGTCAACATTTCCTATATAAAACATTCTTAAAACCAGTCCCCTCTAAGAGAGGCTCTAGCTGACTAACTTCCAAAAGTTACTAGGGTCTCTTCAATTAAAAAAGAAGTTACCCCTAAAATAACTGACAAATCAAAAAGTATTAATTTTGTTTTTATGGAACATCACACTGCCTAAAGACAGAAATTCTTCTCAGTAATTAGACATTTGACATCAGCACTTTGGAAAGCTTTAAACTAAACCCTGTCAACTTCTTCACAGGAAAAAACATCAAAAGATTGGTTCCCAAAATAAAATTTGCTTATATTTGAAGAACCTGTTAGTATCTCAGAAAAGATGAGTAAAATTATCCCAGGCACACGGAATTTGTCGATTTTGTTGAGCTATAAGTTTACTGCCTCCACATCACTTTCTATTAATGTCAGCGTAAGCACAGCTTATTTTGAGGCAAAGCCAAGAGTGTAGGTACTTCCTCCAGTTCTGAATGAAAAGGGAAAGAAAAAAGAAAAATTAAGTCCTGAGTCAGGTTCTCTCTCTAATTACAGGTCTGAAATAACAAAAAGAAAGTAGTAGAAAAAAATTACAGTGTCCATGTACAAAGTAATATGCTAAGCCACCAAGAAATTGTGAATAAAAAGTTCTGTGTTTAAAATGGCAATAAAATGTATTAGTGTAAGAACAAACAGAATTATTCATTTTGGCTGAAATTAACAGACTTCATCCTTTTGCCTGTAAGAAATATTTTGGCACCATCCACAGTATTCAAATAACATTGTCTGTACTTAGACATATTTAGACCAGGCTGGATGAGGCACTGGCCAGCCTGATCTAGTGTGGGGTGTCTCTGCCCACAGCAGGGGGGTTGGAACTAGATGATCCTTGTGGTCCCTTCCAACCCTGACTAATACTATGATATTGAACCTAAAGATCAATTAATTACTTAAAGTGGTATAGACTCTTTTGTGAGATTTATGCTGGTTCCATATTTTGCAGAACTTAAAAAGTAAATGCCTGATTGCTTGAAGAGAGAGCACCTTGAAGAGTAACGCATGCAGATACTAATGTCCCTGCATTTTACTAAGAAGCTGTCAAAGCAGGCTAATAATCTGATGTCTCTATCTGCAGTCTGAAGAGTAATTAATCTCATTTTAGACCAATGATCACTATCCACATATTAAAAGGGTTGACGAGTAAGTGTTATCTTTCTTAATTAAAAAATACAGTATTTTTACAGGAAGCTATTGTACTCCTAGAGCATCCTTAGAAAGGATTATCAATGTTTTACAATCCTAGAGTGTGAATTCAGGTTTGGAAGCTGCTTTCATATTTTGATTCATGCTTAAGCTTAATCAATATGCCTTTGCTCTTTGCACTACCTGGTCCAATACGTCATTACCACCTGAAAGACACTGCTTTTTAAAATTGATCTCATCAGAGTTCTAGTTTGGATACAGCTGGGTTTTCTTTCCAGCATGAGAAGACCATGTCTACATCTTTTGTAAGATGCAGATGTAAGATGTACTGCTTCATTCTCTTTCTCAGCTGACAACAGTATCTTTTACATTTTACATTTGTTCTCGGGAGGAAAATGTGAAAAGCTACTTATTTGCATTATTCGACAGCTATATTAGTATGCCTCCTCTGAGCTACTGCAAAGTATTCCTTTTGTCCTATATTATTGTTTGATCTTCCAAGCAATGAAGCATAAGAAATCTAACTAAACACCTGGGATGTCTGTTTTTCTCCTCTACCATTTCTTTGACCATAAGCATCATTAACATAAGAGCACCTTCATTTTTACATTTATTCAGCGACTCCCTAAGTTAAGTGTAACTAACCTGACTGGTTGTTCTTACTTCCTTCAGAGTGTGCAAAAGGAATGGGTGAGCTTGTAAAGGTGGGGATTCTGGAGTGTAAGACCAAAGTAGGTCTTTCAGTTCCATTGGCCCTACTCTGCTCCCTGTGCGACTGCCAATTTCCAAAAACATTACTGCTCCCATTCCTCATAATCCCTCAGGATGCTAGGCTGAAGAAAAATTCCCTAAGGCTCAACACATCACACTGGAGATTACAAATGCAGTAAGGAATTCTTGGAGCAAAGTGCCAAATTTGCAATGCAAAAAACAAAGCACAAATGAGGACATGCCTTTTGGCCTGGTTTCTCAAGGAAGCAAAGCTTATTAGAGAGAATGGCAGACATTGAATTTCTGTCATTTCTGCCTTCTCTCCCAACACCTGAATCTGTTGAACAGTTTTAACACTGCTTTACAAAGGGAAGGAAACCACAAAGATATGAAGTTCCTACAAGTTTTGTGAAAAATTGGCAGCTGGATAAAGGAGTCAGATGCCCACCTCTGGCAGTTACATCTTTTCAGTTCTACAAGGGACACCTAGCAGCTGGCCAGGTTGTACGTGCATTGCTCCAGACTACCCCCAGCATGTACTGTTACAATCAGTTACATTTTCATTTACCTTCTAATTTGGATTTAAATACATTTCCTATTTATAAGCAAATTAAATTCAGGCACATCTACTGTTAAAAAGTTAGTAGAATAAAACCTAGTTGAGTTTCACTGTATTAGCAGTTCAGATTTGGGAGATTTTGTGTTTCAGTTTGTTGGGGTTCTAAAACTTGCTAGCAAGCATGATTCTACTTGTGCAGCACATTCTTTTCACAGGTATTCCAAAGTCTGTTCTTGGGTTTCCACTGACACATACCAGGAGCTCAGCCCCCTGTCCTGTACTATATCCAAAGTGACAGTTCTAGAAAAATGCCACTTCATAGCTAAAGAACATTTAAACCCCTACTACTTTAACAACTACAACTTAGTGCTATGTTTATCCAAACTAAAATTATGAGTTTTGCTATCAAATTCAGCAGAAATACAATCAAATTCAGACAGTGCTGTCTTCAAACATGGATGACACCATGTCCATACAGAGATGTCTATCTTGACACCTTTCTAATGCAAGAAAGAATATAAGAAAATTAAGTACAACCAGACAGCTAATGCCCCAGCAGAGAAGACCTGTCAAGGTGAATCACTGTTAGAGGAGAAAGTCAGTAGAGCATATGCTATTATGTGCACAGGATCTTGAAGTGCTGGATGGGAAACACTCTGTTGCAACTGCTGATATCAGCAGGGCTAGAACTTCATCTTGTATCTATATTTTGGGTCACATTCAGTCATGTCCAAAGCTTGGTGTGGAACCAAACAGGTGGGTGGGAGAGGAGTTATGGTTCACATTTAACAATTTAAAAAAATAATAAATAAATAAATAAATAAAACCCCCACCACAACACACAAAAACCAACCCCAACCCTATCCTACTCAGTTTAGCTTCAAAGCAGACTGGGAAAGCACCACCCACTGGCAATAACTGTAACAGCAGCTCATCTCTGACCTTGCACACAAGTTTCCTAGCAGAGGCAACTCCCACAACTCTTACTTTTGACTGATATCCTGAAGTTCTCAAAATGCATCACACTCCATCTTAGCTGTGAAATTATCAGCAAGGATTTCGAGGTGGAACGCAATTTCCCTTAGTCATGACCAATATGAAGCATTATATTTGCAAGACTGGCAGATGCACACGAGAGAACTTGCATTTTTCAGTACAAAATTTTCACCTACCCAACATCCAACACACGATTTAATAGTAGCCTTCAGTCTAGTCCAAATATTCCAAATCCCCAAGGCTGTTACTAGAAAGAATTGTTTTCTTCCTTTTCAGTTCACAGAGCAACCTTTTTCCTTATAGTTTTGACTGAACAGTTAAAAGAACCCAATGAAACATCCAACAGATATGAAACTAATGAAACAGGCCCTCAGAGTAAAACTTGCTTGACTTTGGAGAGCACAAGCTGTTCAATTTCATGGTTGCATAGCAGCTACCATGACAGCGCTGCCATTTTTAATTAATAGAAATGGGAGGATGACTTTAAAACAGTAGTACTTCTGCAACAGAACCTTCATCACCTTCTAATGACAAATGCTTAATAGAAATACTAGAGAAACTGTACATCAATTGCTTTCAATTTTGTTTTATGCAATTTCTAATTCAAACCTGAGGGGGCTTGCATGCCCAAAAGCTCACCTACCCTTTCAACAACACAGAGTTCACCTTACCTGAGAGGAAAAAAACCTCAATCTTTAGTAATACTTCATTGTTTTGCTATTTATTCCTTTATCCTTTCATCACCTTTTCAACTGACGGCTGTAGACAGGATGGCCACCTGCTAAACTGCAATCACAAACTTCAAGTTAATCTGGAATCAGCTACTTTGTGTAGTAGCTGTCCTTATACCCATCAAGTGTTTTACCTGCACATAAAATATTTCATCTAGGTATAGTCCTTACAGCACTTCCATTCACGTCTCTGTTACACAAAGAATCACTGCAGAAGTGCAGACTGATTTTCAAAAAACTACTTCCAAGTGCCCACGAAGGTAACTTTTAAAAACACTACTCATGTATCTACCAAGTCCTTTTTTCCACGGCAAACCACAAATCTCTAGAAAAGCTGTACTCCTCCTAATTTTATAACTTCGTTGTTACTTCCTGGCTCTTTCCTACCTTACCACCAGTCTCCACACTGTCTTCCAGAAGTTCACTAATATTGGTTCAGTTTTACCCATATATCAGCAGTAAACGTAACAGAGAAAGGGAACATCTATGGGAAATGGGCTGCAAACTCAGGATGAGAGCACTGCATTGGTTTACACTTTGATATTATCTTCAGATCCAAAAAAGCAAGGACATGCACTTTTTAAATTTCCTTGCAGTCATTTAAAATACTGAAGAACTTGTCAAGTCAGCTCCAACGTGCTGACCAGTATGTGCAAAGAATTCCAACAACCAGTACTATGCAAAACTGTCATGTATATATATATATAGTTATATATACCTATGTGTGTGTGTGTGTGTGTGTGCATGTGAGTATTTTCAATCCCTTGAAGCCAAAACAATATCACAGAAAAAAAATTATGGTGGTTATATATCCTATTTTAATCTACATGCCATAACTTAATCTGCAATGCATATCAGATTGAAAAATAAATCACGGACACTGAGAATCTTATTACGATAACCAAAAATAAATTCTGCTGTATCCTGTATGAGAACAAAACAGTATACAGACATTCAAGGAAAGAAATCAGGGACTGTAATTTCTCATTCACTATGATTTTGCCATAGGAGTATGATCTCATCTTATTTAACATGATTCAGGTTAGTCCCAGCTCCTGACAGGGATGCAGGTTTCAGACCAAGCAACAAAGAATAAACAAGGAGAAGAAATCTCATAACCAGATGCTATTCCCAGAAGATGACTGGTTTGGAACACATTTGTATCAACAGAAAAAGAAATCTGTTTCTGCTATTAGAAAACTCTATTTTTGATATGTATTTCTTAAATCATGTTGCACTTTTCAGCCATGTTTTAAGTCAGTTCTGTAAACATGATCCTATCTCCAGCATCAGTGATAGCAGCAAGACAAGAATAGCAATAGCAAGTCCATGAGCACTCAATATACCCAGCCCAGCAAAGGCTTAGCTTAGCAAGTAACCCTCTGAAATTACTGCAGAACAGACTTCAATATCTGCAGGACCAGACCACGTGTGCAATGGAATACAATCATGCAGCTTTAATACAGAAGAGAGTATCTGATTACTAACTAGTTAAATCATAAGTTTAATACTTTTTTTAATGCACCTTGTTATATTTGCTGAGACATTAAGAGAGGAAAAGGAGTTATGGTTCTTTATATTTCACCTCCAGTGCAAATTTTACGTGTTTCTAAATTAAAATCTTACTAGCCTTCTCTGGATTATGACAGACTGCTCTGAGTAATGGTGTTGCTCTGCAAGACCAAGGTTATGCTGAAAAGTGACAAACTACTCAACAGTCATTATGCCAGCACAGCAGATATTTCACAGAAACAGAATAACCAAGAACCAAAAGATGATGCACGAAGATTACTTTTAAATTCTTTGATCTCATCAATCTTCTCTTTGAGAGAAAAGGAAATGTGTAGCCAACTGATAAAATAATGTGTTCCCATGTTCAACAATAGTGATGAAGAAAACACTTAAAGCCTGGTTTGAGATACCTGGCTGCAGAAAAAAAATAAACCAGTGTGTGTTGTAGCACATTCCCCCCACCCAGAAGTCATCTGTGCAAGAGATTAAGCAGATAGAAAATTAGAACCCTGAACTAGAAACACAAGAACATGCTGTTCTTTTTTCCATCTTTTTAATCATGCTTTTGAGACATCCATTTAGCATCACAAATATTATCCCTACAATTACATATGAACATTTGAAATGCATATTGTCTTGTATGCTATTTCCTGGCTGGAAAATTCTTGACACAGTCACAAAAGTAGTGTACGTGTAAGAAAAGAAACAAAGGCTGAGAAGACAAATCTATGCAAGAATAAGCTTCTAAAGAGATTTTAGAAACTGATTAGTGCTGCTAATGCATTTTGTAGCATTTAAAGAAAAAAATGTAAGTATGGAGAAACATCATCTTGCCACTAAGACCTAGTAGAACTCCTAACTCCAAGCATATGCATTATCCTTATGAAAAACTCGTAAGCATTAAGGAAAGTGTTTGAGGAGTAATACTATCAGAAAGCTCAAAATACATCTCATGCATCTCTAAGGAGAGATAAAAATTAAAGTTGGGCGGTTTTGACAGTTCTAGGCATGTCCTTTATACTTTGCTAGCACCATAGAAAAATACTACTTATGTATTGATATAATCTAGCCATTTATGAGAGACAGAAGAACCAAAACATTTTTCTAATGGATTTAGCTTTCTTTAGATCCAAGATCATCAAAGCATTAGTTTAGTCCAAACACTGCAAATCAGGTGGAAGAAACCTCCAGAACCCTCTCAGCAAAGAGACTCTGTCAGACAAATATGCAGTGCTCAAATAGAAGCAACAGATCTGTTGATACCCAAATACAAGATTAAGTTCTGGTTAAACAGATAAAACACACTTATAGTTCTCCCTCAATAGTTTCAGATTTGTGAAGATTTTTTTCAAACACGCAATCCTTTTCCCTTTTTTCTACAAAAGAAACTCATGTCTTGAGCTGTGGGAAACTTCCAGGTCTTACAGCTGTTACATGCGAAGGCCCGAGAGCAATTATTTGCGTAGTCGTGTTCCAAGACAGCAGTTGTAAAATTAAGCCCATGCACCCAAAAGGCCAAGGCTTCAGACTTTTTAACTTCAAAATTGAGGCCCTGTTGTTAAAATTCCCATGTCGTTAGCTTAGGAGCCTGTGGGCACGGGAGGCTGCACAGGTGGGCAAGAAGGACCCATGTGCCTTCAGAACTGCTGTTAGAAGAGATCCCTGCAACACCCGCCTGTTTCCCCGGCTCTGCGGCACAGGGGAAATCACCTTTTCCCCCCAGTATTTCAAGTTCTCTGCCCAAACCACTCACCCTGCTATCACAGAATCGTTTTGGTTTAAAGTTACTTTTACAGATCAAGTCCAACCGTTAACCCGACGCTGCCAAGTCACCACTAAATCAACATCCCTCAGCCACACATCTACGTGGCTTTGAAAATACCTCCAGGGATGGCAACTCGACCACTTTCCTGGACAGCCTGTTCCATGGCTTGGCAACCCTTTCAGCGAAGAAATTTTTCCGAATATCTAACATAAACCTGCCCTAGCACAACTTGAGGCCATTTCATCTTGTCATATTGCATGTTAGTTGGGAGTAAAGAGGGGCCCTTAACTCTCTACAACCTCCTTTCAGAGAGTTGTAGAGAGTGAAAAAGATCTCCGCTGGGCCTCCTTTTCTCCAGGCTAAACAACTCCAGTTCCCTCAGTTGCTCCTCAGGAGAGCTCTAGACCCTTCGCCGACTTCGTCGCCCTTCTCCGCACACGGTCCAGCACCTCAATGTCCTTCTTGGGACAAGGGGTCCAAAACGCGACACCATAAATCTCTTTAACTCCTTCAGCGCCGGGGACGCTTCTCGGAAGCCCCCGTGACTCCAGCAGCTGCTGCGGCCACCTCGGAGAGTGACAGGGCGGCCAGAGTCCCAAGCCCCCGGCCCTGCCGTCCTCAGCTCGGCTCACTGCCGTCCTACCTGCTCGCCTCCCCCGGCCACCGGGGCTCCCGCAGCGCCGCGTCCCTCTGTACCTGCCCTTTTTTGGGCTGCAAGCGTGCCTTTTCCGTCAAGGCAACATCACTTCCCGTTCGGCCCGAGGTAGGGGCGGGCACGGCCCCTCCCGGCGCGGGACAGCCGCGGGCAGGGCAGGGCCGGCCGGGCAGCACCGCCCCGGCGCGGCTCGGCCTTCCCCACGGTGGGAAAGCTGCCTGTGCCAGGGATGCGGCCCCAGGGCAGCACCGCAGCGCTGCTCAGGCTTTGCTCCCATGCAGGCCATTTTCAATTACCCGAGCCGGCTCTTCAGCCGCACGCCTCCACGCTCCTCCATGGGGCCACACGCGGCTTGAAGAAACAACTGTATGAGGCAGAACAGGTTCTGAAGATGCAATACGTGGGGCCAGGTTAGTGTCCACCGCGGTGGATTTCGTGGTTTCTCTGCCGCCTGCTGGCTGCCTTCCCCTGCAGGTCTCTCACAGCTGCTCAATTAACTTCAAGTCCAGCAGTCTCAAGAATTCTGCCAGCAGAGTCTGAAGCTCAGCTGCCTGAACTGTCTGCCTCAGTTCAGCATCTCTTTCTTAATTTTTTTCAAAATCAACTGCTATCTTTATGGACAAATTTCCAGCAATTATGCTACAAAGAGGGTGCCTTCTGGACTTGTTACCCCTTTTTAAAATAGCCTTTTCAATATATAATGGTCTTGCAAACAAAAGGAACTACTGGAGTCACCGCATTAGTTCTGTGCTAGCACTCATCACAGGCTTCTGGAATTTCATCATATCCAAACTAGATCTATCACACACACTGCATCACCCCGCCAACCACCTTCTGCTCTTCGGGGAAGTCTATGCGCTGCCCCCAGCTACCCCGTTGTTACTGCCTTTAAAGGCACATCTCAATAAAGATTCTTTTCCCCTCAAGCTGTCTACAGGTTCTGTATTAAAACCAGAATCCGACAAGTTCCTCCAGAAATCTGCAGGTTTGGGTTTCCTTTTAGATTTGTTAAAGTCTTGAAATATCTACTGATCTAGTTTCTTGGAGTCTTTGATTCTGTTTTGTCAGACTGACCCATACCTATCACGGTGCTGTCCTGCTGAGCTACACTCTGAAACACTTCTCCAAGTACAATCTGACTTGCAGGCAATCTGATTTATTAAATAGCTATCCTCGACATTCTGTCAGGAATGAAAGACGTGTGGGTGTATATAAATCAAGGACTTCAAAGTTGTGTGCTTTCATCCATCAGTACCACGGCATTCCCAACAGAATGGCTTGAGAGCTAGAACTGTGACAATCAGGGTGATTATTGCCTGGACGATGGAATCAGATCAGACACAATCCAAAAAAAAACCCAAAAATCCAAAACCAACCAACCAAACAAACAACCCACAGGCAGAGTGGCCGTGGAACAGTGACTTTCTTTTTCCACCTCCTTGGTGGTTCTTTATACTTAAACGCGAAGGCACACTTTTACACATTCAGACTTTTATACACAGATCAATATTCACGTCCTTACAGACTGGTACCAAGCAATTACATCTTCGGGCGGTGGATTGCTTCAGGGCAGGGCCAAGCTGCAGAGCAGGCCGCTCGGGACCGCCAGGGCTGGCGCACGGCGCAAGGAGGGCCGTTCCCCGCCCGCCGACGAACGCTCCAACCTCGCGGGACGGTCGGGCGCCATTTCCTCTGAGGGGAGCCGCGCAGGTCCGGGCTGCGAGTGGCGGCGCGGCTCGCACGACTATCTCAGGACCTCTTCGCCGCCGCGGCATCCTCTGGCGGCCCCGCCGAGCCCTCCCGGGGCTGCTGTGGCCCAGGCGGCTGGAAGATGGGCCGGTAGATATAGACCCCACTTGCCACGCCGAGCGCCACGGCCACCGCCACGTGCGGCAGCGGTAGCCTCCCCCACATGCCGCCAGGCGGCGCTGCCGCGCGCACGGACACGCGTGAGACTCCCGCGGCCTCTCACTGCTCCTCGGCGGCACCCTCCCTCCAGGCGGGGAGAGGGGACTGGGGCACAACGCTCAGCGTTCTTCTTGCCTCGGGAGTGCTTCGCCCCACAGACCTGGGCTGGGCCGTGCCGGACCTGGCGCCTCTCACCTGAAGGACGAAAGACCACAGAGCAAAGGCCTCCCGTTCGCTAGAGTGACCGGAAGGAAGCGGCAGCGTGTCTCCGCGACTGGAGGTCACGCATGCGCCGCCGCCGGTGGAGGCCTGGCGGCACGGATGGAGGCGGCCGGCGGGCTGCTAGCGCGGAGATCAGAGGCGGTGCGGCTCCGCAAGCGGCAGTCGGTGCTATACAGCACCCCTGGCGGGGTCGCCGGGCAGCGAGGAGCCGGTAAGCTGAGCGAAGGGGCGGGGGTGGCAGCGCCCCTCGGAGGGAGCACTAGCGGACCGTCCCCCGTCCCTTCCCCAGGCGCTGCCGGCGGGCCGGTACGGCTGCTGGCGTTTACTCTGGCGCTGCGGACACTCAACTGCTTCTTCGTCCAGACAAGCTTCGTCCCGGACGAGTATTGGCAGTCACTGGAGGTCGCTCACCGCATGGTTTTCAAATATCCTTGGCAGTGGCAGCGCCTCGCCGGCCCTCGCCGCCCCACGCTGTCGTTCCCTGCGGCCCAGAAGGCATCTGTCCCCACTGCCCCGATCTTGTACTGGCCCTCCGTGACTCGAGAGTCACTGCCGCAGCGTCGCGAGTGGGAGGAGGGCAAAGATTTCCAGGGTAGCGAGGTGTTAGCTTGGCCAGTAACAAAAACCCCACTGCTTTGGCTACATGGGTAAATGTCTCGACCCGGATAAGGTCTGAGAAAAACAGCTCGAATGAAACTTTTTGGTTCAGCTTATCTGTCCTTAACATTAGTAATTATGGGTACCTAACTTGGGAATGGACACATGGCTTAAGAGGGTATTCATACCCACTGATCTTTGCAAGCATCTACAAAGCTTTACAGCTGCTGGCCATGGATGATGTTAAGCTGCTGGTGAGTATAGTGAAAAACATAGCAGATAAAATACAAAGCCTTGAATCTGGCACAGAGACCTCACTGAAGTGTTTTGCATGGGTGCAGAACTCACCAATAGATCTTGTTACATTCTGATGTTTGTCACTAGAAGGGATTTATTCTTGGCCTGCAATCAATCTCATTCAGCTTCATACTGATACTGTTTGTCACTACTTCAGAATTGCTCCGTGGTTCAGTTTTCCAAAGTGTTCAATAAGAAACAGTTGTACTAAAGAGAGAAACAGCCCCATCTGAATTCTACTGGAGCTTAATAGCAAAGAATTCTACTTTTGATTTCTGAACCCTTCCAGCTGACCTTTAGAGTGCTTTTGGCAGAAATACTAGTTTTACCAAGGGACCTCACTGTTTTATTTGTTTTAATAACAAAAAGCTATAGAGAATTCTCACCAGTGTTTTCACATCTGGACAGTCAGTCTCTAATTCACTAGTCCTCTCTTTGAACTTGGAATTTACAGGTTTGTTGTTAGTAAAACATGCTCTCTGCTTACATAGATATGGGTCCCTAGACTTGCACAGGCGGTGCTGGCAGCTTTTGCTGATGTGAAGCTTTACTCACTAGTGCAACACCTTGAAAATGCAGAAACAGCAAAGTGCGTGGTGAGTCTCAAGCCTTCAAAACACGGTTATGCATGTTGATAAACACCATTTGTTGCAGTACAAACAACAGCAAAATGGTACTGTCACACCTTGAAGAATTATCACCTTCATATAAAACTACAGAATTTAACAATTCTCCCCCTCTATCCTGTTGTTCATAATTATTTTCAGTACTTCTGCCAGCTGTGTTCCTGGTTTACATGGTATTCCTGTACTAGAACTCTAACAAACACCATGGAAACTCTTCTTACCATTTTTGCTCTTTCCTACTATCCGATAAAAGGTTCCAAGATGGGAAGCAGGTGAGAAAGTTTCTAATAATACTGCTGTTTTTTTGGCTTGGATAATGCCAATTTTTAAAGTGGTAATTTTTATCTTTAAGTCAACCAAAGCCTCATTCATGTAGCAAGAGTTTTAGATCATGAGAGGAACACCCATTAGGGTATTTCCTCTAAGATTGTTTTGCAGCCATAATATAACTGCTATGTAAAACTGCTCTTCTCTGTTTCCCATATGCAAAGTGTTACTTCATGGGAAACACTGAAGAACTGGAATTTATGGGAAGTGGGGAAGAGATAACAAAAACTTATTTGGGTTCAGATACAGGTGAATTTGTGGTCACAGCTTTCTTTCACAAGATAACTATTGTAAAGCAAGTCCATGCTTCTAGTTAGCAACTTACACAGTTAACTTTCCAGGCAAAGCAGACTATCTGCATCAAGAGAATCAAAGTTATCTGCAATATGGTCAAAGACACATAGTATTTATACATTGTTGAAATAAAGAAATGACTAAACCTTTTCATACTTGGTTTTCTTATATTCCCTCACTCTAGTTACAAATATTTAGCTTTGGTAGCACTTGCAATTATTATTCGTCCCACTGCTGTTATCCCATGGATACCTTTGGTCCTCAGGCATTTTTTGCAAGAACAGAGGAAAGTAGACCTTATCCTACACTATTACATTCCAGTTGGGTAAGTTCTTTCTGAGTTTAAATGATGACTGTACACAGATATAGCTTAATACTTTGCAACCACACATGCAGACAATACCAAAATGCTGATTTAATGTAAAAACATGGGGAAAATAGAATCTTTTTGCAAACATTTAAATAAGGGGCATTCTTCCTTTAAATTGATGTATATGCTGTTAACAAAGTACTAGGAGAGGTTTCATGAGGGTGAGACATGACAGCATTCCATTTTAATCTGGGATTGTGCAAAGAATACCAGGTGATGGCAACTGGCCACTGTAAATTGGCTATGAGTATGGGTAACATCAAAAAATAGGAGGATCAGGGAATTTTGACAGCTATTTGGAGTAGAATCTGCTACAAACCCAATTTGGGCTCTATCAGTGCAACCAACTTTCCATTTTTGCAGATTGGTTACAGTAGGAACCTCTTTAATAATTGACCGTGTGTTTTTTGGTGAGGTAAGTTGTTTTAACTTGTAAGAAAATGCCTCTCATTAAGCATTTTAACATAGATGGCTCTTTCAGACTTGTCTAACTTCTGTTACTTCTGTGATTATGTCTGGCCTGTGACCTCTAAATACATCCTAAGCCATAAACTCAGTTCTTTTAAATGATGGACTGTTACTTAAAATCAGTAGGCTCAGCTCTCAATACGTAATACTTATCAACCAGCTACAAAGCTTACACATTGCTGTGTCTAATTGCTAAATATAGGAAGTCTGTGGTGAGTCTTACTAGAAAAAAATCGAAGTATGAGTGAAAATGCTGTGTCATGTACAGCCAGTGATAATGCTGCAATTCTATTTAACTGTTGTTTTTCACTTTTCATTTGTATTTAACCCCTCCCCACACACCTCCTCTAAATTTCCCAGTGGGTACTGGTTCAGCTGAACTTCTTGAAATTCAACGTGCTCCAGAATTTGGGAACATTTTATGGATCTCATCCTTGGCATTGGTACTTCACTCAGGGATTACCAGTTATCTTGGGTACCCATCTGCCTCTCTTTGTTCATGGCTGTGTGCTGGCACCAAAAAGGTATCGCATCTTTCTAATGGCAGTGATTTGGACAGTGTTGGTGTACAGGTAAATTCTCCTAAGTGTAACTACTATCTTCACTGATTGTTTTTTCAAAGCTCATGTCTTCTTTAGAGCAAAAAAAAACATAGCATTCAGAGTAAGTGATGGAAAAGTTGAAACTCCTTCAAGGACTTTAGGAAATAAAATAGGTTCTAGAATTCCATGTAATATGTTTGGTAATAATATAAGAAGTAGTATTTTTAGAATTGATTAGACCCTTAAAGAATAAAGGTATTTAGCATGAAATTCAGTGGGGGAAAAAGCCCCCCCTCCACTCAGCAGGTGTTGAAGCAGCAAGAGAACTAGCTAGAAAATTTTGTTTACTATATGCCTGCTAGCAAAAATACAATTTCATTTGGTAAGGTAGTGCATCCCCTGTAAGCTGAGAGCTTCTTAGGTGCCTAAAACCTACCCCCTTCACAAGTCTACAGACCATTTGTAACATTTATCGAAGGAATCTCTCTCAAAGCTGAGAAGTAGAAGGGAAGCTGTTTCTAAAGCATGAGAATTAACTGTAGATTAAGTGAGAGACTTTCAGGGAAGAGATACAGGAAATACGTAAATACTAAGTAATAAATGGTACAGCAATAAATGTACTACTACTACAGTAATCACAAAAAAACAGCAAGTCAGTAGTGAGGCTACAAATGCCATCTTGTCTTCTAGTTATACCTCTACTGGCTTTAGGCCTTTAGCTCCTTTAGTCTTCAAGAACCTCTTTGGCTCCCATGAGATAGGTCTTGCAGTAATCCCCCCAAAAGTCTCCAAATTGTGTAGAGTTGTATTAGCAAAGGTGAATGTTATTTTGCTAGATACAAATGTATGCTTGAATCTTAGCTTCTCCTCCACACTTCTTACAGTATTTTATTAGAGAGCAAATTGGTGAAAGAGTAGCGACGTTATTTCTAGGAGTCACAGAATTAGACCACTTAGTTGCTAGACCAGTAGCCAAGTGCTTTTATTAGTGCTTGGTTTAAACTGACAAATCAAATGTACTAATTATGTACTTAAAGTGGCAGTTTGGATTTTTACTCTGAACTGCTTCAATGCCAAGAGAATCTTAGTACATGGAAATGCTTTTCTTCCAGTCCTCCATGCTCTACGACACACTCTTATTGACAGAACTGATGCATTTCATTTTCTTGCTGTACTGTTATCTGTTTTATTACAGCATGCTGAGCCATAAAGAATTCAGGTTCATCTATCCAGTAATGCCATTTTGCATGGTTTTTTGTGGTAAGCATTGGTTTCAAATGTCTTGCAGCCTTCCCTGTATTTAATTTTTACGTAAAGACAGATTGTTAGTCAGCGTAGTTATTTGACAAAGGATTCTTAGAGCTGGCTTCATCTTTTCTTACAGCTAGGGAAAAAGAAAGAAGGGGAAAAAACAAAGTAAGGAAAAGTAAGTGACTGAGACATAGGTGGACACTCCTACACATGGATAAAAGTACTTCCTGCAAAAAATAAGTAACTCCTGATATTTTAGCAATGCCAAACATGCAGTGAGGATTTTCCTCTTTGCAGTATTTTCCAACCCACTTCTCTAAGTACTCCTGACAAACACCTGAGTATGCAACAAAAAAATACTCAAAAGCTAAAATGATCCTTTTCTACATTCAGGTATGTTAGCTAATGATGCTAGTTGTGCATCTGATTTTGATCAACTGGAGTAGTTAAATGCAATAGCTCTTTCCTTCAGGCACTGTAAGGTGAAATTGTTAAAACAGGAACAAGGTCCTTAAACTCATGTGGTTAACTTAAAGAGAATCTGACCACAGTTTAAATTTGAAATCATACTGCTTTTGCTAACAAAGACTTCTCTGATACTTCTGTAGTTTTTGTTATTTATCTCTTTTTCCTGTTTTGTGGGCTTTTTTTCTTTTAAACACAGAAAAGCAGCCTAATAAGCACATACTTCATATTTTACAAAACCAAATATTAATGACAGTAGTGTGTCTGTGGGAAGATAAAATCACAATATGAAGTCTAGTATGCTGAAAAGTTACAAAGGAAAGATTAAAATTTCTTGAACATGAAGCTGTAGTTTAGATTCAAGTTCAAAGAGATGAATCAAAAAATTACATTTTCTTTAACCTGTTTTACTAGTCTAATCAAAAGTCTTACTACAATACTTTTGCTCTCTGCTAAGATCAAATACTTAGTTGGCATAGTTCAGTAGCAGATCTAAGATGAGCTAATTCTACCTCACATGGAGAAAATTCCAATCAGACCACTATTTTTTTTGTTAATATTCTTTGATGAATGAGGTAATCTACATCAATTTTCAAGAGTTACCTCTTCAGATACTTTAGTAAAGAAAGAGACAACCAAAGTTATATCTGATAACTCAGTGGTTACAGTGAAGTCTTTAAGTTGTGCAAAACATAAATAAAGGCTTGAATATCAATGTCATTTCCAAGCACACTTAAAGAGCATTTCATAAAAGCAATTAAAATATGCCTATAACAGAATGTTTCCACTTGTGTTTGAACCACACACCAACTAGTGAACTTTGTTTCCAACTGAGATAAAGATCTTCAATTTGTCAGAACAGACCAACTGAAGACTGATTAAACTTACTTTTCTATCAGGCCTATTCTAACTTGTTTCTTGTGAAACAAGAGGTGGTCACAGAGCTCAGCTGCAGAAAGTATTTTTATCTACTAATACTGACAAGCACATGATTTACTAAGGATTTCCAGATTGGTTGCAACATGAAACTCTTCTGTGCCAGGTTCACCTATGTTGTGGTTATGAGAAAGAGGTTCATGCAGCTATCTTCCACCAGGAAAAGTGTCCCTCAAGAAAAGTAGGAGAGAATGAGCAGGAATGGGAGATGGGAAAATACAGAGGAGTAAGCTTTTCCAAGGATTGCAGCTTGAAAATTAGTATAGGAATGCTGTAGCTTTCAGAATGTTGGAGAAAAAGAATACCACAGCCATACCAAAGCACACATAGTTACCATTTATTCTGGCTCTACTGGAACATACATGAATCTGAATGCAACATTAAATCACCACATACCATTCATCCAGACTACTCAGCAGACTCTTTTCCCCTCATTAAGTTAAAATTAAGCTCTAAAGAGACAAAGCACTGGCTTTGAAATTGTATTTCTGTGCTTCAGAAGACAGGTATGGTCTTAACATTACACTGTTAAATCCAAAAGTTAGTAAGGGCAAAGCCTATCCTCTGCGTTTCCATTTGAAGAGTAAAGACTAAAAGCACATAGTATTAAAATACCTAAAAGCAAGGCATTGTTATCAACTGAGTAATGGGTTTCCACTAAATTATAGTACTTTCAGAAGTACTGTGGAATACTGTTAAGTGTTTGCTTATCTCTAAATCTCACTCAAATTTTTCTGTAGGATATTCTTTGAAACACCTGAAAGCATGGAAGAAATCTGCAGCAATTTGCCTGTTTTTATCAAACTTACTCCCAGCTCTGTATACAGGCTTGATTCACCAACGAGGCTCTCTTGATGTTATGAGTCACATACAGCAACTCTGTAATGACTCTTACCAGTCACAAGCTTCTGTCTTCATCATGATGCCATGCCACTCTACTCCATTTTACAGGTATTAAAGTAGTTCACAGCATATTATATTAAAATCTATACACTTAAGCAGAAATTACTTCCTTTCCTAAGCTTAATAAATTGAAATGGATAAACATATGCAGGATGAGTTATTTTCCATACAGTTACTACAGAATGAATGGGGGAAATAAGCCAAATGTTTGTAGCACAGAATAAAGTTCAGCATCTAAACTTTGTGTTAGGATTTACAGGAAGTCTGAGTTTTGAAAGTAAGTCACACTGCTACATTATGGTATCCTTTGTAGCAAAACTAAAGGCTAACTGTGGCATCAAATTTTATTAATTTTACCTTCTGTAAAGAAATGTAACTTCAACATACAATGACTGAAGTCACTATTCCAAAAAGTTTTCAGTAGATTATGGCAAGTAAGCAAAACAGTAAAGCAGACATAAGCAGTGAAGCTGATAGGGAAAATATCTTTTAAATAAAGTAATTTTACACAGGTAGTATTTTTATGAAAATTTATCTGCTTTTTGTGAACTGCTAATAACATAGTCACAGTATTTGGTCTATTTTTGCTTTCACATGAAGTACAGAGGGAAGAAAATATGACTCTAGGGGAAAAAACCCTAATTATTCCATTTTGGTTTTGACTGAGGTGTCTTTCAAGTGATGAGTCATTTCAGGTCTTTGATACTGGTAAGTTTATCCTCAAGTGTTTTTTGTTTGTTTTTCTCCCTAGTCATGTTCACTGCCCTCTAAAAATGAGATTCCTTCAGTGTCCCCCAGACCTAACTGGAAATGCAAGCTATATTGATGAAGCAGATGTATTTTACTCTAATCCACTTGGTTGGCTTAACAAGGAGTTTTACAATGATACGTTATTACCCAGTCACTTGATCTTCTTCAGTGTACTAGAACAGGTATGGTAACTGCAAGATGAAGCAAACTAGTTATGAGGTCATTAAGAATTAATTAGGGGAGAGGTATAGTTAAGGTTTTTCTACAATTATCCACAAGTTTTCAAAACATAGTTTAATTTAAATTTGAAACCTGTAGTCCATAATACCATTTCAGTGATACCTACATGTTAAGTATGTATGTCCTCTGTATGAATTCTACACACCATAAAGTAATATTTTATGGAATTCTTCTCAAGCCGTACAAACAAACGTGCAATCTGTTCCCACTACCATATACTTCTAAGTAACCCACAATAACAAGCAAAAATGCATGTGGTCAGAGCACCATTTTGCCCTCAATTATTTTATGAAATCCATGCTCTGAAAACAAGTGTCTGGTAAATACCCATGCTGGATGGGATTAAACAGGATAGGTACCTCTTGGTTTTTAGCAGTCTTTCCTAAAATAGAGGATAAAACTTGGAGGGGACATTTGTATTGATGGTTTCCAGATGTCTTTGGAACACTGTTCTGAAGATCCCAATAACAATTCCTGTCTGTGGAACCTAATGTATGTTCATTTACAGGAAATATCATCATTTCTAGCTTTAAGGGGCTATGAGAAAACAGCCACTGTCTTTCACACTCAAGTACCTCAGGGACGAGTTGGAAGTCACATCTATGTCTACAGGAAAAAAAAACCTGAAACGAATCATACTTGAAGATCAGTTTCTAGACTTAAGACCTAATAAGATCAGTTTTGCATAGCAGTACTATGACTTAGAAGATCCTGTACTGCAGTGAGTAGCAAGTCTGAAACCGGGTAAGTCAAATGGGGAAGTCTGATTAAGCAGTCCCTGGCTGTCTGAAAACAAACTTCTCCCTGAAGGCAACTTCAGTAGTAGTATGGCTGGGTGGGGGTGATTTGTGACCTTACAACACTAGAAGGCATCACGAAAACCAAAGGTGCCATGTAACTGCTTCATAAGCAAGGAGACAAGACTGGACCATTTTATAGAACTGTACAACTAATGCTAGGTTTGTTTTATAAATAAAGTCTTTCACCCACAATGTGTCTTTATTTTTTTTTATACAATATGCATTTCCAGTGCTTAAAGCTGATTAGAATGCAGCACAGCAAATTCTTCACAATTTAACAAGCTCTTGAACAGTCCCCCTCCCCCCAAAGACAAGCAAGTACAAGATTACAGAACACTTAACAAATACATTACCATAATGTAGACCTATTTTTTGAAGGACAGGATGAAGTTAGTATATCAAACACTGGAGCTAATTATTGGTACATTATGCATGACTGAAGATTTGAACTACACTAATGTAATGCAAGTAAGCGTATTTTTCATACACAAGTCATTGCATGCCTAGTTTCTGTAACAATACTGCTGACACCCAAACTCATCGCTTCCGAAGAACAGTGAAAGCAACAGTATGCAAATTAGAAAGCTTGACCTTTGCCTTTTAACAAAAATGCGTAAAAATGAAATTACTTGGAGAAAAAGCTTGCATCTTGCTGCTTTGCTGAAAAACAATTACTTTCTGGAGAGGACGTGAATTCTAATCTTAATTTTACCATAAATTACTCAGTATTTTGGATCAAAGGGTAATTGCCCCAATTCTATTTCAAGGTTTGCCATGTGTCTTCCATTAGTGCGACCATGTTTATGCCATTTACCTTCTCTTTTGTTGCGGTGGTGGTGCTTCTGGGCTTGTTTTTCGTGGCGGGAATTTTCGCTTTGTGTAAAAGAAGGTCTTTTAGGTCGACTGCAAGGAGTAAGCAAAAGCTTATTACTACACTCGTATGAAAGCATCTCTAAAAGCATTTTGAAACAATTACATTGTCAAGAACAGCTTTTACCATGCTGAGGTTGACTGAAAAGAAAGCAAAATTAGTCTTTCCTTGTGTAAGCGAAATGGAGGGGAGTGGTATTTAAGTCATCAGTAAAATGGTATCTTTAAAAGAAACAGTTTCCAAAAAAAATCCTCTGCAGCTGCTTGCCTGAAGTTCTTTTCAGAACAAAGCTGTTTGATTATCCATACTGTGATGTTTGAGTGAGATATTTCTCCATTTTCCAGTTACTGTATTACATTCTGTTTTATAAAAATGAGAACTTTACAGGCCTTTAAGCATGCTCTGTGTGAACACAGGTACTGCACACGTTTTCCCATACATTCAGTACAGTGAGAGGGGGCACTGGCAAAACACTTGCTCACTTGCTGCAGTTTTTGATGCTAACAGTCCCTTTATACTACATGCTGTTCTCACATGACCATCCCTAGCATTCTGCTAAGGCTATTTTCATCTTCAGTATCATACAAGCCTTTGTATAATACTATCAATAAATTACTTTGACATTTTTATGCAAAATGAAGTGCTCAAACATTAAGTATTTAAAAAATAAAGTTCACTGTAATAATAAATTACTAAGTAATAATAAATTACTAAGAAGGGCAGGAAGAACCTGCACTCCCTAGTGGACCTGGAGGGGAACACGGTGACTGAAGACGAGAAGGCTGAGGTCCTGAACACCTTTGCCTCAATTTTTAACAGCAAGGCAGGAGTTCAGGACGAGTGGCCTCCGGAGCTGGGCGATGGGGTCGGGGAGCAGTGTAATGCCCCGGAAATCCATGAGGAATTAGTTCGGGACCTGCTGAGCCACTTGGATACTCACAAGTCCATAGGACCGGATGGGATCCATCCTAGGGTGCTGAGAGAGCTGGCAGATGTGCTAGCTAGGCCACTCTCCATCATTTTCCTCCAGTCCTGGCTCACAGGTGAGGTCCCAGATGACTGGAAACTGGCCAACGTGGTCCCCATCCACAAGAAGGGTCGGATGGAGGAACCTGGAAACTACAGGCCGGTCAGCCTGACCTCAGTGCCAGGGAAAGTGAGGGAGCAGATTATCCTGGCAGCAATAACTGCGCACCTGAAGGATGGCCAAGGGCTCAGGTCCAGCCAACATGGATTTAGGAAGGGCAGGTCCTGCCTCTCCAACCTGATCTCTTTCTATGATCAGGTGACCCGCCTGGTGGATGTGGGGAGGCCTGTGGATGTGGTCTACCTGGGCTTCAGCAAGGCCTTTGACACCGTCCCCCACAGCAAACTGCTGACAAAGCTGTCAGCCCGTGGATTGGACCATTACACTCTGTGCTGGGTTAGGAACTGGCTGGAGGGCCGGGCCCAGAGAGTGGTAGTGAACGGTGCCACATCCAGCTGGAGGCCAGTCACCAGTGGTGTCCCCCAGGGATCAGTGCTGGGCCCTGTCCTCTTCAACATATTCATCGATGATCTGGATGAAGGGGTAGAGTCAGTCATCAGCAAGTTTGCAGATGACACAAAGTTAGGGGCAGATGTTAGTCAGTTAGAGGGTAGAAAGGCTCTGCAGAGGGACCTCGACCAACTGGACAGATGGGCAGAGTCCAACAGGATGGCATTCAACAAGTCCAAGTGCCGAGTGCTGCACTTTGGCTACGGCAATGCCATGCAGAGCTATAGGCTGGGGTCGGAGTGGCTGGAGAGCTCCCAAACAGAGAGGGATCTGGGGGTGCTGATCGACAGCCACCTGAATATGAGCCAGCAGTGTGCCCAGGTGGCCAGGAAGGCCAATAGCATCCTGGCCTGCATTAGGAATAGTGTGGCCAGCAGGAGCAGGGAGGTCATAGTGCCCCTGTACTCTGGTTTGGTTAGGCCACACCTTGAGTACTGTGTCCAGTTCTGGGCCCCTCAGTTTAAGAAGGACATCGAAACACTTGAGCGTGTCCAGAGAAGGGCAACATGGCTGGTGAGAGGCCTTGAACACAAGCCCTATGAGGAGAGGCTGAGGGAGCTGGGATTGTTTAGCCTGGAGAAGAGGAGGCTCAGGGGTGACCTCATTGCCCTCTACAACTACCTGAAGGGTGGTTGTAGCCAGGAAGGGGTTGGCCTCTTCTCCCAGGCAACCAGCACCAGAACAAGGGGACACAGTCTCAAGCTGCGCCAGGGGAGGTTTAGACTCGAGGTGAGGAGGAAGTTCTTCACCGAGCGAGTCATTCAGCATTGGAACGGGTTGCCCAGGGAGGTGGTTGAGTCATCGACCCTGGAGGCGTTCAAGGGGAGACTGGACGTGCCACTTGGTGCCATGGTCTAGTCATGGGGTCTGTGTTGATAGGTTGGACTCGATGATCCTCGAGGTCCTTTCCAATCTAAGTGATACTGTGTGATACTGTGATACTTTGACTATAAATAAAAACATAAACCTTGTGTTTGCTAAAACTACACATTAAAATGGCTGCTTGGTAGCTGGTAAGAGCATCATCCTCACAGTTTAACTTTGAAAGGAAAAGTACTAACTCACATAATATTTAGTAAACCCAAAGTACTAAAGTATTCATACTTCCTGCTGCAATAAAACATATGAAATGATAATACAAATCCAACAGAAACTTGACTGAAAAACTGCACCTTGATCTAAATACTTAATATGCTTTGCACTGAGTACCAGCACAGGGAAAAGATCTACTATGGCTGCAAGGCCCAGTTCTTGTGTATTACAAATAAGTTAATGTGTCACATTTTTACTTACCTGAATAAACATTAGCATAAGACACTATATACCACATTTTGTAATAGCAACAGTATGAAAAGTCACATAAAATAAATACATGAATGCTCCAGAAAGAGCAATTCCACACAACATATTAAGGCTGTTTTCTTAAATTTTTTTTCACCAAAGGCTATGCAGTAGAAACAGTCCACAATATATATATATATATAGCTTCTCTGGGCCAGCCATGCAGCACAGCACACCACAACCGCTCTATAGAAACCCGACGAATACCATTAGATCCAGGAAAGTAACAAGAAGCAATTTATGCCAAGGACCTTTGTAGGCAAGTCTGAACAAAATTTAGTCAGGGTGAGGATCTGAACCAAAGCCTGCCATTGGAGTAGCTCTACTCTGGGCAAACAGACTTAACACAGTATTATACAAAGCTACAAAAGTAGTGGAATTCCTGAAAAGCCAGCAGGGAATACACCTGCCAGAACTGGACTGTGAGACTGCTCAAATATATCCCCAAAACTTTCTCATTCAGAGAAAGACAAGGAATTCCTTGTAATGCTATTCTGACACAGTTATTCATTCCATCAGACAGGCAATCATAGCTGTTCAGTCTACAGTAACCCTACTGGAGTTACAGTTTTCTAAAGAACTCTGTAGAAACTCTAAGATTGTGCTATGTACAGTGGATGTGTAGTGCAGCCCAAACTAACACACACCAAATCGATAGGTAAGGTACTACAGATCCACTTTATAGAACACAATCTCATATTTTCATTGAATCCTAAAGAAAATCTAGCACATAGACATACACTTACATGCTAGAACATTAGAACACACCTACTAGAACAAGGCTATTTGCTGTCTTGTTTATAAAGACTACTACATTATGTTAGTAAGTTCAGGAAACATGGAAACAAACCTTGGTCCGTATTGGGGTGAATTATCATAATGAAAGTAGTATCTGTAGACGTATTTGTCCAAATCTCCAAAAATATTTTCATTATTAATTTGGTACTCCTTCATATCTTCCAGGTAATCCTTGACATCATTAACAAAATCAGTGAAGAGCATCTGGTCATGTATAAATAACCCATTGTGAAAAAATTTATTGATGAAACTTTCTAGTTCTCTCCAGTGATGAAAGTTATGTACAACTTGCTGCAAGTATTTTTTCATTAGCCGATTAAATTCATCCACCCTGATAGGATCTGATACTCTGTTAAACAGACTAATAAATTCTTGATGAGCACATTCAAAAATACCAGAGCAGCCCTTTAGGACAAACTGATGCTTTCTGGTACACAAAGGATCACCGAGACATTTCTGTGAATCTGTGTCTTCTTCAAATGCAAACTGACGTTTTCTTCCATCTTTGAAATCTTTTGGCATGTAAGGTCCCCTGTAATGTGTGTACTTCAGGTTCTCGTAAGAGTTATGTTCTCTGTAAAAAGTTCTTGCTTTCTTGTTTGCCTCATGTCTTTTATCGTTTGATGACTTCTCCTTTTCATCAAAGATGTTTTTTGTGGTATCTTTGAACTGTCTGAATGTAGACTTTACCGAGTCAGAGAATTTTTTCAGGTTTTCTTTCACTGCTTCTTTAGCCTGCTTAATCTTTTCTTTATGGTGTCTTACAAACTCTTTGGTGGAATTTTTCATAGCATCAAAAGTTTCTTTAACTGAACCAAAAAATGATTCTTTTGATTTCTTTTTAGTCTTACTTTGCCCTTTAGCACCTTTCTTTTGCCACTTTTCATTCATTTCTTGTTTTTCGGTTTGGTCTTTTGCTTCTACATACAGCTTCTCCCATAAGTCAGAGCGTTGTTGCTCAAAGTTTAGCTTTTTTTCTAGTTCTACTAGCCTTTCTCTCAAAGTTTCTATTTCTTGATTTTCTCTTAATGTATCATCATCATTACCACTGTCAGGTGTTTGACGAGAACTTAACTGTTCCAGTTCTTTTTTCAGAGCTTCTGTAACATGACGTTCTTTGTCCAGTTCTCTCCTTAACATCTGTGCCTCTGCAAAGAGTGTTTCCTTTTGCCTAAGAAAGTTGTGGTTTCTTTGCTTTTCCTCTTCCAAATGCTCCCTTAATTTCTGATTTTCCATTACAATAGACTCGGTGCTAGTGCCTTTATCTTCCAAGTTTCTGATTTGTTGTCTTAGCTTCCTTAATTCTTCCTGAAGGGAGGCCAAAGCTTTTTCTTCCCTTTCTAGAGATTCTCTCAAGTGCTGATTTTCAGCAGCAAGACTTTTTTTTTGAGATTCAAAGGATTTCTTCTCTACCTCAGTAGAGGTCAAACATGTGGAAAGATCTCCTTCAAGAAACTAATACAAACAAACAGAAAGAATAAAAAATAGTACAATTAATGAAGTTACCATTTCAGCTAAAAAGATGAAAGACTAGGGCAGCCCCGTTTTAGTCTAATTTACTTGTCATTTTGGATCCAGTGACACATGTTGCAGCAAGATGCAAAAATAGGACTAGTTTATCTCACATATGCACACCAACACTTTCTGGGCATCAAAGATCATGTGATAGGCTCCCTCTTCCAACCAGAGGTCATCACCCTTTGTTTGTACTGGCACAAGCAGCTGAAGGACAATAAACTGAGTACATTAATTGTAACATCTTAAAAGGAAAACGTGCATGTTCGCTGCTGAGTTACGTTCAGCAAACTGGGTTTGCAGTTGAAGATAGTCAGTGGCTGGGACTGAAATGCAGGAACTGATTTTGAATCATTTTTGGTGAAAACACATGTTCGTGTAACTATACCCTAAGACAAAAGGATCTCCCCTGTCTCTTGGCATCCTTGACAAACTCTAGAACGATATATAGAGAATTACATGTAAATGCTGCTAATCAGCAACATTGAGACACAAAGCACTCCCTAATCTCTCTGAATGATCTAACAGTAAAAATATTGAAAAGTACAGGTGAAGTACTAAAACAATTAGTAACCATTGACAATTTAGAAAGCAAATTCAGAAAACATATATGTACAACCTAGAACAGATTTTTACCAGCATGTTGTACTCAGCTGACTTCATTAATGACAAGTTGGCATAAGGTCATTAGGAAAGAGACCGTCTCTGTGTCCAGATGACTTCTATACCACATACATAACAAACAGCATGTTTAAACACATTCCAATAACAAAATTTGATCAAAATAAAAAAATCTTTGTCAAGAATTTTGGGGAAAGAAAAATTACATTCTCAGAAAAAATTTACTACCCCACAACCAGATTTGGGTGATAAACTTATTTTACTGTGTAAGTTGCCACATAGTGACAGTATAGCCAAATGACTTGCAGCTAAGCTCATACCTACCCCCACTTTATGATGCATTTTATCTCCTTGCTCTTGGCACTGGTAAAGGTCATCTTTCATGTCTTTTAATTCATGTGTCTTTGTCACCAGCTGCTGACGTTTCTGGATCTGTATTGTACCTATAAAGATGGAAAAAGAAAATATCTTTCTTTTGACAGTCTGATTTACATTAAACAGAGGAAAAAACAAATCTAAGCATCTTCCATTTTCTCTGCCATTTCAAAAGCAGTCTTACCTTGCAACTTCTACCAATCACTTACTATTAAGTGTTTAGCTGCAACAAAATAAATATTATAAAACCGGACTGTTACATACTGATTCTGTTTCTTCCAACAAACAGCTTCTCAAAAATTCACTGTGTTATACTGCCTTTTATCTCATGATAATAAATGAAGGAATTTTGGAGCACACAGAGAAATCATCCACAAGTGCTGAGAGAGCTGCCCGATTCTGTTGCTAAACCTCTCTCCATCATCTTTGAAAAGTCATGGAGAACAGGAGAGGTGCCTGATAACTGGAAGAAAGCAAATGTCACTCCAGTCTTCAAAAAAGGAGGACCCAGGCAACTACAGACCTCACCTGCATCCCTGGGAAGTTGATGGAGCAATTCATCCGGGAGGTCATCTCTAACTACATGGAAGACAAAAGGGTTGGCTACTCCTGACAACATGGACTTACCAAGGGGAGATCCTGCTTGACTAATCTGATAGCCTTCTATGAAACATGACCAAATGGCTAGATGAAGAAAGAGCAGTGGATGTCATATACCTTGACTTCAGTAAAGCTTTTGATACTGTCTCCCATAATATCCTCATAGAAAAGCTCAGGAAATGAGGTGTAGACAGCTGGTCTGTGAGGTGGATTGAAAACTGGCTCAACAAGAGAGTTCAGAGGGTTGTCATCAGTGGCACAGAGTCAACTTGGAGGCCTGTGGCCAGTGGTGTTCCCCAGGGATTGGTATTTGGTCCAGTATTGTTCAATATCTTTATCAACAACATGGATGAGGGGATTGAGAGTACCCTCAGCAAGTTTGCTGATGATACAAACTGGGGGGTTTGGCTAACACCCCATCAGGCTGTGCAGCCATCCAGTGAAATCTGGACAGGCTGGAGAGCTGGGTGCAGGCAAACCTCCTGAAGTTCAATGAGGACAAGGGCAGGATCTTGCATGTTGGGAGGAATAACAACATACACCAGTACGGGTTAGGAGCTGGAAAGCAGCTCCACAGGGAAGACCTTGGAGTGCTGGTGGACAGCAAGTTCTGCATGGAACAACAATGTGCCCTTGTGGCTAATGGAGCCAATGATATCCCAGGATGCATCAAAAAGGGTGTGTCCAGCAGGTCTAGGGAAGTTCTTTTACCTCTCTACTCTGCCCTGGTGAGACCACACCTGGAATGCTGTGCCCAGTTTTGGGCTCCCCAGTTCAAGAAACAGAACTGCTGGAAAGAATCCAACGGAGAGCCACGAGGACAATTAGGGGTCTTGAGCATCTCTTCTGTAAAGAAAGACTGAAGATCCCCGGGGCTGTTTAGTCTTGAGAAGACTGAGAATGTGTATAAATATCTGAAGGGTGGGTGTGAAGTGGATGGGGCCAAGCTCTTTTGGGTGGTGCACAGTAATAAGATAAGGAACAATGGCTTCAAGCTTGAACATAGATGATTTCACTTTGACATGAGGAGAAACTTCTTTACAGCGAGGGTAACGGAGCACTGGAACAGGTTGCCCAGGGAGGTTGTGGAGTCCCCTTCTCTGGAGACTTACAAAACCCACCTGGATGCATTCCTGTGCAGACTACCCTAAGTGATCCTGCTTTGGCAGGGGGGTTGGATCAATGATCTCTTGAAGTCCCTTCCAACCTCTAACATACTGTGATATTAGATACAAACCAACAAAAGTTATGCAGGAAAGGATGTGTGTGATGTTTTTGGTCATGCTGTTAGTAATATGCAAGTCAACCAGGATTTAAAAAAAAAGAAGATACCATATTCAGCACACACATTATCCATTTCAGAACTACAGCTACTACTGTTAATGTTATATGAATAAGAAGATACTGGCACAATATTTAAACCTTCATGCAGAAACACTGTCACTGCAGACTGCTCACAAAGCAGCAAGTATTTTCAGGTTCTATCTTGCAATTTGGTTAAGACCAAAAAGGAAGCAAATATGCTGCCTTTCAATAGTCAGATTAAATAAATAAAATCTTCATTGTATTAGTCATTGATTAATTCTTCACCAGTACTTCCCAGCCTACACATGTTCTGTAAATCCTGACACTGATGTACTTTTTAATTTGCTTTTAAGATTCTCGTGTATTTAAAAGAGGGGGTGATATTTCATTAAACAGAAGACATCCTATAAATTGAAAAACTGACCCCAAAAAAATAAATAAATTCATAAAAAGTAACCCTTTCACATGATTAGCCTAGCATTAAAACACTGGTGTAAAAAAAAAAAACCAAAACATGTGTTTCAAGCTGAACCACAAAAATGCAAAGTAGTCCTCTGGGGAGATGATTTCTCTTTTCAAGTTTGCGGTTAAAAAAACCCAACCAAACCAACCAACAAGCACAAAGCAAACTCCAAAAAAGACAAAACACACAAAACAAAAACAAAGGAAGATCAAAAGCACAGTTTGATATCCTTTCTACTGTTAGAAAACTTAGTCATAACCACAACAAAATTGCACTTGAAGCAGCAGAGTTGCTTTCTTTCTGCTAAGCATGCAGTAACTGTCATCAGTGATGCCAAATTTTGTCTATTTAATCTGCACTGCTGAGTAAGTCAAAGGAAATCCCTTAATAAAAGTATGACCCAAATGTATTTCATATCCATAGATCTCAAAGCTCTTTAAAAAGACAGCTTTTATCATTAAGCCAACTGAAAGCTCAAGGTACCACCACAAAGTACTATCAAAGATTGGTGTAGTCATTGTGCTCGCCTCTCCTTCTAGCATGACAATATGCATTAATCTGTTTTTACACCAGCTACCACTAGCTGCTGATACAAAGTAAAAAGTATTATACAAACTGCATTAGCCATTCTTATAATCCTGCACACCCAACTGGATTTTTAGGGTTTTTTTCTAATGTAAGTATGCACACACATATGTATGTACACATACACATGCACAATTTAAAAAGTAAACCTGAGTGCAAGCATGGCATCCACAAAGTGTCACTCATGATACTCACCCTCAGGTTTACCTAAGAACAAAAGATGATCAGGGTCAAGTGAAAATAAGTTTAAATTTCAAATTAGGTGTCAAAATTTAGACCCCTCAATTAGTCAAAAATCAAATACATTCAGAATCATATTCCCAGTCTGAAATTGAATCACATCTCCTTATGAAAGCATACCTTCATATAAAACTAAAATTACTCAAGACAAAATTACTACTAAAAATAAATGCCCCCTAGTGTTTTTATCACAACATGTGTAGCTTACAAGATCAGGACTGCACAACGTAGATTTAGATCTGGAATGAGTTCTGCTGTTTTATTAAATGTAGTAACAATCTATGTAATGCTTAACTTTAGGCAATGCACTGAAAAACTGCTGTTATCCTGGATAACACACTGGAATTGCAAGCATGGACAACTGAAGCGTATTTTTCTCCAAAGGAAAGAAAAGACTATTGATAAAATGAGCTCCTGTAAAAAATATGCCTTGCTCTTACATTTAACAGATGAGTACACATGTGGCAAAAGGCTGAAATAACTCTCTGCATGCCCTTAGGAATGGTAAGCACTATCACAAGTCTACTTCAAAAGAGAAGATGTGAAAAATGAAGGGTGCACACAAGAAATTCTCTGGAAGGACAACCAAAAATTAATTTTTTTTTGTTGACTTTAACTTACAAATAGTAGGTATTAAATACTATTGCACTGCTGAAAGGCCTCCCTACATATTACCTATAAACTATCAGCGGCCTTTTGTCTTTTTTGAGTTTAGATTGTTAACAAAGAAGAAAAAAACAAGTATCAGTCACAATAAAATGGTTCTTGTTAGATATCTAAGATGATGACTCTACAAACTCACCATAGAAGTGTCCAAAGCCCATGCTGACTGCAATCACCAAAGCTAGTATGATGCATCTGTTAAGGCCACTACTGAACTGGCGTTTGTGCTGCTCTTCTTTGGGAGGTTCAGATTCCTGTTCAGGAGATGACCCACCATCAGCCTCAGAGCTAGAGATCAGCCTCTTCTTAGCACGACGTTTTCGTATGGTGGGACCAGACTGACTGCTAGCTTCATCACTACTTGATTCATCCTTGCTGGTCTGAGATGAAAAAACTGAAAACCAACATAAAACAGTCTTTAAAATGCATTAATAGTTGCTTTGAATTTGAGTACCAAAATCCATCATATTTATGCAAAATATATTTGCCTTTTATCTTAGAAAATACCAAAACAATGAAAATTATCAATGTGTGGTAGTTTATGCTGGATACTATAGAAAGGATCCTTGATCTCCAAAGTTACTTTTGTTTAAAAGAAAAGATTATCAAAAATTTACCAGCAACAAACTGTACAGCACTTCCAGAAACCTTATCATTCACTCATTAGAAAGTGTTTCTTCCAGACAATTCTGACTCTCAAAGCACCTAGATGTACTATCTCTGCAAGTTCCTGTCAAGTAGAAAGGTTAAGAATGCCACTTGCTCTTATAGAAATCAAGACCACTCTATTACACAGTAAAAGAGTAACATGATGGCTTGCTAAGAGAAAGCCTCCTAACAGGTAGACCTAGTACTATTATACTTATTTCACAAAGTCATTCTATGATCTTCATACAGCTGCAGAAAAAATTACATTAAAGTTCCATTAATGTAGGTATTACAATTATCTTAAGCTTTGCATTGTATATTTAGATATGTAATTTTGGCTACTTTTAATATCTACCATATTCTACCTATTAACATCTTTAGCCTTCTTTCAAAAAAGCCATTTTCACACAGGAAAAGAATCACCCAGCTGCTTCTGTGTTTGTCCCTACCTAATACTCTAAATCCAAAACTCTTCTATTACCCGACTAATGTTTTGCAAGAATGACTTGGCCAAGATTTGAGATAAGACAAATTCTAACCAGAAAAAAAAAAGGAAAAAAAAAAAAAATAAATCTTCCATAGCATTTTTCTAAAATAGTATTTATGATACCATTTGTGTGTTGATTTTCCTGTGGCCCAGAAGCCATATATTCTAACTGGGAAAATAACAACAGCTGTAATTGCCTGTTGCTATTAGCAGTATAAATGCCTGCTGCACATACTGTACATAAATTTATATAATCCAGTATATAAGCAATGATTATTTAATCTCTCTCCTTTGAAAGCATTTTCCAGTGTGAGGCAGCTATCAAGGGAAGCAGCAGCAGGGTGAAAAAGCTTTCAAATATCTATGTTCATCTATCTAATTCTCATGCCCGAAACAGATTCAGTATGATCAATGAAGCCTCCAGCACATGACAAAGTGCTCCTGCTTGGACACTAAATTCAATGCCTGCAATTACCCAGTGCTAATGGCCCTTCTAGAAATATGGTTGTTCATTCTTGTATCAGAGATCATCACTCAAATGTAAGCCTATAGAGTCACTGTCCTTGGAACACTTTACAACTGAAAATCATTTGTTTGAGAGAAGCCATGCACACATCACTGCACAGGCAAGAAATGCCAAGCACCGCTAGCTGTTATCTAGGGAAAGCACTACCAATTAAGATTCTTCACTTACATTCCAACTTAACAGAAGTGATTACATTAGGCCCAGAAATGATTACCAATTAGTATCTGAGTACATGTCTAATACCTGACTCCATGGACAAGCAGTATGTGAGGTAATGAAAGATAACTTCCCGTTTTACGGAAAAAAAAAAAGTCCATTTTAGTCAATTAGTCAAACCAGACTGATCAAGTATACATTGCAATAAAGACACACAACCTAACCAGCTACTTTACATGCAGATTCTTAATTTATACAACTTGGCAGAAAGGGACATTATTTTAGAATCAGTTATTTAAGCAGATGCATACTTTCCCTAACCATTCGGAAATTAATCAGGAGAGGCATGACACTTTGAGGGAAGAATGACCCTACTGCCTTACAGCTGCTGTAAGAATTCAGTACAAAGAGTACTAACATGCACAGAATAAAAAGGAGTGTAAATGAAACAAAGTGTGATCATAATAGCAGTCCAAAATTCTAGCTTCTGCTCTGATGTTGAAGTGTCAGACCTGCATCAGAAGCCAGATGAAGAGTACTAACATTCACAGAATAAAAAGGAGTGTAAATGAAACAAAGTGTGATCATAATAGCAGTCCGAAATTCTAGCTTCTGCTCTGATTTTGAAGTGTCAGACCTACATCAGAAGCCAGATGAAGTACCAATGTCAGCTAAGAACGTGATTTTCCTTTGCTGTTTTCTGCAGACACAATTTGAGCCTAGATGCAGTTTATTTCGGTATGTGAGCACTTCTGCGAGTTATCTTCATTCACAAAACACTGATAGAACATTTCTATTTGCATGGTGAAGATAGCCTTAACAGAAATTGGTTTGTCAGTAAAAGTAGCAGAAAGTCCTTGAACAACATTCTAGTATCTACACTGGGAAAATCTGAAGTTCACCCTCTTGCAACACAACAGAAAACCCAACAGTAAGTGGATGGCAAAGATTCCCATTGCCAAAAAAACAGTGGTAGGAAAATTTTGACTGCTAAAACTTTCTTTATTCTAAATGGCAAAATACTCCACATATTTTCTGTAATACTTGGTCAATCAAATGCACAGCACTAAAGATCATGCTGAAATCAGCTTAAGTTAGAAGGATGAAATTCTTTGTGCCAACCACACAGATTTGGAATGAAAGAAGAACCATTCATGTGAATGGTCAAGGATACACATTGAAATGCATTACGGAGCTTACGGATGCCCATTCCAAATTTACATGCAAGTTTAGCATTTTACAAAACAGACACTTTAGCCAATTTCTTTCAGCATCTGTTTGGGATATCACTACTGTAAGACCAAGTGAGATTGCTACTGGCAATTTTTTATGAACACTCCATGCGAGCCATAAGCAATCAGCTTCACACAAAGCCGATCAAATGTAATCACACCACCTTGGAAAGGAAGACTGCGAGACACATGCTCTTTCACCTCATTTCCCCATCCCCTTACACACTCAGGAATCTTCCTCAGCTTCTCCAGCAAACTGACTTTTGTGTACAAAAACATGGAGGGGGAAAAAAAGTCATTTTTAGAAATAAGCTCTAAAACAAAAAAAGCAAGTCAAGTAAATTACAAATCAAGTTATCCAGAAGACTGAAAGAAGGTGACAGCTCTGTTATGAATCAGAACTGATCATAATTAATGCTAAGCTGTCATTTTCTGTTTCCAGTGGATACTATACAGATATGAGTGTTTGCTTTATACTACTTCTATGATAAAATGGTACTTTAAGAAAACCCCTGCTCCTGCAGTAAACTTACTTTCAAAGCTAAAACTCAGTAACAAAAGAGTAATATAGACCATAAAGTGAACAGAAGAGATTCCAAATAAGGAGGTAAATGGAATTTAAAAGGAAGGGTAGAGAATTAGAGAAAAGTAACACAACACTAAGTTTTATTTGGGTTTGTGGAGGGGTGTTTGCTTTTAATTAGACAATTACATCCTTCCTTCTGAATATTATACATTGCATATTTCTGCCAAGTGCTGGGAGTATCTTAAATATACTTAAGATATTTAGAACAACAAACACTTTATGGGTGAGAATGCTTCCAAACGGAAGATTGCAGACACATTTTTGACAAAGTTTTAGAGTTAAGACAACCAAAGTTATCCTAGATACTCCAAATACTTAGACATGTACTCAACAAGACCAATTTTTTTTTCCCCCCTCTCCACACAAAAGAAGGCTCTCTAAGCAAAGATTTGTGTTTTTCATGGGGACATTTTTGCCCATAGTTGCCTAGTACTTCACAGATCTTACCAGTTTCTAGATGGGAAAATGCATACTGACTGCTAGAGGAGGAACCCATGTTAAATTCTGAAATTTGAGCTTCTTCACTCTCAGCCTGAGCTTCTTCCTGACTGTGGGTTTCATCTGGTTTTGGAGCCTCAAGTGTAACAATGTCAGAATCATCACTAACAGTTCCAATGCAGGACACATCATCAAGGACTTCTATTTTCTTTCCCTAGGGAAATGGACAACATAAAAAAATTTCAAATACACACAATACAAAGTAACTTAAAAAAAAAACACAAACAAACAACAACAACAAAGACACAAATACACACACAAAAACTACAAAACAGGCAAGCAAACAAAACAACCCTACCAAGAATTCGTAATGCTTCCAAAAAATCAGTCTCTTAGTGCTTTCAAAACATTGCTTGGCATTGTCAAATGGGGCTTACAGAAACTTCTGCGTAACAGAATTTACCTCTGGAACTGTCTGTGTCTCCTCAAAAGCAGACAGAGCATCATCTACCACTGGTATTTCTCCATCACTGTTGCCCTGAGCTATATAAAAAGAGGGGGAGAAAAAAACCAAATTAAGAAGGGATTAAAACTAGTAATTATTATTATGCCCCCTCCCCATAATATTAAAATATGTATAGTCATGATAGTTTTTTATTATCTACTTAAATCAGGGAAAATTTTCTAAACCTACATCAACTACAATTTTTAATATCACTCTAACAAACACTAGAATGCAACTTGTCATTCCATTATACAGTGGTTTGAAAGACACTTAAATTCAAATGCTCACTAACCTGTAAAGGAAAAGCACAGTTAGATTAAAAAAAAAACAACACTATGCTGTAAGTTGACACCACAGTATATTTGTATGCTAAGATAATTAAAATACTTTCCAGATAGTCACTGGAGTTTGAGTGTCTAGTCCTGTTTTTACAGGGACAGCTTGTGCATTTGGAAACACAGACAAGCTCAGTTCAGTCAAGTGCACACTGACCTGGTTACGTCTGTGTTCTCATACCAGTATTTACAAATACAGTATTAAGCTTAATAATTAAAATAAGTGGATTTGCAATTTATTAGTATGCACCAGTTATACACTTCCAACTCAAGCACAGTGGCACTACATTATTTTTTAGGTATAAAAGCATTGATGGTTCCTTCCAAATTGCTCTTATTTAATCTATGCCATTATTAGGGAGTATTTCTTTTATAAATGGCAGGTCTATAAACTTTCTTCCAGCAACACCAGTAGATACTATCCTATAACACATGTGAAGTATTGCAGAGTGTTTTTCATTTTGTCAATTTCGTCTATTTCAAGAAAATACACTTCTAAGAGGACCGAATTTTGTGCCAGTACTACAACAGCTGTTTTATGGAACCACCCCCCTTTTAATACCCTACCTTGCAAATCAATTGGTTGCTCCTCTTCTTGCAAAGCAACATATTCTTCAGAAACAAACTCCTGGCTATCATTTGTACTTCCATTTTCTGAAGTCACTGTCTCTATGTCAGAGCCCTGGAGTTGAACAGTCGTAAAAGAACATTATGGTTACTGGACTCTTTATCAGTAAAGCAGAAGAAAAAGGCTACAAAAAAAAGCCCACAATATTAATAATAGAAATAGAAGAGAACACCTTTAAACCTTTAAAACTGAAGAAGATTTTAAGCAAATAAAAGCAAGAGAAGTACCAAAGAATTAACTACAGGGAACCAACTGTTTGCAATACTTATGACCACAACTGAAAACAAGGCAGAGGATGACAGCTCGGGGTGGGGGGAGAAAAGAGGAAGGGGTGCAATTTAGGCATCAATTAACAACTGTGCTACATATTTAAATAACTATTTTCTATTAGCCTTATTAAATAGAATTTGTAGAAACAGGAGGTTTTCAAGTTAATTTTGAATATGTCCATGAACATGTCCATGTATTGTATCTGAATATACACACCTCCCACAAAAATGGAAGTTCAAGTACTACCATGAGCTCCTAATGAAGTACTACGAAGTACTACTCCTAGAGGGGGAAAAAATGTGTAACTGTACCCCACCTCAATTCCTGTCAGCAAATTGATTGACTCTTTTAACAGTACATCTCTGACACCAGGAAAACAAATATTTATACAATCTCTAAATTGGATTTCTGTCTTTAATCCAGAAAGGAGCCTGCGTTATTAGTCAGCTGCCAGTCAGCAACAACCTCAGAGCAAAGCGCAAACTAAAGATAAACACCACTTGGAGCATGCAGAGCATTGAAGACAAGTAATATGGTTGACCACTAAATATTTAATCTTCACATTGTAATTTTTGTTTAAATTAATTATTTAGAATTTATGGAACACAGGTAAGATGATTAGAAAACTACAAGCATGCAAAACAACTGAAAAATACTAAGTCACTCTGATCCATAAATAACTTGAGCTGTTTTTGTAAACAGACATAGTTATTTTTGCAACAGGAGGTGTGAAATTACAGTAGTAGCAATACTTCCAGATCAGTTTCCCTAGATGCCTCATTTCAGGATTCAAGCAAACATGCACACTTTTGTTTTTAAGAGGAGACTGCACTTTGGGCATATTAGATACCTCAAAATGAGCTAGCACAAGATGTATTCTAGAACCATGCTACAGAGTTGTGTTCCTTTTACCAATAGCTTTCAAATTTAACTGCTTTAGTAATTTGACAAACACATTGTATTTTGTCTTTTAACTGCAGAACTAACACAATTTTAATCTCAAGTGTTTTGTGGACCTACATCACCCTTCCATTTCATCAACAGCAAAGGGGTTGAGAAAGGATATTGTTTCCTTACTCATTTTCCTACACTTCTACACAAAATTAGCAAGGCCCTTCTTAAGAGCAGTCCAACAATACAGAGCATCACTTCTCTGTTCAAAGCAGATACTGTATTCAGAGCCATCTGCAACCACACTCTAGCCAGTTGCCATTTCTTGCTACTCTTAACTCATTGACTTTGTTACATGGCAAAACAAATCCAGAAACTGATCCTGCTGTGTCATCACTGATACAAGTTGCAGTAAAACACACAAAAGTAATACTGCAGTCCTCAAAGTCTGCCTAATCCTCAACTCTACCCCTTTCCTAAATATCCAAATCATCTCTCCAAAGTGTACAGTAGTTTACATGTTAACTCCTTCCCAGATATCAAGTGCAAGAAGGATATTTAGCTACTCCATCCATTCTGCTTTCTTCATGCTCAGAGTCTAAGATGCCTTGACAGGAGAATGCCAATAATGGGAGCTCTTAAACACCAGTGTACTCCTACCCCAAACATGATGATTTTACTACTTTTAAGCAGGGAAGAGTAACTGGGAACAGAAAACCTCAGTACCACAGAATTCTGTCCTGCTTTGGCTAGACAAATCTCTCTCTTCTCATAATATTTTATTATGTTAACTTATTTAGACTACATAATTCACTGTCAGTAACAGTTTAAAATAACAATCCCAAGTATGAAAATAAAGCCTGCAATGCACAGCTGAATAACCCAACTATTGTAGCCGACTCCTAAATCCTTTCACTTTTGTTAAAAGTTTGTAATGCCTGACAGCCTGTGCACTCCTGCATTGAACTTGGTCTCAAGAACTGGAGTGAGTTTGCTGTTTTTGTGACAGGATTCCCAATTTATTATCCAACCCAAAACAAGAAGTCATTTTAACCATCTCTTCAATATCACCTTGCTGCCAACAGAAATTAAACCATACCCCAATATTTATAAGCTACAAACCATGTATCTTGCTTTTGAAACTAGATGGAGATTTCAAAACTTGAATGCAATCTACCAGCTTGTAATGGTTTGCCTTTTCAATCACCCAGATTTTAATTATATTCTGCAAATAAGGGAGTGTGTAGTGAAGGAGAAACAGCTGATCATTACCCCAATCTCTTCCCGTTATATCCTACTTCCCTCCTAAGAATGAAATATCTCAAGTACTGTTCCCTGAAAACACTTAGGGGCAGGCAACAAGAAGATACAAATGGCAAATATACAGAATACAGAATTAACCCCGGAAAAGACCTTTGAGATCATCAAGTCCAACCTATCACCCAACACCATCTAACCAACTAAACTATGGCACTAAGTGCCTCATCCAGTCCAGTGATGGTGACTCCACCACTTTCCTGAGCAGCCCATTCCAATGGCAAATCACTCTTTCTGTGAAGAGTTTCTTCCTAACACCCAGCCTAAACCTCCCTTGGTGCAGCTTGAGACTGTGTCCTCTTGGTCTGTTTCTAGTTGCCTGGGAGAAGAGACCAACCCCCACCTAGCTACAACCACCCTTCAGGTAGTTGTAGACAGCAATAAGGTCTCCCCTGCGCCTCCTCTTCTCCAGGCTAAGCAACCCCAGCTCCCTCAGCCACTCCTCAGAGTGCTTGTGCTCCAAACCCCTTATCAGCTTTGGTGCGCTTCTCATTCCAGGGAAACAGTTAATACATTTGCTCTGAGGATTCTGATTCAATAAACCACTCAGTTTACAAAACAATGCTACACCCACATGAGAGTCAAGGTCTGGAGAGATAAAAAAATTCCTCAGGAGTAAAGAAGAAAAGAATATTGGAGTTCTACGCTAACTCTGAGGACCAGTCTTTTTAACTGCTAAAGGAAGTGAGATAAAACATTAATCTTCTGTAACTTCAAGTGCCTACACATGAGCAAATTGTTAAAGGCACCTTTACAATCAATATAGTCAGTGGAATGAAGACACCAAGTCATTGGATCAAACAGAAGTGCTGACTTCAGCATAAGAATTACTGCTCTTGATTCCATTGATTGTATTGATTCAATGCATACAATGCCACCTCAGAAACCAACATCCTGTAGACACCTTGGAAATAACAAATCCCCTCCCACCAGACCTTCAATTGCTACACTCTTCTTTTGTCTCAAGCTTTATCCCATTAGGAATTAAAAATTAATTTTGTTTTAATAAAGCCATTGTCACTTTATATAACTAGTCAATCAGAAGACAGGAAACACAAACATACCAATTAAGCCAGGGCTGCACAGACAAAATAGTGACTTTACAAACAGCTATACCCCAAGACTTGATCAAAGAATGAGGGAAATCTAGTACTTCATCCCAATAAAAGCATGCATAATAAATGAAGCTATAGCAGAGATCAACAGATGGCCAGAAACACAACTGAAGCCATACAAATTTGATAAAGCTCCACGTATCAGTTGACTACGCCTTGCATGTAGCTCTTTCCACCTGCTGCTACACAGTCTACCATCACAACTTCCTTTCACAACAGACTACTCTTCAGTAACAGTTTGCCTACTGGAAAGAAACCACCCTCTTATTTGCCACCACTAGCTCAGCTCTGCACTGCCTTATGAATTCCTCTTCCAAAACATGCCAGCATCTATGTTATTTCTATATATTTTATGCCTGCTTGAACAACAGGGCCAAGGAAACTCAGAATGCTAATGTGAATTGCAAAAGCTAAAAGCTGCTGCAAGTCTCCTGAAAACAAGAGAAGGTCACTTCAAAACTCAATCCTTCTCACAGAGGAATCCCTTACCATTTCAAAGCCTTTTAGGCTGTTACAGTTTTCGAGATCTTCCAAGTGTAAGTATAGCAAGCTCTCAACAATCATTTTAAGCTCAGAGAAGGCTGTAGCTCTCATTCCTGACCTTACACTCCGGAAGAGCTGTCCTGCCTTACTATCATCTTCATTTCCCTATAAACTGAAAAAAATGCTGGCATTCCTTTACTCACTGCAGCATCCCCTAGATTCCACTTGAGGCAAGAAACCTCAGGAAAACTTTGGCATCTTAGGCATGGAATAATTACATGTACTCTATAAAATTAATATCCCCAAAGGATTTCCAACCAGCCTGATTTCTGAAGACCTCTGAACCCCTGCATCTTTCCTTCTCTCAATGCAGAACAGCACACCACAGAAATTATTGTTTAAAATTGTGCAAGACCAACAGGCCTATGAGTATCCTTCTTTAAACTGCCTATGTATTCAGTAAGCAGAGCAAGGCAATACAAGATCAGATGCAGCAAATCTCACAGATACCTTTATGCCAGTTCTCAACCTCCTGAGCCTGGGTATTAACTCAAGAGACAGACTATTCCAGTCAAGAACAAAAGCAGTCAGTTAGGCACAAACTTTCTAATTTGCATGAGCCATTCTACTATTCCTGTCACTATTAACTTGTCTCTATCCTATTTCTTTCCAAATAGGACAGACAGAATGTAAGGACAGAATGCTGCTCCTTAACAGCAGCTACTGAAGCTAGGATCATATACTTCAGTGGTAGAAAAGACTTGGAAAAAAATCATGGAATCATTCCCTTCTGCATGAGGTATTTTTAATGACTGTAATTCCCAATTGTTTGGTTTAAGGTTTTGCTTGTAGCTTTTTTGTATTTGTTTGGGGGTTTTGGGTGTTTGTGGTGTTGTGGGTTTGGGTGGGGTTTTTTTGGGGGGGGAGGCTATTGTTGGTTTTGTCTGTTTTTTGGGGGGAGTGGTTTTTGAGGGTAGAAGACTGGAGAGAAAAGAATAAATATATTAGCAATAACTGACAAGTTACATTGGATGTTAATGTTTCCAGGAAAGATTGAAGAGAGAATAGGATCTCATTAAAATTCTAGCAATTCCTCAAAGTAAAACAGTTGCAGGGAAAAAAAAAATATTCTTTTAAGTAATAAAAATTCAACCAGCCATAGTAGTGGTTTGGCACTGGCTGGAGGCCAAATGCCCACCAAAGCTGCTCTATCACTCCCCTTCTTAGATGGATAGGGGAGAGAAGAAAATACAACAGAAGGTCTGTAATAAGACATAAGCAATTTTAACAATGTGAAGCATAAGCAAAGGCTGTGCACGGAAGCAAAAGCAAACAGTGATGTTATTCTCTACTTCCCATCAGCAGATGGTAGTCAGTTTCTCACGGGAAGCAGGGTTCAGATGCCATGGACAAATATCCCCACACTTTGTTCTTTCACTTAGTGTATATATGTGTGTGTGTGTACATATATATATATATCTGAGCTGACATCACATGGCATGGAACATGCCTTTGGCCAGTTTGGGTCAGCTGGTTCTGCTGCATCCCCTCCCAAGATCTTGCCCACCCCTCAGCATACTCTTGAGGCAGGAAAATACTGGAAAAGCACAGCCTGGGTGCTCCTTCAGCAGTAGCCAAAACAGTGTTATCAACACCCAGATACAGCACTGCAAAACACAGCACTAGAAAGATGTTCTGAGGAGAATTAACTCCACCTCACCCAAACCCAACGCAACAGTAAAAAATAGTAAAAGTTGAAAAATTATTTTACTGCATACAGCTAGTCTTAAACCAACAGAACTTTATTAACTTGAAATTGATTACCTCATGATTGATGACAGTCCAGCCACATGAGGAATCACTGTCACTGGAATTTTCAGACATTTTCAAAGCACACTGCAAGTAAAAGCAGATTCTTTTAACATGCAAGATACATTAATTTCACTGTTCTCTTGAAAAAAGTAAAGGGAAGCAGAAGAACCCAAATCATGTTATATAACACTACACTAACCTACACCTGTAATTTAAAAAATAAACAAAAACATTAAAAATAGTTTAGGGGGGGAAATATATTCTTTTGTATATTTCCCCAAAATATATTCTTTTGTACATATTTTCCTATCTTTGTAATACTTAGAGCAAATATGTCTTTGGTAGGTACTTATCCATTTTAGCCAGACAAAACGCTCTTAAGATTAGCTCAACCCCCCCCCATACACATGGCTAGCCAATAAATCTATAATGAAATTCAAAACTTGTCTGTAGCATCATTGTTTAAGACATGTTTCAGTAGATGAAGTAATTTCTGAACCATTACATGCACAGAAGCTACACTTTATTTAAGAACACCACCATGGGTTTTTTACAAAGAGATAAATTAGGATCTTTTGGACCTAATTCAACTATTAGGCAAAAAATGCTTCATGTTTCATTCACCTCTTTCAAGTACTCTCACATATAGTGATTCTGAAGAAAGCTGAGAGAGTACCTGGAGATTACAAAACCATGAAAACCTTAACGTACAAATTTTACTTGTTACAGTACTGCCACTTGACTTTGGTAGTTATTTTCAGATGATAGATGTCTGGCTTCAGACATATTTATCTTGGGGGGGGAATAAAAAAACCACCTTTCCCAAAATAGAACCATTTCTAGTCAGTTGTGTGTTACACTGCACATCCAACGTAATAAAGCAGGACAAGAAATCATGATTCAATAAATCTTCTATAAAATGACAATCAACCAAACACTGAGAATTTCAGACATCTGCTTTATTTCCCACATCTAGCTACTTCCAGTAAGAACCCAGAGAAAGGTACCTATCTGTTTAAATGCATTTACATTATTTACCAATCCTGTCTTCACTCTCTATTTGTTAACATGGAAAATAGCTACAAACCTTGAATCAGAACATGTAAATATGCCATTGTACCTAAAAATGTGCACAACAAAAAGCACAACTTCCAATTCCATTTAGCTTTCTAACAAAATAAACATTTGTCTCATATCTCTGCAGAATGGTAGTTAGTATTTTTTAATATATAATGCTTTTCCCCAATCAGTTTTGACTAATACATTTGAGGTTACTCTGTAAAAAAGACAATGGTGACAATCACAACCACAGCTGATAAAACAAATACACTCATTTATACTCAAATGAGGTATCAAATTTACAGAGAAACTGGACTGCCATTCATTATAAAGCCCTTATTTCCTTATGGCTGTCACTTTCCTTTAGATCTTTTTTCCCCCCTTGCCAGCTCTTTTCCTGGACTCTCAGCTAGGGAACATCAGGGTTGCAGTGGGGTAGGAAGATGGGAGTCTTTTGGTTTGGGTCTGTTGTTTTTCTTAACTCCTACTGCATTCAGTCAAACTTTTTTTTTTTTTTTTCAAATGTGTGTATACATATTCTTTAAAATCATACTTCTTCAGTCATCAGAATAACTGCCCAAATAGCAAAGGCTGCATTCCACAGTTCTCCTGAAATAACATCTGGTTGCTGTCATTAAGTTGTTTTGAATTTGACCAGGCATTCAACAACAGTACTCCTGTCAGAGGATGGCAATTACCAGCACCAGAACTTGCCACCTATCAGAAACGTTGCCTAGCTATGTTGCAAAACAGGCAACAGATACAAAACAAAGGAGGGGGGAAGGGAAAAAGATGGGGGGCCTTCTCACTACCTTTATCGACACTATTTTGCAAAAGAAAGTTATAGTTCCAGTTCTATACTCAAGTTTAAACTGCAAAGCCGATTCTAGGCCTACATATGTCCTATGTTCTCAGTGACATCCTCTTTTCAATTTCTACCTAGATAAATACTATTATATTTTCATAGTTCAACCTTTGTGCACTTCATGGGAGGGAGAGAGTGGTCAGGGAATCAGAACTATGAATTATTTTTCTAACTTTAGCAAAATGCAAAGCAGAACTCCAAGGTGTAAAAGTTTACAGCCATATGTATTGATCATGTAATACCAAGTTATCCTATAAATCTATATAAAAATAAATATCACATCCTACGTATCCACCGTGATGCAGAATAAATACCAGTCTCAAAAGAATAACCATTCCAATCTAAACAAACCTGGTAGTACAAGTGTCTTCAAAAAGGTATTCCTAGACTAAAAAACACATAAGTGTTGACAAAGATGAATAACAAGGCACCGATAGGAAACAGTGTTCTTTACAGTTTGCTGGGCTGTCATTCCAAGTAAAAAGTCACAGCTGTCTTCTACAGTAGCTTCTTTATTGCACATTAGAAATCAAAGAATGTTAGTGCTACTTCAAGGTTTTCATCCAAATCTATTATTTCTGCAATTTCTTCCTCAAAGTAACATTCTTCTTGATTAATATATTTGATTAATATATATATATATGAAGACTGTTTCCTTTCTACAATTTCCAGCGAGGCAAATGTAGCTTCTACAAGTCAATGCACCCCAAAGCCGGGAGACCCCTGCTCAACACCCATTGCTTCTCTCTCACCGGTGTTACTGCATCAGTAAGCGGCAGGGTGCCGTAACAGTTAAAACAATAACACCATTTATGAAACAGAACACCTTGCATCAGCCGGAGGGACTGAAGCAGATGATGAAAGAGAAGGAAGTTGGCAAACGCCAGCACCAGGACCTCGGCCAGGGTGAGGGCAGGCCGCCCGCGGTGCCCGCTTGGTCGCCACAGAGAGTCGCGGCCACCCCGCTGCGCCCCGGCTACTTGCTCCCTGCGACCAACAGCGGCTGCCTCAGTTTCGACGCCCCCAAGCTTTGCCCCGCTCCAGGCAAACCCTCCACACCCGCGCCCGCCGCGCTCCCCGGGAGGCTGCGGCGCACCGAGGCCAGCCCGGAAAACAACAGATGCCCCTGGGCCTGCCCCGCCGCCTACCTGAGCGCGGACCCCAGCGGGGCTCCGCACAGACGAGGGGCGGCCGGCTGTTGCAGCCGGTGACGCTGTTAAAAACAACCCCGGGCCGCCCGGGCCGCGCCTGCGCAGGGCGGCGTTCCGCGGCACCCTGGCGAGCGTAGTCCAGGCCCCGCCAGCGCCCGCCGGCCTCTCTCCTCTCGCCAACTACAGCGCCCAGAGTGCGCCGCGGCGGGCGGCCCGTCCCGCCCCGCCGGGCCCCCGGGGCTCCTGCTGCTATAGCAACGCCGCGCCGCCGAGCTCGGGCCGAGCGTCCGCGGCGCACCCACACAACAGCAGCCGGTAGGGACGAGCCGAGCTGGGACAGCAGCGCCGGGCTTGGCGTGCCTAAGCCCTGGACGGCCGATGGAGAGAAGGAGCTTCGTGGAGAGGAGGCGCGGGCGCAACTGGAGGGGGACGAGGGCTGCAGAGCGGGCCTGCGAGCCGCCCGGTGACAGGGCGTGTACATGAAGGAGCGAGCTCGGAGGCACCGACCGCGTGAGGAACGTTTTTTTCAGGTGTAGTCACAGCATCACAGAATCATAGAATGCACTGGGTTGGAAGGAACCCTTAAAGATCATCTACTCCAAGCCCCCTGCAGTGATCAGGAACATCCCGAAGTAGCTAACCAGCAACTGGACAGAAGCACACAAAATTAGACCGGTGGGGGCTGGAAGGGACCTCTTTAGATAACCTCGTCAACTCCCCGTGATAAAGCAGGGTCAGCTAGAGCAAGCTGCACAGGAAGGCCTCCTGGAGTGTTTGAAAGTCCAGAGGAGACTCCACAATCACTCTGGACAGTCTGTTCCAGTGCTTGGGCACCCTCAGTAGAAAGAATTTTTTCCTCATACTCAGGCAGAACAGACCTCATTAAATAAACAAAGCAAAGTCAGAATGCCTTACCTGATTTTTTTTTGTTTTGTTTTGTTTGTAAGCTAGCACCTTGGCTGTCTTCATCTCTTAGATGATTGAAAAGCACAGAAAAAAAAATATTTCATTGCACCTCTGAAGCTTGTTCAGCAAAACTAAGGGATGTACCTTATTCACTGCAGTTTTAGCACATGCTCATCAATATCACATTACAGCACTTTCCATGAATACTAAGTGGCTGTCATGTTTGTCTCCCTGCAGAGGGAAAAACAAACAAACAAACAAAACCACAAACAAACAAAAAACGCCCCAACATAAAAATGCATACATGTGAACACAACTGAGGAAGCCTTGGAAGTTTGTTTCTGTATAATGGAACTGGAAAATCCAAAAGAATGTAGCCCATTTGATGCCACATTTCTCAATCAGACCTAAACCCATATAACTTTCAAACACAATATTACAAATGTGGAACTCTGATTTTATTAAAAGAGTTAAGTGCAAGAGACACAGACCTGAATGCTTATTTGGCTTAATTAAAGTATTTTCTGGTTTTAAAACTTAAAAGTCAGTCTCCCCATTCCTATATGTCAGGACACATACCAACATAATGTATGTGACTTCGGTACGGTGTACACATCGCATCAGCTCAGGTACTGAAGTCAGAAGTTTAACGTCCATTTGCTCACAGTATAATCCAATTAAACAGGCAGGTACTGTTCATGCCATGCATGCTTGCTTCCTTAACATCTGAAGAAGGCACTCTTTCATAGCAGTGGGAAAACGTGCCTGTCTACATCAAAAATAGCCTTGAGTAGTAACAACACATTACTAGAATACAACTACCCTATGCAAACATTCACAGATCTTTCTAACAGGCTCTGGAACCAAAAGGGAAAATCAAGGACTACAAATCAACATCTGCTTCTTTGCATCTTCTTTTTGCCATTGCCAGCCTCTCCTCCTCAGCCCCACTCCCCCCCACAGAAAATTGCCTTATTTTGGCAAATATACCAGTGCCCTCAACTGAGGCACTGAAATTCCTGCATTGCCCTCCTTTCCAGGTGCTACACATATAGTATTCTCCTATTGCCATTCAGTAGGTACCTGTAGGAAAGAAGGAACAGCAGCTACTTCAGACATTTCTGACTCACTTCAGCACTCAAGGCTGTCAGTAAAGCAAATGGAAGCAGCACTGCCACCTTCTCCCTGTTCCAAAAGTGTAAAATTTACACAGAATAACATGTATCTGCATAATAAATATTTTCTTCTAAAGATAGAAATAAATAATAAGTGGTATTGAGGAGACAGACAGATGTGGAAAATTCATCAGTCCGCTAAACTGCTACTGAAAGGAGTGTAGTTGAAATGGTCACGATGTGGACAGAATGCCTCACACAACAGAACCACTTCAAGTCCAGTGTTTCAAGTTGTCACCATGTACTGTTTTTTTCTGGGACAGTTAAATTTCATCACAGTAGCTTTTATGGAGCTGTGTTTTGTATTTGTGCTGGAAACAGTGTTGATAGCACAGGGATGTTTTAGTTACTGCTGAGTAGTGCTTACACAAAGCCAAGGTCTTTTCTGCTCCTCCTACCACCCCACCAGCAAGTAGGCTGGGGATAAACAAGTTGGGAAGGGACACAGCTGGGACAGCTGACCCCAATTGACCAAAGTGGTGTTCTATACCATGTGACATGATCAGCATATAAAGCTGGGGAGGAATGAAGAGGGGAACATTCAGAGTGATGACATTCGTCTTCCCAAGTTAACCATTACATGTGATGTAACCCTGCTTCCCTAGGGATGGCTGAATACCTAGCTGCTGATGGGAAGTGATTAATTCATTCTTTTGCTTTCCTAATTAAATTGTCTTTATCTCAACACCAGAGTTTCCTCATTTTTCCCCTTTCCCCCATCTCATTGGGGCTAAACCAGGACATGTGGCAATACAAATGCTAACACATACATAAAAATAATACCATTCTATATTACATTCTTCCACAATCCAAACCAACAACTGCAGGACTTCAAAGCACAGTGTTATGCTTCACAACATTTTACAACACTTAGAGCCTCATCAGGATGGTCCCTTGTATGAGAAGCTTTAATTGCTTGTATGTCTGAGATACTGGTCCATGTCAACAAAGTACAAATGAAAATACCAGCTCAATAAAAATACATATTCTCTTATAAATAACAATATTTTGGATTTAGAATACGCTTTACAGCCACGCCATAAGCTAATTAATTGTAGCAGGATGGAGGAAGTAAGTCACATTCACTAACAGGACAAATTATCACAGGATTAATGTACCACTACACTACAACACCACACTATAGGTTTATAATTCTTCCAATTACTTTGTTGGTTCAGCCCAAACAAATATTTCAAAATAGTCTGAAAACATTCAATATACCTTAATGGTAAAAAGAATGTTCTGCACAATGCAAAATCTACCTCTGTCCTTTCAAGTGGAGGTTTTCCAGACTGAATGCCTGAATTAGAGTATCTAAATTCACTCTTTTAGTTTCAGATATGCCAAACACTGTGAACAACAAGAACAGAGAAAACATATAACCTGTATAACATAACTTTCAGCTTTGGTGGAGAACAGAAAGATAGGAAGTTAACAACAGTTGACGGAAGTGACTGAAACTCTTTAAACTCCCATTGTCTAGATTCAGTAACTATTTCCAGACAAATATTGTTTTCATTTAGTAACTTTAAATCAAGTATCAAAAGCACATTTTAATATTCAACCCACCAATGTTTCACAGAAAGAAAAATACGAAAACTTTGTATCAAAACTATATCATATATCTAATATTGTACACAATCTTTTACCAACTTTGTAGGTGTTCTGAGTGAAACAAACATGACTAGTTAACAATATATTGAAGAGAGCTAAAACTTCTTCTGATGCCCTCAAGAGGCATCCCTCTCAAAAAGTTTCTCTTTATTCTATTAAGAATCTTGTGTTCCTTGAATTAGGCATCGAATCTTCTCAGCATCTTTTCCTATTGCTTCATTTTCAGGATCAATCTTCAGAGCTGCTTCATAATCCTGGAGACCTAATACAGACACGTTAATGTCAAGCAACTAACTGGAAATAACTGTTCCCTAGTCATATGCATAACTTAATGACTTTGAATTTGCTATTGAGCAAGATGGAATCAAAATCACATTAGGTTTAAATTTTGTCAGTAAATACATTTATATTTTGTTTCTATTATTTTACAACACATCAGTGGAGATGTTTTGTATATACATTTTCATTTACTGAAACATGAAAACACAGACTCTGAATACACACACACACATATACATACACACACTTATGTCTGACTGAGAAGAGTGTTCAAAAGTGTACCACAAACGAGAAAAAAACTGACAGAATGAAACTGCATAAAAACACAAAAAAAACCCCACAAACAAATATAAGGTTTCCAAGTGCAAATGAGCTGTAAGGAAATGATAAAGGGATTCACAGGTAGGAAAATGTAACCAATGTGAAAAGCTTAGTGTATTTCAACATCAAACTTGGAATATTCTTCACTTTCTATTATGGACTTGTACATTTGCTTTACAAAACTAAACTGATTCTTAAAGAACTCGGTAGGGGCACTGCTAATTCAGATGTTTTCACACAAATCACACATACCTGATGAAACACTCTACTCATCAATATGGGATTCATACATTATTTTACAAAGATAAGCTATTAGGCACTTCACAGGCAAATATTTTACAAAAATTTCAGGTTATTTTAAGTTAATTTGTTCTATAGTTGGAAATACTGTAAAAATAATCTCAAAATAAAACATTGCATCATGAACAACAAAACCAGTGTGCAGTTTAGTTGCATATCAGTTTGCATCCTACATTTGAACACTTCCCATGCAAATACCTCATCTCTGACCTCCGTTATGAACAGAAAGACTGACCCGGGAGACAAAACATAAATACAAAACTCCCTAAAGCCTTTTCCTCAATGGAAAAAAATGACTTGTACTCCTTCAATCAATTTTCTTAAAATTTGTAGAGATTTTTCAAGTGGAATTGCAATTAGTCAGTAAACAAATAAATAAATAGAATTTTAAAATAAACAGTTAATGTAAAAGCTCATAGAAAAAGAGCAACAAATTGCATAAGCCTCCTTTAATGTTCCTCCTGTAAAAATAAAGGTGTGAGCAGTCTCATTTTGCTAATGAGAAGTACTTGCATGTCACCATAAATCCATGCACATGTTTTCATAAAATCAAGGTCTCACCTTCGGTATATAATTCCAGCTGACAAAATGCTGTTCCACGTCTTACATACGCTTTTACTCGAGCACTCTTGTTATCAGGAACAGGTGGTGTCAGCAGTTCTAGTGCCTTTACAAGTGAAAATACACAAAATATTTAGAGGTAGGTTTTCCACAATTGGTTTTTTTTTCTCATTTACACACTTCTCTCACCTAATTACTATTACTATACAGTAACATAATAACTACTCAAATAGAAGTAGAGAATAGCTATTCAAATTTAACTCTACAGCTTGCAAATCTAATCCTTCAAATTCTTATCTGTTACCCCACTGTTCACTAAATACAGTTCCATTGCCATAGCTAAAAGCTGACAAATACTGTGTGAAGTGTTTATTACAGTCAAATAACATATTCTGTTTTCATATATGACATTACATCCCATGTTACCAAAATATAAGTAAATAAAAAAGGAGCCTTAAAAAGCATATGTTGTAGTAGTAGTTACTGGTGGGAAAAAAAAAAGTTTCAAGCCTCAAGTAGTTATTAGTTCAAAAACCCAGTAATTATGGGAAAACTTTCTCCAAATTATTCAGGTTCCATTTGAGCTCATTCCTCTCTCACTGCAGAAATAATGGAACCTAAATCATCATGACAATATACCCCTTCATTAAAAATGATGGTTTGTTGGGAGATTTGTCATGTATCATTGTCATCACCACCACATTTAATTTTTAATTCCCACCAAATGAAGTCACTACAAATTAATGCAAAAGGTCTCTGTGTTTTTCCTTTGTTTCTAAGTTGCCTTTTTCCTTTTTTTTTTGAAGTGTATATATTGCTACAATATTTTATCTGTAAAGAAATGTATACTCAGTCAACATATGAGCGTTCATCCCATGTGTGTGGAAGAATGGTTTGGGGTTTATTTTGTTGTTATTTTGTTTACAATTTCTGAAAGTTCTTTAATCAATCACTATCTAATTTTCAATATTCCCCCATGGCTTCAATAAATCAATTTTTAATTTTAAAAGCTTGAATTGCACTATTAAGTATTTTACAGATCTGCTAGACAGAAGCATCAAGTAATAAATCACAGTCATGTATAAAATGACAATCTAAGAAGCTACATACTTATACCTTTGAGGAATCTTCAATAGTTTTATGTAAATTTCTCAGTTTAAGATGGCAAGCAGCACGATTCAGATACAGCAGGGGAAGCTTATTGTTCAGCCGTATTGCGAGGTTATATGCATTTACAGCTGCAAGGTAGTTTCCTGTTGCAAACATTTTGCTAAGTATAAAACAAAAAGTGAAGTATGTTCTTTAAACAAGGTGCTAAATCACAAAATGAACAGCTACATATTGCTAACAATTCCTATGTGAAAAATTGAAGTTTTAGCAACCTATCCTTGAAAATGGCCATTTATGGCCTTTTCCAAGAACAACATAGATAAAGTTCAGTCCAACTGGTTGCTGACGATATTGGACAAGACACAACAAAAATAGTCACTGCTTAAAAGCAACGAAGAGCAGCAAGAGGTGGACACATCTACGTACACACAAGACTAATTTTGGAAGCTCTGTATAAAAACTGGCTAACACAGCTATATAAACACACCAGTATTTTTATCAAATTCCTAAAGTTTGTTTTAGACTGATGTTGCATGTCTCAATAAAAAATACAAATGAATGGAAATTCAGCTAGGTATAATATTGCACTGACTTAATTGTCCTCACAGAAGAATAAGTATTATGGGTTCACAATAATTTGGTCCATCACATGTTTCAGCAATGGCATCTCATGACTTTATCAGATTCAAACCCCATAAGCTGTCAATAAATTCTCTACTATGTAGACATTCGCCATCTGTGTCTAGGATAAATAAAAAATATCAAAACTAAGCAAAGGACACATACTATACAGCTCATGCTTAATTTTAAATACATGTTCAAATGGAATCTAACTTACTTTCCTTTGTCTTTTAACCAGTCTGGATTCTTCTCCTCTTCTTTTAAGTCTTCCAGCTCAGAGAAATCAGCACTTACTGTTCTTCGAGCTTCTGCCTGTTTATGTAGCCACTGTAAATATACACATGCAAGTATTACTTCTGAAGGAAAATCTGAGTCAAATCTCAGATTGGACTGAGACTTTGCTTTCATCTTTTCACTCACTTCTATCAGAAGAATTCTGTTTGCCATGCATGTTGTATAGGGAAAAATATCGGTATGTTTCCCCAGATATTTTATTACTATATGAGAACTAAGGTTGCTGCATCGCTAATATTTTTGTTTGTTTGTTTGTTTTGGAACCTCCTAAATGACTCTGTGCTCTTTCAATATAGCTCAGAAGAGTTAACTGTGAACATATTTTTAAGAAGACAGAAGTTAAAGAATCTTAAATATAACAGAAGACATTTCAAATTTTGTATTTTAAAGGATTAAATTAATATTACTGCGTTTTTTTTTTCTTTTACCCTTCCCAAAATAAAAGGAACATGCTGTTGATTATTTTCCACAATTACATGCATATAAAAAGTTGTGGTTTGTTTTTTTTTTAATCTTAATTTAAATCAGACTGTCTTCTTTGGAACATAAGAATATTACACAGGTAATATTTCTGTCAACTTACTGAATACACAGTAAATAATCCACCACCTTGGAAGACAACAGAAGCATTATACTAAACCAGAGAGCAATCCTTACCTCCTCCTCTTCTGCAACACGAGATTCTCGCAGAGGTGTGGGAAAAACTCGTGCTGTAAATCTGGTTTTGATTGTAGCAGCAGATCGAGGAGCTGGTAACTGTTCTTCCTTTGACTTTTCTGAAAACATACTATGGGAACCATGACCTATGAAAAAGAATTGGGAGTACTGAAAATGAAAAATTAAGCAAAAGAGATTTTTTCTCATTTTCTACCAAGGTCCAAAGTACAACTAATTAATAAATACTACACTTTAGAACTAAAGTTCTGACATCCTGAGAAAGGTTTAGACTTGTTATTTTGAAGGGAGCATTCAAAAAAAGTTTGTTCTTGCTGTATCATGCCATCTATTTACTGGCCACACTATCTGTCACAAATTAACAACTCCACTTAGACCACTATCTCTGTCAACACCCTTTATCATTCTCTGACAGGGCAACTGCAAGAACTGAAACTAACCTTACTGAAATAAAAAAAAAAAAAAAAAAAAAAAAAAAAGCAAACAGAATCAACAATAAAATTGTAAGTATTTTCAATTGGCTAAGTTCCCTGAATTGGCTCTCTGTAGGGCCAAGTCATGGGTCAGAGAGAGAGAAAGGAGATTGCACAATTCTGTCAAATCCAGCACCTAGGAACATGGTACCATAAACTCTACCCTCAAAAAGTCTGCATTACACTGTCAGAAAGGATTTCTGCTTTAGTCTTATAAAGCTTAGAAAAAAACCTGCCTTCATATATTCAAACTTAAACAAGACTTAAAAATTCACAAGCTCAATAAACTGTCTGAAAATAAAGACACTAAAATGACTGTAAACTAAAAGAATTAGCTCAGTATGGTTAAGACATATAAATGAAGAATCAGAAATATCTAAGAATAAAGTTTAAGCAACACTTTAAGGAATTATAACATATACTTCAATAATACAACCTTTAGTAGGTTTGAGTCTGGTCTTAGAAGTTTCCTCAGTAGGCATTCTGGATTTGTTCATTTTTCCCTTTTTCTTCTCATTAAACTGCTGTACTTCTTGATGTAGTTCCCCTTCTTTTTGGACTATATTCTGCTCCTCAGTTTCTTTTTGCTGTTTTTTCCACAACTCCAACTCCTTAGTAACCCTCTGCCTCTCCTTTTCTTTCAGATTTTCAATTCTTTTTCTTTCTGCTTCTTCTAGCTGTTTGAATGATAAATCTATGAGATACATAACATCTGAAAATAGTAAAACAACTAAGTAAAAGTTACCCTTATTTTCACAATTTCATATTCCAAGCATAGGCAGAACAGGTACAATATTGCTACTAAGAAAGTCATGTAACTGCAGTTCATTTTGGTTGAACTTGCATATGAAATCTTAACATTTCATTATAGACTTAAATAAACCACAACCTTCTTAACACAAAGTGACTGGAGTTTTTATTCACATAAAAATTCTGAAGAAAATAACATTTCTTAAAGTACAAAACAACACAGGACAAAGACACACACACAAAAGGCAATGAATAGCAAGTGTGATGCAAAACAAAGCAATGAATAAACAAGTTTAGGGGCTTTTTTTCATCAGTATTTGTGACAGTGCTAAATGACTAAACACTTGCTCTGATGCAAAGGCCACAAAAGATTCGTTTTGCCTCATTAATGTAATCTCCTTTCAAATGACAAAACTCTGATCACCAAAAATTTTCTTTAGTATTACTAATGGGAAATGACAATTTCTAAGTATGCTTTCCTTATATTTTTGATATTAGGGAATAGGTATGCTTTCAGTACAAAGAAATACCGAAGTTCTCCACCACTATAATAAAAATTCTATACTTTTCATAATTTTTAAGTTACATTTAACCAAGAAGATGTAATTGCTTAGATGTATACATATTGTGGAGTTCCTTCTAAGCTTACCTTGATTGTGGCCTCCAAAGCGTATTTTTTGTGTTCCTGTTTTGTAATTTTTCTTGCTTCTGTCTCCTCTTTTGCCTTTTTCTGGGCTTGTACAACAGCATTCTGTCTTAGATATTGCAGTTTCTCCTTGCTCGCTTTAAAAATAAATAAATAAATAACCACCAAAAATTATTCCAGCAACTTAGCCTTGAAGTTCTACTGTCATAATTACCATATTCATAAGACTGGATTCTTCAGGAGTTGCTTACACACAAAAGAAATGCAAGTTTTAACAGGAAACATTGGGGGTTTGCACACTAGAGCCAGTAGATTTTACCCTTTTTCACGTACTTTCTACTTTTAACAATGATCAGCGAAGTCCAACCTAGATATCTAGCAGCAGAACTTTCACATTGCTTACAATAGCAAAGTTCTGGGACAGTTTTGGTTTCTCACCTACAATCTACTTTCACAGCAGAGAACTTACCATTTGCTAGAGTTAGGGAATCCCACATGGCCACTTCTTTTTTATACAAAGTGAAGAAAATGATCCCATTTTCAATCTTTGCAGTGCTATTTGTGTCATCAATAGGAGCATATAAAAAAGCTTCAAACAAAAAAGGAGGGATGCTTACCTATAAAAATACAATGTCTGATTTACAATTCTTAATACCACACATTCAAAATAGTAGATGCATACAGTACAACACAAGAAACATACACTACTGACAAAACAAATTTGCTAAGTATGCAGCATAGAGGTGTTATATTTTATTAGACTATAAAAATGAGATTGAAAAAAATTGTTTATTCAGCATGCACACGAAGCCAGAGACATCACATTTAGAATTGTTCATAATATAAGCAAATGTGTGTAATTCAAGCCACTTTTGAAAGAAAAAGCAGTTGGCACCTGTTGAGTAGCAAGAGTATTATTATGGATAACAATAGTAAAGCCATAATCTCTACTGTTACAAGTATTTAACAGCCTGTAATATACAGAGGGAGAGTACAGATTAAGTATTAGAACAGATTATAAACTCGAGAGCCTTGACATGGTGTATCAAGCGTGTGCATTTTCACACAGCTATGAAGTAACGCCAAGGCACAGGCTCATGGGCACGACAGAGCTCAAGGCGGCACAGCCACAGCACCACAGAAAGTTCGTGCCGCCCCACCTTCAAGTACTGATCAGTACAGAAGATGTTGGCGGGGCTGACCCGAAGGCCGCGCAACAGCAGCGAGAGGTAGACGGTGGAGCTAGTCTGCCGCCAGCTGTACTCCCGCAGCCACACCGGCATAGCTGCACCTGTTACTACGGGCGCTCCACTGCCGTTACCAGGGGCAGCAGCTTCCGGTGCCAGCACTTCCGGCCCCACCGTCCTGCCCCCGGAAGGCGCTGCAGCTCCCACCCCCGGCCTTGGCCAATGGCGTCTGTACAGGGCAGGGCCGATCCCCGAAGAGTAAGGCAGGAGGCGGCTGCTTGCCCATTGCCGGGTACGGTGCTGCTGGACTGGGGTTGCCGCGACCCGCCCATTCCCCTTCCCTTCCGAGTAACACGGCGGCAGTGGCGCGATCTGCGATGCGCCAGGGGAGGCGGAAGAGCGACTGTGCAGCGGTGTTTCGAGTGCCTTGGGAATAGGAGCCGGCCCTGCCGGGGAGCGGTCCGCCGCATTCGGCCCATCTGCTGACAACAGGCAGCCGCAGTCCTACCGAGCCTGCCGCCGGCCCTGACCGCTACGGAACCGAACGCGCACCCAGGGCTCCCCATCCCGCCGTGCCGCCCGTGGCGGGCGAGAAAGTGGAGTGCGGAACCCCAGCTAACGGCGGAGCGGTGCAGGAGCCAGTAAGGGTAAAACAGCTGTTCCTGGGGCTCACAGTTAACAGCGCAGGAAATTAAGCACAGAATCACCTAATTGTTTCGGTTGGAAGAGAGCTGTAAGATCATCGAAACAACCGTTAACCCAGTAGTGCCAGGTCACCACTAAACCATGTCCCCTCAGCACCGCACCTACACAGCTTTTCAATCCCTCTAGGCATGGGGACTCCACCAAGTCCCTGGGCAGCCTGTTCCAGGGTTTGACAACCCTTTTGGTGGAGAAATTTTTCATAATACCCAACTTAAACCTACTCGGGCATAATTTGAGGCAATATCCTTTTGTCCTGTCAGTTTGTTGCTTAGGAGAACAGAAGACTGACTCACCTGACTACAACCTCCTTTCAGATAGTTGTAGAGGGCAAACATACAGTACCTTTTGACTTTCTAAAACTTCAAGAGATCAGTTGAGAGAACTATTGCAGATGCTGCCTCACTGACTTGCTAAGATACAGTGAACATAAGGCACTGCTCTGGTTTTCATCACTCACACCTAAGGAGAGTAGGAAGGAGTGCAGCTCTTATTACCCAAATACATTTCCATAAAGAAGCCACTATTATTTTGAGAGTCTCTGGTAAAAATTACTAAGAGCTGAGGACTGATTTAGCAATGCACTGAGACTTCCAGCTGCCCTCTGAGAATTATTAGGTCATATTGGCAGCCCCATGCTATTCCCTCAGAATACTGTCTATTTCATGGGTTTAACCAAAAACTCAAAAGAGGTGATTTGCACATTGTTATTCAACCTTCCTCAAACACACAGGAACACTATCTGCCAAAATAAAGTCGTCTATACGGAAAGCAAGCAACTGCCTCTGGGGATTATGGGTTGAAAGGCAAGCTCAGCATATTTTTATAAACATTCAGGTATGTTTACGTTCTTCAAAAATATATAAAGATAGGACTGTTTGGAGGGAAAAAATGCAGAAGAAAGTCTAGTTTCCCCCCAACCCCCCTTTTTTTTAAATACAACCAAAAAAATCTGAATTTAGCATGTACACATATTAGCTAAGATTCCTGCTGTGTATCACTGAAGATTTAATTACATTCTGTCTACATTCCAAAGTAATGTTCAAATGATACTGGCACCTTTTAAATAATGCATATATATATATATGAAATTAGGTAGCAGAGAGGGTTAATTTTTGTTTAGAGCAAGAAATCCGTTGCAACTGGTATGATTTCTGTGTTGTTGTCCACCCTCACCCACATTATTATCATCTGAATTAATGACTGCATGGACTGGAATCTGACAATTGAATTAAATTTCAAGAGCATTCAAAAGTATAAAAGGAAAGAGAGTTATGTAGAAGTCAAAATGCTTCAGGTGTTTTGGGCACATGTGACTTACTTTTTTTCTAACCTTTCATGATATATGTTTTCAGACTTATGGTAGGATCTGCACCATGGCATAAGGAGCTTTGCTGTAACCTGCAGCAGAAGAAGATGAGACTTGTGGTTTATAGTTCTGAACCTAGACTTAAAATCATGATGTCTTCATAAACAGACTGCTAACAGTCTAGGAAGCTGTAAGAGAAAATAAGTAAGTAAATAAAACCTGAGGAAAGATTCTCCCTCTGAGAACAAAAATCTTCCTGTTTCTTTCAAATCTGCTTTATGTTACCTTTATTTAGTAGCTTAGTTGTCTGCATTGTAAGACAAACTTCAGGCAAGTACAGAAAAGGAAGAAAGAAGGAAGTTCTAAACATCCCTTCTGTGCTGTTGAGGTTGTTTTATAGACCTTCTTCCACTCTTAAGAGATGGTTTTTTTTCCTAGACTCTTAGATTGCTTACATTTCCTTTGCATAGCTTTATCTTCCTTGCTGACCTCCAAAGCTTTCCTAGTTCTATTACATTGAAAATTGAGAGGCCAGAACTGCACACAAGAGTCTAAATCCTACTTGTCTGCTTCCTATGTGAAGTAATGGCAGAGTTGGGTATTTGAGGGGATAGTGTTTTGTCTTAATGCAGAATGTTCCAGTAGCAGCATTGACCACAATGATTATAATACAATAGTAACTCAAAATCTCCTACCACTCCAGAATGCAGCTGTAGTCATCCAGAATGCATCCTTCAGTTTTGGAGAGTTCATTCACAGATCATAGAAGTCTTAGATCTGTTGAGTACTGGTCTGTCTTGGTCATCCAGGTGTCACTTTTAGTTTAAGCACAGAGAATATACTGAAATGAAGCAGCTTATTATTTATTCCTGCCAGAAAGAACACATTACATATACACACTTTACAAGACAGGACATGGTTATGGGTATCCATGTTTGGTGTTCTTCAGTTACACAAAACAGTTCCAATATATTAACAAAAAAGCTTACTTATTTAAAAGCTTCATCTCCATTGCAGAGCTATTTCACTTGCAGACAACACAGCAAAGGTCACTAACTTCTATGTCAAAGTAGCAGATTTAGCTGCTAAATGACACAAAAAAGACTGAGCAAGTACTTAAAAGTCTTGTACCAATGTCTGCAGAAACACCACCTATTGTCACATACATCCCCTCATTGTTATCTCATTTGGATAAACAAATTATTTGCCAATCAAAAGCGCAAGAAACTTTGGTTTTTTTACATCTCCTTTCACCACAGTCTCATCTCCTGTGCTATGAAGGATGGAGATTTATATTCCAGACAAATTTTAGTAATATTACTAATACTCTGGACCATTCAGCTCCCAATACATACATGTCCTCCAGGGGTCCTTTCACTTGTAATGGCTTCAGAAGCTTTACTATGTGGGGAAAACAAAAATAAACCCTTTATATAGTATAGATTTTCTTATCTTTAATAAATAGGTTTTTTCCTCCCATTCTTCCTAATTCTCTCTCATGCATCTAAAATTTTCAAGAAAAGTAGGAACATTTTATGAAATGTTATTTATTCCAAAAAAACTGTTTTGCATGCAGTTTGAGACCACTCTTACCAGTTGCTTTTAAAGATTACTGTTAAGGTACTAATTTGGTATGTGTTAGTTCTGGCATTTCAACAAACACAAATACCTTAGTAGTAATTTTATAAATTAGAATAAATTAATCTTTGCATAATCTCTTCCCAAGTACAGAAAGCTCTAAAAGATCTATTCAGCCAAATGGTGCCAGAGCCTTCCCTCCTATCCTGTAAGAAAGAAATGGGTCTTATGGTGCAAGACTTCTTCTCATCTTCCTTGAAGTTACTTCAGATTACTGCCTTTACACAACAATGGACCTCTGCAAGAGGCAGAAGCTATTTTTTCTGCTCAACACAACCACAGCCTGCTTCTCATATTATTATGCCTATCAAAATGCATTCTCGCAAGTAAAACATTAGAAGAGTTAATTTAGGCATCTTCATAAAATCAATTAGCAACTTCCCCACAAAAATTATCTTTATTTTAAAAGAAACTGAAACCAGGTAACAGAAAGCAACAGTTACATACAGGGCTGGACAAAATATACCATATACATTTTCCAAGAATGCTTGAATCAGATTCCGATTTATGTTTTTCTAAAAGGTAAAACATCACATCATTGTTAACAAAAAATGTGAATGTCAACAATCCTAATCAGCTTATATTTTGCACTGTTTGGATGGCAGCAGATTGGTAACTTGCCTTTTTTGATTCATCTTTAACACTGAAAGAAGTATGTGGACAAAAAAACCCAAGCAACCAAAACAAACAAAAAAAGGGCCCTAAAGAACAGTGAGCATCTGCTGTAGAGGCCATGTACAAAAACTTGGAGGGCAGACTGTCTCTTAAGTAAAAAAATCCTCAACATGTCCATAGTATTTCACATTTCAGAAAAAAAGTAGCAAGTAAAAAAAGGGTTTTGTTTAAATTTTCAAAGAAACCTATCAAAAGCCTGCCCTACTTCAATGATACAGAAGTTCAAATTTAGACCATCCTTTAGAGCACAAGTACATGGGAATAGACACAACATCTCTCATGACCCCAGTCCTGAGGTGTCTCTGGTACAGCAATTCCTGAATTACAGTGCATAAACCTCCAAGTAGAAAGGTGGAGTGGGATGAAAAATTATTTTGAGATAGTCTGAACATGAAAAGGAAAACTAAACATGTATGGCAAACAATACAAAAATAAGTATTCCCTATGACAGTGTAATAAGCCATTTTGGAATCAGCAAATTAAGGGTGACATTGAAAACTTTAAGCTATAGGCAGCATTTCTGAGGGGCTGAACACCATCCCGAATTAATTACCTCAGAACTGATGACACACAACACTAGGGCACTAAAGGGACCCTTTATTTCCATATAAAGCATAAGCCAACAAGTCAGGGGAGGACAATACAAAGAAGCGAATGTGCATAACTCAAGGTGTAGTGTAGGAGTTATATTGCCTTAAAAGTTCTACTAAGTACACTTAATTTTCCAATTTTAAGGAAGAGTCTATTCTAATATAGAAAGCTTCAGACAAAACTTAGCAATTGCAGAACAACTTTAAAATACATCAGTTCTACATCCTCCAGAATATATCTAATCGCATCCAATAGATTAGAAAAATTACATGTTTTAGAAACCAAGTGCTGGAATAGAATTTTCACACCCATGAGCTTATTACCAAATGTTCAACCCATTTGTCAGTCGATAATATTAAGAAATTCATACTAACTGTTACGGCAAAAATATGACAATGCACCTAAGTGCTGCATGTTCTGAAAGGTAGTCAGTTTTAGTTACCATGAAATGCTACCATCTATCATACCTCATTCTATGCAAGATACCATGCCAGCTACCAATCCATAAACAATGTTTCACATACTTCATAGAGTAGCTTAAAACACATCGTGATATGAAATAATTTGTATTACATAGTAATTTAATCCCTAGCCACAGGGTTAATGTTGGACAAAGTCTGGAAACTTCTTTCCAATTTGAATTACATACATTAACTTTGCCACACACCACAGCACTAATGCATGTATTACTTCAGACATGCTCTAATTTAAAATCAAAACAAAAGTTGTTGCAAAAATACATGTCACCAATGTGGAACACATTCAAGATTGTATAAAAAGTACTGAACTGATATCCCAAAACAGGTATATTTAAGCAGTACATAAGGAAAGATTAGTTTTAATATGAAACAGTCATTTAAGTCACATACAACATGATAAGAAGCATTACTTCCTTTTTAAAAAATGTTACACCAATACTTTTACTGCCAGGCAATGTTTACTTATAATGAAAGGGACCTACTTAAAGCAAATGTGTTATTGTATTAAATTGGAATCAAGACAAATATTAAAAAGGTGCTGTATTGTAACACCACTGATTTTGTAAACATCACAAACCGTAAGAAGCATTTCACTTGTAAATATCACAGGCCCTGAACTGCAAACACTTTGAAGCGTTGACTGTGTGCATGCAGTTCCACTGATTTTGTTAATTCTCACATGCTTGAGGTTAAGCCTGGAAAACGTGATGACAAAACTGGCTCTTGGATTAAAAATTTGAGAGGTCAAAGTATATTCTTCTTTGAGCAGCCACTAAAATGATTTTGTTTTAAACAGAACAAATTTTATTACTATTCTCTAATCTCTTTCATCTGAAGATCTCAAATAATAGCTGTCTAAACACTCTCAGGAAGTGTTAGCTTGACCTTCTGAAAAAAAGAGATAGAGGCATGAACAGTTAATCTGCTTGTCTCAAGTTATGGAAGGGATCAGTCAGAAAGCCAGAAACAGGATTTTTGGTATCTACGCTCTAGCCTATAGGCAGCACCGTTGTTCACCCGATTAAACAAATATTTTAAAGACCAAATTGCATATTTCTCATTTAAAACTAGTCTCTGGAAGAAAAAGAAAACAAAACCAAAACAAACCCCTTCCAAAAAAACCAAACAAACCCAAACCACACACACCACAACCGAGCAACCCACCCAAAAACCAACAAACCAACCAAAAAACCCCAACCAACCAAAACCACACAAACACACACACACCCCCCCCAAGTATTAAGGACTGTTCAATCCAGTTTATGCCTATTTATTTCAGCCTAAGAGAAAGAAAAAGAAAAGGAAAATGAAGAAAGAAAAAAAAACACCAATAACCAAAAAAAACCCACCACCACCAAAAAACCTACCAACCAACCAACCAAAAAGAAACATTCTGAGCAATATAGCCTGCATTTCTGATCCTGACAAGGAGCTATTTGAAAAGGACACGCATTTCCTACAGAAACGTTAAGGTTTGTAAGATTTACAATATCTTTGCAGTGTTTTTGGTGTGCAGCACCAGTACAGTCTAAATCACAAGTAATGAAAGAAGCACATGATAGTTCAATACCAACTGTTTCATGTAGAGTATTACAAAAAAACTTCACCTATTCTAATTAGCCCTCCCTCCCACCCACCCTTCTATAACTAACTTCTAATTCTAACCAGCTGACATCTTCCTAGAATCTTACTAACAAAACATGATTGTTTTTCCTGTGCATACTTGAACTACTACTAGTCAATACATGCAGAGAAAAACAAAGTATAACTCTATCTCTAGACAAACAGTCCAGGTATGCCAAGAGCATATCAGCAGGGCAAGTGTATTGGCTGGATGACTTCTGGAGATCATAATCAGTCATATCTCTATGATCAGTGTGATAACAAGTTTGGGTTTATCAGGTTTCCTTTATTATTATTTTATATAATTGGCATTTACTAATGCCTTCAATATGTAGGTTAATAAATGCAGAAAATTTACTGGGTTACAAACACAACATAGTGCCAGTTTAGAAAAACTGAAATTGTTAGAATAAATTTTACAAGTAGACAGTTTAAGGCCTTAGAAAATGATACTACCTTACAAAATGATACAGTAGATTTTAAAGTTTGTAAATTCTAATGTCTTGCTAGTTAATACAGAATTTGCCTAACTTCATGTAGGGTTGAGAAAGAGATTAAGAAATACATAGCTATTTTAAATACAATGTTGGCTCAAAAATGTTAAAATGATAATTGGACTTCTGAGAACAAATGCCCCAACATCTTCTCGTAACAGGCAAGGGGTGTAGGAGTGGGAAAGGTATTGCGAACAGCACACTCGGGTAACAGTATCGTCATTGGAACTTTAGTTGAACTTTCGCTGAGCAAAATTTTTCATGTCATTTGCATTGCTGTAGTTCTGAACCAGCTCCACTACCAGTGCAAATTGTTGCAAAAATTAAATTGATTCCCAGAGGAACAAATGTATCTAAATGAGTTTGGTTTAATTTCTACTTTAGAAATTCTAACAGTCAGTCAGTCCTTAGGAAAACTACTGAAGAATAAATCCAACAGAGGTTGTTGCTTGTTGTTTTTTTTCCTATTTATTTTTAAATATCACACCCTTAACAAAACAGGATTGTTTAGCCTCTACACTAAATAAAGCAAATAGTGATGAAAACAGAAGGCCTGGATCTGCCCTTTTGGTTTTTCTATTGTCTCCATACAGGAAATCCTCAAGATATGAATTGGGTCATTTGCACTTTAGTCATTATTTCCTTTTTTCTGATGAGAGGCAAGACAAAAAAGAAGGGCAACACTGCACCTCCTCAGTAGAAAAAAAGTATAGAAAACTCTTCACTTTTAAAATACAAGGACAGTTATGTAGATCTACACAGCATCTTCCAGGAAAATGCCACAGTATAGCCTATTTAAAGTCAAACACAATGGTGACCTTGCTTTTCACTCGTTAGTATAGCTTAGCATAGAAACTATCTCTTTATATAGATGACTCTATTCTATACAGGCTCCTACATCACTCATCATCACAGACCTGAACAATTTATCACGTTAAGGAACATGACTAGTACCTGTAATACTTGACATATGATTTAATTGCTAATTGTTTAAAACCAAAAGGTTTCCAGCACGGTGGCAAGTATTACAAGCCAAGTTGGTTACTACAGTGACATCTCTTATGATGTTAAAGCAACACTTCTTTCTACAGAAACATTCATTTTCGGTTGCATATGCAACTTACCACATTGCTAAGGCTGAACTCTTCAAGGCTAGATGTTTCCCCACAGTAAAAAAAAAAAAAAAGGGAGGTTATTTTTGAGATCAAGAGTAAGATCAAATTACCCATATTAAAAAAAGAATTCAAAGCATCACACATGAAGCTCTAGTGCCATTCACACTTGTCAGTAGGATATCAAGTCTAGCAAAGAAATTAAACCTGTGATTACTTTCTCCTGATGTGAGCTAAAGTCAGCTGATGTGAAAGCTGTATTTCTGTATTTTTCTCCACCCTAGACTTCCTCAGTGCAAGACTGGATGAGGCACTGGTGGGAATTCAGTTTTAACACTCCTGGACAAATTATCTTGCAATTCACAGCCTGTGCTGAGGACACTCCCATTGCCTTGAGCAATGACAAGTGGACTCTGTAGCTTAGAGCAACTGAGCAAGCTCTAGTTGAAAGCCCTAGAAGCTGGGCAGGACTTTCCCTGCACCAGTTCATTCACAATTTTCAGAGAGCACTGAGGCAGGAGACTAGAAGCATCAATGACCAGGATGAGAGAGGTGCATGACTGCACAACCATGGCAAACTGGGAGACTGCATCATAATACATGTGCTTCAAATAAATGAATTAAGGTTATCTATGCAGTCCTAGTTTTGGTATTCTCTAGATTTAAAGCACTGGACTTCATAAACTTTATGTATTGTTCTTCCAATGTAATCAAATTTTGTGACTATTTCCAAATACTGCAAGACTTAGCACAAGTCTTTGGCAAGCATTTGCTGAGAAGTCAAAAGAGATGATTGCTTTTCAAGGAAATAAAAATGTCTAACAGTTACTGGTTTCATTGTGCTACTAAGCATGAAGCCATTGATTTTTGAACAGTGTTAATGCTTTACTTCAAAACCACGAAAAAGCATATACAAAATTCTCTTTATTTGTTCTATATTAAAAACTATTAGTACTGCACATTCCTCCATGTAATCTCCACTATATTCAAGGAAAAGATAAGCAAGAATATGAGTAGTGGACATTCACTTTAAAAAAAATGTAATGAGTATTTGCAAATTAAAACCAAGCACTAAATGCTAGTGTCAGCTACCATATTAACACTAGCAAATTAGGGGCTATTCATACAGGTACATTTTTGCCTTCCATGAAATTGTCAATGCACATCCTACTTCCTATCAGTCATGAATTATGTTTTACAGTGTTATCAGAAAGTATCCCATCCTGTAAAACATTTGCACACATAAAACTGAGGAGTACAAAAGCTGAGATGGAAGCTTATGAATGAAAACAGATTAGGGAAAAAAATAAAAAATAGATGACAGCAATCAGATGACAACCACAACTGATTGTCTGCAGAAAGTGAAGTACCCAATTTGTGACCAAATCTTCATAGCAAGTATTTCAACTACTACCCCCAGCTCACGTTGTTAGCCATCCGTATTCAAAGCAGGTGGTCCTGCAGTCTCTCTTGTACGCATTAACTGGACATCTTTGTCAGCCATGCAAGTATCACAACCCCATACTGCTGATGCTTCTGCTGTAAGAAGGCCATAAGCTGACTCAGTCATGCCTGTACAGATCCGATGAAACCATTTTTGACAAGAGGCTTCACACAGGATGGCATCCTGGTCATCATTAACTTCATGTGTACAAATTCCACATGGATAGACGGGTTCAGAGGACGAGTGACCATGGCGACTGGGATGAAGGGGTGTTTTGCTGCTCTTTTCAGCGTTGCATCCTTCAGCAGTACCTCGAGGCTGGCGGGACTTATTCTGAGTCCCATTGGAATGGCCAGCATTAGTGTTATCAGCACTATTAGAATGGCTATTATCCTGATTTACCACATTGTTTCGAGTAACATTTTTTAGGTCACTGTTACCTTGACTCACAATGTCCTCTGTCCTGTGATGATGCTGATGGGCAGCAGTGTTCTGGCTGGAAGCTTTGCTTGCACCTTGATTAAAGTCTTGCTTTTGTGCTGATGATTTTGTCTGGTTGTACGTGTTTGGTGGAAGAATAAAAGAATGGTTTGACTCTAGCTGTGAATTTGGGAAATTTGGATTGCTTCCAGGACCAAAGTTAGATGGCACATCAGGGTGAGGTATCTGACCAGAATGCGCGAAGTTCTCACCAAGATTTGGCCTGAAATGCTGACCAGGTATATTGACATTTTGATTTATCTGACCACTACTGTAAGGTGGTTGATTCCCAAAACCCGGGTTATCATGTGGACCAAAGCTGAAAGAGTGGGGTCGACTAAAACCCATTCCCACCGGGTTTTGAGGAAGGGGATGTGGTTGGTTTCTGAGGGAGTAAGAACCACCATATGGCGAGGACACTCTGGGCAGCATGTGAGGTGGCATTCTGAAAGTGTTATAGCCTCCAAAGCCAGGATAACCAGGATTACTAAAATATGGATTTCCTGAAGGAAGTGGTTTATAAGACACAGTATTATAGTTGTCATCAAATGGATTTGCAGCTACAAGGTGGTCAGAGCTTGGATTCGGCGGTGGAGCATATTCAGATGGAGGAGGAAATGATGATCCCTAAAAATATTTTAAATACATTTAAATTAGTTTTAGCATTTCCCTGCAAGACAGACCAACCACAAAGGTCCTTCCTGGATTAGCAGCACTACTGATAAAGGAACTGTTCAGCTGTTGTGTAAAGCTCACCCACTGTACCCGGCCAGGCTGTCTGAAATTTCAGTAAAGAGGTAAGAGGAGTTTGGGCTCCAGATAACTTGGTGATTTATAGTAATCCCAGTGTTTTACAAAATATGCAGTTGCACAACAATGCTTCTGAAAATACTATTTGATATGTGACTTCTATTTCTTAATCTTATACACAAGAAAAGCAACAATACACAAAACCATGTGTCACTTAAACACATACAAAAAATATTTCCAAATTAACAGATCTGAAGCATTTCCTTAGTTTCCTTTTGGAACCCTCTTACTAACATACATCTCTTAAGACATCTCACTTCTATGAGGATACACAAACCTATGTTACTGTAACCTAAAAACAACTATATAGAATAAAAGAATCTTCATACAGAAGTACTCTGTGTACCAAACAGAAGTGTCCCTTATGAGTATTCAGATTAAGTGATTGTGGACAGTCTGCAAACCATGGCTGGTAGGTATAAAATATACGAATTTCTGGTTACAGAGCATAATCAAGTGTTTAATGGAGCCCAGAGACTGTCTAAATGTCATCAGAGTGGCTACACAATTGAATTTCATTCTAGACTAGCCTATGGGGAACATTTAGCTTCTTCACCCTCACAGTAACTGTGCCCATAGAATGCATTTCCTCCTAAATACTAATAAACTAAGACTGAACGTTTCTCCTTTATTTCCCCTTCCAAAAAAATTCTGCTATGCTGCAAATTTTGAGCTAGGTAAGAAAAGAGAGGAAGCTCGCTTGCATGTCCTCTACAGTTATCACCATTCCAGAACAGAAGGAAAGCTCCACCAAGACAAAGATCTGAAACCCTTAAATTAACACAATGTTTCTCAGAGCAGGTTTCACCATGACTACTTTAAAACAAAACAAAAATTAAGAAAACAGATCCACACCTCAGTGGAATCTGGATAGGCTTAATGGAAAGTGATTATTTGGCCTACATAAATAAAACTGCTCTCACTGAGCAATACCAAATTAACAGATACTCCCACTCAAAGCTGAATGAGCACACAAAGGAAAATTCTGCTCTACAGATACCTAATTTATATGATTTGTATTCAGGCTTCCTTTTCTGGAAACGGAAACTGTATATAAATGCCAAATTGCAGAGATTCACTGGAAAAGAGCCAAGCCTGCCTCACAGCTTTTGCTTGAAAATCACTTGGGTAATGTGCCAAGAGTTTGGTCAAAGCATAAACAAACTGTACTGATCCATCAGACCACAAACCTAAACATGTATGAATAAAAGTAAGCAGAAAAATAGTCTTACGGCAACTACTCATGCTGTACATATTTCTACCAATGGTTACAAAGTCATTAAAAGAAAGTCTGTCTCAGAATCAAACCCATATGGTAAAATACAAGTTGTTGCAGTCTCACTGGGCTCCTTTCTTTATAGGTCTTTGGCAACCTACGGAAATTAATATAACTTCAGTGAGAAAACGAGTATTGTAACAAGTTCAGCAGTACAACTGAAATACTTTCTATGTAACTGCTGTTTGTGAGAATAGACTGACATTCTGAGCAATGTGAGATAGTCACAGCATCAAACAACATTTATTATGAAGTCAAAAGAACCAAAGGGAATTTACCTGTGTATTTGCTTTGCGCTTTTTCTTATCAGGGCTTCCAAGCTGTACTCCTGGTCCTCCTAACCCATCCAATCCACTATCACCACCTACAAAATTTCAATCAGTGCAATACTGCATTAGTTTTCCTACAGGGTGTATTCTAAGTTTTCCACCATCATAGCAACAGATACTTGTTACAAATACGGAACTTGCAAACACTAGTTACTTACATAGAGTCTGTAACAAGCAAACATCCAGAGGTAAAAGCCTACCTCAAAACCCCCCAAAAATTACTGGTAATTAAAACTTATATTGACAGTGCAAGTCAAACTTTATTAAGGTGCAAACATATAGCTGAATACATGGGTTTGTCTTTATTACCAAAGGCAAACTGAAGATAACTGTAAATTATCAATAGTATTATGCAAAGAAGCATAATGTATGACATTACACTGCTCTGCATTAGACAAGTATTCCCAGAAGACAGCTAAACCAGCTTTAGGACTATTCAGTAAAGTAATACAAAATCTCTTTTCACAGGGAAGAAGTAAACTACTGTATACTGACTGAAATATCCAACAGTTATTTCAAACACTCCTGATCCAAGAAGGACTGAAAAATTTCACAACTAGTGCTTACTTAATACCCTACTCCTTTTTTGAGGTTTCAGAAAAGTTCCCAGTCCTACCTAAAAAGCAAGTTCTTTCTCTGATTTAGTAAGTTGCTTTTGGCTTTGGCTGTCACCGTTGAATTTTTGTTTTCATTTTATATAAGGAAAATGTGTGGACAGTCCAAATCAACATCTATCAAATTTTAAGTCTGAATTTCAAAGGCTAGGGTATGGAGTCATGGTAGTCACACATAGTTAGTGTGCTTCATTATGAAGCACTGCCACTGCATTAACTGGAAATACTAAATAATCACTGCATAAAGTTTTGCATAAAGAATGACGTATCTCTCTTAGATTCCAACTGTATGAATTATCTTCTCAATAAACTATTTGCCCAAAACTATCCTTGCAGTTTCCATTAGCTTCTTCTCCAGCACTCCAATATATTCATTAGAAATCCAGTGGAAGATTGTATTGTGAAGGCCATTCCTCACAACTGCACAAAACGCAGCCCTGTTCATGGTCCTGTACTCTTAATACATAAACATAGTTAAGCACCAATAGCAAATTATTACAGATGTCCAGATTCCTTCTAATAAATACAACAACTAGCAGCACAGATATTAGCAAACCTGTGATCAAGTAGAATACTGACAATCACATGATCAAGTGTTGGTTTCCAGTAGTGTAAGTCAAAACTTTGTACAAAGTTGTAGATCAATTTCCCCTCTGGGATATCATTCTTCAAAATCATTAACATATGAATATTAGAATTCCAGTAACATGTTCCACTGATTTCTACATGAATGAATTACACAGGTGCAGCTGTTCACATGCCTAGGTTTGCAGAACAGTGTCCTATGCCTGAAAAGGTTCAAAGCTTTTGTATTTTCAGTTCTCCCTGTGGGAGACCAATGATTTAATTTAGTCCCAGGAGTCTGTATTTTCCCTGTGGGTTTTATAAGGATTTCATTTATACATGAAAGGAAACAAAGCATATTAAAAAAAAAAAAAAAAAAAATAATTAATAAAGGTTATTTTCATGCAGCCAAGATAAACTTTCTGGAAAGTCAGTCCTGGTACCTGCCACACAGACTTTTATCAAAAGGTGCACTGAGCATTTTGGAATGTTGCACTAAGACTGCAAAGAATCATTTCATTGTCTGAGATTAATTTTCCAGGATCAGCAGTTCTTTTGACTGGGACATCATATATGTTATAGATCTAGATATAAACACATATGTGATCACTATTACATTTTATCCCTTACTTAATAAGGCATCTCAGCCATTTACATTTGGGAAAAGGAGAAGGGGTAAATCCCGTATTCTTTTTCACTTCATGTGTACACAGGATAGACATTTTCAGTGCCAGAACTGCAAGTTGTAGTTTTGGTTACATATTATGACTTAGTATGTAATTTATGCCATATTTATCATACTCCAGATAGACCATGGAGTATTTTCATACTCACTGACAAATCTCTGTCTAGGTTTTTACAGGATGGATGCCAGTCTTTTTAAAACAGTGCTTTATCTCAGTAAGAACATTTTTCCAAGAAACACAAACAGACAAATAAACCTTTCATTACAGACAGAAAACTAAAAAGAGTCTAATTTCAACCAGATACTCAGCCAACCTGATACTGTAAACAGTTTTGGTATTAAGCAGCATTCACGTGGAACTCGATGAGTAACTTAGACACATGAAACTATGTGATTAAATATTTGCAGAATCAGGGCTTCAGAGTGAAGGAGTCTAACGAAACCTAGTCTCCTTTGTAACACTGCTGTCTCTTTTCATTCTCTCAATTCTTAAGGCTGCAATCCAGTTGTTGCTAGAACAGTTTTAGAAAAGCACACCATACATCAATTACAATATGCATAGCATAATCCACACCTTACCTCACTTACCCAATCATTTAAAAGCTTAAAACATCAAGAAGTCCAGAAGTAAAACAGGAGATAAGAAAAAGAGAAGCACTAAATTGCCGATCTTACCATTTTCTCATGACTCTGACCAAACTCGGTCTTTCATTATTTCATTCAGAAATGCACTTCTGTTTTAAGGATTATAAGGTCATAACTACCGCTACGTAGACAATGTGCTACTGCCATTAAAGTCAGTTGTACAGCCGAAGTCGGAAGAGACACCTATTTCTATCCTTCTCCTTACACATTTCAAAGAAGCATACTTCAAACCTCACTAAAACCATATATAATATTATAATATTTCGATAAATTGTTCGTTTCCCGAAAACAGAAAAAACAAACCCCCAACTAGAGCCGAGCACAAGAGAAGTGAACACTCAAGTGTAATTTATGGGCTCTGCATCAACAGTAAGTCGGACATGTGGCACCGCCGCCGTATTCCCTTGCACCAGCAGGATGCACGCTGCATACTAATGGACAGCACATCTAGAAAAACACGAGAGACATGACCACGCACACGCCTCCACTTATGGGTCACGTCCGCGCGCAGAGCGAGCCACGACTTTTGTATTTCAAGGCCCGGAGGCTGCGGGAGCCCGCGGGGCCCGGCCGGGCCCCACCGTGCAAACTTAGCGCGGCTCCCTCGCCGCCCGGCCCCGCCGCCGCTGCCGCCAGCCGCAGGCTGGAACTGCGGCGGGGGCGCGGACGACGCGACCCGGGCTCGGAGCCCGGAGGGCAGCGGCGGTCAGGGCCGGCCGGTGCGCGCTTCCCGCGGCACAGCCGGCTTTCCTCATGGGAGTTAGGCCCCGGCAGCGGCCAGCCCCCAGCCCGGCCCAGGTCTCCCCGTACCTCGAGATCTCTTCAGCGCGATAGGGTCCTTCTCCTGTTCCGCTGACATTACAGACAGCAACGCATGGCTCCCAGGGCGGCAGGAATCGAGTCTCTTTGATGATGATGATGCCGCCGCCGGCCCGCACCCCGCCCCCTCCGCCCCCGCCTCCTCCTCCGCCGCCGCCGCCCCCTCCCGCTGCTGCCGTAGCCGCCGCTGCCGCCGCCCCAGCAGCGGAGCCGCCAGACTTTGCAAAGTTTGGGCGCGGGAGAGCTCTACGGCGGCCCGCGGTAGAGGCCGGGCGAGGCGGGCCCCGGCAAGCAGAGGCCAGCTAGCGGGGAGCTGCCCGGGGCTCCGCGGGGCGCCGAGCCTTGCCGGGCAGGGCCCCCGCGGGCTGCGGGAACCCGCCTCGCTCGGCGCCCGCCGCCGGGGCTGCCAGGCCCCGCGGCCCCGCACAGCGCCCCCGCTGGCCACCGGCGCCTCTTACCGCACCGTGCCCCGGCCGCTGTTGCCAGTCGGCTCCTGGATCCCCAGTGGCAACAGCGGCGGCAGTAGCTCCCGTGGCGGGGCGCTTCGCGGTGCTCCCCGCTCTTTCGCCATGAGCGCGGCGGGGCGCGGCCCTTCCCTCGGGGACTGCCGGCCCTCAGCCGCTCCCCTTTCCCCCGGCACCGCGCCTCCGCTCGGAACAAAGACTGCGCGCTGGGGCGGGCTGCGCTGGGCTGCCGGGCGAGGAGCTGGCCGCGTGCGGCCACTGAGGGACCGTGGGGCCGGCTCTCGGCGCGCGAACGCGAAGACCGTTACTGCGCGTGAGGGCAGAAGCCGGGGCGCGAGGCGTCGCGACCCTGCGTGAGGGGCAGGGGCAGGATCCCGCGCTGCGGCTGGCCCGCGTCCTCGCTCCTTGGCCGTAGGCACTCCCCGACACGCTCTCCGTAGAACCACAGAACTGTTAAGATTGGAATAGACCTTTGAAATAAGCCCAGCTGCTTGCCTAGAGCTCGCAATCCCACTACTGTTAAGCAACTACCACTAAACCACGTGTCTTTCAAATACCTCTGGAGTGGTGACTCCACCACTTCTCTGGGCAGCCTTTTCCAATGCTTGGTAACCCTTTCTGTGAAGAAATTTTCCCTAGTGTCCAGCCTGAACCTCCCTGGAAGAAATTAAGCCAGTTTCCTCTTGTTCTGGCACTTGTTGCAGGTGAGAAGAGACCAACCCCAACTTTATTCCAAATCCCTTTGAGGCAGCTGTAGAGGGCAGTGAGGTCTCCCCTCAGCCTCCTGGGTAAGCAATCCCTGTTCCCTCAGCTGCTCCTCACAAGGCTTGTGTTCAAGGCCCTTCACCAGCTTAGTTGCTCTTCTTTGAACATGGTCCAGTGCCTCAACATCCTGCTTGCAGTGGAGAGCCCAAAACTAAACACAGTATGGTGTGGCCTCACCAGTGCTGAACAGATTGGGGACAGTCACATCCCTAGACCTGCAGGCCACACTATTCCTGACATTTGTGTCAGGATGCCTTTGGCCTTCTTGGCCACCTGAGCACACTGCTGGCTTGTGTTCAACCAGCTGTTGATCAACATCCCCAGGTACTTTTCAACCAAGCAGTTCTCCAGACACTCTTTCCCAAGCCTGTAATGTCACATGGGACTGTTGTGGCCTGAGTGCAGCACTCAAACACTTGACCTTACTGAATATCATACCATTGGCTTCAGCTCATCTATGCAGCCTGTTCTGATCCCTCTGCAGAGCCTTCCAGCAGATTGACACACCCACACAACTTGGTGTCATCTGCAAATTTACTGAGAGTGCACTTGATCCCCTCATCCAAGTAATTGATAAAAACATTAAACAGGACTGGTCCCAGTACTGAGCCTTGGGGAATGCCACTTATAACTGTCTGCCAGCTGGATTTAACTCCATTCACCGTGACTCTTTGGGCCCAGACATTTGGTGAGTTTTTCACCTCATAAAGTGTGCATCCATCCATGCTGCGAGCAGAGTTTCTCCAGGAAACTATTCAATGGGTGATAATTTCTGTGGCCTCAGCTGGAGCTGTGCTGTTGGGTTTTTAATGGCTTCACCACTGTAACATATGCTTATGCATTCTTCTCATCTCCAGGCTGCAGTTCTAGTGTCTCCTAGTCCACACTGGTGGTGTTGATTTGAGTCTGAAGCACCTTGCTCCAGTGGATCACTGGCAGGTATGTCCACACCGGCTAGAGGGCCCTTGCTGTGTTGGAGCGGGTCCAAAAATTATGTGAGGCCACAAAAATTATGTGAAGGCTGGAACCACTCTGCTGCAAGGACATACTGAAAGAGCTGGGGTTGTTCAGCCTGGAGAAAGCTCCAAGAAGACTTTATTGCAGCCCTTTCAGTATTTAAAGGGGACCTATATGAAAGATGGAGCCTGAATTTTTCACAAGGTCTGTTGTGACAGAACAAGGGGTGATGGTTTTAAACTAAAGGATGGGAGATTTAGTCTAGCTGTAAGGAAGAAATTTTTTATAATGGGAGTGGTGAAACACTGGCACAGGTTGTCCAGAGAGGTGGTAGATGCTCCATCCCTGGAAACATTCCAGGTCAGGTTGGACTGGGTTCTGAGCAACCTGGTCTGGTTGAAGTTGTCTTGGCTCACAGCAAGGGGTTGGAGTAGATGATCTTTAAATGTTCCTTCCAACCCAAAGCATTCTATGATTCAAGGAGGGATTCCCTCCATGTAGATATCACCCATGAATCTGGACTGTGGCCTGAGGGTAGTACACAGGAGGCACAACCCACTGGGCCCAACTGGTGACACTCACAGTGACAGTAAACCTTCCTGAGCCCTTGAAAACCACAAGAGGATAGGTAAATCACTGTCACTGCAATTTTGTGGAAATGTACATTCTGCCACAGTTTCCCATCTTCTGAAAGGGTTGTGTTTTGGAGTTGTTACATATGGAGTCCTCATCTTTTCTCAAAACTGTTAATCAACAGTATAAAAATAATTGCCTTTCAAATAAGGATTCACCTTCCATTAACTCGGATAAAAATGCCCAGCTGTACAGTATGGGTTTTGCTTATGTACCTGCTTTCACAATGTCTAGTGCTTTACATACCTTCTTGTTAGATGAATAGTTGGTATTTTTCCAGTATTTGGAACACATTTTCTGAGAGGAGAAAAAAAAAAAACCAACCCATGTTTGTGTACAGGTTAAGGTATCAGTATTAATATATTGTTGCTTTTATATTTTGCATGTGTAACTAAATAAAAAAGAGAAAGCAATTCATTTTGTAATGTCAATTTCTGCCCTTCCCTAGACATTCTTTTCATCTGTCCACAGTCTCCTACTCTGCAGTAATGCCAGAATATATATACCTCAATGTATAGTGTATTGCCAGTATTCTCGTGGGATCTGTTGGTTAATTTTGTCTAATCTTGATGAAGGGATGTATACCCTGTTATCAGCAAAGTGGGGGTGAGCTAGTCTCTGTTTGGAGGAAGATGTGTCTTATCTGTGAAGAGATTTGCATTTTCTGTGATGGAGCTCTCTGTAGACCTAGATGATTCTCTCAGGACTGCATGAACTTTTATGCAGGGCTGCCTTGTAATAGCACGTAGACTGTAATTATGGATGCACAGATTGATGTCACGGAGTCTATAAAGGTTCCTAGGGGGAGATTGTCTGCATCAAAAATGTGAGCAGGGAATTCAAATTTAACCCAGTGCTCTAATTGCAAAAAATTATGTCTTGCTGTTCATCCAAATTCAGCTTTAACTTGTAGTTGGGTGTTTAGTAAGTGGTTTGTGAGAATCTTCTTAGACCAACTACCGTTTTAAACCTATGTTGGGAAAGAATCATGCAGTGTATAAGGGAATTAATTCACCTGCTCAGGTGTCTACACTAGCATCTCAAATATTCCCCCAAAAGTCCATGAAGTTTCTCATTAACACACACCATTCACCACCACCTGATAGCCTTACCGATGGCCTTAAAATTACTCCCAACAGTTCTTCCTCTCAAAGCTTGGCATTAACTGAGGAAGCTTAGGGACACTTAGTAGCAAGTAACCAAGTCGAAGTTACCAAATCGAAGTTAACCAAGAAGAGAGAGACAGACTGAAGTGCATAACAGAAATAAGAGAATTCAATGGTCATAATTTGAAGTGAGGATCCATCTGGCTATGAGCAGGGAAATAATTGTTTTGAAGGTAAGCAAGCACTGGCACAAGAAACTAAAGAACCTGTAGAAATAACTGTAATCAAAACAGTTTTACCACAAGTCACTGACGCTATTCTTGTGAAAATTGCTCTCCTGCTGGTGAATGCTACTTCTGTTATGGTTATATAAGACAGGTCTCATAAGCCCACATCTGTTTCATTTCTGCTTTTAATTAACAAAAATTAAGACTGTCGAAATTTCTGTATTCACCAGTCATCCATATAATATAGAATAAACTCCCAAATCTAATTAATTACCTGTTAATGTTTCAACTTCAAGCTGAAATTAATACAGATTGCTTTATGAGTTTGTCCATGAAAAAAGAAGTGATTTTTTTTTCTGTAGTTCATTGTGGTTATTTTCTTCCATATGATGCATTACTTTAAATCAAGCAAAAAGCCTGAGAATGATCATGCCTTTGTGTAATCACATAGCAAGTCACTGGCTGATGAAACAAAATTTTCTAAGCTCTGCAAGACAAGTTACTATTGGACTGATGAACAAATGTCTCAGAAATATGTACAAAGGATATGATGCTATCATATCCATACTGGAACAACATTTTAAAAGTGCAGGGCAAGTTCTTAGTGCTGAAGCTTAGTGACTGATTTCTTATTTCTGAGTGCACTTTTTCAACTTACAGTTAAAATATAGCCATGCTCAAGTATTTCATCAAAAAATCCCACCCTTGAATACACTCAGACAACTCCTGCCAACAACACATATGACTTGTAAAACCTACAGCTCACCAGCAGTTTTAAACTATAAAATTTTATAGCCTTTATGTAAGAAGTAATAGGTATAATACCTAAGGATTTAAAATATGAAGAATGACATTGATTATCTAGGAACTTAAGTTTTATTATTGTATTTATTTATATACCAAAGTATGCAGGTTTGACAGTAAATCCACTATGTGTATATGTGTGTATATATATATATGTATGTATGCATTAAAACACCCTTATTTGGTCTTAAAGTCACCAAGAAACATAAGATTTCTTTCCCATTTACCTCTGTGACAGGTAAAAGGGAACTTTCAGTTTGCCATGTTAATATTATTGTGGCTGTTTAGGCTGCATGCCTCCAAAAAAGAAGCCACAGAGTTGAGACCTCCAGTGTCCAGAGTGTCCAGCTCAGTGAGTGGACAGGAAATAGTGTATTTCTACCTGGCTGCAAAGTTACTGTCTTTCTTCCCTCTCTGCTCCCAAGGAAGAGAGACGCTCTCTTATCTGGTAACAACAGGGGAGTATCAGAGGCCTCTTTGGCCTGAGTAATCCCACACACCCCCTCACCCCACTGCAATCTTGGCTTGTTCAGGCCTAATGACAGGGTAAAAAGAAGGGGGCAGTTCAGGCCTGGCCAGCCTGAAACCTAGCATTATCAGGGGAAGAAAGAATCCTGGGCTTTTTGGTGAACCCTAGATGGGGAGAAGGGGAGTGTTGGGCTTTTGGTCTGGTATAAAGAATTGTGTGTTAAGATTAGACTGGGGATTCTTTGAACTTCATGTGCTTTGCTAGGCTCACAACCTGTGCTTTGTAGTTTTTTGTAGTATATGGATTGCTTTTCCATTTAAACTTTCCATTACTATCCAGTCCTTTTGTGTGAATGTTATTATTTTGCCCCTTTTGGAGCAATTGAGCAATCTGTCCTGCTCTAAACTAGGACAATTGTCTTTTTTTTCTCTCTCTTATTTTTTTTTTTTTTTTTTAATGGGACAAATACATGTTGAAGAAGCCTTTGTGGGCTGCCTGCAAAATGGACTATGACCTACTCAAAGAAGGGTGGTGGTGCTGGCAATGGTGTCACCTGTTAAGCAATGAGTAGTGAAATGGGGACACTCTGTGGGGAAATGCCAGAAATACAATTTTTTGCACTTTCTGGATTATTGGTTTTAATCCTTTACATCTTCCTGTGTATCACGATTTGATGAAAAGAGAGGCAGGTGTTTAATTCCTGCATTTACTCATTTTTCTCAAGAGCCCTTTCTAGTTTACTGCAAAGGCAGTGGTGATCTTTGAAATAATTGGTCATGAATCTGCTCTTGAATCCAGACTCTTGTTGATGACTTTGCCAAGAGTAAGTTACAAAGTTTCTTGCTGTAAACACCTGGGGAAGCCTTGTCTGAGGCTGTCCTATGCATATATCAATGCATATGTAAGGAAATAACTACATTTGAGCAAAGGCTTTTCTGGAATTTGCATTGCAGATTTGTCAAAGTTATACCTTTGACGTAAAACTAAAGGAGTGATAACGCTAACTCTAGAGGTATCAGAGCCTCTTGCAGGAAAAGCTCTCCAGGCTTAGCACAGTTGTGTGGGTGTTCTCTCATTTCAGCCCTGTGCTTCAGTAAGAGCCATGGACGGGCAAGAGATTCCTGACGTAAGTATGTCTGCCTGCTTGCACTAGCTGTTGAGTTATTGAACATTGATGGTAATCCTCAGATTTCAAGCACTAGTTCTGCTTGACCAGTCACAATTAAGTACATCTGGTGATACCACTACATGCAGCTTCTAGCCCCATCACAGTTGCCCTAACCCTAGTTACAGCTGGGTAAACAACAGCTTATTACTATAGTTAAAGACCCCACATATAGATTTAATGCATACATTTGTGATTCACTGTCTTCAATTTAAACTAATGTGTATTAGTAGGGAGACAAAATACTGATGCTCAGTTCATAGTTACAAAAGTCCAGGTCAGATTTAGTGCCAGCTGTTGTTGGTGTTGGCTGTACTAGTTTCTCTTAGAGGACTCTGTATTTTCGTTTAGGGGCTACCTCTGATGTCTCTAGGAAGGACATGGATGGTCAAGAATGGGGATAGATTTTAGCAAGAATATGTTTGTTAAGAGGAGCAATTAATTTTACAGTCACCTTGGTCAAATTATATCACTTACCTTTTTCCTCCATCCAGATCAGTAACTGAGTTTTTCAACTACAATTTTCTTTGAAATTAAGAGCAGGATGCTCAGAAGCCAGCTCTGTATTAAACAGCAAATGAGACCAAAACCGTAGTACAAAAATACCATTAATATTTATATTGAGTGTAGGTGGTGTGGCTTTGGTAGCAAGAGGGCTGCAGGGGTGGTCTCTGTGAGTATAGACCCAGAGCAATAATTTAATCTTTCCCAAGTATGTTTAGCCTGTGATGGTAATTGGTAAGTGATCTCCCTGTCTTTATCCTGACCCATGAGATTTTTAGTTTTATTTTCTCCTCATTCCCTTGAGGAAGGCAAACGAGAAAGCAGCTTGAGCATCTGGCAGCCAGCCAAGGTTAACCCACTGTAATGTTACAGACTTTATAGTAAGACCTCCTGAATCTTAGGAAGAAATTCTTCATAGAGTGATTGCCCATTGGAATGGGCAGCCCAGGGAGGTGGTGGAGTCACCATCACTGGAGATGTTTAGGAGGAGACTTGATGGGGGGCTTGGTGCCATGGTTTAGTTGATTAGATGGTGTTGGATGATGGGTTGGACATGATGATCTCAGAGGTCTTTTCCAACCTGGTCTGGTCTGGTCTGGTCTGGTCTATTCTATTCTATTCTATTCTATCCTATTCTATCCTATTCTATGCTAATTACCAAGCATTTCCACAAATAGCAACCAACAAGGAAGAGTAGTAAGTAGACAATTAAGGGACTGCTGAAGTACATGACAATATGTGCTATGTCATTTTTTTGTTGGTTGGTGGGTTTTTGGCAAATATAGCTTAGTCTTAATTTCTAAGGAAAATATTTGCTGGAACGCAGTAACAAAGCCTCTATTTGGAACAAGTAACTGCATCTGAGTAATAGGAGATCTACTGGGAAACCAACTAGTGTCTGATTTTGGGGGTTTGAAACTATGAAAGGAAAATGCAGTCAAAGCATCAAAACCAAAAAAATCAAAATGAAAGAAATCACAAACCTACCTGGAAAATGCAGTAAAAAAGCACCACTATGAAATCTCAGAATTCTGCCATCCTTTAATTAAAGGATTAGGAGATTAAAGGGAATACTAAGAACTTTTACAGGTATATTAATGGGAAGAAGAAGACTAGGGAAGGTGTGGGCCCCCTCAGAAAAGAAAATGGTGACATGGTCACCTGTGATGAGGAAAAGGCTGAGGTACTTAATAACTTCTTTACCTCAGTCTTCACTGCAAGGGCCTCTAGCCACACTCCTGATGTTATGGAAGTCAAAGCCAGGGACGGGGAGGAAGAACTGCCCATTGTAAGTGCAGATCAGGTTCGTGATCATCTGAAGAACCTGAAAGTGTTCAAGTCCATGGGACCCGACGGGTTACACCCACGGGTGCTGAGAGAACTGGCAGATGAGGTTGCTAAACCCCTCTCTATTATATTTCAAAAGTCCTGGCAGTCTGGTGAAGTCCCCACAGACTGGAAAAGGGGAAACATTGCCCCCATCTTCAAAAAGGGCAAGAAGGAGGAACCAGGGAACTACAGGCCAGTCAGTCTCACCTCTGTGCCTGGAAAGATCATGGAACAGATCCTCCTGGAGTCACTACTCGCTCAAAAGAATAGTGAAGAGGTGATTGGGAACAGTCAGCATGGCTTTGCCAAGGGCAAATCCTGCCTGACCAACCTGGTGGCCTTCTATGAGCAGGTGACAAAATTAATAGATGAGGGGCGAGCAACTGATGTCATTTACCTGGACCTGAGCAAAGCCTTCGACACTATCCCGCACCACATCCTGGTCTCCAAACTGGTGACACATGGGTTTGATTGGTGGACCACTAGATGGATAAGGAACTGGCTTGATGGCCGCACCCAGAGAGTGGCTGTCAATGGCTCCATGTCCCAGTGGAGGCCAGTGACAAGTGGAGTCCCTCAGGGATCAGTCCTGGGACCTATCTTATTCAACATCTTTGTGGGGGACATGGACAGTGGCATTGAGTGCACCCTCAGCAAGTTTGCTGATGACACCAAGCTGTGTGGTGCAGCAGACACGCTGGAGGGAAGGGAGGCCATCCAGAGGGACCTTGACAGGCTGGAGAGGTGGGCACAGGCCAACCTCATGAAGTTCAATAAGAGCAAGTGCAGGGTCCTGCATCTGGGTCGAGGCAATCCCAGGCACAAATACAGGCTGGGCAGTGACTGGCTGGAAAGCAGCCCTGAGGAGAGAGACTTAGGGGTGCTGGTGGACAAAAAGCTCAACATGAGCTCTCAGTGTGCACTTGCAGCCCGCAAAGCCAATCAGATCCTGGGCTGCATCAGGAGAAGTGTGGCTAGCAGGTCGAGGGAGGTGATCCTCCCCCTCTACTCAGCCCTGGTGAGACCCCACCTGGAGTACTGTGTCCAGTTCTGGAGCCCCTATTACAAGAGGGATGTGGAGGTGCTGGAACGTGTCCAGAGAAGGGCCACGAGGATGATCAGAGGGCTGGAGCACCTCTCCTATGAGGACAGACTGAAGGAGTTGGGGCTGTACAGTCTGCAGAAGAGAAGGCTCCGAGGTGACCTAATTGTCGCCTTCCAGTATCTGAAGGGGGCCTACAGGAAGGCAGGGGAAGGACTTCTCAGGATCTCAGGGAGTGATAGGACTAGGGGGAATGGAATGAAGCTGGAGGTGGGGAGATTCAGGCTGGATGTGAGGAGGAGGTTCTTCACCATGAGAGTGGTGAAACCCTGGAATGGGTTGTCCAGGGAGGTGGTCGAGGCCCCGTCCCTGGGGGTGTTTAAGAGCAGGCTGGATGAGGCTCTGTCCAGCCTGATCTAGTGTGGGGTGTCCCTGCCCATGGCAGGGGGGTTGGAACTAGATGATCCTTGTGGTCCCTTCCAACCCTGAATGAAACTATGAAACTATGAAACTATGAAGATAACAAATCTGACTTAGTTACCTCTTTATTGTGCAACAAAAGTAGGGAAGAACAGAGGAATAGATAAATAAATACATCTAAGTATACTGTGACCTAGTTACATAGATGCTGTGCTCACCCATTACATCTGAGAGCAGCTTCCCTAATCCCCAGGCTAAAATTCACATGAAATCCAGGATTTCAAGAAAAGAATGTGGAACTAATTATTTTAAATATATGCACTATCTGTCCCCAAACACCAAATGGGATTAAATTTCTTGACATGTATTATACCTAGTGGGTATGATTCAAAATCTGAAATTTACAGACAGACATTTCAGAGTGCTGGGAATCCTATGGGAATCCTGTCATCCTGTCATTTGGTTATCTGCAACTGCAATGCTGGGCTTTAAGTTTTGTCCTAGCTGAGTTACAGAAAAACATCATCACAAAGTTGTCTGTTGGTGGTTTTTTGTTTTGTTGGGTTTTGAGTTTTTGGTGGTTTTTTTTTTGTTTTGTTTTTTTTTGTTTTGTTTTTTTTTTTTTTAAGAAATAGTCTTAAAATGCTTATTTTTCCAGCATTGGTCTAATTTTCTCAGTTGCCCTTGAATAACAATATTTCAATGTTCCTCTATTTGAGCATAAGGAGCAAAGAGTTTTGGATTGGAGTTTGTTTGTCACCACAGGTGGTGCTCTAATACTTCCAGGGTTAAATGTCATATAAGCTACCCAACTAGGCAAAACTAGCAGACTCTGCAGGTAAGAACAGCTGTGATTCAAAAAGACTCATGATGATGCATTTTGATTTCCATTGTCTTCTGAAAATTAAAAAGGAAGAAAGACATCATGGTTCTAGTGTAGGATCCAGGCGGCCCAACTCATCAGTGTGAGACACTGCCAGAGCAGAAAGGCTCTTTCTCTTAGGGGTGCACACAGCACCACTCTCTCTGAGGGGTGCCTGTAAGTGACCGGGCACATAACTCTTAGTGAGGGTCAAAATAAGAAATAAATGTATCCAGGAGCAACCAGTTCCTTGACACAGAAAAAAATTAGTGAACTTTTGTTCAGTTCCCAATGTTGTGGTGTCAAAGTTTTGAAACAGTAGTAAAATAATTTATTTTGGTTTTTTATTTTTTTTGCTAGTGGAGAATTCCAGTCTTTGTTCCAGGGAACAATACAGGTGAAAAACAAAAGTCAAACCCACTGAAGTATCTCAAGAGTTCAGATTCCATTGTTTCATTCTCCCTAGACAGTAAATAATAGCAGTAATTACTGTGCAAAGTGTAAGATTAACATGGGCACCAGTACTCTAAATCCAGCTCTGTACCTAACTCTCTAAAACCACCTGGCCAATTTTTCAGTTACTTTCAAGTGACAATTGGTGATCGACCTGCTTGCAATAGAAACCTTTTAATCCATAGAGAACATAATTTCTTTGCTAATTTAACTTCACTGACTTTCGTCTGGAATGTTGCCATATGTAAAAATAGCAGTTGGCCTTTTGACCAACAGCAGCTGCATTTTCACAGAGTTGTCATACACAGAAATACCAGGTGCAACAATTAGCAGGTGTAAAAATGCTAGGGAAAACTCAGTAGTACAGCTTTGTCAGCAGCTTTTCAGACTTAAAAAACCAATGGTGCCGAGAACAACGTTTCCACACCTAGTGAAAATAAAAACCAGATTGTGCATGGGTGTTTGACAGTAGTGGGACACAGACAAGGGGTTTAGATGGGAAATAATTCCAGGTATGTAAATTATACGTTTGGTGAAGTTCTATGGATTTCAGTCATAAGGGTACATGCAGTTTACTCTCCACCTCTTTTTATGACTTAGTTGCTAACACCTTCTTAGCTGCTCAGCCTAAAATGAGGCACTGCATTTATATCTCATTTTGAGCCACTCAGAGACACTGGAAATAAAATATTTAACAAGTAGCACTTTTACTAAGGAAAACTTTTATTTCAACTGTGCAATCAATCAGTATTTAGACAGCAGTTTCATAAACATTTGGCATTTAAACTTCTATTACTTTTTGGCATGACCTTGGGGTAGTATATAAACAACCCCGGAGGAGAAAAATGAACCAACACGCTAGATAATGTTTACTAGAATGCTAGGAAAACAAATCAACATTATTAAACAAAATAGTTTTAAAAGACATAAAAAAGTTACATTCAAATCAGGGCAAACATTAGCTTCCCTCATGCAATGGAATTCACAGAGCTGATCCCCTGAGACAAATATAAAATTAATACAATTCAGCTCCATCCTCCATTAGCCAGTCAGCCATTGCTGCCCTTGGAAGAAAATGGCACGCGGAGTGAAAGGATCCAGAACACCACAATATGAGATACATACCTGGCTCCTACACTAGCAATTTATTCACAACTTAAAAAAACCCCAAAAGCCAAACAATCAAAAAGCAACATTTGTATAAGTCAGTTTTTCATATACAGTCAGTCTTTACTGAAAACACACCAGGCAGATGCAATGTGGGTATATACAACCATGAAAAGCTGAGAACTTCCAGGAGCACAGCTCACAATGGAACCAGAGGACCCAATACAGCAAAACCTTAAGCATGTTTTTACATCCCTTTTAAGTCAATTAGAACCAGTCTCAATGTAAATCTAGAGAAATTCCAAAGAAATAAGGTTATGCACATCTGAGCCAAAGTGAATTTGTCTTCTTTTCATACAGGCCGTTTGATTTTGAACTTGCATTGAAGAATAGTATTTTTTGAAACATAGGTTCCAAAATATACAGTTATGTAAATAATATATTTTAAACTTATGTTATTATGGAAAGTTATTCAATATTTCCTGCAGACGGTCAAATTCCTCCACTTTAGAAATTGCTTGCTATTAGCTATTACTAGCTTGCAACTAGTAACAATTGTTTAAGCCAAGAATCACCTTTTTAGCAATTACTAGGTGTACTTCTGCTTTCAATTTTACCAGAACAACTTCAGTAAATTGACTTGTGTGAAATATCACCAGTTACACCTGTGCAGCTCTCTATTTAGATGGTGTGAATGAGAGTTTTGCCCTACAAAACCTGCCAACATTCCCCATGTTAGGAGATAGATATTTCCCTGCGTGAACTTCATTCTGTAATGAATAAAATGAGCAAGAGCTCTTGGGCTTAGGGCTTACAAGTTTTCTCAGAGTAACTATGGTAACTATGCCTCTGTACACTCAGGTGGCAGCAAATGCTAAGTCATTCAAGTTGACTTAGTTTGCAATGAAAATGAGGTAAACTGACTTGAAATTCTCAGCATTTCCTACAGGCTCAGACTGGATGCATGGAGGCTCTGAGAGGTCCTCCATGGTAACTTGTTATCTTACAAGAATCCATTTGCAATGGGAGTTTTAATTATATGAGAATTCTGTCTTTAAATAATAATAATAATAATAATAATAATGTGAAGATTTAAAAACCAACCAAACAAGTTGATTTTGTCTGTCCAGACCATGCAAAATAAAGTCAAAATGAATTAGCCCATGAATGAACAAATGCTCAACTAATATAGGATATTATTTTTCAAGTTTTTCTTACAAAAGCAGAACAATTAAAAAAAAAACCAAAACAACAAACCCACAAAAAAACCAACTGATAGGGTCTGTCCTACACAGCATGCACATTCCCAATAGTCCTAGATAACTCCTGAAAAGTAAGAATACTTTTATTTGTTACAGAGGAAGAAAGTACACAAGTGTAACTGTGGGGAAATTGAGCGTTCTGGTTTAGATCCAGTTCCTGCAGAACAGACATTGCTGCAACTGAAGGGCGGAGTCCACACTTAGAAACATGACTGGCATGGCAAGCCAGTTTCAAGATTTCCTCTGTAAACTTTGATGCTTTTCAATTCATAGCAACTGTAACATTTTTGCTTTCTTTTTAAACTACTAGGGTTGCATATACACTCATTGCACCAGCCATGGCTCGCTAGTCCTTAGTACACTTAAACAGAATCAATTCACATAGTGTAACACTAATTCCACATTTATCTTCATCTTCCAGGACATATTTAGTAAAATTAATAATTAAAAAAAAAATGTGTTTTTTTTTCTCTCCAGGACCCACTTTCTACAGACATAACCAAGAAAAAAATACTGGAAAACCTGAAACCATTCTGCCTGCTGTGTTCTGCCATCCCTTTGTAGGCAAACAGAATGAACAAAGTTAACATATGGAAAACTGATTTCTTTAGACAGCCACAGGTATAAACCTTTAAGAAAATTGATAACTGTAATATGATATCTATAATTACATGTGTTGGCTTCAAGGATATGAAGCATTTAAACTTTGAGCCCAGTTTTGCACTGTTCGATCATGAAGGATTGATTTGGCTGTTGAGTTCAATAGAGAGAGTATTTTCTACACAATTTTTCTGGAGATTCCCTTGTTTACACTGGTGGAGTTTTCAATTGTAAGACAAATTTTCTCTTGCAAAATCTTGTGATAACAAGACATGAAATCTGATCAGAACACACATTTTTTGTTCTGTAGTAATGATGACTGTCACAAAGTAAAAGGAAGCTTATGATTGTAGACTGGGTTCTGGAGATACATATTAGATTTGGTTAACATTAAAATAAAGACGACAGAATAATTCATGTCTAACTAAGCTTGCCTTTATGCTGAGGTAACCTTAAATATCTTTGGTTTTCTTTATTTGCTGATAAAAAGTACCTTAAAAAACATTAAGTGATAAATAGTGTTCTAGGTGCACTGCTCTCTAACACAGGGAATATTTTCATCTCTTTGGCTATTGAAGTTAGAGCATCTATATTAGGTGGAGAAATTTTAGATGAAGTCTGTTTCTCTCAAATTATCCATGGGTTAAACTACAGAGTGGGTCTCTTAAAAAAAAGTTTAGGATTTAAAGTATTTTTCTATAATGAAGGTCATAAGATTATATCTGATTATCAGTACTTACAGCAAAAAAGTCTTTGGAGAAGCAAACAGTTACCATCTGCATATCAGCTCTTTCTGAATGAAACTAACAAAAGAGCCTACACTCTGAAAGATGAAATGTGAAACTTGACACTACAGTTACACATTCTTAATCTAGGTTTGATTAATTCACACTTTACCTAACTAGAAACAGTACTCTTCTGTACACTAAACATTCTGCCTGACAGACCAAAAATAAATCTTTGGTGAAAAGGTTTTCTTTTTCTTCATCAAGTAGATTAAAAAACTGTTCAAAAATATTTTTTTTTTAATACTGTATTGTTGATCAGCTACATGCTGGAGAAAAAAAAATTACACTTGGAAGTCTTTGGAGATATTTGCTGGTATAATTATAAATTTGTTTAAAGGCTCTTATAACAATAAGGTAGTTAAAATTGTAGAAGCATGCAACGCATCTATGCAATCAGCTACTACAATCAAGAAGCCCTATTGGTTTTTATTAGTAACTATACAATAAAATTTATTCAGCTCTTCGAACCTATAGCTTTTAACTAGTTCAATTAATTTTGGACAATGTGTGGCATTCTTCTACAGAAAAGTCTTTGGTACAAGATTAATTTTAAAGCATTTGAATCAACACCATTATTAAATGGTGAATGCATACTGCCTGGTTCAGAACTAGCAAACAGTTACAAGGTCAAGAACTACAGCAACTAGAGGCAAAATTCATCAACACAAACCAGACAGAATAGTAGGGCTTATTGATGACTTCTGACCACCTTTTGATACATGAGGAACAATACAAAAATCAGCCTGGCCCACCTTAAGGGTGACATCTTGGCCCCAGGAAAGTCCATGGGAGTCTGAGAGACTGAGATAGAGCCAGGAGTTCCTGTGGTTGCTTTCTCACAACATAAAGTTTTAAACTTTTTCTTTTTTTAAGTAAAAACATATGTCTGATTTTTTTTAATTTTTTTTTTTTTTAAAGTAAAACAGGGAAAGAGGAGTGGAGAAGAGGACTGGATATAGATACAGGCAAGTTTATAACATTGGATGATTCCAACCTCTTCTCCCTCTCTTCCTCTCTCCTATTAAAAAACAAAACACCATACCCTGTCAGTTTGCTCCACATTTCCATGAGGCAGCTCAAAAGTAACAAACTGTTCCCTGAGTACAGGAAAAAACAACAACAAACCCCTAAAAACACTAGAATAACTTTTAAAGGAGGTAGTATAAAACAGGAATTGCATGGGTTCAAGGTAGTAATAGTACTCACCTCTTTCAACAGACTCTTCAACTAAAGCTCTGGCTTTTTTATTTCTCATGGCAGCCTAACCATGGTTTTAAATTGGCATGTGGGTAAAGTCACTCCCTGAGCTTCCGGGCTAACAGCACACTAGGCAAAGGCAAGAAGCAGGCTTACATCCCAACGACAGCTCTGAGACACACTACGATGCTAGCAGTGCTTATCCGCACTCAAAGCTGGGCACAAATGAACTATAAACTCATGATACAGTTTACTTAAAATATCTAAGAGACATTTAAGGCATCTTTTTGTACTCCAAAGCAATTTATGAATACCAAAAAGGCATAAGGCAAACCTGTAATTTCATAATATATAATGCAAGGCACCATTGCTAAGAAGTACTGTGATACTGGAATGCTCAGCATTATTACCTATTCCGTGACACTCAGGCAGAGCCAGACTGGAAGAGTTGAATGCTTTTTCCTTTTGCCATGCTTTTTAGCACTGACTGTCAATAAGGAGGCAACATTTGTCACTGTGAAGAATCCAATGTGTCCCATAGCCCTAAGGATAGCTATAGACATCCTGTCAGCAGTTTTCCAGGGAAAAGGCACTGTCTTAGGCTTACTGGGATTATGAAAATCAAGAGGTAAAAAAGATTTCACGTGGCTGTATACATGGAAGCATCAACTCCAGTATTCCCAGATTTTAGCATCCTGCATGTGAACCACATTAAATCATTGCATTTTATACTCTGAGGTTTCCTTCTTTTTAAAGACAGAGCTTCAGTCAAACAATCTTGTTTGCCTACCTATACAACTCCCTGATCAATGAGCTCACACACATACACACAATCTAAACATAACTGGAAAAGGAAAAAAAAAAAAGCCCCAAACTACTAGGAAGTTTCAGTTCCACAGCTGAGACTAACTAGAACACAAATGAGGTAAAGCAGTCATCATTCAGAGTTCGCCTCTCGGCAAACTGAGGTAGATAGTCAGCAAAAGGGCCAACAGCCTTCCCTTTGCTCCAGTGACATATTTTGAACTTTTCTTTAGTCAGAAATTCTTACCGTCCTTTCACATTTGTTGACCACTGAACATTCAAAATGAGTGAGTTTTTAAAAACAAACAAACAAACAAACAAAAAACCCCAAACATTCAACAGAAATATGGGATCACCTGCCAGGTTAGTCAGGTTTTCCACAATAAAACTTTGGCTCCCTGTTCATTGTCCTTCGAACAGACATACACTGCAAGAACATCAGGCGTGGCCCTAGGGACGTCAGTTTTGCACTACTGAGTGTATCTGAAGAGGTGAGGTAGGAGTCTGGTCAGTAGCAAATGGCAGAGGAGACTCTGTGCTGTTCTTTATGGCAGGGCTCATCATGTTCATACCCAAGTCACTGCTTACAAAAGGACTGGTAGTAGGAGGGGTGGCACTTGTCACAGAGGAAAGGTGTATCTCATCATTAGACTCGTGAGAAAATCTTCCAGAGTCCCCAGTCTCATGGCTTCCTTCACTGTTGGCTGAATGCTCTGTATCAGCAACAATACCGAATGGCACCTGGAAATTAGACTGCTGGCCAGGAGAGTTGGGGGAGTCATCCTCACTCATCAGTACAGTAGTGCTTGGCTGATACAGACACACTGCCTGGACAAATCTTCTCTGAGGCTACAGAAAAAGCAAAGAGAAAAAGGTTGTTCAGCCTCAGACAAGCTGAGCCATAATTTGAATTTTTACTGCATTGCTATCTCCTATTCTGCCAGAGTGACTCTAACAGCATTGGCTTGGAACAATCTGAGCTTTCCTACAGGAGGTTAAAAAGAATCAATCTCAAGTCTTGCTCATACTTTTCCACAATAGATGAAATAATCCCTTCTAGCTAAGCATGGCTAATCAAGAATGATTTCACTGGAGAGACCTGAATAGCATTTTAAAAACATACTCAGTAGAGCTCTATCCCATCCCTTCATGCATATTCTTTAAAGCATTTCTCCTTGGATGGCAGCAAATATTTTTTTTAGAGGCATCAAAAATATGCAGCTGCTTCTGGAAATATTTTGGAATATGAATTTACAACATGGATATCAAGACTTCCTATTCCTCAAACATACAAGAGCACAATACAAGTTACAGTCCAATAAACATCAGTGGGGTGCCCCATTAGTGTGCATATATATATGATAATGTCCAAGATTTGGTTTAAAACTTCAGTTTTAAACTGTTATTTTTCTCACCCAAATAGCAAATGTCTGCAGTGCAACAATTTCAGAAGCCAGACAATTCTACTCAGATTCTCAGTTTCTTCGGTACTGTGGGTAAATTAATTTCCTTTTTTGGGTTTCTCTTTAGTAAACAAACTTTTAGCTGGCAGACTAGCAGGGGATTCTCTATATTTTTTAAATTATTTTTATTTATAAACAAATATTTAATTTTTATTTATAGTTATACAAAGTCTCTGCAGATATAGCACTACAGATGGTATTGCATAGGCCCAGTAGATGGAAATCCTGCTTACAAATAAAAGGGCCCAAGCAAGAAAGCCATCAGTTAACTGTAATGAATTGCAGTATCTGACAACCTGGGACAGGAAATGAAACTTTAGTACAAGGCAGAACACCATCAACCTTAACACAAGTGAAACTATCCACTTAAAACTCAGACCACTAATTATGCTTTTCCATAAATAGAAAACTGCATATCACAGTGAAGATTGCACATCTCTGCCCATTACGCCAATTACCTCCTCAGTCTTCAACTTCTTAGTATCCTGGAAGAATAGCCACCTTTTCTTGCAGTTAGCTTTTGTGACAGGCCCATAGCTGTTAATAATCAGATCAGATCCTCCCTACAATGGAGGGAGAAATACAGACATTTATTTTAACAAATTACATCACTAAGATATTTGAAAATATTTTTCTACTCCTACCGATTGGCTCCATACTGAAAAGAACGACAAATGAAGTCTTAGTGCTCAGTCACATTTTTGTGGTCTGGTATTCATCTACTGCTCAATACAAGTCAAGACCAGATCCACTGAATCTGGCAAGCCCACAGGTGAGAATCAACAGCTATAATACTGCAAACACATAGCAACACATTCCAGCCACTGCACTTGCTTTACTACTTTCAATGTGACCATTCATAGACATCGTGCTGGTGCCTGTACTGGGACCTGTTTCCATCCCCCAGCTCTTGCTGTACATCCTCAGGGAGTAGCTCCATTCATGCTTGCAGTGTGTACAGAACAAGCCTTAAATCAGTATGTCTGCATGTGAAAGTAAGGCCAGGGTGGTTCTGTCACACTAGACTTCTGGACTGTAAGATTCTACACATTCACTGACATAGCCTGCCACCTGGATTCATGTATAATTTGACCAAATACAAGTTTGAGAAGGGGAAATTACAGTCTGAAAGGGCCTGATAAAGACACAAGACCAGGGAACCACTTGAAGGCCCCTAAGAATGGCAAATTCAGCACAAAAAATAAACTTTCTTTCCCCCCCACCCCTGTTTTGCAGGGTTAGCTCTCTTCATCACAGGATACTGTTGAGACTCAGAGTTCAGAAGCAATGTGGGATTAAAGAGCCAGTTTGATATAGATATAAAATATAACTCAAAACTGAGGACTTAATATTAACAGAAAATCTTACACTTCACACTTTATCTCTGCGTTTCAGGATTAGAATGAAAGTTGGTTGCTAGGAGAACATACTGTTGTGGGGGAGATAATCTGACACCTGCCAATCTCTGAAACCTCTAATGTTGGCCACTACTAGAGACGGAAAAATACTATTTTCTTTAATACCTGCTTAGTGTCATGCTTGACTAGATCATGCACAGGCACTTACAGAACCAAGTGCTGACAAGGACTCACACCTATCTCCTTGGGACTAGCAGAGGCCACTTAGCAGCCCTAAGTCTATGGAACCTTTATCATTTGATGCTGTGCCAGAGCCAGACTCTGCAATCTGCAGAGCACAGTGTAAGACAAGTGCACTGAATCAGATCTTTAGCTGAACTTTAAGATAAGTCTTGAAAATTTGACCCTGGATTGCCAAACTTGTGCTTGACTCATTAAAAAAACCTCCTGTGAATTCATAATGTGCTTATGTGACTGTTGATAGGGACTCTGATGATACAGCAATGAATTCTAAAAAAAGATTTCTGTTTTGCAAGTGACTAAACCTCACAGTACCTTAGCATCGATGAAGCTGTTTCCCACTATCATTGGCAATAAGGATTCTTCATTCTCTGCAATTCCTTCAATACTCTTCTCCACCTCATTAGCACTGGTTAATGAGAGGCTGTTCGGTGACGGCTGGTCAGTGCTTTGCTGAACACGTTTAGGAGCAGATGCTTTCCTACACAGTGTTAAGCAGGAAGAAAATTGACCCACAAGAAGAAAATACAAAAAATGAAGAATAAACTTCAAAGCTATTATTAAACAAGGAGTATTGACATATTCTCGGCATTTACATTTTGTTACGTGATACTCAACTCTCATAGAATTGAAATGTTATTGCTTGTGACAAAAATCACAGCTGCTTCCAGTTAATCATATGCAGTATGCTACAAGCTTATGTGAAGACAGGAATTGTCATGATTAGTAATATTACTTGGAGGAAGCAACCACTAATGATATTAAGACCTTTATACCATGCTACAAAGAGACTGTTTCCCAATCCATATTTTTTCCTTCATGTATGCTGAAAAAACCCTTGTTACTAAAATATACTTCCAGATAGGTTTTGAATTTATTATTTTAAATAACTTATATTTGTTCTGATCCAAAAGTTATGGGCAGAGTCACCGGGCCAGTTTATGCCCCATAGCAGATAATAACAAGACAGATGGAGTCTTGCACCACTTGCAAAGAAACTGCCTCGTGGAACTGCTTTATGTCAGAGTCACTCTTGTAACTCTCAATTTGCTGAGAGTTAAAGCCTTGCAAACCAGGTCTGTGCAGGCTGGAGGGTTAAGCAGGAGAAACAAATGATGTAAAGCAGCATGCTTATCTGACTCAAAGGGGGTTTTTATTTGGAAACATGCCTCATACTTGGTTGTCAAAGCACCACTGACTCACTCTCTGGCTTCTTCCTTCTTTTCATTGGAGAAGGGGCTCAGGTAGAGTAGGGAGAGACAACAAAGTGCTTTTTTTCCACTGCTGGTAGGAATAGGTGAAGAGATAGAGTACTTCAGAGAACTTAGCACTCTTGGAGAAGGCAGCATGTCCCAAGAATCAGGGCATACAGAGAAAGCTCAGTCTTTGACAACAAAAACATACCTGGCTTTACTGCGATAAATTAAGATCAGGACACAGATAAGGATGCAAGTCAAGGCTATGCAAACCCCAACAACAATGCCAGTCATTGATTTCTGGTCCAGATGGTAATAGTCAGCATAAGCTACAGCAAAGAAGAACATAGAAAGGCTTGGTAAATAAGAGTACATACCCTCTGATCCCTGTCAGGAAAGTAACAGGGTTAGAGTCACAACCACAGAGACAAATGCTTTCTTTTAATGAGATTTCTAGAACTCTGTCATACATTTTGGCACTTTTGCAAATACTGGAAGACCAAACAAAGGAGTGCATGCAGCCCTGAGTGGGAGGGGAAGAAAGGACTGCCCCACACCAGAGCTTTCTCCAATCCCTTCCTTACAGAGTACTGCTAGACAAAAAAGGGAAAAGGCTTGAGTGAGCCACTGTCACATAAGACAGTTAGGTTTATGCTTTGACGTCAGTATGTCTATTAACCTAATTGTGAGGCTATGACTTGATGTGCTTATTCAGGCCTAAAATATAACTGCATTCCATGAGCAAGAAAAATCCCTGTGTTTTAATCTCAATTCAATGTGTAGCAACAAGGAAAGGTTACAAGGTTCATGTACCTGAATAATTACTGGCTCTTGTCTCTCCAAATAGCTTTAAAATCTGTAACAAGTCATTAAAGATGATGTGTTCTTTAATTCTTATGTGGAGAAAGTACTGATGTTACCTTAATTTCCACAAGGTAACACATAGTTTCCCCAAATTGCTGTAGGTGGGCATTCTTTGATGAAAATGTATGCTGGTATATCACTGACTGACAGGTTGATTTGGATGTCAGGAATACCAAGTATCAGCAGATATGAAAACAGATTTGAGATGCTGTCCCATCTCTGCTGGGCTGTTTGGTTCTAACTGACCCAGTGCTACTGGCATTTCAAGCTGAAAAAAAGCCTTAGAAGGGTGGCTGTGAAGTTGACATTGACGAAAATTCAAACCAGTTATGCATTCTCATTTGAAAGGCATTCCAACTTCTGAGCAAAAGAATTAAACTGCTTGAGTTGAACTGAGAGAAAAATTCCAAAATGGTTTCATACATAAGAAAAGCCTGTGCTGTTGGGACTGCCTCACATAACAGAATGGTCTACTCAGTTACAAGCTAAAACAAACAGAGAACTTGTGACAGCAGTAATCTAAACATTGCTACTGACTTGTGGAATCTCCTGAATCCAAGCGTTTAGGTCTCTGATTAGACTCTGATGTCTCCTTTGGCAAGACAGTAAGTTCTACTGCATTTGAAAAAGGTCCCTCTCCCACTTCATTGGAGGCTGCTATTTTGATCAAGTAGACATTGCCCGCTACAAGGTTTTCCAGTAAAGCCATGGTCATTGCTCCTAGGAAAAGATTTGATAAACAGTTTCAGTTAGACAAAATCTGTGGGAACAGATACTGCGACCTGCACTTTCTTTCCAACATCACTGATCACTTTTGTACATTTCATACAGGTTACAGAATGAACACTGTGGTTACCTGCTCGTCCCTTCTGTCCTTTCTCACACTGCTTGAACACAGCACACTGTGAAGAGTCAATACACTTCAAAACCAAGAATAAAGCACTGGCTATGATACACAGCATACTAATCCTAAACCTAGTGCTAGCTGCATTTCAGTGTGATAGCATTTATGTTGTGATCATATCTGTGAGGAGAAGCTCCAAGCATTAAACAGACTTTCAGGCAGAGAAAGCAGGATGTTAGACCTCTCTCATGTCTATGGGCCTCTCCTAGATCCACTGTACCATGAATGTGAATGAAAATTGCCATAACAAAATAATTCAGGTTGAGTTTACCAAATTTCAGTTGTACTTGGTAAAATGAACAGGACAGATTTGGAAGAGTACATTCTACCACACTTTCAAAATAAAATTAAACCCTGTTCAGATCTGTGTAGGCTTCCTTGATTACTGTGCATCTAAGCTGTGCTACTAAAATATTACAGAAAATGTCTTTCACACATATTAAGGATTCATTTCCTAAAGTCCCTGAAGGCAGGAACACCAGACTACGAACATAAACAGGACTCACTTGCATTGTCCTTAGACAGGCAAAACTCCTATCAAAGACAGTGAGAGCTTTGCCTGTCCAGGGACTGCAGACTGCTTCTTAAAATTGCAATTCCTTTCTAAAATGCCTATGTTTCTTCCTCCCATAGAAATATATTATTTTCTTTCCCTAAATAGTAGCAGTTTCAAGACCAAATCTATCCCTTGTTCTCTTTCACTTTCTCTAACTTAACTCTGAATTTCAACCTTTCAAACCTATTTCAGAAGCCAGACTTTATAGTATCACAAGAGCATATAAGGTTGTTTTGTTGACAGAGAAGATTATACATTTGGCAAAAGGGAAGCTACTTCAAAAGCTTATTTCAGCTCTTCCATAAAAAGCACTCATTAGCTGAAAGCATTTGAAGTAAAATGTGAGGTATCTGTAACCAAAGGAGCTGTAATATTTAGCACCATCAAGGGCGAAAGGTCACATTTCAATATTACAGGCTCTTTCCCACCAGCTCCTTTCAAATCTGCTGCACTGCTAAAGCAAGCAAGGACTTTGTCCTGATTTACTGCACTCCAAGTGTGTAAAGGCTGCAACTTCTGATCCGTTTGAAGAGAACTAGGGAAAAGCGGGGAGGCAGCTGGAAGACACCTTGCATCACAAATCAGCTGCAAACTGCAGTTACAGTTTCTAAGTCTGCCATGCCTTACAAGCTCAGTCCAGTCAGAGGGTTTTAAACTAATGGATTAAGCTGATGAAAATATTGATACATAAACTACAGCCCATGCTAGGACTTTTACAGGTGGTAGGGCTTGTTTGCAGTTTTTGATTTGGTTTGGTAGGATTTCTAATTTTTCTGTTTGGGAGATTGTCTTTGGAGGTATGGAAAAAGAATGGGATTAAGATTTCACACATTTTCTGCAGAACAAGTTTAGTGTCAAGACAAAACAATGCTATTTATTGTATGGGGCTAGCTGACCAGAATGAACACATTAAGAAAACCAAGTTCTGCTTCTACCTCAAATTACCTGTGGAAGGACTGTCATGGGACTATGGCAGCATTTGCCCAGTTTTACTTCTACATACTAATTTTCTTACATGGACTTCTGCATTGCAGGTTGGCCCTAGTATGTCAGGTTGCCTAAATTCCATACCACAGCTCAAATTCTAACGTATCTGTCAAAATACAGAATCGGTGATTCCAACACTGATTGATAAAATAACACACTGAGATTTATAGCTCTCCATTTCCTCATTTCCCTCCAGCACTTTCAGTATGGAAACACAGTTTAGTATTGATCCTTCAGTGCTGGGTCGACGGTTGGACTGGATGATCTTTGCGGTCTCTTCCGACTGGATGTATTCTGTGATTCTGTTTACTGCTATTGCCATCCTCTCATCTGAAGTATCTAGTAAAATACTTTTCGAAATGCTTTTCAGTTTCACAGCCTGGCTGTGCTGAAGTACATCCCTGAAAGCAATTCAGCCACTTTGCTGCATAGAACAAATACAGCATAATCATCACCCGAATGACAGGATTTATTCTTCAGATATCAGGTCTCTGTAAATTTAGATCTGCTGGTTTCTTTACTGAGTAAAGATTAGTATGAAATTGATCCTTTAATATGGCAACTTTACATCTGTTTCTTTCAACAATTTAATGGGATGATTTTATATCACTGTTTCTTTGAACAATTTTAATAGTGACAAATCACAGGTTCAATCTTCCCCTGATAGTTAGAGCTCACTGATATTTCAGAGAGTAGTTATTTTTCACAAATTTTGCTTAAGACTCATAGTAATTTTGGTGTTACTCTTCACAACTGACCATTCTATTTAAGGCCAGCCCAACAAATGCCATTCTGCTCCAGCAAGGCCAAAGCAGCACTACCACCTTTCCAAAGGGCTACCAGTCCTTTGTCCTGTCTTCAAAATCAGCACAAAGGTCAGCCACAATCTTTGAACTAGAACAGTTCACTCTCACTGATGGCAAAACAAATTGTCACCTCTGAGTGCATCCTCATTCATTCTCCACAGAAAATTGGAAGCCTCACTCTGCTGCCAACTAAGCTTTCAGCCAGGAAACAACACAGAATAACAAGATAGTAACTCTTCCTATGCAATCCTCTCAAATAAGCTACGCAAGCATATGACTTCACTCTGTAACACTGAGCTTCCCTCTTTGGTTTAATAGTTATTAGAACATTATCTATTCTGAACTGCCTCTGTCTGTTTAGGACATTGACTGCACAGTAAATGCCTTTTCCTTTTTTCTGGCTACAGTAGAAATCGGTTCTTGCTGCAGCTCTTCAAATTGTAGGATCATTCTGTAAAGTGCCTATAAAAACCGAGACCATATCAAATCTAATCACAGATGTGACTGAAAATCGTATCACCATACCTGAGCTCCTGTTAGATTAGCTAGCTGGGGCTCAGCAGCAGAATAGATCTAGAGAGTTAAATTGAGTTTGCAGTGCAATTTATTTGGAGTAGGGTAAAGTTCATCAAGCAAACCGAGCTAACAGGATTGGCAATGATCAAGAGAAACATATAAACCCGAACAACCACACTGATAAATTTATTTCTGGAGAGCAACGCATCTCAGAGACTTCATATTTGAGAGAATGCATTTACAGAATGAAACCATCACAATCATGGTTACAACAGAACTAAGATGGATGTAATTGGATTTATGAGACATTTCACTTCACAAGCACACACCGAGCTGCAAAACCACAAAGGCAGCCCCTCTCCCCTTCCATCTGAGTATTAGTTGGGTATTAACACATTATCATCACAACCACAGGAATAATTCTAAACTAATTATAACTTTTACATGAATCTTTATATGAATTTTGCTTACTCTAGTCCAAGAGAGCGGAAAGTAACAAAGCATCTTATAAGTAGCATCATTGTCCAGTTCATAGGTTTATGTTTTCAGTTTACCTTCTCTGTGCAGCACTTGCCATTCCCCAGCAATCCAAGACTTTCTGGATGCATACAGGATAGTATATCGTGTAACGACTGTTTCAGGACCATCGGGTGGCTTCCAGGAAACCAAAGCAGTATCATCCTCTATCAAAGTCACCTTCACTCCTACTGGAGGACCAGATGGTGCTGCAAGAATGGTAACACAATGCTATTAGTCTAACCTAATTTACAGACAATTAAGTTGATCAGAAATTTGTGCAGACCTAAGGGCTACTACTACATCTTTGAAAAGTCATGGAGAACAGGAGAGGTGCCTGACGACTGGAAGAAAGCAAATGTCACTCCAGTATTCAAAAAAGGCAAGAAGGAGGACCCAGGCAACTATAGACCTCACCTCCATCCCTGGAAAGATGATGGAGCAACTCATCCTGGAGGTCACCTCTAACCCCATGGAAGACAAGGTTATCAGGGGCAGCCAACGTGGATTTACCAACGGAAGATCCTGCCCAACTAATCTGATAGCCTTCTATCAAACCATGACCAAATGGCTAGATGAGGGAAGAGCAGTGGATGTCATATACTTTGACTTCAGAAAGGCTTTTGATACTGTCTCCCATAATATCCTCGTAGAAAAGATCAGGAAATGCGGCACAGATGGCTGGGCTGTGAAGTGGATTGAAAACTGGCTCAACAACAGAGTTCAGAGGGTTGTCATCAGGGGGAGAGAGTTAACCTGGAGGCCTGTGACCAGTGGTGTTCCTCAGGGATCAGTACTGGGTCCAGTACTGACAACCCCCCACATCATTGCCCTGTGAACAGGTACATCCCAGACATTGCAGTGTTGATAAAACAAAACTGATTTTTGATTTTCATTGGCCAAGATGGCAGAAAAGCAAACCAGCAGCAAGGGCAGTAGATGTGCAATGTTCTTTCAGTTTCTAAAACATATTGGGTTTAAAATATGTTTTTGTAATGCCTGTGAATCAGCCATGCTTCTTCAGTACATATTTTAAGTTTTTATTCATGTTTTTTTCATTCAGTAGTTGCTAACTGCCTAAGTACCTTTTACATAAAAATTGTTGCTCATTCTTGGTAGATTTTGAAAAATAATTTCACAGTACCAAAACAAGGACTTCCCTGACAGCATTTGTCTGTTTGTCTCTGAGAAAAGCAGTATCTGTATCTCAGAGGAAAGTATTTGTCTCTTGTACAAACAGCTTAAAATTAATAACCGATTTTTCAGCCTTTTTGGTTTACAAAGCTTTCTTTCTAGGACCGTGTGGTCCTCTCCTAGTGCCTTACCTTCTGGAAGGGTAGTATGGTAGACTACTGGACTCCAGGGACTAGAGAGATGGTCTACGTGCAGCCGAACTGCAAATTCATACATGGTTTTTGGCTCAAGACCTTGAACTAACATGTGAGTCTCTGACCTGTACAGATGAAGGAATAAAATAAATTTAACAGCAGCAGTTGCCTTGCAAAGTCCCAAACTCAAATGATATCTCTTAGTCACTGAAAGTAGATTCTCTCTGTTCAAGACAAACCATTTCAAGTCCAGACATGTGGTCTGTCTCTGCTGTATACCTGAAAATGTAGTTGTGCTAACCCTGGATCTCTCTGGAGCACATTATGTCTGCTGTCAGTTGACTTGAGCTCAACTTTTTGTAGAGGTTCTTAGTACATCTAATGCACAAGCATGTCCAAGGATATTATTGCCTAGATCATCAGTATGTATCCCCAGCTCAGCTCTTTCTACTTTTCTCCACTGGACACTATGCTTCAAGCTGCAGTAAAATCTAACTACAACCAACATCATACCTGAGAAGTCACCTGCTTTTGGCTCCACCAGCTATTCCTGCATCTGCCTTTCTGTTCACAGGACAGACACAGGCTGTGTGTGCAACTTCTACTTATGGCCTCTAGGGGATGTCTGCTGAATATTAATATTCCATACTCACCTTGTAGATGTATTTTGTCATTTATTAATTGTAAAATCGATTATACTAATTATAACATTTCAGTTGACTATTTGATCACAAAGTCAGTTGTAGACATTCTGCTTTATTTTGACTCTTTGGGTGAGGGAAAATCTTTCATATACGCCTGGGTTGATTTTGGCTGGTAATACTGAAGTCAAGTTTGAGTCTCAATTTAAAATGGTGTTCTCTGCAGAGATTGCTTTATTAAATCTCCCTTAGTACTTTCATCATCCATACTGCAAAGTCAGGCACCAATATTTGCAACAGTCTCATACTATCACAAGAAGCAGCATTCACTGCCATGCTCCACATTTCATGCTAAGAACTTTATATGGTGATTATACTGTGTCTAATCATGAAGTCAGAAGTTATACAGCAGGGGATGTGTTCTTTGAAGAGAAAACCATCAATATTAGAATGGAATCTATCCTTTAAGACAGCATATTTCTTATTTAGAAAGGTTGAGTAAATCCAAGTATCGAGGGAGCTACACATACATTGGTTCCCTCAACAGCACCCTAGCCTGCAGCATAGGCAATCACAATGGAGCAGTCATATCACCTGGGCAGAGAACACTAAGCCCAGGCAGAATTTGTTCCCTTTTCTATCATTTTGCAGCTCAGGAATTTCTCCTCTAAAAGCAAGCTGTAGTTTATAGTTGGCTTCCTTCTGAAAGGGGTGCCACACACTCAAGAATGTGACGTTCCCACGGTAACACGCTAAAACCCTCAAAACAACTGTTTCCAGTTTTAAACCCTGGGATGGGACTAAGTCCCATCTTTGCCTAGACAAAGGTACATTGTTGAAGACGACCTTAAAATTAAATTAATCTTAGACAGCTAAAAAGCCATTAAAAATGCAAGAGCTCATCCAGGGATCCATCACAAGGATCTCTACTAGAGTATTAAGCCATTCTAGGAACACGTTGTCAGTAACCCAAGAAACAAACAAAGCAGCCACTGGGAAAATCACACAATCCTCTAAGGGAGACCGAAGTTGTAGTAAAAGGCTATTAAGAGCCAGCAGGAAGAGTAAAAACTGAGTGGAATAGAACTGGGAACAGGAAACTAAGACTCATTAGTAGCTCTGCACTTACGTTTGAAGGTAGAGAACCAGAGAAGCATTCTGCAGCCCCACTGGGTTGCAGCGGATTGTGTAGTTAATGACTTGTGCAGATGTGAAGGCAGGCTTTCCCCAGTGAAGGTAGATAGAAGATGAAGTGTTAGCTTTGGCATAGAGGTGGTGAGGAGGTGGTGGCGGTGGCACCATGCGATCACGGACAGCTGTTCAAAACAACAAAGAGGTGTGAATTATTTAGTGAACTCTATACAGATATTACAAAGATTAAGAGACAGGTCTGAGCCCACAGGTTGAGAATCAAACCTGCCCCTGCCCAGCACTACCAGGAATCTGTTTCTAGCTGTTAAATATCCCTCCTAATCCAATACACATCATGTATTGCTTCTGTAGTCCCACTTGTCAAAAACAAAGTCAAAACTATAAACAGAGATGAGGAAGAGAGATAAAACTCTCCTAAGATATATAGTACATCACTAGATAGATGATGCAGACAATCCACTACAGGAGGAAAATGTGCTTGGCAGCTATCTTGTTCCCTCAGCTGCAGGTCATGAACAGAGGAGACTGCCTCATTGCAGATGTCTAGGACAGCACTTATCACTGATATGATCTTTCTGGTTCTTTGGTTTACACCAAAAAGAATATTTATAGGTTAAAAACACAGACCTACTGGGATCTTGAAACAGCTCAGCTCTTAATAAATTCTTCATGCACCCACAACACTTACAGACACATCCTGGAGTGCTGACTGTTTGGTCAGCCTGATAACCTTCTTCCATACTGTTATATGCCAGCAGCCTTACATGATACTTTCTTCTAGGATCTGCACCAAGAAAAAGAAATTATTAGACTCAAGTTTAAAAATAAGAATTTTCAGAGAGTTCTGTTTCAGAGTGAGATAACTGATTCTCCTGCAAAACCTGTCCACCACAGTCAGCAAACTGGTATCTCAATCTTGCTTCTGATGCCCTCAAACAGAAATCAGTGGGAGTGGGATAATTATCACATTTCTGTAACAAAATGACACCTTCACAGCTACAGAGCTAGTTTTAATAGTATGATTCAGCATAATGAAAGCGCTAACAATTTGTTAAACAGCATGAGGTCCAGCAAAAACAACATTTATTTCTGGATAAAGCAGGCTGTAATGAAGCCGGGCAATCAAAGCAAAGGCAGGAAGAGAGGAGGCAGCACAGAAGTAGGAAATGTTTTGGTTCCAGAATCCCAGAGGAGATACACTGTGAAACAACAGTGATTGTTAATAATGCTAACAACTTCCATTTTCATGGGATTTCTTGAAAGCTGTTTCTGGCATTCTTCTCTATGTGACCTTCTGGTCACAGTTTCTAGCTTGAAGGGTCTCCCTATTCCCTTTTCTCTAGCCATGTTTTTGGGTACCCATATTGCAGTTTGCCGTTCTTCTTGTTCTCTTAATGATACACTGGCCTTGCTCCAAGTGAAAAATTACTACAGAAAATTGAGTTAGAAAGGGGCTTTCTGTAAGTGGAGATGGTGTGGGGCACTCACAGGTGGCTAGGAGTACAAATTACCAGGATGGCTGAACTGCTTCCCTGCAGCCTACTTCCTCGTGACGGTATTTGCAACAGATTCCTTTCAAACAATTATTTGAAAGGTGATAGCATTTGCTACTGGTACAAACAAGCTCTTCTGGGTTCAGCTAAACTTAACCTCATTACTGATGTAGGTATTAGGATATTCTCCTATTGTTGTGAACCTATTTCTTTCTATTAAGGTTTGCAGAAGTTCAGATATTATATAACTGTGCTGGTCTTATTTGTTACTTTTATTCCCTGCCCTAAAATACCATATTATCCCTCTCAACATAATCTCTCCTCTTACTCATTTTAGCTGGGATTTGACATGGCTTTTCTCATAAAAGAAACAGGGACACAGATCCCTGACATTTCCTCACCACAAACAGGACTTTAGTTTCTATCAGATCGTTAGCTCCCTCTGCAGTCTCTTCACCAGCAAAACAATCTTAACAATTTCATGTTTCCATAAAAATGGCAAGAGTAACGTCATAGTAATGTATTTGGTACAATCTTTTCATATTTATTTTGAAACAGAGAATCATTTTGTGCTGTAGCTACCAACCTCCGTTTTAAATGAGACATTGCTAGGTAAAGTTTACACCTCTATGTACGTTCATCTTTAAAAGACTGTTCTGCCAAAACCTAAATATAGGTGTGAAAGAAAAGAGGCTCTTGAATTTGGATCAAAGTATTTCTTTGATGTGTTTAACCTTAATTGTAGAATAGGAAAGAGAACCCCATTCCCATTTTTCAAATAGACTTTAACATCACAAGTAGACAATGTAAATGTCAAAACATGAAAAACTGGGGGTTTTAAAACTAAATTCTCCTTTGCTTTGAAGGTTTTTCTCACATTATAGTATCACTTTAACAAGTGACATCAGTTCTTCTTTGACAACAAATTGCAATCACAGGAAAGGAAGAGGTGGATACAAACACGCAGAATGATCTTAAGCATGTGATAAAGGAAAATTTGGTGAAAACTCAGAAAGGTACTAAGATATTATATGTAAAGCACTGAAATCTCTTTAGACTTTGTAACAAACAAAAGACATATGAAAAAAGTGAGGTGAAAAAACACTGAGCTCAACAAATAACATAACTGCACTTCAAAAGTACCAAGCAATTAGAATACACCAAAATCACGTTATGGTGACTTACTGAGGTGAATCACAGCACACGCCTCATCAAAGCAGAACTACAGAGCTTTCCAGGCTTCCTCACAGGCATACAGGTATAGGAATACATCTATACATACACAGGAATTTACATCTACTTAATGCTAAACTGAAATATTCAGAAAGAAAGCCAAACTTTTAAAAAAGGCCATCAAGACATCTTTAAGATGTCATTAGGTTTATGCTGTGGAGGCTGCTATTGATTCTTTCACCCATTCTTATGGAAGGAAAAAAAAAAGAGTTTGGGTACTATTTAACAGACCCTTGAACAGGTTTCACACAAACAAGCAGCATCCAGCCCTCCAAGTGTCACAGTCCATTTTTTTCTTTACAAGTTCCTGCAGAAGAGACCCCTGCTGCATTTCCGCAGGACATGGGATGACAGACATGACAATTTATCATCCTGCCGAGCACCTTCAAAAACTCTGTGCCCTTTGAAAGTGGTCACCCAGAACTGATAACCTTCACTGTGAAATGAAGAATAGCTAAGGTCTAGTGCCCTGCTGAGCTGCATGAGGAGCCTGTGAAGGCTGTTTATCCCCACTGCTTTTCCTCTTTTTCTGTTTAATTTTTTTTAAACCCAAATTCCTCATTAACACTTGACTACAGGGGAAAGAAAGAATAATGGGATGTGGAAGAAAGGCAAAAGTGTAACTCACACACACACACAAAAATCAAATGTTTTTAAAATCACAAGTGTCTTCAACACTCTGCATTTAGAAAAAGCACAATGTTGAATAACACCCATCTTACTCTTGTATAATGCAAACAATTCTCTTTATACAGAAGAACCTATTTAAAAATAGCCTCTCATCTCAAAAACAACCAAGTACCAGTTAGTACCAGTTTAGTAGCAGCTCAGGACATCATAGTTCAGTTAGTAACAAAACTATTTCAATCTGAAAATGATGTCAACATTTTGAAGCCGTCGTGCATTACTGCTGCTATGCTTGAAACCCCATCTGCTGGTATCTTTTACTGAAACAGCAACTGAGGAGGGTTACATTATGTACTAGCCTAGAAAAACTTTACAGTAATCTAAAAGGGCAAATATAAAACCTGTTTAAAGACAGCATACTAAGCAGCAAAATAAGTGGATGTGAAACTGGCTTCACAGATGACATGCCTAACATTAGTGAAGACCAATTCAAAGTACCTGATGAGATGCTCTTCCATGCTGACCACAGCTTCACCAGATACAAAACAAGATAACCAATAGCCAAAGACCTGCCTCCAGTCCCAACAGATACTTGCAAACTATTTGTTTTATTAAGTGCTAGAATTCTTTTTTAATCTGAAGCAGCCTCTGTTTAGAATATTTTTAAGAACTGTTTGTATTGTTTACAGGGCTTATGATCTGATTTTCTCCTCAGTGGCAATCTCACTACAAATCTGGCATAAACACTTTCATCTAGCAGTTCATCAACTGGATTAAGCATTCAAAGCCAGACATATCCTTAGAGAGAAAACAAACTTCAGGAGCTTTCTTATCCTTCCCAGCATAGGTATCCTTTATAGTTTACACATAAATCATTCACAAGAGATTAGGGACAGCATAGCCACCTGGGGTGCTGGCAGTGTTACATTTAGTGTAGACCATCCATGTACCTACACAGCAACAGGAGGCTTGAGAGGCTCAGTAAACCAGTAAACAGGGGAGTTCTGAGGCCACAAGTCGCCCTCAGAACAGACCCAGAAGTAACACATCTTTCCAAAGATCACTGCTATTCAAAAACAAATTAGATGCAGTAGTTTGCTCAACTCCTTCAACACAAATTCAGTTTAAGTAAAAACAAAAAAATCACATCATGATTACAACTCTGCATTTGAATAAGTTCTCTGAAAGTAACAGGGAGTCACTACCATTAACTCTGTCGCAACTGCCAGCATTTGTGTAGTGGTTAAGGTCTCCCTCCCAGATCTCACTTGAACAGGAACAATGTTGTAGCCTATTTATCAGCTGACTGAATTCCTTAAAGCTAATTTGTTTCTGCTATGTTTCGGTTTGGTTCTTTTAGTGCTGTTGACACTAGGTCATTGCAAAATCAAGTGTCACAGCACCTACAGCTTGTTAATAGGCTTTTTTATTACTATTACTTACATTAGTTGGTGGAAAGGATGCACAAACTACAGTTTGTAGAAATCAAGAGGCCAGCACTGGTGTTGATATAAACATGACAATTCATAGATTTTATTACCAGAGTGCCCCTGGAGTACAAAGAGACTGTCTTAAAAGATGTTACAGGCTGCATGTGACAGGCTGGCACAGCTTTACACACCCTTTTTATATAATCAAACCCTGTCAGCATTAAAAACACAAGGCAGAGATTTTGCCCCTGGTAATAATACTTCTATAAAATAAGAGTAGGAAAAAAGCTAACTATGCCTTACATTGATTAATTTCAGATTGTCAAAATAGATACTGTCCCCAAAAAAAAAATCACTAGTCTACAATTTATGTAGGATCAGCCTCAGTTTGTGTAGGTAGGTCATTGGTCCCTGATGATATCACTCTGGAATCCCATATATCCTGTCATTCACTCTCCCATAAACAACTGCAGCCACCCCTGCAGTCAACCCTGCTAGGTCTTTCAGCAGCAAGGCACACAGGGGAGCCTTCCCTTTGATTTGCAAGTCTATGAATAAATTCTACACTTTATTGTAAAGAGATGAGAAGGCTAAACACTACAAGCATGAGAAAACAAACACTGAGATGCACTATCATTTAAAACATTGTAACTTGATTGTTACTTGCAAAATAAATATTACAGTAGCTGAAGCTTGGTAAGAGTCGGTATGACAATAATTTGTGTAATTTACTGTCTTATTATATCTCTGAGATATAGTCTCAGAGATTATGTTCAGCGTCTCAGAAAGCAGATAGGCAGTTCATAGCAGTTAGTGGTGTTACTGATGTAAAACCAGATTGTTCAAGAAAAATACTACAGTACTCTCAAATGTTCCAACCCTGGGTTTGTGACAACTCATTTATTTTCCCAGCATGGAGGGGAAATGACAGCTGTTTATTTGTGTGGACACAAGAAACTGAGTGAAACTTCAAAAACATAATGAAGAATTGAGACTTGAGATTTTGTAGCAGTTCTGTCGCTACACATTTCATTGGAACATGGACACTACACCTGCTCAAAGATATTAATTATTCCTTACTACTGCCATCAGACCTGCTTCTGTATAAATTTTCCACTTCTCTTGCAATAAAGGGGAGAAGTTGCTAATACAAAGCAGCTGTCGGTCAGAAATATTGATGTTCAGATGTTTCCACTTTCTTTTCCAAAACTTAAGATTTAAATATGTTCAAATAGCACACTTTTATTTGTTAAACATGGATTCAACATACTGAGCCCAGCTTTCAAAGACACAAAATCAAATTGTCTAGAAAATACACATACCATGGAAGGCAAAACCAACTCCAGAGATGGTATCTTCTTGTGCCAGAATTAGTTTTAATGTATGTTACTGTATTTCCATGGAATTCTGCTGAGTTACTATCTCAAACTGAGCACTTTAGTTCTTCTGAGGCATTTAGACAAATACACAAAAACATATAAAACACTCTGGCATCATTCAGCAACAGAATAAATGGTGCTTCTGTTGATCCTTACTGGCCTTTGAAATGTATCCACTGAAACCCCAGATTTTGCTGGGATGACTGCTGCAGCAGCTACCACTACGGGAAGGAAAAAGTGTTCCTCTGTTTTGAAAATATTCCACTAAAGGTGACATGGGTAGAGGAAGGATCACCTCTCCTACCAACGCAGGTTTGGTCCATCTGGTAGAGTTATACCTCATTACTGCCAGATGGTGTCCTCATGCACTTCCAGTGAGCACAGCTGGAAAAACTAGAGACATCAAAGATAAAATGCCTGTATTAGCAGTTGAACAACTGAAACCAAAAATGTGCTTCTAATCACTTTGCAGCTGGTGAAGTACTTTTTAATGCAACTACCTCATTCTTGGATTGCACAGACTGAAGTTTTAGGAAAAGTTACTAAGAACAATAAAGCCACTTCCATATTCACAATGGAACAAAAATGCTATTCTCAATACTTCTATTTCATAATCAAACCCCTCTAAGCTTAAAGCAGCCTGACACTAACAACACAGCTAATCAAAAGTCCTAATCCATATATAATTCCATCCTCCCTTCTCAACAGAACACACAAAAATGCAAATGCCCTGATTATATTTTATCTTCAAATCAGTTTTCTGCAAAAGACCAAACTGCATTTATCCCAGTCAGATTTGTCTTCATACATTTTTTTTTTTACTCCAGGTAAATTTAGAGCATTAAATTCAAGTATAAAACCTGTGAGAGCAGGTTCCAAGACCACACTGTACCTGAGACACTCTGGATAACTATTCATTTAGATGAAGCTTATATTGAATATGAAGTGAGGAGTCCTAAATCAAATGTTACACAACAATGTTTGCTGATATCAACATAACCAAAATTCTGGCTTTCTGGCAAATGCTTTAAGGAAAGCATTTGTTTACAGGCTACTTAGGCAAGGTTACAAGAGAGTGTAATATTGCAACCCCTGAAAGCCCTGTCCTTGTTCCCTTCAGCTGCTGCATGTTTGTGAAGCTCCAAACAGCTTGAAAGGAGGCAGAGCAGAGCCAACATGTCAGGGATAGATAAAATTAAGAAAGAATCCAAGGTCAGATCAAGAAAGAACTTCTTTCCCCTGCCCCCACCCCTCCAGAACAGTAAGTCCACCTCCAGCAGTCTTCCATTCAGTCCTGATAAGAGGAGACAACACTTGACAGTCTGGATTTCAGACTAAGTCTTCTTTGGGGAAAGTAAAAGATAAGGAAGTCCAAAGAAAATGGGACATTTTATTCTCATTTGCTGTTGACTCATTAAGTCTGGATACTGAACATATTTTTATACCTGTGTTGAACATCCCCATTCTTAGCACTTTACATGGAAGGAATTGATAGAAATAAAAGCACTGGGGACTCAGTTCACCTTTCTAAAAGAATCAGAATTGTGCAGAGTTTTTAGAGGGGAAAAAAACAACACAAAACCAAAACCAAACCACACACACAAACCCCTGAAAAAGTTCAGTGGCTTGTTGTTCTGAGGAGTTCAGCAGCTAGAAACAAATTCTCAAGCTACATCCAATACAGAGATTTTAACATCTGGGGAAGGCAATGAGAAAAATAGTTCAGTTCTATTCTTGTTTACATAATAATTTATTTTTTTAATTTGAAGTTATCAAAACCACACTACACTCAAAAAGCTGAAAAAATGCTTGCTTTAAGGACAAAACTTCTGTGGCAAAGTGTCCATTTTTAATCTTTTGTGCTGCTGGATTTTTTGTGTAACCTACAGGTCCATTGTTGGGTAGTGGCCTGTCTGGATAGCTCATTGGTGTGGTTTGCCAGGGTGACTGCACTGCCCTCAAGCCCATCCCTTCAACACAATAAACTCCAGATAATTATTCAAAGAGCAGGCCAGCAGCATGGGCTGCTCTGACATCGGGTCACGGCCTTTGACATCGAATCTGGGGCTAGCCAAAGTCTGCTCCAAGCAACAGAGGTCCAGGGGAATTATTAAGGGGGAAGGGTGGGAAAGGAAGAGCACTGAGAAATACTATCCTTAAAAATGTACTTTTGAAGCTAAGTAATGTAAATACAGCAGAAACTTATTAGGAAAATAAGCAAATACATTTCAAATATACTAGAGGAAAGGGAGAGAGAGAAGTGCATCAAGCCAAACAGTAACATAAAGCCAGGAAGTAGAAGGGTGATACAGATTCACGCCTGTTCCCCTCAAAAGCAAGTATTGCCTTCCAGATTTTCAGTACTGATTTTATTTCTCTTTTCTAACAATTGCCCTTTTACCTTGCTCAAGCACATAACATTAAGCAACAAAACGCAGCTTAGTGTTCCTGTTCTATTACATGGTTTTTAATCTTGTGGAGGCTCTGAGCACGTAATTACTAAGCATTAGTACTAGCTTCAGACAATATTTAATTACTTCTGCTTTTCAAGGAGTTGGAATTTCAAGTGATCACACATTTTAAAAAACAACTTTTCAATATCAGACTAAAATAGCCTGAGAGGTTACAGCTCCCCAGCATTTTACAACTCGTGGTTTCTTTTTCAATTTAAAGGTAACTTTAAACAGATGGAACAAAGACTGCCTGTGATACTTGTGTTTTCCTTTGCAAACCAAATAACTGAAGTAGAAACTAAGCAACTTGTTCTTTGTACAACACTGTAAAAGTTTATTTTGGTAGAAACTATAACATATGACATACGTGAATTGATCCAGCTAAACGGTCTGGCTTTCCACGGCTTTGGATGGCTCTCGCTTATTTGTCTAAACCTGAAATGGGTCTGTATCCCTTTTGTAGCTTTGAGCTATCCCCTTAGAGGGCCCCAGGACAAACAACATCTCACACCCCCTTGCAGTAAAAACATCACCTTTCCTACTGCCCACCATCAGTAATAGCAGCTTCATACAAAAAAAAAAGGGGTGGGGGGAGGGAGAGGGCCAGCGAGGTAGGAGGAATTCTCAAAACGCAGCGTTTTGGTCTTTAGGAGACTACAGAAAGAAGAAACCTGTCTAAATGTCTCGTCTTTTTGAAATAAGTGAAGCACTTCTCAAGGATTTTAAGTTTGCTCAATTTCAGGTGTGTGTAGAACATCACCAGGACGCCTGCAACATTTTCAGTCAGCCCCTGTGTTTCTCTTGCGCTTTAGAGAACTGTTAAATTGCACAAGCGAAAAGCAGACGCCCTTATGTTAACTAGCTTGGCTCACCGTTTGCAAAGTGAGCCCTCAAAAACTAACTTGAAAGCAATACCAGAGGCCCGGACAAACACCTAATTTTGATCTTTTGTACTAGTCTTTTCTTCTGAGAGACCTTTTCTTTTCTTGCTGCCCAGTGGAAAGCACATAGCTCATTGGTCCTGCTTTGAAAGATGAGAGCACTGCCCCTCAGTCCACCCCTCAGAGCACAATCACTTTAATGGAATTATGTAGAGAGGCCATCACTGGAAGAAGAAAGGGAAGGCGAGGGGGGAGGGAAAGATTGTCCAAGGAGCCAGCAGAGCCTTAATTACCCTCAGTTACTAGCAGAGATATGTCCACTGAGAATTCATACAGTGGTCCAAATAGGACATACCACCCTATACAACAGGTTTCTTTACATACAGCATCTGACCCATGCACGGGTGACAGAAAACCATTAGTTGTGGTATATTAAGGGCCAATCCCCACAATTAGTGACTCAAACATTACAGCAGAGGGCCAGGAAAAAGAAAGGAAAACAGAAAACTACAAACAAGAAACAAACAAAACCCCAACATGCCCCAGAAAAAAACCAAACCCCCACACAAACGTTGCTCCAAGCATGCCTCAAAACAGGAGTGTGCTATAAAAGATTCTCTTCCATAAGATGGGAGAAACTGAAAATATTATCTCCCCAATGAAGATCAACATTTCAGAATTGCAGACAGGAAGTAAATTACACTTTTGCTGATCTTCATGCTGAGATGAATGCTTCCAGAAAAGGCATCTAAACACAGTGAAGAAAGCAGTCTACCAAGTTTGGTTTAACATCTGTTTAGGTACCAAGCTCTACCATACACACACACTGACATCTTGCATCACCTTACAAACAACACATTTTTCCACAATGACAAAACCAATCTGTTTGTAGCACCTAAACTTTCCCCTGAAGCTACAAAATAAATTTTCTTTCAGAACCAACATTTTCTGCTGGTCTGTCATGGACTGCCATTTTGACCCTTCTGTGCAACAAAATGAAAACACTATCTATCATTATTTGCACTACAGTGACTTTCTAGGAGGTGCACAATTTCATTGCAAAAACATCTGTGGTCTCTTGACTCTTCTCAGATCTCATGCTTTAGAAGTTGTGCTGTTGCAAGCACGACTGCAAGATGCAAAAGTTTCAGGTAGAGCAATGAACAATCTTCTCTTCTCCTTGAGGGAAACAAGGATTGCACACTCAAAACACATTGAAACGGCTACATGTAAAACAAGTCAGTCACGACAAGAAAACAAAACAGACATAAATAGAAACCACCACTATATTTTTCTTAAGGCAAGTACTGTCTGCGTGGCCCATATCCAGCTGCATCTATAATTAGGGCCCAAACTTCAGAGGGAATTCTGTTATTGCAGGTGTCAAGGGTCATGTGTGCTCCTGCTCACAGAGCACTCCCTTTTTTTTGTCAGACACCAGGTTGTGGTGGTACATCTACCAGGCAGACAGATACCTAATTTGCACTGTGTGTCTGCTGGCTTGCTGGCATGCACAGTTGTGTGAACACTGAACTATTATTATAGTCACTTTGCAGATGGAAATAAAGCAACAGCTTAAGGAAGTTCAAAATTTGGCACTCATTTGTCAACTGCAGGGTGGAGGGGCAAGTAAACTTAGAAGGCTGACAAGTTTTATAGTGCATTTGCTAAACCAACACATTTGTCACAGACTGCCAGTTAGCCTGATACACATTTCCTGCTTCTAATATGACAACTCTCATACTTCATTTGCTGAATTAAATCCAGATGCATTAAAAAAGCTTAAAATAAAAGGCTGGCACCAAGCTTCCTTTGTACACTACTTTCAATGCAAAGTACTCATTGAAAACTCAAGATATAATGCTAAACATTTTCCAATTATACAGGTTAATGAGCCAGAAGCAGGGAAGACAGCCAGAAGAGTTCAACCCAAATGCCTTAGCTCATCAGGCGATTTCACCTGAAGTGTGGTGGCATGAAGACACAGGTCTCTGTTTCCTCAGCCATTAAATGTATTGCAGTATCTCTCTCCCTATGTGAACATTCCTGTTACTTCTCCCTACTTAGATGCCTCCTTCTCTACAGCTTTTGTGACTGGTTGCATCTCTGACATTTAGCAAAGATACTTATTTGAATTACATTTAGGTTACGCTATCCCCCCAGTGGTTTGGTGGAGCAGTGTTACTTTCAGCCTCTACATTTTCATACAACACAACCCAGACTGCTAAAACATGCCCTAAAGAAAATTTCCATTTGCAATGATGATAATAGTACCCAGGACCCCACAAGTTCCTTGGCTCTGATACGCACCACTGTTATATTCAATGGCACATTGGCATGGGCCAGTCGCAAGGACTTTTGTGAAAGCAATTTGGACAGAAAAGTTCATTGAAAGGACACAGTAAATAACACTTTGGCACCTGAAATCCTACATCCTTATATTTCTTCTTGAACACTTTCAGTGATCTTAAATTTAGTACAAAGGCCCACCTAGAAGGCCAGGAGAATTTGCTTTTCTGTAACAATTATACTAACTTTTAATCTCCAGAGTGATTCCACCTAAAGCCATATTTCAAAGGCATCTTGTATTCATCTCTTTCCAGGCCAGGATTCTGCTCTTCAAAAAAAAATCCAGCAGAAGGATTCCTCAGCCCATATTAGTGGCAGCAGCTGTGCAAGTTCATGTTGTTATTGCTTTTAGTTAAATAGACATTAATGGTTTATTGGAAGACTATTTAATTAAGATCAAATTTCTGGAACAGTAGTCTTGAAAGCACCATAGATGGATCTTGCAAGTGGTGTAAAAGGAGTCAACATGTGCAATCTGAATTTGGACCTAATATGCTCAGGAGCTCCTATCTTTTGCTCAGAGTAACTGTGTTCTGAGTACCAATAACCACCTTCAAAAGTGCTGTTTAACACCCACACAAAGAAGCATCTCTACAAGAGGAGGAGCTTGAAAGGTTTCAGGCTCCTCAACACTTCTGCTTATCTTTTATTCTTCTGACTGGCAAGACAGAACTTACTTCTTTTACGCTCTGTGTTGTTTTGTAAAGAGAAAAGCGCATTTATTTTCCCCCCACCTGGAAATGTTCAACATGTTCAATGTAAATACTGATCACTACAGGTAAATAGTACTGTACTTTAAAGGAGTAACAACACAGAAAGGTAAACTACAACTTTGCCGAACCTGGAACAGAATTTCACAAACTGTGTCCTTTTGTCCAAGGATGCTTTTCATGTGTGTATTTTCCATATTTATACACATGGGAGTTCAGTCTGGCTTAAATTTTTCCTTCAACTGTTTGTTGTTTGTTTGGTTTTTTTAAGTTAATAACCAAAATCCCTTTTGATGGGAAGCAGTGTTGTTGTTGTATCAAAATATTTGGCCACACACTAGTTGTAATTTAAATCTTTCACTATATCTGCTCTGCTTTTTTTAAGTAGTTTTGTGAAAAGCAAGCACTGGATGCATGTAAAACACTGTATTAAGAAACTGAAAGGTACAGACACTTGGAGACTGCTCATAATCAAGGTTATTTTTATCTTTCCTAGCACATTAAAGATTTAAACCCTAGCTATGTTACTGTCTTGATTGAAAAAGGGAAAACAACTTTATCTTGATGTAATTCTTCTGCATGTGAAGTTTATACAACACCTAGAAAGCGGAAAGCATTCTGACTGATTGATTACTTAAGTAAAATAAACATACAGCAACCTAACTCTTAGCTAGTTATCTTCCTTTGTACAATTAAAAGGGTTTCCCATCATTAATTCAGTTCTACAAGTGCTAAGTTAAGCCCTCAGTTTGATGAGTATTTTAAACCAGCACTGCCCATCACTGCTGCTGAAAGAAGCCAGCTTTCTTCCCCTCACTTTTCAGCCACTTACTCCTGCCACAACCTTGCTTTACAGTATTCTCATTCAGGCCAACTTCCCACCCTGTCCCTGTGCAACTCATGCAAGCACTGACAAAAGCAGCTTGAATTAGCACAGTCCGGTACAAAAGGGATGTAGGGTGATTTCTTCCAAAAGTGCCAGCTTTTGCCACTTCATTGTGTTCTGAGTTGTACTTTGATGAACTCAGAACTGACATCCCAAGGCAACAGATCAAGCCACTGGCAGAACCACTTCATGGTTCCCAGCTGTGGCCAGTTGGTTAGGGCACTATACAACCACCATGAGGCTGTTTCATCTTATGCATCCCAGTCAATTCATGAACCTGAAATCTACCCACACCAAAACTCCAATGTTAGCTAGGAGTTTATTAATAAACAAAGCTTCCCTCAAGGGGGAGCTGTTATGTCACAGACTGCGAAGCTGCAAACTGGAAACACAGCCCACTTGTGGCACTGATTTCAGAGCTGCGGTATCATACTCACAGGTACCCGAGCAACTTCATGAAAATGGTCGTTCTCTTCCTCTTGTTTCAAGGTACCCAGGTCTTAAGGTGGGACAGTGAAACTTGCTGGAATAGCTACAAAGTTCTGGAAGAACACAGCATGTGCTCTTAGCAGAAATAACAAATGTGAGTGGAAATACAAGTAACTGCCTAAAGTGGATTTTTGCCACGCCTCTCTAGGCAGCATACTTCAGCAGCCTTGCTCAGGAGCATAAGGGACAATACAGGCCCACGGGGGAGACTCCTCCTAGCTTTAACAAAGGGTAGATGACCTTTCAGAGACTGATTTGAATCACAACCTAGCTGTCATTTCTGAAGGAGAGGGATGATTATCACTGCATATATGACAGAGCTGTTCCAATCACAACCCAGGCATATCTGTTTACCCTGCTTGGATAACGTGTGAAGGCTTAATACATTCAAACCACCCCTGAGCAAACTTTTCCAGTATAAATAACTGGCAGGGAGAGTGCTACAGCTATGGGGTTTCCAAGGCAAGTGGTTGTCACCAGGTCAACAAAGACTGACAGGAAACTAAGAGAAATTAGTTAAAGGCAAGTGAGAAGCAGTAAGAAGGTGACCAAAAGACATTAGTAGAGAAGAAAGGATAGGTTATGCCAACATTAAAAATTATCATGAAAATAAAAATTAATATAGTAAGAAGTATGCTTCTAATGGAGAAGAACTAGTCTAAGAGGATCAGGAAGCCAGAAGATACCAAATTTTTCTCCCAAGAGTTTCTATATACACATGTAAACATAGACACAGAGCTAGGCAACAGGATGTGAGCACATCCTTCCCTGTGTGTTAAAATATACAAAGGAGAAAATGGGCAGTTGATGAGTAGATGGAGAGTAGATGGACTACTACAAGGTATAGCAGTGCAACACCTACCCATCTGCCTCTCTTCCCCTATGTACACCATCCCACCCTTCTGCTTCTAAACATCTCCAGCTCCACTGCCTCAAAGAAAGCTCTGGGGTCTGACATACAGACCACGTTTTCCAGAGACATTTGCATACTGTATTTTATGTCTCTGGTTTCTTTTTCCCCAGGATGCAAAGAAATTACAGGTTTGGAAGAGAAATTTCACAGGAAGAGCTGTTTATTCATGCAACCATAGAATTGATTCAGTTGGAAAAGACCTCTAAGATCATCGAGTCCAACCATTAACCTAACACCACAATGGCCATTAAGCCATGTCCCAAAGTGGCATGTCTGCATGTTTTTTGAACACCTCCAGGGATGGTGACTCCACCTCCCTGGGCCGCCTGTTCCAATACCTATCTGCTCTTTCAGTAAAGATTTTTTCCTAATACTCAAACTAAACCTCCCCTGGTGCAACTTGAGGCCATTTCATTCCAACAGAAAACTGTTTTGTTTTTTTCTCCACTTCCCACATACCTTCCCTTCATTCGCCACAAAAGTGTGAGTCCAGGCAGCCTGGGAAAAAAGGAACATTGGCTTTTCCACAATTGTATACTTTCCCAAAATAAAAATATGCTTCTGCTAGCAATAATGCCTTTATGCAATTCCAAGGTGTTACTCCAGGTAGGAAAGCTTCCAGAAAACATACTAGCTTAGCTTTAGAAATGCATTTATTTGCCACTAACAGAGAATTTGCTAAGAGCCTCTCCTATTACCTCTCACATACAACTATCACAACATGGTAAGATGACTTTCAGAAGTTAATTAAAAAAAAAATCAGGCAAAATTAAGTTAAAATTGATTACAATGTCTGGACTATTGTTAAACAAAGGAAGAAAATAATTTAAAGTAAAAAAAAAAAAAGGGGGGGGGGGGAGGGGAGGAGGGGAGAAATCTAACTAGCCCTGTACAGCAAATGTTTTCTTCTGTCCACTCTGAAGTCTCTTTCATGTGCTGATGGTGGCATTTTTTTAAACTCTTCCCCTTTGACTTACTCAGACCTTTAAGGACCTCACACATCTAATGGTTCCTCACATTCACCAAGAACAATCAAGAAAGGTCTGGGGGTTGACATGCAGTATGATTAATGGACAACGTTGATTTAATTTCCTATAGCAGGAGTTTTCTCTAAGCTTTCTCCAAGGAGCAGTTTCTTTGCAATCCAGGGCTTAAGTATTTTACTAATGAAGTCCAATAAATAGCAAATTAAATAATGCTGTCTCCCAGAGACAAATCCTCTCATTTCAGGGGGAAAAAAACCCACAAAAAACCCAACCAACCAACAAGAAAGAAAACAAAACCAACAAGAAAACCCACAAATAAACCCCCACAAAACCAGAAAACTGCTTCAATGAATAAAAGCTTCTCTATCAGGAAGGTAGATAGTTGATGTTGGGGGTTGTGTGGTTTGGGGCTTTTTTGTTATTTTTGTTTAAGCAGCTAGAATAATTATCTGGTCATTCCTGCCACTGTTAACTCCTTGCCCTTTTTACTTTTCAAACAGGCATTAGCATTTAATTTCCACATCCCAGAAAACAGTCTTTATTTATTGCTCCTTTTTACATTAGAGCTCTTACCATGCATGCTATTAAACTTTCATTGTGATACTTAGAAACGTTTCCAAAGCATTTTGAGGGGGGTTTATGTAAAATAATTTACAACTTTCTTGACGTAAGTGATCGATACGTCCTTTTTATGAAGCAAATTTTAACCTTTAGCTCCAGCAAAAGAACAATGAAACAATATTTGCATACATCCTAACTGTTACTCAATCAACATGACACAATTTCCCAGCTGAATTCCCACACAAGTTTAGCTTTAAATGGTGGAATTTCTACCCTGAGAACACAGAGTGGCAGAGAGCATTTCCTGTAAGAGTCTAATCGCTTTCCCACCACTGAAAATTTTACCTTTAGATATTTTGAAGATAACACATTTTACTTTACTATGGGCTGGAAAGCTATCTTACCAGAGTACAAAAAAAATCTCCTCCAATTTTCCAAGGCTTTGCAGCACCCTTGATTCCATTTTTTGGAGTTATGACACAACTAGTCTCATGCCCTGAGAGAAACAACTGCATCCGGATTAAGTTATAGGGACAGTTGATAAAGAGACAGAAAATCTCTCAATAAAAAGGGCAACAGCCCTCTGTACTACTGGAGTGGGCCCATGAAACACAACCTCTTTTGTTGCCTTAGTAAAGCCTGCACCTTTACATTTTTACCTTCAAGATTGCTACAAGGCAATTCCCACGAAATAACATTTCCCTCATCCCAACAGGTCCCAACATCTCTTTAAAGAGTCAAGCTAATGGTCTTAGCACTCCATTTTGGTTTTTGAAGTACAGTACATTCAATTATTCTTCTGCTCTTGCGTATCTCTGCACTATGTCCTTCCCCCTTAGAGAGCCACCAGCTTGGGAAATTAGAATGAATTACTGCAGAAGTCAAGGTATGTTTAAATGAGGATGTCAAGAGTATTTTCCTCAGAACTGGAACATTTCAGAAGTCACATTCAAGAAAGTTACACAAAAATATGCTAGGCAACACTTCTGACACACAATCTGCCTGTTTCTGAAAGATCTTAACTGTCTAAGGGCAAGAATGAATCTTTCTGACCCAAGATGAAGTTCTTCACATGTAGAAAAAAACACACCAAACAAACATTTTCCATGAGACTTAGAGCCGTTTCATGACTCTGCAGTTAATTCAAAGCAAGCCCAGAGATCACTCTTAGTAGGTGTCTATCACATGTAACATTTTAATCAACACCCAAACCAGTCATGCCGGTAATGCAGATGTCAGATTTCAGTGTTCCAGAGCACACTGGAGCTGGTTACTGGCTAAAACAGTAACCTGCTGAGACGTTTGACAATGTAATTTAAACTTGACAAACATTTAACAAAGCTTTCCATTACAAACAAACTGTATCAAAATAACATTTACTTTGAACAATCAAAACCAGGGGTGAAGAAACTGTGATATAATTAAAAACCATAAAAATCAAAACTTCCTCAACAGAGGTAAATTTAAATGCTGTCAGAAAAAGTACATGACAAGATAAAAAAAAATTCAGTGAAAATACTTAATTATGGTCCAAAGCTGCAATGTTGCACACAGCAAGAGAAATAATGGGAGATCTGCACAGAAAGGAAGGCATTATGTTTTTACAGATGTGGCACTTGAACTGCATAGTAAGTACGCTGCATTAGCAGCTGATCGTTAACTGGCCTTTCCTCAGCAAATCTGCTCAGAACAAGCTGATATTCATCTAGGATTCCCACTCAGTCGTGTGTAAGAGTGCTTACATAAAGCTGAGCCAAAGATACAGTTGCTGTAATGGGATGCCATGCCAATAAGCACAACAAAGGGCCACAGTTATAAACACAAGCTTCTGCTTTGCTCGGTAAGAATTCAGTTTACAACCTAAGTGAACCAATTTTTCATCTGAACAGAGCAGTCCAGTATTTTCCTTCCAGAACAGAGGCATGAACCAAGTCACCAAGCCTGTGTATCAGTTTGTTTGGTCATCTCATGTTACTATATTTGTGCTGTGCAACCTCTTGATAATCCCTGCTTGCTTGTCCTAGTACACGCCAAGCTGCACATGGACCAACAAGCCCTTGTGCAACACTGCACGAGGCAGAGGGTTTGATTCATTTCTTGCCTCTGACACCCAACCTAATTCTTGTACAAGCAAGAATAGTAAATCTGAATCTGAAAGGAGCTCTCTGCTATGAACAGAGACATTACTAGCACTGACATGCATTTGAAAGAAAACATTTGAAACTGAACATGATGTGAGTTTGTAAATTCTAACAATAAAACAAAACAAAAGTGAATTTGATCTCCGTTTACACTTGCAGCCTGTAAAACACAATATGGTTCCTTGTATGAAAGAGGTAAAAGCTTATCAAAACAGCATTTGCTTTGATATTTTGCAGGTAAAAATAGCTACACCCCCACCCCTCCTTCTCTCAACCTCTCAGGGTTTCTCTCTCCCTCCTTTTAAATGCTGAAAGAAAAGAAAGAAAACAAAGAAAAAAATACATGCAGATATACCAGGTCTGCATTTGGGAGACAGGCTGTTTCCAAGTGGTGACAGGAAGGAACGTGTCTCTTGTTTACTGGTGTGCAGTAGAAACACACTGTCACACCAGGACCAGGCAAGAGCTCAGGTTTGTTAAGTACAAACAGAGATAAACTGCCATGTCTGTGAAACAGAAAGAGGTCACAGCCAGCTGAGAAAGAGGGGGCTTTTAAACATGCCCCGGCTGCATTTAGGGCTTTTGGTTTTATTACTGTGCAATATGACCAATTCCTCCTCCCCTCTCTCAGCAAATCCCTTATGTTTTAGCTGATAAATAGTAGTAGCAAGCTTGTTACATACAATCAGGAGAATTGACAGATAAGAGGTTTAGTTAAAGGATGTAATCAGCATGAGTAAACACTAGACCAGCTCCACTGTAAGCAGTGGAAATAAATGATAATATTTGTCCTGGTCACCTACTGAGCTATTAGACACTTTTCAGTATGTGACAATGTAAATATAATGGCTGCAGTACATACAGCATACAGTGCTATCATCTGCCTTTCCAAGCAAGAAAATGGAGGTTTTAATTGATCTTTCTTGAGAACTACAGTAATTCGGATCTTTTATTTTACATGAAGACAGCTGCAGTTTGTTCAAATCCGTATGTCATTAGCTGTGACTGTATGATCTGATGTGAAACACCTCAAGCAGAAATAAAGTATATCTGTAGTACTACTTTATATTTTATTGAGGACCGATGACTATGAAATCAAGAAAAAAATGAGTGTTGAGGGAGAAGATCTATGTTTCTTTCACATCATTTCATGAAACCCTAGGAATGCCTCATTCCTTGACTTTGTATGGGAATCTCCAGTTACATTTCCAAAGTAACTTATAACCAAGAGCAATATGAATTCCCACATACTTGTATCTGAAAATTCTGGGATATCCCCCAAAAAATATTGTGTGTGCAAGACTACATTTTGACACCAACAAGTGCAAGTTGGAGCATAGAACTGGTTCCAAGTGAACATAAGGAAAAACTTCTTCATTGTGAGGATGATGAAGCACTGGAACAGGCTGCCCAGAGTGGTTGAGGAGTCTCTTTCTCTGGAGATATTCAAAACCCGCCTGGATGCATTCCTGTGTGACCTACTCTAGGTGATCCTGCCCTGGCAGAGGGGTTGGACTAGATCTTTCAAGGTCCCTTCCAACCCCTAATGTTCTGTGATTGTGTTCTATGAAGCTTTCCCATAGAGTTTGCTGTCTTTCCAAGCCTCAAGAGGAATTACCCATTTTTTAACATTTTATTAATGTAAAGTAAGCAGATACCCCCTACTTCATGGCCACCAAATCACTTGGCAGTTTCTGCCCTGTCACCTGCAGCCTGCAAGTGCTCCAAGACCTGGGGAGCTCCTCAGGCTTGCATCTTCCAACACAGGACGCTCCATTCCGCAGATTGTCCTGGGGAGGGGCCTTCATCAGGGAAAGGCCAAGGTATGTGGGTTCCTAAAGCTCACCAAAGCCAACAGACCAGTTTTTCCATCCCCTAAGGTGTCTAACCTGAAAATGGTTATTTACTGCAATATCATCTTGTATGCCACAGAAAGAAAAGAGCACCTAAGGTAAGCACATCCCTCCCACAACCTGTTTGCCTCAGGGTTTCATGTGCATTTAGAGAGACCCCAGGTTAGCCTTGTCACTGAAGTGCAACTTTCCAAAATCCTCACTGCAACTAACATCACTCAAGGTGGTACAGCTCCCAGACAGCAACTGTAGAGAAGTTAGCAGAATGAATACTTGCTTTCCTCCCTCCCTCCAAGCACAAAAGGCATTAATGGGACAAGAGCATGTTGCATTCCCCCATCACCAGTGGCATTCATTTAATTATTAGCATAATAAGAACGGAAAAATAAAAAGAGTTCAGAGAAGGACACCTCCAGGCAGCTTGAAGAGCCACCAGTGCTCTTTGGTGCAGCATCAGAGCTGATCTTTTTTCTTTTGAGTTCATTATCAAAACAGTTGAGTTTGACTTTATTCTCCCCAAACGCAGGTTCCAAAAAGAGATTTGTATCAGCATTACTACCTAGTTATGAAGAGCTCCTAGCTTCAACAAACCACAGAAGCTTCAAATAGCTTTTTCTGAGTTATTGACTTTCTTTTATAGGCTCTGCCTTCCTACAGCTTCAAACACAGTGAGTTGTGACAGGCAAATAGTCCACCTAGCACAGTAGTGAGTACTAACAGCACTGAGGCAGAGACACTTACACCCATGCTTAAAACACTCTTTGAAGAAATTAACTTGATAACATTTAAGCTAGGTGGGTGAGCTTCTTCGGACACTCCTCATTTCAACTTTCAAGCTATGCCAATCCTTCTCCGGCTGCCCAATGAAAAAGTTCCCAAACAATCTTCCACCAACAAAAGTCACTTCAGCTTCTGAACACGGACTCTGAAACATTACAGAAACTGAACCTGTACCAGCAGACTCATCAAGTCTCAAAATGAAAGACTTTCTGTTAGAGAAAACTTTCTAAAACAGGAGGATGCAAAGAAGGAATTAAAAATAGAGGCAAAAATGCATGGTATGCACCCAAGGGTCTGCTCCCGTGGCAAATTCATGTATAATGGAATGGCCTGCTGTTGAAAAATAAATGTCAAGACCTTTAACACAAACAAGTGTGTATGTGAAACTGTGGATATTTATTTTGACAATGACAGCCTTGAGTGATAAAATCATTTAATTCTATTGGCATGGTGACTATCATGTTAAATACTCCAGTTTTAAAATATACAGAAGCAACTGGGTAGACCTACACTGGAGTAAGAGAGGTCACTTGTCAAAAAACATGGTAGGAGTCAACAAGAGATTAAAACAAACACCATATATAATAGTATTGCTAGAGTTCATGTTCAATCATTTTTAACTTGTTTTACACTAGCATTGCTGGTTCTGCTTTACCAATCACATTTTTCCTCCATCAAGAGTCCTGGAGACCTTTGCAACTCATTTACAGTAGCTACATCACTGCTACCAACACTGCTCATAGTATCAATGCTAATGTTCTCTCTGCTTAGAGAATATTATGAATTCTGACTTTGTGATGCACCTCAATTGCCACAAAGTGAACCATCTTATTTAAATACACATACATTTCAATATACAACTGCTAGTTGTACCAACATCTGCAGAAAGTGCAACACAAAGACATATTAACATGCTTCTAATGTCACTAGAAGTCTATCTGCAGTCTATTAACTGTGCAGGAGAACCAGGAATGCTAGAGCAGCCTTAAGTCATGACAAACTAAGACATGACGAGGGAGTGGTTGGAGGCCACACAACCTCAGTGGCAACAGATAATGCATGAGAAACTACTCCATCTTTGCCACTGTACCTAATACTATTAGCATGTTCTGCCAAATTAGGAATAAATTTTTTTATTGCCCATGTTATCCTTCATGTATGAAACCAAAAATGTTAAAACACACCTTTCCCCCTCAGGTTTCATATTTGCAATATTGAACTAATTCCTGTAGCTCATGATAAAGACATTTATTTTAAATCCCTAGTATAGTGTCCTAGGGAGATGCAAATGGATGACAGAACTGCTCAGGTCATGAAGATTGAGTTTACCTTAGTCACAAAAGCTAGATCAGTGGTTTCCCTTGTTTTATATCAAATTCTAGCAAGTAGGACCACTTTCTTACAAGCAGTGTTTTAAACCTGAAATGCATAAATAAAGTAACAAGGCCCAAATGATTTAGATGATTCACAAGCAATAAAAAGAAGAGCAAACCAGTCCCATCTTACTGCGTGGATATTGCTACAATCTTTGTGGGTTTACATACTGCAGATACTTTTACATGCTATACTCTCCACATGTGCAGGTGCCACAGGCAGGAAAGGGCTACTAGTGTGCTGCTTTCTAAGAAATCATTTAGCATGCAGAATTATTTCAAACAGGCAGCTTCTGGATGGGCAAACACAGCAGTTGGACTGGCACTGTCACTACAAGAAACCTGCATAAACTTTCCAAGCTTAATCATAACTATCTTAGCAGTAACTATCTTAGTAACTATCTTAGCAGTAACTATCTTAGCAATGGAAATCCATGACCTAATCAACTTTCCCACACCAAGTGAATCTTTTGTAGCTGTAGCAATGAGTGGCTTTTTCTGCAACTGGCAAAGAAACCTACACAGTAAAACTTCTATGTGATACATGTTTCAAATAACTCAATACATCCAGTTTAGTAAAGAAAGATGACTTCTACTGGAGTTATTAGAAATAAGTATTCTTCAACAGACCTAACTTCTGGCATCATAAATTATGCATACATAAAAATAAATTATGGCAATCAGACTGTGTGGAATGTATCATGTTTTGGTCATATTTGGATACTGAGAATCATAGTAAGGGATAAACACTCAACACATCACAAGCCCCATGACTGAATGGTTCACTCAAACACAGCAATTCTTCCATGCCCACACTTCTAATTCAGTTAACGATGTGACTGCGTGAAAGTTGTAATTTCCCAACCACACTTTGCTTTGTTTTCTCCTCTGCCTACATGCTTACTGGAAAGAAAAGACAATTAAAAATCCACACAGATAATATACATTCTAACATAACTATATAAAATAATATTTTCATATGAGGAGGATTAGTGTACTGAGAAGATCCATATGATGTGGATCACACAGTTACTAAGGTTGCATGTGGCTGAAATCACTGCTTTTTAACTGCATATATGTCCTAAAACACACATATTCACTGCATCCTTTTAACCCACTGCTCTTTTGTCTCAGAGCTCTGTTAAACAGTCAGCTGCTGCCAGATGCTCTGGCTAGAGATGGTCACAGATGGTCAGTTGTCCACTTAACAGACCATAATGCTCTCCTCAAATCTCCCTTAAAATAGTATCTCTGCTGTATGCAGCAGATGAGACTGTCTAAGCATGGTCAACAGGCCATTTGACCTAGTTAAAACTGCAGGTCAATTTTGACAATTTAGTCAACATTCATTCTCCACACCACCCTCAAGTAAACTATCGAACACTACGTGTCAAGTCCTATAATTACTTTTGCTGATTACTTTGTAGATCGCTTCTTTTTATGATTCTATATGTAAACACAAGCACCTTCTACCTCGGGAAGATACCAACACATCTCTACTAATGCACATTGCAAGCACTACAGGAAGAAACACTCAGGTGAACAATGGAAAGAGTCAGCAAGCTCTGTTTCCTAATATTTGTCCAGCATACACTTACCAGCACTCTTTAAAAATACTGTAAAATAGCAGCACACACAAGGGCAACTCGCTACTACAGTGAGCAAGAAGTGCCTGTTGTACAGTATAGCTGAGACAGGGCTACAAATAACAGAGAAATAGGCTAGAAATACTAGAGAAAAATCATTGGTGTTTTGTATTAATCTTTCACTGTTACTACATTAGGCAGAGAGACAACCTGAAAAAATGCATATTAAACTGAATTTTAAGAAGATATTTACTAGCAGTATTTATTAAGTGTAAGTTCTGCATCTTGTGATAAGGAGTTGAGTGTCCTTCTTCCAACTTACACAAGATTTAAAAGATCTGGTATGGTTTGGGAGAGGATTATTTCAGCAGCAGCCTAACTCAAGCTTGCAAAGCTTATCGCAAGGAAAGTAGATGGCAAAACCTAATGTTGTTGCCTTACAGGTCTAACGATTTAAGCTCTCTAAGACACTCTTGGACTTGGCTGTCTTCCAAAAGAGTTAAGAAATATTTTTGTATACTCACCTAAACCACTGACAGTGTACTCAAGGTCACTGGCATCCAAAAGAATTGGTCCATTCTCCTGCTGGCCTTCCTCCTTGTAATACAACTTGTAGCCTTGAATGGCTGCAGTGTCCCCAGAGTCCTGCTGCCATTGCACCGTAATGGTTGTACAGTTCATTGGCTCCAAATGCAGCTCAGGAGACTTTGGGGCTGGTTTTGGAGAAACAGAAACACACATAATTTGCTTTATTCTAGAAACTACTCCTTTTCACACAAAAATCTGGGTGTCCATCAGTCCAAAGTTCACTCAAGACTTTGAATCTAGCTTGTATGTGTACTCACATAATTATTTCTATATTATGATGCCTGACTCCCTATCTAATCAACCTATTTTGGGATAAATCAGAATATAAAACTCCAAAGACACAAGCCCTATGAGGAGAGGCTGAGGGAGCTGGGATTGTTTAGCCTGGAGAAGAGGAGGCTCAGGGGTGACCTCATTGCTCTCTACAACTACCTGAAAGGTGGTTGTAGCCAGGAAGGGGTTGGTCTCCTCTCTCTAGCAACCAGCACCACAACAAGGGGGGATAGTCTCAAGCTGCACCAAGGTAAGTTTAGGCTCGAGGTGAGGAGAAAGTTCTTCACTGAGAGAGTTGTTAGTCATTGGAATGGGCTGCCCAGGGAGGTGGTGGAGTCACCATCCCTGGAAGTGTTCAAGAGGGGATTGGATGTGGCACTTGGTGCCATGGTCTAGTCATGAGGTCTGTGGTGACAGGTTGGACTCGATGATCTTTGAGGTCTCGTCCAACCTTGGTGATACTGTGATAAAATCATCTCCTCTTCTGAAGTGAGCCAGAGCAAATGTGATTAACAGTAGTACTACACTGCATCAAGTGCTACTCATTTGCTAGACCAGTGAAAACTCAGTGAAACCCAGAGTGGATGGACATGGACTACAGCTAAGAAATAAAATTACAAATTCAAATCTACACCTTTTTCAAGCTATTAATGTAAAATTGAATGCTGTTTTGCATGACATTACTAACAATGTAATCCAAAGCACAATTATAACAACTTAGACTTCAAATATCAGGACAATTTGCATATTCAAAACATGTGCATTTTATTTGTAGTACAGACATACATACATCAACTCCTATCCTTAAGTGCCTGTACTCACCGATAATGTGCAATGCCCCAACTTGCAGAAAGGTATTTTACACTGAACAACAGCAGGGTTTAATAAGAGAAAGCTGTGCTACCATTGAAAATGAGTCTAGAAGCTGAAACATTTGAGCAACTCACAAGTATGAATAAAAGTTCCCTGCCACCCTATCAACTATGGGAACATCAACACGTGGAAAGACTCAAAGACTAACACCAAAATAACGTATCAGCCTTTCCTCCTCCTGTGACATATAAGGCCATTCATAAGACACGTTACTTCCTCTCCAGCTTTTGATCCTGAGCCTATGTATTAACTACATTTAATTTATTAAAGGAATCGGAAAGTTTCACAGATTGTGTACAGATTCATGGTTAGAACACTATGCTCTAGATCAGCAGGAACAAGAACATATAATGAGAAACCCTATTTTGCATCCTTGCACTGCCTGTCAAAGAAAGAAAACTGTAGCCTTCAGATGTAGCCTAGCTGATCCCACCTCTGGGCTGCTAGGATTGTTAAGAATTACCTTTCACACTTGTAGCTTTGGGAGTCCGGTGGGAAGTCCACAAAGATGCCTCTCCCCAGCCAATCCTTGTTGCAGCAGTGATACGAACCAAGTACACACTGTCAGGCCTCAGGCCTTCAAGAAGATATTCATCTGAAGTACCAGGAAGCTCCAAGACTTGTATTTTGGTCTCTGTGCTGAGACGGAAAGACAGACGGTACAGGACCACCTGACCTCTCCTGTACTTTGCAGGAATTGGCAGCCAAGAGATGAGAATATCTGTAGGACTCCTGCTTGTCAAACTAATTTCAGGAGCTCTTAAAGGAACTAAAAAGGGAAAAAAAAAAAACAAAAATCTTTTGAGCAAGGTGAAGAGATGGGAAACTCTTGTCTGACACCTAATGGTGCCAGTAATGTAAGAGTAAATAATCCAAAATGGTTTGTAGATTCTTGATTATTTTAAGGTTAACTTGACACTGTTCATATTTCTCACTTTCTGCATGCAGTATAGCCTTAGCAAGCTCCTTTCTTTAAAACACCCAACATCATCTTCTGTTACAGCTTCCAGCAGTAACCAAAGGCAATCAGCACCTTACTACTCTAACAAAATGACTGTTAAGAGTTAGATGCAGCTGCTTAAAGAGAAAGTCTAGACAACAATCTGCTCCGTTGAAGTGCATGTCTCTTCCACCAGTCATGTAATGAGGGTAGTAACTCCTGGCAAAGAGACAGGCAGACAACTGGAACTGGCAATGTTCCATGCTGCCAAAGCTTAACCCTGTCAGAATTTATTAATCAGTTCTAATGAACTATACTAAACAGTTCATTGTTGCTATAATGTTCAGATTAGTTAAATTGCTGCACAGAAGTAAGTCAGTAGGGTCTTTTATGAAATTCTGATTCAACTAGAAATCACATGGGAAAAAAACACAAAGAAAAAATGTTTGGGGTTTTTTTGGTATAGCTATTTTTTAGTTCTAAATTTTCCTTCAAAATTTGCAAAAGGTGTGGTGACTGCAATTTGACTCACGTTTCAGGTGCCCAAGAGACAGTCACAGGGTCTAAACCCTACTGTATTATCAAATTCTCAACACTGATGGATCTAGAACAGTTATTCACCTGCTTTAATGAAATGTCTTTCAGCATAGAAAAAGACACTGTGTAACATACAAAGTTACCCTGTAAGAATGTTACTTTATTCACATTCCTTTCTTTAGATGTCTCAGTCTTACCCTGTGCCTATCCAGAAATCTCATCGATCTCAGTGGAAATCTGGGATGCTCAAGAACTGCTAGCACGTTCAGTGCAAATAAAAAAGCTTACTGAAATCAGAGGTATGTCTTACCATCTTCAAGGGTGTGCTGAGTCACATGGTCTGACATCTGACTGGCTCCCAGAGGCATATAAGCAACAATATAGAAGGTATAATTGCTAGCTGGTTCCAAATCATCAATAATGTAATGGGTTGTATCATTTCCAATGACAACTTGGTACTCTTCATTATTTAAACCTGGCATAAAACAAGGGTTAGACAAATAAAAACGCCTGACAATCCCTAAACATCACAGTATCTTAGCCTTAAGGTCTTACAAAGTTATTTCATTTTCTTCCACAGCCTACCTCTGTTTTTTCAACCCTACTAAGTGAAAGCTCTTTTATGCACAGGAGTAACTGTGTCTTGCTGTGGTGTAGGTTACGGTGTTTCAGGATTTTCCTGAATAAGGGGTACTGAATGCAATTCTAAACCCCATTTAGAATTAATCACAACAAACTGTGCCAAATGTACAGTAACACAACAGACAAGCTCTAATAGCCTTATCTTTCATACTGAGCTTCTAAATCTATTTGTTTAGAGTCAGGGAGGTTTTTTTCAAAACCTATTTACAGAGCCTTTCTATAGCAGACTGCGAGGAATGCCAGGGCTCCACTCCATCAGAAACAAAACAAACACCCCCCCAAAAAAGAAACAAACAGAAAGAATTTATTCAGCAAAAGGACCTCATTTTAGCCCTGAAAATTCTATTACAGTTGATTGACACGTTTTTTTCTTTAATTTGGAGAAAAGCCAATAAGAGCAGACCAGAATGAACTTCAAAAATGTTTGTCTCCTTAGTGAATTGCTTAAAGAAAAATAATTCTCAGCAATTCCCATTAAATATGCATAGCAATGCATGCAGCAGTCCCTGTCTTTGTTGGGCTTTATTCCTATAGAGGAAAGCTGTAAAGTGGAATAGGTGTGGTGAAAGCTGCCGTGTTAAAGAACAATTCACACCAAGTGCATGTCAACTTAATCAAAACTCTGTAAGAGCCAGCTCCTCCTCTTCACAACTGAATTTATAAACAAAACCAAAGGCAAAATTCCACCATTAAGTTTTCCCACATTTATGAATTAACTTGATAGCATTTTAATTAGACAAGATTACGAGCATCTCACAACAGACTAGTTAATGGTGTGTTAATTAGGAATTGCAAGGCACGATTTCTGACCTGCTAAACAAGATCCTTGAGCTCAAATTAAAAGGACTTGTTCTCTCATTGAATGGATTGCTAGGCCTCATGCAGAGGCCCTAATGAAACAGCCATAATAGAGAACAAGGCTTGCCTTCCACCACAATCAGTGTTCCCTTTGTGCCTTTTCTAAATCACTAAGAAGGAATTAACACACTCCAACATGCACACTCATCAGACCCTTGCTATTATGACCCCGATTTGAATGCAAAATATTCTGCTTAAAGAAACAAAAAACCAAAAATACAAAACCCCCACCTGGTAGTTTCTTCAACTGAATTGATTAAAACACTCATTTACTTTTTCTTTTTTTCAATAGCAAAAAGGACCCGAACCTGTTTTTACAGTGAAACAACAGAATACTTGATTTGTGAAATTAAACAATGAGTGATGGTATCTTTTGTCTTCAAACACCTACCACATTGCAAGGTCTGCAGAAAAAAACCTCTACACAAGTGCAAAAGTAGTGTATTATCCAATTTTCCTTTCCATTAAAATTTATGGAATTATAATCATCAGTAGAGACTCAGCAAGCACTGTTTTTCTGTTGCAATAAAATATTCTTTACTCACACTGACAAATAAGAGAGCCATACAGGAACATAAATGGGCAACATCCTCAAAAAAGTTTACAGACCATCACTTAGGAAGCAATCCCTACAGAAGCACAATCTACTAGCCTTTGAACCTCAAGGGTACTACCCAGCCACCTTAGTGAACTACAAATGCATGCGCATCACTTACATTTTAGTTCCCACCACTGTCATTAGTGCTCTTATCATAGCCCTTCCGACTCTCCCTGTGAGGATTTCTTTACTAATGCAAAAGGATGCACAATAGCATTATACTAAATAAAATATTGCAAGACAGCCTGGAAAGGGAAAAATTTGGTATTTGAGAAAGCAAGAGCAAACAAATCAGAGGAGTTTGCTTGCTTGCTTGCTTTTCTTTGGAGTTTGTTTTTTAAAACAAGACAAGCAATTTCACCTCACAAGATATAACCATTGAATAGGTAAGCAAATAAAGCAAGGTTTGCAAAAACACATTTCAGAAGATACCTCCTTTCACTGCTGTGCAGGAGTATTTCCTGCTCAAACACTCACTTCCCTAAGGACAGTTTTGCAGTTTTCTTTGAACTTAGCCGGCCTCTGCTTTCTACACTGCCACTGGACATAACAATTACCCTGATGACTTATCTAGTGTGACTTTATTCATATTAGCTTTAGTAGGGGGGTGTGAGCATAATACCTCAGTGACTGCAAGTGTAGATGGTAATTTCCCTAATGTCTTGTCTTCATTATCTTTTAAAACGCTTTCCTTCCTTCCTTCAGACAAAATTCTCTTGTGCCCTGAAATATCCCACTTGCAAAAGCAAAGGCAGCTATTCCTGCATCAGTATTAGAGTAATTAAGCTGTTCTTCCTGTCCTTTGCTTAGCAGATGGCAGACTGGTATTCCACACAGAGCTGAGCATCTGCAGTCCCGTCACTGAATAAACTACTTACTGAGTTGAAATGGAAGAAGAAATCACTCACAGAAAACAGATCCGCAAGGCAACTTACTTTAAGCCATAAAGCTAAAATTTTCAAGTCATTTGGCAATCACTTCTGCTTATGAAAATTGCCTGCCTTCTTCTACCTGTATTACACAATATTACAGGATTTAAAAATGTCTAATTACTCATTTTTAACTGTTTGTTCCCTCTTATATAGGAATTTATATATCATTTCAGAGACTAGCATGAACCATTCATACCTACTTCAACATATTTTAGAGTTTGAGTATACTTTTAGCATTATAGGAGACCAAGGGGTGAAAGGAGAGTGGATTTTATCATTCAGACAATATTCATTCTAAGAGAACACAGTTAAGCTAATTAAGTATTAATTACTCTACTCCAAAATATATAAAAGCCAGTAAAGTCACAAGAATCTGAGGATCTAGACCAAAAAAACTCTCGGGTGAAAAAAGCTCAACTCTAAGCCTCCAAGATTCTGTTGTATACTCTGTCCTTCTCTGCTAAGCACACAGAGAGAAGAGGAGAGTAAGCAAAAGCTCCTGCTGATGACAGAAGGAAACTCAAGAGAACAGCATAGAGGCCACAGGTTTTAAAGTCCATTCTTTATTTCAAAATCTGCTCACTGGGGTGAAGAGACAAGGGTGAGTTGGAAGAACGCTCCATCCCATAAATGAGATGCTGTGGCAAAAGCATTTTTCTCCAAGCATGCCTGATGTTTACAACACATTTATATGCTGATATGCTCTGATGCAGTCCTGACTATGAACCATTCAAATCTGATAGTCTTTGCAAGAAACATTCAGGTTCTTACCACACACAAGTAGTAAAACAGTGTTTAAATCAAACTGCTTACCTTCTGCTTTCATGTAATGTACAGAGTATGCAATGACTTTGTCTGAATTGTACAGTGGCCTCTCCCATGCCAACAGGATTGCTGAGCTTGACATAGTTTCAGCATGGACGTTGTAAGGTGCACTGGGTCTGTCTTCTGACATTACTACAGTAAGCCTGGCCCTGGAGAGAATTGAACCCTGGCTATTCTCAGCCATGCACTGATAAATGGCATCGTCTTCAGGAATGATCTGGTTGATCACCAATTTACTGAAATAAAAAAGTGGAAAAACTCTCACATCGTGGATACACATAGCTCTACATAATGCAACAACAGCTACAGTTGTTTCTGCTTCATGAGATTAGTGAAATTGACTTAAGTGACACAAATTCTTCTATTAGAAATCAATGTGCAGCTGTGAAATTTAGCAACTTGAAATGTTACTCAAGATCTGCCATGTTTATGCCTGCAAAGCCCAGCATAGTGAAAGAGAACATATGAATCTACTCCCTGCCTGCAAAATAGCAGAATCTTAGGGTAGTCATTTCTTAAACAACCCTTTAATATGAGCTACTCACTCTGCAGTAGTAGTGCAGAGTCTCAACTAGCAAGACTCTGGACTCTACTACACTACTGTAAATCTAGAACAACTCTGTGGTCAAACTCTTACGTTTCCCCCACCCCACACAAGACAGTGATCACAAAATCTTTGCTGAAAACTTTAGGTATTGACTAATCTGCATTCCTTCTGCCAAGGAAATGTCCAGCACTGCATTTATTGTCCAATTTCACATTTACCTGAGTTGTATCTTGCTTGGCTATATTTAGTTACTGGGATTTCATCCTTTGGTAGCACACCACCAAAACAGCTCTCATACAACAAGTGTTATCTTACCTGTTGTACATTTTTATTCTACCATTGGAGTGTATTCTCCTTCCATTCTTTAACCATGAAATTTTGGGGGCAGGATTTCCTTCTGCCTGACAAGCAAAACGAGCAGTACCAGCTCTAGGCCTTGTTAAACTTTCTGGTGATTCCACAAATGAAGGTGGAGCTACAGATAAGTAACAGGGGAAAAAATGTAATAAAGTCAAGCCCCCACAAATGCAAGGACAGGCAGATTAATAATGAATTTTCCAGTTTTCTACACACAGACTTCTCAGGTCACTCAAATACACGTACATCCATGCAGAAAGCACTGTTCCACGTAAAAATGCATGCTGGTTTAAGGATAAATACTATTGCCACAGAGAGCAACATTTCTACATATTTGAGCTCATGCGTTTATGAATATGAACAAATCAAACGCCAGCCTATGACAAACTGCTCATAAAGCATATAGGGCTATATCTACATATTTCTTCTTTGTTATGGGATTTTCTTCTATGCTGAAAGACTGTCTTCCCAGAGCAAACATTGCACCTAGATATCTCCAAGTGCAAATGAACTGATAGTTTCTAACTCAAATGCTGAGTATCTGACACTTTTCATCTAAGTCAACAGACAGAAGAGGTCAGCCACAGTGCTGTGATCCGTGTCATCTTTGCAGTCTCCCTACAGCCCTTGGCATGCTATGTTTGATATAAAAACTCAGCTCAGTAGACAGCACAGCTCAAGACAGACACAAGCTGTTAAAACGCTGTGGAGGTCAAAGCAGGCTCACCCAGCACAGTGAGAGTTGCCATTGCTACTGTGAAGTTTCGTGTGCCGGGAATAGTGGCTCGACAGACATACACGCCTGCGTGCTGCACCTTTACATCAGAGATCATGAGGTTCCCATTTCCAAGGACACGTGTATTGAAGACATCAATGGACCTATGGTCTGTTCAAGAGAGTGGGAGAAGTGTGGTTAGAAGGCTGTTCAATGCATCTAAATAACTCCACTAAAGAGGGTTGCCTAGGCTGCAATGGCATAGATTAGAGTATAAAAGTCAAAGAACACAAAGGGAAATCGCAGATGAGCTTTCAGAAGTTTCTATTTCACATTTGCTTTGTTCTTCACTGTAGTTATCTGACCAATCAGATGGTTGGGTCTCACCACATGGTAGGTAGTTTATATCTGAAATTCACCATCACAGCTAAAAAAATAATTTCCCAGTTCACCTCCCCGGGTGCTTTGCACTATGACTCAGTTCATCACTACCAACATCCTCATCATCTTTACAAACAGGGATCATTGATCTCCATCTGAAGTATGCTGCAGATAACATGAGTATATTTGATCACCATATTTCCTTCTATTTGCACAGTCGTGTTCTATGATTTTTTTCTTACTCATTTGTCTGTAAGAGCCACTGAATCAACCAGGAAAGATATGTTTACTTCTCCAACTTCTAGAAACAGAAATGTAGTAAAACTTTTCATGACTTGCTCCTAAAGGTACAATCCTGACTTTCCCTTCAAGTACATGTCAGAATAAAACCAGAGGTAGTTTTCTTGGAAAAATCGGATGCACTGATGAATGTCATTATTATTAGTGCATTTCCCTTCTCCCCTTCCAGGGAGACTGCTCAGGGTTTGACTACATGTATCCATAGTCCAAATAGCCCATTAACACAAGGTCCAAATTCACATAGCACTTCTAAGAAGAAGAGAGAGAGAACATTTACAGGATTGTTTCATAGGATGCAACCACTCCAACCTGCCCTAACTCACTGCTGATTATTCTCTGAGTCACAGATCCCTGGAGGTCACGACTCTACCTAGCACTTTGCACACACTGCACTGCGGGCAGCACAGGACTGACAGCAGAAACGGGGAGTCAAAAACCTCAGGATACTCAAGAGCGGTATGGAATTATGCAACTAAAAGTGTGTCACTTATCCCACCCTAACTTACTCATCATTACCAACTACGTGAAGTCTCTGAACAGTAACCTAATTGCTCAAATCCTTTCTTTCCAGTTTGACTTCCTGTCCACGGGCTGAAGGCTGCATGTTGTAATTTTAAGACCTACCTAACCGGCTCCATGAGATGATTGGCTTTGGATTCCCTGTGGCTACACACTCCAGTATGACAGTTTGATGAAGAGAAGCTGTAGTGTTTTGAGGACCAGCTATTATAGATGGCTTGTGAAAAGGCTTCAAGTCTGCGGCTTTGGAAGGAGAGGAAAAAAAAAAACAATTAAAGAAAATCAAATAAAATTAGAGCAATTAAACAAAACCCTCAATTAAATACAATATAAAAAAAATAGCATTTTAATGATGCCTAAATTTAAATTCACACCAGAGCCTTCTTTCAGTAATTGTGGAAACATACACTGAGTAATATTGTAGCCACAACATACAAGCAAGCAAAACTGATCTGGCCAGCTGGTTCAGAGGACAGTTACAGCCCTTTAAGACATGTAAGTGTTTTTGCCACAATGTAAAATAAAATGTAATGCATTTGAAAAAAAATCTCCCATGGTGTACCTGGAATTACACTCAGCACTGCCTCAGTGCTCTTACGTCTGTTGGCTATTGTTGTGGCAACGCATCGATAATTCCCAGCATCCTTCTGTTCAACCCCATAGATCTGAAGAACACCTGTAGGCAAAGCAGTTATCCTGTCACAGAAAGAAAAAAAGAAATGCAGATAAATGTTCAGCCAGTGAACACTATTATGTAATTAATGACTTGATTCACATACAACCATTGCTACACTGACCTGGGAACAGCAGGCTGGTGACTCAGAATTGCCTATACATGACTCATCTCCCTGCATTTCTGAACTACAGGCAAGATTCTTTCCAGGACCATGATGAGCGCAGAGGAGCTTACTTTCAAAAAGCAGATCTTTCTCACCCTCAGAGTAATCATCCCAACCTTTTTTAGTCAGGTACTTCATTCCTATTCAGGTTGGCTGCTTTTTAGCACCAGTTTCGGGTATACTGGCCTAACTGGTATATAGTTTTAAGAAAACTCATCTATGCTTTCAATTTTTAGCATTTCTCTTTTTGCCTTCCTTTGCATCCTAATTATATTAGACATGTTCAACAAAAGTTACATGTCCAGAAGGATGGGATTAGGTTAGGAAAATAATCTAGCAAGTAGTAGGATCTATGCTTCAAGTTAAACAATTCATGAGAAGCCTCCAGTGCCAAATTTCCCTAACATGAAGTGTTTTGACTCAATTTTCTGTATACATAGTTCTTTATTGGCCCTCTAATGACAAACAGGTTCAGCATCAATTTTCTCTGAAAGCATCCTGGCTAGTTCAAACTACCTTCACATCTTAAGTCCACCTACTCTGTATCCCCCAGCAATTCACATTCTGTGTAGGCACAATAGCAGGTGATCCTGGTCTGCACTCATAACACTTGTTTAAAATTCATTAACAACACAATCATTGATATCTATGTTAACAGTTACTGTACTATACACTTCTAAAGTACATAACAGCATATGAGTAACATATGTACATTACTTTTTTTATGTAATGGCATTGCAATTATTGAGACTTCCTTCTTGTAGCAGGCTGAAAAATACCACTGAAAAGAAATGACATTCTAAAAATGTAGGTCTACCTACCTGTCTGTGCCTAAAGGTAAAGTTGTTCGATTCACTTCCCATGTCACAATGGCAGGAGGGTTTGCTGTTATTTTACAGGCAAATCGAGCTACTCCACCTTCTTGGACTTCAATGGAAAGTGGCTGGATTTCAAATGCAGAAATGGCTAAAAATAAGAGAACATGAAATTAAAAAAACTAAAGCCAGGGAAAAATCCCAGCTAAACCAGACTCTGGATCATGGATCAACTTCCCAAAATACCCAGAAATACTTCAAATAACCCTCTTTTCTACACGCAAAAAAGGTTGGGTCATCTTCGCTCAACAGCATGGTTTCATTGGTTGAAGGTTTACTCAACTTTGCTTTATCCTAATTCAGTAACAAAAAAGTTTCAATGAACATGACACCCTTGAATAAAATTAAGCACATAAATTGCCTGGCATGCAACCACAAAGCATACCAGTTATTAACCTAAAGAAGTTCATTCAAATTCAACTACTTTGGAAGTAGCCCCACTACATTTGGAAATAAAAATAAATACATTATTGCACTAGAAGATTTCCAAAACAGCATTTGATTTCTGACAGTTGTATTTTAGTCCTTTAAAAATATTCAGCTCAGTAAAACCACTTGCTGTTGTACAAGTTTGCGTTTGCTATGAAAAAGAAATCAAACCAAACCAAACAAAAATCTCAAAATAAGATCACGTAAGAACACTTTCATCCCAAAAGTCCAAGTGATCAGCGAGAGGAAGCCTGATGCACAGAGGAACAAGAAGAAGCCAGCATCCAGGCTTGTCTTACTTCCTCAATGCGAGATCACCTGAGTCAAAATAATATTTTCCTAGTGCAGCCATTAACAGCTTTTCTAATAGAAAACATTCTGCTTTACAGTCTTCATTTATTTACTGGAAGTGTGACGCAACAAACTCACCAAGCTTGCTTGGCTTCCAAAATAAAATCTCTAGGAAGTAATAAAGGCATAGATATTACGAACAGAAATCAATGTAACGTGAGTTTCAGAGCCATAATGTAGCACAGCTGCACCACCCAGCCACTGGCACAAGAAAGGGCCATTTTAACAAGGCAGAAGGGTTATTATACCATCCTTACCAAAGCAAAGCTCTCACACACCTTTCAAAGTTTAACCCCCACAGGAACTACATAATCACACCCAGAATTTTCTTATATTAGTATGATTATTTAAAGGCACAGGGTGAGACAACAGAAACACAATATTTGGAGTTTGTTTATGTATATAAAAAGGATGCTCTATTTCCATGCATCCAGTACATTACAGCTGGAGATTAAATACAGAAGTGAGACTCTCAAGCATTACAAAAGAACTGAGGAAAATTAGTATTTCACAGAACACAAAATGTCATCATGATAGTAAGCAAGAACAGATTCAGCTGCAATTGAAACCAAATTAAGTTGTTAATTGAAGCTGATATTTAAAGAACAATTTTCCACCTGAGCAGAAACAACTCATTTCCTTAGAAAATTAGTCTTTAAAGATCGCCAAAGTCAGAACTAGAGAACTGCACAAAATCTTCAGAAAAACTCCTTCATGTCACTAAACATGGTCTTACAAAAAAAATCCCTGCTTACTTCTCATCTAAATGTATACATTATCAGTTCAGCTCAATACTTAGGTCCTACTGTATCTTGTTACTTGACACAAATCTCCGATTTCTTCTTAATTCTGACTTTATTTGTTCCAGTAAAATCTGTTTTTACAAGTCTATCGGTGTCTTGTGAAACCTGACCTCTTTGTAACAGGCTTGTTTTCATGGCAAGTGCCGATACCAACTCAGAACCCCAAGAACAAGTCATTGAAGCTGTGCTGTTAAGAGGCCAGAGCTCTATAAAATGGATAAGAAACAAAGTCTCAAGAGACATAGGCTGTTCCTGAAAACAACCCTGCAAAATGCAATAAATCTAAGTGCCTTTTTATTTGAGTTCTCCCCCTCTTCTTTGGTCTATTTAATCATTTTGTTCCCAGATTTATAGCCAAAAGAAAACAATTAATGTTACTCCAATAAGCTGATTCTCCTACCCTTTTTAACTTAGAAGATGCCAAACACTGCTTATGGAAGCAGAAAATAATAACTAGTATCTATTTACTTTTACAAATTCATGTAATTTATGTGATGGGAACATATATCTCCAGTTGCTTTTCAGTATATTTTTGAAGACACAAACCACAAAGTTCTGTCCAGTACTCATCTATGCAGACAGTAGTCATAGTTCAGTTCTGGTATGAGTTTGCTCAAATGATTACCTACTCAAACCCCAAATTATTACCTACTGTCACACATTTATTGAATATTAAATAAATGCTGCTGGTGTCTCCTGCTCCATATCAATGAATAGTGCAAGATTAATATATTGTTCTGCATATTATTATTATGCATGCAAAAAGATTTTACATACTAAACCAGGTTTACATCAATTTAACTAATATGGTATGAAAAACTGAAACCTCACCTCTCTATTTGTTTAAACATAGCAGCAGTCATTCAGTCACTTTAAATTCGAGAAAAACAAACAAACAGAAAAGAAACACAACACTCCCACTTCATTCACTCCTGAAATGAAGTCCTGAAGCTCCTTCAAACACAAGCCAGGTGTCTCGCTCCCTTACATGCTGCACTTCCTATGCACACACTTTGTAACACTGGTTTCTGAATGAGCTTTCTTAGAGGAAAAAGAAATCCCAACGATGTCCATGTTTATTATTGTAAAAGTTTGCTGGTTTCCTCACAGCTGACACTGGCCCAAGACTGGGCTGCAACTGTATACTAAAGAAACAGAAGGAATGGAAGATAAAACCCCTGAACTGAAATTCCTCCCTGAACTGAAACACTGGCACATAATTAGGTTTCATCTAATCAGAATGCAGCAAATATTCAGAAACTCTCCAGCACATGATACCAACCACTTCAGTGTTTCTCAAGAGATAATGGCCACTCAGATGAACTGCTCAGGTGGAAAGAACAAAAGTACATAATGCCATTTGTAGATCTTACTTTTTAATGCCATTCAGAATTACACAATAGCCCTAACCCTTCGAATAAGACCAAGGGTGCTTTCCTTTTCTCAGATGAAGAGGTTTCACTGAAGAAAAATAAACTTGCATGTTAAAGAAAAGCTATGGCTTCTTCCATATAAATGGCTAAATGACAAATCCGGTATTGAATTTTCTACTCTTGTAGTTTTTGTGAAGCGCTCTCTCTCTGAAACAGTGGTTAAAAAAAGCAACAAATATACTTGTCTACTAGATTTTAGTACAGAAGCCAATTTTCCTAGAGTTTAGCATGATTTCTTAATCCTGCCTTAGTTCTGCCGTGCCTTTTAGCTCTATGGACACATATTTTCAAATTATTTGCTACTCAAAAGGCACGCTTTGGTCTGGATCTGGATTGGGAATAACCCTGACATGATTACTGACAGATCCAGAGATCTGGCAAGACCACAAACACAGCTATTCTCCCCATTTCTGATGAAGCAGTTGGAGTACAGAGAGCTGGAGCAGTGAAGTGATCTCAAGGACAGATGTTTGATGAGTTTCCCAGGAGATGCCAGCAAAAATTAAATAAAGTATTGTGGAATTCAGGTTCTGCTTAGTACACAGAGTTCAGAGATGATTGTCACACAAATGGAGCAATATGGTAAAGTATTTCAGTAAGTAAAAGGGGGTGAAAGGGAGTTCTGTATGCACTACCACAAGCACAGGGATTTCGTACATTCAAACAAATGCTGTTTGACCTAGAATTATTTTTTAAATGTAAGGCACAAAAATAAGAGATTTAAGAAGAACACAGAACCTGACCTGTAAGGAGAGATTATAGAAGAGCTGGGACCCGATCAGTCCTAGAAAAGGAATGTGAAGTGAGAAGAGACAGTCTTACAAATATGCAGAGGAGACATAAGAGAGGACAGGAAGCCATGACACTCATTCATCAGTCAAAAAAGAAAAGGCAGGGAGAGGCTTTATAGCTCTAGGAGGGGGAGTTCAGGTGAGCTTGCTAAAGGGAAATGTATTAGCAAGGAGCAGGCAAGTAAGGAAAGGAATATAATTGCTAGCAAAAGGATTGCCTGGGCTGTTACCTACCCACCTGAGGGCCGTAACTTTGCCCCTGCCACTTTCCTCACACCAAATGCTAAAAGTCAAGGTCCTTTTACAAGGAAAATAATTTTGCCCTTCAGAAACACCCAGAATCTATTAATGTTTTATTGAGATTTTCCCCTCAGGCAAAAAGACAATTTATAGTGGATTTATATGAAGAGACTCCAGTTGTCCAGCCTTCAGCTTCCCTCTCCCTCTTTCATTTATCTTTGCTCTTCAGAGCTTTATCAGTGTAGTACATTTTACATGGTTAGGCTCTAAAATCCATGGATAAGATAAGATAAGATAAGATAAGATAAGATAAGATAAGATAAGATAAGATAAGATAAGATAAGATAAGATAAGATAAGATAAGATAATGAAGCTAGTACATAAACAAAGGGATATCTAAGAAAGAGTCAGTGCCAGGAGCCCCCTTCAGCCCAACACAAGTGTCAGTCAGCAAATGATTCCCTAAGGCATCATAGACAGCTGAGGTGTGCCACAATTCAACCTCACCTGGACCATGGTTTGTACAATTGCTATTCCATAGCTGATGCATTTGATGAGTTTTATCAATATCCTTACACATCTCCATTTTTTTTCAAGCCAAGTAAGTCAATAAACTTATTTCAGAGAAAAAAGTAACAAGATGATCAACAGGTACGGAATGTAGCTGTGCAACTATACTGGTATGTATGCCAGAGAGGTCTAAATTGAACTGAGTTGCATCTGTAACAGGAAAAGGTATTATGCAGAACATGTGTATCTTTTAGGCACAGAGAAGTGTCAGTTCATTCTGTTACAAAGGCAAAGAGGAAATTATTTTAATTCAAACTACATGCTAGTAATGGCATTCCCGTAAATTACAGGAGATTTGACTCTTCTGATAAAGTGGAAGTGTGGCTTTCTCCCTAAAGCCAGCTGTTGTTTTTAATTTCTGCCAGAGTGGTTGGAAAAATAAGCTCAACTAAAACACACTTTTCCTACATGCTTGCATTTGCAAACAAAACAAAACGAACGCCCCCACCCCCCCGAAAAAAAAAACACCCAACACCACCACAAAACCCCACCCAATTCTGAAATAATATCATTCTGTACTACCATTGCTTGAAACTTGAGTGTATTATACTTATTTTTAATGAATAACTGAAGATGCATACAATGCCCAAATATTTAAACTCAGTTGGAACAAATTAAATTTCAAAACCATGGAAGCATCACAAAATAAATGAATGGAATCATCAAATAAATCATACAGGGTGCTGACATCACTAGCAAGATCTTAAGAACTCAACACAAAAGTCTGGATAAAACTGTCTGAAAATATGGTCATGCCTGTTAAAGGGCATTCATTTTACCTTACAGTTTTGCTTTCCAGCTTCATATTTTAGCTTTAGTTTCTGTACCTCTTTGTTCTCTGAAGCTGGTTACTAAGAACTCAGAAAGAAGACAAGATACCGAGCTATCATTACATGACAGAAACATGGTAGTTTGCCATTAGCAAGCATGACATTTAATTTCCCAACATGAACAAGAAAATAATTTTCCTGGGGAATCCAGATATCACATAATAGAAAAATAAGTATTTCAAGGAAGAAAGGAACAAATAAATAAATAAAACCCAAGAAAACAAGGAGAGATGGAATCAAATAAACAGAAGTGTTACATACATAAAAGAACTCCTTAAGCCACGGTATCCCATCTTTTCCTCAAGGACAGTTTTGAAAGATGCTTTTACAATCACTCCAAGTGGCAGTGAAACTTCCTCAAAAGAAATATTTCTACTTTGGCTTACTGGAATTAAATCTGAAGAAGCAAAACCTTCCCATTAGCAACTAACTAAAATGTTTGAGTTGAAATTAATCACAACTTTTCCATTAAAATTCTAGTTTGAGACAACACGTGTATCTGGGTATGGTAATGAGTCATAGAGTAATAGATCCATAGAACCATTTCAGCTGGGAAAGACCTCCAAGATGACCGAGTCCAACCATCAACCTACCACCATGGTTACTAAACCACATTACCGAAGTCTACACTGAAATGGAAGGCAGTCATGGGAATGCAAGTAAGGCTCCCTTTTTTAATAAGCTCTCTGCATTGTTCAGGAACATAGAGAACAAAGACCCCACTAGAAATACCATCAAGCAGGACAACATTTAGCCTATCACCATGCTATTTGTGAGGCCGATTATTTTCACAGGTATTTCTTGAATTAAATAGATTTCCAGAATAAACCTAATATATTCATTTTATCTTCCTAGAATGAAAACAAAAAGACAAATGTTTCTCTGTGATTTTATCGATATGAGAAAGTCTTAGACTGTGATAGTATGAGCATTATAGCAGCAGTTTTGAAGATGATAGTTCAGAATTGTATGGAAAAAGAAGTCCAGTCTCCGGCAATTACCTTAGAGCATTGCTGAAACTGCTGACATTATCAGTAATTGAGAGGGGACACCTATTAATCTGTCTGTCCCAAAGACTTTTGTTCACCAGTTGCCATTTAGAATCTCCTAGCTGGCATTTTTATATTTTAAAGGTCAGTTGGAATTACAGCTTGTAGAGAACACTATCATACTCAGATTGTTATTATTCTGATGCTATGGAAAACCCTGCAGAGTGGGAAATTACAGAGCTGTATTTTCAGGACCCATTTGTTTAGTGCTACAACTTGTGTTCCCCTTCTCTCCCTACCATTTTTTTTCCCTAAGCCAAAGGCCAGATTTTGTCGACATGGCATGACATTTTGGCATAGCTTATGGACATCCGTGCACTTTTATGTTCACAAAGTTTGAAAGCCAGGTATTTAAAACTGCTAACACATTTTCCAATTTGCTGATCAGTGGAAGTCTTAGCCTTGATTTCAATATCCTCTGAGTCAGGATCTTACCTTAGAGAGTTAAGAGACCCTTTACTGAGAAAAGACTGTGTTCCCTCGGTCCTCTAGATGATGTATTACTCCAGAGCTCAGGTAAACATTGCTTTGTTTGGATCACAAGGAGGGAATAAGGAAGGCTGGAGGGAAAGGAGTTGTTCTGGTTTCTTTTACAAATCTTTGCCCCCCCCCAAAAAAAAAATAGATGAATGAGTCATATGCCAATACTTCAGCTGAAAACACAAACCTAAGCAATAAAAAATAAATATAAAAAGGTCCATATATTGCAAAAAACCCAACAACATCAGGAACTCTATTTCTACAGTGTGAAAAACAAGAAAGCGCACAGAATAAGCCAGATTTGGCCCTGAAATTTGACATTCCCTGTAGACAAAATTAATCCTTCACACCATAAGCTCTTCACGTTTTGGTCCACAGAGTAGCATTGGCAGGTTGTAGGTATGGAGCAAATCTTTCTGAGGCACCTTAAAAATCACATTTGAGTTTTGGAGGGACCAGAAACTGCTCTGCATATGGGGGTAATTACAGAAAGCTTTCACTTGATAAATTCCAAGAAGACCCCAGATGAGGTAATGAGTGAGGATTTGCACCATCTGCCCTTCTGATACTCTCAATTCATTAGCTCTGCTCTGGATAAATCTTCTCCAGGGCCCTGACTGCCTTCTAAAGGGTGAGCTCCTTTGCAGACCTTAATGCAGTTTTGTCTCCAACAAACTGCCAGCTACATCTGGGAAAGTCTGCTGTGGCAAAACTTACAGTCACCTTATCGCAAAAACATTTACTCCTAGCCTACCATACACTTACTTCTGCCACTAAACCAAAGGAGGAGAGGGAGGTGCAGTAGAGAAAAGAATGGGAAAAAAGAAGAGACAACAGTATGTTTTCATTTTTCCTTCCTTCTGCCACATTCTCAACAATCTGCTAATGATCACCAAAGATGCAGATCACCAGAAATTACTCTCCAATCTCTTATAAGAAGGAAGAAAGTGAAATAAATCACTAGGTTTATATATTAGAAGGCCACACTGGTAAACTGCAATGCAAAACTGTTTCTTTCTGCATTACAATCTTGGCACAGCAATGTCCATTATTGCCTCCCCAACAGATTGAAAAAAAAAAAAGGTAGCATTTGCCCAGACACAAACTAGCCACTACTTTTCTGGTACTGATGAATGCTATAATCTAAAGGCAATGAAATGGAGAAGCAAAGAGGTCAACAGCCTGAGCACCCTTGAACAAAAGTTCCCTTGGAGATGTCAGCTGCAATCTCATTTGTTTCCTCTAACACTTTCAGGTCCCCCTGCTCCTTTCTTTAAAGCTCCTAATTCAGTGGCTGACAAATGATCACTTTCAAAATCTCTGTACAGGAATAACCAAGTCTGAGTATGTCCACTGAAGACCATAAAGCATTCCACCATTTGGGTTGGGACAAGTATTTCTGGCCATACATAAAGTTTTCACCATCATCTTCTCCAAGTCAAGAGTAGTCTGAAGTTTAATGTGTAGTATTTCCTTTTCCTAAGAACTTGCAAGTCAAGTAGTCTATTCTGGACTAGGTTTTCAGGGAAATGTAATAATTTATTTTTCTTTCCTACAGTATCCTCTTATTTCCTCTTTCTTAGAGTGTTCCAGGAAAGTAGGAAAGTATATTGTCTTCTCCACATAATGAAAATTATTGTGAGCATGCTTCTGATGTATCCCAGCACAGAAAGTCAGGAAAAGAGGATTCAAATTGATGCATGTTGAAGATAGTTGATAGGAAAGGAGAAGAAACTTGATATGGAAAAATTTAACCTCCTCCAGAAAGAACTGGTAACAGACTTTTCCTTATATGCCCTGACTTCCCCAAGTTTGCTTTTATTTTCACTTCTTCCCCTCTTACAAGACCTCTTGAGAAGTACAAGGTCTGAAGACAAACTGCACCAGAGGAAAAACAGCAGAAAAAAAGAAAAAAAAATAATGAGGCATGCTTTGGAAATTAAATCCTTTCCTACGCACAGGGACATCAGTACTGGCAGAAGAAAGCCCGACCACTGCCCTTTAACAATTGTTTCAGCTGCTTCCAGTCCTGTACGTTTTTGGTTTCTGGGCATAGGACACAGTAAATGGCACATGAGACTCTCAGCACTTCAGTATGTGTCTGGTTGTCTAAGCTTTCCTTCTTGGGTAAAACTGTACATTCAAAAATATAATAAGCATCATGATAGAATGAAAATCTCTATGATCCCTTTTCTCAAGGATAAAAACAATCATTTTATCTCAGGATATACTGTACTACACAAAGATGCTCTTTTTGCTAAATAGGCAGCATATGGTCACCATAAATTTTGGGAAGTGTTAACCTTAACAACAGAAAGAATTCATAATTAGCACGTCCACTGCACTTGAAGAAGAAACATCAAAACAGTTAAAGAAAACTGGCTCCTCATAAGTGGATGATCACCTTTCAAAAAGTTCTCTTGAATGCAGACACATGCATGAAAAAACCAAAAAGTACAATCTGACAAGGTGACTATCAGAATGTACTGTTTTGTCCTTGCTTCTTCAGGCTATTGGAACAGACACGCAGCTTGTTATGCATGATAGGAACATAACCCTGATAATAGATGGGATCCTAGGAAGCATCCATATGCTACAGAAAATAACAGGAGGATCCTTACTGACATACTACCAGCCCATAAGCACCTTATTTTACTGTTTGTTCTCTGGTCCATCAGGTGCTCTTAAAGCCACACTGAGATGACAAGATTCAGGAGAACTGCACTGTGGGGATTTGTATCAAAACTCCCAGTCTGTGAAGGAAGAACAGGATAACGCACCCAAAAATCTTTCCCTTTACCTTAATCAAATCAGCTAATGATATTGCAACAACAGGGCTTCCCACTTCTTGCAGCTACGTGTACACAAGCTGTTGTAACCACATATACTGCTTTATTACACCTCAATCATTTAACTGGCAAAAAAATATACCACCACCCCCCTTCCCAACGAAGCTAGGCATACATACCACCTCAGGAGTTATCACTAACACTGTTTTAAAGGAAACAAAAGACTGAGACTCAGAAATATGTGGTTCTCTATAATCAACAGTTTATTGATGGTGTAACTGACATACCATACTGAGTCACGTAAACAAGCATGAGAGATTTGATCTTTCCACTTTTGAAGGCATCCCAGCTGGAGTTTTCCCTTCTCAGTCTATCTATCATCCAGGCAACAGTGTGTGGCCACAAAAATGCACAATAAATGCTAATGCACTTATCAAGGAATTCCCCTCTGTTCTTCTGCAGACAAGAAACGTAGGAAATAGTACAGAAAAGGCACACAGTAAGCCACATTAAGCAGCTTCAAAGCTGTTCTACTTGTGTGGCTGCATGCATTCAGGAGAAAGAACACAACACTTTCTCCCTTGCAAGGACTGCTTTCCTTCAGCAGTTTGCCAAATGATTGCTGTCTAGCATCTATGCTTAATCCTACAGATGCCTTTCTTTGGAGTTGTTGCCATTCTGCAAAGAATTAGTTCTGCTTAATAGCCCAGCTGTTACATGAGGAACATCCAGCACAGTTTTGCACTTTATGACACAAAGACAAGGATCAGAACACAAGCTGGACTGTGCAAGGAAAGAAGAATCCCCTCACAGCTATTCTAATTTGGCATTAAAATAAAACCCAACCAAACAAAAAAACCCAAACACACAAAAAAAACCCCAAACACCACCAAACACCACTGCCTAAAACAAACAAACCCCCCCAGAAATAGAAAATTCAAGATTCCTTGAAGAACAAGCCCTAAAAGACAACAACAATGTAATAATCACTCAGTGCAACATAGAAAAAAAATAATTCAGCACTGAAAAAACAAGAGTCTCCAGCACTGTGCTAAAGTTGTCCCAATTTCACAACAGATGCCAGCAGAACGGTAAGGCCTCTATTTATCAATCATGTACCTTTAAAAATAAATACATGCTATTCCTAGCTAAAATAAAACAAGACCTTAAGCAGAATGCAGTACCCGCTCTTCACCTCACCCTGCCCAGCTCATCAATCAGAGGAAGCACTGCAGAGCACATCCCAGGACAGGAGCGGGGCCCCACACATTCCTCTGCCCTGCCACCCACCACTGCGCCTTCCTTCACATCTGGGGGGAGGCAGAGGAAAAGATTTCATTTCATATAGTGGCAAACTGACACCATCCACATATGAATGAATGTAAGCTGACACGCAGTGCTGTAAGTCTTCAGGCCATCAGAAACACTATCCCTGAGATATATGAGCACCCTCCGTTTTTGCTTACAGTGTTTCAGAACCAGCATCCTAGGACGAAAGATGCAATTTCACTGCAAAACACTGAGGAGGGACGATGGGAATCCAAGCCCTTCAGCCCCCTGTCCAAATGTCAACATTGTGGCATTCCCATGAGGAAAGAAGAGATGCCTGCACTCTCAAGGGCCAAATGCCTGTAGCTCATTTCCCTGTCACCAAATGCCCCTCTAGTGCACTGCACAGCCCAGAGATCCCTCCCCGGTAACAATCTTTCTACAGAAGGTAGTAACAGCAAAATTCTCAATATCTTCAAGTTTGAGAGCAGCAGGAAGAAAAACAGAAACAAACATCACGCACAAAAAACCCAAACAAGTAACAAAAGGCATTGTAGGTACTGCCTTTTTTATTGCAGTCAGTTAAATCTTCTAATTAGATATTTGAAAAATTCTGGAGGTAAAGGAGAGAGAAGAGTTTCCAATACTTGCAATTTTCACACAAAACAAATCAGAGATGTGGCTTCCAGATAAAGATAATATTGCTTTCATTGTCATAGAAATCCACATATTTTCCCCCCAGTACATTTTTCTCACTCCTTTATGTGTTTGCAAAACAACCTTCAAATTTATTCTGAATGCATCATAAACATCCTCATATCAAAAGCACACAGAAGAAACCAAAAAATATTGTCTTCAGAGAAGTCACTTTACTATGGCTGTTGACTGCTTGAGGGGGAGGCAACAGCCACACTTTTTTTGCCCAGTCAATGCAAGTAACTGCATTCTACTAAGTAGGCAATAGCTCTGATTATTACATTATTCATATACTCTAATATAGAAGGACAAGTCATCTTCCTTTCCCATGGCTTTCAAAAGCTCACTATCTCCAGCTCACAGCCATGAATGAAAGCCATCAGGAAAACACCAAGGGAAGTGTTACCTCGAGCACAGGGGAGCCAGTACCCACATCTTGGACACCCTGCTCTAACTTGAAACAAGCAAGTTCTAAGAACGGGGCTGACTGTCAGGAAATGCAGCTGTAGACATGAAAAGAATACTACCAGGCCTCCATGAAAGGAGGAGGCCGATTCAACAGGTGTTGTACTTATGCCAAGTTTCTGACACATACATAGAAGTATAACAGTGAAGAGTTAAAAGACCAAGCCCCACTGTATTTTCTTCTAAATTATGCACTTGTACTTCCACCAGCAAAGTATAACACCTTGGCCTGAAGCCAAACAGAAATCCCTCATAATGCATTCAATAAGCCAAATGAAAACAATACATAGCTTATGAGAGTAGGGTAAAGAAAATTCAAGGTTATATTTCATCTGCTGGAGCTCATTATGTTCATTCAAACAGAGGCAGAAGGTTAACTGGTTGGATCTGCTGTTTAATGCCTGTTATTTCCAGGGGAAGGAGATAAGCAACAACGTTCTTTTCTCAGTACTTCATGAATAGGATCAGCCAAAGAACCCCAATGATAAGGGTACACAGCCCAGCAGAAGGGAAGACAGACAGAAGAGCCTGACAGCACAATGGAGAGGAAACATCCCTCCCTAGTCCAACTCATAGTTGGTTTTTTAATGGATTCATTATAAAATTGAAAACATGACTGAAGTTTCATAAAGCATGGAAACACCTTCCTCTTGTTTTATAAAAAGGGACTGTAAACCAGCAGACAAATAGGCAGTCTTGGAAAATGCTGGGATTGTACAACAAACCTTTGTTCAAATCGCAAAACCAGGAACTGATAGGAATACACTAGGTTCTACCCTCAGCTTTACAGCTGCCTGTGTTGTCTGTAGAAAAGTAATTGATTTGTTTGATCCTGTAGATTTATTCTCTCTCAGTTTTCTCCAGATCTAGAACAGAAGTAACACATTAATCTTTCACTTACTCTAGGCTTTTCTGGATTGCTTAAAAGACTGCTTAACAGAGAGGTAACAGGTGTATTAATATTCATATATCATACACATTAAAACTAAGAGTAAGGGTAAAAGAAAGTAATATTTTTAACCCACTGCAATATCAATAATCACAAAAATCTACAGATTTGTTGGCAAAAAAATAAAGGGAGTGGACACATCATAGCAGTGGGGGAGGGGACACCGAACAGCTCTATTGCACTGATGGAATTGAAACGATCCAACCCACTTCATGAGCACCACACTGTGCTGATAAACTAAATCTCTCTTTGATTGAAGGCCGAATTAAAACAGAGCAATGCAGGAACTCTTCTGACCCAAAAGTAATCCACTCAATCATATAATGCATTGCCTTCCTTTTAGTAAAATGAATAGCTCTCCATAGAACCTTTTTCTTCCTTGACAAGTCCTTCACAGAAGAATGTGAATCTGGACAGTTAAATGAATCAATCACCAGCTGCTAGACCAGGGCCAAGATGGTGAGCTGAGGGGCCTGCCAGAGTTCACTGACCACTGGGCAAAGCAGGACAAAGGCTTTGCCTCTATGAATAGCTTGCTTCTGGGATCCAAAGGTCACTTAGCTGCCTTGGAAACGGTCCCCTTTGGTTATTTAAAGTTCTCAGGCTATTCTGCTGCAGATATTATTGTTTCAGGTGGTCACCACCTTTCCTCTTCACAAGTTTGTGTAAGGCCTGACAACCATTATTTAGGTAAATGTAGAACAATGCCAAACACAGAAGCAACTAAATAGTGAAGAAAGGAACAATTAAAATAAGGACAAATAATGCTTTATGTTTCTGCCTAATTCCAACTCCTAAACATGCCTGTGAAAAACATCCTCGGAGAAGGAAGGTCCTGACACCCAAGAAAGGGCCAGATCCCTAACAGGATCCATCTGCTTACCTTGCACTGAAGGCACAAGGTGTTGAATCCTTCACTAGCTTTGAGACTCTTTACATAAATGTGTCAGGGCAAAGAATGTAAAAAAAAGACTGTCAGGGCTTTTCTCTAGTCATGACTGCTGGGCTGTATTTCCAGCAAGCTGCCCTATGGCTCAAAGTAAGACCTGCAGCCTAACACATAGGTGATATTTTAAGTTGTGTACTGGAGTAAATACCTGAGAAAACAGACAGACCAGATGAAGGAGGAGGTGAAACCTATAGGTACAAACTTCTCCACATTACTGGAGCCTGCAGTCTTCCCTGGCACCTACCTAATACTATGCATCACAAAAAAGCTCTTCTCCAATACACGAGCAATAAACAAAATTTACTCTCAAAGAGAGTAAACACTGCACTGAGAAATATGAGAAAGTGTACAGGTGAGCACACGCCTAATCCCTGTCCACACATTACTTTAAAGTGTAGTCAAAAGTATAAGTCAAATGTAGGTTTTGTAGTATAGTGCTTAAATGGTTTCCTAGATTGGATTATGCTCTGATAAACAAATCTACCAAAAGGTTTCTAAATGTTGCTGCAGACCTCTACAGTATCTTCACTGGTCAGTAAACCTGTATAGGTAAGAAAACAACTGTCTCAAGATTGTAATTATCAAGCTGAAGCTATTGCTAAATACATGCCTAGACACAAGTCCATGCTTTGGTTGAATCCAAAAGTTCTCGTAAACTCATGAAACTTGTCTCTAAGTTGTCACAGGGCCCTCTATTACAAATCCTTTTTTTTCCTGACACCATGCCAACATAAACCACTAACACTTTCAAGCATATTTATTTCAATTTTTTGCTGCATTACATGCATCATTACACAAATGAGGCTAACCCCCAAACTTTCCTACTAACACAGCATTCGGTGTATCTGCCTCTTACGTGTGTCTATACATACAGGAGATGAAAATTTCCAAACCCAAACGCTCAGAAGTTTGGAAACTGAAGAAATTAAGCTAGTTAGTAAGTGTTGTACTCTCACATACATGCTTTAGGAAACAACCGAACTGCACAACCACACTCTCCCACTATTCACAGCACCAATGAATGTTGCTCACATAGTGAGCATCTATTCAATATTTTGTTTTCCCTTCTCTGTTCAGTGTGTGGACTCACTTCTTATTGATTACATTCTATTAAGTACTGCCCTGCAGATGGAGTTATTAACTTCCCTATGGCCTTTTCTGCAGAGTTTTGCACTATAGTTCTTAAATGTTCATACATCTACACTCACCACAATTTGAGATGATCTACTATTGTTATCTTAATTTTACTGTTTGGTATGGACAAACAATGGACAGTAGCCCATCAATACATCTAGGCGTCCAAGATCCTTTAGGTGTCTACTCATCCTTCACAATACTCTACGCGATTCAACCACAGCTTTCCCCAACTTGTTGCAGCTCCAACTGATCAAATTTCAGAAATTCATGTCAAACATCAAGACTATAAGAAACACATATTCACAGACTTCCCATGAAAAGTAGAAACAAGCTGACTTGTGTCACACATTGTAGAAGCTGCTGGCTGAAGCAGTAATGCAATTTAAATCCTCCAAACCTCCCTTGACTGGAAGTTATTTTGTCTTTCAGAAGTTCCCAAGAGAAGTCCAGAACTGGGTTCACATTCTATGTCCTGAAAGATCAGCTGGTCCAATGGTCACACTCTCTTGAGTCAGTTTTTGCCAACTCCTCTGTCCTCTCCCACTTGCAACTTGTACCCATGGCAATCTCCAAACCAAGTCAACCCCAGACTTCACTCCACAAGCTTTTCCTTAGTATTGGCCACTTCCCACCAATACATTCCTCTTACCCTCCCTGACATCTAAACACAGAAGACTACTCACACCTCCACCTCACCAACTTCCCCTCCCAAACTTCCTCTCCAGGTAATTAGACCATTGTTTTCATTTACTTCAGCTTTCAATGCCAGCTGGTTTCTCCAGGCAGTGTTAGATCACACTTCAGCTCCTCATTAATTCAGAACAAGAAAAAAAAAAGGCAAGGCTACAGCTGCCTAGGATTGCTTAGAGGGAAATCCCAGCTCAGAGTTCACAAGCAACATGCTCAGCACAAACGGCATCATTCATATAATCACAGCAACAGCAAAAGCTACTTGCAGACACAAACACCACTTTTTCAACAAATCCCATGTCTCTGTTCTGTAAAAAGACACTCCCATGCCACCTTAGTGAAAAACCAAACAACAACAAAACCCACAGAAGTAGCTTCATCTTAGATTTTATCTAGGGAACAGGAAAAACAATCCTGCAAAACTATATTGCATATCTATCTATCTATCTATCAACGTATCAAATGCAAAGAGATGGAAACTGACACAACAAACTTCTATGCAGAAGGTTAACATGTCAGAAATTTAGTAACTATAGCCCTGCAATATAAATGTTTGGTAAATTTAGCAGCAAAGTGCCACCAGCCCCCTTAGAATAAAATCATAGAATCACTGAATCGTTAGGGTTGGATGGGACCCCAAGGATCATCTAGTTCCAACCCCCCTGCCACGGACAGGGACACCTCACACTAAATCATCATTGCACCAAACAATAAAGCAGAGATCTACAACTGGTTTTTTATTTGTTTGTTATTTCGCAAGAGTCAGGACTAAAAGCATCCACAGGTTTCATCTCCACTACAAAAAAATAAAGTCTGACAGCAAATGTCTTTTTTGGGGTGGGTGATGGGAATATTTTTTACATCATCTCAGAAAATCATGGTTCTTTTTTCCCCACAATATTAGACTCTGCTATTCCTTCAGAAACAGTCATGCTAGGAGAACTATAGCCAGGCCTCATTAAAAATTCAAACCGATTTCACCTTACCTAGCACAAATATTTTGATTATTTTAACGAAAAATAACACCTGAGTGACATTACCTTCACACTGCTGTTCCTTGAGATGGTTTATCATTTGATCTACAAGTTAGTAGCTGCTAAGAAGTGAAGACAAACTCTTCCCATATACTGCCCAATCTCCACTATTCTTGTCTACTTACCTCCAGCCAGCTACAGCACATGTCAGATAACACTGAAAGCCAGTTCACATCACTACAAATAACTGCACTAGTCAGATATCTAGCTAAAAAAGAAAAACTAAAAAATAAAAAATTCTGCCAGGTTATCAGCCAGATGACCACCACAGGACAAGGCATTAACTTCATCCCCTTCTACATTTCCAGAATTTCAGAACCAGCTTCAACCACTTTATGTTTAAAGCATGATTTATTGGCTTTGTTTTGCAAAGTAGTCGATGACTGAACTTCTTTATATTCCATTGTAATTTCTTTTCTAGTGTCTTTGTATTCATGTCATCAGTGGAATTTCTTACCTAGTACACACAGAAACCCCCACAGCCTACTACTAATGAAGGGCATTAAAGAAAGCGTCAACACTGTAGACATTCATCTAAACACAAAGCAAGCTTTCGAATATGCTTCATTCCCTCAGTAGGATCTACTTCCAGTATCACCTTTGCTGCACAAAGCGCTATGCTTTTGACGTAGCTCTAAAAGGAAAGAAACACTGTTTCCAAGATGAAGCCTGTGGTGAGTTGAGAAACATTTATTATATTCTTGAAATTGACCATTTTCAATAAAATCTCTGACCACAAAAGAGCCTAATATACAAGGACATACCTTGTAATGATACTTTTTAGCAGGTTAAGTATGTTGCCTTTTGTGCAGAGAAATTGTTTCCGGAAGTTATTTTGCGATAGATAAAACAGAAGGCATTTTAGGGTGCATTTTTTATTACTATTGTTTATTTATCTTAAATAAAGTAATGAAAACACAGTAATTATAGGGGGGAGGGGAGAATAAAGCACTGTGTGGATTTCAGGGATTCACCATCTGAAAGCTTTTATTCTTCCACAGTGAAGGAAAGTTATGACCTTTGACATGTGGCCATGGTGCCAAAGAAACTGCTCATAAATGTGTGTAAGTAAAGAAGCAGAAATCAATAAATTCATTTAATCCAGTGAACTATTATGTAGTGAGACACAAAACATTTTAAAGAGGCAACTGCTCTACTTTTTCTCTCAAAAGACAATAATTTTGTATAATGGATTTTTATATATACAATTTCTGGAAAGTTTTACCATTGAAACATTATCTGACCCACTAATAAATATTTTAGCCAGTTATGCTACAATTTGTTAGTACATTCATTCCTGTTTGAAACATCCCTGATACAGTTAGATTCAGGTAGCACAAGGGGTACACTAGCAGGTGGTCAGATCTATTAACAACCTCTACTGTTATTAGAAATGGCTGTCCACGGGAATCAAACATAGGCAGGTGTTAAAAGTGCACAGGTTTTTCCATACTGGGTGCTCAAGAGCAGAATGAATGAGATACAGTTCATCATTTCAAACATCAAAGACCAAAAGAAGTACTGCTTTACAATGTATATTATAAAGGCTTCCAACAAAGCATTGGTCATCTACCATGTATTTTATGGGAATCAACAATATGCGACATCAGGCAAACCCAATGACCTTTAAAAACAAGTACCAAATGCCATCTGCTGAGAATGTCACAGAACCCCCATCAATACCACCAAGAATTCCACAGTTAATTCCTCATACACTGCATTGATGCTTACCTCTTCTAATGCTCAGTATGTAAAAAAATTCCAAATGCTACAAAACATTTTTCCTGCTAGAAATAAAGACCAAACCCCTAAAAGGGGAAGTAAAAAGAAGAGAGAGAGGGGGGGGAAAAAAAAAAGAGATAGAATTTACTAACTGGAATAAACAAAAAAATTCTACTACTGAGAAGAAAAAAAAAAAAATTAAATTATTAAAAAAAAAAAAATCCCCACAGCCAGTTTTGTCCCCACTTCATAAATAAGGAAAATAGTGATCTTAAGAGCATTGGGTAATGCATCTGAATGCAAACTCACATGTACCTGTTCCACAATCACTGTGCACAGAGCACTCTGGATTTGTATTATCATCATTTTTACTATAGCTTGCTTGTGACAAAATTTAGCTGCCTTCCTGGCACAGACTGGCTGAACTAATAAAAGCAGTATCTACTTTCAAACTCTACTGAAGATCAATGATAAACCTACTTCCAAACTGTGGGCCACAGGGTGGTTTGCATAAATAAGCATTAAAAGCAAGATGAAAAAAAGAGCCGGTCATATGTTCACTTATGCTTCTGAGAAGGGGAAAAGGTGAGGGAGGAAGTTTCACCCTTGTAATTTGGGACACGCTATGTACAAAGTTTCTCTCTCCTCAGGCAAAATAGAGTCATGCCAGAACTGCCAGAGAATATTTCCAGTTAACATCAATTTGCCGGATGTCACAGACAAGTTTAATGAACAAAATGATAAATGTCTGTCAATGGCTTCATAAAGTCAATGAATTCCTGTTACAAAGCACATACATAATGCACAGCTCTGCCTGAGGCACATGCTACTGTTATTAGAGGCTTACTAGAGATCTTGATGTGGACTTCAAGATGGTAATTTAACAACTTGCTCTAGTTAATTTGCTGTTAAGTTAGCAAAACAATTATTAGGATGTTGAAAATTATATAAGTAAGAATAAGCAAAAAAAAAATTACTCAAAAACCCCTCTTCTGCATGTTCAAAGACCTTAATTTTGAAGTTTCATGGAAAGATAATGGTTTCTTTGATAGCTTCCAGTTGTAAAACAACTTGTAACACCAAGCTGGCTTTACTGCACATTGAAATGGTTGTCAGAACAGCTTCTTCTTATTCATAACTATTATTTTATTTTGAAGTGACAGCCACACCACTTGAGAAAGACATTACACTTCTGTTGAATCATTTTTACCTCATCTAAATTTGGGGTCAAAACTGACCTCAAAGGATCTTATGACACTTCCCTCCTCTGCCACAGCTGTGAAAATAAGCTCCACTGGAAAACAGTACCTCTTTCCAGTCATTAGGCAGGAATAAGAAAAGGGGGGTCACCAGAAGCAGTTCTGCAAATCCAAAACAATGATACACCATACATGTGTCAATTCATAAGCAGAAAAGGGGGGGAACCCAAACATGAATACATGCAGTAAAACCAGTCTTTATCTGACATGAGAAAGAGTGGAAAGACAAGAGAACACAAAAATTACCAAAAAATGTTGACTATTAGAACAGATCAACAAATAAATGAAAAGCTTCTTGATACTTCTTCCTCTCCATTTTAAAGCACTCGTTGATTTTCTCCCTCCCCAGTAGCTAAGCCCCCAGTACCACTTCCAGAGATGGTGAAATAGTATCCTAGCAACTTTTGCCTCAAATTGATGATTGCACTCTGATAATAGCTCTGTATATAAAGCTTGTTGCCAGCATTTCTATGTCTTTTATAACAAATTCTTTCCCCGTATTTGATTTCTCACATGGCATTCTACTGTCCTTATATCTAGAAGCCAGTTGGTACTACCAACTGAATGCTATCACAACTGCTACAATGAAGTGTTCAAGCTAGAGACAAACATAACTTCCTCAAGCTTAACTACTGAAAAAGTGAAGAGTTTTCCTGTCAGCCAAAACTGGGCAATACCCTGACCACAGCAGGAGTTTTAAAAATTATTCACTGTAACAGTGGCATAGACTCCATAACCCTGAAATCTTTACCCCATAAAGATTGCACATTCTGTCATTTCTGCACTAAAAGAGCCTAAGTGAACATCATGAGAACACAGCAAACCTATGTACATGGAGGGGCAGCGATACCTAGATCCTATTCTCCTACACTGCAGATGGTGTGTCAGAACCAATGGTCTGCACTCATGTGTCAGAAACCTCCTACTAGAAGCCTAACAGAGATCAGCAGCTGAGAAATAAGCACTTTTAACATGGTCTTGAGATGATAACTGTATTATCCAGATGTCACTTAATTTCTTTTGCTTTCATGAGCGTCATGCTGTCAGAAACAAAAATAGTTCCACTCAGTTAAGGAGATCAAGTTCCATTTCATTGAGAAAAAAAAACAAAACTAACCAGAACTACTGTTGAAGAGTTATGAAGCAAAGCAAAAGTAGTAATGAAAATATGTCTAGAACTGGTGATTTACATGTTCCTCTAACACAATAGGAAAGCCATCTCCCTCCAAAACCTGTACCAAAAAAAACCCCACACAACAGAAGAGGAGGTTACAATAATTTCATGAAGTAAATCACACACAAACCCTCCACACTCCAGTGGTTTCACCTAAACCTCCTTCCTATGTCAGCTGTTTATTTTCATCTATTAAAAACAAGCAAACAAACAACAATCTCCTCCATAGGAGCAGAAAATGTTTTCTCTACAGATGTAGGTTTTGGAAGACTGCCTGAAGGATTTTTAACTTACAACACTGATTATTTACTATGATTTTTTTCCTCCTCTTATTCAATTGCTGAGACAATCAACTTTAAAATGTAGATACTGCTTAAGAGCTACATAGAGGTTGGCCCTAGTAACTTATGTTCACCATACTACCCACACTTGCTCAACAAAATGTGGAGATTTGACATTGTTGATTGCTTTTTCACTTAGGTGGTGATTACCAGTTATAAAGACTGGAAGTAATCAATCCCAATTTAACAGCCGGGCCTATTGATGAACAAAAAGAAACAATGCAAAACTAAATAAAAGATTATGTCCACAATTCTGGAGATAAGATGTGGAAAAATGTGAAATCCTGGAGGAAAACACAAAAACTAAGCACAAATTTGTACAATGGAAATTACCATATTCCTGTAGGAAAACGCTTAGTAACTTCTAAATTCTTCCTCCAAGATTCTCTTTTGTCATTGTCTTAAATTGTTCTGCACACCATCAATAGCCACAGCTGTTAAATTGTGAAGACGTGACAACAAGTCTCTAGGCAAACAACTGCTCAGAGTGAGATCCTTTTCTTTAGGATAATCAGAGCTGGCTGACAAAAGCGGGCCTTACTGAATGCCCTTTCAACAATTTCTACACCAAGAAATGCAGAGAGAGAGAGAGGAGGGGAAGAAAGGGAACAGTGGGGGGGGGGGAGCACCACTCTGCAAGAACAGAACAGCATCCTTTGCTGACATATATTGCTTTGCAAGTAGGAAAGAAATAAGAGTTTAGCATACATATCACACATACAGCTTGCACCAGCCAAGAACTGAGTGCCTATAATCACAGCTCCGAACAACTTCTAGCATGATGCAATATTTTACTTCAACATTTCCCTCATAAGTGAAGGTTTTACTATCTACAGAGTACACGGCCAATAAGACTGAACATTCCTTTAAAAAAGAAGCTGGTAAAAACTTTATACATCATAAAGCTACTGTGATATAAACTAGTAAAAACCATAACAGCTCTGCCCTTACTAGCTAGGAATAAGAGTAAGGGCATGAAATACCTGAGGTTGGTATTATGCTTGACACAAATCTGAAACTGAGGTGTTAAGGAAACCCATAAAAGCTCACTTCTCTAGTAATGTGGCTGTGGAAACAACCACTGCTCATGTGCATGTGCATTAAGTAAAGTCTCAGTTGTGGGGTTGTGGTGGGTTGTTTGTTTATTTGTGGGGGGTTTTGGGGTTGGTTTTTTGTCGGTTTTGTTTGTTTGTTTTTGTCATGACAACAACATAAAAGTCCATGTCTTGGTCTGCAAAGACCTTGCACTAGTGCAGGCCAGTCACTGCTGAAATAGGGAATGCTCTAGCACCAAGAAACAACAACAAAGAAAGTGGTTATGCCTTAAAAGGACACTGACAATTTCTTCTGCAAAGATGCTGTAGAAGTGCAGGTCAAAAGATGTTTGGAGGAGTTCTACAGGAAAATCCTGTAAGAAAAAGTTTAAAAGGAACACATTTCTTGGTTTTCTTGTTTCTTCAATGTATCCCAATTATGGACAAAAAATCTTGCAACTCTTCACCATTATCAACTGACATTGCCAACTGCAATATTAAACATACTCCTGCTGCCTCAAACAGTGGAATTTAAACGCACTAAGGATCAGCCATGTGCACTGTCACTTAGAAATGGATTCTCCTCTCTGGACATTCTAATCACCTAATCAAAGCAATAGCAGTAAGGCAGCACTCGTAAAAAGCTAAAATAAGAGCTTCCTCAAGCTGTCTGTAACCTCACCAGTTTTACAGCATTAAGACTTTGCTATATCACTTGCAATACAAGAGCCATGTCTACAACCACCATTTACTATTTTACCTCAAATTCAGTCAAAAACCACTTCTGTCTCCTAGCCCCACCCTTCCATTTCAGAATGTGTTCCTCTATCCATTACTATTGAACATAATTAAACATACTTTTGAGATCTATATGCATTTGGAAGATAACTGAAATGACAGATTCCATACAACATGAAATCTATAGTTAGACCACAACTATTCATCCCTTCATTTAAAGAATGACACTGAATATTTTTATCATTAATATTGGAAAAGCAAATTTTTTTGCCTACACACATTCCACAAAGGCTGAACATGTGATGGACATTTATTTTTGTGAACTCTTCAGTTTCATTAGCCTCCCTCTTTCCCCACTAAGCCTTCCCACCTCCACATTATTCCTCTCAGTTACATCAGTGCAATCACTGTGAGTGGCTCCATGACAAACCACATCAGGGAACTCATTTGGGTCAGACACTATCTTTTGTTTTAATTCTATTATTCTAACCCAGATCAGTTCCCTTTTCAGTTAACCACACATGCAGCTGTGCCCACACAAGGCAGGGCACAATGCAAAAGTGGGAACAAACAGCTGGAATTGCTAAGAAAACATCATTGTCACAGCACAGAATAAGGCTCAGCTGGGTGCACTCTTAAGTGAAAATATCCAAAGCAAAGGAAAAGGTGTTATTCAGATATAAAAACATAAATACTGCCAATTATTGGCACGACAGTGGGACTTGAAGTCACATCACTGCCACAGCAGGTAGGCAAAATTACAAATTCTCCACAAAGTATAGTCTGCTACATACAAAAGGCTCCAGGTTTCACAAACTGCTGTGCAGTTTCCCTCCAGGACCATGTTCCCAGAAACATTCTGCTTGCATAAAGTTTCACTCTTGTAAAATGCCAAAACCTGTACACAAAGTATTTGGCTTACATTTCCTGGAATTCACAAACATTAAAATCAATTCAGACAAGTAACTAGCGGTGAAAGCTATCTAGGAATGCTCGTACCCCGCTGTATAGATCCCATCCAAGCATCTCTACACTTCAATTTCCACTTTTTATGAAAAGGAAATAAACAATGAGTATCCGGTCCAATCACTGCCCAAAGTCCACGTTTCTAGCTTCAGGACATAACCCACCTTCCCCATGTTTTCTTAGTACTTTCTTACTGAAGCCTAGATTTATTTTTAGACAGAATCTGTTAACTGTTGTTAAATAGCTGAAATTTTAAAGCGCAGGAATACAAAACTCTCAGCTTGTTTATTTTTGGCTGATTCGAATTTATACCAAAAGTGTTTAGACTTTCTCCACAGACTACATTCCTTGTATACTCCATTGAAAGAGATCTCTCTTAACAGCAGTAAGTTGAATTTTGACTAAGTCATACTCTTCACTATTAGCATTTTAGCCCCACATGTTGCCTCACAAAGAACCACACAGGAACCTCCTTCTGTCCTCCCCGCCTCCCTCTCCCCCTCCCCCCGTCAATTAGCCTGCTCTGGAAGCAAGACAAGCATGTACTTAAACTAGTATTTATTTTTACCTAAGCAATACCTCAGTCTCACAGTTTGCTTAAAAAAAAAGTAGGGGGATCTCACCGAAAAAACAGCCCTAAATTAGTCAAATTCTTTTGTGCATGGATGAACAACAGGAAAGCAAAGCCTTGAGGCCTCTGGGGAGGAACCCTGTCCCTGCAGACCTACTCTGATGTGCTCGGGAGATAAGGCTCCATAGTGACACTTAAGGAAAGGCCTGCTCACATTTGAATTTCTGCATTCCTCAAGAACAATTCATGGCAATCACTAACTTTGCAGAGGAGCTACATGAAAGCTCTGGCCAATGAATGAGGGTCATCTGCTCTTTATCACAAGGGTAAACCTCATCCTGGCCAGTTTCTAACCTTTTAACCCTGTGAATTCTTAATTTGCACATGAATAATGGAATTCTTGCCAAGAGTGCAACCTTCAGCTTCCAGTTCCTAACTTTAGAAACCAAGACTTGATCTCCTTGTGTGTTCAAATCTTAAACTCTTGGACAGATTAAAGTTTTTGATTTCCAAATGCAACACTAAACATTACAATTCCGAAGCAAAAGATAAGCTTACTGGCAAAAGCTCTGACCAGGCAAAGTAAAAGAACATCCTTGCACCCTGCTGCTACCAGTGACTGGAGAGAGCATTAGTTTTTTCTCCTCCAAAGAAAGAATGCCCATTTAATGCCTATTCTCCACCTGTTTAATATGTATAGTCCTTCTGTACCCTGACCACAAGGTAATTTCCCTTTGCAGCAATCAACTGCTTCTAAACAAAATTATAAATCCACAAAATCCTCCATAAGACTTTAATTTATTTCATTCAAAACATCTGCAAAGCTCAATCAATTCATGATACGCAGAAAACTGTAAGAGTGAGATACAAAACTAATTCTGCACATGCTTTATGTGCTTCAGAATCTAGTGATACAAATTACTGCCTTATTTCACAACTTTAGAGTAAGGATGACATTCTGAAACAGGTCAGATTGGAATATGACTAAAAATGAAGGGACTGCTACATAGGATGATAACTTCACGTTTGGCCACTAGTTAACCACTTAATCGTTAAGTCAACAACACCTACTGCGATCATTATGGATCCACTATCTCTTCCAGTTTTCTCCAGCAGCCATAGGAAACCTTTCAAGTATTCAAAGAAGAAACCTTTTGTCACAGTCTTATGGGGGGAGGGGGAGAGGTGGGGGTAGAAAGATGACTGCAAACCAAGAGTCTCACTCCACAGCATGCAACCTATTGGTTCACAACCCTTCCTTGATGAAAATATTTCATTACAAAAATAAACCAAAAAAACCCACCCCACATTCAACCATCTTTCTGGTGAAGCAATGTGCATGTGAGAAACATTTGTAAGAGTTCAGTACTGTCTGAATTCAAACAGATTTTACAAGTACATTACTATGCTGTCCTACTGTAGTGCTCTGGAGTGTTCCAGAAGTTCTTTGAGCTCATCCTGCAGTATGATGAATGCAAAACTGACCCTGAGTTTTCAACAGCCCTATGCACAGAATACATCAGACACTGCTATGCTTTGTATTTATCAACAACAGAAAAAAAAAATCCTATCCTCTGAAGAAAAGTTTTCTTCAGTCTATTACTGGTGCTGACATTCTGAAACCTAATGATGTGGATTTAAATGCCAATAATATTAATATCTTATTTCCCAACATTCTATCAGAAGTATCCAAGAACTTCTTGATCTATTAATCCTGTACGTAGGATGCCAGCATACAAAGTAAGAAGCAGCCAGATTTTCGAAATCCAGAGTTCACAGACCAGCCTCTTATAGAACCTGAAAAACTCACCACTTACTCGGAGCCACCTGCTTCCAGGCTGGTTTTCAACTGCACAACGTGCTGGCTCACTGAAGAAGGTATTTCACACCTTCCTACAGAGTATCTTTTGGGCAGGTTTTGCAATCACTTTAGAAGTACACAGGGAAAAAAAAGTAAGAAATGCTAACATTCAGACATTTTTTACTGTAGGATAACATACCAATTTTATTAACTAGTTTGAGACTGAATTTGGTAAAACTTGCAATTTACAAGTAACGTAAACTTTCCATAGATTTATCATCACCAGTTTTGTGCAACTTGCTACCATGAACAAGGTTGAAGAGGTCAAAGGAAGCCTTCTTCTATTAGATTAAGTTCATCAGTTAAGTCCCATTATAGAGGAAACATGAGAAGACTACACAAACTGTGTACTCTGTGTCATACTTTCTTTCAAATGACTCCATGTACTTTTGGAAAGAAAAAAAAACACCACCAAAAACACAACAGCCTCCTAGCAAAGCTCGATGCTGGAAAAAGGCACAGCATTCAGTTCCTAACACAGCTCTTGCTTAGTATGCTTCAAGATATAAGGAAAACAGAGGGCAACAGTCAGGGTCAGGCTGCTAAAGCCACAAAGGCACTTGGCAACTATTTCCTTCACCATCCAGTAGTGGGAAGCCACCCTAGAAAAGTGACTCTCACCTCCTAGTGGAAACATGTAACAGGTCCTTGTGATTGGCTCTAGAGGACCCTGAAGCAGTTCCAAAATGAACAGCACCCGTATAAACGTGTCAGAAAAGCCAGAGCTTCATAATGTAACACACACCGTTGCCTAGAAAACTTCCTTCTTTCCCATTCCAAAGACAGCCATCTCTATCACCATTCTGCCCTGCTCAGAGGTGGCATAACACAGTATCAACCTATTGAATAAGGAATAATACGGGTTTTTTTCCTCATTTGTAGATAACCCTTTTTAGGGCTATCTGAACAGCACAAGACACAAGATCCAAAACTTCCGTTGAAGGCTGACAGAACAGCTCGGCATCACCACCTGCTCTAAAGACCACTGACCTACATGAGCCACCTAGCCAAGGCACCACTGGCCAAGAGGTCTCACAGGTGGCTGCTCCACTCCTGCTACATCAGGGACTCAAAAAGGAGCCATCACAAGCTTTGATTATAACCTTTGAAAAGAAACAAAAGTTCTGCAGAATTGATTTCTTTGCATTTGTAATTTGTCTTTCCAGGTACACAATCAAAATGATGGCTTCTTGTGTGCTGTTCAGGGAATTGCTGTCACAAACTCAGGAGCACTTTAATAAAAAAGAGTTGGAACTTACTTGCTAGTGTGAGATGGCTTTTTTGACTGAGAATAGCACCATATTTGTTCAGAGCTAAGCACTGGTAAAATCCTTCATCAGACAGCTCTCCTCGCTTCCCTTCCACCTCACTGATATATAAGGAGCCATTGGTTAAAGTGTAGATCCGTTTGTTTTCAGACACTTTTCCTCCATTTTTCAGCCATGTAATAGTTATTGGAGCTTCACCACGAGCCTGGCAGTCTAAAACCACCGAATCCTTCCTTGAGACAGTTACATCCTGAGGCTCCTTCACAAAAAACAGTTCACTAAAGCACCACACTCCTAAGAGAGAGAAAGAAAGAGTTTGTGTATGAGTGCAGAGCGCAAGTTCCCAAGTGCGCTTGCACGCCGGAGTCACCGTGCTGAACCCACCACACGAGGTACAGCTACTGCTGCTTCAAGCTCCCGAGGTCTCCGACACCTCGCCATGCAGGAAACACGGGGAAAACTGGGATACTGCCTTCGGTGGAGTAAAGACACCAGGCTGTGAAACACCCAGGCATTTGCTTTCTCGTTTTCCAACGCTTTATGTCGAGGGGCTGGGAGTACCTTAGCCTCAAACGCCCGCGCAGCCGTAACGCGGCTCAGCAGGGGAGGCACTGAGTGTCGGGGCTCGCACCGATGACCCCCACGGGGCCAGCCGGGTGGCGGGCACGGGCAAGCCACCCGCTGCCGTAGCCAACTCCCAGAGGGTGGTTGGGGGCTGCCACACAGGTGCGACCGTGACCGCTGCGGGGGCAGCGGGCCCAGGGAGCCGGGGCGCCCGCGCCGCTCACTAATTTTACAAGCCCTCCAAAGGAGCCGGAGCGGGGCGAGTCGTAAAAGGCTAATTTTACAAGAAATTGTTAGCGACACCCCCACGTCGGCGAGCTGAGGAACGGCAAAGCACCCCAGGGGACCCTCCACGCCCGCCGCCCCGGCCCACCAGCGCGTCCCCCGCTAACGGTTAGCTCTCTCCGCTGTGAGGCAGCCACCCCGTGCGCGCGCCCCCTTCCGGCAGGGCGGGCCCCTGCAAGCCCGCTCGCCGCAGCGCGGCGCGAGGCGAACAAAGTGCGGGGCCAGTTCCCGTTCCCGTTCCCGCCGGTCCCCGCCGACGCCGAATAAATAAAACCACGTGCGGCGGAGCGAGGCCGCAGCGCACAATGGGTTGCGGGGCGGGCGGACTCACCTGGCAGCGGGAGCAGCAGTACCCACAGCAGCAGCACCCGCAGCAGCGCCCGGCGTCGGAGCGGCGCCATTTAGCGGGAGGCTGCTGGCATGCCCCACCGGCCGCCGCCAGAGACACCGGTCAGCGGGCGAGGGGAGGAGACAGGGGACGAACGGAGCGGCCCCGGCGAACCCTTCCCGGCCCTACTATCCGCATCTCGTCTCCATTGGCCTTTGGGGAGGAGAGGGGCGAGGGGCAGGGCCGGGCAGGGGGCGGAGGAGGGAGGGACGTCGCTGGACGGGGCGGGCCGCGGTGGACAATACCCCGGGGAGTGGGGGTCGGCAGGACCCGCCGGCTCCGCGCACGAGGGGCTACAGGGTCCGGCGCCATCTGGGCCAAGCACGGCCGGGGGCGGGCCCAGTACTAGATGCCCTGTTGATGTGGCCTCTCCCAGCCGCAGACAGCGCCGGGATCCGACGGCAGTTCCCCACCGGGACAGTCCCGCTCCGGTGTTTCGCGAGAAGCGGAGTCGTTCCGGCCGGGGCAGGGGCTGCCGGCCATGCCTTCCCCCGGGACGCAGGACTCCCCAGTACCCTACGCATTGCAGAGCTCTCCTTACGGCCACAATGAGCATCTGCAAAGCGTGCACTTAGCAAGACGTAGCTTACCCAAAGGTCTGTGTGGAAAGGAGAGATGCCCACCCGGGCGGCCAGGTGGCGGAGGTGCTCAGCCCGACGTCGATGTAGCGGGACCGTGTAGTGCCCACTGCAGGTGCAGTGATGCCCAGGCTAGGCAGAGCACTCCCGTGCCCAGTTAAAATTGGCTTTCTCACACAAAGTAATTTTCAAATGCGGGGAGGGGAAGTGATCAGAAAGGGGTGCCATTTTGGCAATGGTTCTCACTGATCCCTTCAAACAACACCGATAAAACCACTTCCAGATGGCCATACCAGGTAGTGCGCTGGTGCCGTGGATGAGCCACCCTTTGCTTGCCTGTACCAGAAAGCTTCTGTAAACTTAGATCTGCCTCAAGTCCATTATGGAGCTTGCCATAATGCAACCTAAACTGCAAGTATGTGGCTAACGAATCATGTTATGGGCACCCTATAGACTCTGTGTATGGGAGATACCATCATATTAAACCAAATGCTGTCACTATCATTTTGGTTTTTAGCTTCACCCCTGATTTTACTCTGTGCTTGCAGACAGTGATTTCTAAGCTCTTTTTTGTCTGCTCAGAGTTCTAGTTTCTAAAGTTACCATGTAGGAAGGCATCTTCTTGCTCAGCAGATTTGCCCCCTGTTTGCATTTGTTGTGAGAGCTGCTGACTTCAGTGACAGGCAAGTTTTTACTGCTTTTTGTTCCTGCCAGCACTGCAAAGCTCACAGAGGCAGGAGCTGGCAGCTAAACGTGGTCCCTTCTGCTGTATCATCACTAGGACTGGCTACAGCCTCATTCAGTGACTCCTCTGAAAACCTTTGGGAGAAAATCAGAGCTAGCTAAACATGGTATAAGCCATAGTTTGACCTACATCACCTTCCTTACCTGTCAAAAGTACACAAGAAAAATTCAGCCTGCTCAAATCTTAGCATGAGTTTTCAGGAAAAGTAATTAGGAAATATTTGCTTTAGATGCAAATCAGTTACCCAAAATTTATTTGAGGCAGTTTCACAGTAACTTTGCAGAGCAGAGCTGCATGTGTACCACCTCAGTGTCCAAATAGGAGCAAATGCAGCAACAGGATGCATGTGACTCAGTATTCTTGAGTTTTCCTCAGTGTTTTACTTTTTTTTCATAGCTCACACTTTTGTGACTGGATAAACCCCACACTTAATACTAAAAACATTGCTTGTGAGTATCAATGGTTAAATGTTAATTCTTTCTTGTGGCAAACTCACAGTTTCCATCTGCAGGTCATGCTGGTACTGTAGTCTCTTCTGCTAAACTCTGGTGGATCAGAGAGACCTGAATTTGAGATTTCCTAGATGGCCTCAGCACACCTAGAAGACAAACACGCCAAGAGGAAACGTATCACCTGGTAATATGGGCTATACTATGTGTTTTGATCAGCTGGTGAAGAGGCTGAAGTTGTCCCTGATTAGATGTTTTTCCCTGCAGCCCTTTAATCTGCACAGCAGAGTGCTGCTTCCTGCAGGCATGAGGGGTGGCTGTGCTGTATTGCCTGGTGCTGAACATTATCCCACCTGTTCCAGGAGGAACATCTTGTTGCCCAGTTCACCATCCCAGTTTGAAGGAGGAATTAGGTCCTACTGGACTAGGGGATTAAAAATAAATAAAAGTAACAGAGAGAACAAGTTGTAGTCCTGCTTGTGGGCTGGTTTCCATTAGCTGCACCACCTGCACTCACTATTGTATTCTGCTGTAGGAGGAAAACCGCTTTACTGTCTCCCTGGACTACATGGTACCAACAAGAGGTTTTGATTCCTGAGATCAAATGCAATATTTGTTTTAACAGCTTAACAAAGAGAAGTGCTTCCCCCTGGAACTCTCTTTGTGCCTGGGTCTGGGCAGCTGCAAACACCAATATTTCCATTTTCACATTTCTGTGGAACAAAACAAATAATAAATTCCTTCCTAGAATTAAGAACTTCTACAACTAGATGAGCATAAACTCTCCATCTTTACTTTGTCATAAGTCATTGTTTTAATACATTTTTCAGTCATTAATTAGATTAGAGACAGTGCACACTTGTGATAACATATCTAAATTCATACTTCACTGCAGGCTGCCAAACCCATTTTACAGATTTTACAGGCACTGCCAGACACAACTTTATCAAACACACCATGTTAGTAAATACAGAGCAAATAAGCACAATTATCTACTTGGCTAACCATCTCATAGAAGCATTATCTTGAGAAAGCCAACAGTCCAAGACAAGTACAAGATCTTGCCAGCCAACATAAACAAAGCTATGCTGATTTTCCTGCAGGACAGCAATTTTTCTTCTGCCACCAATACAGACTTTTTTGCTTTGCTCAATCTGTATTTTTGGCATATGTGGGAAACTCTGCAAACTTCCCCAGGTTTTGTGGTTCTTTTCTATGCTTTCTCTTAGATTTTGAGGTTTGCAAACAAGCACACACTTCTTTCAAAGAAATAACTTGTAATACTTCAGCAGACAGCTCATCAATGCCTCAAAACCCAAGTCAGTAGTAAGAGCTCCCTTTGAAGTGCTACCAACAGCTGGAGTAACAGCATGCTGTCCAGGTTGCTGACTGTAAATAACCTGATTCACCTTATGCTGCATTTCATCCTCAGCCTCAGCCCTGGCAAGCCCAGGTTAAATGTTTCCTGAGAAGAATTATTTTTAAAAATTGGATTGACATGAACAGATCTGGCTCCGAGTTTTGCTCCCCTGCTCTTCTGCCTATGTGTGAGGGCAGCTTTCAGTCCATCCAGGACTGCTAAACTGGGCTAGGGCAATTTTGGTCCCATTATGAAGCAGCAAGGAGAGAGAGACACTTTCAAGGCTGAATGAATGCTCATGACCACGGCATCACACTTGCTTTGTCTGAAGTGCTACCGTCATCTTTAGAAAGAAAACTAATAGGCAGACATGGAATGTAGCAGCCTCAGGAAAAGCAAAAAGCAGCTGAAAATTCACCTCTAACTGGAGCTTCCCAAGGTGAATGCTGTATCAATGAAGTCTCTGCAAGGCAAAAGCCCAGGGTGGAGAATGCAGTTTTTTTCCAGGTTAGAATAATTGTTATTTTTTCTGTGTGTGTGAGGCCATTTACATTTCTTTGAGCTTAAATGAGAAACAGTACAGTTTGGCCTGTGGTCAATTTTGTGCTGAGCATTTCAGCTGTACTTCAGAATAGCTTCATGTTAGCTCTCTCATCGCTGTGATCTGGGAAAAGCAATAGCATGGATGATGTTTGGTGTGGTCACAAACTGCCCAAACTGTGTGCCCAACATGCTGATACAACCCAGCTCAGTGACAGGGAAATGGTTTTGCCCCCATGATCCATTCCCTTGGCTCAGCTTTACACAGCTTTGCTCTAGCACCATAATGCTGTGGAGAGAAAATAATAGGGATGAGCACCCATGGATACAAATGGGAGAAGTGAGGAGAGAGCGGCTTACAGCAGTTTAAGTGTCCTGATTGCCACATGTGCAAACACAATACTATCCTTAATTTTAACTGCAGCCTGTAAGAGTTTGTAGTAGGGTCCTGGAACCCAAATCTATTTTCAAACCAACACATAATCATAATCCTGGTTCCCCTACTTTTCCCAGCTCCACGGGCTCAACCCTTTCCTGCTACCAGTGCCAGGTCCCACCCAGCTCATCATCCTCTGACTCTGCTGGCAAATGACTGGACGAGCTGCTGGGTGTCACTGCCGGCATGAGGAAAGCTGCAGCTACAGGCACTGAGGGCGGAGGACAGGTTACAATCAGCAGGGATAGCTTAGCATGGCTACAGCAGTACTGGAGCTGTGATTACTTTTCAGGCGGGCTGAGAGCAGTAGTAATTGCTGAAGCCCCATTAACTGCACAGGAATTTCAGCAATTTGCACCCACTCAGCTCTGCCTTCAGCCCATGGAGTCCTCAAAGCCCAGTGCCACCACATGCGCTCCTGGCAGGGTATCATTAACCCTTTTCTCAGGGAAGCCCCTTTTTTCTGTCAGTTCTTGCTGAGCGGTTTTGGTCGGCTGTCGCCATAGCCATAGTTAGACACTTTGTTTCTCATGCCAAACTCCCAAACCAGTGATACCTGTGTTCACAGATCTACAATGTTAAGTGAATTCTATTAAGACTCCCTAAATCAATGTTTACTTTTGGCACATTTGATCACCTACTGGAATCTTGCTTCACTCTGAACCTGTGTACTGTTACCATCCCCTTGCCTTCTCAAAGGAGGTTCCCTCCTTTCACCAGCAGATGGGCAAGCACACCTTGGGCTGAGCCTTTGGGATGCTAATGAACTTTCGCTCCAGGGAGCCTTCCTGTACAGGAAAAGCACACCTCCTTGACAAAGGGATTTTCACATAGATCTCATCTGCTTATAAACCAACAAACACAGAAGTGGAAGGATTATCAGTATTTGCCACACTAGTGCTTTTGCTGGGTTTTGTGTGTTTGGTTGGCTTTAAACAAACCAAACAAACAAACAAAAACAACAAAAAAAAAACCATCACCCACCAAAAACCAAAACCACACCAACCAAAAAACCCAACCATGAACCTGCCAGCCGCCTTCCACAAAAGTGCTCCAATAGCCCAAATCGATGGGTACATCTCAACCGCATTTCACAGTGCCTCAGAGGCAGCTTCCAGCTGTTTACCTCCAGCCCTGAAGATTCATCACAGCAGAATGACAGACACAGCTATGAATTTCAGCAGAACACCCCAACATCCTACACTGTTGCTGGAGGTAACCACAAACAGTTTGGAGGAGTAACCTTACAGGGATGTGGCAGACTGCGTTTCCTTGCTCCCCTATGCCCATTCACTGTTGCTGGAAGGTATGAAAAATACTGAAGTATTTTTGGTGGGTCACTGCTGTTTCCTAGACACAAGTCACCAGGTCATCTCCATACTTTTAACAAACCACATGGCTACAGCTACAGAAAAGAGGGAGCACACATCTGAAGTCATACCCGATCCCACATGCACTCTTTCCCTTCTTTTGGTGTGACATTTGGGTTTACTCACAGCTCCATGCTTTATCTTCTGGCCCTCAGGCCACAGCTGATGCTCCTCTGGACATGCTGACACAGTAGTAACTTAGGAACATTTAGGAATATGTAATCCTCACTGAATGTACCTATTGTGTGAACTAAGAATCATTAACTGTGTAAACAGTAAGTAATTTTAACTGTGGGCTTGAGAAAGAAGAAGAGGAGCAAATTGGTTTAGACTGACTCTGTGGCCAGTCTGTCTCATTAACCATATCATCCTAGAGAGCATGTGCAAAGTTCAGCTAAAAGCCAGAGGGAGGAAGAGGATGGGTGCCACTAACAACCACCAGGGCACCCCTACAGGGCATAATGAGCCTGTATGCAGGAGATTTACATATGTAAATAGTTCCATGGGGTAATATGAATATGCTAATTGCTTAGAAAATTATGATTATGTATGAGACATAAGCAGATAGTTTCTGACTTTGTCTGGCTTTGGTACACTTAGGTGGAGCAATCCCCCACGTATCCAGGTGTCAAAATAAAGAAATGCCTGCTTCCCAACACCTCCTTGGGCTTAGGGAGTTTTCCTGCCATATCCAGTAACAATGTAACCTGTCAGAAAACTCTTCCAATTTCCCAGCAGAGCTTGTTTCATTCTGGTTTATCCCCCTAACCTGCTTCTCCGCAGTGTAAAATCAATGGTGAAACACCAAGGGTTGCAACATGCAGCTGAAGGCATGGCAATAGCATGGGACAGAGCTGCCTTGACTCAGATCAGCCAAACCACCATGGATGTTTCCCAGGCCAGGCCAGGCCAGGGCAGACACCTCCACCTTGCCATGCTGGGCTCTCACACAAGGTGCTGAGCACTGTTTACTTCCTCAGACCTCAGGGATGCTCAGCACTCCTGGGAGGTAAGCCCTCAGTGCTTGGCTGGCTTGAGACAAAAGTGACAGCAGATGGGCAGCCACAGCTGGAATCCCCACACTGAAACACATGGAATAACTCAATTAAGGGTTTATGCATATGTGAAAACACAGGAAGGAGCAGGAAGGGCCAGCAGGTGGAGAAGGGCCACCCCATAAACTGCATGTTATATATAATTGGCTGAGTACAGTCTCCTCTCTCAGCCCTTTCCCCAATAAGAAAACAATACATAATCCTGCAAACGCTGCAATACCATCCTGTGATGTTATCTTCTGTAAATCAAAGTGTTAATGCACTGAGTCACTACCATAAGTATCAGACCAAGAATTAGCTGAACAGAAAGAAAATGTCTCCTAGGTTACTACTTTCTATGTTTGAATCTACAGAGGAATCCCCTGAACCTTTCAGACAGAGACAGCTTTTTGTTAGTGTCTGTTTTGCTTATCATGATGGCCCACTGTTCTGCAGCTGTTTGTTTAGCAACAGGCATGAAATATGGTCTCCTTTCATCCCTGTGTAAGTTACCTTAGTTCTGCTGTTATAACAGGAAATAGGCAAATAATTTCTGCCTCTTTTCCTCTATATGTTTACAATCAGGAAACAATTACTGGAATTAAAATAAATGAAAAACAAGGTGAGTAAGAGGCTGACTAGCAGTTGGACACACTGCTGAATATACAGTGCTGCCATGGAAGATTGCAGCCCTTTGTTCTCAGCTTGCTAACAATGTGGTTTCTCCTCTTATCTACAATTTATCCTAGGGAACTATTAAAAAGAAGGATTGGAGGAGACATCCTGCTGCTCTTGTCCCATTTCATCTTACAAAGACATAAGGAATTGCTGGTCAGGAAGAGGCCACTTGGCCACAGCGGCCTGTGCCCCATGGGTTTATCTCCTCACTGCCAGCACAACTCCCTCCAGCATGCTGCCCTGTCACAGGAGAGTGATCACCTCTCAGGAGTGTGAAGATAAACAGATTTGAAGCCTTCAAGGCATGTTCCCAGCACCTCCTCCCCCTCACATGCACGCAGATTCATCCTGCAAACACCCCTACACCCAACATGTTTTTGGGGATGGATACCTAGATGTTTGAAGGGCCACATGAAGCTGTAACTTACATCAGAATGGCTTTGCCAAGAATTCAGGCTAAACCACTAAAGGCAACACCCTGGTGCAAGGAGTGAGGCAAGCTGGGGGTGAACCAGGAGGACTCAAAAGCTGGGCAACATAGAGGTGGTTTCTTTGATGCCAAAATTACTGCCTCCATCAGCTGCAGCTGTGAGGACCTTACCTCACCTGGGCTGTGGGAGTCACTTGGGAGCCCATGGGGGTTTCTTATAGTTTGGAGGTTCTGAAAGAGCTGTCTGCCCAGTACTGAACAGGACCTGAAAGGCAAGGAGACATGACTGGATCAGTGCCCTGTATGGCCCAGGGGACTGTGGGGAAATGGGCAGCCCACCTCAATTACCCTTTCACCCCCTCACTCTTACTAACCTGGCTCAGGTCTCTATCTGGCTCTGCTCAGACACAGCAGGGCAGAAGATCAGAGGCTCTGCTGGAAGCACATTCACAGGCACGCTCAGTTTGTCTGATGCAATTCAGTGCCTCACAACTTGCAGCGCCTGCATTAGGTTGGCATAAAAGCTTGTGTGGCCAAGTGAAGAATCACATCAGAGAACTGACCCTGATGTTTGGTTTGTTTGTTTGTTTGTTTTCTGGAATCAAGTCCCTGGTTCAGTTTATGTGGCATACACATACAAGCTTGCATAATGTGTCAGGAGAGCAACCAGCAGTTAAGGCTGCTGATAGCAGCACAGCTGAAACTAAATTATACTATTCAGTATCTAATCATTACCTCAGAAGTGTGTTTGCTAGATGCTAAATTAACATTTTCCTGTCATTTATGTTCAGATACCTCTAGGTCAGTGCCTGAATGCTGGCATATGATAGAACCTGTAGTGAGTAGATAATGCATGGATGGAATACACACCATGTGCATGCTAAAGTCTTCATCCTAAGAAACTGGGGGGAAAAAAGTGTATGTAGTGGGAGGGAAGTTTTACAAGTTAGTCAGTTAAATTGGTCTAACGTGCTCAGCTGAGGACTGGACTAGTGCAAACCACAGCTTCATCTAGAGAGTTATTTCTAAGCCTTTCTATTTAGCAGCAACCCAAAAACTCTACTACCTGGTCAAAGCACAAAAGCAGGTTTTCAGGACAAAAGGATGGCATGGCATGGCCAGGGCAACCTCTATTAAAGTGGCATAGTTTGTCATATCTGACAACCCACTGAAGAAAGTTATCACTAGTTAAGGGCCTGACCCTGCATTCCTTAAGCAGACAGAAATCCCTTTGAAGTTCCATGAAGCATCCTGCTCAGATAACTGTATCAGGATTTGGCAATTAATGAAAACTTTTCAGTTCTTAAGTAGATTATAACAACTATTACATGTTACTCACAGCAAGTCCTTTGCGGTGTGGGTTTGTTCCCAGAGCTCTTGCAGCACAGTAACTGTTTCTCACTAACTAGCAATAACCAAAAGTCAGAACCACATTGTTTTTTACTTGCATTGATCTGCCTTAAGTGTTCTTCTCTAGCTGATGTCTAGTTGAAGGTTTTGACAGCTTTGCATTCAAAAGGTCAGTAAGCAGTCCTCAGGGCAATTTGATTTAAACCCTTAGGATTTTACATACTCCCAAGCAGCAGTACACAGTAGGACATGTGTGTTCAAAGCCTCCAAAAGGTCATACTTCCCAGCCCTCAAAACAAAACCCAAGTCAGAGATATTTCAGCTCATAAAAAAATATCAGAAAAGCTATCAGACAATTATGAAAACATTTTCCATTAAATTAAACTCAAAAGGGCTTAAGAAAAACAAATTGTGATGTATGTTTTTAGACTGTGGTGTATTTCAATAGAAAGTTTTACACTCTATCACATTTAGAAGGCTGCCTTATCTGTCTTTCCTCAAGAGGCATACTCACTTAATGACTGGTCTGTTCAGGTTTTCCATGCTGCTTTGCTTCTCCCTTCCCTGAAATCCCAAGCCTGCCTCTCTAGGATGACAACCTGAAACCTACAATGCAGAATTTGTTTGAAGTCCCATTAAGCAAGAAACCTCAAATTAAGCGCAGATCAGAAAAACAAAACATTTTTCTACAGTCAGGCAGATGGACATAAGCCAAGCATTACATGGAAGCTGTCCCTCATTATCCCCTTTGTGAGCTGTTTGTATTCTGATTAGTGTGCTAATGATATATGTTCCACATAGAAAAAGCAATTAAGTCTCCACTTCAAAGAAAAATGATTTAGTGTAAGAGTACCAAAGCCTGTGCTTGCAGCTCCTACTGATCTTGTGATACTGCTGAGCAATATGGCAGCTGTTAAATACTTGGTTCTTTTTTATAACAATGGAAGATGGTAGGTGTCACCTGCCTTTAAACTATAGAGATGTTTCAATAAGGTGCTTCTACGGCACCAGAGGTATGGATTTTTGGTGGTGGTGGTATAACTGCTGATAAAAAAAGTGAGCTCCTCTCAGATCACATAAAAACTGCACATTGATTCCTTTAAAGAAATCATCATTATGAAGGGGAGATAATAAATTGCCCTAAAAAAGGCAAAATCTCCTACGAAGAAAATTATTTGCTAAGACTCTGTGAAAAACCCAAGCATCATGACAAACTAATTAATGAGAAACAGACAGGAAAATACAAATGAACAGACAGCATGAAGAATGACAGCCAGAAAAGCCTGGTCTCTTAATCAACATTCTTTTGACCACACAAGAAATGAGTAAGAACAGTATTTAAAACCACATGTGTCTAGTTTTAATTACTTGATATGTGATTCTGAGATATGTGCTTTATCATGTTATCATTGTAACTATGTAATTCCCATTGTAGGGAACTGATAAGAGTATCACCTATTTGGCAAAGTAACACTGAAGTCACACTAAAACAAAGTACACATGAGGGAAAGGGGAGGGGGGGGGGAAGAAAAGCAAAAAAAAGAAATCTGTGCTGATCCAGGACATGTTTCACATTGACAGTATGCCAGGGGCATCTGTGGATTTCAATGAGACACTCATATTTTGGTAAAGACACCATCAATTAGTGAAAAATAGCACCACACTGTACTTTGGATTTACAGAACACTTCAAATCCTAAGGCACTAGGTAGCTTGCAAAATGTTTATGTATTAATGTTGAGAGGGGAAAAACAGGATAAAGAAGGGAAATGGGTAGCCTCCACTTATATTTTGCTTATGCACAAGTACTCAAACTTGTCTCCAGTAAAAAAAATAAATTTGCTACAGGTATGACTTAATGATAATTGAAAATAATGTAGGTCATGTATCCTTCAAGCAGCGTAAGTGAATCCTCAGTGGAAGCTAGGAACTACCATTTTATCTTCCTACCAGGCCACAGCTCCACCTCATGATGCAATAAGAACACTGAAGAATCACCTGTACCACCTTGAGAAGTGAAAGATGGGATACAAATAACACTCAGCCTAAAAATCTGCCAGCTGAGATACATGAGTTTTGAAAAAAACCAAACCAAACCAATAGAACAGCCCTTCTTGCCCCAAACCATCAAGTTACTGCTGAATGCTGCTTCTTCACACCTAAAGTTTCATGTCCTTAACACCAGACTGCAAAAGCATTTCCACATACGTGGTCATTTTGGAGTAAACAAGAAATTTTAGAGAAAGACAACGGTAGACCAAAGTCCTTCAAGCCAACAGAAATCAAATTACTGACATAAAAGAAATCTAACAACTCACCCACCAGAGTCTAAGTAGAGCATTGAAACATAAAATGTTTCTACTGCAAGCCTTTGTGGAGCTTAATCTATATATTTTACCTTTTTCAGGTGAAGTAAATTCACTTCTTTGACAGCATCATACTTATTTGTTCAGAAACACCATTCACTAACTACGTAATAATTAATACACAAATAAACTTCACCACCATTTTTATTAAACATGAGAAAAAAAATGTTTTGACTTCACCAGGAGAGTTAAGCTCCTGAAAAATGTCCAAGTTCGGTCCAGTTCCTTAGGTCCATGAGCATCTTGCTCATGTCTCCCCTTAAAAGGCAATTTCTTCACAAATCTATGCTTTTGAACTATCTGTGCACAAAATCTCTCACCAAATGTCAACTCTACATACTCTTTTTCAGCAGATTGGTACATTTAGCTCTTACCTACCTGGGAAATTTTTCTGCCTTACCCCTCACCTGGCACAGCTGGTGTTAGGAGTCATGAAACTACAGTGGAACAGAGATGATAAAGGCACGCAAAGGGAACATCAGAAAGGCAGAAGCTCAGCCAGAACTCATCCTAGCTGCTGCCACGAGGGATAACAAAAAAAAGTTTTTACAAATACATTAACAACAAAAAGAAAGCCAAGGAAAATATCCACCTTTTATTGGATGCAGGAGGAACATTGCTATCAAGCATGAGAAAGATGCTGAGGTACTTAATGCCGCCTTTACCATTATTTTCAGGGTATTCAGCCTCCTGATAGGGATGGAGAGCAGCATGAACTCCCCCTAATCCTGGTGCCAGACAACTGGAGGTTTGCCCATGTGACTCATCTACAAACAGGGCTGAAAGTTGGATCTGGGGAGCTACAGGCCTGTCAGCCTGACCTTGGTCAAGGGGAAGATTAGGGAGCAGTTCATCTCAGATGCACTTACATGGCAAATGCAGGGTAACAGTGGGATCAGGCCCAGCCAGCATGGGTTCATGAAAGGCAGGTCCTGCTTGATCAATCTCATCTCCTTCTATGACCAGATGACCCACCCAGTGGACAATGGAAAGGCTGTGGATGTTACCTACCTGGACTTTAGTAATGCCTTTGACACTGTCTTCCACAGCACTCTCCTCAAGAAACCTGTGGCCCAGGGCATAGACAGATGGACTCTGCTGGATTAAAAACTGGCTGGACATCCAGGCCCAAAGGGTTGTGATAAACTGAGTTAAAACCAGCTGGTGGCCAGTAACAAGAGGTCCCCCCCACTGGCTGCCCTCAGTACTGGGGCCAGTTCTTTTCAACATCTTTATTAATCACAGAATTGAGGTTGGAAAAGACCTCAGAGATTATTTGGATGAAGGGCTCAAGGGCACCTTCAGCAATTTTGCAGACCACACTATATTGAGCAGAAGTACAGATCTGCTCAAGGGTAGGAAGGCACTACAGAGAGAGCTGATGGGGTGAGGTCAGTGGAAGGAGATTTAACAAGATCAAGTGTGAGGTCTTTGGTCACAACAACCCCAACTGACTGTACAGGCTTGGGGAAGAGTGGCAGGAAAGCAGCCTGGTGGAAAAGCATCTGGGGGTGCTAGTGGATGGCTGGCTGGACATGAGCCAGCAGCTGCCCTAGGCAGCCAAGGGTATCCTTACCTGTATCAAAAACAGTGTGTCCAGCGGGAGTACAGAAGTGATTGTGCCCCTGTACTCAGCCCTGGGGAGGCCACGGTATATTTGGCCACCACAGTATAGGACAGACTTTATGGTCAGCATGTCCAGAGAAGAGCAAGGCTGGTGAGGGGTTTGGAGGGTGTCGTAGCAGGAGCAGCTGAGGGAGCTGGAGTTTCATCTGGAGAAGAGAAGGCTAAGAGGAAATGTTACTGCTCTCTACAACTACCTGAGAGGAGGTTGTAGTGAGGCTGGTGTTGGTCTCTTTTCCCGTGTAACTAGTGAAAGGACAAGAGGAAAGTTTTAAGTGGTGCCAGGGGAGGTTTAGATTGGACAGTAGGAAAAACTACTGAAAGAATGGTGAAGCATTGGAACAGGCTGCCCAGAGAGGTGGTGGAGTTGCCGTGCCCGGAGGTGTTCAAGAAGTGTGTAGATGTGGATATAGCTTTGTGGTCATAGTAGCTGGGTTACAGTTGGACTCAATGATCCTACAGGTCTTTTCCAACCTTAATGATTCTTTGCTTATTAACACACATGGCAGTAGCTATGAATCTCTCATCCTTAATGTCATGGTAAGTACAGCTGGGACAGAGCCCTACTACAAACTGTGCTCCTGGCAAAAGAAATAGGTTAAGTGTTCATAGTAGCATCTTTGGAATTATCCCCCACAAAAATCTAAGTGTATGTGTGATGTGCAGAAAACACAAGTACAGAAGGCACAGGCAGCAGACTCAAGGGTGGAGAAGCCTTTCTGCTGAAGTCAGAAGTCACAGGCTTCCAGCTTTACCCATCTTGATCTCCATTCACCACCTGCCCAAGCATGGCCCTCTCTCCCAAGCAACCCCTTTTTTATACTTGCTCAATGGTTTGGTCTTTTGCCTCTCAAAGGTCTCTGCAATAACCTTATGACCTCTTGCTATCACCCTCCCCCATGCTACAAGTCTGCTCACTTCTCCTGTAGCTCTTTCATGGAGCAACTTAGTGTCTTGTCCACAGCAGAGCTCCTGCAGACAAGGCCGCCCACGTCCCAGCTCTGCAAAGAGGCACCAGGTACTCTGTGGCCCATGACCTTGCAGCAACATCCTTCTCCAAGTGATTCCCACAGCTGGTACTTGGAATCAAGTCCTGTGGGGCACATGCCCACCACTGCTGGGCAGTCTGTGCTGTCTGGAGCAAAGTTTAGGGGCCCCTTCCACACCCCTACCATACTCTGAGTGCTCACCTGCCATCCAGCTGTGAAGGGTGTCCCTACAGTAGAAGACAAGGAGAGAGTCTGCTAGCATTTCTGGGGGGTCTCTCCACCTTTGCCTGTCAGCTGTGTGGCATTTCTAGGCTGGCTGTACAATGAGGGCTCACAGCAACCTAGAGCTTTCATAAAAACCTGGTATTAGTTTTGCAAGGACTGCATGGGAGCAGACAGCACTGCAGCACTACTGCACTTCAACACCTGCACAAAGGTAGCAGTGTATAGTAGTGGAACTGCTGCCCCAGCCTACCCAGAAGTACTAGAATTACTGAATTCTTGCTATGTCAAGAGTACTAATTTGCACTTCAAAGAACTGAGTCACAATGTATTTAGAATAAACTTTTATTTACTGCTTTCAGGATCCTTATTTTATACTTTAAAGTTTGCAAGAAAACCTGCTATATTCAAATCTTTACAGATTTACTGATATATCTTTCTTGTTTTACAAAACTGCATATAGATTTGGGAAATTTGTATAAGTTACCTTTATTTACATGTAATATTCTCAGACCTAATGACCTAGTCAAAGAATAAAACAAAGTGGGATTTTAAATATCCCTTAAGACCCATGACATTTGTTACATAATTTACAAGTCTTTGTAGAGAGATGTGCTACACTTCCTTGCATATTTATAAAGACTGTGACTAAACAGAAATTTGCTGGCCAAAAGCAAGGTACTGTCATTTCCTTAGATGGTATTTGTAATAACAATTTAAAAATTAGAGCAAGCCAGATATAGAAACTGATTTTTTTCCTTTTAGAACTAACTTTGTTAATCATTTTAACCAGCACTTGCTCCAAAGAGAGTGTTAAAATCAATACCAAAAAATACCCACATTTACAAAATAAATCAAACTCGCATTTATAGGACAAGTTGATCTACAATAAATTGCACATTGTTGCTAATGACTTTGGTTACACTGTATTAACAATTTTGGTTTCTAGACTAACAGTGGAGAAAAAAAAAATAATATAAAAATGCAGCTATAGAAACTAGTATAACCTGTAAACATATTACAGAACCAAATTCTGCACCTGGTGACACATGCACAACCTCCATGCAGCTCAGAAGTCTGCACATATCAGACTGCTGAATTTGGCCCAGAAAACCCTGTAAACATGTTATTTATTGTTACGTAGTGCAATACTGCAAGAATGGATAATAAAGGCCTCTAACTACCAGTAACTAATACTGACTGATATCCAGACAAATTCCACTTTAAGATTCATTTGTTGCAAAAGGCTGAATCGAAACCATTACAAATTTATCCAAAAGAGTGATGACCGATGACAGTATACAAATTCTGACAAAAAAAATGGATGTAAGTTCTCATTGCAATTCAAAATGATGCTGCTTGTCTTGTTTTATATAAAAATCCTGGGTTTTTTTTTTTTACACTGTTTTAACAAAAGCAAGTTAGAAACAAATCTACCAAATAAAACATGTCAGCAAGCTGATGTTCTACAAAATGATGGCTGATGAAGCAAAAAAGCCACTTTTCCACGTTTCACCTAATATGCTGAATTGCAAAGTGCTGAGGGCACATGGGCAGCAAACAGCTTGAAGCAGCAGATTATGACATTGCATTACATGAAGTTTATTGGCTTAGTTTTTGGTTTTGCTTTGTTAAAAACAGTTTAACAATTTCAGTTCTTCCTCTTCAAGCAGCAAGTCAAATTTATACCCCCTTGCAAAGCTTTCTTCACAGTTTTACTTCAGTAGTTTACTGCAGAGCAGTCTGTCAAATACTGTAGAAGAAGCAACAGCTTCAAAACATTTTAGTTTTTTACTTCCTTGGCACTGGCCCACCCAATGTCTATGTTCTAGTTATGAGCAAAGTACACAAAACTGGGGAAACAGCAAAATACATTTTAAAAAGTTAGTAAATCTTTTAATACTTATTTTACAGCTGATACTCTGACAATTCGATAGCCGTGTGACTAAAAACAGCGGTAGTCCCTGGAAAATTCAAATTTGTTTGTAAACCCTTGAAATGAAGTTGCAGCACTGGACCATTACGAATTACGCCTGCATCTTAATCGACCCCATCAAAACCCTGAGTATTTTCAATCGCTAGAAGGAGTTTATCCCACAGATCTTCAAACGACTCGTATGGAGGCAAATCCAAGCGATTAAAGCTGAAAAACAGATGAGGACTATTAAGTAATTTATCACTCTTTACTAATAAACATTGTAGTTTACCTAACCTAAGTACTCACCAGGTATGAGCTCTCGGCAGTTTTTCAGGGGTACCCCACTGCTCAACTGTAAACAACTGTGGCCCATTTGAACCTGCAGGAAAGAATATATCATTTCCACCCCATTATGAGATTCTTTTATACTTAGAAATTCAAATTATTAAATACTTTGGATTTTTGTAATCAAATTCTGACATTATCAGGAGCTATCAAAACACTCACTAATGGTTGCTCACCCCAATTCACTTATAGCAAGAAATGCCCAATGATACATCTTAATTCCAAGACACACTTACAACTTCAGTGAAGAAATCTTAAAACCTAAATGTATATATGTAGTAGTTGGTTTTGCTCATGACAACATGCCAAGTTCTATGACCTGGCAGAAAGCAGTCTTTCTCCACCTTTACTTACACAGACTGAGAACTTTTTGAAACATGGTGACCATATGCATATTCCAGGGATGCACCTAATAGCAAGTGCAGCGCTAGCTATACCTGTGCCTTACAGCAGGTCATGTCCAAAAGTTTCCTCAATCTCTTAACTCTTGCCAAGTGGATGCAGAGGGCATTTTGTAACTGTTTCCTAGAGCTGTTCAAAGCATCTGTGCATGTCTGGTGAAGAATGTGTAGTTTGAACAATAATTTAAGGAAAGATTAAAACATCAACAATCACAGGTATGCCAGTAGTTGTGGGACCACTAACAGCTCTTCCTCTTTATCTTCTCCTTTGGTTATATGTTTCTTCAATGCAGAAGGATGGTTAGAAAAGGTAATTAGTAAGAATACCTGGAGTAAGAATGAAGCGGAGAAGCAGTTCTGTCACTGATGGTACATTTTACCACATGACATGATAAAGCTCCCTTTTAACAGCTAAGTAAGAGTAAGTCTGCATTTTAGTTATCTAACTAATTAACTGGAGACTGACAAAGCAGAGCAAGGGAAAGACAAGACATAAGAGCCACTCCTGTTCAGTGTCCTAAGCTCTCAAACTTGGGTGGATTTGGTCCCAGACACCAAGCACTTCTTTCTTATGAGCAGAAATGCCTCTCTGGGCCACCAGAGGGAGATCTCTTGCTTAGAAAAGCCAGCTCCAGGGCTGCAGCCCCAGGTAGGACTGGAACTCCCACAGCGGCAGCCCCGTAGCAGCAATGTACCAACGGGAAGTACAGAAGAACCTACAGCTCTTTAAATAGAAGCAGATACTGGAAATGGGATTGTGGCTGGGGTTTAGTGAGGATGGCATGCTGGCCACAGTAAAGCACAAGTAAGAGAAACAAACAAAGCACTGTGCAAAACAACTGTTAACCGAATTTTCCATTAATGAGTGAAAAGAACTACTGAAAAGGACTTGGCCAGAAAACTGCTCAAGATGCTCCTAATCCCAGAGCATAAGGAAGCTAAGGGCTCCAACAGTTACTTTCCCTACATCATTCTTTAGTTCCTTCTCCATTAGTGTTTTTAGACACAAAACACAAGGCAGTAGAAGTCTGATTGGGTTCCACTGAAATAAGCACATGCTTTAAACTCCCAACAGCACAAAGATTCAGGTAAACAGTACACACGTGTCAAATTTGCTGAGGGCACTGCCCTTTCCACTGGAACTCACAAATTACTCACTGACAGAACAGAAAAATAAACCCAGATTTATAATGAAGACAGAAATGGGGAGATAGGGTAGGTGGTGTTTGTCCACAGTTCTAGTGTTTCATAAAACAAATTACTGTTTTTCATAAAGGAAGAAATGTTTATTCAAATATGCAAGTTAGGCTATTCAGTCAGTTGCATAGGACCTCAAGCACTTTAGCATTAAAAAAAGTAATCTAGTGGAAAACACAAAGCTGATGGCAGCTGTAAACAGACTTCCCATAGGCAAAACACTTCCCCACCCTTTGTGGGTTGTTCTATCTGCTTGCCCACAGTGGCTTCTCTGGCTTGGGTATTGAAATCTGCTCCCTGCTGCCATTTCCTTGCTTAACTCTCTGCACTATAGGCCCACTACTTTTCTTCTGTCATTATGTTTAACCTGTGTCATTTCAGTGGTCCCCCTTAGAGTATATCCTGACAAATAATTGTCTTGGTGCAACTGTGGCTTTTGAGCAGATAAAAGCAGTTGGGGAACTTAGGAGAATCTGAAGTTAACTGCTGATGCCAGCAATATCTTTGTAATCCTATCTTAAGATAATGGAGAATTTTCTTTAAGCTCTATCTTGTGTTACACAGGGATTTTTGCAGCTCTGTATAACTAAAAATCTGCATTAAATTGAGAAGTCCTCTACATTTACAGACTTCCAAACCCAGAACTAAATTTATAGAACATGGAAAATGTGTGATCTGTGTGACTCTTCAACTTAGCTTCATGTAACACTCACTGCATACTAATATGCTTTTAAAATCTGAAAAAATAATGTGCCTGTCCTATGTTAGAAGTCAAAAATCATGACAACAGCAGTACCGTATTCTCTGTTACTTAATTGTGAATGCAATCATAAGTACTCACCATACAGCTCAGCAAACCCATTCATAGGTACACGTGATGTGCCAGTAACAAACTGAAGCAATCTTATTCTTTTTTCAGAGTCCATCATTACAACTGCCTATGTATGATAATAATTACAAGTAAAGATTTAGATTCACACTTTGAAGCTAGTAGATTTATGCAACCGTTTCTACCTCTGAATCGTTATCCTTTATATATACACGTATGCCTTTTTGTTTTTAGTGACACAGTCTACTACTCTGTCTACAGCTAAAAGCTATGAAGTCAACAATTTTTTTTAATGGCACTGTAACAAGAGTATGGTTACTGGCTTAGCAGGCTGTTAAAATACTTCCCTTGAAGATTTGGCTGCTACTTTCTTTGAAGTTTTCTGATGTTATGAACTAACAGCCAAATTCCTGTAATTTATTAAACAGAAGAGTTTAACACCTCTTTAGTGCAACCATGCCAAAAAGACTAACAAATATTTTTTAACTCCAGTCAGACAGGGTATTGACATTCTTACTATGCATCTCATCTTAGTTTTCTTATTATCGTTCTTAGGACTTCTAATGGTAAAATATTTATCTACCTATTGATGGACCACACAAACAAGCACAGCTGAAAGGTAGCAGCTTTCTAACAGGTTGTAAGTTAAAAAAAAAACCAATAAGATCATACTACCTTCCAGAACCACTGTATTACTTGATGGTTTATGTTGTATCCATTTTTGTATTTTGTATGTAGTTTCCAATCAGCCACATCCACATCTCCCAGTCCACACATTAATAACTGCACAGAAAACAAAAGCACAAACCACCAAAGTTGAAGTCCGTAACATTGAGTTTCAACGCAACTTGTTTTCTTTTTCCCGGTGCGCTTACCTCTAGCTCATTTTCATCAAAAATTTTAATGAGATCCTGCGGTATTAGTTCGAAAAAACCCTAAAAAGAGGAAAGCAATTAAAAAACCCAAATCATTATTAAAGCATTTTTGTTCAGAGAACAACATTTAGATGCTTTAGAAAACAGGCATGTCAAATATCAATACATGAAATAGAGATGCTTGGACACCAGCAGTCCCCAGTTTGGTTATAGCTGTTCTAGTCTGGATTTCTCATACTTTTATTGTGCAGTACTGGATAGTGAATATCTACGTCTGAATGTCATATATGTAGTACCATTTATACAAATAAAGATAAACCAGCTAGTTAAAACTAACAGAATTAAATTAGTTTTTATTGCTGCAGTGTTCATTTAATAGTTTGTAATACCTATAAAGTTGTCAACGTGGACTGAAAAAGAAGCAATATATTTTTTTCCAATGTTAGACACCTCAGTAAAATATACCAAAGAGATTTTTAAATCTGAAGGTCTCTTCCAACCTGGTTTACTCTATTCTAATTCAAATCTGACACTACAGACAATATCATGAAGAGAGTATGCCTTTTGTATAGCTGTAACAACATTATTTGTGGGTGTTCAGGATGTCTAAAAAAAGCTCAAGATTAGATGCAATGAATTCTTAGAATTTCTTTTGTAATTCAAACTATACCTCTTTAAAGGCTGCCATTTGCTTCTGTACTCTGCTCACAAATCTCCACTGAATTACAAGACTGAAAAAAAAGAAAACCAAAACCATTTAAAATAAAACCAATTTATATATAAAACAACAACTTCATTTTGTTAATACCACTACACACAGCCTCTATGAATAGAGGGGCAATTCAGTGAGATACATTGTACATAGTGACTTCTACTTACTGAATGTAGTCTCTCTTGTTCTTGTTGGTGACAACTATTTCTGATCCACCACTCTTCAGTTCATGTTGATGGGTCTATGAGTAATACAAAGAATAAATGAGATAAGCATGTAATAGAATTCATATATTAATATTGTGTAATTTAGTTAACTCTTGAAGACTGCAGAATTTGAGAACTAGGAGAAACAAAACCATTTTCACAGGCTACCCGAATAAACAGAATCCGGTTGATTGCTTCTTAAAAAGTTTGAAAAAGAACAACCACCATCTATTCAGGGATGTCAGACTGCATTTTTCCTGACCTGCACTCAAGTTCCCAGTAACATGAACTTGAGAAACTGCACATTCCATGACCCATCAGTTTTTCAAAACCGAGGAGAAACGCTTACAGAACAATTTCAGCAATGGTCCCAGTAAAGAAGTGAAGCAGTAGGCACATCTGTTACATCATGATTTGTACTACTGGAACTTCAATAGACATATACCTTATTTCAGTTCATTACAGGTGCACATTTTCACACTTCTGCTCAAGATCACTTTAGCTACACAAGACTAGAAAGGTTATTATCCTACTTAGATCTATTTGGCACCTTTAATTTGGAATTTTTATTCAAGACTTGTGATATTTCTACATGACTTATCTTGGATGCTTCCGCACAACAAATGTGCTTATTCCATTTCCAAAACAGATCATTCTTTCCAGCAGCAGCAGCTACATTTGGATACAAGCATTACTTAAAAAAAAAAAGCAGAAGCTATTTTTTAATGCTCTGCTTATTTTTAAGTCCTTTATTGCATCACAGCCAGGCTAGTAGAGCACTGCATGAGAACATGCCAGCTAAAAGAAGTGAGTGAACTAGGCAACACAACTGTGAATAAAGGGCTTTTCTTAATACAACAGATAACATCAGCTAATTTCACAGGTCAAATGTTTTCTTTGACATTTTGTTGATTCTGCTTTACATAAACATACTAACCTGGCCAAAAAGTTCTTCATCAACTACAAACCTCAGGTCCAGTTCTGTTGGATCGTTTTCCAGAATCCATCTCAGAGAATTGTAATATTCACTATCCTAAGAGAGACATTCACAAAATAGTTATTACAAAACAGAGTACCCATCTTTTAATCTGTATGAGGCTCCATGACAGCCCAGTGAACACTGCTAGCTAGGATAAGCCTGTACTGGATATAGAGATCCTGCAATTGGACAAACTTATTTTTAAAAGATGTTTAAAACCTGAAGATTCAGCAATCTCAGGGCCAAAAATATCTGGTGTAGCAAAATGATGATGTCACAGCATTATCTGAAGTAATGTACTTTAGATTCTTTTCTGTGTGTCATTCTGTATTTACCTTCCCTTTAGTATTAGACATTATTGGAAAGAGCCTTAGGAAATTAAAATTAAGTTAAAGTCAAATGTATCCTGGGTTGCATTAAGAGAAGTATGGTCAGTAGGTTGAGGGAGGTGATTCTGCCCTCTGCTCTCATAAGACCTCATGTTCAGCTCTGGGGTTCCCAGCATAAGACAGACATGGACCTGCAGCACATCCAGAGGAGGGCCACAAAGGGGATCACGAAGCTGGAACACCTTCCCTGTAAGGACAGGCTGAGAGAGTTCAGCCTGGAGAACAGAAGGCTCCAGAGCAGCCTTAAGTGCCTTCCAGCACATAAAGGCAGCCTACAGGAAAGATGGGGAGGAATTCCATAACAGAGTGTGTAGAGACAGGATGAAGGGTAAAAGTTCTCAAGTGAAAAAGGGTAGATTTAGCTTCAATATTAGGAAGAAATTCTTTATTGTGAGAGTGGTGAAGCACTGGAACAGGCTGTCCAGAGATTGCATGGATGCCCCATCTCTGGAACTGTTCAATGACAAGCTGAATGGAGCTTTGTGCAACCCTATCTAGTGGAAGGTGTCCCTGCTCACCCTGTAACTACTCTAGATAGGAAACATTAGCAGGGAAACAAACAAGAAAACTCTCAAGTAACTGCTAGTGTGATGGAGCCTTCTTTTCATGGGGATGGCTGAACAACCTGCCTGCCCACAGGAAGTGGTGAATGACATCCTCCTCCTGCTTTGCTTGCACACACAGCTTTGACTTTACCTATTGGCCTGTTTTTATCTCAAACCACAAATTGTCTCACTTCCACCTTTTCAATTCTCTCCCCCATCCCCTCAGGGGAAAGTGAGGGAGCAGCAGTGTGGGTCTGAGCTACCTGCCAGGGTTAAACTACAACACAGACTTACACCTAAAAGACTTAATCTAAAATTTATTTGAATCATGCACTTTCAAACCCTCATAATGTCATTAAATATCTATAATACACCCACATATACATAAAAAAAATAAAATATGGGCACAAAATCCTAACATAAAGCAAACTACATACCACAGACTCCATATCATGAAGCGTAATTGGTTTCTGGAGCATCATCTTGTAAAAAGGACGAATAAAAAAGGCTTTGAAAGAGAAAAAATACATTGAACTGTATATAACTTAAAATTCAAAATATGTACAATATTAATCTAAATAACATATTACATAAAGTAAATACTAACCATCCAAAAGTTTGCCATGGTAAACAGCCATTCCAGCTACACGACCAATAAACTTGAAGTAAGAGAGATGATCTTCATTGCAAAGTCCAGAGTTTGGATTGATTTGTAGAGTATAGTTATCTCTGAAGTTGAGGAAGCAAGAGGAGAGAAAGAACAAACAAAATGTTGTACTATTGGAACAGTTCCACATTTAAAGATGTGAAAGACCTCACTGGTTAAATCAGGTATTCCTTTTCAGGAAGTTGAGAAAATAATCATATTTGTGTTAATAAATCCCTAATCTAATATTAAACAATACTCAATGAAGATTCTATTAGCACAACAGCAATAACAGCTTTGAAATATAACAAACTACCTTTGTATGTCAGGGATATGACAAAGAAAAGGTATTAACTCCTATTAATTTTAAGTAGTTAGAATAACATTCTCTGCATCATTTGGTAAATTCCGCCTCTTCTCTAACCAGCAGATGACCACAAGTGTAAGATTGCCTATGCAAAGATGACATGGCTTATGTTAGACTGCTGAAAAAAGATTAATATAGGTACTGTCTCCACATTATTCTTCTGTCAAAGAACTAGGAGCAGACTACTGCAGTATTAACCCTACTGTCTGGGGGGAGAGGGGGAAAGGAAAGTCCATTATTAAAGTAGGTATGAGAAACGCTTTCCTTACAGATGTGTACTACTTACGTAGCTGAATATTCAAACAATCCATAATAAGGATTAAACATTTCTTTAGAGAGAAGGAAGAACCATTCCCTGGCCACTCCTCCATAGTCAAGACCTTTTTCACCATCAAATTCAATCCACAGTCTGGCTTTAAGGAAATCTGCCCTCTTTACAGCTACAATTCTTCTGTAAGAATCTTCAAGGATTGCTGTGCGGTGAATTTTCATTTCAAATCTATTTGGAATATCACTCTAAAAAAAGGGGGGAAAAAAGTAATAGAACAAAGCTCAGAGTATGAAAATCCTGTGAACAGATAAAGAATGGCACACAAATCCATTTTAAAAATCATTTGGAAATGTAACACAGTATGATGGACAAGAGGCTTGATTTACATAAAATTCAACTAGCATGGGAGTTTCTGATACTAAGCTTCATTTCATACCAAGAAAACGTTTTAAATATGTTCTTACTGGTAACAGCATATGCTCAGTTGTCCTTCATGCACTGAAAATTCAACACATCATAAGCTTTATTAAAAAAACCTCCAAGTTTATAAATAAAATTATTTTGGAACAATTTTACCTGACTTATTTCATCTAGTTCACTATTCCAACTACAAAGCTAAATGTCCCATTCTCTTACTGAAAATAGGCATAATAAACAAATAGTACTACAATACCTTAAAAAAAATAAGTCTCTCCAGTTAAAATCTGAAGTCACAGGAACAAACCACAAAGTTTATATAATCTATGACACAGGAACACATTTAAATAAAAACTACCCAAGCAGCTCATATTTGCTGCTGACCTTTCAGAATAAGCCCCTAATAGACCAGGAATAGAACTGCTGAATCAATTACATCACTCTTTCCTTGATTTCACCTATTTTCAGCCAGTTTATTTCAGCAATTTCTTCAGAAAGGCCAGAGATAGACTTGATAAATAAAAAGGAAAACATGGGTCTAAACTCAAAGGCTATTATTAAACATATAAAGTATCTCAACAGCATACCAAGTTGGATTGCAATTGTGCAAAGACTCATTGTTACCTGGATATCCAGATGCTATTTACAGTCTTTTTTGCTATGCATTATAAATATATCTGTCACTGGGACTTCAAACTACAACTTGCAAATGAGATGCATAAACTTAACGTTTTTATTTATTACAGTCACCTATCCTGAGATCAAGATGACAGTACAGAGTTCTATCTGGACAGTTTAAAACCTATTCTGAGAACTTCTATTTTCATATTGTGGGTTCCAAAATCTATTATATCCTGGATCAGTGATTTCCAAACCTTTGTGCTGCCAGCCTACTTCCAAGGTTCACAACTTCAACCTTTTAGAATTTCTATTTCTTCATTTAGATTTTCAAATCTCTTCAATGCATGAAGTCCCAAATCCTACTGTTAAATTAAATGCTGACTGTTACCAGCTTGATACTTGACAAATGTATTTGTGATCAGACAGTAAATCTAACTTCCTAAAGCAGGTTAAAGTCTCATTTCCTTTCACTGTAACCTAAGCTTTCCTTTTTTTTTAAAGGAGTGTAAGTATCTCAACCTGCTGGATTCCTCCTGATTACTAACCTGTTTCTTCAATTTCTTTCTGAAGAACTCATATTTCCGCTTATAGTCCCTGGAATAAGGCACAGCCTTTAGAGAAAAAAAAAAAAGAAATGAAAAAAAGTGGTTGAGATACTCTAACAATTAATATGAACTTATGAACTATTTGTGTATTTGTGAAAAAGACAATGCATTAAGTTCCCAACAACAGGAATACATGTTTTACAAAGTATCAGTGGAGACTTTCAGTTTATAAATACATGGACAGTTCACTACCTCTGGAATGGAAAGTACTTCTTTGTTCAGATCCTTTGCTCTGATCAGTTCCATAGAATATATCCTCTACTTCACTGTTAGTTGATGTGACCAAGATCACTGATAGGCACAGATCAAAGTAACCAAAATGCCTTTGGTGGCTTACATAACGCATAGTCTTTCCTTGCTGTATCATAAGAGACCTGGCTACAAATACCTCTATTTTCCATGGACAGAGAAGGTTGTTTACACATGTGGGCTATTAATAAATACAGATATCAGCTGAACACTAAAACCCGTCTATAATTATAATGTGCACCGTCTTTGCAATTAGTTCTGGTAATTTCGCGCTTCAGATTACGGATCAAGGCTAGCTAATTATTTTTAAGTCGGAAAGTAACTTCATTCCTTTTAAAGCCATTGTGTCCGTGTGTCCCCCCCCTTTCAAGTTTACTTTATGAATTGAGCTAGTTTTGTTTTGGACATTGAGGTTGGGTGGTGGTGTTAGTTTCTTAACCTCTTCAAATCTGCCCCACCCCAGTCTATAAAGAAGTTTTCTTACTCCTCTGGGAGCCCATGTGTTTTTTTTCCTGACATTTAAAAGATAATTTCCACAGGAAGCTTTCTAACCAGTCTTTAAAAAGAAAGAAAAATATGCCTTGGTTTTATCTTCTAGACTGAGCATCTGATAAATGGCAACAGTGTGGACTCTACTAGTAATATTCTTGGAAAAAATATGTAAAGCTACATAAGAAAGCTTACTGGTCCGGTTATTGCCACATTCTGCAGTCGAGGATCTTCCCACTGTGTTTTCTTTGTATCTGCAAGACATTTCTTAATTAGTTCTATTAATTTAGATAATATTCAGAAATCAAATGATGACTGAAGGAGAATACTATGTTGTACATACTGTGGTTTATGAAGAATATTCTTCCATCTGTATGAGTTCTCTCTTCCCACCCTGGCTGTAAGGAGGAGAGACTTCAATTATAAATTTTTGACCACACAGTTTGCATAGAATTCAACATGATCTACAGCTGGGGGCATTTCCCCCCTTCCATGTATCCTCAACACTAGAATTCAAAATAGAGTATTTTCTGAATGTAAAAAAGCAAGCTGGATATTCTCATGTGCAAGTTTCAATAATGCTAGTTTAAGAATGTTAGTTGCTGTTTCTACAAAACAAGTATAAAATGGTTTACTTACTGGTAATGGGCCTGGGTCTGCTGGATCTAGGGAAGTCTTTCTCCTTGGATGAGCAGAAACTTTCAGTCTTGGATCTTCCTTTGAAAACAAAACAAGCAGCATGTTAAAATCCTTTTGTTTTGCCTTTAAATTTCCCCTCTGTATCAAAGACCGTGTAAACAATATGCCCAGTATCAATGAGACAACTGCTGCATATACTGCAACCAGGTAGTTCCACATGTTTTCTGGCACACTTTGTGCTTTTTTTGGGTTAGGTGGTTGGTTTTTGTTGTTGTTTGGGGATTAGGGGGAAAGTATTTGTGTTAAATCAGGTCTTCCCATAATCCTAAAGAAATGAATGTTCACTTTGAATTCGTTAATGCATTTCTCTGTTTCTCATTCACCTGACAGTAATACCGACCTAGTCTTTAAAAGCTTAAGTCCATGTACTAGCACTGCTTAGTGGTCCACAGTGCCACTCTGTGGAGCTATAGCTGTACAACTTCCTCATCCATATTGCAGCTGCACCTGGCCTGCTTAAGAATTCACAGAAATCTACACTGTGCACTCTCCATGTGATAGGTCAAGGCAATGGATTTCCTGTTGAAGTTTACAAAACTGATTTCTGTGGCAGCACACACAAGCTATTGCAGTTTTGTAGTTATGACAGATGTGTCATTTCGCAGATGCTTTACATCTGCAAACCATATTCCTGTATACATCAGTATTTTCCTACTTCCAAGCACCAATATAGTTTGTGTCATTCATAATCAGAGTGATAGGGGTTGGAAGGGACTTCTGAACTTGCATATGTTCTTTAACAGACATGACACAGGTGTCTTGGCACTGAAGCAATTTACAGAAGCTTGCTGAAAGCAACAAAACTTTTGACTTGAGAGGAACTAGAATTTCAGTCCATGGGAGCAGTTTTCCATTACCCATGTTGTAGTTTTGGTATTGTGGTCAATAAAGAATGGTCTCCCATTAGGTGCATGCCGGACTTCCCAGCCTTTAGGGAGAAATCCTTGCTCCACTTCAAGCTGCTGCTGAGAAGACTGTTGTGATGAATCACTTGACGTTGCTTGTGGTTGTCTTCCTGTAGAAACGCTTTGTGCAGCAGACAACTGACCTGTTTCTGTAGCAATCTATTGTAAATTACCAAAAAAAGAAAGATAAAAAAAAAAATTGAAAAGCAAATCAAAACCCTGTATAGCAATGTAGTCTCTATTAACCTAAGATTTGGACTCTTGAATGCAGCTGCGTAAAGCAAGACAACACATAGATTTATTTAGTCTAGCATCAGCAACATTGACTAACAATTGTCAAGGTTAAAAGAAGTCTTTCAGGCTTGTCAATCAACTGTTACACTCCAGAAGGCTTTCTTAGTACATTACTAGTAGAATGACTTGCCATAAGGAAAATTGTTCCTAACTCTGGCTGTATTCTCTGAGATGTGTTATATAGTGCTTCACCAATTCATACCTTGCATGTGTTTTATTTCAAAGGGATCTCTAAACCTTACTTCTATTATGGGAGATACTTAAAAGGTTAAGCAAACAAAAACAATAATAAATCAGGAGACAGATAGTACCTGTACAACTGGCTTTATCCAGGTAGTGGTTCTAGAATTGTGATCTATATAATATGACCTCCCTTTTTCATCTTGTCGCTCTTCCCAGCCTGGGGGTAATCCCGATGAAGTAGGCAACAACTAGGTATTAGCAGTAACATAAGAAAAACAGTTAAGAAAACAATGAAACTAACTGTGAAAAAGGCTTTCCTCTGTCAAATTAAACCCCACAAAACTATAATCCAGAAAGTTCATGATTTTTCACCAAGTAGATAAAATAGGAGAGCAGTATATGTCTTTACTGAATAGTACAAAGCAACAGATTTTTTTGTTGTTGTTGTTTTTTAATTCATGTTCCCTGTCTAAAAGGATTCAAGTATACCTGGTTTCGGCATGGCTGACCCAGTCAAAATACTTCTAGCTGTGAGCTCATAGTTTGCAGTGCTGCCATGAAAACATAATGTAAGGATGGTGGTACAGCTCTCAATTATAAAGCAGTTGGATAAAACCACAAATGATTCTTATCTTCATGGGAAGACTACTTCCTTGTGCAGGCTCTATCCATACATTAAGCTAATGTTAAACCAAACCCACAAAGTTGGAAGAGGAAAGCTTTACAACTCCGATCTTGTTGGACTCATAATTGCAATTTTGTAAGGAGAGCTGTCAGAAGCAGAAGACCAAATCTCATTTTAATTGTCAGCATACAATACATACAGTTTTGGTTGTGGTTTGTTTTGTTTTAAAGGGGCTACATTCAGAAAACCTTTCAGGTACACATGAGTGCGTTTTCTGGAAAATGACATACCACTGGATGTGCAGGCTGCTCTTCAGCTCTGTATGTTTGCAGACTACCTCTTCTGCTGGAATGGTTCTTGAAGAAGTGAAGAGGAATGACATATTAGCTAATGTTATCACATTTTAGGCTACTACAATTTTCATCCTGAATGAAGTTTTGTTTTGTAATGTTACTGTAATAGAGTATTTTTGGCACCAGAAACATTAAGTTCACAGTGCCTACTACAACCTTAAATCAGCACAAAAAGAGTTGTGAAAGTTTTGAAAACCCTAACAATGGATGCTTTGGCACATGAAACATTAAAATTAATTGCAACCAATTACATTGCAATTGAAATTACAGTATAGAACTTACTTGACAGGATACTAAAGCCTGTAATATATTCAGAGGTAACACAAATTTTCAGACTAGATTAAGTTAGTAATGACAAGACATGAGAGTGAGACATCAGTTGAAGAAGAGTAATTCAGTCCCTGGCTTAGCATAAGCACCCACCTTTCTGCTTAGAGCCATAGTTAGATCTGCTAAAACTAAGCAATGGTATTTTATCTTACTCCAGATGTTCTCTGATTATTTGAAGGCTCTTTCCCTGTCTACCACATCCTTTCACAATACTTTTATTAAAAAAAGGCACAATTAAGCCTTTCCCCCACCCCCTCCAGTGTAGGGATGGAGGTGAAGGGAGGCAAGACTGTCACACTAGCTGGCTCTTGCAAATAATTTGCACATCTGTTGCTTTCTTTGTTTAGACCACCCTAGCAAGCTGTAATGCATTTCTTTGCTATCCATATGATTCTGAACAGCAGAGATGAAGAAAAATTCTTGTTACTCCCACTTTGCTGTTTACAGCAACAGTAGTGATATATTTGTACAAACTTAAGGAAACACAGACAATTCCAAATTTACACTTGGAATAGCATTTTCAGCCTCATATAGGCTACTAATTTTATTTAAATACCAAAATCTTACAACCTAAGATTGTCTGGGTCACCTTATAGGCTTTCCTCAATGGACAGCAGACTCTGCAAGTCACGTATCAAGTTACAAGGCTGTTTGTGGAGCTCAGGTTTCACAAGACAGCTGAGCTTATTTAATTGCTTGCTACCACCAAAAAACCAAGTCGCACTCCTGGCTAAGTACTACTGCTGCTTCCCCTTAGCCATCCTAGTATTTGTCAGACAAGCTAGCACACTGTTTCAACTCACTAAAACTGTGAATAAACAGAACTGCAAGAAAAAGAGAACAGCTTTCTGTTGGGTTTGCAAGCTGAACAGACTGAAAGGTCAGGTAAGTTTCATAACTGCTTCAAGGGCTGTAGAACTGTATGAACAAGGTTCCTTTTTCCCTGCTACAGAGTCACTAGGTTTACTCAGCATAAGGATAAAACTTTATCCCAACATTTACAATGAAAAGTGAATTATCTTAAAAACTGTCTTAGTGGAAAAAGTAACCAATACACCACAATCTCCTTAGAAATAAGTTCTCAGGATACAGACAGTTTCCTTCATCTGTAGTTTCCAGCAACACTCAGTATGGTACTAGAGTGAGAGGTAGATTTACAGACTGAAAAATAGTTCATACATGTCTGCTTTAATCTCAAGCAGTATCATTCTACAGTAAAAACATTACTAATTCTTAAATTCTCTGAATTAAAGGTTAAAAATGTAACTCTTAAATTTATGGACCTAATTATATCAGTAGGAACATCTTGTGCAAAATACTACAGATATCTCTGTACATTAGAACTATCAGAAAAATAATTTACAGTGTAGGCTGCTGACTGGCCAGTAGCTGAACTTCCAGAGGTAGTAAGTCTGGTATTCAATTCTTCTGCAAGGTGAGTCTGTATATCACAATTACTCTGTGAAAGAGGTATTTGAAGGTTCTGATTGCTGTACATTGTTGCCTCATCTTCAGTTATAATTTCCCAGCTCTTTGAAAAGAAAAGGGAAAAAACAATTAAAAACAAGGTAGTAGTTCCAAGCTACAGGTAGTTAAGACAAACTTTGACTAGATTTAAAGGTTGCTTGCATATCAGGAACATTTAGAGACTGTTTTTTACCTCAGGGGAATCTCTGTTGTCTAGATTTTCTGTATCCTCTGATATTTGTCGCCGATGAGTGAACACGTGCTGGGCCTCCAGCTGCACACTACCAATATCTGCAACGGCTACATTGTCCCTGTTGGGGTGTGGAGGAAGTCAGCACATGGGAGCCATATTTTACCTTTCAACAGTAAGCTAAGCTAACACCACATACACACAGCATGGTCATTTTGGCAGATGAAAAAGTAACAGTCATGAGCTACAATAACTCATGTATACTAGTTAAAAAGAATAAGCATTCATGTCAATGTGAAGTGTAAGTTAATCTAGAGCATTCCAGGTATTTGTTAATTCACATGCCAAATGAAATTAAAAAAAAAAAAAAAAAAAGAGAGAAAAAAACCCCAACACAACCCAGACCCCAAACCAACCAACCAAAAAAACCCACACCAAAAACTGAAAAACCCCTGGATAATTAATTCAACGCAGTCCCTGCTGTTGAGGAGGAACCATGCTTACAGCTGGAAAACAGTTTCCATTACTACAGTTATCTTTTTCAATTGCAAGCAGTTTCTATCAGAAGGCATACTTCAGAGAACTGGAAGAGTACTATGCAGTTGAAATGACCACTAGCCAGTGACAATTACACGTGGCCTTGAAGGTTAAACTATGGAAACATCTCTAGTAATTCTCAAGCTGTTCACTTTCTAGTTCTCCTTGCTTTCAACGTAACTAGATTGAACTAGTTATAGTAATGTAAGACTTGAATTGTCAGGTCAAAGACATACTGAGCAGTTGGTCTTTTCCACTGTGTTCTTCTGAATTCATGATTGACGTAGTAGGTCCTGCCAAGGATGTCTTGCCTTTCTTCCCAGCCTGAAGGCAGCGGAGGAGATTCCTCCTGTTGCTGTTGTGGTTGGCTAGCAGCATCTGGTTGGTCCAGTATAATCCACCCCGGCTAAGAAATAGAACATTAACTAAGTTTAATATTACCAAAGTTGAAAAAGTATCTTAATTTATTCAAGCACCCCTCTTTTAACTAAAATGCAGTTCCATTACATCTTAAGCCAGCACGACTGGCTCTGAGGTTTATTGTGTGTATTTCTCAAGGCATAATAGGATGAATTATGCATGCAGAACACGATTTCTTCAAACATATGAGCATCAAAAGATGATTGTTCCAGGAAAATGAACAGCATTCACAGAATAGAGTTTTTAAAATTTCACTTAACAGATATGGTGCAAACCAGTAAGATCAGCATACAATTTTGTAGCAGAAAGTTTCATTACAGCAAAGATGGTAATGCTAATTAGAGTTATGTCTTGAAACTATTGATCTCAATTGGATGTGCTTGCAAAAGATTACACATGTCAAGCAGTTAAGATCAAAATATCCCTATAAATCAGAAAGAGTTGAAGTTCTGAGCTCAGCAGCAGAAATACTGGACAATGGTACTTCCATTAATCCTAAAACAAGTCAGTTACACAGACTCATGGCAAGTCAGCACTAGAACAAAACCAAGAGTCCAGTGTACGTTTTCTTCTTCAGAAAAGCCACTTCAACATTTTTATGCAGACTTCCAACTTCCATGTAAGATACAAGCAGTCACTTTTAACTGGATTGTTTTTTCCTAAAACACTATTTATAGCTTAGTGATTACCAACATCCATTTTTACTGTAACCACCCTTAACAGCTATAGACATTTGTTCCATTTTTCAATAATAAACACATCTTTTCCCACCTCTAATTCTTCAGCCTGTTCTGTGGTTTCTTCTTCAGACCCATTGCTTTTAGGTAAATAGGTCATTTTTAATCTAAGGTGGCCTTTAACTCTTGATTTATGGCTGCAGAAGAGAAAAGAAAAAGTTCTTACTGTGCATTTATGAAATTGTTACCTGGAAGTACAAGATACAGATAAGAAAACATAAGCAAGAGGACTGTTCTCAACACAAACTTAGCTTTTTATAGTTTAATTGTGTTCTATAATGCTATTAAAGCTTTAAACTTCTGAGTACAACTTGTTGTTATGTACCACAACTGGAAATCTTTCTTCACAACTCAGTCTTCTGAAAACTTCCCTAGAATCCAATGTATAATGATGGAGAACGAAAAAATACGAATAATGACAATTTAATTCATGTAATTGCAATAATGACTTTGTGCAGACAAGCTGCCAAACATTTTTTCAACCTACAGGACACTTTTCATATAACTAAGTTAAGGCACCTAGGAAAACATTTCAAATTGGACTATAAACATTTTCATTTAGATCACATCTTGGTTTCTGAAAAACCCACAAGCCTTTGAAAGGGGAAGTAACCTACCTTAACTTTCTAATAAAGTAATTAATTTTGAAATATTAACATCTTAATAGTTCTTACTCAGCTTGAGGTACTGATATAGAATTAACCTTCTTATTAATATTATTCTCTGAACAAATGCAAATATGAGCAGAATTCAAGAACATATGTTAACAATACTAAAGTATCTAAAAGTGACTGGAAGATTTCAAGGCAGAAAAGTGCCCAAAACCTGTGGCAGTATCTCTAAAAACAAAGCATTGCCAAACTCATGTGGTAGCCACTACAAGAAGAGGTCATACCCTTGACTAACAAAAACCAAATTAATTTAATAGATGCAGATACAATAAACTGCATCCTTCATACATTTATAGGATAGGAAATGTTAATTCAGAAAAACAGGAGATCAAAATGAGTCTTGACAGCCACTAGCTCTGTTAAAACCATTGATATGCTAAAAACAGTTTCGTGTAAAATATTTGTAAAATACTTCTGCTAGCAATGTGGCTGAGACAGATAGGTCCCACATGTTCTGATATTCCTTCTAAATTAGAATTAGTATTTTACAGATTTTATTTCCAATGGAAGTTGCTGAAAACTGCTCAGATTTAGCTTAAGAACCTACCTTTTAAAAACAAACATGAAACACTTAACACTAATATCAGTGCTGAAGTGTTACCTGAAAAACTCTTGGGTTTAACAGGCCTTCCTAAAGGTTAAACAGCTTTTTAGTTTTACATTTATAATTAAACAAATGCTCTTTAGGAGAATGACAAATACTTACCCCACTGATGCTCAAATTTCTTTTATGAAAACAAAAAGACAATATTTACATATATATGTATATTATGTAACAGCATTGTTTGTATGTGCAAGTTAGCATTTTTATGTCTGTTTACTTACCTTCTTGGATGAAGAACAAAATCCTTAAATGTATATGGTCTCTCCATACTTGGATTTTCAGTCTGGAATAATTTTTTTTTTTCAAGTAAAATCAGTATCAAAGATTTGAAGTGAAATAAAATTATCAGAAATTTACAAGGAGTTTCTTTAAAGGCCATAACCCACCCCACCAACAAACCAAACCAACACTTTCAGTATATACATGTTAGTTTCTAAAGCACAAGAAAAAAACAAAAACCCTGTTATGCCTGAAATGGAGAAACAGACACAGTTTTCACGTTTAAAAGAGCTAAGTTTTTTTCCTTTCAAAGTATTTTTTCAAGTATTTTTACACAAAACATCCATGAAAAGCCATTTCTAGCTTTAGATTTGGGAACAAAAGCAATCACACATGAATCCATTATGAGAACACCTCTATTCTGATTCATGAAAGTGAAGCTGCAGTTTTATAAATACACATCCCAGATGCAGGTAGAGAAATACATGAGGCATCATTAATGAAAACAAAGCTATTTATTCTTCTGATTACTATAAAAATATTTATGATCCACTTGAAGTTCTGCAATTCTTACAAAAACATTTTAGTTTTGCAATTCACTTTTGCTATCTGAAAACAAAAATAGACAACAACAACAAAAAATACAGACCGGTAACTGATAAAGAGGAATATCCACTTGCCCAAGAAAATCATCTCGAGTCTATGGAAAATGAAAACAAACAAGAAACACAGAAAGTTTAAAGTTGCAAGCTGTTTTGAGAACATTGTTCCAAAGCCCTGATAGCACAGGAACACTTTCTAACAATTTGAAGACAATTTTTACAGACAATAAAACTTGTTCTCCACAGAGCGAGTTCTGACTGAACCAGAACTCAAGAGTCGTGGATACTTCTGCCTTCCTGAAAATAAATGAAGTTTGAGGGGGTTGGAGGTGGAGATTTAGATTGGGTTTTAAATCATATAGAGTAATGCTAATAAAGCAGAAGAACTGCTCAGCATCAGCATCTCTACTGAAACCACTGTGCTAAAGGACAAAGAGCAAAGCCTTTTTCCCTTAGCTGTTTCACTAATTGTCTTAAGCAATACTTCAGCAACTAAACATTTATCACAGATTAACACAGAACTGAAGAACTTCCTCCTACAAGGACCTAACAACTTCTGAAAGCTTAGGCAGCTGCTTAAGACAGGCATATACAAACACCTTATTTTAAAAATACAGATACTATAGAAAACAAGAGAGAGCAAAAATAAATTTTGTCTGTGATAAATGCTTTGGAAGTTTTAGCAACCCCAGCAGCCCCAAACCTGGCAGCAGGAGCTTTGCATCCAGCATCTCCCCTACCTAATATTCTTACTGGTGTCTAAAAAAGTGCTAAAATTAATCATATCTATAAAAAAATGACATTTACCTACACACATTGTGGCATTAACAACTGAAGTCTGAAAGATTCTGCCCTGACTGGACAGTCTGGACTGTCTGACTACAAGCCGACTACTAAAACATCACCTCTGCAGTCTGATCCCACCAGCCTATGATGTAGTATCAGGGGAGGGACAGACAACACTATCATTGTACAGTACAGTATCACTGTAGTATTTACTTTTGCTCACTGATTTGTGCCTGCCAAAGAAATTAAAATTTCAGTAATTTATGTAGATAATTTCAGCATTGACCAATTATCACTCCCAACAGTCAAAGTACTTTACTTGATTGCTTACAGGATTACTGGAGCATGAGTTGTTTAAAATTAGTTTGTGATTTGAAAGCTTTTGCAAATCTTCACAAAAGGAGGAAAATGCATTGTATGGGTCATTTAACATGAAGACCTATCACTGCCTGTATACTAAAACCAAGAGAGCATAGAATTTTTAAGGAGGTACCTATAAGCTTATGGCACTTTTCAAAAATCTATGCTATACAAGACTACTCTATTTTGTATAAACAGAGTAAGGAACTGTGAAAGGCTTCAACAGTGCAGCTCGTGCAGCCTCTGAATTTCTAGTCTTCTTGACTTTCAAACTACGAAAATATTTGGTGCCTATTCTTTCCAAAATCCATTGGTGTACACAAGTTTTCATTCAAACTCATCACTCAAAGATTTCAAGAGTCTTCTTACATAAATTTCTTCTAGCACAACTATATAATTAATTTGCAACACCAGTGTTCTACACCATTAAAACTGCAGCCCAAGCATACTCATTTTTTGATGCACTGACAGCATCCTCTGTTCAAACAGCTTTGACATTAAAGCCTATAGGTAAAGCAGTTCTTCCTTAACTCGTGTACCTTTCTTTAGCTCTGCTCTCCTGAGTGTGTCCATTTAATCTTTAAACTATACACGTATGTGGTGAATAAATGCCTAACATTTGTATAAGCTCTAATTTTTACACCTTCAAAAAGCTCAACTAGAGTGCAAAGTTTGTCGTAAATAACAACATGAATATGTAGTATGCATACCTTATGTTTAGATTTGGGGAAGGGGGGAGTGGAAATAAATGCAAAATGCATTCCTATTTAACTCACCAAACTTATGAGATAAGCTACAACAGCTTTCCATACCTGTAAAGTCCAAAGCTTCCCAGAACTACTGAAAGAAAACTTTCTGTATTATTATAGACCACAAGAAAAATACAGCTATCAATTTTGCCCATGAGGTTCTTTTTAAAATGGCACAGCAAGTACCTTAGACTTTAAAAGGCTTAGTATTTGTAAAGTTCTTGGCAATCCTCAAGTGGAACATAATTTTCAAATAAATTACTGGAATGTGGGACAAAAGTCTGCTGTATTTTAGAAAAACCTCAGAACATCATATTTGTTACCAGCATTATTTTAGTAGGAGTTCCTGTTATTCACTGTATTATTCTGCTGTCTCTGCTGTTATTTTTAGCAGAGCTAGCCTTGATAACCAGCCTTTAACAGTATTTTCTTCTCCAGCCAGAAAGCAAAATCCTCCAGTGAAGATTTTTGTTCACCTCTGAACAAGTAATACATAGACACGATAGTAAAAATGCTCCAGCGACGTGCCACATTACGGCAAGTTGACTAACTGCATTCAAAACAGTACCAAAGCACCTTTTAAATAGGCATCATACGCATTAACAATTAAATGTCAGAAGAGTTTAAACTGTTTGGATCTCTGTTTCATGACAGCAGGCTTCCTGGCTTTTTCAACACAGACAAATGGGTCAGTTGTTCCTGTCAACTTCGGACTTCTTAACAGCCAGAGAACTCAACCTCTCTGCTTGCCAAACCAGAAGTGCATAAACTTCAATTAATGATATAGTACACTAACAAAGAGGCCTTTTATTTCACTGATTCATTGGTTTAGTCTATAGACAGTTATTAAAAACATGTGAGGACAGACAGCTGCTGTATACGATACATTTAAGAACTTCAGTGCCAAAGCAACTGCTCAGAGAAAAAAAAAAGAAATCTCCATTCCATAAGTCATTTTCATCTATTTTATGTATGCTTAATAAGCCTCAACAGTTAGGATTTTGGATTTTTTCTGCAATTTTCATAAGCATGCCTGTTTAAACAGTTTCTGATCTGACCACACACTTAAGAGTAGTACTGAGAATATTAGCCATGATTAATCAGGTTTGAAGACAGTTAACTGAATGCAATGACTTTCTGAACTGCTAGATTCACCAGTGCCTTTTGAAACAGCTCTGGTTTAAGACCATGCTGTTGAAATAACAGGTATTCCGTCTACCGACTTGTGTGACCTATTTTTGTCAGTGTTAATGCATGAATTAGAACTCAAAGATATTCCTAGTCTTTTTCTGACTAAACAGACAGCTAGTTGTGCATAAGTCACATAAGCACAGACATCTACAGCCGTATGGCAAAATGAGAAAGCATACAGCTTTTACTGGAAGGAATATAAAGTATCAATTCAAACAGAAAAAAAGCAAACAGTCACCTGGACTATCGCTGCTTAAGAAAACAAGAGCTCAATAGATCCCTTATACAACCAACATTCTTCTTACTTAAACACCAAAATATCAACATTTGTTACAACTTCAATAAAAATAATTAAAAAGAAAAAAAAACCAAAACACAACAAAAGCAAATTCAAGCATTTTTCTTTTTATGCTGCTTTGAGTGTATTATTTGGTTCTCCTGAACTCTCCATTAAGAAAAGTGAGCTTTTTCCCTTCTGTAAAATACTGCCAGCATATGCTATTCACCAGAGGAAAACAATAGTTTCAAAACAGCAAAATTCAATTATGTTAAGATCTTACATCAACAGATTCTAAAAGTAATGTTTTCTCTGTCTTGCAGAGCAATAAATACCTAGTTGCATGGAATTCATTACAATCCTAGTCTCCAGTATTTTTAAGGGGGGGGGGGGGGAGAAGCAAATGGTGAGAATATTTAATGACATGTAGCCATTTCTTTTTAACTAGTACTGATGATCAACTATCTATGATACTGAGATGTAAGAACCTGTCTGCATTTTCAAAATAGGGAAAACAGGGACTGTTACATCCATTAGTATACAACATCTGTTGCTGCAGAATCTTCTGCCCTGCTGCTGCTTCAACAGCAAGGTGTCAGCATAACATGCCTCAGCAGTTTCACCATCTGTTTAATAGACGGCTTTTAGAAATAACACTGAAGTTATTTTCACTATTTCTCCCTTGCTTCCAAAGATATTTTGAGAACTGTTTCTCTAAGAAAACCACAGCAGAAGTGTCATCTGTTTCTCCATTTATAACTTACAAGTGTATATAGAACCAGAATCTTATAGATAGCTTCCTTAAAAGTTCATATTTAGTCTACAGTAATTTTATAACAACATTCATATATTGCTCCACTCAATGTCTGCTACTATGAGAACTTGTGCTTGAAAGTTCATTAACAATGCAGTTTAAGATGGTTGGAGTGTTTTTTCTGCATACAAGAACTCATTTTCACATAGGTCATAGGAAGACAAGGAGTCATTGAATAACCAAAGCATACTTAAGCACAAAGTAAACAGAGAACAAGACCAAAGTTAGTAATGTGTATATTTTATTCTTCAGGAATTTCAGTTCCTTTTTGGTTTTATGGACAGATGTGCCAAACAAGCTACCATATAAAAAGCAGGAAAATTATATACTATTTCAAGTCAAGAGCAAATCCAGTTCTGGCTTCTGTTGTACCAGCCAACACTCAAAAAAACCCAAACCAACCTACCTATTTTGGACAACAATAGCAAATACTTAATTAGGTGCTATTTTGACATGTTATTCCCAACATCAAGTCAGTTAACTTCATAATCATATAGAAACACAAACTTCTGCATGTGTTTGTGGATGCTTTTGTGCCAAATCTCAGAACGCCAAATGAAAGTTCTTCAAACTAACTCCTGTACTAACTATTCCAGGTACACTTTCACCTTCACCAATTAACATAGTCAACTTTTTGTTATTCAGAGCAAGAGGGAACATCTCTGTATCATGGATTCACTCCTGGGAAGCTCATCAGGTCCAGTACACTGCTACATAGATGCACAACGTCAGGCTGAATATGGAAGCTGCTTCTTCCAGCCCTAAATACAACCTTGAGCAGTTCACTCAGGCTGTACGAGCAACTGAGAAATTTTCTGTGAACACAGCACTGGATAGCAGAATAGCCAAAGTTAGTCCACCAGCTTTCAAAAACATTCTTAACTCTACTTTTGATCCATATTCAACTCAGGAAATTCCCTGTGCTTTTGCACCAACACACAGCTGCTGCAGTTTTCCATGCTCTCCTGCACTCCAAATTAGCCCTCAGCCCTGCTGATCTGAACTGGAGCCCCTGGCCCTACTTACTGCCCTCTCCCAGCTCCTAGTCTAAATCTACTGCTGCCAGACCTGAACAGATAACTCAGCTATAGCAGAGCTTACTGGTTTGTCTTAAACTGCGCTATGCTGGAATTATAAACCCTACCGGTCCAGAAACGACCTATGTGAACTGGCCTTGGATGCCTCAACCTCTATGACAAAGCAGCAACACAAATAATCCACCCACAATTACTTTTACAACAAAAGCACTATTGCATTGTATTTTAAAGAAGCTCAACAACATTTCTTACTGAAGTTTCATTACAGTTCCCACACTAGACATGGGGTTTATCTGCCTGTAATTTGCCAGATGTTAACCATCTTGGACTTTTTCAAGTTAAGTATTTGTCCCAAGGCAAACTGTTGTGATTTAAGTGATTACTGCAACAACTAAGGCAAAAACTCTATTAAAAATAAGTCATTTTTATTATAAATTCTGGAATATTTTTTACTTTGAAAAACCCTTCTGCTTTCCTATTACTGAACAAAACCTTCTCTCTTATGTTAGGAAAAATTACCAATCACCAGAGAAAATCTCTACGTCTAAAACAATCCAGTTCTATATTTCTTCCCACGTTCCTCTACTGAGTAGCTGGTGTCCCATTTACACTTTAACATGTCCTAACTTCAATGTCTCCAACAAGTTTGTATGGAACTTCAGCCACAAACTTGCTGAATGAACCAACATCCTTCTTAAATTGTTTGCTTATGTTAGTTGATACAGCTAAAAGCAGCCCAAGGTCTCAAACAGTAACTGCATCTATGTGTACACTTTTTGGCTTACCAGAAACTGCCACGTCAGAAAGGACTGATGTAGTCTCTTGAAACAGCTGATTATAGACCCATAAACTAGCACTGAATTGAGCTACAAGCATTTTGCTGGCTGCATTCCCAATTCAGTGTGTTCTGTTTATCACAGGGAGTGAGGAAGAAAGTTCACTTGAAAGAGATACTTAATACAAACACAAGGCAGTTCCCTTTAGACAAGGGTGAAAGCCAGTCATAATCAAATTACTTCCCTGAAAAGGCCTGTGAGTTTTGCTTGCTTGATCAATATGTGAAATTCATCCACTTCTAAAAGATGAGAAAATATATGTGGGAACACAGAACACCACCCTCAACCCAGGGCAAGGAGAAAACTTGAAAGAGCATTTCTACCATTTGATCCTAAACTGAGCAGGCACCCAAGAGCCTAACAAGTCAGATTTACACTCTCTGTAGCCTTACATCCTTTCCCTAGTAATGGCCAAGAGCAGATGCTTAAAGAAATTATAAAAACAGCAGTTAGGAATAGTACTTCCTCTGCTATATCCTCCAGTTTCCAGTAAGTGATCAGAGACATTTTGATCCTAATGTTAAAATACGTATTGAGAATGTAAGACCTTTCTTCAACTTACTAAGCAACTTGAAATCCACTTCCACTTTTGGTATGCAGAGCAGCTTGCAGCAGTGAGCTCAGCAACACGTATTTTTTTTTACTGGAGTGGATTCTCTGTTTTAACTGACCTCCCCTGAATTATAGTTTTATAAAACTCCCTTTACATCGCATTCTGCCCCGCCCCCCCCCCCCCTCCAGCTGAAAAGCCCTTGGTCTACTTCGTGCCTGCTCACATAAAATGTATCCCAATCTTGTTGCCCTTCTTGGTATTTTTCTAGTTCTGTTACATTCTTCCTGAAGAGGATAACCAGAAATATGCATGCCATGCACACATGTGGATTTGTGCAACTCCATAATGCTGTTTAATTTTGTCAGTTTATTCCTTTCCTAATAAATCCTAACCTTCAATTTGCCTTTAAACTGTCAACAAGATTTGAGATGACATTTTCAGCAAGCTGCTCACCATAACAAACTATTCCCTGACTAGTATGTGAGACCATTACCACACTAGATGTTCTCCTGTGTGTAGTACTTGGCATTTATCAACACTGATTTTCAAATTGTCCATTCTGCTGTCCAGTCACTCATTATCATGAGATCTCTTTTCCTGCAACTTCACAGATGACAACTTTTCACTTTTGTTTCTTAACTTTTAATTAGTTGTCTATGAGGAATGTCAATGTGTTGAGGGTGTTTTTTAGAACTTTTGCTAATGATTCTTGTTAAATACTATTAAAAGCTCAGTGTCCTGCATTAACCAGCTCACCCATATTTGGATGCCATTGCTTAGTTTGATTTGCAAGACAAAACTTCCAAGCACTGAAAGCAGTGCTTGGTCTCCCTCCCTACAAACTGAAAACATGTCATATGGCTAATAATTCTATTCCACATACTCCTCCTTCCAGACTCCCCTGTTGCAGTAGCCTTTAGATCCACTTGTGGTAATTTAAAAATATCAGTGCACTACTTGCCATCTTCCTTCAGTAAAGGAATCTAATAGATTAAAAGATTATTCATTATAGTTTACACTTGTTAAAGGGCTTTTGTTGTATGAAACAATGCTTACATCATTGTAACATTTTCCAAAAGGTGTTTTTGTTTAACCCAAAGTGTTGATCTCATTTCTCACTGAGAGCAAAATGACCTGAAAGCCTGAAAGTTGTCTGACTACTTAATGACATAGTTCTCTGTAGAGAACTATGCCTTGGGAACAAGTTTTACTCTAAACACATGCTTAAATGTATAGTAAGCCTTGAGAGAAAATTACTATAGCTTGTGGCTATATTAAGAAAGCCACACCATCAGTGCTTCCCACTCTCTCATGGTAGTCCAAAAGGACATGAACCAACCTGAAGGCTGGATAATTAAGTATTTGTACAAGCTGTTTCAGGAGCTCTGCTCTGCATGGTTTTCCACTGACATGAAAAACCTAGCTAAACTCAGTTCAGACTAAAAAACAGAATGGGGTTTATTAATATATGTGCAGAGCACAATCAAGTAAAACTCCTCTTTAATATGTATGTGTCATGTCTGCTGGTGACTACAAAGTGCTAGAGTTTTCATGTCAAGAGTTATTGAAGTATTCTACTACAATTTAGATACTGCTCCTTACAGCACAAACATATTCTGAAAGTTACACATAGCTCATTGTTGCCAAATACAACTTGCTAAAAGTGACAAGGAAATGTTAGTGATGGAGCCAATACCAAACAGTATTACTTGACTACTTCCTTTGCTAATGCTTCCACACAGGAACTGTTCACAGCTAGTGTTAGCTGTAAGGTTTATCACATGCTTTGTGTTATCTTCTTTCTCCCCTTGAATAAGATTGCTAACCAAAAGCTAAAGGAATGAAGAAAGGTGGAGAAGCAGTAAGAAAAATCTGCATTTAAGCAAGATGGAAAATAAATCAGTACAATTTATCAAAACCCTACACATTATTAAATAAAGGATGAAAGTAGGCGCTTGCTTACAACTAATTATAAACAACATAATTATAATCTCTAATAATTATATCCACATGCCACATCAAGATATGCAATGGTGAACAATATAAAAATGATTAGGTAATGAGGTTATCATAGCACAATAGTATAAAGCAATGTCAGTTAGTGCTTTGCTTTGTAGTGTACCTATAATCTTTCTTCACCTGCCTTCTTTTCCCTCTCACTTCTTGGACAGATTTGGGACACCAGTGGCCATTCAGCCCCTTCATTCAGTATGCAAAGAGGGAGAATCACAATTGCCTCCCCTTGTCTCGGCAATTTTCCCTGATTGGGCCATTATCTCCTATGAAGAAGTATTGCTAAGACAAAAACTATACTCAGGGACCAAAAAATTCTTCAGTTCCAACTGAAGAATTTCTTCACACAAACCTAAAAGCCAGAAAATATTTTGATTATTTTAAACCACCTGTGATTTTTTGTTTGTTTCAAAATGTGCATTCTGTGCAGTAGAGACAAAACTTGAGTAAAATCGACTGTAGATAAAGGGACAGTAACATGATTTCAAGAAGTTATTTTAAAGGTATACAGTTGCTGAAAGAGATTTGAAAGTACATGTATGATATTCATATTAGAATAGAATAGGTTGGAAGAGACTTGCAAGATCATCATGTCTGACCTATCAACCAATCTAACCCACCTAAACAACTAAACCATGGCATCAAGCACCACATCAAGTCTCCTCCTGAACACCTCCGATGATGGTTACTCCACCACCTCCCTGGGCAGCCCACTCCAATGGGCAATCACTCTCTCTGTATATAGAATTTCTTCCTAACATCCAACCTAAACCTCCCCTGGCACAGCCTCAGACTGTGTCCTCTTGTTCTGGTGCTGGCTACCTGGGAGAAGAGACCAACATCTGCCTGTCTATAACCTCTCTTCAGGTAGTTGTAGAGAGCAATAAGGTCACCCCTGAGTCTCCTCTTCTCCAGGCTGAGCAACCCCAGCTCCCTCAGCCTCTCCTCATAGGGCTTGTGTTCCAAACCCCTCACCAACCACGCTGGCCAGCTTCCAGTCTTCTGGGACCTCTAACCAGCAGTCACACAGATGGGGAAGGAATGGCTAATGTCAACAGGGATATCAACATAACATTGTACTTGTTGAAGAGATTAACACAGCTTTGCTTTTTTTTTTTTTTTTTTTTTAAATAAAATTTATGGTCTACAGTAAGTTGAGCTGTAGTCACTGCTTCTGCATTACTCTCTACCTTTTAAAATTTACATACATAAAATAACATGTAAACTATTCCCTTACTCACTCCTACCCTCCCAGTTCACACCTGTGATGTCAAAGTGCTTTAGTTGCAGATCTATTTATACCCTAAGCAAAAAATAGATGCACTGCAAAAAAATAAATTAAAAACAGAAGTAAGAACTCAAGGATATTCTTCAATGCTGTAATCATGGACTACCCTTTCTTCCTGAGTCACATAAATGGAATTCCACTATCTACTGCAGGACTTACTCAGTAAGTTTCTACTCAAGATCAGCAGTGGTATATAGGCCATCACCACTCCACGCTTTTAATTAAATTGAAAAATAATCCAAGGCCAGTTGTCACAGAATGGAGTTTGATGGGTTTTTTTCTTCTTTTTTCCTTTATTTTTTTTTTTTTTAAGGTCAGCCTTTAACAAGCTGTTGATTATAGAAAGAGGAAATCTGATATGAGGTGGATGAAGTCAAGTAGCTAGGCATGTAAGAGAAGAATGCATAGACCTTTCGCTGCTTTGGACTCTGGAGTCTCTGACCAAAGCAGATTTCATGACTGCTCTGTACAGATAGCTGACATTACTAAATGCTACTCCAGTATCAACTCGTTAAATTTGAACCCAGACTCAGCATATCAGTATACTAGGCCAGACTAACTGGAGTCAACAGAAATATTTTGGGAGTTGTTTATTTTTAAATGCATCACAATACACCATGATAATTAACTGGACTATATAATTAAATGATTGCCACAGAATCTGTTATATTTGTCACAAAGGCTGTAGTAGCAAACAATAATATTTGCCTATTTCATTCCAGTGAATTGCTGAACTGCTATAAATTCAGCCACAGTTTTTACTTTGTTTGGTGATAGCATGCTTGACAGGATATTCTATTAAAAAGCAATTTTACATTAAGATGGAAAGGGCCATTTCAGGACTGAAAGTCTTCTGCGCCTGTCACTGCATAAAGGAATCTGAAAAAACCCATACTGCCATGAAACCCTTAGTACCCAGTTTTCTGCTGTCAGAGATTCTGAATTTGTAGGCAGACACAGCACAAATCTAGGTATTTGCAAACACAAGAAAAGTGCAACATACCAACAATTGGAGATTCAGACTATTTTTTTAACCACCTTGTCTCTCATTCTAATCAGAACACATACTCTTAAGAATTTAGGAAGCTTAAATCATGTTGCCACATTAACACAATAAAAATGCTCAAATCCCACACAAGTATGCTATCGAGTGCTTTAAGAAAGTTAAATCTCCTTAGATTTTATGTCAATCCACTCTTAACACCAGTTCTGGGAAACTGAAACAAACTACTGTCGGTTCAGTGTCTTACAAGGTTTTCTGGAAATGTTTGCTACCAATCTAATCCTGAACTTGGATTCTATCCAAACTGAATTTATTGAAATTGCTGCCGCTTACTGCACTGGGGCTTGGACTAGATGACCTTTGGAGGTATCTTCCAACCCAGACCATTCTACAATTCTATGAAATTCACTCAGTATAAAAATATGGAATACCTTACATATTAACAGCCATGAATCACAGAGGCTAGCAGTGCAAGCTGATGAAAGTTGCACTTGGAAGAGCATGACTCAACATGTTTTCCTTTTTACAATACACTTTTAAAAATAATTATATTTAAACATACCATATTCTGTTTGTGCTTGTTGTGGAATTTACCATCAACCACAGACTTAGATTTTGGGATGAAGAGGCAGCAAACAATATGCATAGTGATTACCTGTAATCCACTGTGAGCTTTATAATGAAGCTTAAACATAGACTGCGGTTTTACAAGATTGAAAGCACATTTATCTTCAAACTCTAAGCAAAAGGCAGTAGAAAATTTTAAAGTTAAGAAGCATAGAAACATCAGGCAGTAGTATGAGGGCAACAACAGACTGAAAGTTACAGGCTAATACCTCCAAGGCAAATATATTAACTAGTTTAGAAATGGAATGTCATAACTATAGATCTTTGCCATAAAGACTTCTGCTTAAATAGTGGTAATGTCAATTCATGAAGAATGAGATCTTAACACAATTTTGGTAAGCATTAATTGTTGCACTTTTATCACTATTCACAACTAAAACTAATATAGAATATTCAGATGATTCAAGTTGTTTAAACAAGTCTTAAAATCCACATTTTGTGGCTTATGCCTTACTAAAAATATAAATTGTCTTAACAGTTACAAGGCACAAACACTTCTGCATTTTAGTTGGGACATGCATTTCATTAAAAAAAAAAAAATGTTCAATATAAGCTTTCTAGACCCAAGTACTATAATTTGAACAGCAAAGTTGTTGGGAGAGGTATTAAGTTACAGTGAACTGCTCAGGCTAAAGTAGTGGTTGGGAGGGGAAAAGAAGAAAAAAAACAAGCAGAAAGGAAACACTGAAAATTCTTGTGGTTCAGGGTGTATACAGAAACAAATGGCATTTACAATTTTTATTACTTATTATTTATCTTTAATTCTACATGCAGAAACTGTTCTGTAACAGTCTATATGAAAAAGAAATTCTAAAATATTCCAGAAACCCACACATGTTATAGGCAATTTTAGTAATTGCTATTATTTTACTGAGAAGTTTTAACTATAGCTAGAGGACTTCATCTGAAGTTTAAGTAATGCCCATGTCTAGATAACTAGACAAGAAAATCCCTTGGAGTTCCTGTAAAATACAGGTATTTCACTGTAAGATCTATTCACCTATACTACTGTATCATACTCTAAGAAAAAAAAGTCTAAAAACTTAATGTTACAGATAATATAAAAACTAGATTCATAATGGAGACAGTTTGATATCATTGGGAAATTCTGAAATCAATGCGTTTAAGAATTGCTTGGAAATTTTATTATTTTCCAATTACATCTTGGCTGTAAAACACTGAAGATTTTTCTACACACCAGAACACTCACCTTATGGGGCCTCCAGAAAGAAGTGCTAGACATTTCCCTTTTAGAGCTTCCATATCTTTTCTTAACACTGGTTGTTTTTCCTTCATTCCCAGGTTTGAACTGTATGTGCAACTGAGATGTCCTTGCACTATGACACTCGTACTTAAGGCTGGATAAACAGCACGAAACTTTTTGATGTGATCCTTCCAATGAAACACTCCTTTGCAAAACATGGTGGGTTTTGCTCATCTGTGCATTTGGTCTTTCCAGTTCATTTCTACTAATGTGATATTCTGAATCTGGTTTTGAGGGTAAACATGCCGATGTGCTACGTGCCAGTTTTAAATGCGGGCATTTTACACTGGAGTTCAGATTTATCTCCGGACTGCAGCAGCCATTAACCATTTCACTGCTTGATGCTAATGCTCTTGGAGTGAGATGAACTGAAACACATGAGAAGCCATCATATACATCTTCACAAACTGCCTGTTCAGGACTACTCAAAATTTGGCTTTTGTCCTGTAATGATCTGTTTGAGTAAAGTGGTCGAATGTCTCTGACTTCACCAGAAGGGCAAACTGTTTTAGACAGTCGAAGTCCATTGACTGCTGTTGAAAGGAATCCCTTGGAAATGGTTTGATCTTCTTTTTGTGCCAGCTCACCAGGAGAAATAATTAGTTTATGGGATGTCTGATAGGCACTTCTATGTAATAGCTGACCTGAGCTTACTGGGGAAGCTGGAGGAGTACTGGAAGGACTCCTAGGGAAAATCACCAGTGATGAACAACGTCGCAGTGGAATTTTAGTTTTCTTCCTCACTGACAAAGCATCTTGGTCAAAAGTAGTATTACTTTTACACAGAACTTCCTGACATGAGTTGTTCCTATAGGAATTACATTTGTTTCCAGTGCTTCTATATGAAGAATCATCATGTATAACATTACTACATAAAGTACCATCACTTGTCAAAAGAGTGCCGCTACCACTGTCACTGATGACACTGTTACTATATGAACCCCCATCACTTGTGGTACTTGCACATGATCCATAGTCACTGCCAGCACTGCTGAATGATCCACTGTCACTGGCTGCAATACTGCTAAGACTGCCATTGCACAGGGCAGTATTGCTCAGAAGGCTATCATTAGATCGATGATCAACTATAATTTCAGCACTGCCATTTTCTTCATTACCAATACCAATGAATGGAGAGTCTTCGCCTGTAGCCACATCATCACCAGACTGATAACATTCACCAGATTTTCTAGTCTGTAGGGAAATATGCAATGAGGTGCTCTTTTTCATTTGCAGTGGAGAAATAGTTGCATTTTCCTCTTGATTAATTACTTGCTGCATTACAGGTGCATATGCAACTTGTCTAGGAGTCAGTTTCATTTGTGTAACATTAGGTGCAGAATTCTGCAGTTTTTTGAAGTACATACAACTGTTACCATCCAAAACATCTTCAGAGACTTCCATTGATGGGTCTGTGCTGCTTCTTTGGGTAGCAAAATGCAATCTTAACCGTCGTGCCATTTGTTCTCATTTCCACACATGTTAGCAAATGAAAACCACAAATATCCTTCAGCAGAAAGGCTACGAGCAGCTGCACAGAATTTAGAGCTTGTACATCACAACAGCAAAAAGCCCATAAAAAGCTGTAGTCTTTGTCCTAATTTCTAGAAGACACTAGTGTTAAAAAACCCCAAACTGTACCTCATGAAATGTCAGCCATTCGTTGAACTGCAGTTTGTGGACCATCTTTGCTTGCAGTCAGAAAGCATTCATTCACAAAGCACTTATGTTCCAACGACCTCTGCCGCAACACACTGACAAACACTACTGACCTTGTTTCAATTATACCTTCTGTAATTTGAATAAATGAATACAACAATCAACTTCCAGTAATTCCATGTTTAAAACAGCAAGTCCTGCTGCAGCTGCACTAGCTGAGTCAATGTGTCCGTACTTTCCTCAGCAGCGTATGACTACTAATATTTTTACCCATAGGTTTAGAATTACAGGAAGTCGGTAGGAATGAAGTCCCATATAATTGAGTATCAAGTCTAAGATTGAATTTCCAAATAGTAACCATGCTAGCAAACTGCTGAGGTCTGAATTATGCATAAACCAGTGAAATAAGACTTATGCCTCTTAAAAAAAAAAAGAAAAAGAAGTCTCTGCACTAGTTAAATAAAACTTTAAAGAAACCTGGTATTATCTTGCAATCTACATGCTTTTTAGAAACTGTGTTTGCTTAATAGTTGCACAGTAGAAACCTCCCCTGCTAAATAACTCACAATTTTCCATGAGGTGTAACTGAATTAGAACCACAAAAAGTTATTCTAATTAGTAATTTGGCATTTATTTTCAGCCTACCATGTTCACTTTTTAGATACCAACCATTTCAAATTACAGCTGTTAAAGGTAGAAGGAAACTATTCTTACAAGCTGAAGTACCTCATCTTGTATGACGGAAGCCCACAACAAGAAGATACTGATTTGAATTCAATATGGCATGCAAATATATGACCAGCTATGCAAACTTTACAACACTAAATATGCAAATGCAATTACCAATCACAGTTACAGAAGAAAGTTATTCTGTACAATTACACAACTTTAAATGCATAAGCCAGTTTTTAACTACAGACTTTTATTCCTTAAACAATATTAGCATATCAAGAAGTTAAGACTGTCAAGTCTCAAAAGAGTAAGGGGATTGAGAACTCCTACAAAATGTTTCATAGGTTCATATCGTGTGAGCAGGTCTTTGCTGGCACCTAGTGGGACCTCTGAAAAAAGACAATCTTGAATTTCATTAAGTAGGTTGTCGCGTTGGTTTGTTGGATTTTCAGGGGGGGAGGGGGTGGGACGTTGTCTTGCTGTGGTTTGTTGTTGTTTTGTTGCATTGGTTTTGGCTTTTGTAAACAAATATTTGGCTATGAAAGTACTTTTGAATACAGAAGCCACACGATGCAGTACTAAATGCTACCACACAAACATGAGATTACTTAGTGCTACTGAAAAAGCGCAAAGAGAAAGAACACTAGGCCATTTATACTTTTATAGGTCACACTACTAGAGTTTTTTTCTGCTCCATATTTATTTAACCTTTGCTATATTTTAAGCTAGAAGGCAGTAAAATGAATATTTGTGCCTCCTTTCCAAAAAAGAGCCAAGAATCAAATTCAGAGTACCCTATTCGCAAGCAACCAATTTGTTTTCTAATTATACCCCAGGGCTTACTTAACTTTCATTATCTGAATTCCATTATTAAAATGCAGCAAAAAATTAATATGAGCTTATTCATAAAAAGCCAACAAATACAATAGTTAATTTATTTCATTATGCTTTACCAACTGCACTTTTATATGTTGGAAGGGGACTGAGACACGGGGAGAAGAGGCTTTTGGTCACCGTTTCATAAAGTTAATTTGAACTTCAAGCACTATATTAAAAAAACAAACACATTAAAAACAAACCCACCCAAACAACAACAAAACCATAATAAAACACACCATAATATATGCAAATGAAGAGTAAAAAAAAAAATAAATTAAAGAATTCTTGAAGCTCTTTTTCTCTCCAACAACAAATTAGGAACAGTTTGTAATATCTTAGTATGCTAAACAACACATAGCAACTTTATTAGAGATACTGCTTTTAAAGAAAGCAAGCAGCACTTGATGAACTGAAATGTTTCTCATTTTACTAAAGAAACCTCAAAGAAAATAATAACCTGGCATTATTTGGTAACTCGGGCTTCAGATTTAAGTGAAATTTCTTTCTGCAACAGTACAGCCAACTACAACTTCTGTAGACATGAAAGGGGTTTTAAAATGTGAAATTCTATCTTGCTGAATTAGAGTTGACAAAAATAAATTGAAAAAAATTAATTTTAAAGAAGTATCAATGTCACAATATCACTGACTTCTTCAGTATCTGTGAGAGATTTTGGCATTTCATTTTGAAATATACACAACTGTGACTATATATACACACATGTGTGTGCACAATTGTGACTATATACATATAATCACACTTAAGAAACAAAGAATAATTTCCAAGCCAGTGCCAATAATATGTTTTAGTGGTTCCTCTCCCATAAGCAAAGGTGTCAAACAATTACTCCAGATTAGAGGAAGAATATTAAGGAGCAATCTTGTTAGACACCAGAAAAAGTACTGGCTTTCTACCCAAAAGAATCAAGAATTTAACTTTTGAATCAATTGTGCCTTCCAGCTTCCAGAGGGTGGCAGTAATGTTCCAATGGACAAAGTACTTCGACCTCAAGAAGAATGCACCGTAACTTACAACATCACCTTGAGACAAGTATTTCCAGCATCCTGAAAAAATAATATTTAACCTGTCCTGTGAGCCACAAATGCTGGTGATTGCCTTTGAAACTGCCTTTAAAAAAAAAAAAAAGGACACTATATTTTAAATACTTTGATCAGGTAAATACAGTCAAATACTTCACTTCGGTCAAGAAGTAAATGGTTTGGGGACTGTGCAATGCCTACCACCAAGAAACATGCTGTCTCTTAAATCTAATTATGCTAGACGATTTGTACTTATATTTATACATATTTGCACTCTTTCCAACTTCAGCAAAACAGCAACTCCATAAAAGATACAGTACAGAAAGCACTAGGGAAAAGCAAGTATTTCATAGCCAACGTACTACTCCAGAATAAAAAGATCCAGTACAACAGCTTCCAGAATGAAACTGTCTATGGAGTACAAACTAAAGAGTACTCAGTCCCTCCTATAAGTTTGAAACTATTGCAGAAGGAAAAAGTGTGTAATCCAGTGATAGAGGATGTCTGAGAAGTAGCCTTAAGATGCAAGTGTCATGACTGTAGTGCTCCCTGCCTTATCCATTATAATAAAACATACAGACAGAAAGACAGGCAAGTAAACATCTTCACGCATAAAATGCGAGTATCACAATATCACTAAGGTTGGAAGAGACCTCAAAGATCATTGAGTCCAACGGACAGAGAAGTTTTGATTTCACTGAGGAAAATGCACAAGCTACCCCTATGACCTGCCAGAACAACATCTATCCACAAGATCACAACCCAGTGTTCACTTGGTAACATTTCCAAAGAAAACACACACATGCTTTCTTTCATGCTACTCTTCATGCACCAAAAAAGCTTCTCACATTGTGTACAGAGATAATCAATACCACTTTACTTGTGGGAAAAATAAAACATTCATTGTGCAGCTTTTAGTACCACAGTAGAATTTGGCCACATAATGTGAAAAGCACTATAAAAGAACAATGCTTTTGACTCAGAAGTTAAAAATAAAAATTTCACTGCTTCAAATCATCACAAAGTGTCATAATGTGAGATAAGTAAACTAGTCAGTTCTGCCTCTCACTTCTGGTTTCATTAGAGTAGTCAGGATTGTTTGGGGTGGGTTTTTCATCCATGCTGAATCCAGACAAACTGCCATTCACTTCTTAATATATTACAGTATTACACAAAAGAACCTACCAAACGGTTTTCATCAAATACTTCAAAAAGAAGTCTGTGTTTCTGAGGATCAACCTATGAAAAATAAAGATGTTAATAGTTAAAATATGAAAATATTTAAAATATATGTTTAATTGCAGAATTTCTCTTAAGTGAAATCTGTTTATGCAGAGCAAAAGAAATACATAAGACCTAAATTAATCAACAAATCTACACCTTGATACCATTTCACTATGCAACATATTTCTGTTGGAATAAAGGAGCCAAGGCTGGTGCTATCCCAAACTGCTTTACATCCATGCTCACGTCTTAAAACATTCATGGAATAAAGAAGATAACATCAGAAAAAATTTCCAAGTGTGTTACTGTAACATCCAAAGTAGGTAATAAGGCTGTAAAAACACTTACTCTAAATAAGAGTTCTTCATTCCACTTGGGGTTTAAGGACTACATGTGGGAAGAAGGAAAAAAAATGAAAAAAAGGACATTGGTTATAGTGATGATTCTGTATTGATGTCTTTGCCATGTTACATCTGGTTTATCTTATGTAACAATCCACTTAAAGTACTAAAGCTTTAACCCTGTTGTCGCAGGTAAAAGTCACAGGACTGATAATGTTTAATACAGTATAGAATAGGGACAATTTGTGCAAGTTTTCTCACATTTTGGCTAATGCAAGGATGCAGAGAAGGGCTCATTCATTATATAGTCCAAATCAGTTAATTTATGGTATGCCTTCAAGTAATAGTCACTGCCTTCAGTTCAATATCTGTATTGTTTGCATGCAAACATATGTTAATCCTGAAATTATGGAATCTTATCAAATGCCAAATCTCTCACCAGTGTAATTAAGACCAGGCACAGGTGGGCCAAACACAATATAATTCACTCTACTAAACACATTCTTTCAGTTGTGGCTATTTTTTCAAATAGCCACAACTGAATAGCCACTCAAAACTTGCATCATAACTAAACTAACAGTCATCAATGTGAAAGAAAAATAGATGAGAAAAATTATTTAGAGGCATACTTTCTATAGCACATATATATTTTTTCATTTTTAGTTTATCTAACATAAGTTACCAGTACTGGGACTTACTATTTCCTGCAGGTATCAAGAGAAATGAGTAGCATCATAATTCAGATTAACTGTGTAATTTGGTGTTGAAATACCATAAATTGTGTTTGAAACATAGAAAAGATTAAAGTTGTAAAGCAAGAAAATAAAAAGATAGCCAGGAAGAAAGATTCTTACAGCATTAAACATCACAGAAAATCAGAGGAATCCAGTATGTCCATTATGGTTATCAGCGACGGAGATAGGAATCAATATGGCTGATCAATGTGATCGAGTATTGTTCCTTTATTGTTCCAGTGTTGCAGGCCGATGGTGCAGGCCTGAGGTGCAAGTATAGCACAGTAAAGTGTAGAAGAAACAGGAGACAGGAAAGGCAGAAGTGCGTAGCAAGGCAACTGCTACAACTTATATAAACTCGGAGTGCCCTGTTGGCATAGCTCCATTGGTTCCCTCTGAGTGACCACACATTGCACTATTACAGATTATTGGTCCAACTACTAATGACACAACGAGGTTGTTGATGCAGGTGCATGTCCTGTTGTCCCAAGATAACTGTCCATGTTTATAGCTACCAGTGTCTTGTTTTAGTTACATGCTGCAGGCACAGCACTGTTTTGCTCCACTGCTAGCTGGTTCTGCATTTATGCTGAGCATGGCCTACCATCAAGTCAGGCTCTAGGCCTGCACTGCCAGATTGCTCACACTGCTCGTCACTGGCATTGCCACAGTCCATGAATTATGTAGTTGTTAATTACTACTAAGCTATTATTCCTTAGTGTTTATTTTCTATTAAATACAATTAACAAAGAGAAAATACCAGAACAATGTCATGAACAGACAAGCAGAGCAGATCATGAAACATACCTTTCCCCATGTCCATTTACTCAAATGACATTAATTCCCATATTTCTTATAGTATTAACTTTTCCTCTAGAGTGCAATCAAAACCAAACCACAACCCAACAGATCCACAAAAATAAGATGGCTTACCTTTTTAATAGTTTTTGTCTGAACACTGGTAAGGATTCCATTCACTGGATCATACACTGTTACTTTCACATATGGGTCACTTGCAAGGCATAAAGAAAAACGATAAGCATTCTGCTTTACATACTTTTCTTGTCAGTGTTACTAGCAGTTGAGTTTAAAAGGCTTAAACAAATATAAGCTATGAAACGAGGAGTTACAATTACTTTATGAACACTATGCATATTTGTACCTAGCAATCATTTTCTAAATGCTGTTCTCTCTAAAACTAAACACTGTTAGTGATTATGACCACACTAGCTACACCATTTTATATTCTTTATACCACTACAATTTGATTCTCTCTCCTTTTTCTCAGTTCTTATTTCATGTGAACCGATTTATTAAATCTTCATGCATTTCAACAAGATATACATGAAAAAGAAAAAAATCTCAAACAGTTATGATGAAAAAAGCTTGAAGTATTACATCTTGTTTTCAACAGTTTAGTACATCTGGAATTTGAGGTACTCCCTTGAATATGCAATAATATTTTAAGAGTTTCTACAGTGTGAGTTTAACCCAATTTTTTATGTTAAGGAAGGTGTCCTAATATGGTTGCTTATTGGCCTACTGCCTCAGATTTTTTTTCCTCCTTCCTGTACAGTAAACAAGTTTATATAAATATCTGCTTTCACGAAGACTCAAGGTACTCAATTCTTCAGACTAATAACAGAAGATGACCAAGACTGTCTGCCATAGAGTAAGAGAGCACAGATCAGCACAACTTTTGTTTAACACAAAGAAATATGGAGAAGATTGTCTGGCTTTTGGAAAAATACAAATATCAGAAGAAAAATTTATCTAGTGTTAAACAAGTGTCATATGTAACGATTTTGTTGTAGAATAACAGCATTCCTGTACATATGCCAACGCAGCTGACAGCAGAATTGTTACTATACCCACTCATACTTTTCTAGACCATCTGCACATGAGCCAGGGGGAGGAAAAAAAAAAAAAGGCAGAAAAAAAAAAAGCAGCTTTAGTACAAGCTGCATGATGTTTCTACAAGGTCCTACAAAGCATTTAAATTACCAATTCAAAAGTTTGCCCTTTCCTATGGTAAATGTTAAGCCACTGCAATTGTTTTTTATCTTACAAGTATTTTTAACTTTTACATTTATACATATCCAGAGCCTGCAGCCACTGGTATGGGTTTACCACATCTATAATGGTGGTGGATGCTATTCCTTTGCATATAACTTGAGTTGGAATGGTCTCATTGTTACCACTGTTTACTCCAAATCTTTAAAGCACAGATAAGACAATTTTGATTATAACTGAACTCTTGCTATTTTTCATAGTATCAGTCAGGGTTGGAAGGGACCACAAGGATCATCTAGTTCCAACCCCCCTGCCATGGGCAGGGACACCCCACACTAGATCAGGCTGGCCAGAGCCTCATCCAGCCTGGGCTTAAACACCTCCAGGTACAGGGCCTCAACCACCTCCCTGGACAACCCATTCCAGGGCTTCACCACTCTCATGGGGAAGAACCTCCTCCTCACATCCAGCCTGAATCTCCCCACCTCCAGCTTCATTCCATTCCCCCTAGTCCTATCACTACCTGATATCCTGAGAACTCCCTCCCCAGCCTTCCTGTAGGCCCCCTTCAGATACCGAAGGCCACAATTAGGTCACCTAGGAGCCTTCTCTTCTTTTATTGCAGTCTACCCAAAGAAAAGTACATACATTTACCTATCCCTCCAGATCAACCTGTTCTACCACGCAGAGAGTTAAACCTTTCCACTCATTGTATTGCCAATGCATAAGATCTGTCCAAATGACTCTTGGGCAAGAAAACAGGTACCTTCATGTTAATATAGTGTCTGAACATTCCATATAAGTTTAAATGGTTCTGACTTTTTCAAAAGAGGTAAAGCAGGATTTACTAAGATCTAAACAAGTGGGGGGGGGGGAGGGGGGAACAGGAAGAAAAAAAAAAGAAACAGCTGTCCTTCAATATATCAATGACTTATATTCTTACCTGGCTCCTAAGATATCCTTCTTGGCCAGGCCAATTCCAGCTATAACCTTCACCCTGACAATACGAGTGTTCTCCTAAAAGAGAAAAGAGCATGTTCAAGATGCATTCAGATTTATTTTTCAGATCTATTTTTAATTTATAAAGCTAAAATAAATTATTGGAATAATTTTGAATTTACACTGAAAACCATAGTTACTTTTGACAGAAACAGCTCTAAGTTTCAGTGGGAAATGTATTCTACCTTTACCTCTTTTAAAGTCTTATCACCGTTGTATTCACACATGATGGTAAAAACAGACTCCAAACAACTGGTTAAGCCAAGACAGTAGGGTTTAATTATAATTTTTTTTAACAACTTTGTTTCTCAGTGTTCTAAAGGTATGAGATTTTTGTTTGTTAGAGTGCTTAATCCAACAAGACAGGATTGTTTCTGTATCAGATTGGATGCAGTACATACATGCTGCACAGCACACACATGAAGATCTCCTAGGGCAACAGCAAAGGCAAACTGCTGTTCCCATAGTCCACACTGCCCCATGACTTCTGCTGCTCCCAACTGTTCCAGGAAGGCAGGCATCTAAGAGCAGTTTCTGCAAGCAGTTTGCCAGTTTCAGAGCAGGTAGCTCTTTGCTGTCTTTTCTACAGAGTTGGCATCGACCTTTGTGAGAATGTGCTCTGAATAGCATAACAATTGTTGTCTCACATGGGCATGATCTGTTAGGACACAAGGAATGCACTGCCATTTGCATCTCACTAGACATACAAACGCGTAAGGTCTGAGCAAGTTTTCACCTAATGGTATCTTGGCATTCATCAGAAAGTTGGAAATAGGCTCTGACCATGAATTTATTTCCTGAGGGGAATGAGAAGAGTATCCAACTTATAAGAGTAGTAGTGAAGAACTCTGGGGAAAGGCAAGAATAAAAAAAAATCTTGTATCTATTTTTATTTAACAGCACAGAGAGGCCACAGTCAAGATACTGGGATTCCTGAAATGACTTGTCAGCAGGGTATGAGATTTTTAACAACCCAAAAACCTATTTCAGTTACACATCATTCAAATCACAGCTTCACAGGAGTGATGTGATTGCACTCCTCCAGTTAATTAATACAGCTGTGGAGAGTCTTATGTGTCTCATCTGATAAGCTACTGAATTCAAGAGGGGGGAAAAAAAATCCTAGCAGCTGTGACCATGTCAGAGGAAGAAGACAAATGAACACTTTCTCTGGAAGTTAAAAAGCTTTGCAGATGAAGGACTGTTTGTAAGCAATGGCTAGTCATAGACATTTGTGAGGAAAGCTGATGCAATCTAGATGGTTAAGGAGTTAAATAGATACTGAGAGCAATGGGTGAAGCACCAGATGTTGTCCCTGGGGCCTTTCTGAATTCCACATGTGATTGAAAGTGCTTTCAAAAGGAGAGGTAGGAAGCACTCAAACGTTGCTTTATCATTGGTCTCCTTCATAACCACAGGACTGAACTGACTAACCAATACAAAAAAAAACCCAGAGAATTGCATGCTAATCCTGAGGCAGGAATTATTGGCTAACAAGACAAAGCTGAAAACAAATCACTAAATAGTAATTTTTCATTATTTTTTATTTTTTAAAGTAAGCAAGTTGTTCTCACCCTCTATAGTTAGAGGTGACTGTGATGAACATTGACAATATCCTCTTGCTGGCAAAACAATCAATTAACCAGGACAATTCCAGCCAAATCAGAAGTCTTCCACCTTCACCTCAAAGAAAATTGTCTCCTATTATGAAATCTAAAGGTTCAGAAAATGCAGCCCAAACAACCAACCTCACCCTGCAAAGACCACTGGAAGGTGACCTGAGCTTTTAAAATCTAGTCACCATCAGGCTTGAAGGCACATAATGCTGCACATTTGTTGACAGCAGTATCTTCTGACAATTACTTGGCTTCAGTGACATTCAACACTGAGTTTCAGAGACCACTCATGCGGAGAAGTACCACATGCATTTCTGCTTTCACTGACTACTTCTGCACTTCTTTCAGTGCACCACTACCCTTTTCCAACAAGAGTGTCCTCATTCACAGCCCATGGGACCCAACTGATAGAATCCAGATCAAGAAAGAATCTCAGAAAAAGACCAAGTGCAGATGTTGGCATAGGATACACTGCTCAAATACCTTTTCTTGTATCTACATTTAGTTGTTAAGACCATAAACTTTTATCAGTTATTCAAGCACAGGAAAAGACAATTAAACTCTTTAGGGCACAGGTGTCTCAGAGTCAGGCTTAACAGGGTATCAACATAGTCCACATGAGCAAGCCAAGATAACTGAATTTTCAGTATTCAGTCAAGCTAAGAGGGGTAGCAAGAAGACCTCCACTCTGGACTTCTGGAGGGCAGACTTCAGGTTACTCAAGGAACTAACTCAGAAGGTTCCTTGGGATAAAGCCCTTAAAAATAAAGGGGTCCAGGAGAGCTGGACCTGCTTCAAGGAAGAACTCTTGAAGGCGCAGGAACAGGCTGTGCCGATGTGCCAGAAGATGAGCCGACGGGGCAGACGGCCAGCCTGGATGGGCAATGAACTTTTAATAGAACTAAGGGAGAAAAAGAGGGTGTATCATCTTTGGAAGAAAGGTGAGGCAACCCATGGAATGTTTAAGGACGTTGCTAGATCATGTAGGAAGAAAATTAGGGAGGCAAAAGCACATTTGGAGCTTACACTGGCCTATGCTGTGAAGGACAACAAAAAGTCCTTCTATAAATACATTAATAGTAAGAGGAAGGGCAAGGATAACCTCCACTCCTTGGTGGACATGGAGGGAAATGTTGTAACAAAGGATGAGGAAAAGGCAGAAATACTTAACACCCTCTTTGCCTCAATTTTTACTAGCAGGACGGAATGTCTTCCAGACAGCTGGCCTGCAGAGTTGGCAGAAGGAGCCAGGGAGCTGCATAGTTTCCCTGTTCTAGGAGCAGGTAGTTGGAGCTCTCCTCAGCCATTTGGATCCCCACAAGTCCATGGGACTGGACGGGATCCATCCTAGGGTGCTAAGAGAGTTGGCAGATGAGCTGGCTAAGCCACTCTCCATCATTTTTCATCAGTCCTGGCTCACTGCAGAGGTCCCAGAGGACTGGAAGCTGGCCAATGTGGTGCCCATCCACAAGAAGGGCCGGTTGGATGAGCCAGGGAATTACAGGCCTGTCAGCCTGACCTCAGTGCCAGGCAAGATCATGGAAGAGGTCATCCTGCGTGCAATCACACAGCACTTACAGGATGGCCAAGGGATCAGGCTCAGCCAACATGGATTTAGGAAGGGCAGGTCCTGCCTGACCAACCTGATCTCCTTCTATGATCAGGTGACCCGCCTGGTGGATGTGGGGAGGCCTGTGGATGTAGTCTACCTGGACTTCAGCAAGGCCTTTGACACCGTCCCCCATAGCAAACTCCTGGCCAACCTGTCAGCCCATGGCTTGGATGGGAGCACACTGCATTGGGTTAGGAACTGGCTGGACGGCCGAGCCCAGAGAGTGGTGGTGAATGGTGCCACATCCAGATGGCAGCCAGTCACTAGTGGTGTGCCCCAAGGATCAGTGCTGGGCCCCATGCTCTTTAACATCTTTACTGATGATCTGGATGAGGGCATTGAGTCCATCATCAGTAAATTTGCTGATGGCACCAAGATGGGGGCAGGAGTTGATCTGCTAGAGGGTAGAGAGGCTCTGCAGAGGGACCTCGACAGTCTGGACAGATGGGCAGAGTCCAACGGCATGAGATTTAACACATCCAAGTGCCGGGTTCTGCACACTGGCCACAGCAACCCCATGCAGTGCTACAGGCTGGGGTCAGAGTGGCTGGAGAGCAGCCAGGTAGAGAGGGACCTGGGGGTACTGGTTGACGGTAGGCTGAACATGAGCCTGCAGTGTGCCCAGGCAGCCAAGAGGGCCAATGGTATCCTGGCCTGCATCAGGAACAGTGTGGCCAGCAGGAGCAGGGAGGTCATTCTGCCCCTGTACACTGCACTGGTTAGGCCACACCGAGTACTGTGTCCAGTTCTGGGCCCCTCAGTTTAGGAAGGATGTTGACTTGCTGGAACGAGTCCAGAGAAGGGCAAAGAAGTTGGTGAGGGGTTTGGAACACAAGCCCTATGAGGAGAGACTGAGGGAGCTGGGGTTGCTTAGCCTGGAGAGGAGGAGACTCAGGGGTGACCTTATTGCTCTCTACAACTACCTGAAGGGAGGTTGTAGACAGGCGGATGTTGGTCTCTTCTCCCAGGCAGCCAGCACCAGAACAAGAGGACACAGTCTCAGGCTGCACCAGGGGAGGTTCAGGCTGGAGGTCAGGAAGAAGTTCTATACAGAGAGAGTGATTGCCCATTGGAATGGGCTGCCTGGGGAGGTGGTGGAGTCACCATCATTGGAGGTGTTCAGGAGGAGACTTGATGTGGTGCTTGGTGCCATGGTTTAGTTGTTTAGGTGGGTTAGATTGGTTGATGGGCTGGACACGATGATCCTGAAGGTCTCTTCCAGCCTGGTTTATTATTATTAAGTAGGCTCCAAACTCCTCAGATTTTAAAATGGGTCTAATCACATGGCTTTTTACTTGTATCGTAAGAGACATCTGCTTTACAGAAAGAGTTGCTTTGCATGTGGCCTCAGTAAAGCAGAAACCTCAGACTGGCATGCTGAAGGTTGATTTTAACATACTTTGCTGACTATTATTTGTTTAGGGTCAGTACCAAACTACAATAGCTACAGGATTTTAGCTAGTCCAGAACAACTAAGCAAGCTGAGATTTGCTTATGAACTGCCATATAGAATAATAAAAACAGTTTTAAAAAAATAATAAAATCAGAATTGTTCAGAACAATCTTCCTCATAGATCTCCATTTCTACTTTCACTTTCTTCACTAACCACTCTCCCCTCCCAAAAACCCACCACACATCTTTTTGTGTATTTTTAATGGATAGGTGACACTGAAGGATCCACTTCTTCCTTTTCCAAGCCAAAAAGAATAGAAACTTCAGGGAGAAGAAACCATGCTCATGTGCAAGGACAACACTTAAACACTAGATACTACATTGGTGTTCTCTGGTCACACTAGTGCACAATGCAGATCAGGAGAAATCCAGACAGCTCAATCCAAATGCAGCCAGAAGTGCCTTTCACTGGAAGGTCCCATTATGCTATGACCCCACACATCCTGATGTAGCGGCGAGGCCTGACAGGATACAGCTCTGTGCTGTAACTATATGACCTTTTCTCCCCATCCATTGACAGGCCAAATTATCAAGGAACTGCTGCTACAGATCATAAAATCTGTTCCCAAACACACTGACCTCAGAAAGCAATAAACAGCCAAACAGCTTCAGGACTGTTTGAAGCTAATTCCATGCAGTCAAAAATTAGGCAGAAACAAGGCATTAGATACTTGGTTCTGATGACACAGAGAATAGGTTCATGTAAATTTACAGGAGTTTTCAGCAAGCTGCAATCCATTTCTCAGGTTCAAGAATTATTTCTGACGTGTCCCAAACCTCCAGCACGTGACTGACTGGAGTCAGACTCAGATCTAAGTAACAACAATACAGAGAAAGCAGTTTGGTATGCACAGGATACCTAGAGGATTCAGATAAAATAATTTCATAGCAATATAAAAGTTTTACATTGGGAGAAAAGTTCTTCAGAGTACTTATTTGATTAGTACCACAAAATAAATTTTACTAGCTTTCCTATTTTAATTTTTGGTTCATGTTTTTGATTTCTTTTTTTTTCAGTATACTTTTACCAAAAAGATCCATACAGGATCTGAGGAAACAGCAAAACCAGGATTGTTCTTCTAATGTAAAACATAAAATGGTAGTATCTGCTGGACTCCCAGACAGCTTTTTCTGAGGAAGCCAATATAAAATGTCAGAGCAGTCCAACAGAGAGCACACTTTGTAGTAAACAGTTGCTCTAGGCAACAACATCCTGTTATTCTTTTGTTCCAGCTAGATACTACCACCAAATCAAGCCAAGGAAAGAACATCAAAGGTTATTATGATAAAATGATGAAAGAGTACAGCAGCATCACCTTCCAAGATAACAGCAGTATCAGGAATTCTATATTAAGGCTTTCTTAAGTTTCATCCCATGCCCCAACAGATAAAAAGAAAACAGCAATTTGAGATTTGGGTATGTTCAGATATGGCAAACTGAAGTAAACATACGAATCATCTGGAAGTTCAAAACTGAAACCAGCAAATAGCCTGGCTCAGTGAAAGAGCATGTAAAGGCAGAGACATTCAGAAGGCCAAATGTATTCTATATCCCATGTAGGGTGATCCCTCCCAGCCCATGTACCAAGGTCCAGAAAGTCAGTAGAGGGGAAGGGGGGAAAAAAAAGGAATTATCAACTATTTAGAGTGTTCTGCAGTGCACATCTCCAAAGACTGCTGACCTCATCACGGAACAGCTATAAACAGCAAGTCAGGACACTTGCATGTCTCAAAGTGTACTAAAGCCAAGGCCTCATTAAAGAATAAGTACTAGCATAACAGATACACACCATGAATGTATAGTTTCTTTTATAGCATCCTTCTCAAATCTGTGAGACATCTTACTCAAGGCATCCAACTTTACTCTACCAGTAGATTGTAGTTAAAGCACAAATTGCTGACTTCAGACATCAGACAAAAGGCTCTGAAGCAGTTCAGAAATGATGCTGAAAGATTACTTATAACTAAAATTAGTACATATTCTAATTGAACAGATAGCCTCTTGCATCTGCAAACTGTAACAGATGACCCCAAGTTAAACCCCACATATCTTAACAAGGTTACTAGTTTGTGTCTTCCACCCAAGAACACTTACTTCAAATTGCATTGAAAGTTTGGGGTTTGGGTTTTTACCTCAAGATCATTAGTGACTACAAAAGTTGTTTGTTTCACAACAAAAACCCCTTAATGGCAATTACTGAGACAATAAGCAATATTGTAATCTCAAAGAAACCCTTCAGAGTCTGAATAATTACAAACTTGTCTCTTCCATTATTACACTGAGGTCAGCACAGAATGTTTTTCCTTAAGCAATCCGGAAGCTATTGGCACTCTTCACCTGTCTAACACTAAAACAAATATTTAAGAACAGACCTTCCTCAGCTACTATACATAAAGTAGTACTAAGAATTTTAAACAAAATTTAGATCTTAAGCAAAAATAAAAAATAAACCACAAGATCAGGCTGGCTTGAGCAATTCCAGCAGGAGATATACACAAAGTTGACAGCAAGAGGAATAGGACAAATGCAGTTGATGTGAAAGAAAGCATGTCCCACAGAATAGTAAGCCTTAGCTGACCTGAAGTAGTTCCTGCAATATTCAGCCCTTGCAAGTGAGGCAGATAGGTATGTTAGGTGAGTTTTAAATTATAGTGGGCTTTGTTAACATCAGCAGTTCACTTCAGCAGGAGGTGGAAAGTGGGAAGGAGACGTTGCCTTCTTGACCATTCCTTCACAACCCAGAGAGCACTCTCTTACCCCTCTATAGTAACCAATAGAACTAAGCTACCTTTCTTTGAAGAAACTCTCTCAAAAGCAAGCAAAGCAAGCTTTAGATTCAGGAAGATTTTTATTACAGAACTACATTAATCAATCTTGGGAGCATAATGAAAGTTTAACTTCCACCTGCCAATTGCAGTCCTACTAACCCACTGAAAGAACTTAACACTAATCACAGTACAGGAGCATTTTGTGTTCATAAATAAGGAACCACCATCCTTCAAGAAATACTGGCTGTTGCTACAGATTGTATTTAACACCACCGCTTCTTCAGAAATTAAGGAAGTTAAGATTCCTTATGAGAAATCTTACATGACCTGCTGAAAACCAAAACACTTGTTCTACATAGGATATCTTTCAAGCAACTATGAAACCTAAAATGGCAAAAGCACACAAGCGGGAAGTGCATTTTTGCCTGTGAGAAGTTCCTATTACTACTTTGATCCCTGAAACAGACCAAACATAACAGAAAAGAGATCAAAAAAAGCTAGCTAGCTTACCCCATTGTTTAGGCAATATAAAAAGAGTTCACAGAATCAATAAGGTTGGAAAAGACCTCAGAGATCACCAAGTCAAACCTGTCACCCAGCACCTCATGACTAACTACGCCATGGCTTCAAGTGCCACGTCCAATTCCCTCTTGAACACCTCCAGGGACGGTGACTCCACCACCTCCCTAGGCAGCACATTCCAATGGCTAACAACTCTCTCTGAAGAACTTTCTCCTCACCTCGAGTCTACTTCCCCTGGCACAGCTTGAGACTATGTCCTCTTGTTCTGTTGCTGGCTGCCTGGGAGAAGAGACCAACCCCTTCCTGGCTACAAACACCTTTCAGGTAGTTGTAGAGAGCAATAAGGTCTCCCCTGAGCCTCCTCTTCTCCGGGCTAAACAACCCCAGCTCCCTTAGCCTCTCCTCATAGAGCATGTGCTCAAGACCTCTCACCAGCCTCCTTTCCCTTCTCTGGACAAAATAAGAAAGTTCTTAATTCAGGCTGTCATTGTAGGAGGTCTGACATATACTGGCTATGAAACACATGCATACAGACACAGCATCATTTTATTAAATGCCATTCCAAAGCCCCACAGTGCATGCAAGTATTTCACTGGAAAACAGAAACAAATACAGTTATTCTGGACAGCTCTTTAACAATTATACTTTTAACCCAGCAAGCCACTGAAAAATGTAATACCTTCTTGAAACCTAAGTAATAACAGAGCATTAGCTGAGACATCAATTCATCTTCCTTCAGTCTTTGAAGGACTTTCCATAACTGCTGTTTGAAAATACTGTATTTAGCATTGCAGTCAGCCGTGACAAAACCACAGTAACTGGAAGTGAATAGCTCACTCCTTCATCAAAGTACTCAATCTACAAGAAATACAAAGCCTATCAACCTCAAAGTTCTGTATTAGAAAGTTCCTCAGCCAAAACCCCTTTAGCTATAGACACCCCACCTCAAAAAGCACACTTAAGAGCACCAGCAATGTTATGCCTGCTAGGACAAAGAAAAGAAAAAGCACTTGAGTCAGTCCACTCCTCCAGAGCTAGACCAACACCTGCAACAATATGCACCCTTACCACTTCACAGGTCAAGACAAGGTCTACAGCAGTTAATGTTTCCAGCTGATTTTTTTTAAGCAGCCTGAGGCATGGAGCACCGTGAGAAAAAGTCTGAGCTGGAGGTGGGAAGTATACTCTAAAGTACTCTTTTCTATCTTACAAAAAAAAAAACAAAAGAGAGAGGGAATAAAAAGCAATTTTAGAACAGATGGATACTTTTACAGAAGAAAAACACAACCAGAGACATTAAAGACAACTGCATTGACTAGACTCAGGCACTGAAGTTCAGATACCTAAATAAAGCACATAAAATAACCCACTGTATACACAGCATCCTCAGTTACCGATTTTCATCCCAGCTTCTTCACCATTTTGTGTCAGCATCACCATATTAGCAATATTTTATTAGTTTAATTGATTAATACATTACTAACCAAGAAATCTGGAACAAATGTAGATCCTGGTGGAGGAGGAGAACAACAAGAAAAAAACCACACACTAATACTGTATTCAATCACCTAACCAATCAGGCCAGTTTCTTCTTACCTTCATTATTTTATTGACCATTTGCTTACAATTATTGTATTTACTATATGATTGTATGCAATAACTGCAACAAGTAAAGAGGTTTTGCAGATAACCCTGCTTTCTTTCTCCAGACACCTTTGATTCATACCCCAAGCAAATCCACCTTCCAGAACAGTCACAGAACAGCCCTGGGAAAGCAGCAATGTACAGACAAACGATGAAAGCCTGCAAAATGAGGGTGGAGGAGGCTTTTGCAGAAAACTCCTTGATGATACTTCCAGTATCATTTTGTTTTCCGACTTTGTGGTTTTTGTTGTGATTCTGTGTGTGCAATCTTCCAGATTTAAACTCTAAGAAAGACACTACAATCTAGAAAGGCAGAGCTCTAATTTCCATTCTACACAAAGGCAGCTGGCAGCAGTTTTCCATTAACCCTAAGATCATTTGTGATCTGTGCAAGCAGAATCATAGCGAAAACTAGGACAAAAATTGGGCAATCTCTTTACATGTGAATCAGTAAACACCAACTCTAGTCTAGAGTCTCTGATCACAAACAAACTGCATTTTTCATATTCATAACTGGAAAAAAGTTTGGGTAAGGTTTTCAACTATGAAAAAGTTGGATCCAAAAGAATTGTTACATGTTCAAACTTTTTCCCTCTTCCTCTAGTAGTTCCAAAGGAACATATTCATGTTTAAAAGGATGGAGGGAATTATTCCATTTTGACCAGACTTCAAAATACTTTCCCCATAGCAAAGGAGGCTAAGAAACAAATAAACTGACCAAAGTTTAATAAAATTAAACTAGAAAGCCTGAGGCATGGAATGTTTTAGTCCATCTAGATGGCCTCAAAAAGTTACTAGCAACTGAAAACAGGATCTTGCAATAGGAAGTGACATGCAAGCCATTCAGCATGCTGTGCTAGTTTTCTATTAGAATTTGGTTTTTCTTCATCTTAGTACTCAAATTGCACAGAAAATCATTCAAGAGCTTTATAGTTACTGTCTCAAGTTCTACACTGCTTGCTGAGAAGAAATCTATGCTAATGAGCCAAGAATAATATTTCATAGTTTTCATAAAGTTAATCCCTGCTATGGATACAACCAATGTGTATTGACACCGAGATCATCACCACCTGAACTTGAAAAGAGTCAAAGACAGTGTGGGTGAAATACCCTGTAGGCTTAAAGACACCAGTGATGTTTCAGATGGGCCACCAAACAGCTTCCAGACAGCTATAGCTTTTAGTTTTCCTGTACCTGCAACTAAAGAAAAAGCGACTTTCTTCTTAAAAAAGTTATGTACTCCATCAACGTTCTGCCCTATGCACAAGCCACAGATACCATAGAAAAGCTCGTCCCACCTGCCTACCACTGAAGCACAGTAACTGGTAGGTACATCACTATCAACCACTTTCTAGAGACCCACGTACTCAAGACCTAGGAGCTCACGCCAGAAGTCACTGTAGAAACCGTTTTCCGTTACCCGCGAGTTTGTTACGAAAAACCCTGAAACGCACACAAGCTTCCAGACTCTGGTTAACGGCTATGCGGAGAGAAGCACCACTCCTCTGGCCCCAAACTACCTTCCCCGCTTCAGTGGTTAAATCTTGCTTGGAACAAAGCCTGGAACAAAGCCTTTATTCTCCAGGGCTGGGGGGTGGGGGGGACGTGTGGAGCAGACACGGCGCCTCACCCCGAGCTCCCTCACGAGGAAGTTGCCCAACGCACGCCGCTGTCTCCCTCAGTCGGGGAAGGCGCGCACCGCTGCCAAACGGCAGCCTAGAGACAGGAATGCCGGTGCTAGGAGACACGGCAGCCACCGGCTTACTACGCTCCCCACCGCCGGCCGGCAGTTGATACGACAGGGAGCTGGCATAGGGGCGCCGACCCCGCGCTGCCCCGCTCCCGGGAGGGCCCACCAGGGCGGCCACATTACATCACATCGCGTCGCATCACATCACCTTCCCTCGCCCAGCCGCGTCTCGCCCCTCAGCTCCCTCTTCCCAGCCTCGCAGCCACACCAGACCGCGGCGGGCCCATGGTAAACCCTCGCCCTGTAGGTAGATCCGCCCGGCCTGGCGCTGCGTAGAAGCCGCCGCCCGCCTTCTTCAGAGAAAGGAAGTGAGAAGCTCGGGGTAGGGGCACGTTAGCAGGCCTCACCTCCTCGCCCGTCAGCCCAAACACTTCAACAGGAGAAGCGGCCATGGCCCAGTGGCGCGCGCTCACCGCGTCCCCGCCACCGTGTTTACCGCCGCGCGCCGCCGCCGCCCGGCCCCCCAGCCGCCAACCCCGCCCCCCAGCCCCCAGCCCCGCCCCCTAGCCGCCAGCCCCGCCCCCAGACCCTCAAGCGCGGCCGAGAACTCTCCCCCGACCCACTCTCCGGGCCCTCCTTCTCTCCTGATTGGCACAGAGGCCCGCGCCACCACCCACCAGGGAACTGGCAGCGCCTCCGATTGGTTCTCGCTCCGCGCCCCGCCCGGAGACACGCGCAGCCCGAGCAGCGCGAAGGGGCCTCTCAGCCTCGCCGAGCGTCAGGGCGCTTCGCGCCTCTGCCCGCCCCACCGCGGGGAATAGACGGCGGTCTGCCTCCCCGTACCCACCGCGACGGGTACCGCTTGTGGGGAAGAATAACATCGTTTGTCTAAACATTTACCGGGCGGTTTATATCGCCATGGCCTTAACCGTATCTCCGAGGGCCAGATGTAACCTGTCGGAGCTCTTGCCTAAATCCCTTGCATCTAGGGAACCTTGGTGAGTTGCAAAAATGTGGGAAAAACTGAAAGGAAAAAATAATCATTGTCAGTGCACAGAAGAGACCTTTTCTGCCAGGACAAGGTAGTGTTGTCTTCCAAGATACTGGGAGGAGGAAGGAAGCCTGTACTGTGTAAGGAGCTGACCTGACATAACACCCAAGAAATGAGAATACCAAAGGAGAGAGAAAAATCTGAACTGTGTAAACGTTGTCTGAAATCAAAGCAACACTGTTGTAAAGGTTTTACATTTTCTCAAACGTCTAGCTCCTCTCTGTTTGAACTTATAAGCAGTATAGCATCTATTAACACAGCAACTTGACAACGTTTTGGCCAAACATTTGAGGGCATTCCCAGATCGCGGTTCAGCAGATGCTTCTGGCTGTCACCCACACTCCTGTTGGAAGGACCTGGTTCAATGATGGTTTTGTAAATGGCTTGAATTCACACTGCCTTCAACAGCTGCCTATGAATCACTCAGGAGGCCCTTCCTTTCCCCCGGCCTTCCCAGCCAGCCAGGGACAACAGGAAGAGCTGTGCTTAAAAAAAAGTAAATAGAGTGCTTTAGTCTGAGCTTTGTAGCCGTAAGCCTTTCTACAAGCCCGAGCCAAATTCATCCAGGCACTGCACAACCTGTGAGTGCAGAGAACATACTTTCATCTTGGGGTGAACATGTGGAAAATCACGTGCATCAGTAGCATCAAACAAATGCAGCAGCACCTGTACTGGAAGGGAATCAGTGCCTTTTTTTGTTGTATTTTGGCTCATCCAACATGACCTCTTCACAACCTGGGTGACCTACTTCTCTCATCATCCCATGAGGAAATCTACCCTTTCCAAAACAAACAGACTCAGGCTCAGCTCTTTGGACTGTGCCCCGAGCAGACCACGAAACACACAGGTAACTAACAGCTTTACTGCGGGGCTCATGCAAACCTGTGTTGTTATCACACACACTTCACTGTCCTCCCAGAGACCCCAAGGAAGGACAATCTCAACAGCAATATCAGTTTGTGTGTGTCCCAAAAAAAGTTGGATGTTACTTAGAAAATATCAGGTGAGCAGCTAAGAAATAAACAAAGTCGTGTTTGGGCAAGTGTCTTCATAGTCAAGATTATCTATGAATATGTAGAGGTAGATTTACATGGGTAAACAATGTCTTTTATTAGACCAAAAGTGATAAAGTTTGGAAAAAACAACAAAACAGATAACCTTTGGGGCAATTAAAAATAACAAAAGCTAAAAACAAAACAAAAAACCCACAAGCACCCAAAACACACCACTTCTGTATCTGGACTGAGCCTCTCTGGACACTCAATGTTTATTTCCCCTTCCTCTTGCTCAGCATTGTCGTCAGCGCTCTCCCAGCACAAGTTGAGAGGCTGTCCAAATTTAAGTGAGAAGGTTGCTGTGTGACAGCCAAGCAAGGAAAACATGCCTAAATTACAGCAGGCATAATTTCCATCATTTCCAGGTCCAATTACTTTGTGAAGAACTTGTTTCTGGGGTTGAGCCTGACACTGACTAGTAAATTATTCTTAAAATGTGTGGGTTTGTGGCTGTTGAGCACAAATACCTGGTTTCATAGTATTGTCTCTTACACACTGCTAGAGTGTAAAACCATTTCAGAGAGAAACACAGAACCCACAAAAGCTTATGTGTTGGATTGGTTTTAAGTGGTATTGACTGGTCTTAATACTGGATTATTTCTCCATATACATTTCCTACTCCAGCATTACTATCATTTGCTTGGACTCTGCTCCTCTGTTTTTTTGGAATCTCGTTCTCAGCTTTACACTAGAAGGCTGTGAGAAGCAGCATCTCAAGCATCCTGAAGTCCTGCTTAACAAAGGTTGGGTTTGTGAATATTTATTAGCACATCAGTTGTTGGTGTTTTTTCAAGACATCAAAACTCAAACACAAAATCCTGAGTAATGTGTAATTTCAATAAACTGGGCATTCAAAATAATGTTCTTTTGACACAACAGGGTATTAACATACTCAATTTGTTATGTTGATTTTTTTAAGTGTCAAAGTGTAACAGCACAAAATAAGATCTTACTGACTAATTTTTTTTTTCATGGAAAAGTCACCAAGTTACAACACAGTCAAACCCCAAATCCATAAGCAGATGATGTGCTGTCAACAAGGCTTGTGTTTCTGGGTTTGTTAGCCAGAGGCATTCATAAGCTAAGATAAGGTCTATGTGCATTTTTGGTGGGATCAATAGTTATCTTCAATAATCCAGCAAGACCTCCAGCCCTTCACTCAAAACAGAAGAATTCTAAATAAGTCTTTTACTTTAAAACAGGGGGAAATAAATCACAACCTGTTTGTTAACAAATATTCAGTCCTTATTTAAGGTATATATTTCTAGCATTTCATATTTTATGGCACTACAGAACTAGAGACTAATAATGGAAGAGAGCTCTTGTGAGAGCTCTTTCTGCAAATAACTGATTTTCAGTTGCAGAGAATAACCTGCATTTATATCATCTGGGTGCAATGGAATTAATGCTTTAACTGTATACAAAGACCATTAAAAACATATTTTATCTTGTCACTCCATCCCATTAGGGAGTTCTCATAAGTTTGGTTTCTCTTGCCATTTAACTTAACCCTCAGTCCTACAAAAGACTGAAAAATTACAGACCTTAAATATATTTCCACCTCTTATATTATGGCATTCCACCTGACAGACTGAATTTGGGGTCTGAATTCTGTATACATCTACATTTGGTTTGTGTCTTGCTTTGCCATCAATTATTTCATAAAATGAAGAGAATCCATACTATAAAATGGAACTGCTTTAAAAATATACAAAGCAGTGTTTGTTCTAAAATGAGGAAATAATGTGGGGAAAATAGTCTTGTTTCACAATTCCAAATGGTTATCATAATAAAATTGCATACTAAGTATGCTCACAGTTAAATCACAAAAGATTTGACATCAAGTGATGTGAAAGTAGGGTGGGTTTATTTTATTAACTATAGAGTACACTTTTGCTACAGAGGATTTTAATTCAACTTGGGTAAATTATCTTTGCTGCTCTCCACTTAAGCCAAAGGAATCAGAAGTAATTTCAACCACAATTAAACAAAAACATTCAGATGCAAACAACACAAACAGGTGTTTTTTTCCTTTTGTCTTTTGTTCTACTGAGTCATGCAATAGAAAACATTGTGGTGAATGACTGAAAACACCACAGTGGCAGGTAAATGGAAAACTACATCCAAGAGAGAATTAACTGGGGGGGGAACAGCAATGTATTGTCAGTGAGTCATTGCTATGAATAAAAGAAGTAAATACCTATTGATAGCCTGGTAATCTCAATTTCTGCACTACTATGGCAATGACTCAGTAGTGAGACTAATAGCAGAAGTATTACTAAGAGTCCAAGACTCAATGCTCTTGTTGGCTCTACAGTTACATCCAAGTATGTGTTAGCTCCTGGAGTTTAAATCTAGATTTCAAATACCATTATAAGATGTAAAATTCATAAAGGCGAAAGGTTACGTTTTGCGATCAAGAACTTCCATCTGGCAGATGTCACCCCAGATGGACTGGTGTCTCAACTCACCCTCAGGTTTTTACAAGCCTCTTCGTGCTCCCTTTCATTTTCAGTTCTTTGAAGTCACTGCTCCTCTTTTCCTCAACTTCCTCCCTTAAAGGCAACAAATTTTCTACATGGATATGCTTTGTTTTCTGCATTGCTTGCTGCTAAGTCACTGCCTCCAGCTACATCAAACCCTGCAGCCCTACTTGTCCCTGCGAGATGACTGCAGGGTGCCCATCGCACAGGGACAGACACCACTCCTTTTCTGGACAGCCTGCAGACAAAATTTAACACTGCTCTCAAAGAGTGGGTCTGTGTTCCTAAGGCACTAACACATACCCTGGCCCAGCTCCCTCAGTCCTGCCTGTGGAGATCTTTGTACTCTAGGAAAGCTGCTGAAAACTCCAGGTCTCCCAGAAGGAGGCTGTAAGTGAGGAAAGATGTAAGAAATGTTGCTCCTAATTTTTGTGACTGTAACAGTTTAAAAGCAATTTCTTTTGGAAGTCTCTCTGGCATGATGAGCAAAGCTGCATAGTAAGAAGAGCAACTACGGTGGAGGTGGAAAGTCGCACTCATTTTGTGCATATGCATTTGAATGAAGTGGTAAACGTTTGTCTGAATCACCACCTCTCAGATGTCATCTTTCTTTATTTTCAGCTTGAGGGGGAGGAGAGCTGCCAGAACCGAAACCCGGAGGTGCTGAGCGCCAGTCAACTGCTGTCACGCTGTTCCCAGTTTAATTCACCGCCAGTGATCCTATGGTTAACACAGTCATCGTGAGTTATTTCGACTAACAGCTCAGCCCGTCGTAATGGTACAGATCTTTCCAGGGATGACATATTTGGGCTTTTCTTCTTTAAATACCTTGAGATTATAATTCTCCATATGTGTATGAAGTAGTACATGCTATATGCTCTATGCCAGTGCATAAAACATTGCCAAGACTGGAGGAAGCTACTGTTTTGACTGGGCCTGTGACTGATCAGCACTCAATCCCATCTTCATGTCTCATTTTCACACAAGATACTTCTTGTTGTGTTTCTTCCTTATTTCATTATGAAAACAGAAATAGCAAATAATTGCCATTATAAGTTGGTTTTTAATTACTTCTGATTTTTTTTTTCAAGTGTTCAGATGCTTTCAAGTACACAGATTTTCACTGTTTCTATTTGGTCCACTGACTGGCTTCCAATAAAAGTGTTCTTGCTGTGAATTATCACTAAGGCCAAAGTAGATATCATAGCACACCATCCAAGAAGTCTCTCCCCATCTTCAGGTCTGGCTCCTATAGAATATCATCCCACAAGCAACTAACCTTCTAAAACAGGATGTCTGACAAGGATGTAGGGCTCAGTACATGCTGTAAAAAAAAACCCATTTGGGAGAAGACTATCATCTCTGCCAAACAAAGGGAAATGCAAATATCCTCCTGTATTACACAGCTACCTTTTGTAAATGTTATCAAAAAAAGAGGGAAAAAAAAAAAAAAGGGGCAACTTCAGATATTTCTTGAGGCAGTAAAATAATTCTGAAGTTCTGTGCAGCTCGACAGGCCTTAATCAATTTCTTACTAGTAAACATTGTCCCTTGTTTTGCTTTTGCCTAGATAGCCATTTTAGGCCCCGGCATCAGTTTTGCTTTCCAGAAGTAATCTTTTTAAACAGCACATTTCAAAATGCCTCATCTTGCCTCAGCTGTGTTTTCCCATTCATACTATAAACCAAAGGAGAATCTTTGAGAAGAGGGAACCAAATAGTTCTGTAAAGTAAGGGTGTTGAAAAGGACACATTTGAAGTGATGGGTAGATCAGCTACCTGAAGAATGAGGTAGGGGACCAGTTGTCATCATTCCTGCTACCCATCCTCCTCCACAGGGTGCTCAGAACATCTGAGCCCCAGTATTTAATCTTCACAAAAATCCACTAGCACCAAGTTAATAACTGGACATAAGGCTATCAACTCCTGAATAAATGGAGACTATTTTCATCTTCTTGTTCATCTTCTTTATTCTACCATTAAGATACATGAATGCTAAAAAAAAAAAATGGTGTAATTTCTATACTACTTTGAAAATATTTCTACCAAAAATGGCTACTTGCACATGCAGTTGGGTTAAAACAGAACCTTCTCATATGCTCCTGAGACTCATTCCTATCCTTGGGCCAATTTTTCAAGTACAATTTTAACTTTTGTGTCAAATCCCCCCCACATATGCAGCAGAGTATGCTCCAGTTCAGAAGCACACTGCTAAAGTTATTTGAAACAGCAGTTTGTGAATTCAATTCTATTAGGCATCATCTAATTAGGTAGTGTGGGTAGGCAGCATTCCAATGATACGTAACATCATCATCCATATAAAAGCAGTTTATTAAGGGGGAGCTGACAACAGAGAAAAGATGAGCTACAGGGACAAAAATGGGCCTTTTTCAATGATTGCAGAGCTGAGGCATTACCAGATATAGAAAATTGGTAGGCGGGCCCAGGAAGAACAGACGTGGGAGGAGCCATGACAAAACCATTGGAGAACAGATATTCCACTATTCAAAGGCAATACATCCCATGTATTCACATCACCAGTAGGGTATCTCCTACATATTTAAATATGTTATGATCTATCACGAACTGAAATCGCTTGGTTGTATGCTGTGCATTACACCAAGATGGTCTTCTGGTTTGGGTGTTTAAACACTGCAATCTGCAGAATGAAGTTGTCTTTTTCACACACTCTGTTTTCTAAACATATTTGTCCATGCTCTCAGTTCACTTTTGATTTAATTGATTCAGCCTTACCTGGTTTGTATTTCACCCTTTTATCTTTCCTTTTTTTACAAGTTGAGCAGGAAAAGCAAGAGACTAAAATTAATTGGCAATTTTGTTAGGTCATGTTAATAATGCACTAAGAGGCGCTGATTTGTTGCAATAACAGTAACAAATAGACTCAGTGTTAAGTACTGCTTAAAATGCCATTTGCTGGCAATACAAGCTTTACTCAACCCTCCTTCCTTAATGCACCTGTTGACTAAGGAAGATTTGTAGGGGATCTCCAGAGGTCATGTAATCCACCTCCCTTCCCAGGTCTAATGGATGTTTTTTTAATTAAACATATACATATCTAGAATAAACAAACACCTTTATTAGAATAAACCAAACCAGGTTGGAAGAGACCTTCAAGATCATCGTGTCCAACCCATCAACCAATCCAATCCACCCAAACAGCTAACCCATGGCACCAAGCACCCCGTCAAGTCTCCTTCTGAACACCTTCAATGACGGCGACTCCACCACCTCCCCGGGCAACCCGTTCCATAGCGCAATCACTCTTTCTGTATAGAACTTCTTCCTAACATCCAACCTGAACCTCCCCTGGCGCAGCTTGAGACTGTGTCCTCTTGTTCTGGTACTGGGTGCCTGGGAGAAGAGACCATCATCTAGTGTTTTTGAAACCTGCAATGTTCATTTCAACGTTTTGAGATAGTTATTTTGATGGTGCATCTGGTTGTGTATTTCCTCCTTCTTAAATCTTTCCTGTTAGGTCATTTCCATTCACAGTCACAGATTGGTTTGGTCTTCGGACCTTTTTTTATTAAAGCAAATTATTTGCAGTCTACACAGCCAAGAGGTTCCAATTAAAACCCATTAATACTTCAGATGAACTATCAGCTTCTAAAATAACCTTTTATAGCTTCTACATCATGTTTCATCTCATTCCTTGGGAATCTATGTGTATGTGTATTTTAATGGCTGTGGAACACAGAGGAAGCATGTCTGTGAATTGTTCATTGAGAACTGTTTTTAGAACATCTTAACTTAGAATCTAGTGAAATGCATTAATAGAGTTCCCTGCAATGTCATGTTAAAATTAATCTGATGCTCTTTCATTTACATAGTCTCATTTATGTCTGATGATTCTTTTTCTTCAAACCTAAGCAATTTTGTGCTACCATCCAATCTTGCCACCTGCCAGCTCATCTTAGCACCTCTGTAGTCTAGGAAGGAGTCTGTTAGGCAGTTTTCTCTTTTGGGGCATGAAAACCTGAGTATTTATACTCATCTTCTTGTAGCCAGTTTCTGCTCTGTGGCAATACTTTCCCATCATGTTCACATAGACTGATCTGGAAACACTGCTGGGTTTACATACAATTTTACAACCCCAGTAAAGGACTCCATAGATCAAAACAGTGCATTTCTCCTTTACGGCAGCAAGTCAAACTGCACTGCAACTGTCTTGCCAGAGTGCTTTACTGGTGATGAACGGCAAAACCAGCCAAGCGCCGCCACTGTGGAGGGCAAGAGATGTTGTATTTCACAACAGGAAGAACCACCACCCAGACTTGAACGCTTGGACCTGCACCCACACAGGGATGTCTGCAGCAGAAGAGCTGCACATGATGACAACTCTGACCAGTGTGACTACCACCACCTTATTTGGAAGTAAAATAGTATTTGAATATTTGACGGCAAATTTGAACTGCTAGGTTCAATTGCAAACTGCAGCTCTTTGTACCCCCTAAATGCACTAGCATCACCACACAAGTACCTTCCCCTTAAAAAGAATACCTAATGAAACGGAATATAAAAGATACAACGAATGGTCATTGCTACCAACTCCTCTCAAGAGATTACTCTGGGAGCACTGACTGACCAAGGCATCCCAGCTGGGAATACTCACCTTTATGCTCACCCGTAAGTGTATGACTGGGCTCAACATCTGCAGCAAGTCGGTACGGCTGGGCAGCTGTGATCTGTCTTCATACAAATTATAAAGCTCTGTGTTTTACTCAAACTTAATGCACGCTTCCCACAGTAAAAAAAAAAAAATCCTCTAGAAGTAATTTTAATATAAAAGGTTTTTATTGGTTTTGAAAACATTTAAAAAACAATTTTTGAGCACTTCCAATAAAAAAAATAACTGAAATGCTACTGCAATATTCAACTACTGTAGTTTCAGCAGTACAACAGACAACAAAACACTGGGGAAGAGGGGAGAAACTGGATTTCCTGCACTAAATGAAAATGTGGAACAGGGATATCTTTTTTTTTCTCCTTACAGTGCAGTAAATAAAGCACAGTATAGTACAAGACTATTATATGAACCTCAGATGCACTGCACAAGAAACGCTTTCCTTCTTTTCAGTTCAGAAGTCAGTGCTTATTGCAATTATTTGCAAATTATTTACTTCATGAATTCTTATAATGATAAAATGATGCAAAAATGTTTTGTTTTTTTTTTTTCAACACCAGAACAATAAAAAATAACCCAGGAAAGGAACATATTCAACAATAAGTAAGCTAAATTAGTTAACATAAAAAAGTAAGTAACTTGTGAATAACTATGCTCACCTGGCTAACACTGAACCAGTTTCAATACAGCAAAATAATGAAAAAAAATTAAAAGTGGTTACAGGAATATATCTAGTACTGTACAAGATTAAGTCATTAACACTCATGCACATTTTGTGATCATGTATTAACATGGTGAAGCAAACTAAATTTAATTTTTCCTGCTGTAATATTCTCATGTAAGAGAATAAGAAATAGAAATATCTCATTGAGATCAATGCACATTGCTACATAAGACAATTTCAGCTGTCACTTTTAATGACATTTTGCCTTTTAATAATGAAACACATTAAAAAGTACTTTTGTTGTTGTTGTTTTGATGTTGTTTTTTTTGCCATTTTTTTAAGTCTGTGGGCAGTATTTGTTGCATTTATCCTAAGGAATGTGCCTACCACAGGTTCAACAGAATTTTAGTGCAATATATGAACCCAGAAAGTTTGCTGGACTAACCAAATTTAAAGTGTTTGCTGCAATACTGTACACAGGGTACAAATTCACTAGTTTTGTATACTTTAGCAAAAACTGCTATCAAAATAATTTATTTCTCATGTTAGTAGGAAGTCAATAATGTAAACAAGGGGTCAGAACTTTCTCAAATTCTCACTTTTGGAGTATCTGTCACAGACAGGCTTCCATTTGTTAGAATCACACTTTTCCTTTGGGTATTGCATACTTTGGTGTGCAGTAGTGCTCTGTCTCAATGTACAGTAAAGAACTAACTAGCACTAAGTACAGGGACCTAACATTATTCATTATAACACCAACACATAAACACCTCTAAAATAAGACATGTACAAAGCTGTGCCTGTGTCTTGGATTTTGCTTGGAACAATCCTTATTAAATTTAACATTTCTTAAATTAAACAAGTATTTGCTTTAAATCCACCCATTAGAGAATATTTCTGCTAATTAAGTAACATGTTAGGCCCAATGTAATGCTTGTATTTAAAAATAATTGTAAAAGCACTTTTAAAAACCTTTGGTGAAGGCTGCATAATTTAGAATGCATCAGCTTTAAATCTACTCTTGCTCTGAGAAATGCTCTTAAAAAACTAGTGGTTAGGCAAAATCTTATTTCCCTCAAGTCCATCTCAATCTCAGTGCTAGTGACCTGAGGCGAGGCTAGCACATCATGCAAACCTACGGGCTGCTGCAGCATGTGTGCGGCTTCTCCCCGCAGCGCCAGCGCTCGCGTCCTCCCCCACTATCCTCCGTTGGAAGGTGTGTTTCACCTATTCACAGCAGTGCTGGCACTTCACACAGGGCTGGGAAGGAAAGAAAGAAAAAAAACAACAACCAAAACCAAAACAAAACAAAACCCCACACCACCAGAAAAAAGAGGTGCTGAGTGTCTCTCAAACCCAGTGAAGTCAACATAGTAAGAGGATGTTCAGCACATCTCTGACAAAAGGCCACAGGCAGGTGTGAAATTCAAGCCCTGCCTTCAGCAACCTTAGCCTACAAGAAAAAATTATTCAAGCCTTACTGTCAGATACCTGGAAAGGTAACAAGCAGAAAGCTACCATGCAATTCTTAGTCTCCTCATTTCCTCAACAAAACTTAAACAAAGCAAACCACACTGTTGCACATCTATGTGCTTCAACGGAGGAATGTAAAACTCTTCCAGTCAGTTTCTGACAGTGGCAAAACTTATGATGCATGCACAGTGAAACTGGGCCCCCAGAAGGTGCTATAGCTTGGCACAACTGTACTTCCCTGCAGAAGAGGCCACAGACCGGGTGATGAATTAGGGTGAGAGCAAGAGAAGCCGTGGCACACCGGCACTTCAAGTGCCAATGCATCAGCACAAGTTTAAACAGCACCACCAAAAAGCCTGACCAGTACTGGGATCTCAAGTCACTAGCAAAAACTGAAGGAACAGAAGGCAAACAAGACACTTCAGCAAAAAAAACCACTTACCACCTGAAAAATCTGAGCATCTTCCCCTGAAGCAAAGCCAGGGGGTTATTGGGCCTTCCTTTTAATAAATTATGCCCGCTCATTCGAAGAAGTAAAGCAAGAGAAGAAAATGTTTTCTGCTTCATTTTCTGCTGTAACTGTCAGCTCACAGAACAAGTAACAGATTTTATACTACTCAGTGCACCACTTCTTTTGCAAAAGCTTGCCTGGGCAAGCCCTCTTTCTGGCATCAGCGCCGTGGTTGTTTAAAATACTTTTCTCTCTGATCATTAGAGAGATCTATGCCATGCTGATAAAAGAAAAGGTCTTTTTTCAAGTTCAAATGAACTAGTGAGGCAGAAGTCTAACTCATTTTCCAGAGGGACAGCTAAGGGCTTTAAAAAAAAAATAAATTAAAAATAAAATGTTTATCAGTCCTGTCAAATCACTTAAGAAAATGGGATTCAGGCTTCTAAAACAGTAAGTACTTCTTTTCAACAAAGCTTTACCAAAAGAAAGATCACGTCTTACTGCGTATCCGTAAAGTGCCTGGCAGTACTATGGCTCATCTGAAATATTTTCAGAGCAACACATTTTCTAGTATTTTAATTGTCCTTTTTTTTTTGAGCAAGACAGACAGAAAGACTCAACCCACTGAAATACAGAGAAACTAACACCTTCCTACACCCTCCACCAGGTTAGGAAAGAGCAAACAAATAAAAGAGCTCCAGCAGCTCTTTTATTAAAAAAACCAAACCAAAAAGGACGGAAAATATCACGTTCCTTCCCTAGCACTGATACATAATTAAACAGTGCTTATCACTTCAAAACAGGATGTTATACCTAGATTAAATCTCAGTGCTCAAAATCTTTTCACATGAATCTTACCTCATATAAAAACATTTGACATGAGAACTAAAATATCAAGTATGCAGTGAATATTAATGGTTAAATTACCACACGGATTAATTTCTCTTAAAAAATATAGTGCATCTTTTTCTTTGATCACTTGTTATTCTTTTCTAACTCTGCCTTTTACCAGAGATACCAATGGCATCAGTGCTAGAGACTTCCCACATGGTTCATGACTGAGCAGTGCTCAAGGCAGCTGCACAACGACCAGACCTTCACTTGTGCTCAGTCCCCACCCTCTACCTATCTGCAGGCACCCCGCCTTTCAGACCTGAATGACAAAGGTCAGGAAGGATCCTCTAGTAAGAAGTAAGGAGCAATACGAAGTATGGAAAGCCTACTAATGAGCTTGACTTAAAACCCTCCCAAAGCTTCAACTATAGCTGTCATTGCTGGCTGGCTATTAACCACTTCTTTGTTTGCTACACTAAGAAATGTTCAATGGGAAACACTATAAAATTGAAATTTAATACTGGCTCTTTGATAGCCCACCACCTTCAGAGGTTTGTTTAAAATTGGTAAGACTGCGTTCTCCCTGCTGAAGAATGAGCAACAGGTACAGCAAACTTTTTTTTAAATGCCACAATACATAGCAAGTGTTTCTGCTGCGGGAGGCACTTCCATTAAGACAAATACAATACGTCTGTCTTTTAGATACAGTGTGCTACATACAGATTATAAAACAAGATTACCCCAACATTTCAACAGCAGGATGATCCTTACTCTCCATCCACTCAAAACCTGACGCAGTCATTGAGTTAATGGATTCATTGCAGATCTGTTGAAACAAGGGGTCATTTTTTAATTCCTCCAGTGTAGCTTCATCATCTTGTCCCTGCTGACGACCTGGATCAAACAGTAGATTTGGGTCTAAAGTGTTCAGATCGTTAATGCTGCCTGAGAGCTCGGAAGACAACCTGATGTCGTTGGAAAAGACAGATGCAACGTTATTGAGATCTGCCACCTGATTCACCAGCTGCTGGTTTGTTGGCAGACTGTCCTCCCCTAAAAGGTCTTTTACAGTGCTGCTAAAATCTAATTGCTGCTCTCCAATGTCCGATTGTGCTTGGTTATCTCCAGAAGAAAAACTGATCTGATCGGTGCTGCTGTTTTTTGTGAGGTAATTTGGTGTTTGGAATTCATAAACTGAAGTGCTGGAATTGATCATATTTTGCGGGTTGGCACTAGGGAAAGCAGCGGATGTCTCTAAAATCTGAGTGAGATTCATCCTGGCTGTGTAGTTTGAGGGCATGTTGTTCATTCCCAAACCTCTCACTGCATCATCGCTATCAGAATCAAGTTTGTTTAACAACACATTGGTTATTTTCTTAGTGTTTGTTTGTTTCTGAAGAGATGGGAAGGCTGTCTGCATCATCACTGTCAACGGGACTGACTGGCTTCTTTGTGCAATGTTATTGGCACTGGTGTCTGCGTGGATATTAGCAAATACATTGTGAACCTCAGGAGTCACTGGACTTCCAAAAGGAGTCAGATTAGAGCGTGGTATATTTGAAATCGGGTAAACGGTGCTTCCACTGAGATTACGTTGGCGATGGACAGCAGGGCTCACGCTGCGGCATCTCAGACTGTTGTTGAGAGAGGAACCAGTTCCTTTGTTGTCCAAAGGCGCAGGAACAGCAAAGCCCTCCTGCTTGTTGGTGCTACTGACAGGGGCTGCCTGGTGTTGCACAGGTGAAACAGGAGTCACACGACCAAAGTGATTATCATGGTGGCGTGGCTGAGACTGATACGACTGGCCAGGGACAGCAAAAGCATGAGGTTTCCTGAAGCGGTCCTCCACCAGCTCCTGATAGCTCGTCAAGATGCCATGGTTCGCAACTGATGAATTGCTAACACTACTGTAGCCATTATTCATCCACTCGAGCTTGGTTTTGTCAGGATGGGTAGCCATAGGCCGCTGCATTGGCTTCACAGGGCTACTCGATATAATGCTGGCATCGTGGTAAGCCATACTGGAGCTGATGGGAGTAAATGCAAACGGGTTTCGGCATTCCACAGGACTCGGAGGAACACTGCTGCTGCAGTTTGAATGTGGCGTGCCAATGGGTGTGTGTCGGCTGCTTCCTAGAGCACTGTCCACAGGAGTTGTCTGAGCCAGCCTTGAACAAGGGCTCTCTCGGGACATGTTCTGAGATCCAGCAATCATTTCAGAGGTGGGTGTTGGGGTTGGTGTTGGGGTAGGAGTTGGAGTGGGGGTCGGGGTGGGAGTGTGAATTGGAGTGCTGTTGTTATGGATCGAATGGTAAAAGTGTGTGCTGCTTGGATGAGATGACACAGGAGCTCCTTGGGCTGTGGTCTGACTCTGAAGTGCCATTCCTAGGCAACCACCGTAAGGATGAGAATTATTCATGGACATTTGCTCCTCCATGAGCACCAGCTCTTCTACAATGCTGTCCTGGGTAAGGTCATCATCAAATGAAAAGAAGTTTTCATTTGACTGAGGGACTGTATGTTCAAACTCTTTCAGCTCTGACTGCAGAGGTAACGGATTTGAAGACTGTACTTGTATCTGACCCAGGGAGGAGTCCTGTATCTGGCCCTGCAGCTGCTGGGTGTAGGCATCCTGCTGCATACCCTCACAGTGCACTGCCTCCCACGCTGATTCCTGCAAGTCACTGGAGCCAGAGTGCCCTGCAAGAGCCATAACACTGATATCTTGCTGCTGCTCACAATTCACAGATGCAAAGTCGGAGGCTTTGGTGATATGGTGCCATGTATTTGGATTAAAGCTGCCTTCAGATTTTGAATCATTTTCTATGATAAACATGCTTCCTTCCAATTTTACTTTTATATCTGGAGATGATGCTGACACAAGCTGCTGTCCTAAACTAGAATCACTGGTGTTTAAATCAGTGCTCAAAGAAAGGTCTGTTGCTAAGTTTACTGCAGTTGCAGAAGGTACAGGTACATTCACAGGTACCTTGCTGGGAACTTGGGCAAGTGTTGCCGTGTTGTCGCTGCTAGCTAACAATCCAGCCTTTGGAGACTTCTTAACACTGTTTGCTTTTTGACCCTCCACAGCATTACCAGTTGAAAGCTGCTCCACCAGTGTTTTCTTTACAGGTGGTACCTGGGAATCCTGAAGTGTAGAAGGCTGTCGCTTTCTTGGACTTTTAGTGCATGCTTTGTCTTTAACTGTAGACTCACCAGTAGGAGGTGAACTGATGCTGATGCCAGATAAGTCTTGACTGGCAAGTGAGAGCTTCAGAGTACTTTGATTATTGCCTGCTGAAGAAACTGGTGTGATCTCATTAGATTGTGTTTTATATTTGGTCCCTGCTTCTTCAGCTCCCTGATCACAGCCCTGTACTGGTTTTGCCTCCACAACATCATCAGCTGAAACTTTCAAGGTTGCAACTTCAAAATTAACTAATTGGAGAGGAGGCACATCAGGTGTTGCCTTTATAGATTTAGATACATCAGAGCTCTCTTGGCCCTGTATGGAGTTCTCATCCAGCAGTGCTTCTGGTTCCATTTTGATCTTGACTGCAGGTGCAGCTCCAGCAGTGCTAGGTTTGGATCCTGGAGACTGAAGTGAAACAACAGATCCATTTTTGATCTGTGGACCAGTCCTCCCTTCTTCCACTGCTACTGCACTACTGCTAACCGAAGGTGTCTGTTTGACAGGCACACTACTGCTGCTTGGGGCAAGAGATATTGCTGTCATTTTTACCACATTGAGGGAATTCACATGTGGAGCTGGCACAACAGTCTTGATTGGGCTGCTAGTGAAGAGCACCGTTGTGGGAGAGCGGATGGTGAGAGCACTGGTGTTTGCTGGCTTCGGTAAGATCTGTGGGTAGCGATGTCTAGCAGAGCGGTCACCAACTGGGCTCGCAGGAACGTTCTGGGGAGTCTTTGGTGACTGCTTGACTGATTGCATGTGCTGAGTGACCACCTGAACGTTGAGTGGCAGGACCTTGTTATCAGATGATCCCACAGGACTTGGGGATGTCACCAACTGCCTGGTCCTTGGCACCTACAGAGAGAGAAAAAGAAAAGGTGTGACGTAGAAGTAGGAAAGTCCTCAAAGTCCACAGACCACCTAATCCCTGAGCATTTGTAAGTTGAAGGACAAACACAGCTCAATACACCACAGCTAGTGAACATCACTTTGAAACACAAAAAAAAGCTCTTCAGCTATACACAAGACAATTTCTATTTGTCCTGCCTACGGACTAGTAGATACATGGCCTCAATTTTTAAGGCCTGAGGCAATGGTCTACACACTAGTCTGCTCTTCTGCTAATGAAAGGGTCATTCTCATACAAACCTTCGCCACATGGAACAAACAGACAGACATACAAAGGTTAAAGAAGAGAGGATGTATTCAAAATGCTATTCATTGTTAAGGTTTCAAAAGTGAGTTAACTACTAACCCACTAACAGGCAGAAAAATTGGCTTACCTATTCAAATTGACAACACAGCTAACATCTTAAAAACAAATAACCTTTCCCCTCGGCCCAGTTTTGTATGGCTGAAAGACAAAGATGTTCCAAGCTACAGACATTCATGCAAAATTAAAATTGTTGCTGTCACTAAATGTGTCAGGCCAATGAAAGGCAATTTAGATTCCATATTCGGGACTTTGTGACCCACATGACTGGTGTCAGCTGTCTCATCTGCTTAAACTTCACTTCAAGGGCAATTATTCCCACATATAACCTCAATTACTGCTAGCTGAAATCCCACTGTTCAAAGACAAACTTAGCCCACACTATGTGATTGGAATCTACTGCCTCTGAATTGATCCCATAATTCATGTGGTATAACAGAGTCATTGGGACAGAAAACATCAAGGGACCCAAGCCTTTCAACAGAAACCCTTTCTTCCATCGCACTGACACCACTGCTTAGTTACTGGCAATTTACAACCCTCTCTAGAGAGCTGCTGGAGAACATTACCGGTATAGGGCTGGGCACAGCTGCCACAACAATGCCAATAGGAGGAGGAGACAGGATTGCGGGGCTGCCGTTGGATATGCTGGGCACGCCGTTGCTTGCTGTGCCTTCTGTTTTCTTTGCTGCAGACTCTCCTGGCAAAGGAGACTGCAGTTTCTGTTCTTGCTGCTTCTTCTGGATCTTACGCTGCAGCTGCTGCTTGGCATCAACAGGAGATGGCAGAGTTTTCACTTGGGGTTGAAAGGAATTACTTTCAGCAGTAGGTATAAAAGCTGAGGGCTGGGGAATCCCTTTTATTCCTGAACACAAAAGAAGAATGAATTATAACTCGTCTGCTGTAGTGCCATTTCTGTATCTAACCATACACAATACACGGCAAGAATCTTCACAAACATTCTGAGAACACCTTCCCCAAGAAGGGCTTCCATCTACTTCATGCTCAAATCTATTGATCGTTTCAGTTCATTTCCACATTTGTGACAAAACCTCTATCTGCATCAGGCATTAGCTGCTAAAATACTACGTACAGGAATCTCATTTCTAGTAATCCCAAACTGCAACTTTTGTGGCAGCAGATTCTAAAAAACAATGCATTTCATTGAACTGACAGTAGAGGGCAGTGGACATGTTGTAGATGAACCTTTAATCACCTACTGTGTTTTTGTTTTGTTTCCAATGTCTAAGGCAGCTTTAAAAACGAAAAAAATCTTTCCAGAAAGCTGTGGGTCTGTGTCACAGATGAGCAGATTGCAGCCGATGACATTATCTAATGGCCAAGGCATTAAACACAATACATCTAATATCAGAATGGATCACAACCCTACACAGAAAAAAAAAACACAAAAAACCCCAGAGCCAAAACAAACAAAACCCCCCCACCCCCAAAACAACCAAATCAAAACAAAACCACAACCCATGCCAACAAGAAACAAACAGACAAAAACCCCTCAAGAAACAAAAAATAAAGAGGAAAGGAGAAAAAGGTGAAAAAGATGAAAAAGGTATGGAAATTACAACAGGAGAACTTCTTTTTTTTTTTTGAGACAATGCCTTTGCTGATCACAAGCATGAAGTGCTTCCAGGGAAAACAACAGGGAGTTAGTCTGATCTGAGCAGCTGGTACCAATTTCCCCTTCCAAATCAGATCACATCACAGCTACGATCTTTTGTTTACTAACGGTCAAGAGGATTAGCATGTTCTCTCAGTGACCAACTAACCCTGCTGAACTGCTCCTCTGAGAATGCTTTAACACCATTTCATTTACACTCTGCAGGCTTCACAGTTTTAAAAGTAACTTTCAATGAATCATTAATCAAAACATTTTAGGGCAAATATTCAGTTTTAGATACCCAGTATGTACTTAGGAACTGTGGTGTGGGAGCCCAGCCTCTCAGCAGCATGTACTATGAGAATTTGAACACCACAATGTGTTTTCCACTTTCACAATTCTTTCTTCACACAAGCAGTAAAATGCCCAAATACCATCCAATTACTGGAAAATAATCTATGTAGGCTGAATACTGAAGACAAGTAACATTTATGAGAGACAAAAAAAATATTCTTTGAGGATTAAAGTTTGCTTTTCCTCTCAGTTAATGCACAGAGATGCTGTAGTTCCTTTGTGACAGAGAGATATGGAATTATTCTATTTGCCATTCTAGAAAGAATCCTTCCTGAAATTACTATCCAAGCCACAGAAGCATACACTGGAAATAACTGCCCTTATCCTTGAAGGAAACCATCTTCTCTGGAGGGAAGAAAGAGAGAGAATCTACAAGAGTTGAAAAGCTGTACATATACCTAGCCTCCCTTCTAGCAGACAGAATCAATGAAGCCAGGCAATAACATGGAAAAAAGGAGCATAAATGCAGCAGAACCTGCTACTGCTAAATGCCAGTTTCAAGCTGCAATAAAGAAAAGAGAACTAGAAGTAGGACATGATCCATAAAGGATCACCCTAACCTACAGCCCTGACCACCAGTTTCAATTTCAAAATTGCCTGTCTCAAGTCAAGACACTTGCCTTGAACCAAACATTTTGCTTGACAGGCCCAGGCGGATCTTCCCAGAGGGAAATCTGCAGGGCACATCCTTCATTTTTGTAAGTTCCTTCATCCACAGCCACAAACAAATCCCAAACCATTTTAAATGACTAATTTTGAGCACGAAGAGGGAAACAAACCACAAAAGCAAATGTACAACTAATAATATCAAATGTAAGCTTTCCCAGAGATGTGGTGCAGTAAGATACAAAATAACTCTTCTCTTTACCGCAATTCTTAAATATTCAAAATTGAGTGCTGGAATCTCAGTCACACAACTGCCCCTGGAGAAGACTCTCCTGTCCTTCTCAGTGCTTCTCTAATGTGATCAATAACAGCAGCAGCTAACATGTGACACTGATCAAATACCTCAGGAAAATCTCTATCTGACATATCAGAAATGCCTGTAAGAAAATCTGCTCTTGAGAGAAAATTAAGACAGACAGTTGTTTCCAAATTAGGGCAAGCTATCAGACACAAACACAGCTACACCAGCAGTCTGTCTGCAAACCAGCACTGTACTGGCACCAAATCTAACAAAGTACATAAATTCAGCACAATTACTCACATGCCCTGAAGTGCTTTAAAAGACCATGGTCCTCATCAGAGGAACGGAAGGATCACAGACTCAACCTGAAACCACTGGTTATTATCTTTGCACAGACTAGCAGCAAGAGAAGTACCCCTTTGGAGCAAGGAGGACTAAAAGGCACGCTCAACACTCGAGTGTCACGTTTAGCCCTGAAGAGAAGCACTGCCCCAAACCAAGCTGCTGTTATGCTTAACAAAAGATCCCAAATTTCAGCAAGACAGCATTCTGTTATCTACCTGCTGGTGCCCCGGCCATTACTGTTAAAGCTGCCATTGACTTGGTACCGATGTAGTGACTTTTCACAAGGAAACGAGCCAATTCCAAGACTGTGTCAAAAGGCTGGCTCAGCACTTTCTGGGCCCATTCGCAAACAAGCCGGCAGGCCGCAGAGACGACTTCCTCATCAGCACTTTGCAGCTGCCCAGATGGCTCTGCCCCATCCAACTAAAACAAACAAAGGAGGAAAGGTTACTTTAATTAGTAAGGGTCATTAAGATATGAAAACAAAAACATGAGGATCAGAAACACACAAAAAGTTGTGCAAGTATGTTGACAGTTTTTCATAAAATTGGGTGAAATGTCTCAACATTCATCTACTGGCTGTTTCCCACATCCAGAGTGTTGGCAACTCAGCACCCACTGTTACCCAGGAATAGCTTCTTTCACTGGGGTTCCTCTTCCCTAGCACTGACTTTAAAAAAAACAAATAAATACACAGTAAAACCAAAACCAGAATCCAAGTTAAGAAGGTACAGCTTGTGGGTGGCAACACTGTGAAAGTCTGCTCCACCTTCTAAACTTACCTTTTTAACAGCACTGCAATTCATTCTGAACTCCACAGAAAAACACCAAAAAAAGATTCAGAATATAAGTATCATAAAGAAAAAAAAAATCATCTTAAAAACTACACTTCTCTTTGCTTGGTTTTGGAAACTTCAGACAGAAAAACAACACAATAAATATTCATTTGCAGAGATATATTAAACTAAGAAAAGTATGTATCATACCCCATCTCCAGTTTTATGAAAGTCAAGGTTGGGCAGTGTTGGCATATGCACAAAAGCCTTCTTCCTCAGTCCACTGTAGCAATATGTGAACAAGAATTAAGGTTTAAATTGTCTCTGGTTGTTAGGTGGAGGATAGGAAGGGCAGTAAAATTCCTCTGATACCGCTCATAAGCTTCATAAGCAAACTCAACAAGTTCTTTAAACTACTGTCATTAACATAGTCTCACAGACATCCAGAAACTCCATCTACGCAGAGGAGAAAGTGATGGTGGATGTGATGAATTACATTTGATGACTCAATATTTAAGTCATTAACATAAATTTGGGCTTAACTCCCTTCCTAAACTAGGCCTAAAATGAGATGAAGGACGCATTTCTAGAAGTTGATCACTATTAAAAAAATGAGTCCCCAAATTTAGACTTGACTCCATTATGGATTCTTCTTTTTTGCCTCTTTTTGCCAATTTCCCTACACTTCCTTCTCCCAAGGGGCTTCTACAAACTGCAGAAGTTCCCCATGACAAGATAAAGTGATTGATGAGGACATTTCTTGCAAGATTTCAAAAGATTTCTGTGCCTTTCTCCTCACCCATGGTAATTATTTTGTGCTAATACAGACACAAAACCACAGACCTATTCTTACACCGATATCATGAAATCAATACACAAAAACACACTCCATCCACTACTCTTATTCACTTGTTCCTACATCTAATTCAAATCACCCTTTTTTCCTCTTCCTCTGGGAGTTCACCTACGGTGTCTCTTCTGTGATACAGAAATCCTTTCAGGATCACTAATTTTTCCACATTCTGTAAATGTATTTTTCTCTTCCAAACCAGTGAATTTGTTTACTTGTGTTAACCTGGATGATGCATAGTTACAGTGAATAAATATAAGGAGGCTTAGGTATTAAGGTAAGTGTGAGATAAGTTCACATTTTAATAATTCTAAAGTAGAAACTTAGGAAACAGAACTGGAAGAGATGCCCTGGATCAAGGCACAACCACATTTTATAATTTCTTTCTTAAAATGTATCTAGTTTTATTTGGAACATTACAGCTAAGTTTTGGACTCCGCTGCTGGATAGTCTAATAAATTGTCTTATGAAACAATTTAGTTGTCAACTTCTCCATTTACTACTACATGGAAGGCTGTGCATTTTATCCCCTCAATGGAAGACAAATAATTGTGGGCATTTAATTCTCTTCAAGCACATGCTTCAAGGGAGACCTTGGCAAAGGCCACTATCACAGTGTGTCCATATCATCATTGCTTTTGAGTGTGTTTTTTTTTTTTAACCAGATCCTACAAGCCACTTGATGTCCTTTGGTCTTTTAATGCTCTCCCTTCCCTTGCTTACTGCAGTGGCCTAGTCTACCCAGCAAGAGTTGACCCTGGGGGTGCCGCAGGCAGGTGACTTGATGATGGCTTCTGAGGATTCTCAAAGGAGAAGACACTATTGCTGCTGATTAAAAAAAAGACTGTGAAAATCACTAAGAGCTTTTGTTGCTTTTTTTTTAAAATGGAACACCTCAGTGTGCTATAGACCAGGCAAACTGCAGCTCAGTCTCAGAAAAGCCTGAGGAAAATTCACATCTCTATAGCCTTTAGACTTGATGATTCCATTTCTTTCCTAGCAGAGCTTCTTGTCCCTACAATGAAGCATCATCATCACCAGTGCTCTGAGCAGATTCTTTTGCACAGCATTTGCCCCAAATGGTTGCCTATAAATTAATAAATTCATATGCCCCAAGATCTAACTGTGTATAGTTCTGCCTGTAACGATTATGTCTAGTCACACATTGACAACAGCAATTTAAGTCCTTTTAGGTTTGTTTTGTTACAACAAAATGAAGCAGTGTTTTTTTGTATACCCTCTAGGATGTTCTAAAAAGGCAAATTCCAACTTTGGATACAGGGAGCAAGACTGTAGTCAGAGACAGACGGCATTCCTCATTCTAGATGCTCTTGCCCTGAATTGTCTTTCCTATCTCAGGAGATCTGCACCATGCAGTACAGGAAGCAGTCTTCTCTGACAGCAGGACAAGCCTCAGATTGTGCTTTCCAAGTCTGAAATCAGCCTTTGCTGAGTTCTCTCTTCAAGCAATACTAATGTTTGAGGAGACACAGCTTTCTGAAACATCTGCAGCACTGCTTAAGAAGGATCTCTGGCTTTACAACTAAGTTTTAAATTACTGGTGTGCACAAGCCTAATATAAAAGGAAGAAATGTTCTGATAATTCTGAGCTGTGCTACCAATAAAATTTTAGCTACTGCACATACATAAGGCAAGTTACTTGATTCCTCCCTGCTGTGACAACCGAGTGTCAGGAGCTAAATTTAAGTGCTTGTTTCTGTAGTTTATCTTGAACTAGTTTATCTTTACACTCCCACAATTAATAATCTTTCAAGAACGCTGAGGTGGTGTCTAAAATTTTTATTTAACATTACTTCTACACTTAGCTGGTAGTTAAGCCATAATGACAGATGTTCTTCAGGCAAGTGTGGAAGAAATTACTGAGAAAGTGTTCTAGCAAAGGATATTTTGATTTGCCTCTTGTGCCTAGACGACGGGCCTTCATATTTGGAAAGACATTTTTCATGATCTTTCCAAAGTCAGCAGCACTTAATGGGTGGTAGCCAAGATTGTCACAATAGCTCCTGCAACAAAGAGAAAGAAAGTGTGAATGGAGTCAACGTCAATACAAGAGGCCGGCCTGCATGCTAGACTCCATCAAAGGTTTTCAAAAGAAAACACTTATATCCATCCATATTTAGAATCACATTTAACATTAATGAAGCTACCCACAACGAAATGAATGCATTAAAAATGTATAAACAGAGCTATTAATACCATAGTTTTTGCCTTGTTCTCTACTGAGTTCAAAGACAAGTCACGTAGAGACATAACAACTAGTGGCATTATCTAGAGCACAGTTAAGATTTACTCCATAAATCACTTTCAAGCATATGTTTCAATTCTCTTATTACATCTCGAAATAAAAGCAGATATTGTTCTAGCCAGAAGTATAGCTTGAGTGTGGTAAGGCCTGAAAAGTCCTTCAGGAATATCAGAAAAACAGTAGGTGAGAGGTTTATCAGTGTCCAGAGAAAGATTCTGCCTACACCATCTCAATTTATTAGACCTTAACAGAACAGCATTTAATAAAACATATCTTCCCAGGGAACCAACTTCACCTTCATAGGCCTAACAAACACTTACTGAGAACCTAGTCCTCTTATCACTGCACCACTACTGAACTACAAGAGCTGCCTAGTCATGTTCATTAACAGTCTGCCAATGTAGATCTTCACATGACTGAGTATACAAACTGATGATAAAGGGGAATAAAGCAATGCAATGTAATTATTTTGCTAAGTTTACCTATTCTAGTAAAATGGGCACTGCTATCTCTCTTCAGTTCTCAAGAACAGCAGAAGGAATTTTGTTTCAACATTTACTCAGCTGTTTCAACATCTCAGATATTTTTAAAATACCTCCTTGGCACAGAACAAGAATCATTGATTTCACTGCAAAACATGAATGTTCTGGAAAAATCACAAACATGAAAGCAGAAGAGAAAATCCAGAACTGCTCTTGAAGTTTTACCCACACAGCAAGTACTTAAAGATGCACATAGATATGTATGCCATATTGCCTTTTGTTCAAGAGCCTCATGGTATTTCACAGATATTCATGTCTTAAGGCCCACATCACACTGTTAAAGCATCCTCGTTCCAGTTTCCTGTAGTCACAGAGTCAGCACCAGATAGCAAGGCTCTCCTTTCCTGTGATAAGCCCTACCAGCAATACACAAAATCAACCCACCTCTGACAAGAGGCGGCAACTGTGCACAATCTTGTGTGGGCATCAGCAGGAGAGCAGAAAAACGATCATACACCACATCACCTGCTGCTCTAATCAGGTACATACATGCAATAAACCCCTGCTCATAAAGGAAAAAAGGAAGAAAGAAAGAAAAAGCAGCGCTCCTGAAACACGTTTTATTCCCAGCATCAGCTAGTGAGAACAGTAACAATTAGCAATGGCAATTGCATCCAAGCAGGCCAGTCAAAATGTCTCCTCTGAAAAATCATAGCTCTACAGAAAGCAGTATGTCTTTACTGATACTGAGATGTTTCCACTCTATTTATTTGCTCTGTAAAAAACCCAGTCGTTACAGAGCACATATCTGCTACTTTTACCTTGGCTGCAGGTAGGTATTCTCCACTCAGAAAGCACTACCATAAATGCAATGATTTTGGTGATGATAAACAGCAAAGTTTACACTGTTGGGTTCTGACATGTTCCCACAGAACTTGTGTACGTCCACTTCCCCCAGCTACTGGGCCAAAGCAGGAGATGTCTACAACATGGTGTATAGTTAGTCACTAGTTTCTGTATGGGACATTAAGAAGGTTTTTACCCAATTTATGTGTCAATATACTTCAATGCATGTCAGCACAAAATCTGGGATTCTGGATGTGTTCCTTTGAAGTTGATACAAAGGAATATTTCTGCCTCGCTGCACCTGCTTAGCAATCAGACGTTGTTTTGCATGCAATAGACAGATCTCACTGCAGCTTTTTTTCCTTTGCATCTTTCCAGGCTCCAGTGGATTTTAAGTTTACTCTGAAAATTCATAAAACATGGGTCTTCATCACTCACTGATGCTGATTACGGGATTTTAACTCTCAACCAGCATGAAAACAAAGGCTCTCTGAATTTCCTTGCCACAGTCAGCAGTATCTTTGACTGAAACTCACCAATGTCAGCAAAACAAACAAAACAAATAACCCATCAAAACAACAGGATTAGGGGCCCACCAATCAATTTTAACTTTAAAATTAAAATTATCCCCCTAAGCAGACAATAAACAAGTGAATAAGGGGAAAAAAAAACCACCACTAAACTGTTCCTCAAGTCTAGCACATTTCAAGATAATTTGCTAGCAGCAAAACATCCACACTGGCATCTCCTGCAAGCTTGTGATTTCTGAGCTATTATTATGTAGTTTCAGATTTCAGACAGATCATCACACACAGCCCTTCCTCCTCCTGGCTCGGCGGAGAACCCCCCATGTCCATCTGTGGTCTCTCATTGACTTGACAACACATACCAGGAGTCTCTTCCCTGAAGCTCTTCTCTCTGCTGCTTGCACTCTTGGCACATTGCTACGCCCAGGAGCCGTTTTGCTTATTTGAAGAGTGGGTGGGAAAGAGATGGGGGGAGGGAAGGTCTACACAGAGACAGGAATGACAAGGGACACACAATTTCTTATGTTCTTTTGTACAGAGCTCCCCAGCATAAGGAGAAAAAGCTTTTTTTTTCCTGTTCTTTCTTTTCTTTTGGCAAGATCTTCAAATTAAATATACTCAAGCCATAAAATATTCTGGCAGTGCACCTGAATTAAACCACAAAAAAAGAATGACCAAAAAGACAATGAAGATAGGCTATGAGGCCCAGCTTATAGCTTCCTGGGCCAAAAGCCACGGTGAAAAGCAAATAATAGAGAACCTATTGCATGAAACAAAACAGCAATCTTGGCTTATCCCATCCAGCAAAACTGGTCTCTAAAATGCGTTAGAGCAAAGAACCTTAGGAAGAGGCAGATTCTCATTAAGCTGATGAAAAATTCAGACACAGAAATAAGTTCTAAAAATCAGGTAGGATGAGAAACAGATGTTTGAAAAACCACTGGAAAAATTAAATTGGAGGGCAGACTCCAAAGAGCAGCAGCTGAGGTGGGAAACTGCTTTAGATAAAGTTTGATTAGCTTAAAAGGAATGTATAGGTAGTTGCTTATGACAGAGGACTGGACTTTGCAACACAGTAAGTCTTACCCTATTCTTATGAGTTCTACTTAAAAACTCTGCTTAAGCACCATCAGACAGGATTAGTATGTATCTGTATGTCTTTGATTTAACGGACATGGTATTCCTATACCCGCTGCCCTCTTTTCAATATTCTTCTAACTTCTGGGTTAACATCCTTAACACTCAGCAAACATAATCTATGCATCAGGTGGCATCAAGTGGCCCAGCAGCCAGTAAAGTAAGGATTAATGACGTACAGACTGAAGGAAAGAGATACGGGATGAATCAAAGATCTCCTAATCCATACTAAGCGTATCAAATGAATCTTCAGGGCACCAAACTTAAATACGAATGGTTTGCTTTACTTGCACCACTGCAGCAGCAGCAAGATAGAAGAACCTGATGTGTACCAAAGGCTCAACAAATCATTTTGTGGGCAAACAGAGATTTTGTCTGCATAAGCACTGCTGGTGTGGCACTTGAGACTCAAATTCCTGATTCTTTAAACTCAGGCAAATCTATATCCAGCTGCTTCCAGAAGAACATTACTAATAGGTGGAAGATACTTATGTCAAACTAACTTAAAAGAAAACACTTAAAGGATTTTATGGGAAGCAGCATCCATTCTCAGCAGGCTAGGTAACGTATTAGCTCCCCACAAGTTCTCATATTTTCCAGACCACGCTTCCTCATAACTGCCAGCAGAAACTGGCAGAATTGCTTATGCCCAACAGAAACACAGCTTCTTACAGCCCAATGTATTCTGCCAGTGCAAGCGGCATCATACCACCAAGAGAGGTAAACTAGATCTCATCGACCTCCTCTCTTAAATTCAATTTTCTCTCTTTCAAAAGAGAGATGAATCCATTTTCTTTTATCTAGTTAGAGATGAGAATTCACAATTAAATAGAAGAGTAAGAAAAAGAACTGCGCTGAACAAGAGCAGCAAGAAGCAGCTACTGAACTGTCGAGGAGCTGGAAACACAATCAACACTTGCCAATGCTGAACTTGCGTAGAGTGCAAGCTTCTCTGTTTTTCCCGCTCCACAATTAAAAAACCTCCAATAAAAAACACATGAAAGGCAATGTAGAAGCCCACTAGTTTTGCAAGGTTTATTTTGACCAAAATTTTCAGCAGGAATTTTGAAGCCCTGTAATTTTGACTGGTGTGCAGAGTGCATAAACTTGCTCCCTGTGAGCTCATACAACACCTATCTTTGCACAAAATGGAGAGAAATGGTAACATGCTAATATGACAGAAGTGAGTTTTGAGAGGTCCAAACACCAAAAAAAAATTATTTATCAAGACTAACTCTCTTATCTCTTGATATACCTGCTCTCCACCTCCCACTCTGAGACTGCTTCTCCTTTGGTGTGCACCAGTAATTCATGAAAATATTCAAAGAATCACAGAATCACAAAATATTAGGGGTTGGAAGGGACCTTGGAAGATCATCTAGTCCAATCACCCTTAATTCTGTTAGGGAAAAAAAATACCATACACAAATCCTCGATGCAGCTACATATAAAAGCCATCCAAATTTCATACTCCACAATCTGTAGATGATGATTTTTCTGGGCGTCTGCAGCTTGGCACAGCATGGAAGCCAAGCAGATTTGTTGCTGAAGCAGGCCATAAATTATTTAATAAGAAATACATTTAAGAATAACGCTTCCATCTCTCTCCCATGTAGCAGCTGCTGCTGTTGCTGTGTCTGCGCAAGTGGCTGCTGCTCAGGGATTGGCCACGCCAGCACGTCTGTGCCATTGGCTGTATTTCTAGGCTGCGTCACCACTCCAGTCTATGGTGAGATTTCAGAAATAGGTGTGTGCATGTTTATGAACCCCAGACAAGCAAATGCCACCATGTTTCACCTTTGTCAGAGTAAAAAACTTGACCAGAGAGTTATTTAAAAGGAGGTATTTGCAGAAGGCAGCTCTGCAAAAACACTTACTAAGGGCTGAGTGCTGTAGGCACTTCAAAGATGAAGGGACTTGGCTCACTGCAAATTAACTGTAAATCGTTCAGATTACAGAAATATTCATACTAGATCACAAATCTGTTATTCATCTTCAGGCAACTAGGGATGAGTATGATTATCTTTTTCCCCACAGTGGGAAATGTTCTGTAAATGAATTCAAATCCAACTTCCGTTAGACAGCTTCCTCTCCCTTGCTTCTAATCACTTTCTCATTACACGGTAGCTTTGAGACTTGACGACACAGACTCACAGTGGCCTTGGTTACTGGTTTCATACATATTCAGATATATTGTGCCTCCGTAGAAATCAGGTTAGCTGCAGGAAGGTCCAATATTTATGCATTTTTCAGAAAGAAAGGTGTGGCACACTAGATCTTATGTGCAAAACAGCTGCACTTCCAGGAGGCACAATTCAAGCTCTCCTCCTCGTTAAGGCAGTTGTATACATACATATATACTAGCAGATCAAAAGATACTCTAAGATCTTAGAATGGTCTGTGTTGGAAGGCACCTCCAAATGTAGTACCTGTTGCTTTTTTTACCTGTGTTGTTCTGTCCACAGAACAAAACCAATATTCATACAGGTATTTACCTGTTAAGAAATACTCATACCTTTCCTTCAGCATGTGTAATGCACAACTGGCAGAAGTAATGAATACAGTGCCTTGCTGTAGCTAGCATGTTCTCAGGTACATCACCACAGAAGGCCTTGTTCAGCTACATGCACTTGCACATGTAAGTTAGTGAAGCACCTGTAGAGCCAGTGACACAGAACTATCTACGCTTGCTAAAATCACAAGTATAAATCCAGTTCAGGAGCACTCACTTGTATTCATCATAGACCTCCTGCTTGGGAAGGGATGTCTCAGGATGCTCTTCCAAGGTGTTCCGTATCCACGAGAAGGCATGCATCTGCTGGGCACGGCTGGATGACATGGAGATCTGATCGCTAGTGAAAGAAAAAGCAGTGCCAATGAAGACTTTGCTCCATAGCTGCTCCTCAGTTATAAGACACAGTAATTCTCTCCCTACACAGGTGGAGAGACAGACAAGGACCAGCACCTCACCCATTCAACTATTTCTCAAGGTGTGGGCAGCAGTTAACTCCCTTTTCCATCCACAATTCAGCAAAATGACTCCACACTCCAGTTTCTTGGCTGAACCACAGCCAGAAGTAGACAGTGATGGGTGAGAGCTCATCCACTTCCCACGTTGAATTTATTGCTCCTTACTGACCAACTCTAAGCTTCTGCCCACTCAATTTGCCAGCCGCCCTTCAGAAAGAGCCAACTTTCCCAGCAAACGCCGTGTGCCTCCTGTAGGCACCCGTCTGCCTACAACCATCTTACTGGGACCATATACTTATTTTGTTGTGCTCTCCAGGCTGGTTTTCTAGACCTTCCTTTTAATGTTACCAGAAGCAGCGTTAGTTCCTTCTTTCCCCCACCATCACATTTTTGTTGCTGTATTATCACTTCCCACATAAAAAGTGAATTAATGACTACACTTAGACTGGTGACTCTAGTGTATTAGATTTATATTTACAAGCTACTCAAGCACTAAAGATTCCAAAGTTAAAAAACATATCTTCAGGAAGAGTCTTTAATGTTTAATGAAGGCTGTTTCTGCTACCAAATATACCACATTGAACAGTTCCTCAGCAGATAAGGGCCACAGGAATTAAAGAAACACACACACATACCTTTTGTCTCCATTGTTGGGACCCGAAGGCAGCTGAAGGTAGAGGTAGAGTTTCTCTAGGTCTGTAAACTTCTCAACTTCTTGCTAGATAACAAAGGTGTTTTGGTTAAAAAAAAAAAACAAAGAAGGTGGGGTAAGGCAGGGGGTAAAAGCAGCAAACAATAAGAGCTGACAGCTAAAAACTGCCATCTGACAGTGTATTCCTAAACAATGTAACTTTAAACAAGAAAATATTTACTTATGTGAAAGAATGAGACCATGAGCACTCCAGGACTTGAAATGCTATTTTCTATTTTATTTGCACACTATCACATAGTAGAAAAAACTTGTTGCCACTGCAAAATTCACATGCAGCAAAAGCAGCAACTGGAAAAACGTCAGTAATAGATCACTTCTGTAACCAGACATGTCAAACACAAACTTTTTCTCAGAGCACACATATGAAGTACCTCTGGAAAAGGCAGCACCAAAAACCAGCTATGCTGTAATAACATGGGATGCCAGACCTGATCTTGTGATCCCCTATATATTAATAATAAAATATCTTTATTGAAATCTCTGATGCTTTAAAATCTATCTTAATGCATATGGGTGTGTTTGTTTCCTTTGCAAGCTAGTTACTGAAGAGAAGTCATTAAGTCAGTATGAATCTTGGTGATGCCAGACTCCTCCAGAGGATAGCAGCTGAAATGAGGATCAGACAGGGAAGAGTTTTACCTGATGTATCCAAATAGTGATTGCTACATACAAACTAGCCTTGGTGATCTGCAATCTGCTGCAAGGACTTAGAAATACTAGGAAAGTCAGCTGTGGTAGTGTGTTCAGGCCTACTCAGCAGCAGCATGAATAAAGTCAAGCAGCAAGGAGCAAACGGGTTCCTCTTCAGTAAGATGCTGCAGAAGCAATGCATGAGGTGGTTGGTGCACCATCAGTGCAGAATCAAAGGCTCACATGATCCCTTTTAAAGTCAGAATACAGCTTCTGGATTGCAGTTAATTCTCTTTTACTTTACTGATGTGAAACCATAACCTTTTCCAAAACAAAAGGAGAGCAGGACTGACGGGTAGCAAGACCACTACTTTAGCAATGAACTGAAGAGAGCAGGTAATCTAAACCCCTATGCTTCACTTCAAACTGGGGGTCCCTACCCACCAAGTCATGTGCAGATCCAATTTGCTTCAGATGGCACAAAAATAACACTAGTACTAGAGAGGTGAGCTCCCGCTGCCCCTCAAGTGCCTTTACATTCAATGCACAGGCTCCCATCCTGACTTCAGGCTCTGGGCAAGCACCAACAGGACTTGCCATCTAGGGAAGGGTGCTGGGAGAGTGCAGAGGCTTACTAATCCCTGCCATCTAAACCTACCACAAAACTGTTCCACAGATCTAGGCCACCAGCGATGCAACAGACATTCTCAGAGCCAAGAGAAACACTGCCAGCAGCAGACAGGTAACAGATGCTGGATTTGTTGCTTTTATAAGCTGCAGCAAACCACAACATTTGGGTTTTTTTCCCCTCCTACAAACTCCTGCAATGTGCTGACACTGATTTCTGCATAGCTCTACAGCAGCTTACACAGCAGTGGAGCTCAGACCACTAAATATCTAGAGAGGTACTTTTTAAAAGGTGCATTTTTGTCAAATACTATCCTTACTTTCCTGCAAAAATCACAGCATCTGGTGAGCCTTCTTTTGACAAATCTGTCATTGAAAAGAAAGAATTTACAGAAAAGTAATAATTTAAGTATGAAGATAAAGAAATGCAACAAGAAAATTTGCAATTATTTATTAAATGCCTGCTTCAAGTAACTCAGATACTTTCTGTTTTAAACAACCAATGCCAAGCAGCACACCAAAGGAAACATTAAATCTTTTATCAAAAACCACTGCAGTAGTCTCAGTGCTCACTAGAGTTGAAGTAACTTCTGCTGCATCCTGGCAGAAGGAAGGGGCTGTGTGGATGGGAAATAATATGCAGACCCCATCTGTCAGACCTCCCAATTAAAACCCACAACCAACCAACAAAACAAACAAACAAAACAACAACAAAAAAACCCACACCAGAAACACTGCACCAAAAAAGAGAAACGAACAAGAAAACAAAAAACCCAAACCCACACAACAAAAAGCCCCAAGGACATACATATAGACAAAAAAATGTGACTGTGATTGTGTTAGCAGAGCCTTTTCCAAAGGAACCAATTCCTAGAACTGAAGAGAAGCTGAGGATTATGGCTTTTGCACATGCTCAGCAGCAGCAGCTGGATAGTCATGTTATCTTACTGTTCTCACTCAAAACCCACTCCTCTAGGCACCTGATCCGAAGCACATTTTCTGTGCAACTCCTCCAGCTTCAGTTTCCTGCAGTGGCTGTGAGGCAGCTCTAGGGAGGCAGGACCTCCTTAAGACAGGAGGGCTAACACACAGCCAGAAGTCAAAGGCAGTTCACAGAGGAAACCCTACCTGGTGATAATTAGATAAACCTAAGCTTATTAGACGAGACTGAATCTGTTTAGAGAAAATAATCTTAAAACTGAGGAAGTGGAAACAAATGGTTGGACTGTGACAGTGCAAGTGGTTTCAGGAAACATTATGGGTTTGTTTAGTTTAAAGATTTGTTAAGCATTATGGTTTGTTTAGCCTGTTTTCTCTAAGCTTCTCTAAAACTTTCAAAATTTGAGTTTACAGCCTCAGTAAATCTCTTCTTAAATGTGAGCTGACACATACCAGTTTCGCAGTACTAAAGGCCCTGTGAATTCTGTAATAACTGTTACTACAACGGTTCAAAGTATCAAGACTTTCAAATTTCTTAATGTAACCAGAAAAGAACTTGGCAAAGTGGAGGAACGCTTCAGCTACCCTACTGACAAAGACAAAAAAGGTTAACTGATCTTGAGTTTGTCTTTGGGCTAAGTTGGATGCATAGAGAAACGGCTGAAAAGAAGCAACAGGAACACATAGTACAAATTTTCTCCACCACACCAAATAGGTCACTAGTGCACAAAAAAAATAGGTCAATAGAATGGAAGACAGTCACAGCAGCAGAGGGATGACTGCAGTGCTGGTATCATCTTGGACAAATTCCCCTTTGCCTGCCCCCCTAAAGCTTATATGCTACAGTAGTTTTAAAACCCATACAGAAGTTAAAATACCTGGGGAATCCTTTTCTGCTACTTAAAAGAATCTCAGTAAAAATTTTGCTTATAGTTTCCTCACCTTGACTGGCTGGTTCTATCACATCAGATGTAAAGTACCTAATTCTCCAAAGGCCATTTATAAACTGTGTTTCTTGAAGCTGCACTAGAAAAATGCCTAAATATGCTAAACTACTGGCAAGAGTGAGGTGTAAAGCCATCACAAAGCACCACCTCTCTTACTCTTGGTCTTCACACATTATCTCCTGCAATTTCAACCACATTAAAGGAAAACACAGCGAAGATGGAGAGAAAGCAGTGTTCATACTTATTTTCACAACTTGGCTTCAATTTAGCCAAAAATGTCTCAAGTATGCAAAATATTCAAGTGATCTTATGTTCTGAGACAAACAAAAAGTAAATCAGAAACCTCGAGTCACAGCTAAGCAAAGATTTTCATTAAAATATTAAAGAGCAGAAATCTCACATATTTGTGTGATGACAGGTACCAATAACTCATTTTTAACATGCACAAAACACACAGCAAAGAAATTCAACCAGAAATCCATTTATATTTGTGTAAGCCACAGATCTGCTCCAAATGAAGCAGTCCTTTTTCTGCCTAGGAAAGGCACAAAACAAGGATGTCAGGAACAGATGCAACTTCCTTTTTCATTCCAACAGACATTTTGATTGTGCAAATAAACAGCCTGGAAATAAACCAGGATGGCCAAAATATTGAAGGTTAAGGGTTTTTTTAAATGAAAAGAGCAGATTCTGACATCTGGCTCCATTACGAGATGCACTAACTAGACACTGAAATTTTTCGCAGCACAAAGACAAAATCAGTTCAACACAAAACATGGCCAAGGACTTAATTTCTGTAACAGGAAAGATGAGTTTATTCATGTTTCTGCTTGAACCAGAGAACCTAGAGATTTGAACATCAGCCTCCAGAAACAGAAAATACCGTTTAAGGTTTCCTGACCTTGGTAGTTTGGTCTCTATCTGGTTTTCTCTGACTGCTGATCTAGCATCAGGTCACAAACATTAATGAAGTTTCATCCTGGAGCTGTCAAAGGGATTACCACAGGAAAATTTCAAGGAGTGTGCTTCTTCTGCATTGTTTTAAAGAATGAAATATTTTGTCAAGCCAACCTTTAAATAAGTTAAAGGAATAACAGACTAAGAAACAGTTAGCAGACTTACAACTTCTGTAATGAGCAAAGAGAAAAACAGCATTGACATTTGAGCTATTTCCTATTTCTACAGTGAAGGCACAATTACAGGTTATTTCTGTCCTTGAGTTGTGGTGGAAAGGAGATGAAGGCCGGGGCACTGCTGCAAGCTTTTTGCAAGGCTACTATTTTAGAGAGCATGGACTGAACTTAGTATTTCTTTCCACACCTTGAGTATTTATAGGTAACTATAATAATACCCTAATCAAAGTAAAAATGCTATGCCAATGACAATATAACTTACTCCTACTGGCAGACTGGTTCTAAAACTTGTCATGCTTCAGCAGAACAAACATCTATTATTTAAGAACCAGACTAAGAATAGCAAAGTAGACCAGCAATCATGTCTCCACTTGGTGAACAAAGAAACAAGAAGCAGAGGTTAAAAAATTTGCTCCAGGTCAGATGGTTTGTTGGAAATATGGTCAAGACAGAAAATACCCAATGCTTGAAACAGAAGCTATTAATCTAAAAAGCTGCTAATAAAATACATTTGATATGCTTTATCTGAATAAAAGTAACAACATAATTCAGGTGCTAAATATTCCCAACAAGACCTAAAAACGCATAGTAACTTGGTACTGACAGCATCCAAACATAGGCAGCAGCTCTATGCAACTTTGTTAGCTGTCTCCTGTAGGGCCAAAAAGCCAAGTGACCTTCTTCAAGGCACACTGCTTCAACAGATCTTACACGCTGCTGCTGCCCACACCGTAACTGCTCCATCAATCAGCAGCTTTGGTTTTCATGGCCATCAATCTAGCACTCTCCCACCAGCACTGACCTTTTTTTCAAAGGACCAAGGAAAGAAACCTTAACCTTCTTGCTGAGCGATTATATGGAGCATATCATTTTAAAAATCAGGTTCAAGAGTTCACTTAGTATGTGGCAACAAATGTAACCAGTGAAGTCATAAGAGAATCTACTGCTAGACATGTTTACTGCAGTTAAAAAGATGTTATAATGAATTTTTAATGGTTGTTTACACCACAGTTCTTGCTAATTATCTTTTTTTTTTTTTGGAGTGCACAGCACACAATGATTTTCTTATGATCTTTCAGAAACTGACAGCATGTCAGAAAGCAAATGGTGCACTAAAACAAGTAAAAGGCTGCTAACTTTGGTCTCCTGTATGAGTAATTGCAGTCCCACTGCCCTTACACTTAGCTGTTTTCTGTAGTCCCCTGCTACCAGCTACCTCCACAAGATCCATATCCTTCATCACCTCAGTTTCTGCTTCTTATTTCTCTCTTTCTTGCTATCCTATCTTGAACCAGCAGTCTAAGTGCTAAAGAACATTTGTGCACTCCAGCTGTGACTGGTGGTACCAAACAAAAAAGGCTGCAAATGCAGTCTGAATTTTTTCTTCTTTTTTTTTTTTTTTTCTTGTAAGATTGCTAGTAAACTGATCAAGTCAAAATGTTTTAATGTATCAGCACCACCTCCCAATGTAACTGAAAGCTAGTTCCAAATCTCCTTACAGTAAGGTGTGAACTAAGGGACAGACGTTGTCCCTTTACACTTCATGAGACTGATTCAAAGGCCCTGAACCAAACATATAAGTACATGCATTTAAAGGAAATGTTCTGACCTGCCTACAAGCATGAACTCTCTGCTGGTAGCTGGTACCCCAATCATAGGGCCAGTCTGACAAATTCATTCACATTCCACCAAAGAAGGAACCTGCTCATGTACCTTCTCCAGGACAAAGCTGGACAGGGCTGCAAAGGAAGCTCCAAACATGTTATTTAGAGCTATACAGTCAAGACCTTTCAGTTTAACATAATTTCACATTCTGTCTTGCAGCTCACAACTGTCCAAAAGCATGTAAAAATGCAGGAACCATTTTGCTAGAATTCACATTAATTCTTTTCCCCTGAAACTATTCTTATCTTGGTTTTCTCTTTTCAAAACTACCTGGGCAGCATTAAATCTACCTTTCCTAACCTAGGGTGGCCCTTACACTGTTCACAGGACTCCTCTGAACGTATCAACAAGAGACACAAGGAGGTATCTGAAACATAAAATCAGACCTTCAGGACACTGGTGCTCTGCTCCAAATCATGCTATGCAGAGTGCTTTGCATCCAAGGGCAATATTCAGAAAAATAGCTTGTTCATGCAAATGATGAGACCTGCACAAATGAATGGGCTTATACAAACTGATAATCCCTGCCTCACTACTCGATGTCCACAAATCCATATGATTTAATGCAAGAATAGTCAGTGTAATTCCATTTTCTTAAAATGGGTTTCCAAGAAGCAGATGACTGGCTAACCTCCTACTTAGTCGCTGCCTCTCAGATGCTACTTAGTAACACCTACTCCACTTCCCATTTTTCACCACAGAAAAACATGATGTGAAAAAGAGTCTTTCAAGTACAGCTTTGCAATTTGCCCTTTTGCCACTGAAGACCAGCACACCAAAAAAAGTAAAGTCTTAGGACGCTTGCTTTGTGTCCACAAACATCAACAAATAACTAAGTGGGCATCTCTATCTTAGGTATATGCATCCAAACATTTTTCATATAGTCAAAATCAGGTCCAAATTTGTCTGCAAAACAACACATCTTACTTCAAACCTCTTTGCACAATAAACTAAGAGAACCTTTTAAGGAAAGAGAATTTAGTGCCATCTGAATTAACCTTTCATAATGTGACTTTAAGAAGTATTCTTACTTAGCTTGGCCATACAGCTTAACAGATTCTCTCTGATAGTATCCAGATGGTTGTCTAGGTCATGTTTTACCTCACCCACCTGTACTTCTGAATGAAATCCTGTAAGTGGAAAATCAGAATAAGCAGCCCCTTCTCAAGATTTATGAATCTATGAAGATTTATGAAGTCTCAAGATTTATGAACTCGCTCTAATTTAAAGAAACTTGCAACCTGCTCACTACTAAAACCAAACAACAGCTCTTTCTGAGTTAGTGTGAGATACCTGCTTCCCAGAAATAACCTCTCATCACTGTCTAGATGTTACTTTAACAAAGGAAGGTGACACACATTTCAAGGATTCTCCTTCTTCAAGAAATTGTCTCTGTGTCCTAAGTTGTACAGCAGAACAAAAAGGAGCTATAGAGCTGCACATCTCTGCAATGGCACCTAGGACTGTGTGCTACACTTGACTCTCACCAAGACTTTTTTTTGTTTGAATCTGGTAATTATGATACCTGCAGGCCATTAGTCTGCCAGGCTTTATGTTTTGTGCAAACATGACTGTCAGTCTAGTTCTTTCCCTAAAATATAGCACTAACCACAGATATACTGCTTCAAGCAAACAAGAATGAAAGCAATACATACTGTCTAGGCCTAGAGAGCAATGGAACTCAAGGGCACAACTAGCTTCCTGCATATTCTGATCCGTGCAACACATAATCCTGCGTTTAATAACATCATGCTTACAAAAGCAGTTTCTGCACTGCATCTGTACTGACAGTTCTACAAGCAGCAATCACTACCACTTGCTGCTAGCAACAAGAGGTCAATGCTTCCTCAGAAAAACACCAAACTCACATTATTTTTTTTTGGCAATGAGATCTGGATTTGATGACATTTAGTGGCAGCACCTTTAAGCACTGATAAGGAAAGGCTTCATAATAGCTGCCACTCTTCAGAGCCATCTATTTTGGTCTTACAGTTTATTTAAACATTTAAAAGCATTCTAGGGTTGTACTTACCAAAATGCAGTCCACTTTAGATTGTACAGTTTTGCTAGATGTGAGGGAAGAAAAGAGAGAAATCTCAAATTAATCTAAGCAGCAATGATGAAAACATGGCATGTTAGAATTTCTATCACTGTGTCCTGGTGGTCTGTAGAGTAGTCATCTATTTTTTTGTTAGGAAGTCGATCCAAACTTAACTGTTTGTTAGAATTTTTCATGTTTTGCTCTTTTATATGAGAACTGTGTTTTCTTTCCTAATGAAACAGAATTGCAACTGAGAGCTATTATCCTAAGTTGCAAAGCAGCCAGGATGGGTTGTCACTACTTTTATTATAAGATCTTGCACAATTCAGCTACATTTTACTTATTCATCTGTAAACAAAAGTAACACCCCCCTCTCCCCATGCTTCAGTAAATCCCATCACTTCAATCCATTTTTCTGTAGCTTTCCAAAGAGCTGCTACAAAGCAGACAACTAGTGCCCTACTAGCAGCTTAGGAGTTTTCCACTGGGTCTCACCACCTCCCAGTTGGCTTATTAAGACAACAATGGGTGGGGACTGAATTGAAGTTATGCCATAAATGACCTTAGTACATGTGCCATGGAGTGCAGCAGTATGGAACATACCATACTTCATATAAACACACCCAGAAACAGCTTTTGTGTTTCTTAAGGGTGCTGTATTTCACATGCTTGGCTTGACTGCATGTTGAAGGCATTTTATCCTTGCTCTGATGAGGAGTTGCTTTAACGTACAAATAACAGTAGTATTTTCTGTTTGGCATCTACTGAACAATCACTTGGAGTTCAGTGAGCTATACTTTTCCTAGTAGACTAAAACATAATTCAGTCTCCTGTTAACACAACAGAACATCTCATTTCCAGTTATTTTACTTTTGTACAGGTGCTACCACATAAAAAACCCAACCAACCAAGAAAAGGCAAGATATCCAATGGATATACTAAAATATACAGTAGAAACGAGCAGTGCCTGGTGGTGACAGGAATCAATGCTACTGAACTAGCATCTACTGTTGTATCAGATGCTCAGAGGCAGGAGCTTGGTTTCCCTGCTTGTTGTAATACCTCACTTTGAAACCAGATGGTCTAAAAACCTGTTCTGCAGGAGCTGCTGATAATACTAACATCCCTTCCCATGCAAGAACTGCATACACTGTAGTGACAGAATACAATCAAAAATGTAAACAGTTATGAATATGACAAGGCCACTGAAATAGACACATCAGCGGGCATACACTTCAGCTGACTGTAAGAGAAGACAGTAAGATTGGTGGATGCTTGGGAGCACCATGGAGTGAGTAAAGCAGAGCTGTTAGGGATTTGTGAGGACAGTAAAATGTGAATTTTCCCTTGCCTTGGGGAAGATGCTTACATCTACCGCAGCAACCAAAGAAGAGAACCCAAATGCCATCTGACTCTTCAAAACACACTGCCTTACTAGAAAAGTCAAAGGATACCAAGCGTGAAAACCTGCTGCTGTGGCTACTACTGATCACTGTGTCTGACTCATAGTTCACCAAGGCATGCTGAACAGATGGCTGCTCCAGGAGCACTTCTTTTACCCTGGACTCCACCTTGCCCCACTGCCTCCTGCTCCTAGCAGGGTCTCACAGTCCCTGTGCTGCTATAGATCCATAGCCTCCCCTACAAACTGGCACTCACAGCAGCAGGCAACAGGGCTCAGGCATATGTGTACTAAATCCTTTTCTACAGCTTCACATCATAGCTTAATACAGAAAAGAAGAGCACAGAGGGTAAGGGGATGCAGGCTATAGGCAGATCAAACTTAGTCTAAATATAGCCTTTACTCCACAGACTTGCAGATGACACTGCACTAGGCCTTTCAGGAGGTCGTGCTTCAGCCAGCAGTTTCCTGTCCTGCTAAGGTCTGCCAAACTGTGTGTAAGCATGCCCATTAGTATTAATATTTTCTTCTTGCAAGGAGAAAGAGGCAAGCTGCCAGAAGTCATCTGTGCAGGAGCTCCCTAGAGCTGTCCTTTTATCTCCAAATACCAGTCTGAGTCAGTAAATGCAAACTCTCAAATATAGTTCAGGCTCTTCCAGCTGTGACCTGTGTCCTACAGCACCAAGCAGCAGTGTCAAGAAGCTGCAGCAGAAGAGCAATATCAAGGCAAACAAATACAGTTTCTCTGTTTCCTTATCAGCTGGTGGCACAGTTCACAACCTCCAACCTGATGTTAGGACATTCTAAAAGGCAACAGTCCTATAGCTTCAGTAGAGATAAGCATGATGTTCATTTTTTTGATCTCCTGCTCCACGTTCTCTAGTATCCTGGGAGGACATCATTAAAATGTTACTGGTAGACTGAGGCTTCTTTCATCCTAACCAGAGCACAGGTTATCATGGCCCAACTCTATATGCCTGTGCCTAATGACATAGATACTTATTTACCTTCCAATGATCCATATTCAAGTCAAGCAACTTTAACCTCAAGAATCTGTGACTAGAAAAGTGTTGGGACAGAACCTTCTCATGGTCCTGAGCACTGCATATAAAAGTTCCATCTGGTAACACTGCAGCTCTGAGGGAAGAGGACAAAGGAATAGCCATCCTGGCTACAATGCATTGGCCACTTCTGTGTATTTCACCTCACATCTTCCTTCATTAACAGTACAGATTTGTTTTGGAAGCTGCAATTTTGTTTACAAATACAGAAGTCTGCTTCTCCCTCTGTCAAATGCACCCCTTACCTAATTACCACCACAATTACAGTAACTGCAACCAGAAATGCCAAAAGCAAGGCTGAATCAGGCCCTACACGGAGCTGTTTCTAATGTTTGGAGACTGCTACCCACACACTTTGCTTGCTATGTGTCTAGAAAAAGCTTCAAGAGAGCAGCAGGAGTGATAGATGTTCTCACTAATTAAAGCAACGGAATCTGGTAGGGATTGTAGCCCCAGTGGAAAACTAAACATACAAACTGTACTGTGAGCCAGCAGCCATCATTGCTTCTCTTGGAGAGTTGCTCCTGGGGGCATGGGGTCACTTTCTCCCACCTAGAAGCACAGCTGATGTTACTTTGTTCTTTTGTAGCTCTTCACGCTACAAAATGACAGTCTCCCTGAAGTTAAACTATTTCACTTCATGTAAAATTTAATTCCCCCTACTCCAAGCAGTGTCAGGACAAGAAGGGGCCTTTTCTCATTCTGGAGACTGCTGTCTCTCAAAAGCATTAACAAAGGTGGCTGCTTTTACAGCTGCCTTGGATTTACCAGTTTGTACCAGGTACTGACTCACCACAAGAAACTGGAAGCATAAGACTTACAGCAAACTTTGGAGGGAAAAAAAAAAATCAAACAAACAAAACCAAGCAAACAAACTAATCAATGACACTACCACAACCAGCGATGAAACTTTCACTCAGTTGATACCACCATGTAGACAGTTTGAAAGTTAATTCACACATCTCAAGAGGAATGTAGTCCTGCTCTACCGTCTACAGCAATGCTCCTCAAAGACGTCAACTTTGTCCCAAACACCACCAGTCTGGATCAACCTTCTCACCTCTGAAGAATTACCATCATCCACTCAAAACCAAGTACCTAGCTTCTACTAATGGGAAAAACAAGCAGAGAAAAGGGAGTTTCTTAGCCTGTGGTTTAGAGAAGCATAGCAGGTTGGCTTCCTGCAAAAACCACTGCGTTTCATAGACAACCTTGTCCTACATCCTCTCACAGAACATGCATTTGCTGCTTCGGGTCTGCAGCACAAAACCTTACTGGAAAGCTTATGGCCCATCTTAACAGCTTCAACTTTTGATTTAATCTTTAGGCCCAGGACTTCTGAGAGAATCTTGAGGGTAGCTTTCAAAGGTTGCAGTATTTAAGCTCCTAAATGCTGAAGCCACGTTGACAAACTCCTGAATTACCTTGGGGAGGATGGGGAGAGGAAAAATCAGACTAAAGAATTTCCTCATAGTGCTCTTCTATCTTATGCCAAAGTATGCACATCTGCTTTCCCTGACCTATTTATATATTTCTACTCAAAACAGCCCATTTTAACAACCCTGACTTGGCATGGGCAGAATGAGGAGTGTGTTTCTCTCCCCAGGTGCACAGCTGGGTTTGGTTTGCACTGAGGGAGAAACGGCAGGGGAAAAAAAGGGGGGAGAGGAGGCAAAGAGACATAGTATTTTTTGAAGCAGCATTAAAACCAGATGCTGCCAACCTTTCTCTAATTAAGGAATACTTTACTTTCAGGCATAGGTAGCTGAACTACAAGTTGCAATATGGGACTATCATATTGCAACAGGTGGCAGAATTCAGGTGCTCTGAACACACCAAGCATTTCCTTAATGCTGTAAATAGTTGAAGCCATATAATCACAAAGGATATGAGAAGCCTTCTACCTAGCATGGGGGAGTGGGTAAAAAAATCTCTCAAACTTATTATCTACTCTAAGCCTTCCAAAGGCTGCACAGTCACTGAAACTAACCCTTATCAGCTTTCCAATGGCAGATTATTCACTCTCCATGAAAGGCAGCAGCATAACAGTGGGAAAGGCATGTACACGTGTATAGTGAACACACTGCAATGAATATCCACTGCAGCATAACCCTTGTCCTGGGGGACTCTGCACAGACAAGGCTGCTGGAGAAGGCACTCACAGTTGTGTCCCCAGCAGCAGTGGGACAGCAGCACCTCCAGTAAACTGCAGCTCTGCTCAGGTAGGAGACTTCCCAGACCTAAAAGTCACATGGGATGCAGCTCTCATCATTCAGGCAGGCACTAGAAACAGACTCTGTCATCGACTGGAGGAAGACGTCAACAGCAGCAACAAGTCCAATTCAGCAAAATTCAGAGGACAAGTACAGCCACAACTTATTGTACAAAATACTGTAACATTTTGACTAGGTGGTTGAACTCAGGAAGCCCTGAGTGTTTTTTTCATTATAGATTTCATAGCATCAGTTAAGTCGCCACAGATACCCTGTATTCCCATCAGCCCAAGACTGCAAATATTTGCATAAACTGGAACACCCTTCCAAAAAGAAAACCTGCCCTCTGTAGCTGTTTCATGTGCCTGGTACATTTTGCACAGCATAGGGAAAACATTATTTCTGCTAAACCCTAATGCAAGTTATGGAAAGGAATCACTTCCCATCACTAAGACCCAGTAAGACTCTTGATCATACAGCAAGTGTTGCCTCCTGAAGGGCTCCCAGTTTCCAGCTCTCACATGTTACATCATCTTATTACTGGATATACAGGACACAGTAAGAAAAGTTGCAACTAGAAAGGAAAACTGCAGTGGATAGTTATCAGCAGCACTGTTAACTAGTTACTGTTTACGGCAAACCACAGACAGAGGCTTACCACTTATGCTCTCAAATAATGGATGAGGAGAGACAAGAGAAAGAAAAATAAAAACCAAAAGCCAAAAACCAACAGCCCCCCCAAAAAACCTAAAACAAACAAAACCACCAAAAAATCCTAAGTTTTTCTCTGAAGAGTTCAGCCCAACACCAGCAACAACTCTGCACAGCTTGAGTGGAGGAACAGGAGTAGGGGCTCTTCAGAGCCACAGGGATCTCCCAACTGCTCACTCATAATCCATGCACACAACCCTAACACTGTATGTCAACACACTACTGCCCAAACATTTTTACTCAGGTATGTGAAGACAAGCATTCTGCATGAGGATACCCAAGGCAGCAGTTAGAGGAGTCTGCCAAGTAAGAAATATTTTGGCCACACAGCCTTTTGAAAACTACTTAGGTCTGAAAAGCCTGCATTTCCCATTATATCAGTCATTCCATGCAATCTCCAAAGGCTGGCTGTCAAACTGTTTAATAGGGTCCACAGGTAGTCTTGAAAAGCTGCTTCCAAGGGAAGCAATACCACATGAGCACTATTTGCCAAGTCTGTGTCTCTTAGGCACAGGGAATATTTGGATGTTGACAGCATCCAGGAGCTCTTTGTCCTATGCAGTGTCGTAGTACCTCTTCACCTCTTGCAAAACCCCAGTTAGCTCCCACGGAGAGCAAGTTAAGACACCACGACCAAATACCAACAGCAACAGTTTTGGCCAAGTTATCTTTCTGAAAGCCTTGTTAAAATACAGATGATCATCAAACTGATCATACACCTTTTGGGAAAGATTTGGTACCTCGTCCACAACTCTGACAACACCAGGTGACATTTAAATAAATAAATAAAACTATTTACTCTGCATGCTGTGAGGAACCACTCCATAAAAGCATTACCTGCCCTTTTACAGTAAGTGGCACTATCAGAAAGGTACTATTAACACATCCTTACCGCAACAAACACCAAGTCCCTGCAGTGCCTGCAGGATTCAGCCCTTAATCCTTAATCTTACTGAACTAATGCTCCTCTTTCTTAGGCTAAAGGGCTCTAAATATATCTTTATATAACCTTCCATTCAGAAGCACAAAGAAATGCTAAACTGGAGCCAAGGATCATCTAAGGAGAAAATTATGAAACAGCCGCCTATGTGCGCTGCTACTCAATTAACATCTTAACATATGCCATGTTACATTGTCTGGCTTGGCTCACATTGATAAAGAAATTAAATGGCTGTAAAAGCATTTCAATTAAATATTTAGAAAGCGGAGCTGCAAAAGGTTGAAACATGTTTGAATTAGTGAAATGACGACTATATATACTGCTCGGCTAATGGAGTAAGAGCTTTCGCTAGCACAGGTTACAGGGAAAGGAAAGCACACTCAAGCCGGGCATGTCCTCAAGGCAACCCTGGCATCCCAGAGGGCAGGACACTCCCCTCCCATCTGCACCTCTCACCCTCTGGCACACAGGAGACAAAAATCAGGTGGCTTCTGATGCCACCTAGGGGCTCTCTCCCTGCCTGCATTTCTCCCTCCCCTGGGGACAATTTAATGTCAGGCCCTGACACAAGGCACTTAGGCTTAGCACAAACATAAGTTAACAGAAGCAAAACATTTAACACCAGACAAATTAAATCTTCTGGTATTCAAACATAGATACACTCTTAGCTAAAGGGGCTGTAATTGCATCTTGGAAGCATATGAAATATTGTTATTTCCCTAAAGTGTAAAAACACAGAGTTGTGTCCACTTAAAATGCAGAAAAGTGCCCAACTCTAAAGCCTCAAAAAGTAAACAAAGTTTGTATGCACCCATTTGTAAATATTGTCTCTTTAAGCTTGCAGGCTAACTTCTCAAGTCAAAATCACTCTTCTCAGCAAAATAAGGAAGCAACAAGAACAGCAAGCTGATAAAATAGTGCAACAAGGGCAAGCTGCAACTATTTAATCTGCTCTGAAACCTAATCTACCTCCTTCCACTCACCAAAGAGAGTAATCCAGATTGGTTCTCCATCAGGCACAAGGAGCAATGCTGCATCCTGGTGCTGAAAAAAGCAGCAATTCAGCATGCCATGACATTTTAAGTTACTGCAGGTTAAAACTGGACAAACATAATTTCAACACTTGTTACTAAAATTAATGCAATTAAAATATCTCATGTAGAATAAAAACTGATTCCCTTCACCATTTCCAACATTACAATGATTTTATGAGCATTAAATAATGCCAACCATACAAAGAGCTGAACAAAGAAGATAAGGCTGCTAATGAAATACCCAAGTCTCAAATGTAGCCCATTTTAATGAATCATAGAATCAATAAGGTTGGAAAAGACCTCAGAGATCATCAAGTCCAACCTGTCACCCAACACCTCATGACTAAGTAAACCATGGCTTCAAGTGCCATGTCCAATCCTCTTTTGGACACCTCCAAGGACAGTGACTCCATCACCTCCCTGGGCAGCACATTCCAATGGCCAATCACTCTTTCTGTGAAGAACTTTCTCCTCACCTTGAGCCTAAACTTCCCCTGGCACAGCTTGAGACTGTGTCCTCTTGTTCTGGTGCTGGTTGCCTGGGAGAAGAGACGAACCCCCACCTGGCTACAACCTCCCATCAGGTAGTTGTAGAGAGCAATAAGGTCCCCCCTGAGCCTCCTCTTCTCCAGGCTAAACAACCCCAGCTCCCTCAGCCTCTCCTCATATGGCTTGTGCTCGAGACCTCTCACCAGCCTCGTTGCCCTTCTCTGGACACATTCAGGTGTCTCAATGTCCTTCTTAAATTGAGTGGCACAGAACTGGACACACTAAAGGTGTGGCCTAAGCAGTGCTGAGTATAGGGGCACAATGACTTCCCTCCTCCTCCTGGCCACACAATTGCTGATGCAGGCCAGGATGAAATTGACCACCTTGACCACACTCCTGGCTCATGTTCAGCTGGCTATCAACCAGTACCCCCTGGTACCTGTCTGCCTGAAATAATGAATCAGCAAACATCAGAATACCTACGTTTGAAAATTAGGTTTATAAACATCTCTTCACTCTCCAAAGAAATGTAGCTGTATTCAACACCAAAAACTTAAACCCAAATACTTAAAGTATCTGGGAAGAACATGTAACAAATAAGACACTGTTGGATGCTCCATTCCAGCAACAAGACAGTCATTTAAGTTCCTGGAGTTTTTCTACATTTATTTAAATACAGTGTTTTTTTGCCACAAGTAACTTTAATGGACTTAGAAGAGACAAAGAAAATGCTTTTCCACAGCTCTCACTCCAGTTCTTGCAGCATTTCTCAGTGCACATTGTTATACTCGGGCAGGGCTCTATTCCAAGGATGCTGTGTCCTCTGCACGCTATGTAGGAAAATATTCACAGAACCAACAAACATTAGGGTTTGGAAGGGACCTTGTAAGATCGTCAAGTCCAAATCCCCTGACAGAGCAGGATCACCTAGACTAGGTCACACAGGAACACATCCAGGTGGGTTTTGAATATCTGCAGAGAAGGAGACTCCACAACCTCTCTGGGCAGCCTCTTAAATTGTTCTGTCACCCTCACAAGTGAAGAAAGTTTTTCCTTATGTTTATGTGTCATAATATGACTTCAGAGGAGCCGCATCCTATGTTTAGTAGGAACAGTCTACACAGGGCACTACAGGGCACTGTTTTAAAATCAATATGCAAGGATCAATTGCCTAGAGAAGCTAAACACAAAAGCTAAAGTGTGATCTCAGCAAAGCAAGGAAGAAAGGGTGCTCAAGTATGAACCTACTCTAAATTACGTCCCACTGAAAGTAGAATGGACACAGTCGCCAGACAGGCAGGTTTGTGGCTAATTGCAAGTCATTCTTTGCAACAGCTCACATTTCACAAAACTTCTGTTTTAAAACTAACAATGGAGAAAAAACTAAACAAACCATCTTTGGTTGCTTTTGAATTCAGTCCATAGATAGCTAAAAGATCTGTTGTGGTACTTTCTGTCCTGATCAGCACAAGTCTCGTCACAACATTATTACTTAAGGCTAGTATTTCTAAGCAGTTGGAACTAGAGATGCTATAAAGCATGATGTGATTTTTTTTTCCCCTCAAGCCTTTGTCCCACGTCTGAGACAGGACGCCCAGAGAAAATGAAGGAGTGAGATTTTCCAGCAGCATTTAAAAACACCCAACAACAAACACACAAAGGAGTGGGGGGGAAAAAAGCACATTTACAAAACACACATGCAGAAAACTCTTCCACTTGCATGGACGCAAAGCCAACAAGATGATGAGGAGGAAGGCAGCACCTCGATGTCCATGACAACCTGCCACAGGGCACAGACCTGGTCCTCCATTGCATTCCCCTTCAGAAATGGTGGCTATGGACAGCTGATGGGAAAGTGGAACAATACTCAAGAGAAAATAGGAATAGTTCCACACTCTGTTTACATTTAATACACATCCATATATGTACAAATCTGTACAGAGCTATGTTTATTGTATATGTTACACAATGTTCAGCTGAATCTAACATAGAAGCTTCCAGTGTCAGCAGCTCTACTGCAATGTTCTCCTACCATACACATTTCCCAGCACTGGCACAGGCACCCAAGTGGCAGATTTAAGCCTGCTGATAAAAGGTGTGTTTCTTCTTCTCATCATTTCCTCTGACATGTCCATGACCCACAGCTATAGAATCATGGAACAGTTTGGGTTGGAAAAGACCCTTAAAGGTCACCTAGTCCAATTCCCCTGCACTAAGCAGGGACATCCTCAGCTAGATAGGTAGCTCAGAACCCTGTCCAAACTGACCTGGAATGCTTCATGGACCACCTCTCTGGGAAATCCGTGCCAGTGTCTCACCACCTTCACCATAAAAAAGTTCTCGTTCTTCCTTGCTGTCTAGTCTAAATCCACCTTCCTTGAGTTTAAAACCATCACCCCTTGTCCTGTTGCTACAGGCCTTGCTGAAACAACTGTCCCCATCTTTCTTGTAGGCCCCTTTTAAATACTGAAAGACAGCAATGTCATCTCCCTGGAGCCTTCTCTTCTCCTAGACACAACCCCAACTCTCTCAGCCTTTCTTCACAGCAGAGGTTCTCCAACTCTCAGATCATTTTTATGGTCTCCTTTGCATCTGCTCCAGCAGCTTAGTGCCCTTCGTGTGCTGAGGACTTCAGAGCCAGACACAGTACTCCCAGTGAGGTCTCATCAGAGCAGAGTAGATCTAATAACTATCCTAATAATGTTAGAGCAAAGTAACTGTTCTGGTTACTTTCTATTAAGAAACGAGTTTGCTACTGGTTGTACATCTTCATTACCCTATTACCACCCAGGGAAGTATCAGCTGGTTAGCAGTGCCATAACACAATCCTATCCAAGGCATTTTGTGGCTTAATCCTGAGCAAGTGCCTACTGAGCAGACCAGACCCACCTGCACTGACAGGCCCAATGCTGAGCCCCATAGATCGTCCAAGTTCCACCAAGACAAGCAAGAGCTCGGACATCCCACGCTGTCATCCTCACTGCAGAAACTGTAGGGCCAACAGCTGCAGGTGCCCCGTTAGCCTAGAAACAAGCTTCATCTTTCAACACCATGTTACCATCTCAATGGTACCAGGGGCCTGCTAGAAGCATGCTAGAAGCAGAGAAGCATTTTAAGGGTTAAGGTGGGGCTTGTTAGCCCTCCTCCACAGACACTTCACTCAGGAGGCTCATCTTAACTCACAGAGCTTACCTGATATAAGTTTTGTCCCTCCTCCATGCCACAGACATCCAGCTCTCCCCTCCACACTGACTAGTTCACCCACAGGCATCAGTTTGCCTTCTTGCAAACAAATGCAGCTTTTATCTAGCCCCCTCCGCCCAATGCTGCTTCATGTCTGGAGGTCTACATTCTTCCTCCTTGCCCCCTTTCCTCTCATAGCTGTCACACAGATCCTCCATATCTTTTTTCCCACTTGAGGAATCTTTACCCAAGGGCTGACCTTGGTAACTCCCAGGGAATGCAATCCTTGCAACCTCTTATGTTTCCCGGTGCTGAGTAATGCAAGTATCTACAAGTACTCTCCAAGCACCTGCCTACTTGAAGGGTCACTTGTTCCACACTAAATGGGCATAGCTTCAATGCTGCAGGAAAAGCAACCTCTTTCCCTGACCCATGTCACTCACACTGTTCAATAGCACATCCCATAATCTTACTCCTGTCCTTGCCTTTTTTCTAGAGGTGAAAGTTTAAAAGCTGAATGTATGCAGGATGGACATGGCACTGCTTCCTGATAGTGACAGCCATACAACCCATCTCAAAAAACTCCTCCTTGTTCAGCAGCAGTTCTTCAGGTCTCCATTCAGCCTTACCCCTGGACCCTGGGGCACTTCTCACTCACCTCTGCTTATGGTCCTAGACCCACTCCAGGCACAGGGACTGTCTGGTCTCTGCAAATAAAAAGCTGCAAGTAGTCAGGAGTCCTTTGACTACCTCAAAGGTCAGTTCACTGAACACTAAAATAGCGTAACTCCACCCTCTGTTTCTGGAGAGTGTTTCATTAAAAACAACCGAGTCCTAATGGAATCATTTAAAGTGGTTTTAATCCTTAAAGTAGGATCTTCAGAGAAGTTACAAACACATGCTACTCCAATTCTCAAGGATTTAGTTTGGAAAGTTTGAGTTTGCCTAGCCTGCAACCCAAGTGAACCTTAGTTTACTTGCAGGATCAAAAGCTTGTCTAAACCTGCAAGGTGCACTTGGTTAAAATTAAAGCTGCACAAAATTTAATTAACTTAAAGCTATGGAAGTTCATACCTGTATACATCCATTTCAGTTTGCACCTACAAAGCTGGGTTTGAACACAACTGCACTCACTCCTGGTAGCAGCTTAACTGTGTCAAACAATCACTTTAATGAGCCTGCACTGTAGGACTGATTGCTCCAACCCAAGATTATATTTACCAGCTCTTGGGCCAAGGCATTCACTAGGCCTGTTCAGCTTCACAGCAGCCAGGACAAACTTCCAGCACTGCATAAACTACAAGTGTAAGGCAGGTAAGCATCATTCCCACAGTCAGCTCCGCTCCACCCACTGCCTCCTTCAAAGCTATGATGTTTCTGCAGCCATGATGAGTAAATGAGCAAGTCTTTCAGATCATTTCTTTGCTATAAAACCTAACTCATGAATGGAAATTATGAACAACAGGCATCTGACCTATAATTAATACCCCACAATTTCAGGGTTCAGTAATGTGCCTCCTGAGAACAGGGAACAATGCATGCAGCCAGTTCATGAAAGGACGACTGTGCTACGCCTGGCCCTGCCACACCATCCTCCTTCTGTAGACAACTGGGTGGGATGGGAGACAAAAAATATAAGAACGCAGTCATTTTCTTCTGAAGTAACACACCTGTTTTGCAGGTATGGCACTGTCCATAAGTACTTGATATCTAAAGTATTCATGTTGTCATGCTTTTCATTTGAAAAGACAGCAGAGGGCATGGCACCTGCCCTAGTACAAAGTACTGAAGCCACAGCTATGCAAATCACCGAGTTCAGCACTCTATTAAGATGATTTGCAGAATACCTACATGGATTCATTATTCATAATACATACACTTCAGACATCCCAGGGAACTGCAAAGTTAAACCACAACTTACTCAGTAGAACAGTCAGAAACAGAAAATGCTGTCCTTAAACAAGTCTAGAACAGATTTCAGAAAAGATGCATTAAACTTCCAACTCTCAAAAAATCATAGGAACAGAGAATTACTACCGCGATTGAGAGATGGAGACAAAGCTTGATGCAAGCAAAGTGTCTACTTTATTGTACAAAGTATGCTCTTTATATAGGCTAACATAATCAAAAGTAACTAGTGATTGGCAATTAAATGTGTCCATCCAACAGTTATAGATTCGTGATTGGCTGCCGAGAAAATACCAGGGAACACACATAGCCAGGCAAGGCCCAGGCAGGTGATAGACAAAAGGCAAACGATCAAGCATCTCTTATCTAAGTTCAGAGAGAAAACAAAAGACTCTCTTGCAATGTTTACCAGCTCTAATTCTCAGGTAGTTGTGGGGCTTCCTGAGTCACAATGGCCGTTGGTAATTAGCTAATGGCTTTTTTCTCTCTACATAGTTGCAGTTTTTCCCAAGGTCTGTGGCCTATAAGGGCTAAAACATATCCTTCTACCAGCTGAGCATTGCTTGAGCATTGCACTCCCTAAATTCAGTGCGTCAAATTACATTTAAGATAGATGTAGACAGAGAGCTAGTAAAATAGTATTTGCCTAACCCTTGTGAATTTCACCTGTAGGCTGAAGCACAAAACTGGCCAACATCTTCCAGCATCTAACAATTTAGTGAAATATGCTTGTATGTGAGTCTTATGATGACCTTATCCACAGTTACTGTTTGATGAGTCCTTCCAGAAGGAAACACTAACAGCACTACAGAATCGATCAGTCTGCATTTTCACTCATGAGAATAACATTATGCATAAACATGCCAGTGGGAGAGCTGGTATCTGCATTAAGGGAATGAAAGTGTCTTTTCCTGATTAACATATTTGATTTAAGCTTTCAAGGTGAACTACATGCTGCTTTTTCACTCCCTTACCAAGCTGCTGAACTCTTCAAGCCAAAACTGCAGCACTCCAAATTTGACTAACTTAGGAGGGATGATCTCTTCCAGAAGCATATGTAAAGTACTCAAGCTATCACAGAATCGCAGAAAACATCCAGCTGGAAGGGACCTCCAGTCCAACCCTCGACTCAGCACCGAAGGGTCAACACTAAGCCATGTCCCTAAGCGCCAGGTCTACACACTGCTTTAACACCTCCAGGTATGGTGACTCTACCACTGTCCTGGGCAGACTATTCCAATGTTTGGTAACCCTCTCTGAAGAAACATTTCCTACCATCCACCCTGAACCTCCCCTGGTACATCTCCTGATCCTACATTGGGCATAATTTGCCCCAAATTTCTAAGTACTGAAAGTATTTAGTGACAACTAAGAACATTTCTGAAATGAGAAGAATGAGGTGAAAATAACAATTATTGGGTTTTGCACAGCAAACATCCATTAGAAATATTTTCAACTTCAACATCTGAAGCTATTGACTGGCAACAGCTCAGTGCACAATCTAAGTGTTCACAGAGAGAGGGTTTCCACATGCTGAGCCACTGTACACAATCTAAATTTATTTTTTCAGTCAAGCTGCAAATTTCACTGACTAGCACGTACAAACCAAGATGGTACATGAACCTCACTTTCTTAATTGGAGCACAAGAAGCTTGTAGCAAGAGAAAGATGCAGTCCACAGCAATATGAGCAATGAAAGCTAAATGGAGACTGCTTAAACTTACTGGTACTAAACTAAAAAAATAATTCTCTTTTTCATTTATATTCTCAGCCTGAGAGCCATTTTTAAAGTTGTTAAATTCAAAGTTGGCCATTCATAGTGTAAATTCTGGTATATATCTACAGGGTAATCAGACACATAGCTTCCACTTGGAAGCAATCAGTGTAAGATAGTTGTCTGAGCATCTTCACGGACCAGGGACTGAATTAAGCATGTTACCAAATCTTCAGGGTCAGCATTTTTTGTACAATAAAATGGTCATTTACAAGATGAATTTTTAACTGAGATTTCACTATAAACTGCAATTAGATAAACTTTTGCCCAGTGTAATTAAACACACATAAATGAGCATTTCCAAATTGCTGCATAAAGAAAAATGTGCTTTTCCTCATGTCGTTAGCACATTTGTTGACTACTTGGGTGTTTTGTTTTCTTTATTTCACTCAGTAAACTCTCTTTATTTGTTAAATACAAATGATGCTTTCTGTTAAGAATATCCTTTTCCATATTTTAAAACTAGATCTGTCAATCACACTTCTTTCCCTTGTTGAATTGAACAGGCAAATACACTTTCCTCTCAGCTGCCAATTAATTTATCAACTTTTTATCAGTTAATCATTGAACTATACCACTGGAATCAAGTGCAATGAGGGTAATTCTGCAGAGTAGGCTCCTGCAGCCCACAGCTGGCTTCCCTCTTCAGCAAACTGTGGTTCCAGGTGTGCAGCCTGCAATACTGCCAGTGAGTCTTTTAAATATCAACTAATTTATTTAGTTCACATGACCACTAACAGATCATGATTTATAATGTTAACAGGCTTAATAAAATAATAATCCAATTTTAAAGAAAAAAGGCATACTTTGTATTCTTAATGAAAGAAACACCACACTGTCAGAGTTTGGATAAAAGGTTCCTGTGGCACAGTCTGACTGCTGCAAGGTTATTTTGAAATGATGTTTGGCCTTTGCTTCAGATAGTCCCATCACAGCAGGAAAACCTGCAGCTTTTCTGCAAGCCCTGAGCACCGGCTGGCCAGCCTCACAGGCACCTCACCCACAGCTACCAACCTTGATACAGCCAACACAAGGATCATAGAGTGAACATCTACTTTTCATTTAGAAACACTATGAGAAGCACAAAGAATCTGAAACTGAACATAGTGTTGAAGATGGCAATCACAGGCAAACAATGCTAACACACACAGCTCACTTGGGCAGGGTACCCATCCTTCAAGGGAGCCTCCCTCAACACCTGCCTGTTCTTCCAAAGTAACTACTGCCCGCACACCACCAGCACAGACAATAAATTGGTCCTGCCAGATGATGTCCAGCTCCAAAGTAGAAGCCTCAAGTTATAGTTGCAGATTGCCTCCAGACATGGCACTCACTTGGCATCTGGCATCATCTTGCTCAGTTCTCCGCTGAGCTTACTACACATCCAACCCTCTCAAGTACTCTTCTCTACTGAACTTGCAATAAAAGTAACATGTAATTCTGGAGGAGGGAATTGTCACTATTCTTGATAGCACAAAAAAAAAGGACTTAGAATTCTCTTCACCAAAAATATTAAATAAATGTTTAAGCTTTCCAATTTACAGGCCTTCAAACGCTTACCACTTGTACTGAGTAACTGTTTTAAGTATTTTACCATGGTAAACAGTTCTGAATAAGAAGGGAAAAGCTCACAGGATCATTTTCACCAAGCCACAAAGACTACTCCAAGTATTTCCAGGTATCTTGTTTAGAGTCAGGACAGTATCATAGGCAAATGCAGTACAACATATGGCCCATATTGCCCATCCAGCACACCTTGCTCACAAGCTCATTCTTGTTTGTCCAAGCAGATACTTCCAGGCAACCTGGTAGTAAGACAATGTTCCAACAGCCTGTATTTATTGCTGACAGCTTTAAAAATAATTTAATTCATTACTTTATAGGCAACCAAAGCAATGAACTGTAATTCCTGCTGTCCAGTGCAATCCAACTTTTTCCCTGGCAGGAGTCCCAACAACCTTATAATGCCACTTAGGAATCTTTGAGAAATAGGGATTGCCTCCATGCCTGGGAGACCATCCATCAAAAACAACAGCCATAAATCACAGACCTTGACATTTAACCACAAACTCCTTCTCAGGGGGAGATAGAAGCATGCCTCATTTAACAAATTAGTTCTTCCCAGGAACAAGATTTTCTTCCCAAACTTGAACTACCTGACAATCAATAAGTGACACCATCCCCTGATAGTTCCAGGTTAGAGCTAAGCAGGACCTGTTGCTCTGGAGTGTGGATATGTCCTGAGACACGTGCCCTCCCTCCATAACCGTCACACACTGAACTATGTTGTATGTTACAGATTATACAGTGAGAAAAAGGTAACAGCTCACATAACCTGAACTATAAAGATTAGCCCACGGACTAGGTGCAGCACCAAGCAGGCCCAAAAGGAGAGCCTGACAGGTCTGTCACCCACAGGAAGCCCTTCTGCCAGGACTCCTAGGGTTCAGGTCCTGCTCATCCCCAGAGGCACCTGCAGCAACACATGGCCTCCCCATCCTTTCACTGGCAGATTGTCACCCCAGCACCCACAAGCAACTCATTGGAGGTGTTTAGGAGGAGACTTGATAAGGTGCTTGGTTGCATGGTTTAGTTGATTAGACGGTGTTGGATGATAGGTTGGACACGAAGTCTCTTCCAACATGGTTTATTCTATTCTATTCTAACTAAAAGCAAGCAAAATACTCAAGAAGTTTGAATGTTTTTTCCACTGTCTTAATGATTAAACATTCAACAACAGAGAACACTTGGCAGCTCAGCTTACTGAAAGCCTGTTGATGGCACAGCAGCCAGTAACAAGCATCCTACCTGATGACAGATAACCCTTTTTCCAATGAATCAAGGAAGTGTTAAAACAGACACTGGCTAACTCCACTTCGACAAAAACAAACCAAGCCCTCAAAATTCCTAAAGATCTGAAGTGAACACAGCAAAACATCCCAGCACTTACAAAATGTTTAGATGTATTAAGGAGATTCTTCTTGGTAGTTTTAGAGTACCAATTTGCACTGGCCTTCTGGTTGGGCACTGAGTGCCAAAGCACTGCATTTTCATCTATCCACCTTTTGAATCACTTGATGATAGCCTTGCAAATGAAGGCTCCAGCTTTCCACTTGGACTTCTCCAGAGGCAAGACAGAAAGCTACCTCCATCGCCTCATCTTAGCAATTTAAAAATAAGGAGGTCCTTATTCATACATGAGGCTTTGTAATATTAGATATTAAAAAGGCTAGAACCAAAAATCCAAATTTGGATCATGATCTGAATTTTGCAGCTCTGGCCCTTCTCCAAATACTTCTGTTTGGCAAGCAGCAGAGTGGAGTAACAAGAGAAGGCAACACACATAAGTTATGGGATCTGAATAAAAACATTAAGCTCAACCCTTGCTCTCAAAACTACACACACACATGGAAAAGATAAACAAAACCACCCCAAGCCCCAAATAATTAAAAGGTTTATCAGCGCTAAAGTAGAAATCTGAGCACCCAAACCTGAACAGCATTGTCACCTCATCCAGTTACAGTCATTTTTTCCTCAATGAATTTATACAGGATCCAGAAAATTGTACTAAGTGTTCTTTTCCGATAGAGATTTGGATTACAACTCACCAATGGCATACAGACACATTGCAAAGCAAACTGAACTGCCCCAAATGGCAAGCAACCCAGCCACAGAGGCCTGGGATGACAATCCTGCAATTCTGTGCTTGTTACCAACTCATTAGAAATGCTGCCTTGAATCCCAGTGTCACACAATCTGACTTGCTTCAACGAAGGGAACTCCTGTGGTGGCAAGTAAACCATTTATGAAACAATTGCATATGTCTGACACTGCACAGTCACGAACTTAATGCATTCCCATGGATTTTAAATGTGACAGCAGTAAAACTTAGCCAAATCTTCTATTACTTGAATAGTGTTTCCCCCATACACTTTATTAGATCCTATTATTTCAAGAAGCAAGGACAAACACCACCCACTAGCAAGAGTGAAAAATCCACTCTTCCTAAAAGCAGATTTACAAAGACCTTTCTCCTGCAAAGCTATTCCATCCAACTTGGGGCCACGATTTTCAATAAATCTCCTCTCCATTCTCAAAAGGTTACTTAAAGGTCACCATTCATTTTTATTCAGGTTTACTTTCTAACCTTGTAAAAATGCCTACAGACCAAATTGGCTTCCACATCTGCTGACCTAGAAATTCCACCACCATGGTGGCCATTCCCTGTTTTGGAAAGTTCTTTCTCCTCCCACACTGATCTGGCACTAACTGTTGCAAGTTGCTGGCCTGCCTGCTCCCAGCAGTTGGTGGTATGGAGGAAGACTTTCCCAATAGCAAGGAGATGCACTTCAGTACAGAAAAGTAAATGCCTTCTTAAGCTTCCCTTGCGTGAAGGAATCATTCCATGGGGCTTCCCTCAAAAAGGAGGCTCTCCCTCATATAGAAATGTGTAGCAATAAATAAATGCGTGTACCTGGACCTTGTTCATGTGACTGGAAGATCCACAAAATAACCCTTGGAGGGGATGGAGCAGCCATCCTCCAAGAAAAGAAGGCGAGTTGAAAAGGTGACAACTGGTGTAGGATTTATTTTGCCAAATTCAAGAGAGCTGCATCACCAATGGCTGCAATCAGTCACACAGTTTAAAATTTGCTTACAGCCAAAGAGAAATAGGCACATAAAGTGATTGGATTGTTTTATGCAAACTTCTTCCCCAGGAGATGGCCCTCTCCTCAGAACTGAATTTTATCCGCAGAAGCTACAAGTGACCTGCTTTGACCAACTCACACAGAAATGAAGTAAAATTAAATGAATTTTACTTTAGGTTCCTACCCATTTGGGGAAGCAGTGTGAAACAGAAGAACACTTTGCTAAATGCTTTACCCCAGAAGGCTGACCTTCCCTGAAATCAACAAGAAATGCCCTAAAATACAGTCCACAGCTCCATTCTTTATGTGTTCAACCACTTACACACCTTATCAAGAAATACTTTCAGGAAAGTCAAGTTTTAACATCACCTGTAAACAAAGGAATCATAAAACCAGGGAAAATGGGTCAGTGACAAGACATGTTTGCAGTTTTACACAGCATCTCTGAGCTGAGGGTCTCAAAGCGCTTCTTCAAAGAAGGTAAACACAATCCTGATGTTACATAGATTTAGTGAAATTAGCACAGCCTGCATGCCTGTCAGTTACAATTATTAACTCTTCCTCTCAATATTTACTTATCTTTCATTGAAGAATTCTAAGTTCCCATCTTCAACAATGAATTAACCAGGACAGAGAAGGGAATGGCGACTGGTGCATTTTGGGCTGGGGACCCATTCAGTTTCGACAGACCTTTTAACCAAATACACAGGCTTTTGCTTTGCTTTTTCTTTTTCCTGGTTTGATGGTTTTGTGGGGGTTGTTTGTCTGTTTTGTTGTGTTTGAGGGCTTCTGCTGTTGTTCTTAATCCCTGTCTTCCTCTCTTAAGCAGAGAAAATTGGAGAGTAAATCCAACCTGACTCAAGAAATCAGTGTTTTAAAATAATATATACATAAGGCTGTTACAGGAATTTCAGCTGCAGATGAAACAACCAAAAAGGTGTTTTCGCCTGCATTTGCAAAGAGCCTGAAACACATACTCCTTGAGATTCCCTCTTCATTTTATAAGGAATATCAAGATTATCAATCTTTTTTTCTACTGACCTCACCATACATGTAAGCAGCAATTCCTATTATCAACAAAAAGAGTCTCAATGGCATTTCCCAAATTACAGAACATTCACTCTGCCAACAGTTAAGTGACAATCCACGCCTAATGAGGAGTGACAGATACAATTGCAGGAGGGTGCAGGAATGATGTTAGTTGTAAGAAAGAATGCAGCCTTCCAAAGATTAGGAAAAAAATGGTGTTACAATCAGCTAATCTGTTTTTCTAACACAATTCTTTACAGTAAGGGTGGTGAGACACTGGAACAGGTTCCCCCAGAAGGTTGTGGATGCCCCCTCCATGAAGATGTTCAAGGCCAGGTTGGTGGTGGCCTTGAGCAATCTGGTCCAGCAGAAGATGTAACTGTCCAAGGAAAGGGGGGTTGGAACTAGATGATTATTTAAGATCCCTTCCGACCTAAACCATTCTATGAATCCATGAATACCAAGAACCCCAAACTAATAAGGGCACAGTTCATCTCCTACTTCCTGCTTCAACATGAGAAAAACTATGCCTTAGGACATAATTTTGTCACTGCTCAGCCTTGTTCATGTGGTTTTCCAATATGACTTATAGGTAGGAAAGCGATCTGAGAATGCACATTATGGATTTGAAATCCACATTCAACTGAAACAGCTACAAAAGTGATCCTCAGTGCAGTTTACACATGAAATATTGTGGAGGGGGAGGAAAGAAACTAATCTCTCCATGAGAATTACTATATTCAAATGCTAACAGATGCTTTTTGGACAATAAAAGCTGAGATGCAGACAAGGTGAAAGAAGCTAAGGTAAATTCATGCACAGATGCAAGCATCAGATCACTATTTACAACAGTAAACAAGCACTCATTGAAGAATCACCACCAGTAACTCCCAACAGTGAACAAGAAAACAAACCTATCCATTCTTCCAATGTTTGCAGCTAAGGTCTGGATTTTAGATTAATGTAGTGAGTGGAGGGATTTATTGCCTAAAACTGTTGGCCTTTTTCTTTCATAGCAGCGAGACCAAACCCTCAGCCAACAACCTCCTTCCTTGATCGTCTCCACATCTCAGTCCTTGTCCCACACACACATACATTGCTGACTGTCTTCAGCTATAGGATACTCTTTGGCAGCCTAATGTAATATTGAGTAGACTCTGTCTTCAACACCGTATGTTTAAATAAAGAAACATCATACATGAGTAACACACATTTAGTAGCACAGTACCCTCACCCACAGTAAACAATTGAAACCCCATTAGGCTATACACTCAGACAGCTGACTAGGGAGGTTTTCTCGCCTTGGGCTCGAATGTCCGGATAAAAAAACCTATTAATAAATATGAAAGCTTTAATGAATCTGAAGAGAAACAAAACCAGGCAGATTAAGGCCTAGCATCCAGCAAAGACCAGGGCAATTTACAAACCCTTCCAATCTGACGCTAATCAGCCAGGCTGCGCTCTCAAAGACGTGTTCTCCCTGTCTAGACTTCTAATCCATCAACAGGAAAAGACATCTAATATTATTTCTGTGCATTTCATCGACGCGCTAAGAACACATCCAACTGCCTCAGCAATTCACAGGCATAACATGAAACAAAAATGGACACTGCTTTGCTGGATCCATTCAAATGGGGCATACAGGATCAAAAAAACCACCCAAGTTACACAGTGGTGAACTTCAATTATTTAACTGCTGTTTGATTAAAGTACCTGTATGTGATGATGCAATATAAATAAATACTTCCCAATTTACTTTCAAGCACAGTTAAGAAACTCTGCTTCCTTTCCCTTCTCAGTTCAAACTAATAGTCATTTCATATGCAAAACCAACCAAACAAAAAAACCCACCCAAGAAACAAACAAAAAACCCCAATACTGACTAGACTCCTAGCAAGCCCACTTTTAAGTCTTAAGTACATACATTAACCATGCTGGCAATTTTAACCAGCAGGATTTAACCTACTGTTTCATTTCAAGGGACTCCACATGTTCACAATTACTTGAGCTACTTTTGTCAAATTACACTGTAATTTAATAAATAGAATAAATGAAGTACAACTTGAGATATGAATAACTCATTGTCCCGCTCAAGGCCTACATCACATACTATATTTGTATTTGTCTGTACCGTGGAAAGACAAGCACAGACTTGTTTGTGATCCTCAAGTCCAGTATTTCAGTAGCTGCTATATTTTGCCATATTACTGTTTTCACTGACAACACAATTTGAAGAATTAAACTTAAAAAAAAAAAAATAAAACCCCAAACACAACCAACTGAAAACATCCATCCACTATGCAGAAACATACAGGATGAAAGAGGCAGAGTGAAAATAATACAGGAGTACTAATCTAAGGTGCTAACTCTTTGGGAAGCAAAGGAGGAACTGAACATGCCAATCTGCCAGCAGACACAACCGACATAGCAGGGGAGGAGGGGAGGAAGAGGAGAAGACAGAAAAGAGGAAGCTCTCTTCTGCACATTACACCTAGTTCTGTAACAGAGCACTGCCATTTCCACAGGCGACCTTCCACAATCTCTCCCACTGTTTATCCATCACCAGCACACAGCACCTGCTGAACAGAGCAGCACAACAGATACAGACTGCAACTACAGAAGGAGACTTTCTGCTGTTTACTTCAACCACAGTGTGCATGATTATCCTGGCAATGCTTATCCTTGCTGTTCAAAAACAATCACCACATCTACATGAATATGCAAATTAACATTAAACTCCAGCCTCAAATGAAGACTGCTTAATCACAGTACAGAAACATGGAATTTCTAGTGGTCCCATATGAAAGACTTGAAGATATTTAAAAAACAAAAAGGTTTTATTATAAAAAATAATCCTATCTTCAAAAGCTACATTTCAACAGTATAACCCACAGGGAAAAGCAGCACCTTTTCACCCCTTGAAAGCAGCAGGCAAGACCCAGCCCGGTGCAGGGAGCAAGGAGCCAGAAGGTACACTCGTGGAGAGGTGAGAAATGTCTGTGAAAGTACCAGGAGACAGGGCTGCAAAGTGCTGGCAAAACCTCTGCTGGTCACAGGCACTTGGCACCAGGCAAGCCATTTAAAGCAGGCAAAACACAGCATTCCTTTGTACCAAACGTGAGCTCAAGCTATTCATCAAGTTTACCTGCATGAAATAGGCAGCTTTCATTTAAAAGACTAACCTATGCACTATTTTTCCTCGAAAAGAAAACCCATAATAAAAGCTGAGGTGTTACTTAGTAGCCATTTTGTCTTAACTTGGACATGATACCTAATCTGAATGCAATGTAAACATGCTCTCTGAGGCTTATTTCCAAACAGCACATTCATGGAAGAAAATACAAAAAGGCCATCACCAAATACCATAATGAATTAGGAAGGTGTGAGGGTTTTGTAATCCAAACAGACTGGAAATTCTGCAGGTTGTACCCCTTCTCTAGGTCACATTGCAGAGAAAACCAAAACAAAAGGTAGCAAGTGTGGATTGAGAACAATGAATTATTATTTACTGTTTATATTATAAAAACACCAACCAACCCACAGCCAAACAATAAATGCAATTTCAGTATACCTTGCAATGAAATAATCTGAAGGTAAAATTGTATTTAGATTCTCTTTCTTTTCCATCTATGTCAATTCAAAACATCAAATCTAACTATGCTATGAAGTCATATACAAAACAGATCAGTATGTTTTCATTAGGAGTACATAAGAAAAATAAAATATGGTGTGTATATATAAAGGAAAGCAATCCATACCAGCAACCTATAACTCCCAGCTTCCACAATACTTTCCTAGACCCCTCAGCCAAAAGTAGCTTTTAAAAGCATACACAAAATATAAATGCTGCAAGTGACAGCCTCTCAGAGATATTATTTTTAAAAAAAAATTACTTGCAAGGCAAGCTAAACTCAATTTATCTCTTTTCCTCAACTACAGGCAAAATATTCTTTTAAGAAAAACTCGGCTTACTACAAAATTTGCTGTAGTTTTTAGGGGTGAGGGGGAAAAAATATTGGATTCCACTGCAGGAACTTGCAAGCCATCATCACAAGTTTCAGTCAAAATTGCATTTGCCAGACTGGAAACTCAAAAAAACAGGTTTACAAGAAGGGTGGGAAAATGCACCCTTACTGCGTCGCTCTGCATTCCCTGCTGCATCAACGCTGTGCCGGGGGTCTCACACCAGCGTCAAAAAATACAGACATAAACCCAGAGGGCCGTGTAAGATGCCGACTGACTAAAATGCCTTCGGCAGGTGAGGCTGTACCATTGGGCCGTGCAGAGCTGCTCCACAATTGCCATTATCGCTGCACACAGATGGGCAGCACCACGAACCCACGCCCGGCACACGGCGGGCTGCCTCATTCCTGGAAAATAACAAGTACCGGGCGCGGCAGCAGCCACAACCAACCCGACCCGCGCACCTGCCCGCGGCCGCGCGTTTTCCACGCCGTGCCCGTTCGGGGCGCGCCCCGGGAGAGGGGGAAGGAAGAGGGGGAGGTGTCACGGGCGCCTCCGCGCAGCTCCGCGCTCCCCAGCACAAAGGGGCCGCCGCGCCCGCGTAGCGCCCCCCACCCCCAGCGTACCCCAGCGCTAGCCTGGGGCGCAGCCGACCAGGGCGGCGTGGCGGCAGCGGGGCCCGGCCCTTACCAGATGGAGCTGCGGATCTTGTGCTGCAGCGCGCTGGCCTCGCCGCCCTGCAGCCCCGGCACCAGGGCCGGCAGGGCCCCGCCGGGCGCGGGGGTGCCGGCAAGCCGCCGCGGCGGCTGCCCCTCCGGCTGCTGCTCCTCGGCCATGGGGGCGCGGCGGCGGGGACGCGGAACGGCGCTGGCCGTACTAGGCCTCTGCCGCAGCCCTCGAGTGAGTTGCCTTCCCCCGCTGCCCTGGGGACATCACGGGCGGAAAGCCGAGCCGCTTCCCGCCGCTACGCAGCAGGATGGCGAGCCCGGCCCGCAGCACGGCGCATGGCGGCACGTCCTCCGCCGCCGCCCCCGCGCAGGGTCGCTCCGCGCTCCCCCCCGCCTCGCAGCACCTGGCCCGGCCCGCCCTGCGCCGCCGCCGCCGCTCCTCGCCCCGCGGCCGCCGTGCCCGCCCGGGCGTCGAGTGCGCAGACTCGGCGCTGCCCGAGCAGACGGGCCGCCCCGCGCCGCTGCCGCCGCCACTGCCGCCGCCACCACCCGGGAGGGGGCCGGGGGCACGGCCAGCGGCGACGAGCCGGAGCCGGGAGTAGGGGCTTCACTCTCCGAGAGCCCTGGGCCAGGGCTTGCGGGTCCCCGCCGCGGGGTGATAGGCACCTCCTACAGCGGCCCGACTCAGCGGGAGCAGCCGCTACTGCGAGCCGGCGGCCAAAATAACACATAAACGCGTGTGTGTCTGTAAGGGTTTTTATAGATAGATAGAGAGAGGCAGAGATAATAAGCGTAGATGGGGATGATTTATATAGGGTGCACCGTGCATAGCTGCGCACTGAAGACACGTGAACCCCGCTGCTGCGGCGGCAGCAGCATTACATCAGCGGGCTGCACCACCGCCGCCCGGTGCCTCCCGGGGTGCTGTCTGCATCCTCCCCTGCCTCCTAGCGCTGGCAGCGCTCTGGAAATGCGTGACTGTTAAAAAAGAAAATAAATTCCTTACTGCTCACATGTCCGTGAGGAAGCCAACCATTCACACGGTGTGATGGCCTGCTGGACCACCTCTTCTGCTCAACCTTCTGTGTCCCCTGGACTTACGTGGGGCCGTGGTGCCCTTAGTCCTACAGGCCTTTACCCTCAGCTTTCCATGACAAACAAAGATGGCTCAGCCTGCCCCTTTGTTGCCCTCTTTTTCCAATAACTCCAATTCTGGAAGTGTTCTTGGGGAAATTCACAAGTTTTGTGCTCAGCCCGCTGGGGCAGGACTTGGCAATGGATGGATGTGCAAGTGCCCTTTCCCATGGTACGCAAGGATAAAGAAGTGGCTTCCTGTCCTATGCTGATCACAGAAAATGTAGGACTAAAGACAGCTAATAATGTAAATGCACACACAGATACATGACATTGCTAAATTTAGGAGATGAGTATTTCTAAATTACTATGTCACCAACCAAAGTGAGACTTCAAAAATAAATCTTTGCTTATGTTTTCACAGCTCGAAAATCAGAGCACTAATAGATATGATGATGATGAGTTTCTTCTTATAAATCTCTCATCAGAATGACAAAAATTATGCTGTATTTTCCCCATTTAAAAACATTTTTTTAAACTATGATTGAAAATTTTTGAAGGGCATGAAAAAAAAAAAGGTAAAAATGCAAGTAAAAATTGTAATTAGAAATAAACAGAAAAATAATCCATTTGAAACCCCTAGCTGCTGTGCTTTTTGCAGGAAAAATACATCAATGTGAGTGTAAACTGGCACAGGAAGACAAAGGTGAATGTTTGTGCTATTTTCTAGTTTTATGCAATTGCCTGTTAATTCTAATTGTTTTAACACAGACAGGGTTGCCTCTGTTGAGATCTTTGGTTTGGACCCTGTGGCATCTGCCTGGCCAGAGCTTAACCTAACAGGGATCCCAGTTGTAAGAGCATTTCGGCCAATGGATAGCTCTTAGTTCTTCACTGAAATCAGTGGGCCTACACGTTGCAAAGTTCAACAGATGAGCATCATGTTTGCAGGATTGTAGGCTATTATAATAAATTGGGAAAGCATACATCATTTTAGTGTGGCTTTCAGTCTAAAACAGAAGTTGGAAGTCAAATTTATTGTTTAGTTCCTCATGTATTTAGTTCCCAGACATGTCAAATTGTAATCACATTTATGTACAGCTGTATGGGTGTTATGTGCCCAAAAAGAAAGGGGGGGGGGGGGGGGGAAGGTCACATCTTATCTGCAAAATCTGCCACAGCAGGCACAGGCTGGCACCCTAGGGCCACCATCGCCACTCTGTAATCACACCAGGTGTTTTAAAGTAGAATGGAATTAAATTGGCACAGAGATTAATTGTGCTTGCATTTTTGTGGTGGAAGTGGTCAGTGGGCCTCAAGACCTATGTCTGTACTCCAATATCTCACCATCAATTCACTTTTTTTTTAACCAAATTTTTTTTACCGGTGTTTTTTTGTTGTGAAGCCTTTCAACTGTAAGCCACTTTCTATTGCTGGATTTGAGTAGTAGGCCCAAAATGAGATCAGGGTCTCATTTTGTGTAAGAAAGCAATTTCCTCCTCAGGCCTAACAGTAAAGAAGAATGTAACACTTTTTCCCAGCATGATACTTGACATAAACAGGGCTGTGTTGTGTACAGCTACAGCAGAGAGGCCCAGACTGTGCCCCTCCAAGAGGCTTTGTCGTATTAGGTGTAATTCCCCTTCAGTGCTTTAATCACATTGCCTCAGTGGAGCTGAGCATGGAGTTTGGTACAGGTTTGTTACACCCCTATTTTAACACCAAGTGAGGAAATTTTTGCCTTTTGTAATAGGTAAGGCCCATAAATGGAGATAATTTTAGCTGACTCCTATATAACCAGCTGAACCTGCCTTGTGTTTCATATGGTCTCTGCACCTGTGCAAAATGGGTGAAAGGAAAACGGCAGCAGTTTATACAGTTAACGTGATTATATACAACTAAAGCAAAGAACAGAATGATTGTATAAACAGTTTGTGCTGACAGGATTAAATTGAAGACACTGAGGAGAATTATTTAACAGCCAAAAGATAAACCTGAATTCAGATGGACTGACTGGAGACCTCCAGGTAATCTCCACCAAGGATCACTGCAACTGCCTGATGGAGTTTCTGTACATAATGCCTTTGTTTGGCTTAAGAGATTGAGATCCTGGTCAGTGCTGTATAAAAACACACACAAAAAACAGTACAAAGGAGTAAATGATAAGTCCCATTATGGTAAACAAAGGCATGTGTGAAAGTTCAAGTGTGTCAGAAACCTGACTAATATTTGCAAGACTGGGATCTTACCTACTCTTTCAAATGTCTGAAAAGTGCAGCAGCTGAGCCCAGAGCAGGTAGGCCGGGGACTTCCTGTCCTACTCTCCCTTTCTGTAGACAGATTTTTGTTGTCTAAAAATTGATGTTGCTGTATTACTGATGAAATTCCTCTCTTTTCTATCTCCAATGTGCTGGAAATCTGCTGCACCAGACAGATATATTCATTAGAGGCTGATCTTCAAAAGAGAATGAAAAAGCTGGTTTTGGGGAAAAAAGAGCCAGCTGTCTGCCCAAAGACAATCTCCATTTCTAGAGCTTAGGATCTAACAAGCCTTCCCTGCAGTGAAAAGATGTGCTCACATGCTCTTTAACCTATTTTCTGAGATTTTCTTTAGTATATTTATGTGTGACTTTATTTTGTTTTTTCTTCCTTGTTATGAATTGTCTCTGACAGTGGTTGGATATACACTCTTATGCTTTCAAGAAGGAATGTCTCACTGCCCTTTCTCGAGGCCTCAGTGAGGGGAAGGTGCTTTTCCTGCTCTCCTGTCAGTAGGGATCTGCTACCTCTTGCCTAGTACAGGACCAGAGTCCTGCACGCTTCAAGACTAACGTGAGGTATGAGGCAGATAAATAATGAAACCTCACTATCTTTATCCTCAAGACAAACGTAAAACATATTCTGTGAGAATAATTTACTTTAAAAGCTTGCTAAAAATATATATATATATATATATATATATATTCCAAACACTTTAAATGCTGGTTCAGTGAACTCCATTTCAATGCCTTTTTGAAACTCTTCTTCCCTAGGGATGTTTGTTTCCATGTATCCTGAGCTGTGCCCAAGATATCTTCCCCTGGTTCTCTGTGTTATCTCTGTTCATATGTACCTGTAAAATGAAAGTGCAATAACTAGAAATTAATCTGATCAATTTTAATGAATACTACAGCTTTTATGGTTTCAATTATTTAAAAGAGGAGCCAGTTTACCTAGGAAACCTTCAAACTCATATCATACAGACAGGAGAAAGCAGGCTGTGTTCAAATCTGGCAGTGAAAAGGGGGCTATTTTAATTATAATGAAAGCCTGCTTAACAACGAGTTTGCCAAGCTTTGCTGGGTCTTGTAGCATCTGTTTGGAGTGGGTGCAAGCATTGTGTCATGGGCAGTATCACAACCTGGCAAATAATGAGAAACATTTTGAAAAATGCTAGGGAAGTCTGAGGTAGCCCCCATGATCATGAATCCTTCTCCAGCAAAGCGAGAGTATTATCTACCACTCTGACTAGTTACGGAAACAGTTTTCATGGCAATCACTGCTCCAGTTCTCTGTTTTGCCATCCATTTAGTCATTTATATCTCTGCAAGGCAGTTGAAGGTACTCATGAAATGACTATGCAGCCCTTACCCTGTGACAAGGTGGATGGTCATCAGGTGTAAGACAGCCATGGCCCAGGCTCACACAAGCCTCACACAAGGTTGCTGTGGTCAGTCAGAGGAGGAGTACGGCATTTTTCTGGGGTAACATACATTTGCATTCTGTAAAATACAATAACCAGATTAAATTCCCAAGATCCATCCAGGTTCTTTGATGATATAGATAGTTTGAAACTCTTCCTTTCTGTAGACTGCTTCTGTACAGTACAATAAGTCTTTGTCTCAATGTAATATCAAATGGGATCAGCTGCTAAGCTTGAAGAAGTTGTGAGTATGGCATTCGTGTATACTACATACTTACCTTCAAGCTGAATCAAGTCAATAAGGAAGAAAAAGGCACTAACTATCACAGCCTAAGAAAAAAATTAGAAGGGGAAAGTGGTTCATGAAAGTGATGATTCAGGCTGTCCTATACAAGGCCGTGTTATGAAGGAGACAGAGAAACTAGGAAAGTTATAAAAATAAACTCTGGTTTGTTTACAATTAGATCTGTTCTTCTTGCAATACGATAGTCTTCGGTTGAGAATTTCTGTTACAACTCGTCAGATTATCAATTGCTTGGGAGTATTACAGTATTTGAAAAGATGCACCAAAACTGGAAAGATTTCCCTAGGGACCCAGAAATATACTCACAAAAGCTGGTTTGCAGAGAGGGTGAGATTCTTTACCCAGGCAATAATGGTTTGATCCCTGGGGGAACCATCATTCAAAAACCCAGCCAGACCCCAGAAGTCTGTAGCTTCATCATCACTAAGCAATATTCTGTTTCCTCCATTTAAAGATACTCTCCACAAGTACTTCGTCTCGGTTTCCTTTGGTTTACATGAGAATCTCTCCTGCAGGTCATTTAATTCAGCTCCAGATCAGGGAGTTGTACAAACCTTTGTCCATGGGTTTCCACCATGGGGTTTCATCTGTGTCTCTGTTTTAATAATGGGTCTCACTCATTTTCCCCCCAGTAATTCTGATCCAGAGGATCTTATATCAGAGAGGCTTTCCTCAGAATCTCTGCATGATCCTGAATCTGAGGACCCAGAATCTGTACTTCTGTTTACTTTTTTCAAGACTCAGTGGGGGCATGTAGCCCATTTGTATTGTGTAGCTGGAGCTTCAGTTACTTGCTCCAATACTCTGGGGGAAGCAGGAAATTCAGTTTTTCCTGAACTCTGAAAGCAGCAGAAGATTCCTTTACCTGTAAGACTAGCAAGTCAAGCAGCCTACAGGTCTGCATTCTCTCCTTGTGCAGCTCTTTTCAAATGCTGTTTTTCGCCCTCAAGCTTTTTAGCACATTCATGTGTCTGGATTAAACAAGCTCCTAAAATGGCACACATGGCTACCATACTGGTGCCATGCCAAAACTTTGCAGACCTCTGCTCCAGTTTTTCCACAATTGCAGTGCGATCATGCCAGTTTTCCTTAGCCCACGCAGTATCAAGAACTGAGGGCACACAACAATTATTATAAAGAAATTTTGCGATTGAAGACCCTGCTCACTGCACCATTTTAATGTTACAAAGGAGACAGAGAAACCAGAAGAGTCATAAAAACAAACTCTGATTTATTTACAATTAGATCTGTTTTTCTTGCAATAAACCAGAATGTGTGGGTTGAGTCTCCAGTTGAGAATTTCTGTTACAGCTGGTCAGATATCAATTACTTGGAGTATTGCAGTATTTGGAAAGATGAACCAAAACTAGCTGCACACTCTCTTCTAAAAGGAAAGATCTCCCCAGAGACCCAGAATTATACTAACAAAAGCTGGTTTGCAGAGAGAGTGAGACTCCTTTAAATTCCTTTCTAAATGGAGAGATTCTCCTGACTGCTAGTAGCTGCTTTCCACGTGGAGAGAGAGCACACCAGAAACCAGGGGGGTAGCTCTCAGCAGCACCCTGTTTTATTACCCAATTCAAGTTTGAGCATGTGGTCATGTTCCATTTGCTAGTTGCCCGAGCACCCAAGGACAAAAGCAAGGTGCCAGAGGCTTAAGAAAAATCAACCCCCTACAGACATTTTAAATGTCCTTTGTGAGAGCAGAAGGGGCTTCCACCAGAGGGCATGCATCTGGATTGGCTTGCAGCTTGGTAGTGGGGGAGGTGCTGGTGGCTCCAAGCAGCTCAGCTTCCTGGTGGCGAGAAAAGGGTTCATTGCCCTTCTCCTGCCCTCGCCATGGCACTGAAAGAAATATCAAAGTTTGATATTTGACTGAATGAAGTTTTAAACAGAGACATCCTTCCTTGTTGAATCTTTGATGCTCCTTCATGTAGAAGAGTAAAGTATTTTCAGTCAGATGCCTTGTCAGTTGTGTTTAGGCTTAGTTTTAGGAAGGTTCTGGCAGAATCAAGGCCAAGGAGAGAGAAATATATGCAAGCTTCATGTAGCTAATCAATCAACACCTCAATCTTTACTTGATTTTTTTTCCTTTTGAGATCCAGTAGTAAATTGGAAAGGCACAAGCATTCAAAACTAAACCTGCCTACTTGCAGAATGGCTGGAGTGCAAGGAGAGGGCCAGCTGCAGTGCACAGAAGCCTTGCTACCTGCACAAAATCATGACCCAAATAAACCTCAGAGGGTAATATTGTGGCCCCAGTTATCTGATAGGAGAGGATGGGAGAGCACCAAATCCTGAAGTGCAGAGCCACATGGCAAAAGAAGCATGTTGACTATGTTGATCCAAGCTCTGGATCTCCCAATAAACTAATGCCTTCAATCTTACTATTGCCTGAAGGAATCCTGAGAAATCTATTTGCATTTTCCCCTATATGCAAATTGGCAAGACAGTGATCCAGTGATACAGAAGTGCTTGTGATTATGGCACTGCCCTTTGATTTTCCATCTGGTGCACAGACAGCATCTTGAATGATCAAACACCAGCCTGATGACACACCAAGGAATTTTGTTCTCAGAGAAGTTGCACTCCAGAAATGGTGGGGAAAGAAAATGCTACCTGCATCATGCCTGTAGAGCAGACAGATAAACCCACATAACAGTAGGATGGTATAGCCTCCATTTCATCTTCTTTCAGCTCTCTATGACAAGACAGTGGTGTGTCCTGTCAAAAATCAAAAAAATCACATCTCATCACTACTAGTTTATGTCCATATGATTTTAACACTTCAGTTCTTCTTGGTCAAAACTCAAGCCCTCTCCCTGTTCATCTTCTGGCCAGCAGCTCCACCACCACTTAGCACTGAGTCTGGAACTTCTTGTTCACAAAGGCTTTTGCCCTTAGGGCTGCTTTACAGAATCTTCACCACCTTTCTGCCAGCAGTCGTTACACCTCCAGCATGGGTGGCTGCTGAAGGCAGTGTTGCCTGTGCCTGGGAGCGGTGCTATCAGTGCCTCGTCAGGACGCAGCATGAATCGTCTGGCCTCTGCTCCACCACCATCTGCTAAAATCAGGCCTCCTCTGGCAGGAGTCCAACACAAAGTAAACAGAGTTTCACAGACTGATTTCAAACAAAATATCTGAGAAATATGGCTTACTGCTTGTGATTTTCAAATGCAAAACATGGAATTCTCTAGAAACAAAAATCCTAAGACCTTTTAATTACCAAATGGATCCTTTGATGCTAACTCTAGGAAGAAAGTGCAGTGATGTAGCAATTTTAGTTAGCTACACGTACTTAGTTCAATTTATACATTTTCTAATTGTTAAGATTATTTTGTTCTCAAGCTCAGTGGTGGAGAAACATTAAATTATCAAATTGGAGACTTCAACTTGCAATATTGGTATGGGAAACAATACAGAGAATAATTCTGAATCTTGCGTCTGTACGATAGCTTTCGTGGTACAGGAAAGAAAGAAGGACTCAATGAAGTGTGAATGATAGTTTAAAAGAACAGATTGCCATGCCTTTAAAAATACGTCAAGTTTTTGGCCTAGTTTCCATTAAAGCAATGGGGTTTGAATGTTTGTGACAGTACCATTGGTTTTTTGGTTTTAGCCACATCTACACGTGGCTGTAGTTGTAAGGCAGAAATGTTCCAGTGTAACAGTACAATGGCAAAGCCCACATGTCTCAAGCAGTATTTCTGAGCAAGTTACACTGAGCAGTAAAATCTCAGCAGTGGCTGGATTTCATCCTTATGCTTAATATTAGGCTGAAACAAGTGAGTAAGGAAAACCAAACTATGTAAAAAGGTGATGGCCAGTGAAGCCAACACCTGCAGACCCCAGTCATTTTAAACCTGACCTATTAGCTCTCCAAACGTTAAGAGGGTTAGCACCACTGGTTTTTTCCATCTTTAAAATTATTAAATAATTTAATCATAAAATTAATTTAAGCAGAAAGTAGAATTACAGTAATGATATTTAGACTGAAGGTACACAAGACAGTACTTATAAGAACAAACCAAGGCCATCTTTGTTGAATGGATATAAAATACAATGGACAGCTGTCAAAGCAACAAAAAATCTGTATGAGTACATTTAGATTCTAAATAAGAATTTTAAAGATATTTAAAGATGAAGGAAATTCTGCATGCATTATTAATTAATATAGAATAAACACCATCTGTCTTCTGTGTGTGTAGCAGTCTGGTACATATATTTATGGATGCATCTTTGCTCTACGAATGTAATTTAGGCACAATGCATATGTATTTATGATGTTACATGGACTTCATTATTAAACTTAATACACATACCAGTAATTGCACATACCAGTAATTGCACATACCAGTAATTATGGTTGGTCTTAGTGAAGCTATATGGAGTGAGGCAGGACATGAAGAGGATTTCCTCCATCCTAGAGCTCTAGAAAAAGGCCAGATACAAATCAAGAGTAGTCATGCTTAGGGAATACAAAGACAGGACCTGTTGCTCCACCTACTCTCCCCTGCAGCTGAGGTAGGAGCTCAGCCCATGCTTATTAAGATGCAGGTTCTTCTCAACATTAAGCTGATCCATATGGGACAGTGCCCTTCAGACACCAATGAAAATGTATCTTCTTGTGGTGAAACTCTGAACAGACCTAGTGCACAACCAGTAATAAACATTAGTTGGCTCACAGTGTTGTACAGTAGTAAACATACTGAAGAGCTTGTCAGTGCATGCTTCAGGAAGAAGTACAATCTGGAGCAACAGGGTCTATGCATACACTTGGAATACAAATCTTCTACAGGCTGTGGACTTCATTATGAAAACTATTCATGATTCCTGTTAAGCTGTATGTGAAGGCAATGCAAAGGCTTGTTCAGTATTCATTCCATTATAATACGGAAAGATAAATCAGCCTTCAATAATGGTGACAGTTTTAAGAACACCTTTGGTTTAATGATTAACATTATTTTGCACTGAGATTTGTAGTTGTAACAACCATCATGGACTGGAGCTTTTGTTTTGTACTTGAATCCTATTCTGTGTCCTTTGAAGTGTGAGCTGTTATGCACATGGCTTTGTCTGCACAGTTTGTGATATAAAAAGGCTCAAGAAGGGGATAGAAGATCTGTCTTTTTGTAGAATATCACAAAGTGCCTGAAAAGTCATCCAGAGAGCTCCCAAGGATACTGATTTATGAACAACTCTTTTTCACGTATTACTCCCACTGCTTCCTGGGAGACAAGAATGTTATGCACACAGATACAGTTTAAGTTTTCACACAGGCAGTTCCTCCCAATACTGCTTTCATTTCATAACAGATCATAAATTCTTCCAATACTAATTCTATTAGCTTTGGCTTCTACGCACTAAATAATTAACAAAGATGCTGGGCAGATTTGGGTTGCATTTGATAAGTAGCAGGAAAATGTTAGTATCTCTGCATTGATCCCATTTTCAATTGCTGGCAAAGACTTATCCTCGAAAGAATCTCACTGAAAGGTCTTCTTCAGCATGAATATGTGATTATAGCAATATTTAGTAAGGACTGGAAAACTAAATTTCATGTATTTATGACCTGAATCAAGTTGGGAAACAAAGTCATATTATCTATTTGCACTGAATACCTTCATAGGCTTCACAGGGAGTTTTCTTCACCAGCATAGAGCTCAGTAGAGCATGGATACTATTTTTTCTTATCAGGGTTTAATATAAGAAATTAAAGACAGTTTATTTATGATATTATATATACATTCAGATTCTTAATACCTTCAGCTACCTTTGTAAGGAAGTTCATACTGTGTGGTCTTGAAGTCAGCAGCACATCCAGATTCCAGATGCAAAACAGAAGCTCTGAGTGGAATACATGTTATATGGAACATACAGGATAATTATATTGCATGCTAAAGTAAGGCAATCAGCTCAGCTGCCTGAAGGATGGGATTTTATTCTGTTGGGTTGAAGCAATCTTCAGTAGGGTTGGAGCCAAGAACATTGAAAAGAAAATGTTCTTCATGATCCATCTGGCTGAAATCTTGTACTTATCCTATTTAGGCACTGGATCTAGCTCAGAGCCAAAACTGGGCTATCAGGAAACACATTACTGAGATCAGGATGAAGCCAGAGGGCTGTTGAGGGAACACAGTCCATGAGCAGATAAGAACATGTGAACAGGGGTAGGAGGAAAAACCTGAGTAGTGGTTCCCATGTCAGGTGAGTGTAGCAGTGAATGAGTCAGCTGTGGTGGTTATAGCCTTCTCAGTATTTACAGGAATATTTGTGGTCTTAACCAACATGTTTGAATTGAATGCTCAACCCAGCAAAAAAAACAGTTGCAAATCAGTTTGGATAGGAAAAGAATGGCATCCTTTATCAAGATGCTTTATCAATTTCTTAATTATTCAAACAGTTATAATATCACTACTCTTAAAAATAAGTACTGCATACAGCCAAGAAACAGCTGTTCCCTTGCTGTCAGGCTTCTAACATTTCTCTAACAACTCAAATGAAGACCAGAATTAGTTACAAACATCAGTACAAGAGAGCACTTCATGTCCTCTGCTATTTTTAAGTGAACCTAAGAGATGACTGATATATTTCAATAGATTTTTAATAAATATTATGTGTGAAATAATGGACATTTAGCTAAAAGCTGCCATTTTACAACAGATATCATCTGGAGGAGAACGTGAGAGTTCAGGTTGATGAAATTCTGGACTTGACTGGGATGGTGCTCTGAGGTTTTTGGTGGTTTTAATCTGAACAACTTCTAGTGGGGCAGCTCAGTTTACAAACCACTCCACTTTGCAGTTTTATACCCCTATGAGAAGAGTAAAATAAATAAATGAGTAGGTCACCTTCCTAGCTTGATTTTCCTGAGGCAGACCATTTTTTCTCCTTCATAAAGCAAGGAACACTTCTCTTTAACCATCAGGAAGAAAGGAAGTAGGGGCAGCTTTCCCTCTGCTCTTCTTTTTTGCTTTAACCCCTAGAATGAGTTGATCATATTTTGTTCACTGAAATTTCCTATACAGAAGGGAAAGGGGCATTTATCTGTTTGCTTCTTATTTTCCCTCCTTTCAGTTTTAAAAAAAGTCCTGCCCCCCACATCTTAGCAGATCTCAAGCTCAAAAATCTGACTGTCTAACCCCAGTTTAAGAATACTGCTATTTCCATACTGCTATAAGGGCCATCTAGTTAATCATGACATCAGCCCAGGAGTAAGCCTTTTCTCAGATACAGACTGTGTTCTGTCCATGTTCAGGAGGTAGGAAAAGTAATGTTTCGTCCTTTTATTAACATAGCAAGCACCCAGCTTAGAGCTGTGCCTATTTAGGCTTCTAAAAACAGTTGCACTGAACATGCCCTCTGGCTTCCTGGCAGGGCTACTCCCATACCAGTAACTTGATATACTCACTTATGATCACCATAACACCAGCTAAGCACAAAGAAATAAGAGCATCTTTAGAAAATACCTCAATGGGTTAAAAAACCATCAGAGCACAGTTAACAAAGCCATGACTGAGATTCTTCCCTCTGCAAAGCAGAGATGGGACTTGGTACCTTCTGGCTATTTGCTACTCAGAGAAAAAGGATGACTGTGCAAATGACAACTTCTTCCACAGAAAATCTATTTTCAGTATTGCAGCAATTGGTTAATTTGAGTTTCTTTATTCCTTCAAGCACTGAGATGGGGAGGAAACAGAAAGATGTCATCTCTGTTAATGACATATAGAATTATTAACTATATATTATAGACCCAGATTCTTCCTTCACTGTACTGGGGCACCTCATAGCAGATGATGCAGTTGGACAATGATGTTAGAGGACAAACACTGTCATGCCAGAGATACAGAACTTTGTTACTAGCAATTTAACCATAGAAAAAGGAAACAATATGCTGCATAACTGCCTGGTGGGTGGTTAGAAAAGGTTATGGTTTTGACCTTATCCACAGCATATTTAATCTCAAATTACAGAGGCAGTCATAGAACACACTGATGTTACTTTTAAACGTACCAGACTTGTCTCACTGAAAGATGTTTTTTGGGGTTTACTCTGAATTTGTTTGATCTTGAGGGATTTCTCGAACAAAAAATTCTACAGTCACAGCAAACGTTGCTGTCATAAATAAGTTACACTCTGCTTTTCAAATTTCCTCCCTTCCTTTCTGTAAGCATAGGCAAATTAATGAAGAATAATCATAGCTTCGTCATAAAACCAGTCTGTCAATATTTACATGGCACTCTTTCATTTTTGGTCTTTCTTCGCTGGATTGATACTTCAACTAAGCCCAGTATGCATGATCAAGCCTTGGATCTAATAACCTGGGAAGATGATATTTTGAGATGCATTTTCATTAGCAAGTGAAAATCCAAAGGGAGTGAGGAAAAGTGTCCTCAGTGGGATTTAGAATAATTGCTGAATAAGAGGTCAGAGCACAACAGGATGAAACCCAAAGAAATTGAAAAAAGAGCTGGCAACCAGACGCCAGCTAGTGAGTTGAGCAGCTATGTGCAGCAAGGAGAAGGCGTGGGTGCATTTGCAACTTCCTCAGACACTGACTGTAAAACTTTAAATTAATTTATACTTCTGTTCAAATAAGGATGCAGCCAATACACAGTTATGTTAGGTCCATTTTAAACTCCTCTGCTCATCTGTGGTTTTTTGATACCACTTTTCAGGGGTCTAAGGAAAATCCTTTTGAGAAAAAACACCATTGGGGCTTGAAAACTCCCAGTTACAACAGCTGGTGCCCTAGGCAGGGTCTGAAAGAAAGAACAGTTTAAGAGCTATCAGATTGCTTTTCCATCTCACTGACATTACAGCTTTGTAGTTCTCACTTATTCGGGAACAAACTTGGATATGGATAGATACTTCATCATAAATATAGTTTCTCACATCAGAAGTGGGGGCTTTTAGTGTGATAGGAGCAGGCCCACTGCTTCAGCAGGGGCATTGAAGCGAAGCAAGTGAACGCTCTGACTCTTGTTTTCCGCTGCAAGTACGTAAATACTGCCGCTTCTGAAACCCCATCACTATAGTGCTGCAGAGACTAACTCGGACCAGGTATGAAACCAAAAGTACTGCCACACAGACGGAGCATACTTCTTTCAGAAGGTTTCTACCTAGAATCATGACTGTCAGCTATAAAAGTCTCTCTCATTCATGTTTGGTTGGGGATTTTTTTTTTCTCTGTTTTGTTTTCCCATCCTTCTGGCAAATCTGCAGTTTGGGAACTAAGCAAATAAATTTTAAAACTTAAATAGCTTTATCACAACTGATTAAAGGAACATACTCTCTCTTTCTTCACACTGAAATTCTCTCTCAAGATTTTTTACAGTTACTTGGGTTGGCAATATCGCACAATCAGAGAAAGTAGCTGGAACACAGTATGATGAAGGTGCTTTCAGGGGCAGCATACCTGAATTAACCTTGTGAATCCTACCTGAATCCTCTATTCAGAGAGCAATAATATGACACATGGCATCCCAAATTATTACCATTTGTTTTCCAAACATTTCCAAGTAGTTTGCTTATTTTGAATTTCTCAGACACTCATGGATGACATAATCTTAGCATCAAATTATTGCCAAGCATGCACAAGCCTCTTCCAATCTGGCCTGTGGCTAAATAATATATTTTGTGAATTTGCAACACAATTACTAGGCAGAGCAGAGTACATGCACTGCCCTGCTCTGCAGTTTATCTCAATTCAGACACTTTCACTCAAGCTACTTGGGTAAAAGAAGCAGCTTTACAATTTTCCCCACAGTAGACTCCCCTCCAAAAAATCTCCCACACAAGCATTCTTACTCTTGCAGCTCCATCACTGCTAGTGAGTGTGGGATGGCTGGCATTTGTGGTACAAGAATATTTGAACCCTCTCTGCAGTGTCTGCTCTGCTCCCTTGAATACAATTGCAGTTAATCAGAGGAACATATGACAAAGGGTGGTATGCTGTGGAAGGTACCCATTGCACTTGGACTTAATAACCCCTCCTTTCATGCAGATAATGATGCTCTACCTCCCCTGGACTCCCTTCTTCCTTCAGAACTGCTGAGTAAAGAAGCCTAGAAGTTCTGTCTGATGTAAGTGAAAACAATAAAAGCGCTGATCTATTTATGAAAAGTGCTGCAAGAGAGTCAGGGTCCATATTATTATATTGTCTAATATACTCTAGTAAAACATTATAAAATTGAAGCAGTTGAGTTAATTTTCAAATAGATGCCATGTGGAGATGGCATTCTTCAGATTATCCTCATTAGTACTTTCATATATGTGACATTGATTTTCATATAAACAGTGTATGATCTTATATGGTATGTAGTCAAATAGCTGGAATACATTAAAACCATGCTCCAGCAGTGAAATCACTGTCCTTACAAAGATAGATTTTTACATGTGGTTAATGCCAGGAAGAATCCACAGCTTCAATTAGGAGAACATTAATGTATGTTGTTTATTGCAGAATAAAACATTTGCAGCAATTTAAAACATCCAGTCAACACCACACTGCTAAATCTAGACAATAGAAATCCTGGAGAAATTTGAGCTAAATCTGTCTGGATTATAGTTGTGGGATTACCTGAACACTAAATTACTGTGTATGCTTTGCTCACAAACATGAGCACAGACAGTATAAGAAGATGGATGACTATGCAGATCACAATAAAACCCATCCCCAGAGACTTTTTCATACACTAGGTAAACAACCCCTATCAATTTACCAAGCATTCTGGATTGAATTAATGCCGTCATTTACTTTGCTGTTGCTGTGTAGAGGAATATAGTTTAACCTGAACAAAGATTTTCCCTGTTCATCCTTTGCTGCTGTGTTTGTATAACTGAATTAAAGAAAATACAACTGTAGTTTAGTGTGTAATCAGAAAACCAAATTATATGCAATATTGAAAGGAAAGATTAGCCCTGGTTGTCTTGTTAAACCTTCCCTTCCCCTCCCCCATTGTTTACACACCAGTGTTTCTGGCTTTCTAAGGACATAGAGTGAATGAACCTGGATTGACCTGACACATAGCATCTCTCAAACTTTCCCCTTGAATGATTCACAGATTTGTGAGCTCTGACCAAAAAAAAGCAAAGAGAAAAAATGCAGGGTACTGTACAGGCTGAGTGAATTTGAAAGAGGTGATACTGTCCAAGCGTGCCATGCTCGAGTCTCTCCTTCACTGCAAGTGCACAGCTACTGATTACAAATGCACATTCTTTCAGTTGCCAGTTTAGCTCAATTTGACAACTACAAGTGAAATTACCTTTGGATATGTTCACACAGGAATTATTCTAATTCCTCTCATTCTAATCATGTGTGTTAGTTTTTATTGCTTTCTGATGCTTTTTTGAGCTTTGAGTCCATGGAGGATGCAGTTACATGGTACATGAAGCAACTGAGAGGGCTTTCCCAGGTAAGAGGACTAGACAATAATTACTCCTTCCTATGAACAGCTACCAGCTGATGTAGATTTGGCCATTTTAATTTCCTTCTTTCTTATTAAAAAAAAAATGCAGCTCTGTAAACAGATTAAATACTATTTTGTATCCTAGGAAGTTGTCAGTGCAATCCTTTGGTTAAAGTACAAAAACCAAAAAGAACTGGCTTTAGCCAGAGAGTTCAGCTGCATCCACATTTTAAGATACATAGCTTTCAGCAGAAAACAAATTCAGAAAGGGCACAAACACCTTGATTTTTATGGAGAAAGAGGGACTATTATGAACTGATGCCATGGAAATTTGGGCATGATGGCTATTATTCTCAAACTGTGTGTATGTGCTAACAGATTCACAATGTCAGCACTCTTTGTGGTTTGAGGTAACAAAATGCGGGTTCATTCTTTGCATTTTCTCCCTCAACCAAAGGAGTAATTTCTCCCCATTTCTGCCACTATTTTGTCTGAAGACTAGTTGACCTACAACATAAAAACTTGAATGTAGTATGAACTGTCTGTAGACTAGCACTTTCATGGTGCCGAACCAGAGGCAGTAACAATGACATAAGATTTAAGAGTAAAAGGTTAAAGCCACCTAGACACAAATATCACAGTGTGAGAGGAAAGCTGAGTTACTGACCTTAGACTTACCCTCTGACAGTGACTGCAATACACATTGCAAAGACTCCAGATCACACATCATCAGTCCCAAAGATGGTCTCTGCCATAAAAACAATCTGCAGAAGAACAGAAAAAATTGATAAACAGATAAGTGAAGGAGTAGAGGTTGGAAAGGGCTAACATAAGCACTTTTTTGGTTTAGATTGAGCTAAATTCATGTATAAAAGTAAATTCTAAATTAACTTTGAAAGAGATAGAACTGTTTCATACCATGTTACTAATTTAAGGGATAAATACTTTGGGGGATTGAAAAATTAGGAACAAACTTGAAGCAAAAGATGAAGTCTTATTAATCTCAAATAGCACAGCATAGCCATAGAGCAAATATTAAAATAGGGTGCTTCATATTACTTGCAGGAATGCTGGATATGCTTCTCCCATCTCTTATATCTGTAGCCCAGATATAAGCTATTTCCTCCACCAGGAGAAATCAAACTTTAAAGACAAATATTAACTCAACTATCTTGTGTTTCTGGGGGGGGAAAAAAGTTTTGATTAGCATAAGTGACATTTCAGAAGATGGATCAATTTCCATTCAAGTGGAGATGAAACAAATATAGAAATCTGATTCAGCAATGTAGTTAGATAACAGCTCACATGCTTAGCACTATATATGAGCTTAACCACTTTTCTGAAGCACAGCTCCAACATTAGAATAAATCTCCAACAAAACTCAAATCTCTGTCAGATGAGATCTACAAAAATATTATGCAAAATGGGACACAAGCTTGGACACTGCTCTATAAAACAGTGAATACTCAAACACACAAGTGGTTGGCACTTATCCAGTGGTTGTTAAACATGGCCCAGAAAACAGGCATTTTATTTTAATTTCCTGTTGGACAACTGACCACATAAGGAACAACACAATTATACATGGCATGGAATACCATTACATGTAGCTTCATGGTTAATAGTAGTTGGAAAAACTGCACAGAAAGTAAACCATAACCTTGGTGTAGGTGGTTTCTCTGCTACAGGCCAGCACTGAGTTAGGGTGGCAGAGCAGCACAGGGAAAGGGTGCATGATTGCTGTTTATCCTATACTGACCTCAAAGAAAATAAATAATGAAAAAAATAGCTTTTATTTTTTCCACTGCCACTACCTGCTGCTGCTTTTTTTTTTTTTTCCTTTCCCCCTCTTTCACAAGCAATATTTTACAAAGTTTTTTTCCAGTCCTTAATTTCCCATTGTGTGTGGGTCAAGTGATCTCTTCATCTTTCCATGTGCTTGATTTGAAAGACGGTCATCAGACTCTGCTCATTGCTCTTTCTCAATTGATGCTAGACTCTCAATAGCTCTAACTTTCTTATCCCAGTTTGACTTTGGAGACCCTTTCTTTAGATTATCCTCCAGGGCTAAATGAACTCTGCCAACCCTTTCAGGAGATCTGTTTTCCTTTTCCTCAGTTCACTGTTCTCTAGCATCGTCTCCCAAATCATCCACTGAAAATTCCTTCCCTCTAACCCTCTATACATGGGACAGACACTATTTTACTGTGCCTCAGGCCAGTGAATGGAACAAAATACCACATGTAAGTTAGGCCTACAGTGAATTTGTTACAGAGCAAGAGAACAAAAACCAGCAATGCTATGAGCAAACCACTGACAGTCTGGTACTGTCTCAGAAACTCATAGTCACAGAATCACAAAATGTTAGGGGTTGGAAGAGACCTTGAAAGATCATCTAGTCCAGCCCCCCTGCCAGAGCAGGATCACTTATAGCAGATCACACTAGAATGCGTCCAGGTGGGTTTTGAGTATCTGCAGAGAAGGAGACTCCACAACCCACCGTGGCAGCCTATTCCAGTGTTCCATCACTCTCACAGTGATTTTTTTTTTCCTCCATGTTTACATGGAACTTCCTATGCCTCAACTTTGTCATTGGGCATCACTGAGAAGAGCCTGACTCCATCCTCTTGGCACTCACCCTTTACATATTTATAAACATTGATAAGGTCACTCCTTAGTCTCCTCTTCTCCAAACTGAAGAGCCCCAGCTCCCTCAGTCTCTCCTTGTAAGGAAGATGTTCCTCTCCCATAATTTTTGTGACTCTGTGCTGGACTCTTTCAATAAGTTTCCTGTCCTTATTAAACTGAGGAGCCCTGAACTTGACACAGTATTCCAGATGCAGTCTCACCAGGGCAGAATAGAGGGGGAGGAGAGCATTCTTCAACCTACTAACTAGTCCTCTGGTAAGAGTTAGATTATTATAAAATATTAAGATGATTTTATTGTACTCAGTATCTTAATATGATTTCAAGGGGAAACTGTTCCTCTTCTCCTTGAACTAATCTAAGGCTGGACTAGATGATATTGAAGGTCTTTTCCAAATGAAGTATGATTCTGTGACTCTATAGAAATTATGTCCAAAATGTACCTCTTCATTCCCTCTCACAAAGCAATTTCCATTAAAAAGCCCTGCTTTAGTTTAAGCTAGCTTGAACATTACTGCTAAGCTGACTGCCATGATGCCTTGGCAAAGTTTATGAGCACACTCAATATACGCACCTTTCAAAAGATTCATTCCAGTTTGACTTCACATATAGAAAATAAAAGACACTGTGCTTTTTCTGGTGGCCATCCTCATATCAGAGATGTTCCTTGATATACTTGGATCTCAAATCTGAGGAACATCTTAGACTGCTGTGCAACATCTGCAGCAAGAGCCAACTTCAATGGCAATTGAGGAGGCTTAGCATGCCTAAAAATTAGGCCTCGTGTTTTTAAAAGCTATCAAACATTCTGTTGTTAAAATAACATCTCTTTTCTGTGTGGTAGAACAACAACAACAACAACAAAACCCCTGATCAATTTCTGCTGGCTCTGCAGTAACAACAATTGCTGTTGGAATCTGATTATGAAAACAGGCAAAAGATAACAAACTAATACTCTCCCCACAGCCAACACTGAGCTATGCATCTTCTACTACCGTTAGCAAAAACGTTTGTACCTCCTCTTACCTCCAATAATTTTCCAACACAGTTTAATGCAATAGCAAGTGAAGTGAGTTCATACTGGTAGTTTACATTGGGGCATGTAGATTGACTTTTAAACCTCTTTATTACATGGGAACAAGTTTTCTAACAGAGAGAAGGCATTAACAGCGAAGCCAAGGGCTGAACTGACAATAAAGGCTGAATTACTGTGTTTTTTAGCAAGTAACATGGAATGAGCAAATGGCACAACTGGTGTCACTCTAGTTTAACATGGAATGTGAACACTGACACATTAAAAATGTCAGAACTTGTATTCATTACATAATATCAATTTGCTGGGTGATGCCATATTTCAGAACCAGTATGTCTTACTCTGCATTGAATGAAAAATTAATAAAAATGTGCAAGTTGATAATAAAGGTCAGATCTGTTGTACTGCTATGAACACAGCAAAGTAATTTTGAAAGACTTCATCTTCATTCACCCTTGATATGCATGCTCAAACATACAATGTGGCAAGACCCGTAAAAGCAACAGTATCAAAAAGCATTGCCCAAATTAATTTTATGCTACCTAGCAGAACATAATCTTCCAAGCCAAGAAGACTCAGATACAAGTCATGACACACCTAGGCAAATAAAATATTAATGAAACAGCAGAAGAGTATTTGTCTCTTTCAGGCTCCAGGGTTTTTGGTACTAAATACATGACTGGATTTCTTACCGACAACTTTATGGACAGGAAAAACAAATGCAGGCCAGTAATGAAGGCTGTGATGAACAGGAATAGCATGGACAGATTTACACATGCTCCTGTTATAACTGCAGGGCTCTGCATCTAGGTGACAAGATTGTTTTTCAAATCTGCCCATGTGAGTAATTTCTTCTTAAAAGCAACTTGTTACTTCTCTCAAATTTAAGTGAGATTGGGTTGATTTCTTTAGACAGAGATTTGACATGCAAAGTGATGATCTTTAGGAGTCCCAGTGATCAAATACAGGGGGAAAAAAACATTGTATTTCTAGTTTGCCATAAGTAAAAATGAAACTCAGGGAGGACAAGTCACCGATTTCTTATGTAGCTTTTGTTTGAAATAGAGTAAGGAAATAATCTCATTTAAGAAAAACCTGTATGCTTCCAGAAGAGACCAATGAACATGACAGCTTTTCAGGTGGGAAATTTGGTAAGATTTCTAGTTTCAGTAAAAATTAATTATTACTTTGTTGCTTTGAGAACAATCTAGGAAAACAGCATTTGTATATGTTGCAGCAGTCTGGCTCTCCTACATTAAAAAAAAATAATTGTGTCTAACACAGTAGGAGAATTTCCATTATCAGTGAAGGATATTTCCCTGTTACTTGGACATTGTCACATTCTGAAATCCTCTGAACCACTGTAATGGAGGACCAAGTGCTTTTTTTTTATTATTTGCTATGTGGCAAACTTTTGCACTGATAAACTAACTTACCTATTTTCTTCAAGAATACCAGCTACCACTACAATGAAAAATCATACAATTGTCATAACAACATGATAATAATATAGTGGCCACTTTGAAGAGTGGTCTGAAGAGTATTTGCCAAACCTTTTGATCTGTAGTAATCAGAACAGAAGTGCCCAAAATCCAGAGATTAAAGGATTAGGCTTTAAGAAAGACTTGTGGTATTTCAAGAAAATGTGACTGATGCTCACCACTTATTTTTTACAGTGCTGATGAGATTTAGTGTTTAAGGTCCTTTCCTGTTCAGACATAAAAGCTGCTGTAATCAGAGTATTACTAGGGAAAACTACTCTGGTTGGGGATTCAATATGTTTAAGTTGTTGAGCGAAGGTTATTGTTTGGATTAGGTTAGGAAGGATGACACTGAAATAAGTAAGCCCCAATAGAGCAGCAAAGCAGAGAACAAAGAAAAATGTTTGCATTTTTAAATAGCAGCCTGGATAGCCTAAATATGCTGGTTGTAGCTCTATTAACAACAACAAAAAAATCCATCCAAAAAAAAGCAGACCAAACAAAAAAACCCCAAACAAACAAAAAACCAAACCAAACCAGAGTAGCCTAGAAACCAGGTGTTGCATATGTTTACACAACTACTAGAAACAGAAGAAACATTTCCACTGCACTGAAATCTGAATGAAAGTAACTCTGGAGACACTGGAGATGGAAATCAAGGTCAGCTCGCCCATCCCCCAAACACGTCGTCCCTCAAAATCTGTGTACTCTGTTTTCACACACCTCCCTGACTCCTGCCACACAAAACTCCACACAAGCAACTAACATCCATCAGGTCAGTCTGCTAGAAAACAAAACATGTGAGGTTGTACTAACGGTAAATTGGCTTAGGATATTTGTCAGTACTGTCTAAAGATTTTTTGCAGAGTACATATATCCAAACAGCCAGCAGCTTTGTCATAAGCAATACAAGGCTATTCATAATATTTGGTCATCTTTGTTATTTTAGGGAGCCATTAAGAGATGCATGAGAAAATATTAGGACACAAATACATTCCAGTATACACTCATGCCATTTCAAACACCATTGGATTATTATTACTGATCGGGGGAAAAACCCAACAGCTGTCTGGGGAATTCCCTTGATGTCAGGATTATTGATTTAATAGCTACACATTGTCTACATCCTACCACTCCACTAATGTCTGAAAATGCTGTACATGAGTTTACACTATTTTTTTCCTATTACTGCACAAAATCTATGCATTTTAGTATAGGTTTTTTTTGGGGTGTGAACATAAGATTAGCAGTTACTTCCACTCCCTGCAACAGGAATATTAAATAGCAACTATATCTTTTAAAGCAAAACCCAACATGAGTATTTAGAGCTAAAAAAAAAATAAATCTTGAGTTTTTGAGAAAGCTTTTAAGTATTAAATTTCACCTACAATTCATTCAAAAAGTCCACTCTTCTTCCTCCCTCCCCCTGAAAACTGTAATTAAAAAACCTAAGCATAAATTTGAGGCAGGAAAATTATCCAAATGTGAAGGGGCTGTAATTATTACAGCTGCTTAAGTTACAGTGATATGCTTTGGATCTAAGTTTGACATCCTCTCTGGTACATTTAGTATAAATAAACAAACAAACAACTGCCTGCTTGCATTAAATTCTTTGCCTTTATCTGTGAGTGCTCTAGTCAGACTGTCTCTGGTTTACTTCCTTACGACTGGGTTCAGCCTGTGTAGGCTGTGGTTTTTGTTCTGTGTGAAGCTCCCTGTGCATGCCCGGCTTGTGAAGCACGCTGGTAAGAGGCAATGTGAATGGCAGCTTGTGTCACGTGGACCATGAGATATGGCAGACCTATGCAGTAGGGGCAGCCCTGGTGTTAATGCAGGTCTCCTTTGAGTGTGGATTGGGTTGTTTTGTATTCTTATGCCTAAAAACATGGCATCCCTCTTTCCTAGGATGGAGGTACAACAGTCAACAGGAAGTCCTGGTAAAGACTTTTCCTTCTAGAAGTGAAATCAACAGGATATAGATATATATATACATATACATACATACATATATATATATATATATATATATATAAAAAACTTTAATTTAATTTAGCTCTACCACATACAAAAGAGAATATATTGCCCTTAAATGATTCTTGGCCCACAGATGGTAAGCATTTTTGCATATACATAATGGTATTTATTTGTTTAGCATGGGACTTATGAAAAATAAACCTTGAGCAAGGGTGTTTGTTTGGCCTGATATATTTGCAATGATTATTATGGAAGAAAATGTTGTCCTTAACCACTGTAGTGTCTCTGTTTCTGACAAGTAATGTGATACCGTGAAATCCTGTCCCTTCCTACAGTGTCCCTTCCTACAATTTTAGATCATTAGTAAGCATCATAACTTTTATAAGTGTGGAAAATTCTGCATAATTAATCTTTAGCACAACAAAAACGTGTCTAAAGGTGTAAAGATAATAGCATAATACAAAAATATTTTATATTTGTACTGGGGGAGGAAAGGGAAATCACAAAATTTGTGCCTGCAGAAGGAAGAGGGCCATAGGTAACAAATAATGCATGCATGTTGGTGTACACTAATCTTCAACTCAGCTATGCACTCCTTGCTATCCCTAGCCACTTCTACCAGCTATATTGATTGATCTGTTTTGCTCTGTGATCTAAATCCTCCTTCACTGGGATAGCAACGGTGGTGATGCAGTGAATCACTTAATTTGGAATCAAACATTTCTGTTAGAGCCATTTAATTCTAGCATCTGATAATCCTCAAAAACAAAGAACAATTGAAACACTTGGAAAAGAGAGTTTCCTGATAGGTTACTCTAATCATGGAGGTCCCAAACAATAGATCTGAAGTACAGCTCATTATAAACATCGATCTGTTTGAAATCTGCATCTAATCTGATGTATGCTTCATTTTAAAATGACAAAACCATCTTGATTTTACAGACATGATGTTTGAGTCAACTTTTAAAAAATGGATTAAATGGAAAATGAGAATCTGCCAATAAATAATGGTGACTAAATCTTTTACCATACCAATGCTATGCTTTCAAAAACCTTTTTTCTTTTGTTTCCCAGATAAATAACGGAGGTGAATTTTTCTATCTCATTACGTATCTTGCTGTTGGTTGTCATCTCTAATATAAGCCTATTCTCTGCCCAGTTACCAACTATGTATTAGAGAATTAACCACAACTGTTAAGGTCACACGTGGTCAACTTCAAAGCGATAAAACCTTAATGGAGTAACAGATCAAGGATGTACCAAAATCTCTTATTTCTGTTTTGTACATCTCTGGAGAAATACTTTCAAGTTCACTGAAAAATACTTTTCTATATTTGAAATAATATGAAAGGATTAGTATGTTTAAATAGTTTAATTCTACCTCCAGTTGTTACACTATTTCTATAAATCATGTGAAATAAATCAGGTAGTGGGTCTTAGAAAAAATGTGCAAATCTGCAACCCCAATATGTATTTGTTATTGTTCCCCAAGTGCTCTAAACACAAAGAACCTTGAATTGCTGTTTTTGTTAACATATTTCATCATTTATGACACAATAAATTACCCCTCTTTTGTTTATTAAGACTTATCTAAAAGCTGTCTAGGAAACCCATGGCTCTAATCTCTCTAATCTCAACCAGTGATTTTGTGGCCTCGGTATTTAACTAGCAGAGATTCTCTAGTTGATACTTTTGGCATTTTAAAAGTGTTATGATCTTACAGCTATATTGGACAAGAACTTTAAAAATGGTAAATTATTACTATGATGATATTTTAATTCTGCAAAAACAGTACTTTTTTTAGGGGGGAAAAAAATCAATAATGCTTTGGAAAGAGCATGTTTGTCCTTGTAGCTTACATCCTGCCAACCTTGTTTCCTCTCTCTAACTTCTCTCTCTTAAAAGAAAGGCCACCATTAACCTCTTGCTATTCTTATTAGTAAAAAAAGAAAACAAAACACCTTAAAATTATTGTAATCAGCTGACTTCTTGGCTGACAAATTCTCACAATGTCTAATTTTCCCCCCACAGGCTTACTCTTTTATGTCAGTATCTTTGTATCAACATTACTGTTAACGCATTTTCATTTTCTATATTGGTATTTCTATTTTTTGCCTTCCACTAAGCACGTTGGTCCTGTCTCTCATTTCACCTCCATTTATCCCATTACACTGCACATCTCAGTGCTCAAAGTTAATCTCCAAGCAATTCTTGTTTTGCAACTAATACTTCTGCAGAAATCCTTCAACTACACACAGACCTTCTACCTCCAGTCAGCTAAGCCCTTCCGATATCCCTTGTGCAAATCTCTTCATTAAAAACATACACAGCCCATGTAACTCGAGGTACAGAATTGCATTATTCTTGCAGCACAGATTACCAGCTACCTGTATGGGTGAGGACATTGGGGGTTTTGTCACATGGAAGGGCAGTATTTGTTAAGAAACTTGGGAAAGGAAACCAGAGTGAATGAGCGTGTGAGTGGGAGGATGAGGGATGAGAGAGGCAACAGGCTCGTGGGTGACTGGGAAAGAGAAATGCAGCAAAATCAAACATTGTGGGGGTGAGGGACAAAAATAATGGAGAGATTCAAACACATGGCAGAGGACAGGGCTAAAAACAGCCAACAATCACAGAAACTGGGAAGAGAAAACGCAGAGAGACGACAGCACAAAAGAGCAGTAAATTGGCTGGAACAGTTGCTGTAATGCTGTAAATGTGGATGCTTAATACACTGAAATAAAGGGAGGGTGGATTGGCAGTATGTAGCAGGGCAACAAGGCTTGAACAGAGGGGTAGTAATAAGTATTTAGTAAGTAATACACCCTCAGACCTTGTAATTTCTCCCTCACCTATGTCCATGGCAGGCCAGTGCCATGCCAGGAGCCGGCTGATGCCTGGTCATGAGTCTTCTCCCCATGCCCTGGGTCTGCAGTTGCTGCCACAGGGGTCCTGACATGGCGTCACCCTGTCACCGAACTGTACCATGGCAAAAGGAACAAAGTGTTTCAGCTTTCCACGGCCTGGCAGCAAGGGATGAAACGGGACTGCCATTGTCCCTGCTCTCTGTAACCATCAGCGTCAGGAGGAGCCACGGCCAGAGCCACAGGCCGCGGTGGGAAGGAAAACACGCCGTGAAGGGCAGGAGGCAGAGCCGCTACCTCTGCGGCGGCGGGCGGTTGCCCTGGCGAAGCAGACGCCACGCAGCAGCCTCCACTCAGCACCCTGCGCGCCAACAAAATGGCGGCGGGCGGCGGCGACGGGGGACGGCGGGGCGGGAGGCTAGCCGGGGTAAGGCGGTGTGAAGGGATGCGGGCGAAGGTGGCTATGCCGTGTTCGTCCCGCATACTAACTCGTCCTCGCTGCAGATGCCGAGATTGCCTGGCGCCCTCCTGCCTTCCGCGGGGACCAGCGTGGTGAGCGGCGACTTGCTGGCCAAGGAGGCGGAGTACAAGTAAGGAGCGGCCGGGGGCGGCGGCCAGGGCCTGTCACCACAGTCTCGTCCCGCTCGCTCCTGGCTGTCCCGGCAAAGTTTACGGTTAACCTGCTGTATTGGAGCGCCTCAGCTAGTGTCCACAGACCGTACCAAGGGGAGCACCGAAAGCGATGTTTACCTCTTCTCCTGCCCCTGCTTTACGCAGGGGCCTCGGGGCAGGCTGCATGCTGCCTTAGGCTTCGCTTTGGTCCGGCAGCAGTGGACGTGAGGTTTTTCTGCGTTTAAACAAGAAACTTTTTAAAAGTACGAATATATTAGTGCTTAAGGCTTTTATAGATATATATATATGTATAAAGGGGGCATAAAAGATCTAACGCTTGTGACAAACATTAAAGCACATTTAAAGCACTTGCTGTTACCTGTCAGTTCTTGGCCCCTGTGAATGGTGAGGATGTACGAGGATCCGTGTCTCAGATAATTGTTCATGCTGCACGAAAAGCTGTAACGTGAAGAATGCAAGAACACAAGCTTATTTTAACCGTATGTATATACAGTGCCGCATTTTAGCTATGTGACCAAGTAATGTCATTGTAAATGTTTCTTTTCCCAACCCATGCTGCTAGGTACACCTAAGGTAAGGACTGCACTAAAACCAGAAAGTATTGAAGAAATAGACATAAAATGTGTATTAAGAAATGCCATGGCCAAAAACAGGGACACTGTTTACCTCTCAGAATTACAGTTTTAGTCTTAACCCTTGAACGAGTGTAGATGTTTTGTTACAATTTACTTGACAGAACTCAAATTGTTGAAATGTAACTTTGTTAATACCCTGAACTATATCTTGATGTTCCTTTGTAGGAATTAAAATTTCACTTAGTTCAGGCAAGAGATCCTGTCATGCTTACATTTATTTCTTTTAAATCTTTCAAAGCTTAGTGACAAGCATTCTTACTCTTTCAGGCGAATGAATGAAGAATTGGAAGCAAAAACAGAAGAACTGGTGCGTCAGGCTGAAGAAGTAATGGTGAGTAGGTTATGCATACTGTTACATAATTCAGCCTTGATCCACAAGCCCACAGGGTCAGGTTTCAAAAGTAAAGTATTTTGTTTTCAAATGCAAACTAAACATTTGATTAGTCTCCCACCCCCAAATTGTAAATTTTCAAACTTGTAAAATCCTACTAAAAACAAATCCAAAAGTAGTTTTTGCAGAAGTTTTTCATGTTGGTACATGTTTACACAGACGTGTGGAGCGCTTGTGCAGATACGTACATAAAAGCGCATAAAAATCTTTAGTTACGCGTCTGTAGATAGTTTTATGTCTTAAATACAAAAAAAAATGTTGAAAACCAGATTTTGAAATTACATAGTTAGCAAGAAGACAGATTTCTTAGGAAATTTGCAAATGTATTGTCAGTATTACCTTTTGATGTCGATGTGGCTGCGTACCACCTAGGCTCAAGTTTTCGTCCAGAAATTGGAAGGGAACAGAGGAGGTATGCATTATACCCAAAATAGCTTGGAGAAGGTGTTCTACATATTAGATATATGAATTGTAAACATACTCAAATAAATAAGGCTTGTAAAACAATTAATTGCCACTTCTAGAAAACAATACTGTTGAAACTTCATTTTTATGTCCTGTGCAAACATGTCCTTCTCTTGAGCTGTAACAGGCTGAGGCTAGCGGCTTGTCATTTGAAAAGAAGCAGATGGAGCAGCCAAAATTGCATTCAGTCTTTTTCCTTTAAAAAACAGTAACAACAAAACCACTTTTTCTTCTTCTCTAAATACAGAAGATCAAATATTCTTAGGACAATTGATTTACCACATGGCACTGTTGGGCATACATTTAACAACCAAAGAAAAACAGTCATAGGTGTGAAAAAAAAACCCAAAAAACAAATCAAACACCAAAACACCAAACAGGACAAGTGGATTTTTTTCTGGATTATGCTTTCTAACTGTAATTTAGCAACATGGAAGCTATCTGAACATTCAGACTGAATTGTTCTCTAAAGTACATGCAACATGTCGATGTCCAATTCTGGTCACACTGGATGAATACATACTTCTTTTTAAGGCTTATTGTGCAATATGGAAAACTGAAAAATTGTTCCACATGCTGTGCATTTGCTGCTTCTGTATTTCAGAGAAAAAGGATGATGTGAAATTAGGCAAAAGTTTTTTGAACAAAACTTTTCTGTTGTGGAGCAGAAATAAATGTTTGGGGCAATGGCATTTTAATTTTTATCCATCCTTTCCTGTGTTTGAGAAGTCCTTTTCCATAGTACACCGTGGTTTCCATTCTTTTTCATAGCAGAATATCATTGCTGTGATCTGTGATGTACAAAATAATTCATCTGTAATAGATTATATTCCCCCAAAATTTATTACCTTTTTTTTTTCTTTTAATAAAGAAAGGCCAACAGGGACTATTATCTAGACCAGTTTCAGTACAGACTAAGTCACATGAAGACAACAGAGAGAGGTATGTGTTTTACAAGTGCTTCATGTAATTTGCACACTTCACTTGTGCCCTAGTCACTTTCCTGTTTACCTATCTTTACTGTACTGGTGGAATATAATGTGTTTTTTTTTCTATTGTTTAAAACAACTGATACTAAGTAAGTGTTGCTCCTTGTTATTTCAAGCAATTTGGCTGAACTGTTCTACCTAGGATGCTAAGTAGTGCTGACATCTGTTAAAAAGCAGGGTAAGGCAACAGGCTGCTTTGCAGTACCAAGTTGTAGACACTCAGCAGTAGAATAAAATAACCTTTATTAGAATAAACCAAACCAGGTTGGAAGAGACCTTCAAGATCATCGTGTCCAACCCATCAACCAATCCAACCCACCCAAACAGCTAAACAGCTGTTTACAGATGGGTTTTAAACAGTTCAACCGACAAAACTAATAAATAGGTACTGGTTTATATTTAAGATGGCCTAAATGTTCCTAGGACAGGAAGGGCATGATAAAATAAAATCAACAATGCAACCCAAACCCGGTTCTAAGACAAACAAACATGCAGCTGCCACCTTCTGGAACTTAGCTATCATTACAGTTTGGAGGCCAACATATCTTTGTCTTGCATGAGCGTGCATAAAATTGAGGGCTTTGGCCTGTGTGTTCAAATCCGTTAGCTCTGGAGTGGATACATGGCTGTATTGCTGTATTTACTTAGTTGTCAGGAGCATTATTATTTACTTCTGAGACAGAAGCAAAAGTTTGCTACTATGCTTAAAAGTATTCCTGAGCTATTTTAAATTGTCTGTCTTACAGAGGGGGGGAAAATAAGAAGCACCACGTGTTATCAGTGTAATCATGTTTTGTGAACAAATTCTGGCTATTGCTTTAGTTTTATATTCTGTCAGATGGATTTTGAAGAGTGGACAGAAAATTTTAAAGAACTTCAAACTGGAGTTGAGTTACAGGGCTGTTTTAGGAAGTAATGTGAGCAGAGGATTCAGCCCCACAACTTCGATGGTATACGTTTGAAATACAGAGGAGTGCTGGAAGAATTAAAAAAAGCCCACCTTGGCAGTTAGCATGTCAGATCTACCAATTACCTACATAAATTAAAATACTCTGAAAAAAACCCCAGTTTATGTTGTGGTCAACATTTATATGAGAGAAGAATGGAAATCCCATGCTATAGTGAAAAAAAAAATTAGAAAAGCATGCTAGGAATTGGGCACACTGATTATCCATGAGTGAACACGGAGCAATTCAATTAGATTAGTTCCAAGTATTTAATATTTAATTACTTTTTTTTCTTTCTTTCAAAGTTGTGCCAGCATATAGAGCATAAATCTAAAGGAAACACTTGAGATATGTTTTTAAATACCCATGTGAAATTTCCAGTGACTCCTTTAAGGAGAATGAACACTAAAACAACTGGAAATAAGAGGAGAAATTGAACCAAAGAAAGATGTGGGGTGGGAGGGAAGGAAAGACAGGCTAAAAGGGAAGGATCAGTATGCAAAGTAAAAACCCCACAAAACTAGCAACGACACACAAAATGCCCCAACCCCCAAAACAAAAGCAAAAAAAACATTTATGAGCCACTCTCCAAGTCAGTATATTTCAAAAAAAGTTGTAGTGGATTTTTTATTAGCATAATTTGTGCAGAGAAACTTGAATTACATAGAGACAAAGCAGCTCCAGTGACACCACACTGAAATCAGCATTTGTTTACACTCTCACTCTGGAGAGCATTGCCAGGCCAACGGCGATGGGAACTGCACGCGCATGGGCAAGCACGCTATAGGCTTTGAATAGGATTAGCAGACACAAAGGGTTTGCTCATGCACATACATCTCCTCTTTACATGCAGAGATGAAATTGTGAAACATTAGCTTCTGTTTCAGTGTTGCCATAGTACTCTAGCTACTTATTTGTATAGCTTTTCACTTGCCACACAATTATAGAACTGTATGATAAAGTTTTTAAAATGGGTTATAACGTATGGGAAGGGGGGGGGGAAAGGTTAAACCAATTTGAGGAATTTAGTGAACAATGAGGGTGGTTTGGTGGTTTTGTGCCTTTTTTTATTTGTTTTGATTTGAAAAGAGACAACAAATATAGTAGGAACAAATTAGTCTACTGATGAAAAGAACATTCTTGTTTTATTAATTATAGTGCTGTATTTTCATATTTTCCAGAATAGCACATAACTGCTATTTCTGTGGCAGCAACTACTCACCTTCTTCATGCTCCTAGAGCTAGCCAATAGGAAGGAAGCATGAGGAAAATAGGGTAAATAGACAAAACATAATCATCCTATTCTGGAAGTCTGTTGCCAACCACATGCAGATGATTCCTCCTGGTTTTTGGTTTTGTTTTGGGATTAATGAAATATGGAGCTTTGTGCAGATAATTCTTGTTGATGAATGGATGTCTGTGAAATTTGTAAAGGCTGCATCCAGACATTTGCTCAAATCAGACAGACAAAAATACTGAGGTGACCTTGATGTGCCTGAAATTTAAATTTTATTCCAAATCTTTTGTGAAGCAGAATTTTAATTGAAGTAAAACAGTATAAAGGGTAGTAAACAGTGACCTTTCAGGGTGGTGACACAGATTCACATAACTCATTCTGAAAGCAAAATAGTTACAAGAAACAACCTACACAGTGCATGCTAAAACTTTCTGCTTGTTTCCAGCAGATGTTAGTAAGAATCATTGAAGTTTGGTCACTAGGAAGCATGGTTTTCAGCCAGACATGCAAGCTGCTTTTCTTATTACTGGTGTGGGGTTTTACTGTTGTTTTGTTTTGTGGGGTTTTTTAATCTGTAAAATGGATACAATATTTATCCTGTGTTTCAGAGAAAATTATGTGAGGCTTAATTTATACATTGCTCCCACCTCATATTCACTCAGTAGCCCCTGCCAATTGACTTGACAACAGTCAGTCTGAACATACAATTCCATTCCCTCTTAGGGTACAGAGGACACTGGTTTACGTCTTCATTTTCTTTGTATTAATTCAGGGATTTGTATGTCAAGCGCATTAAGCACTGAGCTGTTGGTGATCTTTGGTAATGGATTGTCAATCTCTGTGGTTGAAGCTGATAACACCCTGCACACTGGCTAAGTACTTGCTGATACAAAGAATCATTGATCTCATAAATGAGTAGTTGCAGCAATCACCTGAATTGCACAAGATGAGATTCAGATTCTAGTAATTAATAAACTGCTGTATTGGGTACCTTGGACTCACCAGGTGGTTTAGATAGGAAATAAGGTAAAAACCTAAGGATGGAGAATGAGACTGAATTTGTGATTGAACTCAGTATATGTTCCTACCTTAGCTATATTGTTTATTCTAGACATAGAAAGTGCTATGCTCCTGATTCTGACAGGGAAGATTATTTTGTTACACATATTCAGTGATTTATTTTTTTTTCCCCCCAGAGATCCACTCTGTCCTGAAGTTTTGTCTCTTAGACACTCACATGCCAAGGTATCAAAGTCAAAACCACCCTGGTTAATTTCTCTTCCAGTAGAATTTCGATATCTTACTTCTGGTCTTAAGGCTGTGCCACAGTTGGGGCTTACATTGGTGAAAGTCAGAAGGAAACAATGTTCAAAGCAGTGCTAGAGGAGCCATGCCATTGCTGGTTGAGCAGACTTACATCACATTTTGGTTTGTGCTCTAAAAACACTATTGTCCCTCCCCAGCAGTAAACACTAAAAGCAGTGCTACTTCTAGATGTACTAATAAACAGTCAAAATAATTGAATAGGGGAAAGGAAATGTAATGGGAAAAGGAGATTGATAGTAGGAATAAAATCAATAGTCTATAATTACAATTACGTTAAATTTTTAGAAGGTGAGATAGAGCTTCCAAAAATACTTTTTTCAGTTATTTATCAGAATTTATCAGCATAAGACCCCCACATTTTTTAATAATATTTATTTATGTGAAAGCAACAAAAATATTGTTAGATCTTACTTCTTCAGGGAATATGTAAGATTAAAATAATGCATACAAATTGCTTGGTTTTGAACATATGATAAAGATTTTCCAAATAAATGGACTTTGTTGACAGTCCAGTAGTTAATATCTTGATAATAGCTGAGAGCCTTTCATATGTATTAATTAATTACATAAAAATCCCCATAAGGAAATGACAAGTGGATGTATTATAGTATGGGCATACAGACATGAAAGTAGCAACATACGTGCAGATGAAAACTAAAAGTTGTGCTTTTGAAAGTTTGAAAGGCGTACTGTGAAAAGGATCCTTGAGTCTGAATATATGAACAAGATAAAGACCAAAAGGGGGATGGGGGTGGGAAAAGTAATGCCTAACTAATTTTTTTTCAAAATCATTGCTTTCTGAAAAAAAATTATAGCTAGCAAACAAGAAGAAAGGTGGTTCCATGCCCATGACTGAAAACAGACCATACTCTGGAAGTAAGGGAAAAAGAACAACCTCAAGGTATATTATACACATCTCTTTTTCTTAGTAATAAAGTATTTTAGTTGTGGGGTTTTTTTGGCCATCCAGTTATTTTTATCCATGTATGCTTCTACAGTTACATACAGTTGTATAAATAAATGTATCAACCTTTTTATCCTTCTCTGTCTACTCTTTTTGTAATTTTTCTAAAATGATAAATTTAAATGTAGCATTTATTTTATTTTTTTATAGTTCAAAAATAAGAAACTTGGAAGTGCAAGGTGCTGACAGTGTTGCGGTCCTGGAGGATTGCACGGATTTTTCTTTAGCAAGAGCAATACAGAAAACTGAAGAAAAACTGAGGAAAGGAGGCTTACCAGATTGTCTGGATGAAGACATTCCATGTGTTGGAAATGAAGTTGAAACAGGTAGGTTTCTGCCCATGGTAAAGCATTTTTACTCTTCCTGACTGTTAGATATGGATTCATCTGGGGGAAAAACAGAAAAGAGAGTCTTTAGAAATGACATGGAAAGATTTTAAAGCCCTTAACTTAAAGGAAGATGAAGGGAAGGTTTTTCTTCTTTAGGTAGTCCTAGAAAGAAGATCAGGTCACATGAATAATCATGGGGGAAAGTAAATTTTTATTTTGATTTCCACCTTTGTAAGATGATGTTTGGGTGGTTACATGTGTTGAATATGTGCATAACATTTGAGCCCTTTCACTGGGGAAACAGAAATACATGATACAAAGCTTGTGTGTTCAAAAAGAGGAGCTTCAGTCCTTCACATAGATTCTGCCTTTAGAGGAAACAGCCTTTTGTCAGATCAGTGCTATGGATCTTAGTAAATGGCTTAAATGAAGTAATGTTTTGTCTGCAGTGCTTGAATAAGAGCTCTCCAAGTAATTTCCAAATCAAAATGGTGTGTGTGTTTGTCCTAGAAGGGGGATTGCAGCATTTGCCAGTGAAGCTAAAGGCATGATTGCACATACATCTTTCTGGCTCTGGTATGGCGAAAGTGATTTTATGTATGCTAAAGCAAGCATTAATTCAGAGATTCACTGCAGTAGTACAAAATGCCCAAACTCTTCTTCAAAGGTAACAGCTTGATGCCATCAAGCATGCCAACACAGAAGTAGCTTGATTTCTAATATCATGTAATTCTGTGTACATCTTCTGTTGATACATGTTGCAGAACAGATCCTCAGATACTTTTCTTATTTGGTGTAAACTTTCAGTGCTGTCCAAAGAAATTTCTTTATAGATCAGTTTTTCATTCACATAACGTTTAATTTACTTAGTAAATGCCAAATCACAATATGTTTTATGAAGAAAATCAAACATCTGGAACTTGTATAAAAGAGCTTTAAACTTGATGGCTTCAATATGGTCTCAGTGTTGGGATAGCCACTAGTTACCAGAATCTAGGAAAGCCAGTCTGCATCTTATTTTTTGGTAGTGTTTTCCTAAATGCTACTGAGTATTTGCCCCTGCAGAGTTACAACTTAAGCTGCAGTTGACAGTTGATAAAGGAATGTGGGTGAAATTAAAAGAGTTCTTGTTACAGCAAATGAACACATGCACCCATCCAGCATCATCTTGTTCAGCTCCAGATACTCCTCCTCCACTTTATTCTTTTTCTCTTGTACCTATTGTGAATAATAGTTATTCCTGTCTTGTTCAACTTGATCCTCATACATTCCCATGCTTCATGTGTCTCTGGGAGTTCAGGAGAAGTTCCTTGTGAATGATTTGGGGAAAGGGTGGGGAACAGGGAGTAAAAGAACATACTGTTCACTTGCAGCTGGTTTTGTCATGGCAGTAATACATTTTCTCTCAGCCCAAGAGTAATAAAATACTTTGTTTGGAAAAAAACTTCTGATTAAATGGATTTGATTCTAAACTATCAATTAAATAATGTTATCAGTGTACTTTAGAAAGCATAGACTGCTGTGTGGGAGGGGTATTTACCTGTTAGGAGGGTTTTGCCATTTACATTTAATTCCTTGTTAGCAGTTTCAAATTACTTTGGGTGTAACTGCACAAATCACAGCTACAGATTGATTGCAATGTAGGTGTACCCTGCAATACAGTTTTCTTGACTTCAGTCTCAAGGAATGCTCTAATGTATCATGTTGTGATGAGAGTTTTGAGAATTGTAAATCTTTTACATTTTAAAGATGTCAAATTCAGTCATTAAAGGGAAAAATCTATACAAAGCTTTGCTCTAAGAGTGGGAAATGTGCAACATTTAGTTCGACATCTGAAGTTTTGTTTGCCTATTTTTAATAGCTACAAATACTGTAGTGTGTTTGAAAAACAAGACAAAAGTTCTTCCATCAGCTTTTTGTCTGCATGGAATAATGAGTACTTGTGGATATTAAATGTAACTTTTTATGTTCACAGAAACTCAAATCAGATTTCTGAAGGCAAAGTTACGTGTTATGCAGGAAGAGCTGGATAGTGTAGTGTGTGAATACAGGAAAAAGGTAAGAGGTGAGCTTTCTTACCTGTAGAAATGGACTAGGTTCCTGTTTAACAAATAATCACATCAGAATTTCTTCAGTTTCTTCAAATATTAAGAGCTAAAGTTTGTTTTTATTTCCTGAGAATTTCGAGTCAAGGATCATAGTTTCTGTATAAACATGATCTTGGGCTAAAAGCTTGTGAAACATACTTCATGAAAAGGAATTTGAGGTGAGATGAGGAAGAACCACTAAGAATAAACACGTGTCCCAGCTGTAGGGACACTGGGGTGCTGCCCTGTTCTTTGCTGCTGGGGAGAGCATGTTAGCAGAGCCCGAGGAACAGAGGAAGGATACAATAGCCATCAAATACAGACTTTGGATTATAGAGAGGAGTGGTGCCCAAAGCTGGGTGATGAGAGGAGAGGGATATTTAGGGCAGCATGAGAAATAAGTAAGTATGAGAAATTTTGGGTGTTTTTGGTGTAGAAACAGCAGATCTGTGATCCATTTTCAGTGGAGTATTGTAATCAAAAGATTCTCAAGGCTACCTTTGAAGCAGAGAACTGTATTTGGAATTCTGTATTTAGGCAGATCAAACTGAAGTTGAGGCGTTCTGAAGCTGCACTAAAACTTTTCCTGTTAGAGTGTACTACAAGTGAGTTTTATCTGGCAGTGTGTTTTCAGCTGACGCTCAAACATCTCTTCTGTAAAACCTCAAATTTGTTTGTGTCTTTCTGCCAGAAGATCACCTCTTTTTCACATGTGAAATCAAGCAAGGCTTTTAAACTAACTTTCCACTTTACACAATTAGATTATTTTTAGTTGTGGTCTTACCTTCAGAACGCTTTTTAACCCACCTATTCCCCAGGCCAAAATGTGATGATGATATTCAAAACACATGTCAAGCTTTTAATTTAGAGCTAAGGAGCTGGAGATTTTTTTATTTTTGATAGGTACCTGGAGAAAAACTTTAGAGGAAATTAGATTTTAATATTTTTTACCTGTACTTCAGATGCTTCTGGATTTCAATGTTTTTATACTACAATCAATACAAAGTTGTTGCATTAGGTTTTAAAGATCTTTTTCATTTTCAAGTCAAATATAATTTTGTCAGTAACTACAGGCCTTTATCATTCAATGTCAAAAATACTACAGGATTCAGTTACTCTAGCAGATACCAGAAGACAACCTTGTACCTATTCTTATCCCACTCCTATAGCGCTCCAAAATATCCAGAGGTATCATTTTGGATAATAATTTCTCTGAACTTTATTACATTCAGAAGCTCAGAAGAATGTCAAATTGGCAAAGCCTTGAGACTGATTCTGGGTATTTTTCCAATTCACAGTCCAGTTATTATTAGGAAGCATTAAGTATGTTTTAATTATAAAGAAGTCAAGTTTGAGGTGTGTATAATCACGTGAAACTGAAGAGTAAAGCTCATATTTCCCAGGTGGGAACTATATATTCCTGGGGACTATGAGGACAGGAGAGAAAGACTTACTTTCATAGGAACTCCACTTCTGTGTATGGCTTGATTTCTTTTTCTTAAGGAAATGAAGGGTATAATGGATCTCTCAAATAGTCTACGTTAGTATTCACTTAGAATGCTTAAAAGGTTATAAAAGAAAAAAGCCTTGAAATGATAATGTTCAATGTGGGATGTAATTGCCAGTAGGTCATGAATCTAATACAGGATTCATTTGATGCTAAGAGAATCTTAAATTTGAACACTTGATGTATCTCAGATCATTAGCTTGCTTTTAAGTCAAAACCAGAGAATCTTTCAGAACGTAATGTATTGGTTTATTGCTGATTCTATTCTGTTCTTTTTCTCAGAATTTTTCCTAATGTCTGCATTTAGCTATTCTGTGACATTTTGGTGAATAACAGTGGCACACAGATATTCTCATATTATTCTGTAGCATTCTGATAGTTCTCAAAACCTTTGACTTGTGAGAAATTAAATGTATTATATACTGCTACAAGATAGTTCCAAGTAAAAGACTACAGGAAATGAAATTAAAAAGTGTTACTGGTTTTTGAAGTATTGTGCTGATAAATTGGTATTTGGATTTTCTTTGTTTGCCTCCTTTAATTTTACCTCCTTTCATTTACAAAACATTACTATTTCATTATCCTTCTGCTTCCTTGCAAAAATGTATTTTTTTTTAATGCTAATTGCTGTCAAACAGGATGATGAAAATAAAAAGTTAAAATCTCGGCTGAAAGATACTGAGGAAGAAAACGCCAGACTGCAGCGAGCCATCAGTATGCAGCATGCTCAGAGTGAAAAGTACAAAATTTTGTCACAAGAAGCTAACAAAAAAGGTGAAGGGTTAAAACAAGAGGTCTTTGCACTGGAAAAGGTATTGCAGATACTAGTCTCATTCTTCTCAAAAAAGGGGAAAAACCTGCATCAAATCGCCCTTGGTGATTTGATAGTTTGTATCCAGTGATCCCATTAGTGTTTCAATCTCTGATAACAGTTTTAACAAGTGTGGCTTTAAATACTCCAATCACTTCTTTAAAGGGAGAAGTGATATATTATGCTAATCACCTTTCTTCTGCTTCTACAGTCGTATATTTGTGTATTTTAAAATTAAATTCTTGTATATAAGACCCAAAAGAGACAAAACAACCTTGTCAGGAACTGCTGCCACGTTCACAAAGGAATCTTGAAAAATAATGATAAATACAATTGTTAAAAATTATTCTTGGTAATTATTAGTCCTGGCTACTGTAAACTGTGGAGCCTGGTGAACATTTTGGGGGAAAAAAAGCCACAAAAAAACCCAAACCCACCTGCATCTTACATTAGTATCTTCTGCAGGTAGAGGAAAGGCTGTGTCTTTCCTCATGAAAATGGACTGTTTGAAAACCAGCCACTCCAACTTGGATGAATCAGAATCAACCTGGCTCCTCCTGTAGGCCACATATGCAAAACTGTGTATGTGTCTAGTTGTAGCAGATGGCCTGCACACACAGCTTTGTTTGTTTAGAACTTAATGTAAAAGCAGCATGTGCTTTTCCTTTAATTAGAGCTAGAGATAGTCACTTCAAGATCACGTAATAGAAGTATTTGTGTGTCACATGTAACCAAAAAATGTTTCACTTAAGTTGGGGAATACAGAATGCAAAAAGCAGCCCAATCAAGTCCCATTATACTTCAATTGAATGATACTATGCATTTGTATAGGTATGCTTTCATCTTAATGTTATGTACTTCTGGCATTTGAAAACCAAAATGTTTTTGTGGCTTTTTTGTGCAGGTACTTGAAAGGTTTAAGTTCCCTTAATAGAGTACCCTGACTGTTGTTTCTGACAGGAAAAAATATTCAGTGGTAGTACTCATACTGCTCCTTAGCTAGCAGGAAACAGGGCTATGAGATTTACAAAGTCATTTAGTCCTTTCTCTTAAACCAAGACAGGAACATGGATTATAATCTGGATGTGAGTTTAACTTGTACTCAAAGCTTTTGGTGATGGCAGTTTCCATAATTTCCTTGGACAGTCTTGGCTGGTTCTTGTACACAGAGTTGGAAAGTTTAACCTGATAATTAGATGTCTGTTGTGGAAAAAAAGGCTTATTGACTTCTGGATATGGTGCAACTACCATATACAAAGTATGGATGCTTTCCTCACTTGTCTTTGCTCTGGATTTGCTGTTTTAGGTTGCTTTAATCATTCCTAATAGGCAAACATGGGCTTAAACTTATACTGCTCTACCACTAAACTCCAAAGACTCCTACAGCCAGTCTAGAGAATGGTTTCTGTATAGCTGAGCTAGCACAAATATAACCTCTAATTTTGGGGCTTTTGTTGCTTTTTTGGTGATTTCTATTGCAACATAAATGATGGAAGACTTAAGTAATGATAAATGTTTTCACAAGCTTCCTTAGATTATCAACAGTTTATGCAATTTCACATATATTTTTAATGTGTCTAGGCAAAGATTCTCATGTAGTTTTGTAATTTATCTGAAATGTGGTAATTAGTTCATTACTATATTTAATTATTTGGTCTCTGTGACCATTTCTGCTGGAGCACCCACCTCAGGCAGCAGCCAAATTCTGATTCTCCCCAAAACTTCCTATTGTTCCCATTATTCCTCTTTTTATCCATCTGGTTGATCTAAAAAATAATAGCACCTCTCCTGTTGTCTTTCTCCACCCTTCTACAAGAACCAACCTTCCTCTGTGTTCTTCTCACTTGTTAATTCAGTCAAGCTTTACGTTAGGCAAACATTCTCTCTCAAATGTTTTTTGGGGTGGACAGGTGTTGCTGAGCTTTCTAAAGATAGAAGTGCTGTGTATGCTTGCTACTGAGAGGGAAGAAAGCCTGCAGGGAGGGTTACTCTTGGAGCTCTCTAATATCACACCCCCTACTGATACTCAAGTGCTTCAGCTATGTCAGAACAGTGGAGAAAATCCAGAGATTGACATAAGATGCAGTTTTAGAACACAGCAGTTTCAATCCCCCCACCTTAGAGAGACATTATATGAGAAAATCAATACAGCTTTTACCTGAAGTGCTGAAGAATTGGCAGAATCCTTGTCTATTTACAAAATAAAATGCTTATTTCTGGCACTTTTAAGATGACAAACTTGAATATAATTAACAACATACCATCAATGGATGACTTGCAAAAAAATCCTTGATAAAGGTACTATCTATGACAGTCAATGTCAAAAATCCCTACAAGAATTATTAGAATTCTTTCAGTAAATCATATGATTAGCTGATACAGCATCTGCACTGCATGTAGACGGGTTTTTTTGGTCATTAAGTGCTCAAAAGGCTATATTCCAAAGCTTTTTATATTAATGCAGAATAAAATGCATAACACAAAAGATTGAGTTGACTCTATTCACAGCTCCATCATTCTGATACAAGACAAAAAGGTTTGCATGCTGTGCAGCTTGTTTTCTTTGGAAGCGTGGGGGCACTTCCCAGCAAATGAATTTGTGGTCCCTGATGATGCACTTGCAAGTGATCCAAAGAGGGCTCTGCTACCTACTAGCCAGGCTTTTACTCATCTTTTTGTGTTCAATCAGATGGACAGGTTAGAATAGAATAGAATAGACCAAACCAGGTTGGAAGAGACCTTCAAGATCATCGTGTCCAACCTATCACCCAACACCACCTAATCAACTAACCCATGTAACCAAGCACCCTGTCAAGTCTCCTCCTGAACACCTCCAGTGACGGCAACTCCACCACCTCCCTGGGCAGTCCATTCCAATGGGCAATCACTCTCTCTGTGTAAAACTTCCTCCTGACCTCCAGCCTGAACTTCAGAATGCAGATGTTGAAGCAACATCTGTTTTTGTAAAGTCTTGGAGGAGACACATTCACCAACAGAATTTTTGAGGATTAGTTAGATGCATTTTGTTCTCTTGTTTTCTTCATCCATTTTGGAGAAGATTCAAAGCTGCTCAGAAATACCTGTCCCTATCATAACTATTATAACAACTTTGCTGCATACACCTGTAAATTAGTAGGTACTTACTTCTTGGATAAGTGATGTAGAAATCATAAGCAACCACCATGAGAGCTGGTGTGGAATTGAGAAAACAGAAAAATTACTCAGAAGTATGGCAATCTAAAGGTAAAAAACAAGGGTTAGCAAATTCCATGGCTGTCCTGATTTGGTTAAAAGAACCTTTGCATCCCCTTTAGTAAAATTTTGATAGTGTTTTTTATTTTTTTAAAAAGAAGTCTGTTTCTTTGACACAAATGACAATGCCAGAATTGTTTATTTCTTCCTCTTTTATCAATACTCCCTGACCTTTAAGCACATTATTCTATTCCTCAGCTTGGTCTCCTTTTCTCATTTCCTCACTTTCAGCACTAGGAAATACTATCAACAGAGATACTATCAACAGAAATACTATCCCTAAGCACCTGAACAACTGTTTTCTGCCAGATGAAATAGTTGCTACCCTCAGCCATCTTCAGTAGGCCATTTTAACTTTTGTTGGTAATTGCATGTAGTAAAAGAGCAGGTAGGAAGGAGGAGCTGGGAATACTTACCACTGTGCCAAAATCTGGCCCAGGTGGACACAACAACGGTTCTTTTTGTTTTTCTGACTGAACATACAAGGTTTTCAGTCAATCCTGTGGTCTTACATGATCAGCTTCATAATTATTGTGAGAAGCCTTTAAAACAAAATTAGACAGATCCCTTTTCAAGATCTCAAAGGAGAAGTGGTGTTTGAATAGTGAAATTATCTTTGAGACAGATTCTACCTGCAGGCCAAAGCAGCCCATGGACTCTTCAGTTTGCAAGGGTAAGCTTTACTGTAAATGTGTTGTCTATATGGGATTATTAAAGAATAAATGATCATAATGTCTGGGTTTATCTTTTGCTTCTTAAATAGGAAATGGAGAATCTAAAGCGTGTACAAAAGCAGGCCACAACCTGTCAGAATGCAACAGAGGTTCGCTTAAACAGGGCTCTGGAAGAAGTGGAAAGATATAAAGTGGAGCTGAATAAACTGAAGCAAAGTAACAAGGTACAATGACTTAGAAAAAGAAATTCCAGACTATAATTGCTTCGTAATGCTAGAATGAGACAAAAGGGTTGAGCAGCTTTGGAAGCATCATTTCTCTACAAATTGTCCTAACATTAACTTAGAGCACATCACTAAAGGGCTTGATGAGTTATCTTGGACAGTACTACTGCACCCTATGCAGGAGAAAGAAGTGTACAAAGTTATACCATTCTGATTTTACCTGTTTGTGTGAAAATTAGATGGGTTTGGAAAAAGGGAGCAGTACACACACATCCCTAATACATACACTTGTAAACCATGGCTGTTGTCTTTGAGGTTTTAAGTTTTGAGGTGAGAATGCTTCAATCGATCCCTGTTCAAAAATGTTACCTGTTCTTTTGGCATTATATAACAAAATTACAGTTTCATTAGTTAAAGCACTGCTTCCACAAATAATGCATTTTGTCTTCTCTTACCATGGTAGGACATGGCTAACCAAGAACAGAAAATAATTGAAGAATTGAAAACAGAAAACAAGAAACTACAGAAACAAAAAGAAGAGCTAATGGCAGGTTTTAAAAAGCAGCTAAAGTTAATTGATATTTTAAAGAGACAAAAGGTAAGGACCAGAACAGTGTTGCATTTAAAGTAACAGTCTCTTTCAGTTAACAATCTTTAGTCAGGTAAGGCAATCATGGAAACCAGACCCCAAGACTGGGAAGTTTCTTTGCAAGGGAGCAGCAGCCTCACTTTTATTACACAATCACAGATCATTAGGGGTTGGAAGGGACCTCAAAAGATCATCCAGTCCAACACCGCTGCCAGAACAGGATCACCTACAGCAGATCACAAAGGAATGCATCCAGGCTGGTTTGGATATATCCAGAGAGTGCCAGTGTTTTGTCACCCTCACAGTGAAAAAGTTTTTCCTTATGTTCACATGGAACCTTCCATGGTGCAGCTTGTACCCATTGCCCCTTATCCCATCAAAGGGCACGTCTGAGAAGTACCTGTCTCCATCTTCCTGATACTGTGCTTCACGTATTTATAAACATGAATGAGGTCACTTCTCAGTGTCCACCTCTCCAAGCTAAAGAGCCCCAGCTCCCTCAGCCTTTCCTCATAAGGGAGATGTTCCACTCTTAATCATTTTTGTGGCTCTGCACTAGACTCTCTCAAGCAGTTCCCTGTCCTTCTTGAAATGAGGGGCCCAGAACTGGACACAGTATTCCAGATGTGGCCTCACCAGGGCGAAGTAGAGGGGGACTCTGCCCCTCTGTCCAGCCTGTCAAGGTCCCTCTGCAGAGCTCTCCTACCCTCTAACAGATCAATACCTGCCCCCAGCTTGGTGTCATCTGCAAACTTACTGATGATGGACACAATCCCCTTGTCCAGGTCATCGATAAAGATATTGAACAGGATGGGGCCCAGCACTGATCCCTGGGGGACACCACTAGTGACTGGCTGCCAGCTGGATGTGGCAACATTCACCATCACTTCCTAGGGGAGGCTGGTCTTTTGAATTGACCTCATTGCTGCCTTGGAACACAGCCTGTCTTGGTGAAAGATAACTACTGACAAGGTTTAGGACCAACAGTATCTGTTGATTCAGGAACAAATACTGTACAGGTAGTAACAGCACTCCCTTTGGTGCTGTATCAGTAGAATCCTTTTTAGCCTCTGTGACTTTTTTTGTTCTTTTTTCCCCTCCCCCAGCAAATTACTTAGGGCAGCAGTGGCTGTAACTCTGCCCTCCCAGGAGGGAGCCCTTAGGCTTAAGATTTACGTTCTTCCTGGGTTCTCAAAGCCTGTCCTACATCAATATTGTTTCTTTGTATTTATATTCTGAAGTGTTCTGTACTTCACAGAACTACAGAATGTTAGGGGTTGGAAGGGATCTCTAGAGATCATTGAGTCCAACCCTCTGTCCAAAGCAGGATCACCTAGGGAATGTGCAGGAATGCATCCAGGCAGGTTGGGAAAGTCTCCAGAGACTCACATGTACTATATTATGCTCTCATGTGTCAGACACTCTGTAGTGACACCCACGTGGCTGCATGGATACTCTTGCAGCTAGCCTACTTTTGAAAGTTGTTTGAGTTGAAAGTGACGTCCTATCTCCCTCTGTTCCCTTCCCTCAGGGTGTGAAAGGGAAGGTAGGGGCCTTTGTCTTTTCCTTGCTTTAGCAGCTGAAGCTGAAACTGAACAGGGGATAAGTAGTAGAATACTTACTGACAATTGATGCTGAACAATTAGTGATACAGCTTTTGCAGAAAGGTGTGAAATATTTCAGATGAAATATAGCTAAAACCGGATTTAACCCTCAGGTTCTTCTGAGGCTGCGGAAGATGTGTGCAGAGCTATGGGGTTCGCAGTAATCTAGACGGGTTCTTAAAGTCACAGTGTGTGTCACCCATGACTACTTACTCTGCTGGAACTTACATGTTTAATTCTGGAATGGATTTAGTGCACTTCTTTTAGCACTCTCAGACCAAAGCTGTAAAATAGAGCTAAAGCGAGCAATTTGTTGAGCAGAAGCACTGCAGAAGGGTCAGCCTTTGAGATAAGAAAACAGAACATTTTGTTTACCCTTTCAGCACTACAGTCATCTCCAGACATTTTGTAACCACTCTTGGAGCTGTTGAGTCCCTCCCAGAGAAGGAATAGTTTTGTATGGAGTAGCCATTTCATGTAACAAAATGCACATACTTATCCCTAAGAACTGGGAATTGCAGTATAGAAATACACCCTTAAATGTGGAATACTCTCCACCACAGGACAAAGGAGGAGATAACTGCAAGACAAACTAGAACTGCTTGTCTGGTTCTAGTGGAAAAGAGTTTTTCTGGCAGTTAGGCTGCAGAGATCCAAGGATTCATCTAACAGAAATAGTGCCAGTTTAGCCTTTGGCCACCCCTTCTAGCTCTTGGACTTAATTTTAAAAGAATGAACCCCCCCCAGCATTCACTCAGAACACACTTACATGTGGGGTAGCTCATTGTCCTCTGGAACATGAGTTCACCAAAACGAGTGCCAAAGAGCAGTATTTCTGTTTGTGCACTAAAAGTAGAGCTGTCATAGGTTGAGTTGAATCTGCTGCTGATACTCATTGCTATGCTCTTGTCATGCCAGCCTCAAAACAGAAGTGCTGGCTGGAGCAAAGTACCATGGGGCTAGAAGTTCAGATTGTAACATGAGAGGCTTCCTGTTCTGGTTCCCAGTTTTGGGGTGTTAGTTTTTTTCTGCCAGACTAGCTTCTGCATGGTTGGGTGGGGCAAACTGCTTCTGCTGCTGCATTTTGCTGCACTTTTCTCTACATAATCTAAAGTAGTTGTGCATTGCATCATTTAGAATAAAACTCTTCATCCCACCCAAAGGTTTTTTTGTTCCTTTCCCTCCAATCTGTGTGTGTGGGAAAGGGGCTGGTGAGAACATACTGTGTTAACCCAAGACAATAGGCTCAGATAAACTTCACAAAACTTCATTAAATGTATTTTTTTGAAATTACAATTACTGTATCAGGACTGCAGATAGTAGGGGAAGCCAATTACCTTTTCATACAAAACCAGATACTTACTGGTAGTTGTCATTTCAGAGTAGAGTGACTGGAAGTTCCTGAAAGAGAATAGTGCTAACTGCCTTTCATAGCTGCTGGCAGAAGGCACAGGGAAGGGCAGCTGAAGTTCAGGTGTGCTTGGCATACATAACCACCTGGAGAACTTGACGTCTGCTTCACACAAGCCTTTTATTGAAGGAATGAGAAATACCTGATTTGGACTATTTGTATAGTATTTGTGTGGCAAACTCAGATGCATGTAGTAAGTAGAGCCTGCCTGAACTGCTACCACAGGAAGCACAGCAAGGGGGGAACAAAACCAAAACCATCCTCCAAAGGTGTTAAATATCAGTACTAGGATGAGATGCAGCTGGCTGCAAGTAGCTTGCTAGTGTTTCCAGCTGGTCTCTTCAAATCATTCTCTGCTTCCCTTGAGACATAATGTAACAGAAAATCTTAAACAGGATAAAGGGAAGTTAGTCTGAGCTTTACGGAGAGGGAGAATGTTACTCCACCTGTGGTAACTGCGATACACTTTGTTGTTGTTTTGAACTGACACTGTGTCTTTAAATAGAAAACCAACAACTACAGACTCAGTGTAGACATGAATTGTTTCTTTAAAACACAAGCATTTTATTAACATTTTCAGTAGAAACTGTTTAGCTAGGACACTTTTCTTTCCACTTGGAATGATTAGAGCTAGAAATTATACTGGGATGTGGTGATGTGTCTGTGTGGCACAGCTGCAACCTCTGCTGTGACATCAGCTGGAACCCAGGGAGCTTTTTGATCAGTAGTTCTGTGCAAATACCGACCCTTTAGTACTTGTTTTCTCATCAAACATTGATGATCTTGACACTTTCCCATGCAGTTGCATGATTTAAACAGAAAATAGCCTCATTCTAAGTTAAAGAGTTCTAATTGTTCCTTTCAGTGTTCCATATAAAGCAACATACTATGTTCTGTGCAGTGGAAAGAGACATTCAGAGTGCTACCATTTTAAAACTTAAGACAGATGTACAGCTGGTGGAGGGTCGAGAGGGTTTATATGTCCCATTATGGACCACAGATGTCGGGTGTGATTCTTGGCAACACAGTTACCAGGCATTTCTTGTTAAGGTATAGCAGAGTTAGCATTTGGTTTATGCTAATTGTTGAATTCTAATGGTGTCATTATTGCTAAAATCTTCATTTAATATTAAGTAACATACTAAAAGCACTAGCATGATGATCTTAAAGATGTATTTGAATCATAATAGCTTAAAAGTTAAGCTGTATATTGATCAGCTTGAAAGTATTACTGGTTGTCTTATAGGTGTTCTCTAGTGGTCACCAGAGCTGCTGGATTTTCTGTCATTGCCTCACTAAAAATTGAGATCTTATAAAAGCAACATAAAGAGTTAAGAAAAGTTATTGGTCCTGTTTTACTAGAGCTGAAGTTGCAATGTTCAGCACAAAACTTACCATATTATCACTACACTGCAGATTTTTTGCAGAAAACTATGAATAACAGCTCTAGTTTAAACAGGTGAACATCCATCAATACCACAGTACAAGAACCAGAGCACAGTAGATGTGACACTGCCCCACTGAAGCAGAATTCTGTATAGCCATTCACACTACTTTACCTTTGGCTCCTAATGTATTTTTCTTTTTTGTTGTTTTTTTTTTTCCTTTGTTTTAAAGATGCATATTGAAGCTGCTAAGATGCTGTCTTTTACTGAAGAGGAATTCATGACAGCTCTTGAGTGGGGAAATCACTGCTAAAAAACCCCACTTCTGCTTGAAATGCAAGTCAGATGGTACATTAGTTTGGCATTGCATATGAGCGCCTTGTTAACAGTTAATAGCTGTATATCCCAGTGAACTGATTTTCTTGATTTTGCTTATGTTCAAATTGTTTCACTTTTCTAAGCCTGATGGTTAGTGTTGTATTATCACATGAAATAAAAATTCCTGTTGGAAGTTTCAGGCTAAACTGTCCCTTCCTCAATGAGTGGAGAAGTACAGACCGTGCAGGGAACATTCCAACAGGTGAACACTGCAATCAGTTTCCTCTGTTTTAGCATTTAAAACAGCACCTTATCTAAGGTAATATTCAGTCCCAAGTAGTCAGGGTTTAGTCTCAGAAAATACCTTGTTGCAACAGAAATAAATAAACCAGTGATCCAGTTGAGAAGAAAATGTCATGTCCTTTCTTAAAACACGTGGTTGGAAAATTGGCCTTGTCTGTTCCCTGTAACAGATCTCCCCTGAAAATTTGGCTGGCGTGTAATTTAAGCTCCACCAGCTCTTGTACAGAAATTATTTTAACTTCTTGTAGCTTAGACCCTGCCTTAGACCCTGGTGGCAAAAACAGATGAGACTTGCCCCTTGCTATCCAGACAGACGCTGTAGCTGATGCATTTGTGTTACGTAAAATTGGTAACAATAATATTGAATCTTTCCCTGGCCATCAGCTGCTGCTTTGAGATAGTCAGAAGTGATGGCTCCATACCCACAAGTGCACTACAAGCATTGTATGCTTAAAAGATTTCATGATGTCATCATTAAAAATCAAGAACTGGATAAAGGTTTTGAGTGTGGGTGAGCTGAGCATATCATGTGTACATTAAAGAACAGGAGCAACAAAAGCCTGTGCTGCTTGCATGAACCTGTCACAGCTATTTGCATGGATTCCTTCCCTCAAAGTAACTGAATAAGAACAGAGTACATTAATAGGAAATTTCTGCACTGAAAGGTACCAAAGGTGTTTCTGACCTCAAAATGGAAAAGTGTCTCTGCTTAGATCCTACCAGCAAAGCAGCAAGGACTAACAGTGAAGCAAGTAACTCAGACTTACCTCTCTCAGACGTAATAAGCTACATTTAGATTAGTATTTTTATAGGGCAATGCCAGCACAGAGTGAATTCAAAAAAGCTGACAGTTCATACTGAAATGTGAATTTATGCTAAGTTAGGTTTCTGCTGGGTTGCTGGTGAAAACATTTTTAATGTTGCTACATCACTAACTGAGAATAATTAAGAAGTTCCTAACGGTTTATTAATGACAGATGCAAGCACAACATACACTTGAATAACTGCTCATTTGTTTAGAGCTCCAGTCTTAAAATGGAGACTTCATGATAATAAAAAGTTCTCACTGTTAACAGCAAATGGCAATTTTCCTTAGGCATCCGATGGTGACATCTAGTGGCAGACCAGGAGATGAGGGAAATTTCAGTGCTCTCCTGAAAAGGCGTTACCTCCTCTCTTCTGGTAAGCCACTCTAAATTCCTCTCCAAGCATGTTTATATCATCTTCGCCTTTGAGTATTCCCTGCAGTAAGGGACAAAAAACACAGATCAGAAGGCAAAACAGAGTAGGGAGATTATAGTGGATCTCTGCAAGCAAATGCAGTAACTGGTATCCGTGGTACAGTCCTGAAAACAGTCACAAAAGTTCAACAGATGAATTTCAGCTGCTCACCTATAACAGCCTCTTTTATTCTTCATACAAATGACGACGAGAACCCCATAAAGATTCCGCCATGAGCACAATACACATAAGAAAATGTTTATCTGCCTTCTCTTTCCAACAGTAGTGGCAGACAGCACAGCACAGGTGCAGCTTTAGTAAACAATTTCACTGAAAAGAGGCACTGCCTCCCACCGTGGTGGGAGTCTGTCTTCACCCCTACCTGCATTGAAATTAGCCCATAGAAAAAAGATATTTTGGAAATCAACTGATACTGAAAACCTCAGAATATATTTTTGGGGAAGGGAAGCAGGGGAACACAGAAATCTGAATTTCTAATGAATTCTAACTTGATTTTAGGACTAAAAGTGAAGAACATAACCTTCCAGCATTGGAAACAAAGAATTTCAAATAGCATTTCTATTGGAGACTTCAGAATTCGGTAGCACCATTCTGAGTGAATAAAAATTGCACTTCACTATATTTACAACATTTTGCAGTTTCTAAAGAGCTGGATAATTCCCTCCCTCCTCTAACTGCACTTTTACATCCCTAAAGCAGCCCTCTGTTCATTTGTGTACCATCAGGTGATCTTTCTGATGATGATACACAATACAAAATCAATTGTAGTTGATTCCTGGTACAATAACTGCTTCCATCTTTTCAACTTTTCAAAAGACAAGGATGAACAGTGAGTGAGCTTTGAAATGCTGCAAGCACTGCAGTTTATTGCACTGCAACAGAGATAAGCCTTGTTACCATGGTAACAGAAGACTTAAGAGACAGCCAACACTGTAAGAAGTAGCTCCCAAAATCCCAGCTGAGAAATCTGGTAGCAACATGGACTCCTTTCCAGCTGGAAAAGCCCTGCTTTAGAAGGGGGTGAACACAGCACTGAGGAAGCTTTGTGGTGAGTTCTGTACAAGGTGTCAGTACTGAGGTGGGGCCCAAAGCCCCCATACAGAAAGAATATTTTTTGTAAATTTGCTTCCCAGCACAAGAAAGCTGACACTAGAAGGTCATCCACTGACTCCAAAACCTTACAGCTCTGCAACTTCGAACTATCCAAACGAAAACTGATGGACAGAATAAACATCTAAAGCATTTTAAATACAATTCACTTACTTGAGGAAGATAACCCAGTAACTTAGATGCATGCTCTTTCAGGAGTTTCTGTCTCTCTTCTTCAACAATTGCACGCATCTCCTCCTCTCTTCTTTCCTCTAACTGCCTTTCTTCAAGTTCACGTTCCTACAATGAGCAAGCAGTTCCTGTAACAGTCCTGTTTCAGCTCTGTGAACATTTGTTGCCACCAATACCACACTATAAAGAGATATTTTTTTTTTTAGCAGAGTAGATTTTGAGCTTCCACTTACTCCTAATCACATAATTGAGTTAGAAAAGGATGAAAGAATGCATATAAAAACCCACAAAGCAGCATTTAAATAATGCATGCTTGTTAACTAGCAAGTTTCAGACAAAAGAGAATGGCAAGATATGAGGCTAGCCAGGCTATGGAAGTGTTCAGTATCCTAACAGAAGCCCTTCTAAAAGGTATTTAAGGGGTTCTGGTATTAGGTATTAAGTTCTGCTTCCTTCTTTGTTCTCAGACGAGTCTGTTCCTGCCCTACTATTCTAATCCAGGAAAAGAAGAAATGGGTGCACATTCTTGTGCTGCTGACTAGGAACTGCACTTCACATTACACCTGTGGTTTATACCCTAAACAGATCTGAAAACTGCAGCACAGGATTCCATGACTTGTTTTCAGTTTATGGCTTCTCATACTGATAATTCAAGAGACTTAAACTACAATCAAGGCTGGAACTTCCCTAGCTCACATCATTACCAGCACTGCAGATCAGGGGTGCTGAACTGGACAACAGTGTCATCCCATGGCTCCTGAAGAGATCTTTACAAAGCATGTCAGGGATACGGGGGTGTAGGGATGTTGCTGACTAAACTCTTGAGCTACAAAATGTCAGCTCCAAAAAGATTTCCCTTGTCAGCAACCCAAGGCCTGCTTCTCCCCTGCACATCTCAGCAGTTCCCCTGTCACCTTTTCCTAGTAACAGTAGTCTTCTCACTTAAAATAGCAGAGATATTCTCATATTGAAACACTTCAGCACAAAGTGAAGGTGTATGTGAAAGCTCTTACTTTCTCTGCTATCAACTGCTTGTGACGCTCTTCAATAAGTTTTTCCACAGCTCTTCCGTGTTCAAGCTGTTTCATTCTTCGTTTCTGAGCATTCATCTGTTCAATGCGATCATCCTCTGTGAGCTTGGCCAACATCTGTCGCCTGAAGGCTTCTTCCTCTTCCTGCACAGCTTGTTGCATTACCCTCTTTAGAGCAAATTGTTCTTCATATATTTGCCTTAAGTCTAGGCGTTGCCTTATTCTCTTCTCAATTTCTGCCTATAAAGGAAATGTAATAAAATGCTTTGGAAAATTTTGATCACCATAAGCCAGTCTCCTCAGTTTGTATCTTGGAATAAATTTCCTGAGGCAGTTACCTTCTAGCATAAACAACTAGAGCAAACACTCCAGACCTGATGGCACGCTCCGCTATTAACCGGCGTTTGGCAAACATCTCAAGATCTTCAAAATGAAATTTTAAATAAAAATATTTCCTTTTCTCCAGCATGAAAAGATGCCATAAATCAGTCCTCCTCAACAACTCTCTAAAAGCAAGTGTTAAGTATTTCAGCCTGTGTTCCGTTTCCTTTATCACTCTAAGACAATGTGGGCAGGTCCGTAGGAAAAACTGAGTGGACATGGGAAAAGCAAGCAGTTAGTTAACCTACTTAGCTGACACCTGAACTCGAAAGTTACTGGCCTACTCCTTCAGGAGACAAAGAGGTGTATACAAGGGATCACAAAGGTATTCAAATCATTCACCACTTCTCCTGGTTGAAATTAAAACAAATACATTAGGGACAGCAACAGAAACTCAAAGGACAGAATTTTCTCTTCAAGAACTAAGTTAACACACAAACTGCTCATCTACTGAAAACATTTAGGAAATGGTGTTGGAAATAGGCACTTTGTGCCAGAACAGAATTGAAAACAAATGCATTTAACACATCTAAAACCATGTCAGAATTAAGCTCTTCACTTTGAGACAGCTTACAGACCAACACTGGCTCAAGGAGTCCCTCAAAAAAACTTCTCCATGTCACAACACCACAGAATTAGCAAACCCAGTGTCAAAAAACCCAAAATCCCAGCAGGGAGCAGTTTATAAATAACCCTGCCAGCACTGCTAGGGGAAAGGTGGTGGATATGGGAGTTACACAGCCACCAAACAGCATCCTCAGCTGAGGAAGGAATTGCCTGTGGGATATAGTCTCACTGAATATTCTACAGCATCACAGCTCCAATGACACTATCTGAAGACTGAAGGAGCACTATCAGAAAGACATGAGAAGGGAAGAGACAGAGGACTATGCTGCCTCCTGCACTTACTTTATTTTCTAGATCAGTCATTCAAAATGGTGCCATTTTTTCCTTGAAATTTTCCTGTCTGGCCTGTTTAAATTAGATTAGTCTAGACATAACTACAAGTGCTCCATAAATTATGTGCTTTCCTGTTTATACACCACTAGTTTTACTTTTGAAAAGTTTCATCCAGACTAGCTCTGCTAACCTGAACGTTCCACAGGGATTATGGCAAAGCTGCAATGCTCCACCTCCATTTTCCCTAAACAGTTTATGTACAGGGACATATGACGTGGAAAAACCTACTATCTGACAAGTACCAAAATATCCGTGTGTGTCTGCAGGAGAGGTCCAGCAAAAGACAACTATTTCTCCTGCCCTCCAGTACAGACACAGGTACTACTTCATCTGCCTGCCAGCACTTACCATCTCCTTTTTCCTTTCTGTCTCTGCTTGCTCTTCCAGATACAGCTCTTGGCGGATTTGTTCCAGTTCTTCACGCTTCTGTTGTTCTCTTTCCAGACTCTGGGCAATCTATTACAATAAATATTGCTCAACAAAAGATAAGGATGTACAATAATTTTTTTTCTATAATTTCATGTTTGGATACCATGCTTTGAAGTCTCTGTTTTTTCTCCTCAGTGTCTCGCACTTTAGCCTTCCAATCTTCTTCTCTTTGTCGCTGAAGGTTGGCAAACTCCATAATTTTCCTGTTTTCTTCCTCCATCTCTTCCTGTTTCCTTCTCCTCCAGACAGCTTGATCTTTTTTAAATTCTTCAATATATGTTTGAATTGCTCTCATTTTCTCTAACTTCAGTTGTTTTTCCCTGTAAAAGATGGGAAAAGATGCTTAACTAGTTATTTAACATATTGCAGAGTAATGTAAGAGACCATGTGTTCAGCACTAACAAGATATCCCAGATTTAAATGACTCTCCTTACTCATTCATCTCAAAATTAGATATCTAAATTGAAAATCCTTATTAACCAGGTACTCCAAAAAGGGAATCTCATGTCTAACTTCTTTATTCAGAGGAGACTGTACATGTAGGTACTCACTACTACTGCATTTTATACACCATCAAAATGGAAAGGAGAAGGAAGCTTAACAGCCTAAGGGCACCAGAATCTCCTAAACTATTTCTGTATACTCAACTCTGTCCCCACCTCTACCACCCTGCCCTCAGAAACCTCCTTTCTGATCCCTAAGACAGGTATACAACACATCTCATGAAGAGGCAGAGACATGAGGTGAGGCAGAACTCTGTGACATGCAGGAATTTCCAGCATGATGGGCACTCCACATTTGGGGAACAAGGACATGCATCTGACTGGAGTGACAAAAACATTCTGATCTTTAAACATCAAAATCCAGACAAGTTAGTCTCCTCTTAGTGCTACGTGCAACCAAGAGGAATTAAAACGGGCCTTTGAGTCTATGAACTAAACATAGACAAATTAACTTTTGACACAGAACTGTATGTTTGGTTTAAGTTAATAAAGAATAAAAGCTCATAATAACTAACATTTGGTCTTCCTCGTAGATCTTTTGTACAATTTCATCAATCACAAGTTTCTCTTTCAGAAATTCTTCGTACGCATCCTGTTTCTTCCTCTCCTGCTCCTGAAGCTGTTTCTCCAGTTCTTGGTGATACATTGTTTTCTCCTCGTTTCGCCTCTGTTCTGCAGAACTTTGTTCTTTTATTATTCGTTCATCCTCTTCCTTCATCTTCTGGGCTATTTCACTCTCTTGTTTCTGTAAGGGAGAAAAAAAAACCAACACAAAGCTTCATTTGTATTCCTACTAATACAACTTGTAATGAAAAACCACACAGGATAGAAAGGAATTATACTGCAACACAAAACCCAGAATGTTTTCCACCTCAGTCTATAAGTGCAGTGCCTTAGCATGCTAACAGCTGAATTCAGCAAGTGGAACGTTCATCAAGGGAACCTTCAATATCTAAACAACTCAGAGAACTACCAATACTTGAAGGAGAATACATACTGAATGCAGACAAAATAGAGCATTTAGCATGAGAGAAGCCAGCTCTCATCAGCATGATGACTGGAGTGTGGTTTAACTATGTGGAATATCTTCAACAAATTCTTGGTCTTTACAGCAGTTTGCATGAAATGAATTTTGTATAAAATAGTCACATCACCAAAGTCATCTGCCTAGGCAAAAATCATAGGATGTCAGGGGTGGGAAAGGGACCATTGAAGATCATCAAGTCCAACTTCCCTGCCAGAGCAGGACCATAGAATCTAGCACAGGTCCCACAGGAACACATCCAGATGGGTCTTGAAAGTCTCCAAAGAATGAGACTCCACAACCTCCCTGGGCAGCCTGTTGCAGTGCTTTGTGACCCACACTGTGAAGAAGTTCCTCCTCACATTGAGATGGAACCTCCTGTGCTGTAGTTTATATCCATTGCTGCTTGTTGTATCACAGGGTGCAATGGAGACGAGCCTGTCCCCTCCTCTTGACACCCAGCCCTCAGATATTTCTAAACATTTATTAAATTCCCTCTCACTCTTCTCTTCTCCAGACTAGAAAGCCCTAGGGCTCTCAGTCTTTCCTCACAGGGCACATATTCCAGTCCCTTAATCATCCTGGTAGCTTTCTGTTGGACTCTCTCCAGTAGTTCTTTGTCCCTCTTGAACTGGGGAGCCCAAAACTGGATGCAACATTCCAGCTTGTAATTCCTTCTGAAGATACTGTTACAAAGCTTCTATGTAAGTAACAACATTTTCAGCAATTGGCTTTTGAGGTAAGGATTCACCACAAGAAGCATGCACTGTTCAAAGTGCATCACAGTTTTAACCTGGATAAATATCATGAACCCAGTAAAATAGAAACTATACCCATTCATACAGCTTACTCCACTACTACTTAGATTACAGTGGCAAAGTAAAGCTTTTTCTTCTAACTGGTTACTGCTGGCCACTTAAACACTGAATGCCTAAAGCTAACAATATTTTGGATAAAAAGATCACCTTCACAGGAGGCATTTTCAGCACAACCCATACAAAGAGTTCCAGCAGTCAGGTGCTGGGATACACTGAGAAGCCCATTACCATTCTCTCACTCCGCATAGCTTCTTTTTCAGCAATCTGTGCAGCTCGCTCTTTATTCAGATAAGCAGCTTTCAGCATTTTTTCTAACTCTCGAAGTTCAGGACTGGGAGGAAAAAAAGAAATAAAATATGTATCCTACTACAAAGAAGTAAAAATTTCCACCACTATTGAAACACAATGAGAAAAAAAACAATTATCAGGGAAACTAACAATTTTTGATGAAAAATATTGCTCTGGTATAGGAGCATAGGGAAAACAAAACCCTGAATCTGTTTTAAAGTAAGAGTTATCTCTGGTTGTACATACACTACCAGTAGTTCTGCATACTGTACAGCTAACTGTATGAATGCATACATATATGAACACATGCTTACAGGTATTTATCAGCACACATCTAGTGCATAATCAAAATAAAAATTCTGTGAAGACTTTTTTTTCATATTGATGAAATTTCCTTAAAATTAACTATTTTCGTACCTTGATGTTCAAATACATTTTCCTTCTAGGTCAGATACATTTCCACTTCTGCTACAGCTTTCACACACTGTCTTTGTCTTTACTTAACTGACATGACCTCAGGCTGTCACACCTCCTGTCCCCTCCTGTCTTGCTATCACCTCCAACACTCTCTCCTAGCCCCTGGACCAACTCTCCTGATTACACAGCCTTCTCTTAAGCACTCCTTAAAATCTACTTTCTCCTATGTTTTTTTCCAGATATGATTGTCTCTGCTGCCCATATTAAAAAAACGAAAGTCCATTCTAAAGAAATAAATTGTACAACTGATTTTAACGTAGTAAAACTTCCTCTCTGTTCCTTGAAAACATCTCAGGCTTCGGGCTCACTCCAGTCCAAAATGTGCTCATGTGTTCCATCCAAAATGTGACAACACTTTTATAAACAACCTTTGCAGAGTTAGGATTGATTTACAGTAACGCTAAAAAGAATGGTGAAGTTTCGAAACATTACCTGTTCTGTCTTACTTGTTGCCTCATCTTCTCATCTTTAAGCTTTTCGTGGTTCAGCCTCGCCAACTCGTCCGCCAGCCTCTTCCCTTGCTCCAGTTCCAACTCTCTTCGTTTTCTGTTTTTTTCTGCCTAATCAGAACCAACAATTTCCATATCAAGTATCCTCCGCACACCTGCACACACATTCACCAGCGAGCAGTTCCAAGACTGTTCGGTTCATGACTAACTTTCCGGGGGGGATGCTAACGAAAGGTGACGCGGGGTACAGGCTCACACATACACGCTGAAACCCTCGGGGCCCGCTCTCGTCGCTCTTACCCGTAGCAGAGCCTCCTCCAGCCGCCGTTCGTGCTCCAGCGTGGCCCGCAGCCTGACAGCCCGCCTGCGACCGCTGCGATCTTCCGCTTCCATACCCGAGTCCCGTTGCACAGACGCCCGTGGGCCACAAGAGAGCGGCGGGCCCCGGCCTTCCTACAGCGGCCGCGCAGTGTTGTCATGGCAACGAGCGGAGCCGCAGCGGAGGGGAGACATGCCCTCACTTCCGGGAGGAGGGGGGACACCGCGCTGATTGGCCGAGGGCGACCCGACCCCGACACGTGACTCGAGCCTCTCGCTGCCGTCGCCGAGCAACCGGGACCGTGGGGGTAGCGGCTTCTGGCGGCCCGGCCCTGTGCCTTGGCCTCTCCCGGCAACGGCTAGCGTTGCCCGAAAGGCAGCAGGCGAGGCGAGAACGCGGAGAACGCCAGAGGTCGCTGGGCCGCGGAGAAGTGGAATTTCGTTTTCCGCAGTTCACAGCCCCGAAGCGCCGTTCCCTGCGCGGCCGCTTCTGTGGGTTGATAGCCGACGGCCTCAGGAAGGAGCGAACAGGGCCGGTGCGGGGCAGAAACCCACGTACAGCAGCGCGCCCTGCTGGGGGCCACGCTGGGGCTCAAGCCTTCTCACACCGGAGCAGGCGCAGTGCTGACAAAGTTTTTTTCCGGTCTCCTTGGGGCTCCAGTATAAATGAGCAGCAGGTGCTACGCATTTTTACACACAGAGCCACATTACAGGAGTGCGTAAGCAGAATTCTAGAAAAGAGAACAGCCCGCGGACGGGGGACCCTAGTGGCAAGACAAGTAGCGGCGGAGTTGGACTCGATCTTCAGAGGTCACTTCCAGCCACTAACATCCTGTGCTGAGTATGTGGCGCACACATTCACTCTCCCTTGCGCTGGAGAACCAGGAATCAGTAAAAGCTAAGCACATCGTTACACAAACAGCTTTAAATAAATGCCCCCAAAGTAGTGAGAAACATTTCTTCGCTCCTCACTTCGCTTCACCTGAGTCACCTATAACCACAACACCTAGGTGGCAGCATTTAATTAAGAATTTCCTTCATAACTAATACGATGGATCTCAAATAAGAATTTAGAAGAGAGTCATAGGAGAGAAATCAACAGCCAGAACATAAACCATCAACATCACCAAAATACGTAATTAAACATGATTTCCACAAGATTGCTCAGCATATAGTATGCCTCATTTAAATCTCATAGGTAAAATCCAGCCCTTAATTTTTCCAGAGACAGACCTTACACAGTTCACAACCAATCAATCCAGAGGTTCTCTGGACTAGCTTTACGGGGGGGGGGGGGGGGGGGGGGGGGGGGGAGTGAACTATAGGAGACCACATTTTTAACTGAAATGACAGAAGCAGAGAGATGAGACAAAGAGATCAAATTTTCCCTGCTTCTTTTGAAGTGGTATTACCACTATAGTGCTCTTCACAAAACCATTCCATTTCTTCAGCAGTAGGCAAGGAAGAGAAGGAGAAAACTTTTAGCTACATTGGCACAGCACTGTCAGTGCTCAAGGTTTGGAGGTGGTGGCAGGGATAAAGGTGCAAAGGATACTCTCGCTGTTCCTTCTTCTCAGTAAACAGCTATATGCCTCACTAAAAATAAATGTAATATTTTCCTTACCAAACAAAATAAATTCAGGCTCCCTCACCTCACACCTGGAAATAACAGCGAATAACCTTCAGATGTGACATTTCATCTTTGCTCACATTATATCCTCAATTTGGAACAGCTACACTCTAAAATGAGAACAAAAGTACACCTTGATTCAATCTCCAGGACAGCAAGGCATTTGGACAGAAAAGTGGGAGTAGAACTGCTTGATAAAACTCCTGTGTATCAGAACCCAACCAAGTCAGTTGACAAAGTTCTTTCTCAAGAGGTGGCTTGTATTTGCATATAAACAGCATCCGTGAGCAGTGTCTCTTTCACAGAAGGGACAGAACACAGCACTAATACCCAGTAAGATCCCAAAGAGAAAAGTTTCAAGGCCTCAGTGCCTCATTTTTATTTCTCATGCTCTTCAGATTTGCTGCAGAAGAAAAGCAGCTAGAGAATTCTTTTATCTTTGGTATCTTAGGACAGTTTGTGTTCAGAAACACTTAGCTTTAACATACTAATTATTTTTTTCTCCAAACAATGAAGCCACAGGGAGAGTTCAGTAAACATACTGTGTGTGCAGATTTCCAAAGGAAGGTGAATATCCTTTCAGAATGTTCAGTCACATTGAGGGGAAAACACTCCAGAAACTCTTCAGAAACACCCAAAGTACCCTTGCCCTGCTCCTTTCATGAAACTGAATACTTAAAGATGGTAATAATAATTTCATCCACATACAACTGCTGGTCTCATCTCTTCTTGAGAGCTCCCCCAAGAACTTCAGGCTCCTGTCCTAAAGCTTGGTCACCTTATTTTTCCACCCCCCCACCTTACATCCAGCCAGAACTTCCTCTTTTTCATTTTGTGACTGTTGATATCTCAGACCCCCACTGTGCTTCTCTGTCAGTTTAGTCTTTGCAGTGCCCTTCCCATGACAATGGGGGCTGCTGTTCAGTACCCGAGGGGCACTGACTGCTCCTCCCTGTTTAGGCTACCTGCAAAGCTGCTGGGGGTTGCAGGCACATGGGCAGTGCACCTGCACTTGGGCAAGGGTTTCTGTCCTGTGCCCTTCTAGCCTATCCTGTTCTTCATACCAAGGTCACCTCAGTGAGATGATCCACTGCCACCTGAGGATGAAGCATCTGCTTTTGCTCTCCCAGTTGTGCAGTCACAGCAAGCTGCTGCTCCATGTAGGGGCCTCGCTCTTGTATTCTTACCTGTGAAGAAATCAAGTGCTGTGTTGAAAGCAGACCTACCTGTTATTCATGTGAAAAAGCAGAACTCCTTGGTGGCACCAACGAATTACTCAGTTAAAAATCTAAGAACTTAACACTTGCAGAACACAGAGTTCAGTCTGGGCAACAGAGCTGCTCAGCTCATCTGAAGGAAGAGATTAAAAAACATACTGGTTTTGCAGCCAGCAGTGTGTTTACAGTCCATTGTGTTTACATTTAAGTTTTCTTTACACAATACAATTTATGAAGTTTTTATAAAAGCAGATAATGAAATATCTGCTTTACTGTACTTCGTAAAGTAATGAGTCTCAGCTGTGTACCAGGCTCATTTCATGCAACTGTTCTTCTTGCAGCAGCCTGGTTACAGCTTACTGGACAGTGACCTCCTTCTCCTTCCTTTTTCCTAACAGCATGAAACTCCCAGGGCCTGAAAAGCTTTAGGTAACCAGCAATGAACTGTATACAAAAGTAGTGTAAAACGCAGGAGTCCTTTCTCAGGGTTAACATAGCATATGAAGAAATGATTTCATTCTCAGTCTCAGTATCACTACCTACTGATCAACTCATGACAGCAAAAATAAAGACTGCTGAGGAATGTAAATTTTGCTAATGATAAAAATGATTAAATGCAGCACTAAAGGGAAAAAGAAAGTTCCCTTTATTTTAGCAGTCTAAATTGAAGGTGATGCAGGAGCACACAACAGAAAAGGTCATTAAATGAAAACGGTGAAGCCATTTTTTGCAGGTTTACCTCTTTTCTAGGGCATTTTAGCAGATGATCATAACATAAGACAGTGACAAATGCGTTCCAGCTGAGATAAGATATGTGGGTCATGCTGACTTTGCAACATTATAAGCCACTACTGGGGATAACACAGCTTTTCTTTGAGGTAATTTACCTTCTTTGGATGAAAAGATAAATGTGAATTAACAGGCAAGAGTCTGAAACATCTGAGCTGTGCTATTGATCTACTAAAGACCTAGATAAGTCGCAGAGAAACTAATGCTTGCTTTGCTTGGGATTAGTGATGGATGGGATAGCAGATTCAGCAGCTAAGGGGCTATCACTGTCAAGAAAAATCTTAGTGCAATTCTTTTCCCTTTTTTTTTTTTTTTTAATTATCCTGCAGTAGTAGGGAAAATATGTCCCACAGCAGCAGTAAGCAGAAGTGATCTTTTACTTATGACATTATGGACTGTAAAGAGAAATACTTTAAGGAACAAAAATACTCAGTGCTTAATAAATAAATATTTAGCTTTAGTATTGAGTTTCAAAGATTAAATGAAGTGTCTCAGGCCAGAAAGAATGTTTGTGCAAAGGGAATGAACAGAAATTTAGTCTTTTACAGGTGGTACTTCCTTTGCTTTTTGTTTAGCCTTCCACATTTGCTCAGTCCTACTGAGTAAAATGGTGAGCTGAGTGTCTAAAGGCTGACATGACTAAAACTATTAGAAAGCATTTATATCCACAGCATCACATTGCATGTGTTTCTGGGCAAATTCAGAGTTCTTAGCACTTCCTATTAATATCTGTTACTGATGTACTCAAGTTTATAAAGCACCTATCTACTCTTCTGAGAAGACACCCTATTTCTAACAACTAAGTACACAAATTCCAAACACCACAGATTCATTTTACTCCACAGTGACACTACACTCCCGTGCTTCTTACAGAGTGCATTTTTTCTGGTTAGACATGAAATAATTGTTATTCTAGTTAAAAGGGCAGTATAACATCAAAACAGACTGCTTAGGTAGTTTGCAGAAAGGATCTTTACAACAATAATAATTGCAGTGTACACTATATTCTGCTTCTGTACAGGAAGAAGGATTAGACAGTCAGACCCAGGCTTATGTGTTGACAAAACGATTTTTCATCCCACAATCTCTTACCTCCTTGTCATTTGTTTGTTTCCACATCTGTAATGCTGGAAAACATGTGCTTCTTGAAAGATGCAGCCTGAACTCATTTGATACTGTAAAACAAAAGTAGGGAATCAGGGCACAATTTCATCACACATTTTCAAGGCTCTCAGTGTCTCAGCACTCAGTGTTTCAGGATTTGTTCAGGGTCAAGACAGGAAACTGCCTTAGGCCCTCTTAACTCTCGTATTTTCTTTGGGTGCATCTGATCCTCTGCAGTTTGTCCCATTCCCATTATACCAACCAATATAAAATTTATGGCTTTCTGCATCCCTCCCATAGATTAACATTTTTAGTACTTTGTAAGTATCCTATATATTCTATAAACTTCTTCTTATTTCCCTACTCTAATTTATATTGCTGTTCAACTGCTTCTTACAGGAAACCTGAAAAAAAGGGCAGCAGTTACAGCATGAACATCAGCCAGGTTTTGTACAACTTAAAGTATCCATTCAGTGAGCTGGGAAATGAGTTTTTATAGCACACATCAAAGCCTGAGCTTTCTTGCCAACTGGCTGCCTGGTTAGTAGATTTGTTTGCGATACAGAACAGGGCATTTCTCCTGTGCATTTGGCACAACTTTGCTAGCATTCAGTAATCAAAAAACCATTAGAGACACATGTCCACTGTGCTCTTTTTAATTCAACCAGCAAACACTGGGGAGAACACAAGTTGCAATTACCAAGCTTTCTGCTTTGCCTGTAATAATTTTTGAAAGCAAATGTTCTAGGCAAACACAATTCTTGTATGTAAAGAATGTTGTAAATCCACTGCTATAATAAAATGTCTGGTTTGTGCTTTATCCACTTACCTATCAGAACCAAACTCCTGTCCCCCATGAAAAAGAATAGATATCCTAAGTTAAAGAATCCTGTCCTTTTTTGTCTTGAAGAAAATGAAGTGACAATTTTAGTTGAGAATATAAATGTTGGTGGGTATGAAAGCTCTCTTTGTAAAAGCTTCTCCAAAATGTTCTGTTTAATCAGATTTTCACATGTGAGCTCTGATTTAATTGTCAAAAAATGCCCCTAAAGACAACAAGCTCCATTTGTAGCTTTTAGATTGGAAGTAGAAAGATTAAATACCTGATTTACATTTTTTCCTACTATATCTTATTCTTGTCTTTCCTGTGTGGGGTTTAGAAGAGGCATTTGAGTAACTAGCTTGCAACAAGCTCATCTGCCAGTGCCCTACTGAATGGAGCAAAGGGAATGTCTTGGAGTGAAATGAGTCATTGCTTCCAACCTAGCAATCATCATCACCTCAGCTAAATTTTGCTGTCATTTAAGCACTTGACCAGGTCAGAGTTTCCCTTTCAGTGTTTTGTATGTAATGCCATCAGAACTTACTCCTCTGGAAGGAAGATTCATAGTTTCCAAGGCTGAAGGAGATGTTGAAAAAAAAATGTTAAGTACTAAGCTTTATTCTTCTTCCCCTAGGGCAGCACTCAAATAAAAGCATACACTAAGTAAAAAGGTGAGATGGCCTGTGCTTCCTTGACTGCCTAGTCTCTTGGCAGCACCAAGACCAGGTATCAGTATATGGCCAGGAAGGTCAATAGTATCCTGGCATTAAGCAGCGTGTGACCAATAGGTCAAGGGAGATTCTCCTTCCCATATACTCTGCCCTAGTGAGGCCACATCTGGAGTATTGTGTCCAGTTCTGGGCACCCCAGTTCAAAATAGAAAGGGAACTACTGGAAAGGGTCCAATGGAGGGCTAAAACGATGATGAGGGGTCTAGAGCATATCTCTGAGAAGGAATGGCTGACAGACCTTGGGCTATTTAGCCTGAAAGAGAGCAGACTGAGAATCTTATCAATGCTTATCAATGTCTAAAGAACCATTGCCAAGAGAATGGGGCTATTATCTTTTCAGTGGTGCCCAGTGACAGCACAAGGCGCACAGGGACACAGGAAGTTTCACCTAAACAGAAGGAAAAACCTATGTACTTTGAGGGTGATGCAGCACTAGAGTAGGCTGTCCCAGAGAGATTGTGGAGTTTCCTTCTCTGGAGACTTGCTGGGATATGATCTTGGGAAACCTGCTGCAGATGAACCTGCTTTAGCAGTGGGGTTCAACTACATAATCCTCAGAGGTCCCTTCCAACCCTTACCGTTCTGTGATATTCTAACTTGGGTGCAAATGACTACACCAAGAACTGTGCTTAGAAAAAAAAGCGAGAATCCCTTCCATTCATGTAAGACACTACCAAACACAATTAATTTCAAAGAACTTAGTCTAACACCTGTAAATAATCAAAAAGCTAGAGACCTGCAAAGGGGGCTTAGCAGAGAGCAGAAAAGAAAGAACATGCCATTTACAAACAACAGAGTTTTAACTGTAATTACTGACAACTATAACCACAAACCAACCAACAGGTATGTCCTTACATTCCCATATACTCTCTTCCTAACTCTGACCTTCTTTGTATCCTTCAGAAACCTTAAAGTGCTTACCCAGCAGGCTGTGAGCATGGGACCCATGCCATGTTGCAGGCAGCTGCCTGCTCAGGGGCAGGACTGGCACAATCCTAACCACATGGCCTTGCTAAGCATTGGCCTCTGTGTCTGCTACAAGAATTGCTCACATAAGCTGAGCTCATTCTTAGCACCACAATGATCACAAAGTTGATAGAGAGTTACCAGTTGATTTTGCTCTCAAAGGTACTACAGGAAAGCAGCACCCTTCTCAGCGTCTCCACAGAGAAAGAGATTTAATGGTGCTATAATTACTGCTTTACCTCACAGGACATAGGAGGTCAAAGAAGAAAGTCCTCTCATTTCACTGAGAAAATTTCAGATGACCAAATAGAACTGTGAAAAGTAAAATAGACAAAATTATAAAAGGAGTTCCACGAGTCAGCAACATTTGCTTCCCATTTAGTATCTTAAGCTGCTTACTTGAAATCAGAAAACAATGTACGTGTCAGCACTGTAACAAGTAACTACAACTGTCGTTTGGTTGTGTTTATGCCTTACACAGTAAGCAAACAGTTTTGAAATAAACAGTTGCACTGAAATTATATTTCTACAATTTAGAAATCAAACCTAATCTAATTTGCTACAGCTGGACACCACCTGCAGAGTACTGTTGAAGTACTCTGAGCATTACGCACTTATCTTTTAAATATTGATAATGTCATTTTTCATTTGTGTGACATGAAGTCCCACAGGGAATAATTATGCTAATGAACCTTAATGATTCTTGCAAATAAATGATCAAACAAAATTGCTACTGTTGATTTATATTAATGGATGCCTTTAGGAGGAGATTTGTCAGGATGTGCTGCTCCTTGAATCCAAATTCATCTTATTTAGCAGAAGAATGCACATAGTTTGTAAAACAGATTAAGTGTTAAAAATATAATGTGTTCACGGAGTTTCTGCAGTTCATAACATTCAAGCATCGCTATCTCGCCGTATGGCAGATCTGCATTAAATGCTTTCTCTGTACACAACTTCCTGGAGTCCTTTTCTTCCCTTCCTTTTGTCACTTGTGGCTTAAAAAAAGGCTTCCTTTGGAAGATGCTATACTTCACCTTGCTGTAGCTCGCGTGGAAATCAGTGACAATTTTTCTGTCCTAAGAGATGAACACTACTATTGAACAGTTCTGCTTTTACTGCAATGAGTCTAGAAGCATTTTTGGTGCTTTAATGAGGGCAGATCACCTGATCTGGTGACCTACACAATATGCTAGGATATGTTAGGATAAACAGTTCCTACTTTTATTCTACCACTGGATGTGCTAGGAATTCCCACTTGCCATCCATCTATACTTGTGAAATTTGAAATGAGATCATTTGGACAACATTTCACATGGGGTTGCCTTTTAGATGCAATGTACATTTGAAAGCAATGTCAACATGCTTCTTTCACTTCTGATTACAGGGCAGGCTATATTTTCTATGTGTCAGAGGAGAGGAAGCTACAGAAATAACAGGAGAAGGAGCTTTAAATCTATTAATTTACATTTTAGCAGAGCTAGAAGAGGAGAATAAGCACATGCTCTGTCTGTCCAGCACAAAGCAGACATGCAAGTGCAAGGAGGGTCACAGTTAAAAACAGGCAGGCAGAAGAGTAGAGCTGTACTCTCTCTGCCTCTGCAATACTCAGTGCCCAGCGGTGAGAGTCATCCAAGTCAGGCTAATTCTTTGCTTGAATAACTTTGTTAAATTGATCGACTCCAACAGGATAACAGCAAAATGAAGGCACAGAAAGTTTTTGCCTTCGAGGCAAGTAATACAGTTAAGTAATCAGTGATTTGCTGAAACTTCCACCCATTCAGATTTTCCAGGACTTCTTCCCTTTTTTACCTCCAGCTTGTCTAAAAAGTTCAGTTTCAAAGGAAAGCTAAATAGCCTACTAAGCAAACATTTTCTTTCTTTCATAATGTAACCAGGTCCCATGAAACATGACATTGCATTCACAACAGGTTGGTATTTCAAAGAGCTGGCATGAATGGATTTTACTGCTGACTGGATAATACAATCATGAAATACAACTGAAACATGGCACTAATTCAGTCCATGCACAAGGAAACCAGTGACTGCAGCAAGGGCATGAAGGTCTCTAATAATGCTTTGGAATGAACTGCTGGGTTTAATTATTTCTTCAAAGAGAAACATTCCTCAAAAGACTGTCAGGTAAGGCTTTTGCTTTGTAAACTGGGGGCTGGTCTTGCACACCCATGGAAAGTAGTGGAAGTTCAAACACTGAAGGATTGCAACATTCAGATTCATTTTCTCATTGTTTGTGGACTGATAATGCTCAGAAAGTCAACTCCACCTAAAACACTGCTATTAAAGTCTTTGTTCTGTGATTCAGAACACCAATCCTGCGCAGGATGGGGGGAGTCTGCCAGTCATGCATTTCTGTTAAACAATGAGAAGCTGCCCCTGTTCATCCCATGCTCATGGGTTAATAGCTCTCCAAGCAACTATTAGGGGAATATTTTCAAATGTGTAATTACCTTTTGAAAGTGACAACATCAAAAACACTGAGCAAAAAGACTGGATTGGACACAGACTGAGGCTTAGGTGTGCCTGAATTCTGGCTTTGTCTGTAATTTGTAGTGTAGCACTTAGCAAACTATTTCATCTTAGTGCCTTTTTGTGTGCCTGCAACAAAGCTTGCCATACTAAACAGAAGGAACATCATGCAGATCAGCACGTTTACAGCTGTGCTGCCTCTGTGTCCAGTACTGCCTGTCAAAGGCAACCTTTGCACTATCAGGACTCAAGTTTCTCTAGATGCATGATGTCTCATCACCCTCTGCTCACTGCAAGTAGTACTGGTCTCACACTCTGACTGGTACAAGACTTCTAGAATATTTCCCCAGGAGGTCCCTGGGGCTGTTTGGGTGCTCAGATCCATCCAGAACAGAGACAGAAAGTGATGTGCTGCAAGTCAGAAGCCCCATCCCTACCTGTCTCTCAGTTCTTCTAACAATGACATGGGAGTCAGCCACATACACTTCAGTTTACAAAACATTTACATGCACATTCAAGTGCTGTAACTGCTCAAAAATGAGGGCTCAGTATTGACTTCTAACACCGAGGTACTGCTAATGTGACTTGGTGAGGAAGGAGTAGGAACCATGAGTAAAATGCCTTAATTGAGACTTGAAGTCAGAGGGATTTTGCCACTGGCTGAAAGAGGGTCAAGATCTCACTCTCTTTTTTATGCATGCCATTTTTTTTCTTTTAAAATAATTAGAAAGTAATCCTCCCACAAAATTACTTTTTGCTTTAGCTTACAAATAACTGTTTCCTGTCACCATATCTAATTAGATGTGTACTACACAAATTGTAGGTTAAGAAACTAATGTGATTTTTTTCAAAGGGATTATTTCTGTCCCCTTTCTTGTCTCATTTATCCTACCATTCCACAAGCACTTGGCTCTCCAAAGCACACTTTCAGGCACTCTTAGCTTCTTGTGAAGCATTTTTCAGGCCTTACTTCATTTACATGTGAGGACTATTACTGTTCTTCCTTTCTCTGAGGTGACTTCTCTGTTGGCAAGTCTGGAATGAGAACTCTCAGTATCACTAAGGTTGGAAGAGACCTCAAAGATCATCGAGTCCAACCTGTCTCCACAGACCTCATGATTAGACCATGGCACCAAGTGCCACATCCAATCCCCTCTTGAACACCTCCAGGGATGGTGACTCCACCACCTCCCTGGGCAGCCCATTCTAATGCCTAACAACTCTCTCAGTGAAGAACTTTCTCCTCACCTCGAGCCTAAACGTCCCCTGGTGCAGCTTAAGAATGTGTCCTCTTGTTCTGGTGCTGGTTGCCTGGGAGAAGAGACCAACCCCTTCCTGGCTACAACCACCCTTCAGGTAGTTATAGAGAGCAAGAAGGTCACCCCTGAGCCTCCTCTTCTCCAGGCTTAACAATCCCAGCTCACTCAGCCTCTCCTCATAGGGCTTGCGCTCAAGGCCTCTCAGCAGCCTTGTTGCCCTTCTCTGGACACGTTCAAGTGTTTCGATGTCCTTCTTAAACTGAGGGGCCCAGAACTGGACACAGTACTCAAGGTGCGGCCTAACCAAAGCAGAGTACAGGGGCACTATGACCTCCCTGCTCCTGCTGGCCACACTATTCCTAATGCAGGCCAGGATGCCATTGGCCTTCTTGGCCACCTGGGCACACTGTTGGCTCTTGTCAGGCTTCTCCAGGATCCAAAAGTTCTATTGGGGTCTAACTTCCACCCCTTCAAAATAGGCACTCCTCCCTGCTTGGTTTTGTTTAGCCGTGGGTGCTTGATCTGAGATAATTTTTTGAATGATCACTTATAGCCTCACAAAACAGCATCTGATGTCTAGCAGAGTAAATTGCCTGAATCAGTCTGTTTCTTGTGTGTCACCATTTCTACTACACATTTTTTCTTCTCCACTTTGGAATGGTGTTAAAACCTTCTCTTGATCAGTCACCCAGGGAAAGCAGTCACTGCTGAACTGTCTCATTTCGTCCTTCTAGGTTGTTTTAAAATAGAGTGGTCAGTTGAATCTCTATGTGTGTGATTTCTAGCTGCCTCTTATTTATTTGAAATGCAGTCACTTCTTATTCTCACACCATCTGGCCAGTCATGTCTGCTTTTCTATACTTATAGATGTTCTAAATTAAGGTACTTGATCCTTAACCGTTAGTTCACACTGTTTAGTTAAAATTTATATAAAATTTATTTACATTTAGATTATGAAGTACTCACACTTTGTTTTATGCATTTAATCAGAGATTCCAAATGAATGTCACTATGAATTTGCAAGGAATTCCTATACGTTCCTTAGTGCTTATACTGTGAATTGATTCTCTTTTAATAGTCATTTGTTTTTATCCTGTGTCTCCTAAATAACCCATGCTCATTGATTACTACTTACAAGTACCCCTGCATTTTGACACCAGAGTCTTTACTGGCAGCTGCATAAAACAAAATTACTGTTATCTAGACTGCAAGATCCACCTTCTAAATATTGTCCTCTTTTAAAAACTGAATTGAAAGGAGCAATTAATTTTTGCCTACTTGTTATGTAGTGTACCAGTTTCCTGAAGAACAGTACATGTTTATTTTATATTTAGATGTGAGGGGAAGAGAAGAAAGAGGCAAACTCCTCCTTATGAATGTCAGTATTTGAAAAACTGATTCTCTTAGCCTTCCAGGAAGCCTGCCAGTAAATACCCACCTTGCCTGACCCACAAACTGGGTTAGCAAATCATAGGAAAGCATCCTATTACTCTGCACAAAGCCTGAGATGAGAATGGTGTCCAACCAATCCAGACCTAAGGTGCAGAATGGAGTCCCCCTGCATAAGTATTTGAGCTTAAGGACACAAGCTTGAATTCCTTGTAGCAGCTTGTCCTCAACTGAAAGCAAGAAAACAATCGAAAAACAATATTCCAAATGTGCTTTCAAAGAGGGGCATGTGTGTTGAGACAAGAATAATAAAGTAAGATACATCTTAAACAATATATAATCCTAAGTACTCAGTAGACTTAGATGTAGTACATCTACCTTTAATGCTCTCAGCTGCATCAGAGAGCCTTAGTCTCCTCTTCATCAAGATGGTTTTCACCCCAAAGTGTACAAAGGCCTCTCTAAATATTCATTTTTCTGGTCAATCTTAGTCAGTGCTACCTGACTGTAAAGGTTAATTATAGACTCTACTAAGACATATTTTATCTCAGATTTGAGCTCTAGACATATGTTGACATTTATTTCCAAAATTACATTGCTAAAAATGTGTAATTCAGCAATAAAATGGTCAAAGCTTATGAGCAAACGATATAACATAGTTACAATGCTCAACATAAGCTTATTCATGTTGTAGTGTAAAGGCAAAGCCCTTGCAATAAACTCCTGAGATATAATAGAAACATTAAAAAAGACCAGTACCCAATAAATACTGAATCACACATTTTTGTCATCTCTGCCTGCATCCCCAAAACATTTACTGTGAGTTCTTTTTATGCTGTGTAGCTTTCATTTAAACAAAGCTTTGAATCCAGTCTGGTTGGCAAACGTCTAAGCATAAGCAGATGTTGTAATTAAGATGCTTAAAGCCACAAAATACATGACATGCATCCAAACTTGTCTGTAAGTTTCTTTCAGGTACTATTTCTATTGTGGAAACAGCAACATTTTTTAAACACGGCATGTTTTAAACCAAAGAATTAATATATTTATAGCATGTCATAGTGTTGTTCAGCTGGAAGAGCTGACTCATACCCTCTTCAGGACTGACTGAGGAAATGGGGGTGTATCCCCAGGCTTCTCGGTGCTACAAGAAGGTTTAGCACCACTCTGATGACTACAGTTGTGCGTGATGACATAGTCCCAGATTTCACAACATCCTGCTTTTCTAACAGTAACATTCCACACCTTTACAGGCACTTGTCATTCACAGGCCTGAAAGCAGAAGGCTGCACTGATTATAGCTGAGTTCAGTACTGCTTAGGTGACCAAAGTGAGTATTTTTCTACATAATTTATTTTTAAAATATGACTTCTAAAGTACACTGTGAAGACATTACAACACATTATACAGCTCTGGGCTTAATTTAAGGATTTGCTATACTCCGTTCTTTAACTTCAAAATCTCACAAGTGCCTCATTTCCTTGAGTTAGTTTCCATATGACTCACCACGTCTTATAACTTACAGCCTTGCACATAGACAAATCCACCAACACTACTGAATTTTTATCAGATTTAGAATTACTCTTTTCCTGAAAGATGTGCTTTTAATTAGATAACAAGAAAAGAAAGAACTGAAAAGAGTTTTCCACAACTGCATTACCCCCATGTTACCTCTTTCAACTTTTGTACCATCACTGCAGTCACTGCTTACCAAAACTTCCCAGGCAGATAAAGAATATATTACTGCTGCAAAAAAAAGGGATGTAGTTTAGGAAAAACATTAGTTTTTAACATCAATATTATGATGATACTTGTAGCTTTTTATTGCCATTATTAAAAAGCCTACAATATTTATTTAGTCCTTTATTAAAACTAATGTCAAATTTGCTGTTTATTACTTTCTTGTTATGTTATTTGATTTCTTCTCCTGGAAATGCTCTACCAGAAAATATTAATTTATCTTCCTCCAATTAATTTTAAATTATCTTCTCTTAGCATAATCTTTTTCCATCCTCTCCCTGAGCAATAGCCAGTCTTCACACAAGAGAGCCTTCTGGCAGCATTCCCTCCCCATTTTGGTACAAATGCCAGCAACGAGTACCTGCCATCCTCTTTGCTGCCAACAGAACTGAGATGTTTCTGTTGGACTGGCTCCAGCAAGGGTGAAAATCAGGGCTTTTGCCTGTTAGTTCCTACAAGCAACAAGAAAGAAACACCAAGATCTCACCTGCTTGCTCTTCCCTAGGCTTTATCCTTTCTCACAGGTACCCCTGCAACACCTTAAACATCCACAGAGTAATGAATAAGCTCAAGGCTGGAGAAACAGATTTTTGCTGCTTATGGAAATGGCTGCTCAGGACACAGTTGTGGAGAAAAACAGTGATTCAGTTTTCCCTTCATCGCTGCTCAGTGACACAGGGAGAGGGAAGATGTAAATACAGGGAAGAAAAAAAAAGGGCAGCACCAGATGATGAACCTGTACCGTTTGGTTGGGTGTATGATACCTCATAGTCAGTCTCACTTGAAAACAGATAGTTTCAGAGGCAGGTTTTGCATTTGTAAGTGATACTTTGGCCTTGCTGTCACCATGATTTAGAGGGTCAAGGACAGCACAGCAATGACTTACAATGCCATGGCTAGGGGGACAAGATGTCTGCAAAACCAGAAATGCCCTCCCCTTTTCTGGATCTCTGTGGGTCATTCTCTCGGTCCTACTAATGTAGCTGCAGCTGCTAAACTGCATTGCAAGAATATTAAAAGCATTTTTAATACTTGTCTTCTATGATAACAATTGTAGTTATAGAGAAGTGTTATAAAAACTCCACAGAGAAAGCCTGTATCTACTACATTCCCAAGTGGGCACCACAGAAAAGTTCATCAACTTCCCGACAATTGCCTTGTGTTGGTTCTGGTGGCAAGCGCTAATGATGAGACTTTTCTCATTATACATTTACTGGAACTAATCCATACCTTTCTAAACTCCACACAATTTCCTGTCCCGAAGAAAAAATGTCTTCTCATTCTAAATCATGCCTACCCCATTCCACTGAGACTGCTCAGAGAGAAGAGACTCTAATCTGTTTAGCTTCACGGAGGGTTTCTCTCTGACATGTGCACTCCTAATAGACCATTTATCAGGATGAAGGGTGATCCCCAGAGAGTGCAGACAGCAGGACAGGCCTAGCCTGAGTGACAGTCTGTCCAGCAGAGATTGACTTTAATGAAGCACAGAATAAACAGAAAGATTAAGAGGGTGCAAAAATCAGTGACAAGTTTTGAGTTCACCTGGGCAACTTACTATGCAGCATAGATCTGTCACTGAGTTATAAATGTTATATATCTGTTTGGTTGCTAAGCATCACCTATAATACACAGAAATCTCTTGTAAGAAAAAGCTTTCCCCTTCATTCTCACCCTAGACAGAAGGTACCTGCTTTAAATCCAGAAACACTCACAAGCTGCGGGTGGACACGACTCTGGCAGTTGCCTGGTCTAATCCCCTGCTCAGAGCGGCTCAGGTTCCTGCACATGGCTCTGGTTTTCAGAGCTTCAGGATTTCCCAAGTAATTAATTTTCAGGCAACAGCCTTTTGCAGATATTCATCATGGAGTTTCTTTATCTGCAACAGAAATCTGGCAACAGTGTAGATATATTGTGTGGGATCCATCTTAGTTCAGACTGCAGCATCTCCAGTTGAATCTGACATCCTGTTACTGACAATAGATAGAAGCAGGTGTGCCTGCCAAATATAAACGTCTACCTTGGGGTGAGATCATGTCAGCATCTCTCTCCACTGGGTGTTGGAAATGGAAAAAGAACCACTCAGATGCACGTATCTTTGGACAATGACTTCCATCCAGAACCATCAGGCACATAGCCCTGATGTGCAGCCAACAAATGTGACTTCAGACACCTCTCCAACATCTTCATATTTACTTCTTTTGCTGGACTGATAGAAATTGATAAGTGGAGGCTGAGACTGAGGCTATGAATGGAGAGAAGTTTTTTGACCCAGGGATAACAAGCTACAAATGTGGAAAGAAATCTTACAACTACAACATATGACAGCTAGAAAAGCCTGATTACAGTGTAGGGACTCTACTGCCAGCAAGTGAGACACGTGTGAAACCTTGTCTCTGGATGATCGGCTGAATTGAAATACACTACTTCGATAAAGCAAAGAAACCAATCATTCTTCTTTCTGCAGGTGCTAGTATTGAAGAGGACACAGAATACTAGCAGGATACTTAATTCCTAAAAAAAACAAATAGTAGTTTTAGCTATGGTATCTACAGCAGTGGAATTAAGTCAGTGTTAACTACTTTCAAACCGTTTTGTTCACGCAGGTCAGACAAACCCTGTACCAAAATAAAGATCAGTTCTCGAACCGAATAGCAACTATGTGACACCTTTGTTGCAAAATCTCAGGAGCGCCTGTAGGTTGTAACAAAGTGGCTACATGAAATCAGCTTTGTAGATGCTATTCTAGAGTTCACACTGCCTAGTTTACCTGTAAGATGTCTGCTGTGTCTGCGTTAGAGTACATACACAACAACCAGCCCCACAGACAAAAGCTGCTTCACTGCATTGACTTTTGTGGGACTGGTTTTTTTATGGTTGGTTGGTAATGAGGTTTCTGTTTGTTGTGTGGGTTTTTTTGGGGTGGTGGGGGCAGCAGTATTTTGGTTGGTTGGTCTCCCCTTGAAAGAAGAATATTTAAGGTCCCTCTGTGAGTACAAGAATTGAAGTTACATGTGAAACAAGCCACACAAAAGTGTAATCTTAGATGTTTTAGGAGCCCATTTGCCCATGTTGCAATTATGCACCATCAACAGATGATGGCACCAAAATGCAATCTGTAAGCAAACACAACGCAGTAATTGAGATTGGACAAACACAACAAAACAAGTATACTGAATCCTAGGTAATTTAAGCTGTATAAAATAGACACAAACTAAGTAAAGGCTGGAACGAACCTAAAATAAGCCATCACCTTATCTCTGTTCTGTCTTCCCCCACGTCTCTGACTTTAATCAACCAGTGAACAAATATTTATTTTTTTTAAAGTGTGCATAGGAAAATGAGACACTTGAGTCAGAATCTTTCTTCTGAGAGATATTATGGAGAGATATTCATGTTCCTGGGGTCATCAGACTTTCAGCCTTTGCTAGTCCTGTGGTATGTACTGCTATAAGCATTCTTTCCAAAGCACAGGCTAGCTACAGGATCAGCTGCACAATCAACAACATGAAGCTCAAGAATGTATCAGCAGTAGGCAAGCTGTACTTCCAAATTAATAAATAATTTGACTGTTAGAAGTCACAAATTTACTATCCCTCCATATATATTTTCATGAGTTTCTTACTTCATTCTTTGACAATTGCTCTGGTTTAAACACCATCAGTTTTGGCTAGCACTTCTAAAAACCATCTGGTATATAAATATTCATCAATTAATTTATGAGAAATATAGTCTCCTTTCACTGCTCAGGTAAACCTTGTGTAAAAATCTAAAATAGCAGGAGCTGTATATATGATTTAAGATTTAGTAACTGATTAGTATTTCTAATGCAGATTATACCTCCAAGGAAGGAGAAAAGTGCTAAATAATTCAACAGAAAGTACAACAAATGAGAACACTCTCATAGTTAGCAATTTGCTGTTACTTAGGTTTAATGAAAGCTTACTCTATGACAAGTGTTTTCTATTTGTCATATGTTAGCCAAACCATCACTAAAACTGTAATTTATGATTGGAATGAATCTCAAAAATACTGCATCCCAGCATATCATCCTGAAACCAATGGTCCAGTCAGCATTTTGTTCATGGTATTATGCTTTGGTATGCCTTCAGAAAGAGAACAAGGTCCATGGATTCTGAAAGGCCAAGACTCCAACAACTACATTTGGTTTAAGTGTAATTAGTAGAATTGTACAGTCCATAATAATACTAGTGACTAAACAAAATTTAAAAGGGTAGAATGTACTAATAATTCACAAAAAGTATTTAAAGCTAAAACATACTCCGAAGCCTAACTATAGAACATAAAGAATAAAACATTTCACACCTAACACAATGTGTTGCTTTTGCCAAAATGACTGCACTGAAATTTGAAGGCTTAAACCTGCATTTTCTGTGTTCAGAGATCACTGTGAAAGCAATTTCTAGAAGCTATTTATTCCTTTTAGCTCATTCATTTACTGATAGGATGGTAATTTTTTGACAGACAGTAATGAAGGTATTAGTGGCTGGTTTACCCTGCTTTGCATGTTTTTTATACCTTTGCACATTAAAGAATGTTTTGACACATTATTACAAGACAACATTATGCTTGATGCACACGTAACAAAAAAAAAAGTACACTCTCTTTTAAAGGTATGGTAAGAAAAGACTTTGTATGAGATGTCAAAATTTTCCTGTGCAAACATGATTGACTTCTATACCACTGAAAATAAAAACATACAAAGTATGAAGAAGAAGAATCAAGTTGGAGGCCTCTGGCCAGTAGTGTTCCTTAGGGATCAGTACTGAGTCCAGTTTTGTTTGACATCTTTGTTGACTACCTAGATGAGGGCATAGAGTGGACCCTCAGCATGCTTGCTGATGATACAAAACAGGGAGGGGTGGCTGACACACCTGAAGGTTGCACTGCTATCCAATAAGATCTGGGCAGGATGGAGAGCTGGGTGAAGATGAATCTCATGAAGTTCAATAGGGACAAGAGTAGAGTCTTGCACCTGGGGAGAAATAACACCAGGCACCAGTACAGAGTAGCGGTTGTCCTGCTGGGAAGCAGCTCCAAAGAGAAAGACCCTCGAGTTTTAGTGGAGACTAAGTTATCCACGGGACAGCAGTGTGCCCTTGTGGCCAAGAGGGCAAATGGTATCCTGAGGTGCATTAGTGTAAGTGTGTCCAGCAGGTTAAAGGAAGTTCTCCACCCCTTCTACTCTGCCCTAGTGAGACCACACCTGGAATACTGTATCCAGTTTTGGGCTCCCCAGTTCAAGAAAGACATGGATCTACTGGACAGAGTCCAACAAAGCGCTACAAGGATGATCATGAGACTTGAACATACCTCCTATGAAGAAAGACTGAGAGAACTAGGACTGTTTAGGCTAGAGAAGAGAAAGCTGAGAAGGGATCTTATTAATGTCTATAAATATCTAAGGGGTGGGTGTCAAGAAGAAAGGGACAGGCCCTTTGCAGTGGCACCTGGTAATGGGAAAAGGAATAATGGATATAAGCTAGAACACAGGAAATTACACCTCAACATGAGGGTGACAGAAATGTGTTCAGGTTGGCTCTGAAAGTCTCCAGGGAAAGAGACTCCACAACCTCTCTGGGCAGCCTGTTGCAGTGCTGTGTGTGGCCTCTGTGAGGTGATTCTGCTTTGGCAAAGTGGGTGGAAGGGATGATTTCTGAAAGTCTCTTCTGACCCCTTACATTCTATGATTCTGTGATTTATACCAAATAGACAAAAAACTATAAATTTGGGTTAGGTATCTGCATGCAGGTGTAGAAGATGGGAAAAATGACAATATGGGTTTGAGTTAAAAGGCCAAAGAGGCACAGTTAAAATAGTAGCATGGTATTTCGAGTTCCCTAAGTAGCTAAAATCAAGTCAGGGCTGACTAGAATTGACTGTACTCACATCAAGTATTTTACATCTTTTCTTCACATTATTGTTGTGGTTTTTTTCCCCCCTCACAAGACCACTAGACCAATTACTAAATTACTGAAGTCTAACCCACATTGTTGTCAACAGCTACAAAGATCACCGCTTCATCTAAGTGCTTTATCCCAAAAAGCCACCCTTGGCTGATGAGCAACCAGCCTGCCAGCCTCTTACACATGTTGCCAAAGGAAATGTGATACCCAGAATCATCACACCAGCAGACCTTTCTTCCAGCTAAGTGGTCAACATACCTGGTAAGGAAGGAATATTTGCAGAGAGGTAGGTAACACTGACTCAACTAGATTAAGTTATTCTTTTGCTCCCTGCTCACTCAGGAAGGGAATTAAGTAAGATATATGGAAGCCTGATTTCCTACTGGAATTTAATTTGACCAGCACTGCAGCATCCATCTTCTGCAGATTTAAAGTCTTAATGACTAAATCTCAGCTAATCTCATACTTTTTATTGGTGTCCTAGATTTGGTTTGTGATTATCCCTGTTGGGACCTCAGCACAGCAAAGGCTCACCTACAAGATTTCAAATGAGCTTTGTGAGGTGTCATAAGGAACATAGTTCTGGCAGCAGAAAACTTTGTATGGCTTAACAGCTCTGCCTCAGACTGTTAAGCCACCCACCCTGAGCTTTACCAGTCATTGTACCCAAGATATTTTGGGGTTAACTCAAGTGCAAATACAAAGCTGGCATCCTGAATTGTCTGCACTGGTTCAACAAGAATCTCAATGCAACGTTAGGTTTAAACACCCATTATCCCATTGTTTACAGAACAAAGGCCCTGGAAATGCATAATCCCTGAAGCAATACAATATCTATTTGATATCTCACTAACCCTTCCCAAGAAAATAGCTGGCAAATTCATGATTCCATCTGAGGTACATCAGAAGAGGTAGACTAAAGGAAGGGACAGGGGAGGAGCACATGACTGCAGTAACACACCTGAAGTATATAAGGAATTAGTTCCTCCACTCCTGGAACCTCCCTCAATGAGGAGGAGACACAGAAGATGAAAAATCTCAGGAAGAGCTTGAAATGGCTACACCTTGCTGGCCACATCACACAAATTTTCTCTTGTTTTAAAGACAGACATGAAGATTAGAGAATAAACTGCATTTATTTTTGGACAGCTTTACATTCCAAAGCTAAATGCCATGCTCTGTTCTGGGACAAACGTACGTGTGTGTGTGTACGTACCAGTGCATTTCAGTAAATTATCCAATTTAATCCAATGGTGTGATGAGAAATGCACATTACATTTAAATGAGCAGAGGGAATAACAAAGAAAACAGATGAATCCCATTACAGGTGTCTGTGAGGAAGAGAATATGAATGTGAAGCTCCAGTCTGAGAATTTTAACAGCTGTCAACATTAAAATACCCCAGTGGGAGACAGAAGAGTAAAGCCTTTAACAAATCTTGCAGGTTACTGTTTTTTGGCCTCTGCATCCACAGAGGGTTGAATTCAATGGAGCAAGGTTTAAACTCAGCCAATCTGTTTAAGATAATTTTGTGTTCTGCTGAATGTTGTCTTCATCATGGAGAATGAATTCCTGTCTTCCACTAAAAGGAATCCAGTAAATATAGTATTTTTAATCTGCTGAATGTTCAGACCAATATATACAGAAGACTAAAAACACCATCTTACTCTTAGAGGTAGCACAAGCAGTATTTCAGTTGTAAGCTTTTTGAAGAATCCATACAAATTGGCAGCTTGCTCTTCACTTGTGTTTAATTAAAGCACCAGAAAGGTGATCTAGGTTCAATAATGGAGTATTCAAACAAACTTCAGGCAGCTTCTGTTAATCACAAAAAAACAACCCCAACCAGAAGGGAGACCCTCCTTAAGAAACAGGTACTTTATTTATAGAAATTCTCCCCATTACTATGGAAACATCAGTCTTCTCGCTACAATTATTGGAACCAAAATTATGACATCTGCATTAGGATGGGCCCAAAGTTGCTGTTCCACTGGCTGGTGAGTCTACTTGAGATGTGAAAATGGAGGAGTGGGAGAAGGAGCCTGTCAGGCACACTTTGCTCCCACTACAAAAGCACTCAAGCACAAGGAAGACTGGAATAAGTTAACTATGTCTTACCTCACTAAGCCACCTTCTGAATCCAGCCTTCTACCTTTGAAATAGACACATAGCTTTAGTTCAATCGAGTGATCAAAAAAAGCAAAACATTTCATACAAAAAGCTTACAAAACACAGCCCTATACATACATACATACACATATATCATCTATCATAGCCTGTCCCTCTACTATAGGGACATGACAAGAACAGTACAGTGTAGTGTATATTGGCCTTTTGATTTGCCTATGAGCAGGTTGTCATAGTCGGTGTTGATATTTTGGGCAAATTACTGTGGCTTCCTGCAATAAGCAGCACCATGCTCAACATTCACAAGCAAAATAAAAATTACAGGATCCAGACTGTATTGGGGTGTGCCTTGGATTTTAATGTTTAACTTTCTTCAGTATCTGGATCCGTATTTAGACACAATTTCCAAAACATCTACAAACAATGGAGAGGCCAGACTGGGAGTTTTCATCTGCTCTGGTTACAAAGAATTAGTTAAAAAAAATCTCTCTAGTCACCTAGTAAAACAACTGATTCTGATATACTGCTCTTCTTCCATATGCTGATCTATCCAGGTAATTTTAATACAGTAAATCAAGTAATTACAGGTTCCTAGAAGACATAATACTTCTTTGCAGTTCTGTAAACCATTAGAATACTTACTTCAAAACAAAACTAGCTCCTTTTATGGTTGCTTGCCCCTAAAAGAAAAATTATAGAAATAAAAATGAGAACTAAAAAATAATTTAAACCAGAACACTTCAGCTTTCCATGCCAAAGGTGGGAAACTACTCCTGTCAAAGTCAAGCCAAGGTCCAGCTATTTTGAAAATTATTTATAGTGACTGCACATGCAAGGCCATTTTCCATCATTTGCAGTACACAGGATGTCCAAACCAAACATCCAGAAACAGGTTAAGAAAGTGAGTATTCATGATACAAACAGAGGGTAATTTGTACACATACAAAATTTCATCTTTAAATCACAATATACCACCATTGTACTACTATGTTTGAAATCCAGCACATTTAAAACAGAATACAACTCTGGTAAAATACTATGTCCTTTCAATTGTCAGTCATCTAAGTGAGCAAGAAAGATTGTGTCCAAGAGACACTTCTCCTAGAGACTGCTTCCTTTTGCAATGAAATCTGAACTATGGTTAAAATCTTTGGGTTTTTTTTTAGTTAAATACAATCCAACACAATGACATTTGGCTGAGCCTGCAGACAACGCAAAACAAGATCTCCAGGGATTATTACCACTTTGCTAGTAAATTTAACCTTTAAATTCATTTATTGCAGATTGAGAGAAGCTGAAAAGAATGCAGATAGCTTGAAACTCTGAGGTGAATAGATCACTGCTCTGGTTTCTTAAATGAGTCAAAGCTGTGTAGCGGCTGAAGCACAGGGCACACACTACTCATCTCAAAGCTTCCTGAAGGTTATGGTAAAACTGTCTACATCTTGCAGCACTACTCAAACTGGCATGGGGAAATCTGCTTAAGTACTGACTGCAGGGTATGGTTTGCAGCATGTATGTTTCAGAACATTGATAAAGAAATGAGGCAGTTATGAGCATACTTGAAAGAGAAATGACCTGACTGTAATAAGGGAATAAGCATGCCTCAGAGGTTTTAAAAATTTAATTTGGATACCAAATTACATCTCAGTTCTCTTTTCTTAAACAGCAACAAAAAACCTTCTGGCCTAAAATAAGCTTTTTTTAAAGCTGAGTACAGCAGCTATTATTCAGTGTTTGTACTGTACTGTCAGCCTGAAACCACCACCCAATGAGCTCTTATCCTACAAATATATGAGACAATCCCTGCCCCCAAAAATTTGCAGTTTATATGTTATAAAACCTAATTATAGTGTAAGCAGAAACTAGAAACCCTCTTACAAGTGGCAAAATGCTGAAAAAAATCAAGGTAATTACAATCCTAGCTCATCCTGATTTACCAGGCTATTTTTCGAACAGTATAGGCTGATGCGCTCTGAGCTTTTTTATATTTGCATTAAGTCCTCTGTGATTCTGCCTCTGAAATGTGTGCATATGCTGAGTCCATGTGAGATGCTACCACTGGCACTTGTCATAAGAATTAAATCCCTCTCAAGCTTGTTTACAGCTCAGCACTTGTCATACTGCTCCCCTGAGCTTCATGGCTGGTTGGGTTTTTTCTCTCTCTTTGGCTCTGTGAAAGATTTAATTTCTTTTTTGTTTATGTGTGTACTTACACCTGCAGGTGCAGAAAAGAAAAAAATTGCTGTACCCAGATGTTTTGAAGCTGCAGCAGCATACATACAGCTGAAATTAAAGAGAAAAACTATAGTAGATAAACCAAACTTCCTCATACAGCATTCGATAGCATATTTAATAAACCTAACATCTTTCATTCACAAGAAGACTCCTGAATTCAATTTTAGGAAGACCAGAATATTATACAGTTGCTGCCTGCTCCTTTACAAAATGCTTTTTGGAGTCTGAAGGTGGTCCAAACACTCCTATTTCTAATTTCACTGATGTCTTCCTATAGTGGTAAGAGACTCAATCATCAACACAGCTACTGTATATCAACCTGTCTTAGCTTGTTACTGCATTAGTTGAACCTCAGTTTTATCCAGACACTCAATTTCATTTTCATCTGTACTATGAAAAATATAGTGTTAAAAAAAAAAAAGGTATCCTCTTGCTTCTGTGGGAATAGGAGGAATCATTGCCTGCAGATACTACTTCCAGTATCTCAAATCACATCTAGTTAAGCATGTCTCCATTTCACAACTGCAGCTGGTTAACCATGCAATTCATTTACTCCACCACATACACTAACAGTCCATAAAACAGTACAAAGATTAATGAGCTATGGTTTCATAGGCAACTACTGTAGCTATTTATCTACAAACAGGGTAATGGCTTGTCTGCTTCACCTTAGCAGCACGTGCAGGCAGAGCCTTTCCACACTCAGTAGAAGGGCTGCTAATTCCACTATTCAAATTCAGCACATGCATCAGGAACCTTTCCTTAGATACGCACATTCCTAGTCAACTAAGTTAATTTGTACAATGATGTGCAGAACAGAATAGTTCTTCAGTAAATTTTGATCACCTTTTACCTTTCAACTTTTCTAATAATGTGCAATCTGTAATATAGAACTTGCTGATGATAGGAATGTTAGAATTACTAGCATCTGACACAGAACCGACTGCAATTTTAAAGGACACTCTCGTGAAACCTAACTAGATGAATTTACTTTTCTTCTAGCTGTTTTCAGCATCACTAATTTTCTCTAGAGCTTCCACTGGGCACCATGTGGAAGAACCTGCTTGGTGCCTCTTTGACATGACCTCTTACAATCAGTGGTCTGCCTGCTGTCACACTGGGGAAGACAATTTAAAAACATATCTAATCTTGTATTTTTGTTTATTTTTTCTGGACTTCTAGTTACCACCAAAGAACCAATTCTCTCTCCAGTGACATTCAGTATGTGCCTGATCTTAGAAGTGATCTGGCACAGTATTGAAAAGTTGAAGTTAGAGAGGCACAACACATTTCTTCTTTCTAAAAACTTTGATCTTGTATTTCTGCATTACTAACTTCACGCATGACTACAATATGCACTACCAAATTGACAGCAGAGCAGTAAAGATATTTGTGTAAAAGAAAGCAGGAAAGAACATCCATTTCCTGTGCTAAGAGAAAGAACATGAGGATAGTTATGTGAAACAGTTATCACAGCATCCCCAAAATGCTCTGAGGTACTGCACAAATCAAAACTGCCAGTACTCACTTAACATGGTCTCTGGCAAGCACAGAGATCTACTACTCTGCATGTTCTTTCAGGCAGATTAAATCAAAGATTAGAGAATTTAGCAGATAATACAGGTGAGGTGGAAAAAGCATTTTTTAATTCCCCAGGACCAGGTATGACAATGAAAAGTATTTAGCCTAATAGACAGGAACTATTACTCAGTGCAGACTGAGTGAAGTTTGCCAGTTATAGATCTGTACCTAAGTGGCGCACATTATACTCAAGAATATCAGTTCACAGGCAGTTGTAAAATGATTGATAATAGACAGCTCAGTCAGGTGCTACACAGAATCCTATCTGAGAGAAAACTCTACTCTCATTAACTACAAGCAAAAGCATTTTGCCTGCACACATTTCATATTTGACTTTTGCTGCTGCTTCTTATTGATCTTTTATTGCCACGAGGCATCTTGAGATTCCAATGACACTCTTCACTTGCTGCTTTGGGAGATACAGTTCAGCAGAATGCCTACCAGGTTCAGCATTACCTATAAGGAAAAGAATATGGCTCTTATTCCAGGGAGTCAGAAATTCAGGATGACTATATTTTATCTACTCTAATTAGGGCTAAACAAGAGACTAAGCTTTAAAACATTTTTTTCATAAGTTCCCTCCCCCTCCTCTCCACAATTTCATGCATAGGAAAAATAATATAAAAGAGATGTGATCAAGAAACTCTCCTATATGCGCAAGTGGATTGTAAGCTCTCTACACATTGATGGAAACAATCAATGCCTTTGTAAGGACTGTGTAAACACATTAAAGAACACATTAATATAAACCACATATGATGTGAGAAGACAAAAGATATATTTTTATTATTGCCATCTCTATATTGGCAATTAAGAGGTAACAGCATGTTAAAAACTTCCACTGCTAAACAACAATTTCCTAGTGCAATTAAACCACTGTAAAAAGTGACAGTCAGAAGAGGTCCACTTTCATACAGAATTCTCTTTTGTTTAGTTTCAACAATGGATAAGCTTTCCCATCTTATAATAGTGTCTATGGATCAGCTGTACTAGGAAGGGTCAGCTTTAGGCTGGTGCAAGTGTAGAAACCTAACAACAGATTGAGAAGCACAGCTGGCCTGGCCAGAAACAATGCTTCCCAGAGCCCTCAGGGAGCCCTGCTTCCTTAGAGCACATTTTACCTACTTTTATGGAGGGTAAAGATGAAATCCCATTTCCCTCCACTGAGTAGCTCACCTAGTCAGAAGCGTGCTTGGATTAGCAAAATGCTCCAATTCAAGTATAATGGCAATTTTACAACAATCTGTTTAGACAACTTGGTGCTCAAGAGAGCATAAGGATTGTTCCTGAACTCTGCTCTCTGTTTAACATGATAAAAGTAAGACTCCTTTTGTTACTACTCTGTTCATCTACATCAGGGAAAATAAAATGGAGTTATGTTGCACATAATCAAAAGTTCATGCATGTTCAAGGAAAAATAATGAGAATACAGCAACAGCTCAATGCAGTTAAGAATTCACCTGACATCCTGTACTGCCACCACTTGCCCTGTATTAAGTTAATTTTGTTTAAAGATTTCCTTTCAGGCTGAATAATTCTTAACTACTCATAGTGCTGGAATTAATTTTGAGTCCCTCCATTTTGTCCCAGCTTTACTTAGTGATAGTATTTCATATATCAGTAACTCAAAATCAGTGATTAACATCTTCCTGGGTAGCAGATGAGTTTTCTGCTTTCTAAAAGTCCTACAAAATGACATTTGAATTTCCAGAATTTATATTGAAAATGAATCTTCCATAACTGCAATAGGTGACCCTCTTGCAATGTGCTTGCTTGGATGAATGAAAAACGTTGAATTTGCATAGATTTAAGAACATATAATCACAAGCAAGCCAATTATAAAAGTTGTATTATAACCATTAAGCCTTTACACTGAAGGCTGTATGGGTCATACTCCGAAAAGGTTTCTACCTTCACTGGCGGCAGTTAATTGACATATACACAACTAACAACATCTCTGGAGATCCAGCCATAATAAGCAGACAGTTTCCAGAGGAACTGATCCAACAGCTTCATTACTTGCAGCTGTTAAGTATGCTGAAAGCTCACTGTGTTTTTTCCTCTTACGGAAATGCTTTTCCCCTGACAAAGTAGGAATTTGTCTACAATTCCCTACAGATTAAATCCAAAAGCTGCATTTCTTAGGCTGCGATTTCCCATTCAACAACAAATGAATGGCCTAAACTGCTCATGCTGTTCTCTGTTGCTGCCAGTAGTTTTTTCAACCTGATCATCTCCATGATTTAGCTCAGCATGATTCTGTAAGATTGGTTGAAGTAAGACTTATCAGCTACATGGAGAAAAGGCTGGTTCAATCACTGGGAGCAGAACAATAGCTTTACAAGCTAATCTGTGGGATGAAGCTCGGATTCCTCTTACAAAGCCCAGCAACCTTCATCTAAAAAAAAAAAATAAAAATTGAAGTGCAGCTTAGCTATTGTAATTGATAGGACAAAATTCACTTAACTCTTATTTATGATGGTGTAATACAACAGTCCAAAGGGTGTGGGTGATGCAGGTTTACAACAGAAGAGAAGAATCTTCTTCATCTGTCTGTGGCTGTAACAAACTCTCAGGTGCACAGCCTTTCGTGGCTTGCGGAACTGCAACACAACTGCAGCAAAGCACAAGCTGAGAAAAATTACTTTGAGTCTTGTCACCTTCATTATTCCCCCAATTTGAGAGAATAAGCAGATTAAACAAGAGCACAAGATGCTATCTAGTGGAGGAACCAGAAGGATTTTAAAACCCTGGAGGACAGGCAAAGAAACTCCTATGAAATGATCAAGGATCAACTAGAAGAATGACACCAAATTCTAACCACAGTATATTCCAGTGCTATGCTGTACTCAGTTAACCATTGTCAATAACCATTAAAGGTTTGAATTTCAGCTCCCAGGCTCATCTTTCAAGCATTTTTCATGATAGTGTTGCTTCTGATATTTAGGCTATATGGATGTAACATCTGTTTTGGTATTGGCACTACACTCATGAGTATTTTAAATATGCCAAGGGGAACATCTGCAAAGTGCAGAGAAGAAACTTTAGCTTTCACTCCACTGAATAAAACTGAGCAGTGTTGGGCAGAGTGGATAATACTTTCCCATTCACAAGAAGCTTGTACTACTTTTGCTAGGAAAAGCTTTGATATGTTTGTTATATTCTAAATACAGGCTGTACTTTAATTTCCATCATCACCACTACCTTTTGAGGAACCAAGAGTACAACAGATTTCTTTCCTCAGAAATCAGTTATAAGGTACTAAAAAGCATGTTCTGCTGTAATAAGTTTGTCTTAGTAATTTAAACTGGATCAGTATGAAGTTCTAAGGAGGTCTAAAACAACAGAAGTTCTGTACTTTGAAGTACCTCTTAGAACAAATTTGAAAAATCTTAAGTTATCCTCAAGAACGGTTAAGCTATTACCAGCCTATAAAGAGAGAATGACACAGCTGCCTTGATACTTTTCTGCTGTGGTACTTAGCCTGCTATCTAAAAAGGCATTGAAAAGCAGCAAGCTATAGTTTAAATGTTTATTTTCCACAAGATTGATAAGAGACTTCAGAGGAGTTGATGGAACTTCATTATTTAGCAAAGATTAATAAAATCCTATTATTCACCATTAAGGCACATCTTGCTATACTAATATAAAATAGCATACATGCATGTTAACAGCTGCTTTTTGGTTCCATCAAGGAGAATCATTCAAGCACTCATGTCTCCTCTAGGATAACTGGCCTTTCTATGGTCGCAAAATGACATCCACTGTTAAGTTATTTGGGAAAGAAAATGGTGTAAAGACACAGTAGGAAGAAAAGCTTCCCAAGCATGAATATGGTGTCTTAGGCTCCTTTTGGAAATTCTGATCTGACACAGATACCCAAAAGTTCCTTGATGCCTTCACGAGTCATTGAAGTTGCATGTGCCCAGCTGATTGGGTTCCTTACATGTTGCAGTTTTAGGGATCAGTAAAAAAACCTTCACTTCAGACAGCATGTTAATGAACCCATCCTGCATATTGCACACTACTAATTGTAAGTAAAATCTTATGTTTTTTCTCTGTAGAAGTGTCTTCTGCTTTCCATCAACAGACAACAATTTGAAAGTTGATTATACACCAGCCATCAAGAAGAGATATTCCAAAATACAAAGGATTGTGACAAGGAAAAAGACATCAAATACACTGCATTTCACTGAACACCCTGGGAAAATTATAGCACGTGCCACCAAATTTCTAGGTCAAAGAGGAAGGGAAACCTTTACAAGAAAATTAAGTGCACAATCACAAGTGTCTGCTGAATGTAGATTAAAACCTGAGAAACTCCATCTTCATTTTGGGCAGCAAACACCCAGGTAATTAAAACACAAAACTATTACGTATTCATAGTTAATTTCTTCTACAGCCTTAAAAAGGAAAAAGCAAGGCCTTTAATTTGTTGCTAGAATATGACAGGATCAGAATCAAAGTCACAAGATGCTGTAAGAAACAGACCTAAAGGTTATGTCCCCTTTAGTCAAAAGGATTAATTATGAGTAAAACATATAAAGGCTCCTTTTTTTTCCAAGCTATCACACTATGAGACAATTTTTTTCCCTTTTCTCCACAGAAAGCATTATTTAGGATCTCATTCACCCAAACTTTGAGAAAATAGTTCATCTGTATTAAATGTAAGAACTTTGAGAACTGAACTAAAATATGAAATGAAGCTTACTTCAATCCCTAAGGTAAGGGATATGTTTAGCAATACTACTTGAAAATTGCTTTAAGAATGGAGTTGATGATGTGTACACTTTGTGATCATGAAATTAATCTTATTTCAAACTGTGTGCCATACACACAACTCGAGCATTTAATTTTCTTAATAGACTAGAAATAACCAGGGTGGAAGAGACCTTCAAGATCATCGCGTCCAACCTATCATCCATATATAATGTCACAGTTATCACTGTGATTGTCACAAAACCCCCAGCCTCTCTGAAATAATAGTTTCAACAGTAAAATCCCCTCAAACCCAGCACGTTAAAATTAATAAGCAGTAGCTTCATAGCATCTTGCAGGCATAACATCTCCCTCAACGTGAAATGTCTCACAGATGAACATTTTCCACTTCCCCCCCCCCCTTAATTCTTGTGCAATACAGAAAATATCATCATTTTAACATGGTGACTTGGAGTCAATGAAATGACTGCATACAAAACTATAATGAGGCATCTTAGAGCTACAACAGTGATCCAAAACTTAAAGGAAAAGAACTTCCTGCATGGTCTCCATAAACTAACTTAAATACCAGTTATCAAACCTTCTCTTTTAGCATTAATGGGTAAAAATTAGTCAAAATTATGCACAAAAGAGTAATGTTCAAAGGGGATAACCCAACACGATTAAACTAAGAGCTGTCCTTTTGAGCTACATTGAAACTGCAGTAAGGGTTTCATTATAAGCAAAAACCATTCAAGTAATCATAACACATACTTACCAATAGTGTGTTTTGTTGGTGTTTTTTTTTATTAGAGGCATATTAAGCATACATAAAAAATAAATACAGGATGCAACTACACAAATTAAGCTCACAAGCCTCTAAAAAATAAATAAATTATCAAACGCTAATGAAAACAGAAAGAAAAACTGGGGAGAAAAATTGCCCTAAGACAAAAATTTCTGAAGAGTCTCTGAAAAACTCTACTGTGACAGCCCATGGCCAAAGTCTTTGGTAGAAGACATAAAAAAAATAACTGCTTTCTGCATGCCAGCAACAATGCTTAATGCCTGCAGAAGAGCTTTAAGATCTCTTATTTAAGGTTTTGCAGAGTATCTACTGTTACTCAAGAATTTTTAACCTAACCAGTTTCTAATGCCTTCTGGCAGCAAAGCGCCACAGAACACATAATTTAACACTTTTTGCCCATGGTTGTGCATGCTCTCTCTCTCTCTCACCCTGTTTCCAGGAAAAGAAATGTTGTCATGGTTTTGCTACTAAAAATTTCTTGTCTCAAAAACACCACTCAATACTTTTGAATCTGACTCCACGCCCCACCCTGAGTGTACTCATCCATTCTGTTACACATAAGCCAGTTTATTTCCCAAACTGCATGAGGCAAACAGATGTTGGCTTTACCTGAGGAAGTTCCAAGTGACTGAACATTCACTGGCCATAAGCTAACAATGGTAAGTTTTCCATTAAATGCAAATAATGAAGATAGCACGTGTGGCATTGGATCTCCTTAAAAAATACATGTTAAACAAGCTGCAATGGTGATTCAAGCAAATATGATAAATCTCTTTAGATGAGGGGAAATGGTGGTTCTAGGGTGGCTCTAGGATGGATACCAAGAATTAACTTTAAGACACTAGGTTTTGTTAAGGAGATGAAAAAACATCTTCCTGAGTACAAAGAGAACTCCTGATGGCTGGATGGAAGAAACCCATACCGACTCAGAAAACAAAACTGAATTATGTGCAGTTACATTCAAATATCTCAAAATGCATTCAATATCACTTGATCCTCTGGAGTGACTTCAGTCAAATTATCAATTTAGCTTATCTTTTTGACACCTCCCAAATAACCTCATCAACATGTGTCTTCTTCACTACGCAGGTTCCTAGTTTTCAGCCAGCAAGTGAGTTATTCCATATAGAAAAAAGTTGTAATGAATTTTACTTTTCTTTCCTTCACAAAAAAACCCATATCAGTTTACATGATACACCTTATTTGCTTATTTAAAGCTATCATATTTGGTCTTGTTAGAACTATTTAATTCTCTCTCACTTCTTGCTTTGGAAGGGCTACTAGATCCTGAAGTGTTTTATACCTAACACCCTCTTCTATATGGTTTGAAACAAATTATATACATATATATGCATATGTATAATGTGTAAAATATATCTCCTTGTACCAAATATGTAGATTGTTCAATCCAAGTCTTATTTTCCAGCTTCTCCACAGTATGTGGCCAAATCCTTATTATTAAAATGGTAATGTCATGCAATTAAAATTTTAAAGTAAGACAAATGTGAGGAAGTTACAAGCAAGTATCATAAAAATATTCCAGTTGAATTTCATCCTTGCCAACACATGTCAGAGCATTATTAAAAATATGTACTTTGAATAGAAGATCATGAACCTGATGAAAAATACTAAGAGATTTCTCTGGGTTTAAACACACGTATCAAGTAACTTCTTAAGTAACATAGGCCTCCGGTTCCATCACTGATTAAATCCTTTACAGTGTCCTTATTGTGATGCTGTATTTTGTTATTTTCCTTTTGTACATGTATGAAGACATCAAACTAGTTAATCCTACCTCAAATGATTGGCTTTGCTAAAATCTTTAAAAGCCAAAGGAATACTGCAGCTTATTCTCAAGTTTTTCCATGTCTGTTATTTGAAGTTCTTAAAGTGGCAAATCTTGAAGAGCTGCAACTATGTAAATTGTTCCACTTTTCTTTTTTAAAAGTCTTCTAAACCTGCATAGATAAAAATTCAGAAGCATTTCAAAGTTTAAGTCACAAATCTTTAGAGCATGAAGCAATTTTTAAGATGTTGCAACTGACGAGGTTTATTTAAAGGCTCCAACAATAAGCTGGATGGTCTCTAAATTTCAATACAGTTGCTGATTAGACTATTTATAGCAGCTATTTATAGTGCCCAGTTAACCTAGAAGGATAAAGCAGAACTTGGTTGCACACTCATAGCACAGAAAAATATTCCTTATATAAAAGTGAGCACATCTTACCACAATACACAGCTAAAAAAGTGTTTATGTATAGGCACTTGCTCATTTGATGTTAAAAATCCTAACTCACAAACACACACAAAAAACAAACCAAAAAACCCAGACCACCCACATAAGTCTCAAATTCACAATTTACAAATGAATAGTTTTTGGACACTACCACTAAATATTTTTTTTTTTTACATGTAGAAACACTATGTTCCAAGTTTCAAGCTGAGCATAAAATTATGCACAAAGACAAAATTTTGTTGCAAATATTTACTCAAAAAGTAATAATTTACAGCGGTACTTGAACAGCTGTTCAAAATATTTAACATTCAATAGAAACAAAACTGTAAGTCAAAAGCATTCTGAATGTTTCAGATGGAGCAATGAAGTTGTAAGTGCAAGCTTCTGTTAATCCTATGCATTCCTACATCTAGCAAACTAGAAGACAAAAAAAAAAGAATCAAACAACAACAACAAAAAAAAAAAACCAACCCAAACCAAAACCAGCAGCCACTTCCCTGTACACAATTTAGTCTACAAAAAGTCCTGAAATTGAACTGTACAATTCTACTTTATATGCCCTTGAGTCCTTCTTGTAAATTAGCCAGTAGCAGCTGCAAAATGGCAGAACGCATGCCAGTTGGCGTTTCCAGTTTGGGGGTTTGCTTTACAGTTTTTACATTAAACTGTACTTTGGTGTGACTTACAGACCATTCCTATGGGTCTACAGCTAAGAATAATTAAAACAACGGTAAAAGCCTAACAGCTACAGTACTTTCAGCAGTATCTTCTACTTCATACAATTATGTTCGGTATTTCTGCACAGCCTGCACACTGAAAACCCCACAAATATATTTTTATTGTAATAATTCCACTTTCACTGAAAGTTTATTAAGGTAAGATTGCAGCCTGGCAGGATTACACCTGTACAGAGGTGCATAGATTCATATAATTCTGTTTACATGCTTTTATAGACAGGAATGTGATGCCAAGTCAAAAAGTTTGTTTACTCAAATTATCAGCAGACCAATAACCATCATTACAAGTGTGCTCCCTTTCAGCAAAAGCTGTGAATTCACACTGAATTCCGCTGTTTAATAATATTCACACTGAAGGACTTAAAAAAATATTTTCTTGGCAAACAAATCACCTTATCCCCAGCTAGTTAGCTATAAAAATCAGAATTTATTCCTTCTTTCAAATGTCAATCTGGTAAGATATATATCACATCTGAGAGGCAGGATGATATACTTCTACATGTTCACTTGTAAATTTAATTAATTCAGTTGTAGACACACATACAAGCTATCTTCATATGCAAAACTTCTTTTTACTGTCTTACCCTCCTCCCTTTCCCCTCCACTCTTTTTATTTTTAATAGTTAGCATCAATGAGCACACTTATCAGGAATGGTCCACGGTGTTCCTACCATTGTTTATAACAAACAAAAAGATTTAACTAATTTCAGCTTGCTTCATCTTCATCTGTCTTGTTTACAGTTGTTTCCATTCTGTCAGGGCTGCTTTCCTCAGTAGTCTCATCTGTTTGTTCAGAGACTTGTCCAGCTTTCTTTGAAGAAGGTGCAACATTACCTTTTTGAAGAATTTCAGTAGCTTCATGTTCTAGTACCTCTGATGGAGTCAAAGGCTCCAAATGAATACTGCCTTGTTCACTCATGTCTGAACTAATGGATTCAGGCTCATCTCGTTTTCTCAAGAACTGCTCAAAACTAACATCTTCACCCAAAGTAAGTTTTAAGTCCCTTGCTTTCTTGGCTGAAAGTGAAGTTTCATCCAAGCTATGTACTTTAGTCTGCTCATTTAAGATAACGTTATCTGAACTTTGGCCAGTTTTTAACACACTTTCATCATGAATACATTTCTGTTCCTCCTCTACTAATTGTTTGTTATTATCTGAATCACAACATGCTCCTTTCTCATGCAAAGAATTCTTTGAGCTGCTGTCAGGAAGTTCCAAACTAGGAACATCTTCTGTATTTGACAGCGACGAGTTTTCTTCATTCTTTTCAACTGATGCAAGTTTTGTAGTTTGACTTCCATTGCATTCTTTTGTTTCGTCTGGAGAGTTCTGCTCCTGTTTGCTGAAAAAAGAAACCACAACAAGTATTTTTGTTAACAAATGAAATAAAGCAACACATGGCTATACTCTGCAAAGTGAGGCTCAGAAGGTGGTATTGTCAATTTCCCATTTGGTATTTCTCAGAAATTTTCACAGTAAGATAGACTGACTTTCGTTAACAGCAACATTTTTCTTACCCACATACAAACTCAGCTTTGTATTTAGCAGTCAGTTAGTACTCAAATTCTTGCATTTAACCTCCAGAAAGGAAGGTTAAGCTGTCCCCTCTGTGTGATACAAGGAATTTTCCAAAACGCAATGTTAAGTTTCCCTACCTGCACAGTCTCTGACACAGGTGCAGATACAACTATTGGGAAAATCTGGTTGCTAACATGCAAAAAAAGAACCCCAAAAAAACTGACCAACTGACCACAATAGAATGAGAGTAAAGCAAGAAAAAAAAATTCTTAGAAATCTGGATTAAATTTATATTTTCAATGAATGAAACTTAATTTTAGATATGAATCTACACAGGAGCATTTTGGTCACTTTTCAGGGTAAAACTGTATGTTTATAAAAAGAAAGTGCAGATCAGTACTCAATTATGGAATAATAATGAAAATATTAACATAAAATAATGCATTCAAGCTATAAACAAACCGAAACAGTTGAAACCTTGTATTATTTCACAACAGCCACAAGCATGCAGACCAGGACAAAAGAGATAAATAAAATAAATCAGAATGTTCCAAAGTAGACCTGAACTGTGTGCTCAAGCACAATCCGTACCCCAGAACATACGAAGTAGTTCGATCATACTGCTGTATGCAATTTGCTGGTATGTTCATATTCCAACAGACAAAATCCTAAACTCCAGCTTCAAATATTTGTCTTGATTTGTTACAGAACACCAGCTTCTCCCATCATTTCCATGATAGATAGCAGTTTTTGCTTGGTAAAAGTCATCTTAAGAAAAAGTTTAATGAAATTTATAATCCATGATTTTTTTTTCCAGAATTGTAAGTAGCTCAAATTGTTTAAAATAATAACGGTAACAGCCAAAAGAAAGTAGGAGTAAGATGGAAGAAAAACAGTTGGTTTGATTCCAGGTGTTAATTCTACTAAGAAAGTGAAGTTAGGAGACTTCAAAATTAACTTTTAAAATGTGACTCTTGAATTGAAAGCAGTCTCTGAATAATTCGGACAAATGATGAGAGAGAGAGATGTGTCACCACCAAGTATCTAACTAACCAAAATGCACCTGTACTTTATTTCTTATAAAATAAGTTTTAAAACTGTTTGCAATATTTGTTTTTTTTTTCTAAGACCACTTTTAACACTACCTGAGCAACAGACAGCTCCAGGACTCTCAAAAGGAATAACCAGTTTCCTGCTACTGTGTTTTGAGGATATATTTCTGATCTGAAACTCTAGACATGTTGTTCTACTGATGCAGGAATTGAAACCAATTCAGGAATCTGTTTTCAAGTTTCATTTAAATAAATTAACAAAGAATATGCCATTTCCTGCTTCGAATTTAAGTCAGGAATACTTTCAACAAGGATAAGAGACTGCTGAAATATCCTTGAGCAGTTAAACATAACTGGCCACCGAGATCATCATAAGAATCTTTTCACCTTCTTATATTGCTTTTTCAGTCGTAATAAGGAATTAACCCAAGAGACAGGCAGGCCTCTTCACCAAAGTACACCCTATATTGGCTACTTGTATCAAATAGTTTTTTTTTCATTTATTAGACCCTCTAATGGCAGTAAATTACATTTTTGAATATACAAACAAATTTTCTATCCAAGTTCTTTGCCTCTCTTAAAATCATACCAAAGGAAAAAAAGCATGGGGGGAATAACAGGGCAATATCTGAGGGAAAACTCAATACTAAGTTCCATCACAAACAGCCAACTCTCAAAATCAGTTATCTGTGCTGATATAACTCATGGTGCCTAACTCATCCTAATTGCCTCATCTATTCCAGAGAAGCACTTAAGCTACAGAGCTGTATTAGAGTAGACTAGAATAAACCAGGTTGGAAGAGACCCTCAAGATCATCGTGTCCAACCCATCATCCAACGCCACCTAATCAACTAAACCATGCAACCTAACACCCTATCAAGTCTCCATTAGTAAATACTCAGAATTGTTTTCACATAAAAATTCAGCCAACTCTTTATGAATCAGTGTGTATATATATATAACCTTTAGCTACTACTGTTGTAGTATAGGTGTTCAATCACCCTGAACACAGCTTCTAGGACAAGATGTAAGCAGGCAAAGACATTTATTATGTTATACAGCAAGGTTATATAGTCTATCAGAAGGCACATGTGTCACATCTTAACTGGTTATTTTCTACTGGCATGCGTGTAATTAAGGCATACAATAGGTTAAAATAAAACAATATTTTAACACATCCAACCAAATTCTGCCCAGTTTCTTCCTTCAGTTACAAGGTGTTTACATTCTTTTCTAAGTCAGAGACTAAACATAGCCTTCTCCTACATACTACTTTTCAACAAGCCGATTCAGAGTGAGATGTAGTTGTAGAATTAAAGAGTAATATGATGTTTGTTATATGGGAAGTTTCAAACACAGATTAAGAAAGGTTTTCATTAGAAGGATGACTAATGCACACAGAGTGTAGTGTTTCCACACTGAAAATCCCAAATGGATTACACATATTTACAGACACATGGAAGATTCATACTGAGAATATCTCCAAAGTTCAAATCTGCCCTTAGCACATAAAGAAATATCTCTATACATTTAATTATTTTTTTAAGTTGACACTTACTTTGAGCTTGAGAGTACTTCAGAATTCCAGAAGAACATTACAGAACTTAAAAAGTTTTACTGGACATACAGAAATTTTAAGATAAACTTGCTTCATATTCCCTTAAGAAAATCAGGAAGCAATTCCCAAGATTGTTACTAGTAATTATTAGAGTGCCTACTGCAAGTCTATATTAGAAATTGTCTCCCCATTACAAAAGCCTTTTAAACCATGACTGAAGTATTTAAGACCTGAAATACTAAATTAAGTGTATAAAGCTACATAATGACCTGACAAAAACATTCTGCAGAACAACCTCCGTTTTCTTTCTATCGTCTATCATAAAAAAATACCCAGAATACAGCAGTAGTTAACTTTAGGGCAACTGTAAAACATTATAGCTGAACTCCAGCTACCATTTGGAGGAGATACTTCCCTCAAAAGGCTTTCACAAGTACAATCCACATATTAGATGAGCTGTAAATTATTTAAATTTATTGACTTTTAAACCCACATTAATTAAAAAGCTTATCACAGCATCGCTAAAATTGATTTTCTGTTTACATAAAAAAATGCTATTGCTGAGATAAGAAGTACATCTCACAAAACCTTGTTAAGTCATCACTTCTAATAAAAATTTAACCTTTAAAAGGTATCCTTTAAAAAAGAAGCAAACAAAAAACCCCCAACACCTGAACAAAACCCTCAAAATTGCTTATGCCTGTATCTTCTTTGTTGATGCTGCATTAAAGGCAAATTGAATCTGCTGAAGTATGGTTCTGCCCCTGTTATATTTAATGTTATTTATCATAAATTAAATCATGACCTCAGCAGGTCTTAATGGTTGTCTACAAGGAACAAAGTACTTGACAGAAGAAACAGCTTTTCCAGCTTAAATTTTATTAAAAATGTATACTAATATTAGATTGCTACCTACCACTTGCCTTTTCCTCATTTAATCCAAGAAAGCATTGTTAAACCAGACCTTTTGAAGAATTTTAGCACATACTTTCAGCACACCATAAACTACTTCTATCACTACCATCCTAGCAGCTAACAAACAACAGAAATGGTAGTATAAACAGCTATTTGTAACTATTTGAGTGGCTACATCTTAATTTGCCATAAAAGATGTCAAAATAACTAGGGAAAAAAGGATTATTTTAAAATAATACCACTACAGTAGCACTGTAGCCATGCTCATGTAATTAATAGCAAGAAAAAAAAATAGCAAGATAAATCAAATGACAACATGTTTTTTTGGGTCAAGGACTTGAAATCCTCAGAAGTATTTAATTGTCAGTAGCAACATCAGTAAAAGATGATGCAACACCACGTATTTAGCTTAGTTTTGCTGCTTTAATGGTTTCTATGCCAAAACCAAGTAAGTTGGAAATCTTTTTGAATAAAACAATCACTCCAAAGAGAAGACCAATTTAAACATAAATGAGATATTGTCTGCTCATGGACACAACATACATGTGTTCATACAGGAACAACAGTAACTTCTGCCACCAAAATAAATGGGTATAAATTGGGTCCAATCGCTGCAGATTGTTTGAAATACATTATAAACATTATTTCACCTGATAAAAGTTCTGTGGTCATATTTTAGAGCTTTTAAAACAGATTAAAATTGGCTAGGTTATGCTGTTATGGAAGTGAACAGGGTTTATAGTATCTTGGGATAAGCTATAAGGATATGGTTATCTTGGAATTCATGATAAATTCTCAACCTTATTTCTGTTTAGTAATAGGCTTTAGAATATAGTTTCTTCTTATTTGTAATTAGCAAAAGTTTTACAGACGGACATTAAACCACAGAAAACTATCACCCTGTGACATTTCCAACATTTTTATGATGTAAGAAATCTTAAATCCCATAATTCCCAGTCACAAAGGCCACGTTCTTTATTGCATCTGTGGAGCTACAGTGACGCTGGAAAGAAGAGTAAGAAAATAAAACAAAGATTGTGACCAACTCTGGTGAAGTACAGCCTGCTGGTCCACAATTCTGAGCAATTTTTTAAACCTCTCTACATTTCTCCAAATATGCCTTATTCTACATTAAAATGAACTTCTTGAGGAAAACCCCTTAACTGTCAATCCCTTTAAAAAAAGGGTCTCAAAATGCAGCATGCAAGCACAGTGTTTCAGCTTGATTGAAATACTTCATAAAATGGATTAGCAACAACACCGAAGACTCAAAACAAAAGCCAGTTAAATATGAACATTAATTTAGTCTAAATTTAGGTTGATCTGAAACAGTTTCCTACATAAGGAGCCATCTAGGACTCACTGGAGTCAATGAAACAAGTAGACTAAAATACTCTCAGCATGGATGGAAGTATTCTCATTTCTGAAATTGCTCAATCTTATTGCTACCCTACTTTTAATATAATAAAGCTGTTTACATGCACACACAGCGCTCAAACCAAGAGCAACTGTCTTCCTAGTGATCTGCTATATTTTCTTACAACAGAAGTGTTACTCTGATAGCTTCTTAGAGTAAGCTGTACCGAAACTCAGCTAGAATCCTGTGCCAAACATCTTTTTCTTGGTCACCCCTAACTAAAATGAACCTTTTCCAGGACATAGATCCAAGAATTGATAGAAAACAACTTCATGCTATTTAAGAGTCTCAAAGGTACCTTCCAGCCACCCAACTGAACCATACCCAGCATAAATACAAATCTCTTTTACAACCAAGAGAGAGATTTTGATGGTTGTGATTTTTTTCTTGTGTTTTTCTTTTCCTTTTTTTGCTTTTTCATTTAAAAACTTCACTTTCTAGCAGAAATTCCCCATTTTGAACAGTATCACTCTAAGTAGAGCCTATGATTCATAAAGCACAATCCTCTCTCAAATGCCTGACAATAAGTATGTACTGAGATGTATAAGAATGCTAGTTAAAAAGAGGAAAATCTGCTTCAGTGTTGTGGTGCTTCAGACTGCTCATGACTGAATGGTAAAGTAAAGATGGCAACATTCATATTGACATATCTCCAGTTTCTAACTGTAAAATGGGGTTAGCAATAAAGACAGGTACATAACAGCTTACTAGTATTATCATGAGTAGAGGAGTATTATGCCCAAAGATGCACAAACATTAACAGAAACATTTACTTGATTGTCGGAAAGACTTTCAAAACGTAATACAGCACTAGCTACTTCAGCAAGGTTGCTAGGCAGCTGCATATCTTTAATGAACCTGTAATACAGTGACTCTAAAGAGCCTAAATACAACAAAAAAAGAGACACATTATGGTATAGTTAAAATGTAAATTCTTTGACCCTAAACTGATTATATCATGCATAGTCATGATCTGTCCTTGCAGATGTGGTCCAGCATGTTGTGTTGTTCTTGCAACTTCCCAGTTGCTGGGACCATAAGAGATATTTAATATTGAGTCATGCAGGTTTACTTGCATGATTTACTAATGGATTTATATTACAAGTTCTCCACAAGTTACTTTTCTGAGATGCTCACACAAATGGAAACAGGAAGTCACAATGCTGGTTGTTTCTACACGAACAGGTTACGCAAAGCTGGCAAACGTGTATGTAACTTACATGTGTAAATCTGAAATTTAAACGTTCGGTAGTAAAGCTGTAAAAGAACCAAATTATAATATTCCAAATGAGCATTCAGAGAAGGTATAATTCACATGGCTTCATATCAAAGTGTTAATCTAGTGCAAATTCTTAAGAGAACATTTCTGAAAGCCACAAAAATCTGAAATCGTATTTCAGGTTTGGTGTTGCTGGAAACCTGAATGAACATGAAATATCACAGATTCAACATCTTCTGAAATGCAACAGCATGTTCACAATGAAAACACAAACTCACTATGCTTTTCTGAATGATGCTGTGTCTAAACAGAAGTAAGTCCTGCAAGAAAAACCTGTAGTAGGTAACTGATGGTTGAAGATAAAGAGCAGCATTCAAGATGGAACAGGGTGTCTGTCAGAAGTAGCAAAAAGAACAAAGAGACTTTAAGAGTGCTAAGTAAGCATGGAGATGCTCAATCACAAAATACACGCAAGAGAATGGATGACAGGATCCTTGCCATTATTAGCAATACCACAGGGGTTGCGGAAGCTGACTTTTGTCATAACTGTTAATATTTGACTACTAAGTGAAGAGGACAAAAATATTGGTAAAAATAGATTAATCTCAAAGAGTCTGATCATGCAGAAGAAGAAAGCCTGCATTCATTAAAAATGATCTCTTGTAACTAGGAGGTTACAATAGTGGCTGATTTCAGAGTAAGATTACCTCTATCTATTAAGTTTCTTGTAAACTAGTAAATGAGAGATTCAACCAAGACATATCCACTGTAAGCAGGAGGTTGAGTTTGGAGGAACACTACAATGTTCATCATGACAAAAGGAAAGCTCATTATACATCCAAACAATCTGTTGATGGATAAACTTGCCATAGATAACCTAGAACTAAAGATGAAGTCAGAAGCAATGAAATCAAAAGCAGATGTCTCAGCAGTAGAGCATCCTTGAAGATGAGATGACACCAAAAAGAACAAGGTGTGAATGAACTACCTGCTTCACCCTCAGACCCAAGGCTCAATAAATCTATCTGCTTTCACCACATTCCTTCCTCCTACAGTAGTTAGGAGCAAAAAGAAGATTAGCTACCAGAGCAAAGCAGCTAATAAGATTGTTTATACAGTTGCACAAGACAGAAGTCATTCACAGCGTATTTTGCCACTGTATACTGTAAAGTCATTGGCAGACAAAAAAGTAACTTACTTGAGTATTAAACAGATCAGAAACTATGTTTTTGTGAGCACCCAAAAGAGAATGACAAAGTCTTACTTTCAGAAGCTTGGATCAAGTTTGGAACAAAAGGGGCTTTGATGTTAACATACCTGTTACCACTTACACACTACTCTAGCTTGGGATGATAGCAACAGACTTGAGCAGCAAAGAAATGCTGCAAATGAGCAGCAAGGAAATACTGCATCACGTAAGTGAAACTCCTGCTGAGCCTCACTTCAAATGAACATAGCCCCCAAAAAGCTGCAAGTCAATGCTGCAAAGCAGAGAACATTATCACAGAAGGGCCTTTGCCAGACTACAACAATGGGTGAAAAGACCAGACCTGCTGCCTAAAAGATGCAAGAAGAGAATATCACAGCTTCAATGCATGAAGAAACAGGAAAAGGTCTGGTCAGATCCTTGTTCACTTACATACCAAAATAATCCCAAGCTGGACTGGGTTCAATTTTCTGGTCCACAATGATGTATCAGTGAGCCAAGGCAGTATAGGATACCTGCTCACTTTCAACTTCCCTGCAACAAAAATGTCTACTGTCAGTTCATTTTAAAGTATGTTAATTGTTGCGCAAAGCAGAGAGTTGAGCATTAGAGGAGTACCAGCATAGTTATCAAACCTTATTCCCTCAGCACAAGATGGATCACTAACACACAAGGCTACTTTACATAGAGTTACAGTTTAAAAACAACTCCTCTTGGAACACCTCCAGCTAGGTTATCTGTATCAAACCAGCAGGAGTTTGATCAAAAAACAGTCTCATCGACACTACACAGAGGTCATGGAACATGTCTGGTCATTAGCAATAAAGATGAGTTTTACAACACAGAGTCTGATGCATAAAAGATATCAAAAGATAACATCTCAGAAATGCAAGAAGATGATCCAGAAGTGTCCAAGAATGTAACCGCGACTCATTGTTTCCAATGGTGAAGTGATTCTGAAGAGCCCCATATACAAGTAAATATGTCATTGAATTACAGGACAAAGAACGGAAAGAAACATTCATAGATCACTGACAAACTACACAGGAAGTGTTATGAATACGGACTGCAAGTTCCTCTTCTTCCAAAGCAAGTCACAAAGTACCATGAAGAACTATCCCACAAAAAGATGAACATTTCTGTATTCTGTACTGCAACTAATGAATTTAGAAAGCTGCTACACAAGTAAACTCAAGGTTAGAATAACTCAAGGTTAAAATAAACCAAACCAGGTTGGAAGAGACCTTCAAGATCATCGTGTCCAACCCATCAACCAATCCAACCCACCCAAACAGCTAACCCATGGCACCAAGCACCCCATCAAGTCTCCTTCTGAACACCTCCCTGGGCAACCCATTCCATAGCACAATCACTCTTTCTGTATAGAACTTCTTCCTAACATCCAACCTGAACCTCCCCTGGCACAGCCTGAGACTGTGTCCTCTTGTTCTGGTACTGGGTGCCTGGGAGAAGAGACCATCATCAGCCTGTCTACAACCTCCCTTCAGGTAGTTGTAGAGAGTGATAAGGTCACCCCTGAGTCTCCTCTTCTCCAGGCTGAGCAACCCCAGCTCCCTCAGCCTCTCCTCACAGGGCTTGTGTTCCAAACACCTCACCAACTTTGTTGCTTTTCTCTGGACTCGTTCCAGCAAGTCAACATCCTTCCTAAACTGAGGGGCCCAGAACTGGACACAGTACTCGAGGTGCGGCCTAACCAGTGCAGTGTACAGGGGCAGAATGACCTCCCTGCTCCTGCTGGCCACACTGCTCTTGATGCAGGCCAGGATGCCATTGGCCCTCTTGGCTGCCTGGGCACACTGCAGGCTCATGTTCAGCCTACCATCAACCAGCACCCCCAGGTCCCTCTCTGCCTGGCTGCTCTCCAGGACTCTGACCCCAGCCTGTAGCACTGCATGGGCAGAACCCGGCACTTGGATGCGTTAAATCTCATGCCGTTGGATTCTGCCCATCTGTCCAGCCTGTTGAGGTCCCTCTGCAGAGCCTCTCTACTCTCCAGCAGATCAACTCCTGCCCCCAGCTTGGTGTCGTCAGCAAATTTACTGATGATGGACTCAATGCCCTCATCCAGATCATCAATAAAGATGTTAAAGAGCACAGGGCCCAGCACTGATCCTTGGAGCACACCACTAGTGACTGGCTGCCAGCTGGATGTGGCACCATTCACCACCACTCTCTGGGCTCGGCCCTCCAGCCAGTTCCTAACCCATCGCAGTGTGCTCCCGTCCAAGCCATGGGCTGACAGCTTGGCCAGCAGTTTGCTATGGGGGACGGTGTCAAAGGCCTTGCTGAGGTCCAGGTAGACTATATCAACAGGCCTCCCCACATCCACCGGGCAGGTCACCTGATCATAGAAGGAGATCAGGTTGGTCAGGCAGGACCTGCCCTTCCTAAATCCATGCTGGCTAGGCCTGATCCCTTGGCCATCCTGTAAGTGCTGTGTTATTGCACTCAAGTACACGCATTGTCTTAGGTTTAACAATGATACAAACTTGTACATATTCTTGACTCCATTTAAGGGCAACAAGGCTGGTGAGAGGCCTTGAGCACAAGCACTATGAGGAGAGGCTGAGGGAGCTGGGATTGTTTAGCCTGGAGAAGAGGAGGCTCAGGGGTGACCTCACTGCCCTCTACAACTACCTGAAAGGTGGTTGTAGCCAGGAAGGGGTTGGCCTCTTCTCCCAGGCAACCAGCACCAGAACAAGGGGACAGTCTCAAGCTGCGCCAGGGGAGGTTTAGGCTCGATGTGAGGAGAAAGCTCTTCACTGAAAGAGTCATTGGTCATTAGAATGGGCTGCCCAGGGAGGTGGTGGAGTCACCACGCCTTAAGGTGTTCAAGAGGAGATTGGATGTGGCACTTGGTGCCATGGTCTAGTCATGGGTCTGTGGTGACAGGTTGGACTCCATGATCCTCGAGGTCTCTTCCAACCTTAGCAATACTGTGAAATCTTTCCAGTGCTCACTCATCTATTTCCAACTAACATACTCTGTAAATCCAATGTTCCTACCCATTTTCATAGGACATCACTGCAATGTATTGACAGTAAGGATCCTTGTGGCAGTACTGACAATGGTCTGCCACAACTGTACCTGTTTCCCCACCATTCCATACACCTGTAATCTTTCCTACCATATAGCTCAGCAAGCAGTAATTTCCAACACAGGCTCCAAGTAGAAAAGCTATCACAGCTCAACACTTTATTTTTCCATGGTTTGAGATTCACTAAGTGAAAACTGTTGAAGGACACAAGCCACTCTGGACTGATGGAAAGAATATAGGTCACCCTCCAAAATTACTTTTTCCAGTATTTTGTCCAATCTCAGTATTCTGTGCTCGAAAATCCAAAATTTCCTTTTTAAAATGGTGTTTTGTAATGCCTTCCCAAATAAACTACCTTCCCCTGTTCACTCCTGTTAATAAATATTCAATTCTCTTTAATAATGTCTAGTAGTCATCGTATCAGACACCCACCGATTTTATTCAGCTGTAACACATACTAAACAGCTATCAGTAGAGGTCTGAAGTTTACAGCAAGTATTCTGCTCTACTATTACTCAAAGCCAAAGAAATTAATTCTACATGTGTCAGAGAACAGATTATTCCACTACCCCTCCAAATGGGCCACTTTATGGAAACTAAAAGAGAAAATGCTTAATAGTAATGATATTGGGAGTATTTCCAGCACTCAGTAAAGGCTGATCTATACTTAGAGGCCTAACAACTTCTCACTCTGTTGGAAGAGTTCTCATCATGCATAAGAAATATCTTGTAACTTTTAGAATCCTGCTACAGGGACTCACTGACACCTTGTTGTTAAAATCAAAGCTAAACTATTTTCTTCCATCTTTTAAAATACCTTTCTTCACAGTTCAATTGACACTTTGTTCCTGTGTTCTGAACTGGTTTAGAAAATTCAGCTGACATCTCTGAAACTTCAGTTAAGGCATAAATATGCTCAGAAGCTACACTTTAAAGCCTCGGGCATGGTTCCAGGATAAATCAGGGATGGCTTGACAAGTCTGATTGTTCTAAGGCTAATAAACCTTTGAGCAAACCCTGCAACACAAACTCAATCTGCAGGTTCTTTTTCAAATTCTTAGACACTGAAAACCAAAATTATTGTAGTGATTTTTCTTTGAAAGACAGCATACCTTTGTCATATAAGACTGAGTTTGTCGTACTTCAATAAAGACCACTCTTTTAAAACATAAACCACTCATTTAATAAAGCCAGCACTAAAAGAAAGTTGAAGTCACAGAGTCACTATGTCTACACGTAAAAATCAGGACTGAAAAGTTCCAATACCGCAAAAATTATTTGTGTCTCTCTGGGCAAACTTAACAAAAACTTGGTTTTGATTTTGGCTCCATGAGACAGCAATTTCTTCTCCTCATTCTTCCAATTGTGGACACAGAGCAAAAAGCACTAGGTAAAGGTCTATGTTCAATCATACATTTCGAATTCTATAAAATTCAAAACATCAAATTCAATGTACAAATTTTGGCCATCTCTCACTAAATCAATAGAAATTAACATTGAGCAGTAAAACAAAACTTACTCAGATACTTGTTCAGCAGTTGGGATATCTACAGAAACTGGAAATAAAAATAAAGGATTTAATTAAAAATATTTTAACATACACAAGTACTCACTTTCAAATCTAAGTACACACAAATCATGACAATGCAACTGAAAAAGGGACTGCAATCAGACAGACACATGCATTTTTATACTATATGAAAAAAAACAATGTATGTACTCACCTTTCTCTAGAATAACTTGACAAGTATGAGAGTAACTTTCACTCAGATGTGTGGCCATGCTATCTAAGCCAGAAACATCAGTAAGGAAGTCACAATTAAGACACACTACAGTCAAACCTCTAGAGGAGAGAAGTAAAAAGGAAGTGTAATCAAAACAGGACCATGAAAAGAGTTAACTTACAACAACTGGAAAAATTATAGAAAGAACAAATAAAGTTCTTTACAACTTTAGATGGTTCACAAAATGTATTCTTACTTTTCACACTGCAACTAGCACCTGGAATTCCCTACCAATGACCAGGGTATATCCATGCTGGATGTAGCACAAAGAACACCACTTTAGAAAGAAATTTACCTGTAAAGGACAAGTTTCCTAGGTTTGGTGTTTTTTTCCTTTGGCTTTTGTTTTTCTCACCCCTTCTCCATTTTGCACATTATGAATAATTGGAAAATAAAGAAATAGAAATATTTTTTTTTAAAATGCTCACAGTTAAGAAAGAGATAATAAATGTGGACAAATAACAGATTTGTCACTGAACAGAAAACTAGTGGAAGAATCAGTATTTTTTATTTCCCTGCTCTATCTAAATTGTGGAAGCTTAGAAATTCAAGATGCTCTAATCTAACTAATCAGTTCATTAACAAAGTAAAACCACCCTGATCTACAACTGAAAAGAAGTGCAATTACCGTAGGTCTTCTGAATGCTTCTTATAGATCCAAAATCTTTTACTTGGACGAGCACTGTGAAAACTAAATATAAAGAAGTATTACCACTTAAGACTTAGACTTACATTACTCCCTATGCTGTACACAGTACATGAAAACAGAAGGCTCCATTACTGACCTGCATTATTCTAAAGCATTGTATTGCTGAAAGCTTACAAGCTTGTGAATCTCAGCTCTATTTCAAAACATTCACTATCCTTTAAATAAGTTTGGGACAGGGAAAGCTTAACTTTGTCAGCCTAGTCCTGCAAGAACACGGTTACATTACTTCCATCAGCAGTTTAGCTCTTGAAACACCATGGCTGTAGCTATACGGTGCTCCACAGAAGTATCAAGGCTTTGCTAAACTTACACTTTAAATGAGATAAATCAAATTGTAAGTTATCTGACATGCAGGTGAATTATGTGGCAACACTCTACCCTCATATGAACCAAAAAGCAAGCAGCTAAGTACAGCAGCTGCTACTGCAGAAGCGCCTTCCAATAGCTCTCCTCCTCATCATCCTCTGTTCCTTACACTCACCAAGAAAGGTGACAACATGTGCTGCAAAGGGACAAAGCAGGACATAGACTAGCTATTTTACTGCATAGTCAAATCTCACAAAACCCAGAACGTGGGCAACAGCAGGAACAATCTATCTTAGATTCCCCTCTCCCTTTCTGGAGAAAACTTTCCCTTGTACAAGCAGAATTAAGTGCTTCATATTAGTTTTTGAAGTGTGCAACTAATAGGTTATACACACAAAAGCATGTAAACTATTTCAGCCTAGAACTTCCACAAGTATTAAACTAATATGAATAGGTGAACATATAAATTATTCAGAAACTTGTAGACTTAGGTTATAAATTCAAGAATTCTATCACTCTCAACAATGCCAAGGCATTTTATAGATAGATGCATTTAAAAAAACCAACTGCATTCTGTATTTTTATGCAATACATTTGGCTTGTTCAGTGCACAAGACTAACAAGCAGGTTTTCAAAACATTGTTTTACCATCACTGCTACGTGATCTGTGTCTAATTGCTGCATAATATACTTCTATTGCTCTAAAAACTATTGCACTTGTTCTCTTAACTGGCTTTTTTCCAGCTGTCATCACCAATACCTTACACTGCCTCATAATCAGTGACAAATCTCCTGCAAAATGGGTTACAGATGACCAGAAGTAGCATAAGAAAGTATCTGCTTATGTTATTGGAGACATCCTTTATATGGTATTTGAGCACAGATTTCACTAGCAATAGCTGTGACTGCAAGTATTTGGCACTTTTAAAATCAGATGAAGTACTCAATCTGAAACCCAAAGAATACACCGCAGTTGGTCATTATTTGCCAAGTCTGGCTGAAGTGGCTATGAAAGACCATACAGAAACTCTGAAGCACACAGCACGCTGCCTGACCCTCTGGATTTTTAAGGCAAAACAAGAACATGGGATCTTAGGCACTCATTAGAAAGTAAAACCCTAATCTTACACATTTCCTTGCCAGTTTTATAACTCAGTTTGTAAAACTCAGCTAACAAACATCTAACATACATTATATGAGTTTTGTAAGTATTTGATAACCCATTACAAGCTTTGAAGAGTTCTTACCTCATCATGTGATTCACATAGGCTTTGCTACAGCTAGTGTTGTACCTGCATAAGCTACAATGGACATAAGCAGGAAAATGGCTTGCAAAATCTTTTATTTCTGAGTAACACTCGATGCATTTGTGAGCTCCCAAATGATACCTAAGAGTAATATGAAAAAGTTAATATTTAATAGCAACACTTCAGGACCAGGTAACTACTTAAAACTTTTTGCTTGAAGTCAGTAACAAGCTTGCCTACCTTAGGGAAAAGAGGAACTTCAAAGTCTATCAGTTAAATAGTTATTATAGTTTTCTTCATGTATGCTAATATAAGCTCTCTTTCCCTGAATTATACTGACATTAGAACCTTTATAAAAATTTAGTTAGTTTAAGCATCTGTCATTGACAACTCCTGGGAATATGATACTCCAGTAAATGAGAACCTCCCGTTTCAGCTGCTGCTGTTGTCACTATGTGCTGGAAAAGGATTTCAATGAAACGCAGAAAAAGAGTCTTTGGCTTTCCTGTCACCCTGGTATTGCCCAGAAACTTTGAAATACCTGCAACACAAGAACGTAACTCTGCTGTTCCAAATTCTGCTGGCCATTTTGGAATGTTTCAGAGAGCTACAAACTGTAAGTGTTAGCATCCTATTCAAAGGGAGACATCTAAGATCTCTGACAAAGAGAACTGCCAACTCAGCCAATGAAACTATATTCTAGTCCATAAAACACCCATAAAGTTATTAATGCAAGGATAGCAAAAGTCAGTAAATTGTAAACCCGTTGTCCTCATGGACAGCATTCTCCCAACAGCTTGCCTTTACTTTCTCAGGGTTTTTTTTGGTAGCTCCCCAAATTAAGGCATCTCTTAGGACAGACAAGACTTAACCTTTTAAAGAACAGATTCAAATAAAACCCTTAAAAACCTCTGAAATAGGAAAATACTTTTCCCTCCACAACCAAACACGCAAAGAACACTCGAGCAGATGCATTCTCCGCCACAGGTCACTTTTAAACACAAAACTGCACAAGAAGTCAAGATTTCAAGCATCTGGCTCTGTGCAGATTAAAACTCTAAGTTTAAAATATCTGTTCTTCCACTATAAACTAGTTCATCCCCACCAAAACCGGTGAATGAAGATACAGAATTATAAATCACACTACCAGTATGTGGAAAATCAGTGTGCCTATTTTTTATGCAAAACTGAAATGTCAAATCTTCCATACTGCAGTATTAAAAATTATCTGGATATAAATAATTGTTCATTGAATTATCTTTCAAGTATACTTAAGGTATTTTACCTTAAATTGTACAATGCTGTATTTGTAACTTTTTTTTTTTTGCTGTTGGTCCATGCATTTTGCTTCTTTGATGCAGCTGGTTTTGATTTTGCTTTTGACTTATTTGTATTAGATCTGTTATGATTTTTAGTGGTTGTGTTTTTAGCTTTAGGTGATAACTGAAATGTGGAACTGCTTGTACTAACAGAAGATATAGTTGATGATCCTGACTGAAGGGATCCAAGAGATGCTCGAATTGTCACCTGCAAGTATGAAAAAAAATAAAAAATCATCCATTTAGAAGTTCTTATTTCTATTTGTCTCAAAGTTAAAGCCACTTTAGAACAAAAGTCATGGCATAAAAAAACCCCACTCCTCAGTGAAGACTACTTTGAAAAGTATGAAATACTGTTGATCAGAATAAACCTAAGCTCAGTAGTCTATCAGATGCTTTAAAAGCTCTTCTTTTGGTAAAAACATCCATGGCAAAAGATACTGCTCTCTTCAAATTTGTAACTGGCAATATCCTGCTTTCTTAAAAGCACAACAACAGAAATAGCAATTGTGGAAAAGAAACAAGAGTCAGGCCAACTAGCCTTCCTAAGGAGAATATCAACTCCACTATTGCCTGAATTTAGCAGAAGTTCTGTCTTGTCTGATGATTAGCCAGTCTGCTTCCTTTAGATATTTTTGCTCTTTATCCTAGACTCTCGAGGACTAATTCTAGTTTCTGACCTTCCATATGGCAATATCACACACTCCCTTGCCTAGCCCTTAAATCTGCTTATCGAGTTTTCACTTGTAGCATGATTCCAAATTGTACTCCTTGCCCAGTCATAATTTAGAAGCACCTCATCTTGTATACCTGGTTCCAAGCTCTTCAGACTCAACCCTGTCAAGATCTAACAACAAAATTTACACAATCTAATAAAATCTCAGATTACAAGAAATCTTCAGGAAATTGAGGTGTTGTCACAGAACAGAGAAACAGTGCTTCACATTCTGACAAGCAATATAATCAGCAACAACTTCAGTCGTTTTCCCTTTCTGATTCCACAGTAAATTGTTCTGTGAAGAGCTGATCAAAACACTAATTTTCTTACTTTTTAACTGAAAAGATAGGTATCTATACATGTCAGATAAAGACCTAGCAAACTCAGTTTTAAGCATATTTTGTCTGTGGAGAAATGGGTCTTGCATGCTGTGTAATTTTTTGCCATCTTCCACAGATTGAAGTCTTTCACAAGAAATGATGTAGGCTCCTCAAACCCACAAGGAGACTACCACCTTTTGCCCTAGCCCAAAGGATAAATTGGAGGGTTGAAATTGACCAGCAGCTCAAGAAAGCAGCACCACTAACTGGACTGACTTACCCATGTATAAATAGGACAGAATGCAACATCAAAGATCACCAGAAAGAAACCATAAAGTGTGCCTGGCAATTCTTGCAACAGCATTATTCTCAAGATTTTAATTTTAGAGGTGGCAAAAGAAAAAAACCAATACATTCACAAGAGAATAGCACTTCTGTCTCCTTTATCTCTTTCTCTGCCCATGTATTGTATTTGTTTTGTCCCCTCTAATTTTCTTGTATGAACACTCACCTTTGTTCCAGGGGGTAGTCCTTCTAACTGTTTGGGTTTCCTAAATGTTCGGTGATGCTGAGTCTTGTGATCCATTTTTTCTTTACAGGTCAAAAATTGCAATCTGCATTTGGTGCAACGGTATATTCCTTTTTTCTTTTAAAAAAGGAAGATAAGCCACAGTAAGCATGTATGTCATGATAAACAAAACTCCAGCTCTAGCTTGTCTCAAGCAATGGTCATCCAGTTTCTGAAACATCAACCAGATAAACTCCTAATGTTTTACAACACCAACAGACTGCATAGAAATTAAGGAGAATATTTAAATAATTGAAAATGCAAGGCACTATCATTACAAAGAGGTGGACGAATTAATTTGCCAGTTGCAAGAATACACAGCACTTTATAAGCTTTTTCTCTATGTAAAGTAGTGAAGTGTTTGTTAGCAACTTCCAGAAAAGCAGAACACATTGCTACAACTTAACGATGAAAACAAATAGCGGAGATATTCTTTCAAAGATATTCAAAGATGTCTGTAAATAGGCAGCTGCTGTCACACCAACACATGACTAAATCTAACAATTCTTTAGAGACATTTCAAAAGAAGCAGATAGAACTCTTCCATTATATTTTATTAACTACTCTTATGCAGTAACAACCATTCAAATTAGTTATGCTTTTTTCCCCAGAGAGATTCATTAGATGTACTTAGCATTTTCCTAACATTACAGATGAAATATATCTGCTTACCTGATGCTTCATATAATGATGCATATATGGCGCTCCAATTTTAATTACTTTGAGGCAAAACGGGCACAACAAATGTTTTGTGTTTTCATGAACTGTTCTAAAATGTGTTTCTACATCTGAAAAGGCTGAGGACCTGTAGTTGCATACCTGTAACAAAACATTGGATTTTCTTATGAAAGTTTATTTATGGTACAAGTGGTGAGGGTAGGTGGGAGGGTGGGTTGGTGGTGTTATCCAACTAAAAACAGCCTTTGAAATACCTGGCAAACATACGGCATTTCACCTGGCTTATGATTGTCCTTCATATGTTGCAGAAGAACTTGCTCTGATTCAAAGGATAATTCACAGATCTTACAGATTGCTAGAAAGAGTGGGAGAAAAAAAAAAAAAAACGAGAAAAAGAAAAAATTAATTTGGGATCCTAAGTGGCTAAATTATAACATGCATATGTGAACGATATACGTCTACAAAGAAATCAAATGGTAATTCTACTCCTAAGGAAGACAGGAGTGCAAGGCCCTTCAACAACATTAATTCCGGTAGTTAAACTTTCAATCATAAAACAAAAGCCAAATCCAGGAATAAGCAAACAAACAATAAAAGCTTTTTTAAATGTGTGTTCACAACACATCTCTTACAAACTGAAGGAATGCTCTCAGGACTATTGCTCTTGAAGTACTATGGTTTACTGTGAAGTTACAAACCTGAAAAATACGTCAGAAAATATCTGAAGTTCTAGGTCACAAAAAGACTCCATGTAATGGAATTCAACTTACTAGATGACTCATAAAGAGTATGTGTGCTTTCGATGTGGCACTGCAGCTGGAACGGGGTGGGAAACTGACGGTAACAGTGCTGGCAGGTGGTGTGGCTTTCCCAACTTTCACTGCTCTGCTTCTCAAGCTCTAAGTGATGTTTCATGTGGTTCATAAACCTTGAAATAACAGTGAACAGATGCAAAAAGACTACATTTTTACTTCTGCTAGACATGATATATTACATTCAGGATGTATTCTTTAGAAACTTCCTAAGAAATTCTCAATTTAATAAAAACAAATTCAAAATCCATGGAATAAGCATTCATTAAAAAAACCCATCATAACAAAAAAAGAAGGTGACGTTAAAAGCAAGCTGACTATGCCGGAAATCATCTTTCCAAGCTTAAAAAAAATCTTAACTATTAGAAGGAACATGCAGCATATCTGAAGCGTGTTCTAAGACTAAGCAATCTATTGTATTTCTCATGTGTCCTTAGACAAAAATATTGCCTTGAAATAAGAGAATTTAGCCAAGGCAACAACAAAATCTCTGCTGCTCATACTTCAAGGCTACCAGAGTCTCAAAGCTGCATTCTGAATCCAGTGTAACTTCACCTCTGCTGAAAACCACTACATAGTAAGAACATTATTTGCAACTAGGACATTATAGCTTTATCTGAAAACACCTCCAATCCAAAACTAGCAGAGGCTTTCTTTATACAAATCATTTAGGACTGAGGATGGTTCTCAGAAATGCCACTGTGCAATTGACAACCAGAGTATGAGAGACATGGTGGCATGTTAGTACTTGAAGTTACCACCTTTTCACATTCAGTATGTCCACCTATCTGCAGTTGAAACGTAGAAATCTAGGCACCCATGATGTTTGCAGGACAGTTACTGGGGGAGCCACACAAGGACAGGTTAGTTGCACAACCCACTACTATTAAATTTCAAAAAGTGTTCTATTTTCAATGTGCTTCATTTCATTGCAGATAAATGAACTATATATGTAGGTCACACTCAAAAAAGGAGTGTAGTTCTCAAAATGGCAACCTTGAAATTTGAAGAAAATAAATGAACATAAATAGCTACTTGAGCTTCAGCTCCCACTATCTTGCCATTGCTTAAAAATAACCAAACAAAATAAAACAAAGCAACACCAAAAAACACCCACCAAAAAAAAAACCCAACCCAAAAACACAACTAGCTGAAGGTAGCCAGATACCTAAGCAGAAGAAAGAAACTGAAACCAGTACGTTAAGAGAACATAGTTTCAATGGTATGCTCAACTCGCATCATGGTACTGAATACTCATCTACAAATTCAACTGGCTAAGCCCGTGTCAAGGAAGCAAGGGATTACCCCGATGTATCACTTTTGGGTTTTTTTGCTCAATTAGGGTCCAGTAAACTTCCACTAGATATAGAGGTATTATGCATTTATTTTGTCCACTCTAAAAGCTTAAAGGTGTAAAATACATCTTGGAATAAAAATTCTGCAGTTAAGAGAACTCAAAGTTCAAAGTTACAGCAAAAATTAATACAGCTAAAAGTTGACTCTAAGTGCTCATTTTCTATGACTTGCTGTGCAACACACAGGTACCAGAGCACTAATAGCTTAGAATGTAATGCTAAGTAGAAAATAGTACCCGAAAACAATCCTCTAAAATGAGCCCAGTATCTTAATGAAGTGTTTTTCATAACAAAACCAGAAGAAAAACCTCTCAGCCCCTATCAAACATTGTTTACTGCTCTTAAAAATGCAAAGGAAGAAATGCCATAATTAACAAGAACTATAAAATCGTAAGAGTAAACTCTTTTGAAATCTAACAACATACAACATTCTCAAGCTGCTTAAGACAAATTAGTGGCACTTACGATTTACACATCCTTAATCAAGAAGAGCAAATTTAATGTTCGTAATTACATGAAAATTTTCCTTGTTCGATAACATTGAGTCTGGCGTTAGCATAAACCTGATCATTTTAATTTGCAGACTGTACCCTTTGAAGGAATAGTCCATTTCTGAGCTTTACATTCTGTCATTTCAGCTTTCCTTGAAGAATGCTTGTAAAAAAACTCAATGACCTTAGCCTCCAAAGAACAATGACACAAACTCATCTACCTATTAAAACCGCTTACTAAAGTTTTCCTGCAGCATTTGGAAGTAAAATTATTCCATTAAAATAACAGATGTTACATAAGTAAACCACCAACTATGAGTCGCTGTGCATCCCTAAAGGGAATTAACACTTGCATGTACTGATATCACCATCCATCCAGATGGCAACCTGTAAAATGTTCTGTGTTGCCCTTTCCAACCCCAAAGTTCTACAACTGCTCTCGTTAAAACTCTATTTATGTCAGATACCATTAAAATGTGTACTCAAATTTGTAAAACATTTAAGTTATAGACATACATGCATAGTACAAATTAATTCCATTTCTGTTCAGTCACACAATATTATCAGTTTTCAATACAAAAGGAATTTCTATTCCAGAGAGACACACTTTTAAGACACGAAACAGTGCTACAGGCTGTAAGTGATTAACAATAAGGAAATAATTTCAAATACCTTATGTTATTTTTAAGAACTTTCTGACAACTGAAGCACTTAAATGTCGTATGAGTCTTCTGCTCCTGTTGAACCTGCTGGGTGTCACCTTCATGTTTCCCATAATAGAAGTCGTTAACTAACATAATCAGTTTTCCTTTCTCAAAATCAGCCACCTGGTTTGTTGTGCTTGAACATTCTGTTTTGGCCACTTCCAGGAAAAAGTTATCTACCATTTCTGGACAACAATACTGCGTGGAAAAGGGGAGGACAAGAAACAACCAGAAACAAAGGCATCAGTCTCTCTCACCAAACTGCATCAATGACAAAAGCATTTTAAAAACTGAAGCCACTCACTGACTAGAGTTAAAGACAAAGCTCAATTCTCTGATATACCAACTTCATTCATACTCCTGTACAGATTGGGAACTGCAACTGACCTTCAGGTAATATTCAGGTATCAAAACACTAAATATTATGAAAACTGGAAAGGGATCATTCTCATAGGTTAATATAAGATGGATTTAAGCTAGAAACTGGTATACCAGTGTTGCCTTGCTCATTAGAAAAATGTTTAATTCATTTGAATTTAGTAATGAGAAAGAGGAAAGCAGCTTTTCTGCATGCATTTTGCTGACAAGCGTAAGTTTACCAAGAACATAATGGAAAGTTTTATCTTCAGCTTCTTTAGGGAGGACATACGTTGAAAGGGAAGGGACCCTTGGACAAGACAACTCTCAAGGGTCCCTCCAACCCAACGCATTCTATGATTCTATGATATCTGCAGAAGTTCTTTCCAGAAATACTCCAAAATTCTGAAATTTTAAGTCACAAACCACACACTGTTCAAGCGTTTTTATGTCAAAGTGTACATAATGAATGCTAAGCCAAATATCTCTACTATAAACTTTTCAGAAGAGAGATCTTTCTCCTGCTTGAACAATGTTCTTATGGTGCAGGACTACTTTCAATGAGCCTACTATTAAGGAATTAATTCCCTACTGTAGAAGGGTAACCCATATAGTTTAACTAAAAATTTAATTAAATAATAGTAAGCAAACCCTTGACTTTTCCCCACTGGTCTATGTGTTTCTTGATTGTGTTTTGAAGCCAAAGAGGACTAACCCAGTAAACGCAAATGACTTGCAAAGTAATTTCTCTGAAATGGTATACATCAGCCAGAGAACTAAATCAATATTTACCAAATATTAATAAATATTTTCCAGGAAACAACAGCAGGTAGTTTCATCAACAGACTGAAAGATGCCTAGTTTCTGAATGCTTTGTCTTTTGCAATGTTCAAGTATGAATGACAAATTAAGTTTTTCCCCTCAGCTAACAACCTTTTTAGCTGCCAAGTGATAGACTAAGACAGTAAGGCATATTTTACACGGTCATCTTTGTCTCAGTAATAATCAAATAGGCAGTCAGTAGACCCACATCTATCATATGCACTTACCCTCACGAAATTCACCTGAGTCTTGCCAATGGGTCAAGAAACCACAGCTGTGGCAGACAGACATCATACAGAGACTGAAAATATGCTTCAATTCATTGGAAAATAAGGCCAAAAGCAGACTGATTTAAACCTCCCCTACTCTATTCTTCCTTTCTACAGCTGCAAGACATCGAGCGTTTGGGCTATAGTTGATCATACTCAGACAGTCTGTCTTCTAGCTACCAAAACATAGCACTGTACCATAACCAAGCAGAAGCCTACATGTGTTTGTTATAACATTTACCAGCTCAAAACCATTTTACCTTCATATGATTTTTTAGAGGATCCATAAGATTGAAATGAATATTGCACTTTGGACAAGCCCGTGGGAAAGGTCCTCCATTTTTAATTGTATTTGATACAGCATTTACATCTGTAAAATTTAAAATAGGTTAACAGTCAGAACTCACAAACAGGATACTTGATTTATTCTAGCAAAATATGCTATTTCACATTAAAACTATTACACTTGCTGTAGCTATAATAACCATCTAATAGGCAAAGTTTTACACCACCTTTTACCTACTCTTTTTTTTCTAAAATGAGTTTGAGTCTGTTCTGATTGATATGAACTTATAAACAACTTACACAAAACCTTGGTAGAGAATATGGAAAAAAATAGGAGGGTGTGAAGGTTGCATGACAGAGATCAAACAATAATTCTATTCACCACCAACCACCACCCCTGGATAGGACAGATTTTTGATGGTTTTGATTTAAGAACTTCCATCCTCAAGTGACCACATAACCTTCTTTTTATGTCATGACCTGATCATCATCACAGTAAGGTCCAAATAACTGTTTTTACAATCTGGTTCTCAATGAGAATATTTCTGCCTGGGCATTTATTGGAAACTAGGCCTATTCAGATGCATCCTTCCTGTTGAGCAAAGGTGTCTTTGGAGAACCTAAAGAATAAATCTTCTAAATAATTACTCACAGTAATGAAAGAAAATTGTATTTCTCTTATCAACATAATACGAATAATACCTTTTGAGCAAACCCAAACAAATTTGCATTAGCTTAAACTTTCATTAATAAGCCCAGGCTTCCAGTTTTCCCAAGCCGACAGAACAAGAGCTGCTTTTCCAGATAAGTTCTCTTGCATTCTCAAGTCATTCACAGATCTGGAGAACTCCACACAGACTAAGTAGTTCAGTCGTAGTTAAACACAAGGAAGAGTTTTAAGTAACATTTCAGCGGTAGTCAACTGTACACTGCCAGAGCTATGAAAAAAAGTACTAACATGAAACACAGAAATACATCTACCTTATAACAAGAGAATGAGTAAATGTATGAGTTGAGAGATGACCTTGCAACGGCGTTACACATCCATAGTCCTGCACAGACCACAAGGTAGACACAAGTCAAATAATATTTTTCTTTGAAGATAACAGCATTACTAAGAATCATAATTAAGCAGAAAGCCCATCAAAAGAGTGGATGGCCATGCAAGAAAGGTACTGCAAAACTGTGCTGCAGGTCATTATTATGATTTGGAAAATACTTTGATACTTCACAGATAAGTGCAAGATGAACTGGAAGAAAACAGGTTCTGCAGCAAGGTTTTCTGTTCTGTGGTGCTTCAGTGACGGATTCTGTGACAGATGAGAAACTGCTATGATAGCAAGTGATGGCTTTGAGACAAAAAAGTAAGATACTTGGGGAATATGATCTACTTCCATTACTGCACTTAGTAAGATCCTGCTGTAATGTACATCATAGGCCACAGCACACTATTTGTTTTACCCAGCAGAGATTTCATATTATGGCCATTTCATGATGATTGTTGGGGAAGAGTGAGAGCAATCCAACAAGAAATGCAGCAAAAACAAATAGAAAATTATTCAAACAACAAAATCACATGGAGGTAGCTCCTGATTTTAACATGTAAGAGAGTATGTGGATGAAAGTTAAGAATAAATTCTCATTACAATCAGCTGGAAAGCATCTTTTGGCCCAGAAGGAAAATGCACCTAATTATTAATACGCTGAAGCAGCTACACTACCTGTCTTCTTGTAAGGAGGGAAAGGTGTTCCAAAGAGTATTCTATCTCTGAAACTTAAATTCCCCTCATCCCTTCCCAGTACTATTTGAAATTACATCAAAAACCTGCTACAAAAGAAAAGGGAACTGCAAAACACACTTTGCAATAGTTAGTTGAAATACAAAAGCACAGAACAATTTTGGTTGGATCTATGCAGGTGCTTTTGCCCTGCCACCCACTCAAAACAAGTCCAACCTTAGCAGGATGCTCAGAGAGGACAACACAAAACTGAGTGGAGTGGCTGACACACTGGAGGGTTGTCAGGCTTAGACAGGTTGGAGAGTCCAGCAGAGAGAAACTGAATCAAGAACAACACAGACAAGTGCAGAGTCTGGCACGTGGGAAAGAACAACCCCATATATCTGTATAGGTTGGGGACTGACTTTCTGGAGAGCAGTGAAGGGGAGACAGACCTGGGGGTCCTAGTGGATGGAAGCTTCACCATGAGCCAGCAATGCACTCTTGTGGCCAAGAAGGTCAATGACATTCTGGGGTGTATTAGAAGGGGGGTGGTTAGTAGGTAGACAGAGGGTCTCCTCCCCTTCTACTGTGGCCATATCTGGAACATTGTGTCCACTTCTGGGCCCCTCAGTTCATGAAGGACAGCAAAGAGTCCAGCACAGAGCCACAAAGATGATTAAGGCAGTGGAACATCATTCTTACAAGGAGAAACTGAGGGATCTGGGACTCTAGTTTGGAGAAGAGAATAGGGGTGACCTCATCAATGTTTATAAGTACGTAAAGGGTGAGTGCCAAGAGGATGGAGTCAGGCTCTTCTCAGTGATGCCCAATGACAGGACAAGGGGCAATGGGTGGAAGTTAAGGTATAGGAAGTTCCATGTAAACATGAAGAAAAAATTTTTCACTGTGGGGGTGATGGAACACTGGAACGGGCTGCCCAGGAGGGTTATAGAGTCTCCTTCTCTGGAGATAACTCAAAACATGTCTGGGTGCATTCCTGTGTAATCTGCTATAGGTGATTCTGCTCTGGGTTGGACTAGATGATCTCTCAAGGTCCTTTCCAACCCCTAATATTCTGTGTTAGCAGCTTGTTGTTTTTCTGATTAGACCTCAGAAATACATTTTTATGTTATATTGATCTACAAAACATCTTTAATGATCCAAGCACAGAAGTTAAAATTGGCCCTGCAGAATATCACAAAAAGTATTGTGCCCAGCGCTCCATGTGAATTAAAGCACACCACCCACGCGGGCAAGTAGGCACTGGAACACACAAACAAGGACGTGTGTTGTGTGATCTTACCAAGCCAAAAATCACAAAATACAGATGCTTCCATGTTGTGAAGTGACATCTATCTTGTATTTGCCTTCCATTTCATAAAAGATATTTGTGTTTCCACACACAACTATAAACCTTTTAATCTTTAAATCCTAATGCCAATTTACTGAAGTACATGTAGACTAAGTATGGTGTACTTAAGACAGTAACAAGCCTTCATGCTTTTAAGTATTTTGTTTTTCTTGGTAAGATTAATAGAAGTAATTTTTAAGTATGCAAGCAAGACCCCTAAATAAAAACCAAACCAAAATAAACACATAAAACATTATTACCTGTTCTTTGGAGAGTAAGGGCTGCAACAGTGAACAATTTACAGGAAATGAAACATTTGCTTACTTTACAAAAGCAACTGAACTCAGTAAGACAAGATTAAGACTACAGAATAGTTGTACACATGCAAAAAAATACTTATCAGTGAAAATCTGGTAGTGTATCTGAACAGAATGCCTAAACTGCACATACAAAATCATTACCATCAAGCAGAATAAACTATCACTCTTTCTACGTAACTTGGTAGTATGACCTATTTGGCCACTCATTGAGATAATCTGTTCCCTCACAGAATAATCAGGACTGACTGTCAACTCTTAACTTACAGACTGAATGACAGGATTCTATTCAGTTATTACAGAAGTAAAATCCTTAAAAAAGAGAAGTCCCAAGCTACAGCCTGTTTTAAGATTGAATACACTGCATACCTCAGATCTTTTTAATATGTACTTCACCTGCTGTGACAGACAAAAAAGGCACTTGTTTGGCTCTTAAGTAGGTTAAATTGTTTGTGCTGTAACACAATTTAGCTAGCTGGGGCGGGGGGGGAGAATTACTCTTACCCTTGCCCTCCCTTTTCAGACAGGATCCTTTTGATCCCATCTACTCCAACTCCTATATATAATAGTCAAGAAATCAAGATTGTCGTCACAAAGAATAAACTCAGCAGACTTGGAAAGTTCCTCCAGTACTCCATCCCCTCTCCTGCTAACAGTTATTCTTGTCCATTCAAGTCAGAACACTGGATATACTGAAAGCAAGTCTTCATCAGTCTAAAAAATTACACTGAATCTGGCAACACTTTTTCCATCTACATGAGCATTATAAGACACCAGTTGATACTACAGTCAACCTAATGTGCTGAAAAGCAAAGTCTGACAACACAAAGCTCCAAATTTTATTTCCTTAAACACTACACAGTGTTATCTACAGAGGGAAGAAAAAGGTAGCTATACTACATTCTAGGAATCCCCTTTAAAGCTATAAATCAAAGATCTGCTCTACAGTTCAATTACAGTAGATCGGCTGTTTCTCTTATTGACTACTACAGTTATACCCACCTGTTACATTCACTGCTGGCTCAGTCTGGTACTGTGGAACACCCGAGTTGTGTCTCACACCAAACAGTACACCAGATGCATTATCTGGTGGATCTGGTAGAGAATCCATAATGTAGTCCTAATAAGACATTTTCAAGAAGGAAAAGAAATTTGAGATTTAACATCTTTTAACTTGCAGGCTTCAAAGAGTTTATTTTAAAACCATATTGCTAAAAAGCACTCCTAAGTACTCATCTGTAAATCAAGTTCATTACAATCTTCCCAAAATAGTTTCTTTTGATATTTCAGTAAGTTTGCAACTCTCATCAGTGGTTAATTTATTCATAGCTGCATATCAGAATAATAAAAAGACCCTGGAAAGCCCTTTTTATGTAATATGACTGCATTTGTTTAAATTGCTAATTGTAACTGATTTTGTTTCACAGTGTGATGATGTTTCAAAATATACTTGAATTGTTCAAGAAACTAATACTTACTTCCCTCAACACAAACTCAGGCGTTTGTCTGTTACTCTTGCCTAATAGCTAGCTGCATTTTAAACAACCAGAGAAGAGAGCTCCAAAGTAGCACAAGGTGAGGTAATCAGAAGCTTTGCAAAGCATGATTATATCAAACCATTCAAATTCTACTAAGTAGTCAATCTTTGATGAAAGTGTATCTGTACAATGCTGACTGGTAATGGCACTCATTCTTGATTTCACAAAGGGTTTTTTCTCTTAAGTAATTTCATAAAGACTTCTGGAAATAATATAATCAAACCCGCTTTTCATAGCACAGTTAACCTAAAACTTGATTCGTTTCTCAGTTCTTTGTTTTGAGCATCTCCAAGTACAGGTACCTCTTACCCTTCAGTTTAAGAGGTTTGCTTTTTAGGACTGCAAATAAGCTAAAAAATTCATAGTCCACATTTCTTGTCACCAACGTTGAAAACTGTTATATATCTTCTCTGATCACTCAATAAGTAACATGGGAAGGGAAAAGAAACAAGAAATTCAGTTTTATTTACAGATATTTAACCCCGAAGGGCAAGACTAGAGAAACACACTTTCCAAAACTCAGTGCTGCTCATCTCTTAAAAGGCTATTCATTTTACCACAATCTGAAGAGAACTATTTTCAGCAATAAGGTTAAGAAAAAACTTATAATAGGGTTAGTTTTTATTTCAACATTAAGATAAGAATGACAAAACACTGTCACTTGATCTTTCTAGTCTACAGTAATTCCTTTGAATAGCATTAACCAGGTTGGAGAAGAGCTTTGAGATGTTCAAGTCCAACCTATCATCCAGCACTATCTAATCAACTAAACCATGGCACCAAGCACCCCATCCAGTCTCTTCCTAAACACCTCCAGTGATGGTGACTCCACCACCTCCCTGGGCAGCACATTCTAATGGCCAATGACTCTTTCTATGAAGAACTTCTTCCTAACATCCAGCCTAAACCTCCCCTGGTGCAGCACGAAACTGTGTCCTTGTGTTCTGGTGCTGGCCACCCAGGAGAAGACATCAACCCCCACCTGGCTACAACCTCCCTTCAGGTAGTTGTAGACAGCAATAAGGTCACTTCTGAGCCTCTTCTTCTCCAAGCTAAGAAACCCCAGCTCTCTCAGCCCCTCCTCACAGGACTTGTGCTCCAAACCCCTCATCAGCTTTGTTGCCCTTCTCTGGACACGTTCCAGCAAGTCAACATCTTTCCTAAACTGAGGGGCCCAAAACTGGACACAGTTTGATTACAGTTCATCAACCTGTACAAAAAAAAGGTGACAAAAGTAGCTCTATTTCTTTTAACAAAATCACCCAGTACACATATACAGACTTTCATCAGTGTAAAAATTAATCTCAATTTTTTTCCCCACTTGCAGCTGTGCTGCTTATTTGAAAACGCATCCTTGTGGAAACTACCATGTTAACTGGAACGTTAAATTGGAAGATGTCTACAGAACTGCACAAGCACACATACAGGTATGACAATCTATTTTCACAGTATCACAGTATCACTTAGGTTGGAAAGGACCTCGGGGATCATCGAGTCCAACCTATCAACACAGACCCCATGACTAGACCATGGCACCAAGTGCCACGTCCAATCTCCCCTTGAACGCCTCCAGGGTCGATGACTCAACCACCTCCCTGGGCAACCCATTCCAATGCCGAATGACTCGCTCGGTGAAGAACTTCCTCCTCACCTCAAGTCTAAACCTCCCCTGGCGCAGCTTGAGACTGTGTCCCCTCGTTCTGGTGCTGGTTGCCTGGGAGAAGAGGCCAACCCCCTCCTGGCTACAACCACCCTCCAGGTAGTTGTAGAGGGCAATGAGGTCACCCCTGAGCCTCCTCTTCTCCAGGCTAAACAATCCCAGCTCCCTCAGCCTCTCCTCATAGGGCTTGTGTTCAAGGCCTCTCACCAGCCTTGTTGCCCTTCTCTGGACACGCTCAAGTGTTTCGATGTCCTTCTTAAACTGAGGGGCCCAGAACTGGACACAGTACTCAAGGTGCGGCCTAACCAGAGCAGAGTACAGGGGCACTATGACCTCCCTGCTCCTGCTGGCCACACTATTCCTAATGCAGGCCAGGATGCTATTGGCCCTCCTGGCCACCTGGGCACACTGCTGGCTCATATTCAGGTGGCTGTCGATCAGCACACCCAGGTCCCTCTCTGTTTGGGAGCTCTCCAGCCACTCCGACCCCAGCCTGTAGCTCCGCATGGGATTGCCGTACCCAAAGTGCAGCACTCGGCACTTGGACTTGTTGAATGCCATCCCATTGGACTCTGCCCATCTGTCCAGTCAGTCGAGGTCCCTCTGCAGAGCCTTTCTACCCTCTGACTAACATCTGCCCCTAACTTTGTGTCATCTGCAAACTTAGTGATGACTGACTCTACCCCTTCATCCAGATCATCGATGAATATGTTGAAGAGGACAGGGCCCAGCACTGATCCCTGGGGGACACCACTGGTGACTGGCCTCCAGCTGGATGTGGCACCGTTCACTACCACTCTCTGGGCCCGGCCCTCCAGCCAGTTCCTAACCCAGCACAGAGTGTAATGGTCCAATCCACAGGCTGACAGCTTAGTCAGCAGTTTGCTGTGGGGGATGGTGTCAAAGGCCTTGCTGAAGTCTAGGTAGACCACATCCACAGGCCTCCCCACATCCACCAGGCGGGTCACCTGATCATAGAAAGAGATCAGGTTGGAGAGGCAGGATCTGCCCTTCCTGAATCCATGTTGGCTGGACCTGAGCCCTTGGCCATCCTTCAGGTGCGCAGTTATTGCCGCCAGGATAATCTGCTCCATCACTTTCCCTGGCACTGAGGTCAGGCTGACCGGCCTGTAGTTTCCAGTTTTAGGACTCCTAAGTATGAAAATAAAGGATTTGAACAAAAAAAGGAAGATGCTTCTCTCCAGCCTGCCTTTTTCTCGTGTCTCTCTTAAATGAAGACCCTGCAGGTTCTTTGTAAGAGAGATTCTTTCTTCTGGTGAGTGACCCTAATCCAATCTAAATACATGTTCCAAAGCAGTTGTGGAACTAGTTACATTTATCTGCTCTATTTGTTACAAGTAACAACTACACCAGCTATGGTCACAACAGAGCAGTTGTTACTGTAGACACAAGGGTTTCAGACTAGTCAGTTTAGAAGTTTAGACTGCAAACCCCATCTGAAGCACAACTAATGCTCTGGTGGTAAGCCTGTGGCAGGTTCTTAGTGTGGAGGACTAAGCGCACCATCTACATTTGAAATATGACCAACAGAATAGTACACACAATAGTACACACAAAATTCTGCAGTTTGTATATTTCACATGCTGCTGACATTTTTACTTTCTCCAAATGTGGTGGGTTAACACCCATTCTGAAAAAAACCAGGGTGGAGGGCTTGCAGGTGCTTTGCCCTCCCTGCAGGGTGTTTTCCCCAGGGAAACTGAGTCTGTTCCACTCCCCTCCTCCCTGCCCAGCTAGGGTAAAAAACAGGCAGGGTATTGCAGCCATTAGGTCTCCTGGCTCCTGCCTCTCTACTTCCAAGCCAACTCCAAATTGTTGTTTGGTGGATTTGCTCCTTTCCTTCCCTCCCCACCCTCTGTTGGGGGGGAGGAGGGGGGAGCAGGGGAGAGATTCTCAGCCTTTGCCCCATCTGAGCTCTTAACTCTCAGTTAAGGCTTAAACCACCACACCAAAAAAACACTAAATACATCTGGCAAACAAAGAAGTCACACCAGACATCCTAGAAATTCAAAGTCTCAGAATTTTCAAAATTGTCATTACTATTTACAATTGCCTTTTTCATGCAATCATTTTACATATGTAAAAAAACCCTCACAACACTATCTCCCCATGCTTTAGAAAACAAAAGCATTTCAAAGAAACAACCAAAACAGCTTTATTACATCAATGGGGGGGGGGGGGGGGGGAGTAGTAAATAAGTACAGGCACTGTCACATGTATAAAGCCAAAATCCAACACCTTTATATCCTATATCCTGCGAGTGAAAAGTGCTGTATCAAATTAAAAACACAAAAGCACTCAGAAGGATGTTCGGCTAAAAAGGCATCCTGCCATAGCGTCCAACCATATCACGAAGTCATCTTCACATAAAGATGTTTCAACTTCAAATTAATGTTGAACATCTGCAATTTGAAGATCCAAACAATTCTCAGGTTAAAAAAAATAATAAAAAGAAAAAAAAAAAAAAAGTTGAAGCCCTCAGCACTTAAGATGAATCAAGTTGGGAAGAATCATTAATGTATGATTAGAAGTGTCCCTGAAAGCCCCAGACAGAAAATTATTAATCTAAACCAGTGACCCCATGTGAAATAACTGGGGGAGAGGGGGAGGGAATTAATACAAACCCACTAAGGAGCTCTTGAATAAAGAAAACTCAAATCAAGGACACGGACCAAAACACAGCTAGCTTATGTCATATAACGAACAGTAAAATGAAAATGTGGTAATAGTGGTATTAAAAAAATCACAGCACTTTGCCCAAAAAGCTGAACATCCTTTAAAAAAAACCAAAAAACCCACCAACACACACAAAAAACCCCCACAAACACCCCCCCCCCCCAAAAAAAATACCCCTACTAAAAAAAACAAACACCAAAACATGGGCTACTCTACAAGACCCCAGAGATCTTGCTCTAAGAGAGCTTGCTGACTATAGATAGAAGATGCTTATCTTTAAGAGAAAAAAAGAATCCTAGGACAAGAACTGGCAGGGCTGATTGATAGGTCTTTAATTTCAAAGGAGGAAGAGGGGGAAAAACAGGCTCACTGAGGACATTCCTGGAACAATTGTTGAGTCAGGGTACCAGTTCCAATGCTGTCCCAGGGGTTGTAAGGTATGGTGGATTATGTGACACCCATAATAGTAACAGATACTCCCCTACTAAGTCTCTGAAGTGTCTGTACACCAATACAAGAAGCATGGGAAATAAGCAGGATGAACTAGAAATCTGGGTCCAGTTGCAGGGCTATAATCTTGTCACAATTACAGACACATGGTGGAACAGCTGCCATGACTGGAACATGGTTATGAGCAACTGGACTTTTCACAAAAGACAGACTGAGAAGGCAAGGTAGTGGAGCTGCTCTCTATGTGAATGAGCAACTAGGATGTGTTGAGCTTAACCCAGGGGGAGATGGATAAGAGTGAAGGGACATACAAACATGGGTGATACGGTTGAGGGTGCTTACTACAGACAACCAAACCAAGAAGCAGCTACTGATGAGGCCTTTTACAGGCAGCATGAATTAGACTCGGGATCAAGTGCCCTGGTGCTCATGGGCCACTTCAACCACTCTGATATTAGTTGGAAAGATCACACAGCCAAGCACAAACAGTCTGAAAGGTTCCTGCAGTGCACTGATGACAACCTTCTCCTGCAAGTAATCGAGAAGAACTAACAGAGAAGTGCAATGCTGGACCTGATATTAAACAACAACAGACTGGTTGCAGATGTTAAGATTTGGGGTCATCTTGGTTGTAGCTGAGAGAGCTGGCTGATACTGCTGCTCAACCTCCCTGCATTTCTGAAAAGTCATGGAGAACAGGAGAGGTGCCTGACAACTGGAAGAAAGCAAATGTCACTCCAGTCTTAAAAAAAGGCAAGAAGGAGGACCCAGGCAACTACAGACCAGTCAGCCTCACCTCCATCCCTGGAAAGATGATGGAGCAGTTCATCCTGGAGGTCATCTCTAACCACATGGAAGACAAGGTTATCAGGAGTAGCTAACATGGACATACTAAGGGGAGATATTGCCTGACTAATCTCATAGCCTCCTATGAAACCATGACCAAATGGCTAGATGAGGAAAGAGGAGTGGATGTCTCATACCTTGACTTCAGCATGGCTTTTGATACTCTCACCCATAATATCCTCATAGAAAAGCTCAGAAAATGCAGCATAGATGGCTGGTGTGTGAGGTGGATTGAAAACTGGCTTGACAACATAGTTCAGAGGGTTGTCATCAGTGACAGAGAGTCAACTTGGAGGCCTGTGGCATTCCCCAGGGATCAGTATTTGGTCCAGTATTGTTCAATATCTTTATCAATGACCTGGATGAGGGGATTGAGAGTACCCTCAGCAAGTTGGCCGATGATACAAAACTGGGGGGGTTGGCTGACACCCCATGGGGCTGTGCAGCCATCCAATGGCTGGAGAGCCGGGTGCAGGCAAACTTCATGAAGTTTAATAAGGACAAGTGCAGGAGTCCTGCATGTGGGGAGGACAAACAACACACACCAGTACAGGTTAGGGGCTGCCCTGCTGGAAAGCAGCTCCACAGAGAAAGACCTTGGAGTGCAGGTGGACACCAAGTTCTGCATGGAACAACAAAGTGCCCTTGTGGTCAAGAAAGCCAACGGTATCCTGGGATACATCAAAAAGGGTATGTCCAGCAGGTCTAGGGAAGTTCTCCCCCTCTACTCTGCCCTGGTAGGACCACACCTGGAATATTGCGTCCAGTTTTGGGCTCCCCAGTTCAAGAAAGACAGAACTGCTGGAGAGAATCCAATGGGGAGTCACGAGGATGATTAGGGGACTTGAGCATCTCCCCTATGAAAAGAGACTGAGATCCCTGGGGCTGTTTAGTCTTGAGAAGAGATGACTGAGAGGGGATCTCATAAATATGTATAAACATCTGGAGGGGTGGCTATCAAGCAGATGGGGCCAAGCCCTTTTTGGTGGTGTGCAATAAGACAAGGAACAACAGGTTCAAGCTTGAACATAGAAGATTTCACCTCAACACAAGGAGAAACGTCTTTACAGTGAGGGTGATCAAGCACTGGAACAAGCTGCCCAGAGAGGTTGTGGAGTCTCCCTCTATGAAGACTTTCAAAACCCACCTGGATGCATTTCTGTGCAGAATACCCTAAGTGATCCCGCTTTGGCAGAGGGGTTAGACCCAATGATCTCCCTTCTAACCTCTAATGTACTGTGATACTGTAATAAGCCTCTTTCCTCATTAAAAAAAAAAAAACAAACACACCAATGAAGTGGCAGGAACAATACAAAAACAAGAAAGCAAATATTTTAGACAAGGCTGACTAAATATTAACTTTCAACATACCTTAAGCAAGGAAAAAAACAAAACAAAATACAAACACTGAACACAACAACAACAACAATTTTCCACAAGGTACTCAATTTCTTCACATCTCTAAGGATTAGAACATTACATCTTCGACAACTTAATTTAGAGCTCATGAAAGCCATGATCAAATTATGAACACAGAAACCATATAATGTAATCTCAACAGTGGAAGTTTTAAGAGACTAGAGCATGGATGCACTGGATATGGCAGAAAACAATGCATCACTTCCTAAAGAAAGTCAGTTTAACTTGGAATAACACTATTAGAGATCCTTCTCCATGCAGTGTACATGCAAAGTTTCACTTCAGGCTGTAACTTTAAATAGGTGTTTCTCTATACTATCAGGGAAGAACAGCATCCTGCAGGTTTTGGCAAAGAAAGACTATAAATCTTAACTTGAAGTCTGATTTGTGACATTCCTGTTAAAAGTAAACCTGATGAACAAGAAACTCTCAGAGAAGAGGTTTTGTGTGAATAGTGTCTTTAAAGGAAAATACTGTCTTGAGTAACATTCAGCTTTAGCTTTTGGAGAAGTTCATCCTTCCTACGCCTGTTTACTCTAAAGTTTTCTAATAAAAATCAATGTAGAGGCTGGTAGCAGCTTTATGTATTAGAACAAAACCATAAGCATGTATACATGAAGTAAAGGAGAAGGCTTTCTTTTACAATAAAGATTCTGCAGGACATACAAGCACTCCTTTGAATGATTTAATAAAGCATTCTTTGTAATAATTTAGCATTTATTAAAATAAAATTCATAAACTTGAAATATGTGCATATATCATGTGAAGTAGCAGACCTTTCCATATTACCTCTCCTGATTTATAAAGTTAGATTTAATAGGACAGAGGCAGCCTAGATACCCTACTGGTATCTGGACTGTTGATTATATCATATTCTAAGCCACCTTAGATGCAGTGGCACTGATTTAGCTAACTGGTTTCACTAGGCATGTGCACAATTTCTCTCTGCAAACTATCAATCAACTGCTGAAGACTCAAAACTGGAAAGTACGAGTTCTTTCCTAATCAACCTGCCAGAGACTTAGCTACTCAGCTGACAAGCAATGATTACATTGCATTTTTTTCTTAAAATACAACCTCCCATTGGCTATTATTTAGCCACAAGTCTCAAGAACATTTAATTCTCATTTTAATGGCTTTATTAACTATGATCATTCAGATGGATTGCAAATGCAAAATACATTAGGCTGCATGATTTTTATTTATACCCAAAGACTGACAACTGGGACAACCACAGGTGTGTATATCTGCATGGTCAGAGGAGACAGTGCCTACTCTCAGACTTCATTTTAACCCAACAGTAGTAGCTAACGTTATAGGCACATTGTGCAACCAGTTTCACCTTAAACTATTTTAAATAAAGGTACCACACCATGCTTTCTCTCTTATGAGCAAATCAACATCTAATTTGATTCTCTAAAAGAATCATTTTGAGGTTCTTTGACAATCCAGGAAGCACTATAACATATGACCTGTGTGCATGGGTTCTTAAGCAAAACAAGTACATGGCTGAATTGTTTCATCTGTTGACCCTAGAACTTTTGGATGCTCAAGTCCTCCTTACCATACTACTATTTCACTTCAACTGCCACATGAACTGGAAAGGAAAGCACCTAACTGTGCCCAGTTCTGGTCCCATCAATTTTACGACATTGAGATGCTTGAACGTGTCCAGAGAAGGGCAACAAGGATGGTGAGAGGTCTTGAGCACAAGCCCTACCAGGAGAAGCAAAGTGAGCGGGGGTTGTTTAGCCTGGAGCAGAGGAGGCTCAGAGGAGACCTTACTGCTCTCTACAACTACCGGATGGGAGGTTGTAGACAGGTGGGGGTTATTTCTTCTCTGAGGCAACCAGAACAAGAGGACAGTCTCAAGCGGCACCAAGGGAAGTTTAGGCTTGAGGTGAGGAGAATGTTCTTCACAGAAAGAGTGACTGGCCATTGGAATGTGCTGCCCAAAGAGGTGGTGGAGTCACCATCCTTGGAGGTGTTCAAGAGGGGACTGGACACGGCACTTGAAGCCATGGCTTAGTCATGAGGTCTTGGGTGACAGGTTGGACTTGATATCTGAGGTCTTTTCCAACCTTATTGATTCTATGATAAGAAACCACTACTACAGCATTCCATTAAGTGAAAATACCAAGAAAAGCACTGTAAAATTCAGGTGGGAAAACCACAAAGTTACTTTGAACACCAAATGCAAGCTATGTAAAAATTCAATTTATCAGTGGGAGGATCTATTTCTGAATAGAGAAATCTCCAAAATTTTGAGAATGAGAACTTCAGCCATCTCTCCAAACAACATAAAAAATTCATCTAAACAGTACAAATTTCTCTTATGGATAAGATTTTTATTTAACTGAATTCCAGTTACTAAAGCTATCATCTTTGAATCTTGCAAATGGGTATTTTCAAGTAAGTATTTTATGTCACCAGTGCAAGGATAATGTCCTAGAATCTTTATATGATACTAGTTTATAATCTAGTCCAGGTCTTCAAATTACTAAACTGTCAGTATGTCCCTTGTTAAATTTTTCAAAAGTAATTGCATGTGACTATTTTACAGTAAGGGAATAAAAATTTACCTGGTTGAGCATTACTGGCTCTGTTGCTACAGTGCTGGATACAGGCTGAGCCACCATAGGAACCGTGATATTTCTTGATACTGGCTGTGCTGTCACTGCAATGGTTGCAGGTCTGCTAGCAGGCTGTGATACTCCAGAGCTTGACCCAGGCATCTGCTCTGTTGATAAACATCCAGCAACTGGTATCTGCAGTGTTTGTGTAGTTCCTGAAATATTCACTGGTATTGACAATGGCTGAAGTGCTACAGAGATAGTTGTAGTTCTGGATATGGTCTGAAAGACTGACGGAAGAGGCATGGCACCAGGGCTGGAGGCAGGTGTCGCATAATGGTGACTGTCAGGCTTGAATGCAGTAACTGTACCTGTTGCAAAGGATTCCAAAGTTATCTTCATATAATTTTGCAGTCAGATGTTTCGTAAGTGTTGTGGATTATTTTATATTTAATTACCATATTAGGACAATAAAGTACCTCTACTGGGTGCACCATTCTGTATCCCCCTTCGTGATGAGCTGAGGTTGACTCTGTTCAATATATCTGTCAAAAGTTATATTTATCTTAATTACAGTTACATTAATAGCTTATTTGCTTTTCAAATTCAAAGTAGCATTCATATCCACTAATTAAGTCAATGAGGATTTGACTTATAAATTAGAATACTGTTTCTAAAATAAATACCTGGCAAAGCAAAGTGTCATCTGTACAAGTTAAGATATGTTCTTCTATTCCCCTTAGGCTAGTTCACCTGGGAATCTGTTTTTATTTTGTGGAGATAGATTAACACACAAGTAAGTGTGCAAACAAAAAAATAAAATAAACATTTAGTAAATATTTATCTTTGCTGATTAAAATGCATTTATATTCACTTCTGTTTCGCATATATGTAAGTTCCCCAAATATGAGAACTGCTCTATACTAAAGGAAGCATTCTAATGCAGAAACTACAGTTCTAGTTCATCAGAAACAATTTCTTAGATTTTATGTTAATCACTAAGTAATGCCACCAATGTTCCCAGACCTTTTATATGTCTTAGTCTTGAGGTTTCTGATCATTCCACAATGTTACAAAAATATTCCTCAAATCAAAATGTTTTTCTACAACCCGATTCTCAATTCTGTTAGTGTTGCTGTCAGGTTTCTTGCTCTGACATGTCAAAATATGCATGCGAAATTAGATTGATCCTCCAATATCTAATCAACAAGGTTTAAAACACCTTCTCAAACCAGGGTCAAATTACCTCAGGATCTCACACAACAGACTTTAGAGGATCTACATATGGTTTAACAATTTTAAGGATGATTCCACTGGCAATTGCTCATTAGTATATACTACTCAGGTTGATAAATCTAATAGCACCAGAGCTCTGAAGATCACAGCATTCAACCTCTCACCTGCAATTAGATCATAGTAATAAAACAGCAGCTGCAACTAACAGATCCAAACAAGTTTGCATTTTTTTAAGGTATGACAAAATTTCATCTTTTACTTCAACAATACTAACAATAAGCAAAGAATAACTTAATTCCGGATTTACCTGAACACATACTTTGTGTTAATAAATCTGCATCTCATTTCAATTCTACAGTGAAAAAATAAACTAAAGCTTTCATCTGCCTACAAAAACCCAAGGATACCTTAAAAGTTACATCCCATAAAGCGTATTCACATCCTAAAATGCAAAGGTAAACTACAGTGTTTTTAAAAAGGTTTAAAAAAGTCAATGACTTCAAATGATCAACTCAATATACACAACTCAACTGATTCATCACAGACATGATGTGCACCTTCTCCTCCCTCACAGAAGTGTTATTCCTCCTGTTAAGTAAAACAGCACTTAAGTATTAGAAAGCTAACATGCAGAAGAGCATTAAGTAGGCACAGATTACGTTTGTATCATTATGAAAAAGGAAGCAAGGAAAATGACCAGTTGCAGGAAAGGGTAGAGGGAGCAAAATGTGAATTATTAAAGTGCATCACAAGAAGCACTTTACTGCGCATGACAGTGCCAGCAGGTCAAAGTTGGAGTTTTTACCATGTCCTTCAAGTTTCCCACACCAGTCTGTATAAAAACTGTTAATTGCATTGTCAGGAAAATGGTACCAAAATTGCTATGTACTGGAGAAAATGTACCTTTCAGAAAAATTCAAGAACTACATAAGGGTCTTCATTTGTCATGTAAATCTTCATCTGATCCGACAGGAATTTTCTCAGGTGAAAATTAAACAACAGCCATGAACAAAGTTGAGTTCACTGTGCCTTACCTATCACCAATAAACTGAAGCCTGACTACTGCCAGGTAGTACTACTTACAAACCAGAGAAGAACTGATGTCATTCTTCCATAGCTGTTTTTGATAATGAAGTAGAAGATTACAAAGAGAAAAGTTGAGCAAAGGGAAGGAAAAGAAATACAGTAAAAAGTTACACCATAAGTTATTTTACTTGTGTCAGGACTGAGTATGGACAGCACTAGAACATGATGCATATATTTTAAGTCTCTTTCACTTAAGTTCTTGAAATTGAAACTGCCATTTTCCCCTGAACTGTTTCAATTCTTCATGACTACGAAAACACCTTAAGGTTATAATGACTGCAATGAAACTTGACTATTTGTTGTTTCAGTATATGCCTAGTGCCTTAACAGTTGCTCCATGCCATGACCTACTTGCCAATGAGTAACAGCAGAGAACCTATCAGAAAATGGTAAGGGTGTTTTTCAGTACTGCTAGAAATGTTAACAGCAGAAAACTCCTTAGATTTAAAATAGTCAAATTTCAAAAGCATCTAGAACATTCTTAAAATATTAGAGTATATTAAAAACTCTTAAGAACTATTTTCAGGTTACAGAACTTTTAACATCACTTTCAGCATCTCTTTAATATTTGAAACTTAATTTTCCACTTTTTGAAGACTTACTATCCCAGTGAGTAACAAAATAGCAAGATGAAAGTATTGTGAACTAAAATGACTGAACAGCTAGTAATAGCTCAAAAGACCACATAGCAGTGTGACAGAGCTTAGTCTAACACTTTGTCTTGAGATTCTTCACTGCAAACTATACACCTTCAGAAAATTACTATGGAAATCTTGGATACAAGCATAGCTGAGATGAGGCTCAAAACTGAAAGCAGTAAACCTCACCAGACAAAATCTTGTGTATTTGATAGCTGGAGAAACCTCAAGCCCAACCTCTTAATGATGGACAGCCATAAAGATAAATAAAAAAATTTCATTAGTAACATTACTTAAGCGACAAAAATAATGTTCTCCTTTACTTACCTATCAAAGCCCAAGCACAGGACAAACATGGAATCCTGACACATCTGCTGTTGGCACAATCACCTAACCTCACTCCCTGCACTGCCTGCATTAGGAAAAAACTACAGAACTTGATGAAAAAAAACTTACTTTACAAAGGATGAATGAGCAGTAAAAATCTTACTCAGAGATGCTTATATATTTTTCTTCACATAAACCACGTCCCGACTGTGCTTTTATTAGACACTTAAGGCAGTTAACTTGGTTTTGCCAGTATAATGTCTACCTGTTCAGACCGTCCACCAACACAAGAAATGTGGGATGGAGAAAGAGGGACTGTAACCTGAATTCTTAATATTCATGCACACTCATTTTGTAGGGAAACATGTCCAAGTGTGTAATGAAATACCAACTATATTGAGACCAACTGCATGCATGGTTTCTGCATTGTGTAGCGTGGACTTTTAACCATATTGTTAACACTAAAACGTTTAAACATCTTTGTTTTAACTTCAGAGGCTTAAGGTTAGAGGCAGAGAACTGTGTAAAACCTGAGTTTTAGGAGAAATATTTCTTAATGACACCAACATGCAGAAAGGCTTTAAGATGCAGAATTTCTGGAGACTTACTGTTAAAAATTCTGTTTTCAAAGGAAGTTTAAAGTTTGACATCTTGAAACATTTTTCTTTTGAATTATGGAAAATGTTATCTTACATGTACTAGTTGGCTTTGAGCTTGAGATTTCCCCAACAAAGATTGGCTCATCATCATCATCATCCTCCTCCACCTCTTTCACTCTCTTTTGCCATGGTTCTAGCTCCTCTTCTTCACATTCCATAAATAGTTCAGCCATCTTGACACTAAAAAACAAAACACATACTGAAACATTCAGTACACTGAAACATTTCTTTCATGAAAGATTACTGTACTTGACATTAATTAACATTAAATGGTCTACCACTCCCTTCCACACAGGTTGAGCTAAACTAGACCCCATATAGAAAGCCTTCAAAGATCAATATTCTGGTAATTAATAATAAAGATGAGAATTTGGGTAAAGATGAAAAGAGATGAAAGATATCCTCCACATAAACTCTTCTTGTACAATCCACCAGTAACTACAAGAGGAAGCCTCTGACAGTATAGTAAAAGGTACCTTTAAAGAAATACTCCTGCTTAAGTGATTCACAAAATGTGAACATCCTACTGTGAAGCATGTAATATACCTGGCACAACCGAGTTACTGAAACACTAGTTACAGCTTTATTCTCTTTGTATATTTATTAAAATAAAACACACCACCACCAAAATACCCATATGCATGAAACCAAATGTCACTCAAACCCACAACCTACTAGAGCCGCACAAGTTTTGTAAGATTTCACCAGGGCTTCCCAGTAAGTCACATTTTCTTTAAAACTCAACAAAAAGAAAATAAGATTCCTCAAAACCCACACCACCCACAAAAAAAATGAAGTCACACAAGACCCTCCAAAGCCATACCCAAAACACATGGCACAGTGTTTTAATTATCAGTTAGGACTTGATAAAAATTTGGCTTCCGTCACATTGCTTTGGGTCCCTCATCCTAGAAGGCTTGCTCTTGCAGGAAGGAAAAAAAAAAAAGTAACATATGAAAATATGTAGCTTTTGGAATTTACCAAATAAACATCAGAATCTCTAACCACTAATGGTTTTATTTGTTCTTTAAATAAATTGTTGTAATCAATGATTTTTTTTTCCACGTTCCCTAACATCATCTTAAAAGTATTTAACAATACAGGAAATAAGAAACATGTATTTGTTTACATACATTACCAATAACCTAACCCATAGTAACATCAGTAATTTCACAAAACGATAGGGCTGTTTCAACAATAATGCTTTGCCAAAGACATGGACCTTAACAAAATCCAATGTCTTCATTTTTTGGTGAAGTGGAGAAGAAAAAGTACTGTTTAGAATGCAGAACCCAACAGTAACTTCAGTCAACATAGGAATTCCTTGAAATAAATGAGTACATGAAGTTTAATTCATCATTGGACTGCTTTCAGAAAAAGTGAAGAATAGCCAAGCAACAGTTCCCTTGATGAAGGCCACAACCATTATAAGAATATTTCTAGTCTAATTACCATACTACTGCCAACAAAAAATATTATCTATACTTCTCTCATTCTTGTGCTGATGCAAACTACTTAAAGAAGCCTGACTTTTCAGTGAGAGTTGTCTGACAGTAACTCCTTAAATAGCCTGGCTATGAGACCAGCACTAGTATATAAAATTATGTCATTAAAAAAACTACCAAATCTTATACACAAGGTGACGAAAAAATAAATTTCTTAACTAACTTGTAACTGGAAGTGTTTATTGAAAACTTTTCTGTACAATTTCCCATGATTTTCTCCCTTCCAAAAATATTTCAAAAGGTATTAAGCACTGGACGTGTTTGTTTTTTGAAAGTTTAATTAAGCAAAGTTATGAATATTCCTGACTATTTATCAACAAGCACAGAGACAGTGAGAAACTGTCTAATATCCAATAAGAGAAGATTATTTCAGGATAGGAGTGTAATGAGCTGCTAGACGTGGTGATGTGCTGTAGAAATAATTAACCTGTAATTGCTTATCATAGGGCAGCAGACAGAACCATGCCCCCACTTGCACTGAAGTGCATGAGAATATGATGGCTGGTGTTACATGCTGTCTTCAAGGATAATATGAAGTAGCAAAGCCATACTTCTTTCACTGACATTATCCACAGAAACAAATCCAACCTGATGTGTTCTCACTCTGCTCCTGTGCTGCTCCGTCACTCCTGGTAGCATAACTCTTCACAGCACCATGATTAAGAATAATCCATCACACTAACAGCTTTATTGGCATGACTGATAGGTAAAGATAAATAAATAAATAAAATCTGCGGCCAGAGAAACCAAAGTACCAATACAGGGGATGTGACTACAAGAGGCGTACAGGAATGGCTTAAATGGTCTCCATTGCCAAAGGAAGCATCTATATCAATTTTTAGAGTAGAACTAGCTTCCAAGTTATCAGCATCTTTAGCTACATATGTTAGTGTCAAAATTATGAACAAGTTCTTAAAACATTTTAAAAATAACATTAGACTACAACAAGGTATCACTTTAAAAGGCAACTACCTAGGAAAACCTAATGCCAGTCCTGAAAGTTTATTAGGCAGACACAGATAATCAACAACCTGCAAAAACAAAACTATGACACAATTCTATAGTTACTATATAATCAATGAACTAAAAATCTGAAACAAGACAAAACAAAAATTGTAGTTACCTCACAAGAGAGCAATACATTTCTGATTAAAGAAGTGTTTCTAAAGCACTAGTTTGGACGTTTTTATTTATCACAGCAGTTATGTTTAAAGATATCTAACTTCATTAGAAGCCAGTTGTACTGATAACCCAATTTTTTTACTATTAGGATTTTAAAGCATTCACATAAAACAACAAAAGTGATATAAGCACTAGTAAATGTAACAACAGCATAAACCCTGTCGTGAAAACAGTAGAAAGTGGTTTGTAGAAGTACACCTTAAAGATGCCAGCCATTATTATTATAGAAAACCCTGTCAGAAGTAGCTATAATAAGATTTAGTTACTGAAAACTCAGTTATTACTTTAGAAGTAATTTACCTGTCGCACTCTAAGGTCGAGTGAGCTTTCCAATACTCAGTATCTTCGGATTAAAACAACCGAAACCAAATTACTAGTATGAAATTGACAGTGAGCTTAAAGAGTGAGGACAACTACATTAGCAAAAAAGTTCTGACTAGACATGTCATCTTTCCCTAATAGTACTGTCAGTAACTATTCAGACATTCTTGTCCTCCAGCTTAACAGCTGCACTTCAAAAGAAGAGGGAAATCTTTTTTACAGTACAGATCAGATGGTGAGCACCCGGGTTGCATTTTTGCAAGTCTTCTGACTTCTCATACAGGCACATAACTTAGCATCACATAAGTTGTGGAAGAGTATACTATCCACAGCTTCATCAGGACGGTGAGCAATCGTATTTTGAGTACTGCGTTTGTTTCAGAAGCGAAGAAATGATGACCAGGCTGAAACTGAAAGTTTTGAAAAGCCAAAATATAAACCAATTTTCCTCAAAACCAAACCTAATCAGCCAACACTACCCTCTCTGCAAGGAGACAGTATAAGCTCCGCCTAGGGAAGGGCAATACTGCCTTCGCAAACGAGTCAGAAGTTCACACCCCCGAGCCGTGATGGGTGCGAGGCCGCGGGAGGAAGCCAAGTCCCCGAGGGCAGCCGAGCAGTTGCCGCTCCGACCACAGCGCCCCTGGCGCCGCCGTCTCTGGCGCCGCCTGATCGCCCTGCGTTCCGCCTCCCCAGTGCCGGGTGACCGCAAGGACTCGACTCAGGCTGCAGGTTCGGGTTTGGATGAGGCCCGTATACCATAGCCACGGCGGGAGGGAAGAGGCCTTTCGGCAAGCCCGGCTTTCCCTGCCAACAGCCAGAGGCCCCAGCCGTAGCCTGCCCCAGGACGGTAGAGGCAGGACGAAGCGAGCCCGGCCCAGTACTCCCCTCTTGGGAGACACTCCTGGCTCCAAAGCGGGGCCTAACGGGCAGCTCCAGAAAATCCTCACAGCCCAGGGTCCATGCTCCACAGAGGCAAAAGGGGTGGCAAGGCCGCGTTCCGACCTAAGATGGCGTCGGTCTCGCAGGCGACAATCCCCCCGCGGCCTGCCCATCGCCGAGCTGTAGCTCCCTCTGCCCAGGCAGGCCGCCCGGCAAGGAGGACTGAGGGGAAGAAGCGGGCTGACTTACCGTATTGCGCGTCCGGAGAGACCGCGACCGACCGGCCGCCCCGCTCCCTTCCTTCGGGACTGGCGGGGGGATGGGAAACAGGCGCGCCGGCGGAGGCGCCTCACATCGCCGAACCGCGGCGCCCCACCTCAGTCGCCGCCGGGGTTGGGAGGGAGGCGGGGGTGGCCGCCCGGCGCGCTGCCTGACGGGTAGAGTGCGGGTCAGCCCCACAGCGGCGCCCGCTTTCCGGCAGCTGAGGGGCGGGGCCGCGCGGGGGCGGGGCGTTCGCCATGTGCCGGGCCTCACACCCCAGGCCCGACCGCCTTGCCGCCCGTTCTAGATAGCCCGCCGCCCTGGCCCTGCCTGCCTTCCGCCGCTTTGGTAACGGCCGGCAGGTCAGTCGCGATACGGCCAGATCCACAGTGGGCCCTACGGGCGGGGAGAGGAAGCGCGAGTAACATTCACCTCAGCAATGCCCCGTAAGTAGGCTTCGCTTGCCGAGCTTGACAGCTCTGCGTGCAGGGACTGCGGATGCGGCCTCAGTAGGCCGCGGAAAGGCTGTCAAGCCTTTGTAGTACACAAGGGAAGCACACAGTCTCACAGCCAAAAAAAGCTAGGGAAAGCTATACCCAGAGATCACATTAAATGCAAATAAGTGAGAATAAAACGTTGCTGGAGTGACTGGAGCAGAGAATACTAAATGCTGTTCAGACTGGAGATTCATTGCGCACCTATGTCTTCCTTGTGTTTTTTCACAGCTGTTTATGCATTAGGTTAAATAACATAATCCAATACAAAATAAATTCTTCAAAATATTTACTGAATTAAACATGCGCATTACTTCCAGTAGGACATAGCAAAACTGATAGGGCCTTAACCGGACACTGATGCCACAGTCTCTAGAAAACGCAGTCCCAGAGCACAGTACTGCAAAAACCTTCATTTTCATTCCCCGTTTGCATATGATAATCGTTGTTTGAATCAAAAGGTGACTAAGAAATTCAGGTTTTCTCATGCTTTTTTGTCTAAACCACTCTCATACTGGCCAACGTCTGCCTTAAGAATGCTCTCAGGTTTAGATTTTTTTCCCCCTGTTTTGCTGTTCATTCTACCTTAACCAACCAAACAAAAAGCACCAAAAATATTTGTGGTGAATTTTGAAGATAAAAAAAGGGAAAGTACTTCTATCAAATCCCTGAACTTTTTCAGCCACTACATCTCAAAATTTACTGTTGGCGGCATCTGCCGTAGCTGCCTTCAGACAGCCTTGATTTATCTAGTATAAATTGTCTCTCAAGTATAGGTATTTTTCAGAACAATAAAGTGAAATGTTCTCCTTCTGAACTTAAGCTCTAAAGATTTGACTATGATGCTTAGCCTGCAAAATAATTAATTTTCGCTATTAGCCTTGAGATTCTTACATAGCACTTTTGAACCTCAGAGAATAAAAAAGTTAATGTTAGTAATTAAATAATTGCTGGTTAGTGATTATGCCATTAAATGGTTTGGTTATTAAAGTTTAATAATTAAACGATTATTAAACTACACCATTCTGCCAGAGCAGGAGACAAAAGAAAGAACTGGAGAGGGGAACTTATTTTAGACAGTGGTAACTGAAGAGAAATAGTTTGTTTGAAACACGTACTTTCAACTACTTACTGAGAAATCGTTGGAAGTGTTAATGTTGTTTCTGAAGCAAATTAAATGCTGATATTCCTGAGATTATTGAGATTATTGAGTAGTCCGTTCTGCAAGACCTCTACCTATGTTGTTGGACAGATTTGTTTGAATATGTTTTTGCATCGTTCCACAAAGTCATAGGTGCAAAACAAGTTTACAAGTGAAAATTAATAAGCGTTCACAACTTAGAAACTCACAAAGAAATGAAGGATTGTAAATATCATCCTAACTACAGAAAAAAAGTCATTCTTTCCCAGGCTCCCTTGGTTTATGTTGAACATCTTGGCTAAGCTTAGTAGACAGTTAATGAGAAAGCCCTAAAACTTTGTGTTGCAGCAAATAACTGGTGACTACCTAAAGAAAATAAAACATTTAATGAGATCTGAAAAAAACTCTTTGTAAAGAAAAATTGAAAATTCAATGTACCGTCATATAGGTGACTTGTGTCTCCTTGACATTAAGATGTGAAACTTTATCAAGAATAAAGCTGTCCTTCTCATGTTCCTTGTCAGCTATGGAAATGACATAGGAGGTGCTGGGGAGAGGGAAAATAAACCCAGGGATTTTTACCCTCCACGTTTAGCAATAGTTCTTGGGAATTATCTTTGCCATGAGTCAGCAGATCCAGGCAATTAAAGAATGTGCTCCTCATGGTGTCCTTGCAATAAGAAAGGCATAGGCAGACGCACCACACAGGAAGATTTATGCCTTCTGTGGAAGAGGCCACTAAGACGCAGTACTTCCAAATGCAGTCTGAGTAACTGCCAGTTCTGGAGATGCCAGCCAGAATTGAGTAATATGAAGGAAGGCCCCATTATATTTAAGAAGAGATACTGATAAAGTAACAAGGTTTTAGCAAGACCATACCTGAAAACTTTGAGAGAAAACTGCAAACATATATTCTGAAAGAGAAACTTAGCAGAAGCCAATTACAAAGACTTGTATTTCATGCATTTAAGCAGCACATACTCTTTGCTATAGTAGAATTGAGGTTGAAAGCTAGATAGTCCAAATTATTTCACCTTAGATCTACTAGCCTGTGACTTAATTACTAAAGAGACATTCCCTTCTGAGAGTTATTGATAGTAATCTCTCATCATGTCCTTGTTTTTATCTCAAAAGAATTGTCTCTACCAAAGAAATCAATTGATTACAGTATCCCTCAGTGTTCAAATTTGTTTCTATTGCTTACTGCAGGTTAAAAATCCCCACAAATAAAAGTGAGTTGCATTTGTAAAATAAAGACACTTGATAGTAGAGACCAAGTTGGATGCATGAATGTAGGCAACTAGACAGATTGGTACTATCAACTCTGGTGGCTGTTAGACCTGCCAGTCCAATCAAAAACCAAAGCCTATTTAGCTGCTTGTATTTTGCTTGTACACTGCTTCTTTTTCTTTCCCCAGGAAAACAAAATGCAGTGATAGATTCATTCTAAGTGTAGATTCTCTGTGTTACTGTGATCATGTTACTGTGATCTGTGCCTTTTGCTCTGAAGGCTATTTACTTCTGTTTCTTGAGTGTAAATTGCCCACTAAAGTATTATTTGTTCTATCCCAGGCGTCTGTTCCCCCACATCACACTGTATCAATCTGATGGATTAGCAGACAACAGTCTCATTTTGACAAGGCATGCAGAAGTTTAAGAAACTGGTAGCTGTATTGCTCACACCAAGGGGGTTATAACTTGCTTCCTGACTTGCCTCCTCTGTCTTCATGCTGACAGAGGGATGAGTGCACTGAGAAATTATGAATACAGCTATCATCTCTATTCTGCATATCAATCAGCAGTTGTTCATATTGTTGTTTTGCTTATCATGTTCAGACATTCTGAAGCAAGAGTGTCAGTCAACAAACCATGAGGATTTTGCAGGTGAGACAGGGAAAGGGGGGGGGCAAATTGGAAACCAAAGCATGTCTTCTCAAGTAGTAATTAATAACTAGAGACAAGCAAGTTGCAAAACAGCGGTTGCTCTCAATTGCTTCAGCTCAAATGTTAACAAAACAGAAATCCGTATTGATTCATACAAACTGGAAAAGAATTAGGCAAGCAAATGTCTATCTGTCACTGATTTCTGTAACCAAAAGGCCCGATACAGTAATTCTCAAAGATGGTCATCCATTTTTCTCATGGAAAAATGTTTGGGGCTGGGAAAAGAATCTTCATACTCTGTCATTTAGCAGACCTTTAAATAAAGCACCAATGTCTGCAAAATTTGGATGATTACTTTTTACCCTGGCACGATACTTTTAAACTTGACACTCTTGACTTTTAGGCACAGCCATCCAATCTTTGTGTAGCTAGGCACACAAAAAAAATCCACAGAGATTTCAGCAACACATGGATTGGTTGAACTACTTTATTATTGGTAGATATTTTCAGATCAAGACCAAACAGCTGGGTAGTAGGAACCCGGGAAATTTACTTGGTTCTGTAGGAACCTTGCTATGCTATATCAGCAATATGTGCTTAAAGCATTAAGCAGTTTACCTCTTACCATGAAATCATAAGACAAGCTAGTGGTTTATTCATCTGTAGCTTCAGACTGATACAGAAAACCTTTAACAATGCCATTGAAGACTCACAGAATCAGATATACATTACAAATTACAGTGTCTTTGGATTGTTACTTTACAGTGTCTTTGGATTGTTGCTATTATCATTATTCCTAGGAAATCCATTTTGCTGCTCTGATGACCCAACCAATTTCCTAGATTGAAAGTGTCTTTGCTTTCCCAGCTCTCTCCACAAACAAGAGATGTGAATGGAAGACTATATATATAAAAAAAAAAATCACTTTTCTTAAATGATGTAATAACAGATGTCACCTTAAACTATTTGTGCAAGCCTCTTGCAAGTTTATAGATTATATAAACATGGGGATCAATTAAGCTATTCCCAGCATGCAGATACTTCTGTCATACAACTTGTCTGTCAGTGTTCTGACTGAAGGAAAGTATCGTATACAAAGAAAGTCACAGGGGATTGGAATAGGGATTTTGAGTTTACCTACACAGAAGTACAAAGTACTATGAAAATAAAGTTACCAAACTTTTTAGGAAAACAGAACTTTTACACATTAAAACTTTACAGTATGTTTCATCAGACATCCCTTTCTGTTCTGCTGATACTAAAATATTACTTCAGTAATTTTCAGTTTGAGGTTGATATTTCAGTATTTTATTTAGTTTATTGGCTGAAGAGTAAAGAAGTTTCTAGTATGTTCTAAAACATACTAGAAAAACAAAGTTTAGATGTGGCTTGAATTTAGATAACGCTGCCATTTTGCTGACATCAAAGTTAACTTGAGAGTTACCCAGGGAGGCTGTGAAAGCCCCATCACTGGAGACTTCTAGTGCAAGTTAAACCATGTGAGAAACAGACTTGGTACATTTGGTGCTACTAAGCTCTTGGGGGAAGTGCTACTGAACTATTCTGTCAAATATACCTAATTGGCCATTGGAATGGGCTGCCCAGGGAGGTGGGGGAGTCACCATCACTGGAGGTGTTTAGGAAGAGACTGGATGGGGTGCTTGGTTCCATGGTTTAGTTGATTAGATAGTGTTGCATGATAGGTTGGACTCAATGATCTCAAAGGTCATTTCTAACCTGGTCTAGTCTAGTCTAGTCTAGTCTAATCTAGTCTATTCTATTAATTTTTTTTTCAAACCCTGCTGAATGAGGACTCCTATGTTATGTCTTACCACTATTTGAATGTAATCTGGGAATCAGAGTGCAATTGGTGTAGTTCTGATTTTGCATGTCAGTAAAAAACCTACAACAGAGTGAGGAAGTCCTGCTCGTTAGCACTGAAGTTACGGATTTGTTTAATGTTAGTTGTTATTCTTAGAGACACTACACACGTACAGCAAGTACCAACCCGCATGATATTGCAGTTGGAGATGCTGCCAAAATTTTATTACCATGGATATGTTCAGATGGGAAGCCTGTAACTATGAATGCACAAACAGATACTAAATGAACATCTGCAAAACAAACACTGTTCATGTATGGTTTACTCAAGTATTCAAGAATTCCATAAGGTATGCTTGTAAAATTGATTGCATTTAGTCTGCTGTGGTTTGTTGTTACAGTATCATACCATCAGGAATTTGGCACAAATATAAACACTAAGGGATGATATAACCTGTTTATAACATTATTTTATAATGTTTGTTAGACATATATAACATCTTCATGCATTCCTTTTTGAGACAGTATGAAAAGTCTAACATGAAACGCTTAAGAAAGCATAAGCTTCCAGTCTTTTAAATTTCAAAAGTATGCTTCTGTAAATTAGGGGGGGAGGAAACAAAACAACCCAAATCATAAATGGTTTTTGTAAACACTTCCAACATACCATCATTGAGAATAATAATAAATTAACATCTAGGAGAATCGGTGTCTCTTTGGTGTGCATGTATTTCACCTGTCACCATTACTCAAACTCATCAGATGAGAAAGCGTTCTGAACTGCTTGAAGTTACAAGAAATATTTGAATTGGGTGAGTTCTATCACAGTAAAAATGGCTACAAAGACATTGCTATGACAAATCTAGCTTATTAAGATACAAAATAATATTTCTTGAAGAAAGCTTTCTTTACAGAAGCTTCTCATGCTGACCAGGTTAAAATAAAGTTAGTAGAATATCATTAAGAAATGTGCCTTGAAATAATTTTATTTTCACTTAAGCAATTGATTTATAAAAATGGTACTGTGTACATCCATTTATGTGTTGGTGACTGATCATTCCAGAAACACGGGGCATGCACCTTGTCTATTGGATTAATTTTTATCATTCACCTTAGAATAAATTTGATCCTAGATATATACTACTGTGCATACCCTTCATAGTAAAGAAAATACAAACAAGTAACTACTTGGTTTGGCCTTTGTGTCCACTTCATCTCAATTAAATAATTCAGTAGTAAAGAGCATTGTTCCACTGGGTTGATGCCAGACATTGTTATAATACTTGGCAGAAACCTTACATAGCATGAAAAGTGACATAATGCCAACTCAGCATATGCCCCAGAGACTCTTGTTGACAAGTTACACTACTGGGTAAAGTTTACAGTCACATTTTCTGCTTACAAAAAAAAAAAGGGAGAATGGTTTGGAGAATGTGTCTTACTGACAGCAATTGCCAGGTCATGCTGTACTGGAAGAATGCTACTGCTAGATTGTTTTTTCTCTCTCACAAGCCTTGTTAGAAGAGAAAAAGGGTGCTGCATGTTACATTGCCAAGATATTCTAGTTCATGAGAATATTGTGAACAGATATTCAGCAGCATGTGCCCTTGTTAACATGAAGTGAGAGTTTCTTTTATAACGCTTCCTTTTGTTGTGATTTGTAAAAATTTGATCAATTTCTTATGTACAATATTACCCATTCTTCATCTAGGATCCCACAAGCAAACCACAATGTGCTGGGCTTATATATATAAGGATAATCCCTTCCAAAATTGAAGAGACAAAAAAATTTAAACCTTGCAGAAGTAAAATGCTCCAATGTCACTTTTAAATGTGCAGATAGTACTGGAAGTGACAACTGATGCATCTGCTTTGAAATTATAACTGTGTTACAGTGAGTTGCTGGTAGGAAGATTTTTTTAAATACCTGAAGAATAGACATTAAAAATGTATCAACTCCGAAGCAATAAGTATTTTCTCGTCATACAAAAGAAGTGGACGGATAATACAGAAAATGATAAAAAAGTCTTCCAAATGCAATATTCCTTTATTGGAATATTATTGATAATTTCTGCTGAGGTATCAGTAACTCTGGGCAAATCACTGCAAGGATGAAGGGACACCCTTCTAGATTGCTAGATTTCTTCATATTCCTTAAAAGTAATTATGTATTAGCCTAGCAGTTTCTCTTCATAAAACCAGAACTGAAACTGATTTCTTGGCATTATCATCACATCTGTAAAATCTGTCATGAATTCTGAGAAATTCTATGCCAATAAGTCATTTATCAGATTGGCTGCCAAACTGAAAGAATTAAGATAGCAAAACCATGGAGATTATCCACTAGCCAATTCATTTACAGTCTGTAAGGGGATACCTCTTATGAGTTCAAGAATCAGCACTTCTGATGGGTCTAATCTAGTCAGAGTTTTGCAGAGTATTTGGGGTCCTCTTCTCTGATGTAGCTGTTCTGCCGAAAGAATGTTAAATGTCTATCTGAACTGGGAATAAACACCAGGGGTGCCCCACCTCTGCAGCTCCTGGTTTACACATCAGGCTTGAGTCATTCTGAGTCAGTAAACATTTGCATCAAACAAAATTAGGAGTTCTATTCCAAAATCCCTACTAATCTGAGGGAGCAGACTATCTTCTCTGAACAGGAGAGCGACCTAGGCAGAGGTCTTCTCTGCATAGTGCTTTCTCCCAGATGAATGTACTAGTGCCTGGACTTTTGGATGAAAGGCAGCATCATTTCCACCTTCCTTTTCTTGCTTACTACTCTAGGCAGTCATGTCTTCGACTTTTCCATTCATACTGCTTCATGATGTCCAGGAACCATCAAAAAAAGTGCTGCTCTAAACCAGTTAATACTGTCAAGGATTTCCATCATCTCCAGATTCTTGGATATTTGGTCCTTGACTAAAATTTAAACAGTTTGCAGTTCACTTGTGAAATTACAAAACAGAAGGCATGTTTCCTACCTACATGGTTCTGGTAGCCTGGATGTATTTGTACTTCAATCAAAACACAAAGTCTATTTGAATACCATGATGATGCATACTTGCTTCTAATACTGACTTACCTCTGAAGCAATCATTTGTTGTGGAACATCTCAGGTGTTCTGAACACCTTGACTGAAAAATTGTAATTTTTGTGTAGAAATATGAGAGGGATCAAAAATTCATAGAAAAAACACAATGTTATTTATTCCTGCATACTTGTATAGTGTCATTAACATGATGTTAAATTTCGTAGGAATGTCTCTTAGAAATAGATTTTTTTTTAAAAGCATAATTTCTTAAAGATTAAACTTTCATTTGGCTTCTTAGAGGTATTTAGCCTAGTTTACTGAGGAAAGGAGATTTGTGCAATCATAGCACATATGTGCCTGGTTAATAGGTTTTGAGCACATAGGCTGATTTGAGACAAATTTGATAAAAGGGAAGATATACCTTTAAAGTAGTTAAGAGCTTCACATTTTTGTTAAAATGACTGCTAGGTAGAGACTACGCACACTGAGAATTAGAATAAGTTGATGCTTAGTCTATCCAGGAGATGTGAGAAATTCCACAGCTGTGTCCTCCACCAGTTTGCAAGCAAGAGCTGGGTTTTATTTACTGTGATTCCCTGAGTTAAGAAAGGGAAAGCACTGTTATTATCCCACTAACTCCTGAAAACTGAGGGCAAGGATGGCACTTGAGCAACTGCAGTCTGAGTTGGCTCCCAAAGCATGGCTAGAATAGAAGTGACAGTCTCTCTCATTCTGTCACCTATAACATTTATTGGCTGCTGACCTGTGTATTGCTTTTCTGCATCCTGCAAGTATTGTAAAAACCAAAAAAAGTCTGTCTTAATTCTCAAACTAAAACATACAGCTTTCTTTTGCATTACACAGCATATGGAAGAGGGAGGGAAAACATCATGTCTGTGCTAACCTCACTTCGATTATCTTTGTTCTCTTTTTCCTCGACACCCCATAGTGCTCCATTTTCTCTCAATATGCCCTATTACTAGCTCACCTTCCAGTGTTGCATAAATGCATAAAATTAGTGAAAATATGTTTGAACTTCTCTCCTCAAATTTTATGTGTGGTCAGTATTACTTTTCATGCCACCTACAATATAGACAATAAGTTCTGTGTTACCCACAGGATGGGCTGGTTGCAGTGGAGACCAATGTAGCATCAGAGTCTGTAGCAATGAAAGATTCTAGAGCTAAATTTTGAACAAGTTGCAGGAGAGTGAAGTTTGACAGTTGTTTTTTAGGTGTTTGAGTGATTCACAGAAAGTAATTAGCATTTTCGTTTGACATTGTGATTAATAGCATTGCATTGGTACTATCTGAAAATGCTTGTGGCCTAAGACAACAGTAATGCCATTCTGATGATACAGCAACTAAAAATAACTTAATTATATCAACAAACAGTATTAAATCACAAATAACAATGCTATGGCAATGAAATCCATCCTAGCAAGCACTACAGAGAAGAATCTGCACATAATTCTTTAAGGGATCTTGATCACATTCTGCAGGCCACAGAGTTCTAACAAGTCATTTTATGTGCCTGCAGCAGATATTTGCAGGGTGATTTCCTTAATTGTGTTGATATATTAATACAAATCTTTGGGCAGTAAAAAATATTTTTTCTAGGCCTTAAATATCTAGCAAAACACTGAAGACAAACAATTTGTAGTTAATTTCATAGTCATAAACAAACTAAGTCAGCAGTAGTTTTCTCTAGCATCCCACCTCTACTATATGGTTTCACTGGGAAGCATTAACAATGGACGAGTAAACAGCTCTGCTTTTATTTAGACAGGTGAAATATAGGTATTAAAGTTCTACAATAAACAGGTGCCTATCTGAATTTGACAGAATTAAAAAAAACCACACCAACAAAACCCAAACAAAACCACAAAAGAGACATTTTTTCATATCTTCTAAACTAATGTGAACAGTGTGCATATCCTTTACTACACGCCAGGGTTATTTACTGGATCTGCCAATCCGCCAAATTAGTTTTTTAAAAGGCCTTGTACAAGTCAGTAAAAAAGCTCATCCCTTTGAAGGTTTGAGACAGGCTAATCAGGAAAGATAGGGATGAAATGTCAGGAAGCAGTTTTATATACGAAGCAGCAATACTTAAAGGCAGCCTTCTGTTCAGAGTAATTCTTCTAAAGAGACTTTTTCTTTCTGCTGCAACTTATGTTACCAGCACTGACAAAAAGTTAATTGTTTAATAATATTCTGGAAATTAAACAAGTGAAATTGAGGTAAATGTAACAACACACCTTGCTTCTACCAATATATACTGTGTAGACTAAAACCATGAGTTTCAGTTTGAAAAAAAAATCTGAGTTAGCTATAAAATACCAATACAAAACAGGTAAAAAATGCACCTGTGAAAAATTAAGAATTAATTATAAACAGTCTCTGGGGGCTTAAACTAAAGGACTGCTCTTTTAGTTCAGTAGCAAAGTACTCACTTGGGAAACTTGTGATATAATTTTAGAGCAGTTTCTCAGATGAGTTTATTTCAACAGCTAATTGAAAACAATTTGCAGAAGCAGCCATGTTCATTCACAGTGTTAACCACTTAATGATCTATAATAGGGGAAGAGATCCTGCTCCTGTGGAATTGTATAGTTATCTAATTAATTCAGAATATTTTCAATATTGTGTTATTTGAAGAGGAATAAAACTGTATCCACTTGATAAACTTACCCTTTTAAGCATCAGAAATATTTAATACAATACAGAGTCCAAACCAGATATTCTCACGTCTGTTAACAGAACTTAGCTTCCTCACTATATACATAAATCCAGTGTTGTGCTAACTACATTTAAAAGCATTTCATTCTACCAATTTCTGCTGTGCCATATTAAAATAGAATGCTTTTAAGTTAGAAAAGTTTGTGCAGGGTATTTCCCCAGTTATTTATTGTTTTGGTTGCATTTTACTTCAAAAGTAAAAACTTACTGAACGGTGTTATAGAAAAAACCAAACAAACCCAACAACAAAACAAAAACCAATCACACAAACAAACCAGCGACAGAAACTTGACACCTTAGATGTCAGAAATATATTTTCTGTGGATAAATTAAATTACACAGTGTTGCAGAAGAATTCCTTCCATGTGGATTCACTGCCAGGTTTAAGACCTTTAGCAGCATCTCAGGATAGAATAATTTCTCTTGGGCATTCTTACAGTTTGCAGAAGAATACTTTGAAAGCCGTTATGATGAACAGATCAGCTATAGGTATTCTATTGCACTAATCAGTAGTCTTTACTTATAAATATTAATGGAATACATAATATTTACAGAAGCAGTAAGAGCATTAATAACCATTGATATCTCTGGCACTAATTGAGATCTTCTTAATTTTGTACATCTCAGAAGTAGTTGAGAATGTTTAGGAAATGAAGTGGATAAGAGCTATGAAAGTGCAATGTATGTGTATCCAGACTCTGGTGGTTTTAGGCTATGCCTTTAAAATTTAGTTACAGATTTTGAGCAGAAAAGTAGAAAATATAAATAAATCACTATAGGGTGTAAAAAGGAAAACAAAAGATTATTCTAAACAAATTAATTGGATAAATACCTGCCATAAAATGGGCTGTACCTAAACAATTCTTTCTTCTTTTTCTGATCTCTGCTGCTTGCTTCACTCAGGAGAGCTTAACCTGCTTGTCAGCTGACCTTGGCTGAGTTGTTTAGTTAAGTCTAACCCACTGCTTTCTCTCTGCTCCTTTCTCTCTTGTGGGATAAGGGAACGGCGGGCAGTGGAACGGCCTTTCCCTGGTCTCTGATCAGGGGGCTTTTTGTGTTGTTTGCTTATTGTAACTATCTGTATAATATTGTAAATACTGTATGTTTTGTACATATCCATTGCATTCCATTGTAGAGTCTAGTTTTTGCTTGTAAATACAGTTTTCCATTTGTTTCTAACTGAGCTGGTCTGGCAAAGTTAATGCTGGGGGGGAAACTTCAACCACCACACTACAAAATAATTGGCGCCCAACGTGGGGCAATTGCTTGATTGATTAATTCCTGCTCAGATTAAGGAAGCAAAATGAAGCTGATTTGGGTTTTGTGGCACTTTATATATTCTGCTCTGACTGTGATACTGTACAGATGGCGTGTGTCCATGATGGTTGATAAACTAGGTAGATATTTGGCATATATTTCTTTGATTTAAATACAGGCTGAAAATGTTGTATGACTGATGCTTGGGATTTCTTTGGTTGAAAAGATAAGATAAAGTGACTGTAACTGTTCCTGCAGAGGTATATGAATTCAGCATTCCTGTTACAGAAAGTTATATGAGAAGCTGGGACCTCAAAATGATTTATTTGCTATGTGTAATTCTGTTATCGGTAATTATAAATGTGTATCTGTTGATGGCACTGTACTGAGTGAGACGTGCAGCGAATAGGTGTTCTATTTTTAGGCATAGCAGACGGAGACGTTGGAGGGCTAGTTCTAATTCAAATGCAGAAATTTCTAGTGATGAGGAGGACGCAGAAACAGGACAAACAGGGCAAACAGCTGGAAACAGGCAGACAGGATTTAATGGGAAGGCACTTCTGAGTGAGATTGGCAGCAGTTGTGGCATTCAGCCAGCGGGGGGGTAGATGCAGCACACAGCTGCAGAACCCATACCTAAGATGGTGGCCACAGAGGCAGTGACAGCAGCTAAGATGGCAACCATGGCTTCACTGGCAGCTATGAGCCAGGCAGCTGCTTCGTCCCAAAGTCCACCTGCCAACACTGTTTCTTTGCAAATCCCTTCTGCTTTTGCAAAGTCTGCTATAAATTTAAATGCAGCTCCAGTTAAACAAGTCACAGCTTTGGATAAAAGGGGCAGGTGCAAGGCAGATGCAGAGGCAGAAGAACAGCAAGATCCCTCTGCTGATCAGGGACCTTCTGTTAAAAAGGATCCTTCTGAAGATTGAGAGAGTCTGCCTTAGAGATATAGCTGAATTACTGAGACCATCAGTGGATAGTGGAGATGCAGGACAGGATATGGGTTGTGGTAGGTCAGGAGGTAATGGAGGTGCTTCGGAACTTAAAGAAGTCCTATGGAGAGTATCATCACAATTATGGGGACAGCCAATTCAAGAGGATGAGGATGATGAAGTTGACATAGAATCAGCTAATGCACCCAGACAGGAGATTAAGCATGTAAGAAAGGATTACATCAGAAGAGAGAATGAGCCAATTCTGACATGGCTAGGCAGGTGCTATGATACAGGGGCTCCTGCTTTAGTGGTGGTGGGGACAAGTCAGTGTCTTAGCTTGGAACCCTCTCAAAAGATAGTGGAATAGATAGGCAGCTAGGCAGGTGTCTTGGTAAGGTTTCTCTGTGGACATACCTACTACTGGCAGCTCTTATGAGGTACCCGTCCAGAGATGACCTTTCATGGAACCCTAAGCCTTAGAACACCATGGATGAGGGAATTAAGTGCTTGAGAGTGCTTGATTTGTGAGAGAAGTGATGTATGGAGACCATGGCACTCTGAATCCTGATGAAATTCCTGTGAGAACAGGTCTTGCCAAAAAGTTCATCAACCTAGCTCCTTCTAATTGTGCTACTATTCTGGCAAGCAGAATTGTGGCAAGAAATTACGGTGGAGCACCTCCTACTGTTAGCCATTTCACTGACCAAAGGAGGCAATTGGAGGATAGTCTCACATGTGTTTCTTTGGTCTCAGCCATTGAAACTCTCATGAGATAAAGAATTGCATGAAAAAGCTGAAGGAGGAACTTAAAACCTCCATATCCAAATTGGCACAGGGGGGATAGTTCCAATTCTTCTTCTTCCAGATGGATACAAGTTTCAGCTGTTAGAAATAGACATCTTCGAAGAAGACCATTCCAAAATAGGTTAAACCAGAACAGACAACAGAGACAGTCACATGGGAGTATTTGGATTACTCTGCATGATCAGTTTGGTGAGAACATGAATAGATGGTATGGTCAACCAACTTCTGATCTTTTCAGGAGATTAAGGGAATTGCAGAGTGGCAGAGCCCAAGGTAGCAATACCAGAAGGGTAGCTGTTACTTCCTCAGTTTCCCAGAACAACTCTAATAGTTCCAACAGTGATTCCACTTCTGACACTAGATACTGTGCTAACTGCACATGCAGATGTATTCCCCATAATTAGGGTTGCCCTGCCTTCTGCCAGAGGGAGGAGAGGGATAATGGAGATAACAGATTCTATTGGGATATGTACATTCAGTGGCCTGGCACTTAGATCCTCCTTCAGAAGTACAGGGCCTTAGTTGACACAGAAGCTCAGTGCACCATAATACCAACAAATTATCAGGGATCAGAGCCTATAACTATTCTGGAAGTCACTGGTGTATCTCAAGCGTTGACTAAGATACAAGTTGACATAAGTTTAACTGGGAAGGAGTGGAAGAAACATACTGTTGTGACAGGGCCTGCTACACCTTGTATTTTGGGAATTGATTTTCTGAGAGAAGGGCGTTTCAAAGACCCTAAGGGTTATAAATGGGCTTTTGGAATAGCAGCTGTAGAAATTGATAGAGGAAAATTCAAGTTGTCTATTAGACCTGAACTTTCAGATGAGTCTGCAGTTGTGGGACAACATAAGATAGAGGATGTGAAGTTGGCGGTTGCTTCTCAAACTGTGCATCACAGACAATACAGAACCAACCATGACTCTTTGGTGTCCATTCAAAACCTGACTTGTCAGTTGGAAAGACAGAATGTCATCAGCAAAACTCATTCACCTTTCAACAGTCCAGTGTGGCCTGTGCGAAAGCAAGATGGAGATTGGCATCTGAGAGTTGACTTCCGTGCCCTCAATGAAGTAACTCCACCTATGAGTGCAGCAGTACCAGACATGATGGAACTCCAGTATGAGCTGGAATCCAAAGAGGCCAAATGGTATGCTACTACAGACGTTGCTAATGCTTTCTTCTTTATTCCCATAGAAGAGGAATGCAGCTCTCAGATTGCCTTTACCTGGAGAGGAGTTCAATATACTTTTAACAGATTGCCTCAAGGCTGGGTTCACAGTTCAAGCATCTGTCATGCAGTGATCCATGATGCTTTGGAGAAAGGTGGTGCTCCAGAACACATCCAATTCATTGACAATATCATCATCTGGGGTAAAACTGCTGAAGAAGTTTTCAAGAAAGGTAACAAAATCATTGACATTCTCCTGAAAGCTGGTTTCGCCATTAAGCGAGACAAGGTGAAAGAGCATGCCAGAGAGATCCAGTTTCTGGGAGTGCGGTGGCAGTATGGTCTCTGTCACATTCCAGTGGATGTGATAAACAGAGTCTGTACAATGGCAAATCCCATGCACAAGAAAGAAACTCCATGTTTCTTAGGTACAGTGGGATTTTGGAGACTGCACATTCCTGGATACAGTCAGATTGTGAAACCTCTGTATGATGTAACTCGAAAGAGAAACAGTTTCCAGTGGGGTCCTGAGCAACAAGCAGCCTTTGACCAGAAAAAGCAAGAAGTAGTCCAAGCAATGGGTCTGGGACCTGTCCAAACTGGTCCAGACATTAAGAACATTTTGTACACAGCTGCAAGTGACAATGGTCCAACCTGGTGCTTATGGCAAAGAGCTCCAGGTGAGACACGAGGACGTCCACTTGGTTTGTGAAATCGATGCTACAGAGGCTCAGAGGCAAATTATACTCCAACAGAGAAAGAGATTCTAGCTGCCTATGAAAGAGTAAAAGCTGCTTCTGAAGTAATTGGAACTGAGTCACAACTTCTAGCTCCTAGATTGCCAGTTTTGAATTGGTAAAGGTTCCACACCACATCATGACACAGATGCCACATGGTCTAAATGGTTGGCTCTGATAATACAGAGAGCTCAAATGGGAAGACTTGAAAGACCTGGTCTGGTGGAGGTGATCACAAACTGGCCTGAATGTACTAACTGTACAAAACCTCCAGAGGAAAGAGTAACTCGTGCTGAGGAAGCTCCTCCCTGCAGTGACCTTTCTGATGATGAAAAGAAATATGCTTTGTTCACAGATGGTTCCTGTTGTCTTGTTGGAAACAAGCAGAGATGGAAGTCTGCAGTATGGAGTCCAACGCATCAAGTTGCAGAGGCAAAAGATGGAGAAGGAGAATCCAGTCAATTTGCAGAGGTAAAAGCTGTCCAGCTAGCTTTTGACGTAGCTGAATGTGAGAGATGGCCAAAGCTTTTTCTCTACACTGACTCATGGATGGTAGCCAATGCTCTATGGGGTTGGCTAAAGAACTGGAAAAAGAATGGTTGGCAGAGGAAAGGATAGCCTGTTTGGGCTGCTGACCTGTGGAAGGACATTGCTGATCAAATCGAGAGAATTCCAGTGAAGGTGAGACTCACTGATGCTCACATTCCTAAGAGCAAAGCTACTGAGGAACAACAACACAACCATCAGGCAGATCTAGCTGCAAAAGTTTCTCAAGTAGACATAAACTCTGATCTTGGTCTTGACTGGAAACACCGAGGTGAGATGTTTGTAGCTCAGTAGGCTCACGATTTTTTAGGACATCAAGGCAGAGATGCAACCCACCAATGGGCTCGTGACAGATCCATAGACATTTCCATGGATATTATTATGCAAGTCCAGAGAAAGGCAACAAAGTTGGTGAGGGGTTTGGAACACAAGCCCTATGAAGAGAGGCTGAGGGAGTTGGGGTTGATTAGCCTGTAGAAGAGGAGGCTCAGGGGAGACCTTATTGCTGTCTACAACTACTTGAAGGGAGGTAGTAGACAGGTGGGGGCTGGTCTCTTCTCCCAGGCTACCAGCACCACAACAAGAGGACACAGTCTGAAGCTGTGCCAGGGAAGGTTTAGGCTGGATGTTAGGAAGAAGTTCTTCATAGAAAGAGTGATTGCCCATTGGAATGGGCTGCCCAGGCAGGTGGTGGAGTCACCATCATTGGAGGTGTTTAAGTGACTTGATGGGGTGCTTGGTTGTATGGTTTAGTTATTAGGTGGTGTTGGATGATGGGTTGGATGCGATGATCTTGAAGGTCTCTTCCAACCTGTTCTATTCTATTCTATTCTGTGAAAATTAAAATTAAAATTAAAATTAATCATAGAATCATAGAATCAATAAGGTTGGAAAAGACCTCAGAGATCACCAAGTCCAACCTGTCACCCAACACCTCATGACTAACTAAATCATGGCTTCAAGTGCCACATCCAATCCTCTTTTGGACACCTCCAAGGACGGTGACTCTACCACCTCCCTGGGCAGCACATTCCAATGGCCAATCACTCTTTCTGTGAAGAACTTTCTCCTTACCTCAAGCCTAAACTTCCCCTGGCACAGTTTGAGACTGTGTCCTCTTGTTCTGGTGTTGGCTACTTGGAGAAGAGACCAACCCCCACATGGCTACAACCTCCCATCAGGAAGTTGTAGCGAGCAATAAGGTCTCCTATTCTATTCTATTCTATTCTATTCTATTCTATTCTATTCTATTCTATTCTATTCTATTCTATTCTATTCTATTCTATTCTATTCTATTCTATTCCATTCCATTCCATTCCATTCCATTCCATTCCATTCCATTCCATTCCATTCCATTCCATTCCATTCCAAGTCATACTTGACTGTGGCATTTGTGCTGCTATTAAGCAGGCAAAGCGGATTAAGCCCTTGTGGTATGGTGACTGGATGGTCCAAGTACAGGTATGGTGAGGCCTGGCAGATTGACTATATCACTCCACCTCGTTCTCGATCTGGTAAGCAATATGTGCTTACTATGGTAGAAGCAAGCACTGGATGGTTGGAAACTTATCCAGTTTCTCATACAACTGCACGCAACACCATTCTTGGTCTGGAAAGACAAATCCTGTGGAGACATGGAACTCCAGAGAGAACTGAGTCAGACAACAGAACTCATTTCAAAAACAATCTTGTGAAAAACTGGGTCAAAGAGCACGGAATCGAGTGGATATTCCACATCCCCTACTATGCACCAACTGCAGGAAAGATTGAATGCCACAATGGTTTGCTGAAGACTGTTATAAATGGGTCTCAAAGCCATGGGGGGTGGATATTTGAAAAACTAGGAGAAACATCTAGCACAAGCAAACTGGCTGGTAAATAGCAGAGGTTCAGTGAATCAAGCTGGACCTGCACACTTGGATTTGTTATGAAAGGTAGAAGGTGATAGAGTTCCTGTTGTTAGAGAAAAGAATCTGTTGGGTAAAACCGGGTATTTTCTCCTTCAGGAGAGGCTAAACTTGTCCAAGGGGTGGTTTTTGCTGAAGGTCCTGGTCACACTTACTGGGTAATGCAAGAGAATGGTAAAATGCAGTGTATTCCACAAAGAAATCTAACTTTAGCTGAAAGAGTTTAAATTCAGAGCGTTGTACAGATACAACATTGCGCCCAAAAAGAAGAATCCATGAGGAATCTACAGTGGACAAACCCTAAGAATCCTGAGAGCCCTGAGTCACCTGAGAGTCCCTGTTCCTTTTCTTCGCCTCATCTGCAAAGAGACAAACTGTTTTCTGTTTTCTTGTTTCCTGGTTTTTGGGTGTCTGAATCATCTACATCTGAGACAGCCAGAATGGACTATGAACTTTATGTACCCATTATTGTAAATACTGATTTAGATTAGAAGGGTAGTATTAGCAGCCAATGAAATTGTTTAGAAGGGGTGTATTGTGGTGGTTTTAGGCTATGCCTTTAAAATTTAGTTACAGCTTTTGGGCAGAAAAGTAGAAAATTTAAATAAATCACTATTGGGTGTAAAAAGGGAAAGAAAAGCTGATTCTAAACAAATTCATTGGATAAATATCTGCCATAAAATGGGCTGTACCTAAACAATTCTTTCTTCTTTTTCTGATCTCTGCTGCTTGCTTCACTTGGGAGAGCTTAACCTGCTTGTCAGCTGACCTTGGCTGAGTTGTTTAGTTAAGTCTAACCCACTGCTTTCTCTCTGCTCCTTTCTCTCTTGTGGGATAAGGGAACGGCGGGCAGTGGAACGGCCTTTCCCTGGTCTCTGATCAGGGGGCTTTTTGTGTTGTTTGCTTATTGTAAATATCTGTATAGTATTGTAAATACTGTATATTTTGTACATATTCATTGCATTCCATCATAGAGTCCAGTTTTTGCTCGTAAATACAGCTTTTACATTTGCTTCTTACTGAGTTGGTCTGGCAAAGTTAATGCTGGGGGGGAAACCCACCACACAAACCTAGTTAAAAATGGCCAATAACATTTTTATTTCAACCATTGCAAATATATTACCAACCTAGAATTAGCTCATTCAGTGGGTAAAGCTTACCTTAGGAGCCATAAAGTATTTGTCTTTTTCCATTCCATCACCTTGGAAAAAATACCAAACAACACATATATTTTGCTTATGCCATGGGTTTCTGTTTTCAAAATCATGAGTGCAAAATGAATAATGCAGGGGGCTTTCCATCCCCATGTTCTTGCACTATCAGATGCCATAATAATCTTTATTCAGTGGCTTAGTACATGAACAAAAGATACCACTACGTGATTCTCAAAGTCTCAAATCCTAATGTTTTGTACTATTCCATTTCAAATTAGAATATTTATACATCTTTGGCAAAGTGTGAGCTTTCTCTAAGTACGTTAGAAAAAATTATTTAAAATAGTGAGCAAAGAACCTGGAATGCTCCAAGGGGCATTATAACCTACAAGAAAGATAGAGAGTAAAACATGGAATCATAATCTTACTTTCTGTTCACAAACACCAACCAACACATAAATGGTCTTTTCAGTTTTAAGGTGCAATCAAACTGAACATTTTGTACCAATGTATCTTTGAATAATATGTGGACTTACTGTATTAAAAAGAAGATGGAGAAAGATTATTATTTCAATAGTGTTAGTGTATAATAATCTAAAAAGACTGTATTGAGATCTTGAGAACACTTGCAAACCTATGACTGCCTTAGGAATTCAATTCCATCTGTATGCTCTACTAAGGTTTGTTTGCTACAGGTACATTATATATTTTATGATACTAAGGAGGATAACAATGCAGCATGCCACAAGGGCACATTGCTAATAATCCCATTCCCATTAAATATGTAGAATTCTGTCATATTTCATAATCAGAACATAGGACTAACAAATTAGAACAACTCTATGCTGATGAAAATGACTAATTAAGTATTAAAATCTGTGAAAGAAACTATTGCTTGGAAACAAAATCCTCAGAGGGCGAGAAAAGATGTAGCTGCAGTAGTTTCTAAGTATTTTTTCTGACTGATTCAATACTATCCATAACAGGTTTCTATCATATGCTTCCTTAGTCTGCATATGTAGAGAGTGTCAATTTCCTGGAATTCTGATGTACACATTAGGATTCATGTATATGTATGTATATGTACATATGTAGAGAGTGTCAATTTCCTGGAATTCTGATGTACACATTAGGATTTCTATTTAAGAGTGGGGGGTTTTGCATGTTTACTTGCTTTGCTTACTGAGAGGAACTATTTTTAAGATTTGCTGCATTAGGCTCTAAATCTCTTACATTCTCAAACGAAAAAGCTGTTAAACACTTATGGCATGTTAAATAGTTATTAGATGATGGTCCTCTGGGGCAGTCAAAGACATCCTCTCTTTAGCAACATGTTAATGTCCCACAAGCTTTTTGAGTAATGTAAGAATTTCAAATATTGACTCTCAGCATTTCATCTGTTGGTTGATCTGGTCATGCTTGTGAATGGTGTCAGATGGAAGATTTATAAATGTTTCTGTAAGGTAGCAAAAGGACTTCCTAAGAAACAGGGTAAGTCTCCAGGCCAGCATAGGCAAAGATCCAATAATATGTCCAAGAAATTGCCAGTTATTTGTAGTTATTAATTAACTGTGTATTAATAGTTGTAGGTGATACCGCCAGGATTCTTACTAGAAAAATCCAAATGAGAAACAATAATGCAGCATAGAGCTTTTTTCCAAAGTAGGTGTTTCAAAATATTTGCAAGATAGGCTGTATCTTCCTTTATCACCTGCTTAATGCAGGAAAGAAATGGAGTGTTTCATGCTGGGATTTATAATCTCTGTGGACTGTGCCATGGTATCAAAGATTAAGTTAGCTACCATCTGCTCCATTTTATGCAAAGTAGATGTGGCCCTTGAACTTCTGGCAGTTTTCCAGTTCAGTCCGCCATGCAGATTTCTAACACTCCTGTTTGATTTTTTTAGCTCAAATAGTAAATTTTACTGTTCATGGTCAATTGTTTGTTGACCATGTGGCCTGTGACACAGTGGCAGAGCAGAAAGGTAACTACTCTTCATTTTAAAAACGTCAGGGGGATATTGTCAAACAGTGTATATATACTTTTCATTATAATGAAAGAAATTAATTTCCTACCACCAGGTTTCTACAAGTGTTACAGGAGTGCTTAACTAGTAGGTTTTACTTTTTTAATTTGCCCTTTTTGTGTTTTTTTCAATACACAAATTCTATTGCATCGTTAATATGACCATTAAGAAGACTTAAGGCTTAAAAATATGGCAATATAAAATTCAAGCAAGAAGCTCAATGCAAACATTTTAGCAAACTCAGCTATATCATTGCAATGAACTAATTTTGATTTTATAGAGAGCTTGCAGAATTTGAGATTTTTTTTTCAAGATACCATTCAACTTGAATGGTGTAAAAAGATAATTGGTCTGAATTGCCAGTGGCTTTTAAAAATCTTACTTAGGCAGTGATATTTTTCTGTTTTCATTGGGGCTTGTTTTAAAATGTTAAAGCAAACATGAAGTATAACAACAAAAAGCCATATTTCTTAAAGTTTCATGTTAAAATTTTATTGGTTATTATCAGGAAAGATAGGAATCAAAAATAGCAAGCAAAGGTGAAATTAATTCACCTTTTGAACTCACAGTGCTCACATATTTAGGATTTGAGTCTAATAGCCCTAAACAGTTTATCAAATCCAGAGACCTATTCGTATTCAGATAAAGTCTGTGATAGCAGGGGTTTCTTATCTTCAAAGAAGGAGAGAATGCAGAATCTCAATACAAAGAAAAACCCCATACTTCTGATAAGAACTGTAAATCTTTCCTTTGAAGACTGGCACTATGATGGATTCCTGCTTGGAGAAGCCAGAGCAATATTTTTATGCAACAATATCTGGACTTTTTGTCATATCCTACAAAATGCAAATATTTTTATGAGGGAGCATGCTGCAAGGTGGAACTTACACGAGCTAAAGCAGTTACTGTAGCAGACTCAACTAGAACAGGAGCAATGCTGGAAGTGGCAGTCTAAACAGAACTCCCATGGTTACTGGCATTTTACATTTGTTGTCATTTCACTCTCATCATAGAGACCTTTATGTCACAGTGAGTACTGATAAAGAAGCCCACAGCACTCCTGCAATAGTGAGTCCTGGTTTGAAGGATTGATGACTTTTCAGAGACATTCATAGTTTAGCTCCTTATGATGGATTTCGGCATGATGCCAAGATTTTAAGTTTGCAGCGCATTGAAGTAAAAAACCCAACCAAATAAGCAAACTATTAGTTATACTACAGATAATAGTCCTCATCTCTAAGCACTTTTTTTCAGAATGCTTACTTTTCAGAATCACAGAATCATAGAAGCACAGAATCACAGAAAGTTAGGGTCTGGAATGAACCTCAAAAGATCATCTAGTCCAACCCTCCTGCCAGAGCAGGATCACCTACAACAGATCACACAGGAACGCCTCCAGACATGTTTTGAGTATCTCCAGAGGAGAGTCCACAACCTCCCTGGGCAGCCTGTTCCAATGTTCCAGTGAAAAATTTTTTCCTCATGTTTACATGGAACTTCCTGTGCCTGAAATTCCACCCATTGCCTCTTGTCCTCTCATTGGGCATCACTGAGAGGAGCCTGACTCCATCCTCTTGGCACTCACCCTTTACATATTTATAAACATTCATGAGGTCACCCCTTAGTCTTCTCCAAGCTAAAGAGACACATCTCCCTCAGTCTCTCTGATGGGCAACAGAAGTTCTAAGGCTAAAATAGGTCCAGATACATATTTCCTGTCACAGCTCTCAAATACTTTTATTTTCCCTTTGTTAAACATTAAGTTGGTAAATACTGTGTGGCATGGTATGGGTGTAATTTGTAGGACAAGTAAGAGACTATGTGCTTCCTTTTCTGTATACTTGTTAGATCCTGGAACTGAAAGGGAGTGTTTGGGAAGATTCCAAGGAGATTGTATACTTTTCCTCTAATATTAACCTCCTGCTATCTTATTCACTTACAAACTGCAGTTTCATCCTTTAATTTTTTCCCCAAATTTCCTTCCTAGAAATGTTTAAGCCCACAGGACAATTTTGAAAATGTTTATCTTCAAAAGTTAGTAACTGAACTTTCTTTAAAGAGGCACATGGCTGGCAAACACAACAGAGAAGTTATTTTTCCCTTATAATGATTTAGCCTTTGATGCATAGACAGATGGTCATGATCTCCTCCTCCTCCACCCATGGATTTTTCTAAAATGACACCCAAGTTTTTCTTGGCAGCAGTTAGAAAGTCTGGCAAACAGCTCACTTCAGATCCAATTATATTGACCACATTAATGCAGAAGATCAGCAAATGAAATGTTCCGTATTCTTTTGGAAGAGATGAATTAAAATTTGCAATGAAATAAGATAGATGCAAATTAGAAACAAATGCCAGCTACTTACCTCCATCCTTGTATCTATGGATTTACTGTGGCCCTCTTTTTTTTTTTTTTCCACTGAGAACAAATGTTTCTTGAAGGCATAAGGTGTTAGCATTCTTACAGTACTTCTTAAGACAGTAGCACTTCATGGAATTAGATTTCTGGGAGTGTCTTCACAGGCAGAATAATACCCATTTGCTTTGAGTGTTTTAAGGAATACTAGAGAATAATGCTTTCCCTCCATGCTCCAGGGACACCAACTCTTCAGATGAATGTTATCTCCAGATTTATTATCAAAGCTTTTCACACTTGTCTGTGCTTGTCACAAACTCTCCTGAGCACAGAAATGTGACCAATACCCCATACAAAGATTTCTAGCAGAATATTTTTTCCAAGGCAGTCCATACCATCCAACATACACTTCTTTTACAAGGTAAAAGTAAGGAAATCTTGCTGGGAATTCTTTTCCCAGTTACAGGCAAACTCCTTGCTGGTACTGTGTGCTGTGCTATCTGCATGTTAGCACCTGTCTGCTGCTAGTGGGTGGATTAGTACTTCTATACCAGTATGTGGGCCAACACAAATAACTTTACATAGGCCATCAAATAGCTTTACCTGGGGCAGCTAAATAATCAATATCCTCTAGGAAAAGGTTTATCTTTAGACAATTGCATTCAAATTATTTATTCACTATCTCTGTAGAAGGTGCAATAGGTAAAATGTGTTTTAAATCTGCTGCATATATACATGTATGTAAATCTGGAAAAGTCCCATTTTAAAAGTCATATTTTTTTTAGTAAAGTATAAATGTCTTGTGATGACAATATGTTGTTCTACCCAGACCATCTCTTCTAAGTCACTTGCATGAACAATGTAAAATGAATTATGCTCAAGGTGTTCACAGTTCCAAGTTATCTAAAAGAAATTCCTAATTCTTAGATACTAAGCTATCAAACCAAAGACTTCAAATCATTCTGCTTGGTGGAAAGATTTTGTGCTTCTGTCACTGTGTTTAGAATGATTGGACTGTGCATGCCCATTCCTAGCATTTGTATTTATCCACACAGCAGCAAAGTTATCAAAAGTCTTATTTTAGGTCTCTGAATATTTTAAGGAAATTTCCAGCATTGAATCATAGAGAACAGCATTTGAAATGGCATCTTAAACCTCAAGCATGTCCAGTCCTACTTTTTTCATCAATTGTTGTCTTTGCCATAGATATCACACCCTCCTCTTACACTGTATATATTCATTACACAGCTGCAGCTCCTCCTCTAAGCTAGCTAACACAGCTGTAGCTTTAAGTGCAGACCAGATGGCCAGTCAAAACCCTGCTTCCTATTGTCTGCAAAACTACATCACTATTGGCAATAATCTCTGCTTCTGGGCTAACACCTTGTGTGTTTTAATGTGGCTTTTCTCAGTCAAAAACAGGCCTCTATCTCATATTTAATGCCAGCATACTTCCTTAAGAACTTTCGTACTGTTTGATGCATCTTCAACTATTTTTCCTTCCTTTTTTTCCTAGCAGAAAAGTTTACTTTTAAAACATAGTCCTTTTCACCTGCTTCAGCCATGCTGTGCACAAGTTCTGCGATGCATTAATTACTAAAGATTTTACTATTTCAGCAAAAGAGCAGAAAAGAAAAGAGTTTGGGTTTGATTTTTTTTTTTTTTACTCTCCACTCTACACATATCATTTGCACAGTAACATACACATAACAAAGTGATACAAATATTAGGAGCAAATTCAGAAACTACAAGTCATAGGTAGCATCAGTCTTACAGTATGAAACAGGTTTGGCAGTTATAATGCAGCAGTCAGTGGAAGTGTGGCCATCAACTAGTCAGATGTCAAGACTCATGAAGGGTAATAGCAGCAATCTTGTAGAATAAGTGAATAAAGAGCTTGCTATACTGAAAAAGAAAAAAAAAAAGAGGATCATTTTTCTGGTAATAGGGGAGGGGTCTCAGTGTAATAATGCCTCATGTAACTGATGAGGCTAGCGAAATGCATACTTGGTTTTTATAAAGACTCTTACATTTGAGTAGGTGATACCAACCTCAGAGCAATGACATTCCAATGTCACAGCAATAACATTTAAAATTACTGATCAATTGTTTGCTTAAAAGTTGTTTGAGCTTTTTTTGGTTGGTTGGTTTGGGGTTCTGTTGTTGCTGTTTTGGTTTTTGGTTTTTATTTTGGGCTTTTGTGTGTGTGTGTCTTGTTTGTTTCAGAACTGCTATCCACTGAGAGCAGATTGAAAAGCATAATTAAGTTGTTTTTTTAAAAGTAAATCACATTGTATTCACATTTGGAAGCATAACATCAAAACCTCTAGTTTTCTGCATCTACCTTTTTAAATGAGCTATTTCATTTGCAGATCCTTTGTTAAACAAGGGCACTCCTCCAAGCCAGTACAGCTGGGGCTTCTCTGTACAAATATGCTTAATTCCATGATCTGGGCAAGTTTTATTGCTAATAATCTCATCACATTTCATGAGTCCAAACATAGTGTAAAACAGATTTTCATGGCCTCTCTGCTGTACCTGTTTTTCCATTTTCACAAGTAGAAAACCAGTCCCCTAGTAATTTTAAAGTATCAGTCATTTGTTGTTTACCCCTTGTAATTGGTTAAAGGGCTAACCTACCTGCTCCCCCAACACAAAAGTGAGGGGGAAAATACCACACAAAGCTCAGGGTTGAGATAAAGGGATAAGAGTTTAATATAAAATATCATAATCACAATCCACAATTACCTCAGCTAATCTAATTAATTTAACAGTATGATTCATGATTACCCTATCTTAGCCTATTTGCAGAAGAAGCACAGTAAAATACAGGGAAAAAAACCAGCAAAAAACAGAAAACCAAAACAAGTGCTACCCAACTCCCACTTGTATCACTGCCATGTCCTCAGAAATGAGCCAATACACAAAACCCAGAACACAAAAGCAGCAACCAGAACAGGAAGCCTTTCATGTCACAATCTGAACTTCAAGCCCCATAATACTTTGCTCCAATTAGCACTTCTCATTTTTGAAGCTGGCATGACTGCAGCATGGTATGAATAACAGCAGCATATTCAACTTAACCCGTGACACTCCTGTGCTCAGTTTCTTTTTATGCTTCTCCATTTGAAAGGAAGACAAACATTTTTGTATGGGTAGCTTTTGAAACGGGAGTGTTCCAACATATCTGAATGACCCAATTGCTAACATGTAGAGGGAGAAATCAGAGTCAAAGGAAGATGAATTCTAAACCATGTTTATTTGGAATGTACAAAGACACAGAATGTTTTCAACCAGATTACTTATAATCTTTCTCAGTCTTTTAAAAATTACCCTTTTGTAAACCAGCAATGTCTACAAATGCTGTGTAGATACCAGTAGATAGTACTTGTCCTCAGAGCATTTGAAAGAGTAAAACACCCTGCTGATTTCCAAGGAAGATCTTCTCAGCAGCATCTCTTTCCTGTGAAATTCCTATAGCTTTAGAGACTAGCTTGAGTTAAGTACACCTGCCTATTCAATACCAGAGGGAAAGATGTGCCAATGTAGAGAACTGCTGACAAACAGTTCTGCCAGTGCCAAGGCATCTAACTCAGTGACCTCCGCTGCTCACTGTGCAGAGCAGAGAGGGAGAGATGTGGTCTCTTATTTAGAATTCCAGGATAGTAACTTAGCCTAATTCTTTTAGATCCCTCCTCAAACACACCCAAGTCATGATTGACATGAAATATTAAGGTGATGTGTTTGATTTTAGGTATCTAATTTTCACTTGTACCCTATGAATCCCTTAACTCCTTCATACTCTCAGTAGCAAGAGGTCTTGTCTTGCCAAATCAATTACAGTTATCCAGTCTCAAAGAACAAGGCATAAATCATACGATAATTGCATTGAAGAATGTGGTCTAATTACAGGATAGCTGATTTTGTAAGATGCCTAAATTGTACATAGTCCTATGCCCCAGCTCAAGCACAGTCAGCTAGAGCAGGTTGCTCAAGGCCACATCTCCAAGAGTGGAGGCTTAAGAATCACCCACAACAACCTATTCCAGCATTCAGTCACCCTCACAGTAGAGTGTTTCCTTACATTTAGATGGAATTTAATGTGTTTCAGTTTATGCTTATTACCTGTTTATCACTACTGAGAAAAGTCTGACCATGCTCTGCTTGGGAAAAATTTAAATTAAAAAAAAATTAAATAAAAAAAAAAGTCCTGGGCCTTTTGAAGTGTAATTGTTTGTTTTCAAATAGCTTTTGGAAATATGCTCTACCTCCAAAATGACATTAAAAGCAAGGAAAAAAAAAAAAGAAGGAAAAAGTGATCAGGCATAAGTTGGACAGGACAAAGGCATTCCTTAGTGCAAGAACTACAAGAAATCTTACTGATTTTTACTAGGTAAGGAGGCAAGAAGAACTGAAGAGTGCTTACGAATTATCTGATGTTGTAGTTATGCTTTGGCTGTAACAGATGTCAACAGTCTGGGGAATGCTCTAATCTTTCCTGCTTAGCAGTGACCCAGAGGACTAGGGTCACCCTTGCCACCCTACCCTAAGGTGCTCTAGTCACTTCCTCTATTAATATTGGCAGTTAAAGGTGGTGAGCTGTTGCATCCTGTTTCACTTATTTTAAGCTTGCTGCCAGCCCTCTAGTCTCTCCTTCCTGACTGAGTAGCACAAAGAATTCAGAAACCTAGAGAATCTGTTCTTTTGGAATTGTTACCTATACTGAGTGAAACACTAAGAAAATCTGTGTAGTGCAGCTAAAGTGACACCTAGCTATCTTGCTCTGCCTAGGCTTACTGAAATTTTCTATTTTTATTCCAAGAAGATATTATGCAACAATGGTAAACAGCTGCAAGGTTTAAATGGCGCACAACTTAGACATCTAATGCCACCGATAGTTCTGATACCAAAATGTGAGCCATTAAAAAAATATGTCAGACTTCACAATCATAAAGCCACTGCTTAAAACACTTAAAAAAATAACTCTAATGTTATATTAACTCTTGCTCTTATCTAAGAAATTGTCAGATTTTTATGAATGTCAGGAAGCCAGCATTGTAATTTCTTTTAACATGAAGAGGCCTGATTAGAAGTAGTATCTTTTGCAATTTGTTGGGGGGGAAAAAAAATCTTAACTTAATGAAAATAAGGATTGCCAACACTTGGTTAAATCAAACCGAATACAGGAAGATACAATGCAAGCTTCCCCCATGTAGTGCTGCCAATTGATTTCAGTTCTGGCTTGGAAAACACCTGCTCTTATAGCCCTGGGCCTCCTTCCATAGTGTTTTTTATGACTTAGACAAATACGCAGCACATTTAGAATCAGGTACTCGAGTTCTTTTTTCCATAAAGCACAACTATATTCATACTCATGAATTGGGGAAGGCTGCAGAAGGGTGATTGTAGTTGGTTTTCAGTTGTCAGTAAGGTTCACATGCAAACTCTCATGATCTTCCAGTGCAATCTGGTAGTGTGTAATTTCAAATTAACCTTGAAAAGTAATGATTGTATCACCAGTTTTACAAACCCTACATACTTCACAGCAGAAGGTCAGAACTAAAGGAATGCTTTCTACATACATGAATTAGAGGGATCTTACATTCTCATACTTCTTATTTAGGCTATTCTTGAGATAAGTTTGAATTATACAATAGGATCTTAATGATACACACAGCCTCACACAGCCTCACAGAGTAACTGAAACACAAGGCAAATGCAGAGTCTCTCCTTCAACCATTCTTCTTGGTCTTCCCAGCAACCAAGAGGAAACAGCTTGCTTAGAGTGACCAACTAAAATCTCAGATTTTATGAGAAATCAAGCTTGGCCCTTAGGATTTTCAATAGCAATATATTTATCCATTTATCTTGTATTCAATGGACAACAAATACAAGTCTTTCCCCTCAAGATTTGGATCTCCTTTACAGACTTCCAAAGAATTGTCCTCATGAAATAGGTTTGCCCCTATTGACAGGATTAAAAAGTTTCAGTACTTGCTGACTCCTTTTTTCATGATGTCTGCATGTAGTTTCTGAGCAGTTGGTATGAATGTAAGGAATTCATAAAGAATAAGCCCTCAATAGCCATTAAGAACAATAATCAAATACAACTTCTTGCTTAAGAAATTCTTAATTTTCCTGCTGGCAAAAGGGGGAATATGGCAGATACAAGATGACTCTGGTCATACCTGGTTTTTGCATACTTCCCTGAGCATCCTGTACTGGCTAATGATTGTTCTTTCTCATTAGTTTGGAAACAACAAAATAACAGGAACAGGCACAGGGGCAAACCCATTTCTACTCTCCAGAATCACACTGAATCATCACTACATTGAGAACATTTAAGAAATTAAACTGGAAAGAACAGATATCACTGGGCTGTTATTTTGGAGATAGGCTACTGGACTAAGTGGACTGAGCATCATGGCCTTTCTTATGTTCTCTGTTCTTGTAAGCTGTTGAAATTTGATTAAAGGTCATAATTGATTCAGAAGCCTCTGTTTGACATATGCCAGATCTCCAGGACCTGCAGCTAGAGTGAGATTACTTGTGATTTATGATGGCTCTGGAAGTTAAAACTGGTGCTGTTATAAGCACAGAAGAACTGAAAGCATAAATATGCTGTTTAAAAAGTAAGCTCCTCTCTCCAAAACAAAAGTAAAACTAAAACCTAAACAATTCACTTTCTTTGAAGTATACGTTATCTCTACACTTGAGACCTGTATGGAACTGCCTACTACATGGTATAGTGTGCATAATTTTCTATGTTAGTTTCTAGTTTGAGTACAAACTCATTAAATTCCTTTTGGACACACTCTTGATCAGCACGCTGTGCTATTCTGAAGCATCTGGAAACTATGTAGTTACAATACGTACCTGCATGTGACAACATCAAAACATTGTGAATGCATAAGATATCTCATCTACATATGCTAAAAGAGGGGATCACATGACATGGTGCAAACTAGTTCATCCAAGGCATGAGTACCACACTTGAAGTCATCTGGCCTTGAATATTTGCATGTCTGTCGTGGACACACTTTATGGTCAAAATAGCAATATCCTATACACAGTAATCCTGACACATTATTATTTCTCAGCTTTTAAAATTTATTTCTTCTTTTTATTTTGTCCCCACTCTGAGACAGATACCCAGGATTTTCTGGGTCTTGGGTGATCAAATAACTTCAATAACTGAGTCAGCTCTCCCAGATGTTAAGAGCCACATAAAGGTAAATTATGGGGGTAAGATGTATTTTGTGGAGCTCAATCCTAAATGATTCATGCAAAAGAGCATTAAATGTAGTCAGTAAGTAGTTCTATGAACAGAGCACTTGCAAGACTGTCCCTTCTTTCTAATAAAAATATTTATATTAATTAGAATGAAATTATAAATACATATGACAAGGAAACTGCCCACAAATTAATTCCCTAGTAAAAATCAATCTGATATGCTCTGGAGATACTGCTGTACAAAATAATCATGATAATATATGAGGAAGGAAATACTTGAATATTGACAATTTTCTTCAAAGGAGAGTCCAGCTAAGATGAGGCTGCAGCAGTCTTCAAAATACAACTTAAAAGATCTTTCTTGCTTTCTAAAACCTTAAAGAAAGAAAGAAACAAAAAACCTAAACCAAACAATTAAAAAAACCCCAAACAAAAAAACAAACAAAAATGGCAGAAAATAATACTAACCCACATGTATTATCACTCCACTCATTTAAGAAATGAAACTTTTTTCAGTGTAAATTTTAAGTGTAGTTATAGATGCGCTTGATATAAAGAGTTTCCATTATTCTTCAAAGCTGTGATTTTTTTCCTCTGTAAATTTGGTCCTCCCTGTCATTGCCTAGTTCCCCAGAATGCATCATCTGACGGTCCATTAGCTGTGTGAGGGACAGAACCTATTCCCTTCAGTGCCACGAAAGGAATTAGTGTTCAATGGGAATCTAATGCATGAGAGGTCCATCTGGGTCTGGCTGATGAACGGCTGTAGTCAGACTTCAGTTAGTCTTTGAAGCAATTTTAGAGTGGAAAACATGGTCTGTGGGTTAATGTGGCTTTTGGTTACATTAAAGCAATTATTACCTGTCTCCTGTGAAACTTTGGAGATGAGGAAATGTTCAGAAAGGTCTGTGTGAAACAAGTTACTGGTTACAGCTCTTGGTGCCAGGCAGAATACTAGAAATTGCTCTGCCAGAAGGGAAACTACCTACAGTTACCTTCCCCTATGTTTGCATGTTTTGGCCAATGACAAGGATTGATTTCAAGTAATCTTTTCTTCAGTAGGTGCACCAACAGTCTTGTTTTCTTCTGCTTTAATCTCTGTTTCTGTTACATGTGTGTGAATGCGATTGCTTCCTTCCCCTTGGTTGAAAGTACTAAATAAGTTTACGATTTATTACGGGAACTCATCCATCCACATGAACACAGTGGCTGGCTGGAAGTGATTTCCCTGGGACACCAGTCTAAAAGTGATGATATTCACTCTTTCTCCTCTGCACATGAACTCCATTCTGAATATCTAACCAGTGTACCTTAGAGTGAGACTCCCATTGGTGAAAGATGCTCTGCTCCAGTTGCTTTCAACGGTAATTGTTGTCTTAGGGACATTTCAAAGCTGCTCATATTGACCCACACGATGCAGTTGATTGTAAGTGCACTCGCAATGGAAGGCATATCCTTCACATAAGGAAAGTACAACTTTCTATTAATTTTCTCACTAGAAGTAATTATCTTTTAAATCTGTTCTGTGATTGTTGTAATCTGTGTCTTTTGAGTTTGGAGGTGAGTTGTTAAAATTAAGTACTTCTATGTAGCACGGCAGCACACTGGTTTTGGGAGGTCTCTGTCCCTGCAGCAGCCTGCCGTCTCCAGTACCACTGCATCTGCTTGGGGTTACTCACCTCCCAAGGAGCTCTGGCGTGGCTGTGCTGAGGGCTCCTGAACAGAAACGTTAAGATACATTTGGAAGATACTTTTGTCTCCTAGAGTGTCAATATGGTTTTGATTTTATGAATACTTTACTTAGGAATATATTTAGTGATTGTTTTAGCCACTCTTAAAGACAGATTAATTCGTGACTACTTCTTTAAACTCGGTTTCAGATAATTTAAAAAAGGTTGGCTTGAACACAGTAAGTACCCACACCATGTCCTGTGTGAATTTCAAGTCACTTTTGGGTTTAAGCTATTTGCTTTGCCGGTGATGTTGAGATTCACTTCCTGAACCACCAGCAGGAAGATCGGAAGTTTCGAAGGGCGCACACGGCCCGGGAGCTGCACGGTGTGGGCACCGAGTCCTCATGCTCGTGTTTTAACAGCCGGCAGAAAACGGGGAACCCGAGGGCTCCGGGGAGGGAGCAGCGCTTGCTTTCCCAGTGGTGACGGCAGGACGTCAACCGGGAACACAGAAAATCGAGTCATCCCGCCTGCTGCCGCCCTGCCAGCCCCGCGGAGTAACCCGGACGCGGGGCGGCAGTACGACGCATCCGCAGGGAGTTCCCGCAAAGGCCCTTCAGTGCGGCCCTGAACGGGACCGAGCAGCGTACCACACCGACTCCCAGCCATCCCATCTTAGGCCTCAACGAGGTTTGGCTCCCTCGTCTTTCATAACCGGCCCCGGGGAGGGGTCAGCCGCTCCGCCCCGGTAGCCTGAGGCAAGGAGGGGCCCCCGTCACTCCCCTCCCCCTCCCGTCACGGCCGTCCGGCGGAAGGATAAATAGTCCTTCTCGTATTGTCCAGACCTGCATAACTTTCCGTCGCAGCGGCGGGGAGCGGGGCCACTCTCTGCAGAGGGGTGCTACCCCGCCGCTGGCCCCACTGAGGGGCAGCGAAGCCGGGCTGGGCGAGGCGGAGACCAGGCGGGCCCAACCAACTTCGGCTCCCCTACCCCACCCTCCCCGCGGCGGCTCCGGGGAAGTGAGGCTTGGCGAGGCTTAGCGCGTCCGGGGCGGTGCTCGTGGGTGTGTGGTGCTGCGTTGTAGCGGTGCGGACTTTGCGGAGCCCGAGGGACGTGCTGGCGGGGCGAGGGCACCACGTTCGTTTCGAGCCTTTTGGCGGCCCTTGCACCCCCGCCCGCACTGAGTTCTCTACATCTCCGGCCCCCCCAGCGCGCCGAGTGACGATACCGGCGCCGGGGGGCTGGCCGTGGTCACGGCCGGCGAAAGGCCCGGCCCCAGTGTACAGGGCCCGGTCCTGCTACGGTGAGCGGGGACAGCAGAGGCTACCTGCCATGGGGGGCTACCCACCCCCTCTCTAATCAGCTTTATGCTTTGTAAGAATTTTTCCTGTGAAGATCGACACTTAGGGCGGGCTAAAGCTGTTATCCGTTTCCTGCTTAGCCAGAAGTACTTGTCGGCGAGCATTTTTGCAGCAGCGGTAGCAAATGAAGTGTAGCTATCAGTGCCCTCACAGAAACAGGGTTTGCCTTTACAGTAGTCAACCTCCACTTTCTTTCTGGTTCCCCTCTAAGTAATGCTGTTTGGTGAGAGGTTTCCCCATTGTATCTTCCTGCACATGCTCTGAATCTTTCCTTTTGTAGGATATGTTGCATAATCTATGTGTTATATAATTTTAATTACTGCGAGGTAAATATAGCAGGCAGCAAGTGAGGCAGCAAATTCAGTTATCTGTAAGATGGGCTGTGCTGATAACAGTAAGCACTGCGTAACCATGAGGCTTGGTCCTAGGAATATAGCTGTAAGCTCATTTGTAGGATACTTTTCCAAAGCCTGGTTTGGGCTGTAGGAAGAACATGGTGACTGTCCAAGAGCTTAATCCAAAAGTTTCATGCATGACATTAAAAAATATTTTCAGTTTTACTGGCTTGAATCAGATTCCAGGTGAATTCTCAGACAAGTCAGTGGGAAAATGGATTTGCTTTGTTCATGCTAGTTGCAGGAAACAAGGTTTTCTCCTTATTGCTGACTCCAAATGAGTGTATCTGTCTGTACTGGGATGTCTGCTGGAAGCAGTAGAAAGGATTCAGTGGTTTAGGTAAGGCTGGGAATTTGTTGGGGGTAAGGGGGCTGGGGGGAGGGAAGGCAGGAAAAGAAGGCTTTCTGACCTCTGGAGGCTTGTGGATTTGCTGAGCAATAGCATTTACCATGGATAAATTGCTGGCTGTGTTCATTTAAAGGAGCCGTACCAGTGAAAACTATCCTAGGTCATGATCTGTCAGGGGACACCCTAGGAGCTGGTACAGTTTGGGTGATGCTGGTAAATTTCAGTGCATGTAAATTTAAGAATAAATAAATATAAAAGGAGACATACAAGCTTAATGATTTTATTCACACAGGCATGATACATTAAATAGTGATATGGAATACATTTTCTCACATCCCTGAATGCACAACAGCTGTCTGCTATATCAGGTATTTTTTCTTTAAGGAGTGGGTGGAAAGCAATTCATGAAGGCTGTGGAAACAGTATATGAGAGTGATTATTTTCAGGGGGTTATGCTCAAGTGATTTGGTTTTTATATGCCTCTTAATTTTTTTATGTTCTATATGTAATTCTTCATTTTCATGGTCATATTGAAGCATGCAGAAGAATGTTGTCATTGCCATCTGGCAACTGACAGTTCCCTGATTGCTCTGGTTGGTAGCTGACCATATTGATGTTGGTAGATCAGCTGTCAGGGCTGTTACCATAAAGATTTACTGGTCTATTGTATGCTCTGTTAGTCTGGAGTTCACTGATGACTTTGTGTTCATGGCTTTTTACCTGCCTATTACTTGCACTACTTAGGACAACAGTCCTGAGAGTCTTTTAAGTAAAGGATATTTAGCCACAAGACTAATAAATTAATTTGTCATGATAGAAAAATCACTGCTGATAATGTGACTTGGAATGTATCTTCAGGAATTCAGCCCTGATTGCTAGAGTACTTGCTCACAAAACCACTAGTGAAATGATTGGTGTTTATGTTTTCTCCTATACCTCTATGCTATCCAGCTGATTCACTGCTCCCTAGGTGGTGAAGATTTTTTTTCTTTTTAAAGAAGTGAAACAAAAATGCGTGTAGCAGTTGCAGAAGACAGTAGCATTTCAGACTTCTGTGTAATGTCTGAAGAAGGTATTGCTGTGTCACAGCAAAGCAGAGAGTTATTTTTGTATGATTTGTGTAGTACACTTGCTGCATAGGAAAGAACCATAACTAGCACTTGAAACGGGGATGAGACTGGGTTTTCTTTGTAGCAAAGGGAAAAATGAACTGAACCAGGTTTCAGATACTGTTTCAGCAAAGGTTTTAAAATGTTCATAGTCTTTTCTCACAGTCATCTTTCCTCATAAAGATCTCTAACTAAAACTAGAGAGTTTGTTTTAGTTTTTGGTGGTTTATGTTACTGGGGTTTTTTAATGTTGACTGTGTTTTCTGATTAATTTTCTGTTTATGACTACAACAGGATAAGGACATACAATGCATTTTTTTTAATGCCTGTATTTGCAGTGAACAGGGAGAATGTAGGGAGTAGCAAAGATGAAAATATACTGTCAGCTTGAAAAAGGGGTTGGGGATTCTGAGAATAGGTGAAACACAGTATTGCATAGACAGAATACCATCGGTTGATAAGTCAAATGTACATGTTAGTTCTGATCCATGTTACATGGAGAGGTTAAAAACTGAACAGGTTTAAGATTCCAGATCTCACTAATGTAGGAGATGATGTTCAGATTAAATTTCATTTTAGAATTTTATTGTAATATGGGATGTGATAGTTCCTGATCTTTCACAACAGTTTTAGTCAAGCTACCTACCTGCATGAGTTCCTTTTGAAATTTCTGAATTGGCCAACACATTACCATTTTGGCTCCCTAGAGTGAGCCATCTCCTTTAAGATCAGACTCACAGCATATTTTGGGCCAAAAAATACCTTTCCTGAAGCCTTAGGTACTTACTAAGTTGTATGGCATAATTTCTGGAGACGCTTATGTTCTGGTTATTTTTCTACAGGGACCTGGATATGAAGTTGTTTCAAAGAGCCCATGGAGATGTAATGCAGAAGAATAGCTGCTATGATGGAACTTGAATGGCTGTGTGTACTGCCAGTATCTACATTAGAAAGTGACATGTCATTGTGCACCAAATGGAATATCTGATGGTATTTTGTGTATCTTTAAAACCTACAATGTCACGGATTATGTGGATATATCATCTTGTACTCAACCTTGCTAGGTGCAAATAAAAGCCTACAAATGTTAACCTTAGGTCACAGAGCAAATAAAAAAATACTGTACTTGAAATTAAGCTTTCATTTTAATAGAATTATTCATCAATGCAAATAATTGCTAGCATTTACTGCTTTCACCTTTATATTTAGTCAATGTTTATCAGTGTTGTAGTTGTTCTAACTGGTACCCAGTACTAGTTCTGGTAAAAAAGTAACACTGCAAGAGAAACAGCAACATTTTCACAATATATAGATAGGAGATCGTTGTTGTAATTAGAATATATTAAAGGACATTTTTCATTAAATGTGTGATGATTTCTGTCACTGAGTGCTTTCCTCCATAAAATGAAGTATTGTGTATACATCAAAGGGAAAAAGTATACACATGTGTTCCTCAGAAATACAGAGAAATGGAAGCATTGTGATGGTGTTTTAATAAATATTGCTACCTCCATTTCTAAGTGGAAAATACATTAATATTCATAGAATCACAAAGCCAAATGATCATCCAGAATACAATATATATGGGAGAAAGATGGAGAATGTTTTAAGTTTGCAGATCTCCAGTTTGTTTTTGCCTGGGGGTGCTAAGTTTGTTGTCACCCTCCTTTTCTTCCGGAAGATGTCACAGACAGGAGCTGGGTATGAGAAGAGTTGTGTTGGAAGGGAGATCATGGGCTTTGAGCCCTCTGTACTGCCTTCTACTTTCCAAAGCTGGGGGACTGCCAAGCAGTAGACTGGTGGATGAATGCTCCCCTATTACTATCACACTGGAGTATTTTAAGTTCTCAAGGATTCCCAGTACCTATTTTGATCATCTTTGTGTTTTGCAAGTCCCTGTGCTCTGAAAGAATAATATACCAGGAGCTGCAGGATTGTTTTTCAGTTCTGACTTTTAGAGAACAAAGTAGAAAGCCCTTGTAGCTAATGTCAGGGAAGATCAGGCCAAGCCCCAGGTGGTGGCAAGTAGGTGCCACCTGGGGGCTCTGCAGGCTTGAGAGATCTGTGTGCAGCTGAGCATTGGCTTGCACTGGGGTCACACTCCTTGGCGCTGAGAGAAGCCGTGCCCTTCCATTAGGCCGTTAGCTGGTATATCCGGAGAGGCTTTCAAACAGGAAATAAACTTCCTAGCCGGGCAGACTGGCAGTGCCGTTATGAAGAAGGAAATGGAGCACAAAAGAGTGATTTGTCTGTAGCAAGGGTAGGACCTCGATGAGGGTGCAGGTTCTTCAGACACTGGTTCCGTTTCCTGCATCACCCATTTCAGGCAACTGCAGAGTTTATTTCGATGTGTGTTCATCCATTGACATACGTATTTTTATGCTTTCACCTGTTATGGTTTTAATTGTGTGCATTTAAGAGGAAGCTGCTAATGAACGTCTAAGTCTTGATGTAATTCATGTGCAATTTTAATTTGCAAAGTAAGACTGTATGTTGACATAAGTATCTAGGCATATTTTAGGTGTGTGGATTCTGGGCGAGTATGATAATGTGTCTGGGGTATTTTGGGGCACATGAATTGCTGCCAGTGCAACATGCCGAGGTTTTCTGCTGGCGGTTTGGATGATGCGTGTGTGTGTCTGATCTGTGCGCTATGTGTTTTTGCGGCTGCCCGTTGCGGTATTCCCTAAGCGGGCCGGGGCCGATGGGTCCCACTTTTCCTGGTGCCACCGACACGCCCGCTGGGCTTCTGCGCGGCGGTGCGGGAAGCCCCCGGGACCAGGCCGGGCCCCGTTGCTGGGGTGGCTCTGCGCTGCGCCCGGCAGAGAGCTCCAAGGGGTGCCCGTGGGGCTGCTGCCAGCGCGGCGGCATCTCCTACCCGCCCCCGGCCGGTAGCATCGTGGGGCGGTAAGGGTTAAGGCCGTGGCGGCGTTCGACGCGGAGGGATACGAAGCCGAAGCCGTGAACGTGGTGCTGAGGCTCTGTTAGCAAAAAAATGTCTGCCTGAGGGAAACCCACAAGTTCCTTCCAGTGGGGGGGGGGGTGGGGGGAAGCGTTCGACTCGTCGCCTCCCACCCAGCCCGCGGCCCGCCCGCCGCCGCCGGCTCAGCCCTGGTCACCGGAGCGTACGGTGGGCAGCAGGTAAATGCGAGCGGCGAGGGACCGGGAGAAGTTGGGAGAGAATGGTGGGGGGAGGGAAGCGGCAGCCGGTCGGGAGCAGGGGCAGAGGCGGTGATTAAAGGCACCGAGGCCGCGGCCGGTCGGGAGGAGGGCCGCCGTGCGGACAGCGGAGAGGCCGCAGAGGCAAAGGAAACGCCGCTAGGGAGCCCGAGAAGTGGCTGCTAGGGCCAGCCGCTCGTGTGGCGGGGCGTGCGTGCGGCGTGCCAGGGTCTCCGGCGACGTCGGGTCGGACCACGGCCGCTCTGCCGCGCTGTGGCGCCCGGCCTCGGGCGGGACCGAGTCCCGGCGGGCAGCGACTTCCCGCGGGCGGTGCTCGGGGCGCGCGTTCCCCGCCGCCCGCTCCCAGTGCTCATAAAGGATCGTGGCGGCTAGAACCCGGCCCCGGCGTGCCGGGCAGCTCCGAAACTTGGAGGGAGCGGGGAAAGGGAGTGGGGGGGTGCTGCGGCAGCGCCCTAGCTGCTCCCCGCGGCGCCCGCCGGGCAAAAGAGAAGGCGCAGAACCCGCCGCCCCTCCTTTCCTCTGCCCTGCACCCCCCCCACACTCCCTCCCTCTCCCTCTCGTCCGCCGCGCGCGTCCGCCCTCCCGGGGGCGGCGCGCGTCCTCCCGGCCCCGCGCCGCGTGTGCGCGTGCGGTGCGCGGGGGCGGCTCCCGGCCCGCCGCGGTCCCGAGCGCGGAGCGGCTGTCGCGGTCTGCGAGCGGGTGTGTGGGTGCGGGGAACTGCCACCGCCGGTGGGCGACAATGTTGGGGCAGAGATGGCTCTGCTGAGGCGCGTCCAGTCCCGCTCGTCAGCCCCATTGTTGCAGAGACAGTGAGTCACTTAATCTCCCGCTAATTCTCCGGACTTCGTCGGGTCGCGGCTGTTTGCTTTCGCTTGCTTCGGGGGGAGCCTCATTCCTGGCGGTGGCCCCTCGGCGGCGCATCGAGGTGGGGGAGAAGTGGAATGAGGGAGGAAAGAGTCTAAGGAAACTTAGGAGAGTTGATTAGTTTGGGGAAGCTGCTTCCGCTGCCGGTTCCGTCAGCCCGCCCGCTAAAGCGGGGAACCCCTGGGATTCCCCTGCGCGAGGGGTACAGATATCCGGGGCCCTTCTTCACTCCGCGCTGGGTTCCAGTGTCGGGGGTCGGCCTCAGCCCCGTGGTGAAGTACTGCCTGTGCCTCTTTCCTTGTGCTCTAGAAGGTAATCGGAGGAGCGGAGGAAGATGAACTCCCAGCAGCAGAGGATGGCCGCTATAGGGACTGACAAGGAGCTGAGCGACTTGCTGGACTTCAGTGCGGTAGGATATCCTCCGAGGGCTTCTGCGTGGTAAAGCGAGCTGAGGAGTAGGGGCGGCAGCGTACAGGGCTCGGCTGGGTCCGTCTCAGCCAAGTCGGACACCTGAACTTTGATGCAATGTCTAGACTTCCAGATTTAATACTGTAATACCAGCTGGGTCAATTGGTTTAACTAGTTAAAATGAGGCTGACCCAGTGGTGGCATAATCTAATAATTAAGTTGGCATGTGGCACTGGTACTTTGACATTTTTATTTTTTCCTTCAGACAAACACAAAAGAAAATGTAATGCCCATAAATAACCAAGCTTGTTGGTATGTAGTTTTGGCTTAGACAAGTGGAGTTAGTTGCTGTGTGATACTAACACTTCAAATAAGTGTTTTATTTGTAAACATAGTAGAATGTTGCTGCCTTTTTCCAGTGACTAAACTCACAGATCAGCAAGAAACATGTTTTGAGGAGCAAAATTTAAGATACAGAACTGTTTAAAATTGTGATAGTAGTCAGTTTCCTTTTAAGTTTTGTTTTTTCAAGTTGTTTGTGTTCGGGTAGAAAAGAGATTTTAGTAATATGGATAAATCGCAAGGAGTACTTTAGTTTATTGACTTTATTTGCCTTCCATTCTGTTGATTTGCTAGCAGAAAAATGAATCAAATAACCGTTTCCTATTATTTTTTTAAAAAAGTTTACATTAGCGATTTAGCACGTTTTCAGAGCTGCTTTAAATGTGTGTGTGTGTTTGTTTTGCAGATGTTTTCCCCACCTGTCAATAGTGGGAAAACCAGACCAACTACGCTGGGAAGCAGCCAGTTCACTGGATCAGGTAGGATGCACCCAAGATACGTAACGTTCACGTAACTAGCTGTTGATGCTTTAGCTTAGTCTTTATGTATGGTTGTCTTTCATTCGTACATATTCTCATGAGACATTGAGTTTAAAGATAGGAGGTTTTGCTCTGGCTGAAGAGCACACTTCCTAGACTTCAACCACAGGTTTAGTCTATATTCCTTAGACTACTTGTCCCAGTACAGCGAAGCGTTAGTATCTCTACTCATCAACATGCAAGTTCTCTGTCTGTGGCGTTAAAAGTGAATGGCATCTTTGATGTAATCATAATTACCTGTTCAATTGAAGTATTTTTTAGCCTCTGTAGGAAAGGGGTAATCACTGAACTAAAATGCCAAATACTGAGACACTCTGGTCTCAAGGATGTATTTTTAAAATGCAGTTCTTAAAGAAAATGTAAGGCTAATACAATTTTCTAGATACTGTAGTTCTCTGAGTCTTGGCAAATGGAATTCTCTCATATTGAAACTTTGCCAGTGCTTCTGGAAAACAAGTAAATCTATTTACATGTTGCCTGGTTTTTGTGGCATCAATGACTTTTCATTGAGGTCTACCTAATGGCTTTTTTTCAGTTATTTTTCACCTGAGGCTGAAATAGGAAAGAAATGCAGGTGGTTTTTTCTTAAAGCACACTTTGTATCGTTCTTGTAAAGGGTACATTTCTTTCTACATAAAAAGGGAAACTAAAGTAACTGTTGCATAACATTTATTCTTACCTATGCTTATTCTTTGTGAATTCATTGAAAGTATAATTTTGTTTTTAAGAATATGTGATGTTTGTGTCTTTAGTTAAGGTTAATGAAAGCAGATTTTTAGAATTTCAGTCAAGTGGCTTGAAGTTGTGTAGTAATATGGCCTATTTGCCTTTTGCATTGTTGTGGTGGGTTGAAAATTCCCCCATAACATTAAGTTTGCCAGACCAGCTTGGTTGGAAGCAAATGAAAACTGTATTTACAAGAAAAACTACAATCTACAATGAAATGCAATGAATATGTACAATATATACACTATTTACAGGTATTTACAATTAATGAACCACACAAGAAACCCCCTGGCTAAAGACCAGGGGAAGCTAATAGCTTCTCCCTCCCTGCCTCCCCTTTACTCACTGGACACAAAAAGGGACAAGAGAAAGAAGCAGCGCGATATTAGAACTTAGTCAAAACAATGCAGCCAAGGTCAAGCAGAAGCCAGCAGAAGCATGAAGTTAGTATCTCCCAGAGCAAAGAGGCGAGAAGAGAGAGAGAGATTGTTCTGCAGGCTAGTTTAAGTCCCTTTTCTCTCCAATGGGATTGTTTAGAATGATCATTATTTTCCCTTTTACACTCAGTAGTGATTTATTTACATTTTACTACTTTCTGTTCAAGATCTGTGAAAAATTTTTGAAGGCATAACCTGAAACTACCACAGTTGTCAGAGCTATTCCTTTGAGAGTCCATATCACTCACTGCGTTTCAGTGACACGTAGGAATTTTTGGTTTTAAAAGCATCTTAAAACTGAGAATTTACATACTTTTGCAAACCCTTCTGAGATTATCTCCTATGTTTAAACAAAATATATAGGCAATAATGTAAGTGTAGCATACTCAAAAAATTAATTATACTTTTTCCTCACTTAAAATGCATAAGCGGATTTGTCCTGGTCTTTGGAGGTACATTGAGTATAAATTATCGGTGGTAAACCAGCAAATCAATATACGATGTAATGGTGGGGTTTGTTTTGTTTTATTTGTTCGTTTGGTTTTGTTTTATTTAAGTATTCAAGACAGTTGCTTTTCAAAAGCTTGTTTTAAAGGACATTCAGGCATCTATAACTTATTTTGGGGAGCCCAAACTCAGCATCTCATCCCTCTTTTCTCTCTCTTTTCCTGAATGAGTAGAACAACTTGCTGTCGAATAATGAAGCTTTTATATTTTTGGTTTAGCTATTAGATCAGTTGTAGGCAATGCAGCTTGCCCTGTTTGTAGGCAATGTGTCCTCTTCTTTCCTTGGATGGCTGGAGAAAGAGAATGTCAGAATACTTTGCTTTTTGAGAAACACAGTGTTACTGACTCCTTGAATTTCTTTACTAATATCATCACATAGATAGCAATTATGAGCAATTACACTGCAGCTGTCCAACAAGCTACAGCCTCAACTGAATTGTCTTGGAAATGATAAAGGTATATGGTTGTGGATGTTAATCCAAAACATTTCTAGTTGTGGAGATTTACCATTTATTTGGATTATATGGTCTAATTATTGTAATGTTATGACCTAAGCCTTGATCTAGGGTGAGTCCTCTGCAGGAATGTATACTTCCATATTAGTTGTGTATTGAGTCAGTGTTGGGTGTTGTCTTTCTCTGCCCTCCTCTTAACTTACCAGTGACTTGAGATGCAGCCTGATGGCCCCCCTTTAAATAGGTGAAAATCAGCTGCTTGTCTGAGTGGCTCTTGTGACTGTATATTTCTGGGAAAATGGATTTAAAAGGAAGGAATGCTCATGATGCATTTTCCTTGCTATCCTCCAAGCCTCCAGTTTTAAAGTACTAAATAGTTGCTATTCAAGGATGGTTATGTTTTGTTTTTCAGTGTGGCTTTGTGACGTGTTGAAAGTATTAGGCTGTACATTATTAATCCTGATGTAACAAACTTGATATGGTATAATTCTGATGTTTCTCTTGATTGTACTGTAAATATGTGTAATTAGGGTGCATAAATGAAACAGCTATTATGACCGATACCTATAATTTGTAAGAAAATGCTGTCAGGAATTAACATACAAATGCTGTGTTTTTATTAAAAGATAGATAAAGTGTGAGGTTGGGGCAAGCTTGCTTTCTGCAGATCAATCAGTTATGAATGAAAGCTGCAGATTAGTTCATCTGATAGATCATGCTATCTTAAGAGCAGTGAGTCATGTAAGCTGCTGCTGAAGTCAAGTAACTTGTTCAGATTCCTGGTGAAAATAAACGTATTTGAAAAGTAACCTGATATGTAAGTCAGTGAGGTGAGCCACAAAATATTCCTTGTCATACCTGTTGTAATTACCTCACATTTAAAATAGAACTTCCCATTCTCTTCTCCTCCCAAGCCAACCTGTGAAGATAAAGCCATTTCTGTCTTAGAAATTGTGGAAGGAGTAATCAAAGGTCAGAGATGTGTTCTATTAGGTTATTTCATTAGGCTTTTAAAATAGATTTTATTTAGAATTATTTTTTTGTCAGTGTTACTACAATAGCTAATAGCATTATTTCTGATTTACTGTAAGATTTTCTTCTGCTCTCTGTCAAACCCACAAAACTTATGCCAATACAAACCTGGCATAGGCAATAGCAGTGCAATTTTCCTGTGGTTCTCAGCATGTTGGATTTCAATTTCATTTTTGCCTGTGATTGAATTTTTTTTATCTCAGATGTGATACCCTAAAATGAAACTCTTTTTTTGTTTTGTTTGAAATTTGCAAAGAACCTTAGATGTTAAAGAAGAATAGGTCAGAAACAATGTTTTACTATGTTGTCTGCTATGTTCAATTTTGGTAGCCTCCTTACTGTACCAATAGCATCATTTTTTGTATGGGGCTGTGCAAATAGTCAAAAACCTAAGGGGTAAGATAATGTGGATTAAGCCCCAAATTTGGTAAGAGTTCAAGAGCTAAGTTGTCAAAATATGAGTCTTCTGAAGTTCTTTGGAAAATCAGCACACATTCGTGTGTGGAAAGCTTTGGGCACAAATCCTTTGTGTACCCAGACATTCCATGTGATAGACCTACATGGAAAAAACCTTTTGAATGCATCTCTAGGTACCCATTCCTATCAGTTTGGTCCCCTTCTATGCATATTGAAGTGGCTGTCCTTTTCACTCTCCCTTAATGTACTGACTTTAAGGAATGGATTGGGATAGGTCACTAATTAGTGGCTTGATGCAAAGACCATTTAAGTTGATAGCCTGCTATTAACCCGAGCATCCCTAAATTAGGGCTCTGTGTATTGAGACTGGACACAAAGGCAATTCTTTAGCAAGTCTATTAAGTTATCAAACAGTGTGGCCAAAATTAGCAAAACCTACCTTGATTTTCTGTTTCTCAGTCCTGTAAACTCTTGTTTAATTTTTAGCTTTCTGTCAGCAGTTCCTTATCAAATAAACAAAACCTCAACAAAAACACTAGGGTGAGTTACCTGGGTGGGCAGCGTGTTAAGACCTGCCTTCTTAATACTCATAGTCAAATCACAGACGTGGAGAAAACTACAGAAAATTGAGACTTTTAATGTATGCAAGTAAGTGCTCCTAACCTTTTAAAAATGGTTTTTTTTTTTATCAGAACTGTGATTCGTAAGAAGAATTTGTTGTCTGATACCATTCAACATGTGTTTCTGGTGCAATCTCCCATTGAGGTGTAGAAAATACCTTATGCCTGCTCCTAATTCAGTGATTAAGGAGTTGATGAGAGGTCTATGTAGTCACATAGTTTGATTTTACTGTGTGTGAGATCATGACAGACTCTTTTAACCTTGGGGGGGTGGGGAAAAAGTGGAAGGCATGTTTTTCAGAAGTGTAATCTGTATTTCTGGTTCTGTTATTCAAAATACATTATGATCCTGTGTGTTTTTCTTGTTTAGAAGAAGGTAAGTGTGTTAAATGTCAGAAATCTAAAGTGGTCTGCTAAAGTAAACATAAGGTCATGCAGCAATGAGAATTTTTTATTATTTCTATTTAGTTTGTTTTCTAGCAGTGTTAAAAGTGAACAAGCAGATCTAGTAGCTTGATATTTCATCTTGGGCCTGAGGGGTCCCAAATTCTGTCCTCTTCTGAAGAACCTGGTAAAAGTTGTTAAATAGTTGTGCTTGAGAGCAGAAAGGTATTTGCAGCTTCTCTCCCCTCTAGATGTTTGTAGTGGAGACCCATGGATTATCATTCAAATGGTCTGAACACAAGTGTGCTGAACATTTTCATCTGGATCCCTTCTCACCTATTGCATTTAGAAACCTAGAAGGGTGGTACAGTGCTAAGTAACTGACTCTGAAGCTTATCTTTTGGCAGCCTCTGGCTCACTATTACTCTCTTGTATTCCTTCCCTTCCCTTGCATTTGGAAAGGTAAGTTACCAGACACTCCATGAACAGTCTTAAGAAGTACAGCATATAAAAGGGCTAAGTAAATGCTTCTATATTCCTGTTTAAGAGAGAGGAGGGGAAAATATGATCAGAGAGAACTGACAAGCCAGCTTTAAAGCAGGCAGTCCCTCACATGGTGTTTGTGGTCACATGAATGTTGAGGTATTTTTATTTGTTGCTGGTGGGTTTGGTTTTTTTAAAGGAGGAGAAAAGGAATTGTGACTGGAACAATTAGATGTTCTGAGTCTGGCTTGAATAAACCATTATTGCCATTGGCTATGGATTTGAAATGGCCGTTAACACTTCAGGTAGTGGTATGAACCTTATAGTCAGTTGGTCAGGAGTTCCTTGCTGTCTTCCAAACCATGTATTTTAGAATTTAGTAGTGTTTATCCTGTCTTCTGTATAGAGGTACACTTGACACTGTTAATAAGGGAAACTAACTTCTTGTCTTGGCATGTAGGAAGCATTCTTTCAAAAACCTAATGCCATCATTTTGTCAATTATTTCACCCTGAGTGAGAGGATTAGTGTGATCACCATGTTTATGAGCACAGTAGCAGTAAATGTGACTGTCTTACAGTGCAAGGAGCATTTTTGCAATGTTATTTCTGGGTAGCTTCAGAAGGTCTGGGGTCATAGTAGTGCCTTGTCCTTTTGTGATGTGGATGTACCCAGGATGGGGCACCTCTCACCATCACTGCCCACCCCAGCCAGTAGCTCTTTTATCTTCCGGCTTTTTCTGATCTACTCTAAGTGATGGAGTGTATCCATATGCTTTGTAGAGTGGTCCTAGTGGAATGTGTGAAAGAATAGGCTTTGAAATTGCCTGTTAGTGTATTATTTTTTTAAAATTCATCCATGTTGATACAAATGTAAACACAAGGACTGAAGTTTTAGAAGTGGAGGAATAATCCAGAGGAGAGACTGAGTAGACACTGCATATTATCTGGGGAATTTCTGTTCTTTAAAGAGAAGTATAAATCTTGTGTATTTGTATCCTTTAATGGCAACTGTAACATACTCAGTCCCTTAATTTATAATAGAACTTTGTAGCTTTTGCTAAGGCTTGGGGTTTTTTAACCTTTTCTAAAATTTGTGGTCTTTGGCAAGGGAATTTCACATTAAAAGCATGTCTTTCATATACACAGGCCAAAGTTCCCCTTCCCCCCCACCTCTTTCAGCTGTCACACAGAGAGTACTTAACACCTTAGTCATTTTGCTATCAAGTTGGTATGACAGCTGTTTGTCTCAGATAATTCTACTTTATCCATAGTTGAGCCTAAAGATACTGTTACATGATTTTTTTTTGTTGATCTACTAGTTTTAAAATTGAACTAATGTAGTTTACTAGACCCCTTGAGCTGACATCTATTGACCAGGGGGATACAGTTGTTGGTTTGTGTGCTCTTGTCTTGAAGGATTGTTTTTGGGGACCAGCACTGAGCATTTTTAGCTTTGTAAAATTAGATCACATCTGGATCTATAGCTAATCTATCTAATATATTATATATATTAGATATAATAAAGTCTTCTATCTTAAATTTCCTCCAAAATAAGTATTATATAATATTTGGAAATTCATCTTCAATAAATAGCATTATTGAATAAAGTATGTTACAATGCTTTTTTAAATGGCTGTGTCTAATATAATGTTAGCATTTCTTCAGAAGTATAGAGGAAAACTTGATTAGTTTTGTATGTCTGTGAGGAAGTCACTAAATTGAAAGAGTAAATAAATAGAAGTGAAGACACTGTTCTCTTCTGCATGTGAATTATTTGATGGAGACTGCTGAATACTTAAAACTGGTTTTAAACTGTATATACATTTTAATCACTTTTTCATTATTAGGCATTGTAAGAAAAGGGGGAAAAGTATTATTTCAATGCATAGTTACAAATCTGAAGATAGGAAATAGTATTTTTAATCTCTGGCTATTTTTTGATGTTTCTGGGACTTTTTCTATGACTGCCTCTTGAGTTTGTGGAGTGTTTTATTCATTTGAGAGTCTGTATGTCCCTAATTCTATTTTATACTTCAACCTGATGAATTGGAAGTACTTGTGGACTTTGAAAATAGTACAATTGGTTATTTACTAGTGGTTGTAGGGGCAAGGGTTGTTTTTTTTTTTGTTTGTGTTTGGTTTTCTATTATGAGTCTAAGATGAGATAATGATATTTTTTTTAATGTCATGAATGAATGCCTTGTTTTTTTATGGGTAAAACAAAGCTATGTTTGTAAACACAACATTGAAAAACATAAAGGGCATAGTTTTTTGGCGAAAATGTTAACTGAATACCAAGAATGATCAGAAAGAGGAGCTTTTGTTATGTTTAACAATATCTCTCTGTCTTCAGAGGATAATCAAGCTAAAATGTACCAAATCAATCTTTAGGACTTTGTTAGATTCTTCTTGTGTGCTAGGGATGTGATTTGTTTGGGTGGGTTGTGTTTTGGTTTTGGTGGGGATTTTTTTGTATTTTTAAGAAGGAGCTGGCATTACCTTAGATTAAACTTCATGTTCTTATTGATATAATACAAAATCATTTGGCTTGATCACATCAAAGAAATTGTTGCTGGTATTTTTAAAAGTTCTTTGAATGGGGAATAAAAGAGGAAGAGACTTGAGAAGGTTTACAGCCCTGGTTGTAGGGTAATGCGGGTAATGCTCTCTAGGAATGCTGGTAAAACCTTAGCACAAAACTAAGGTTTGACTTTGAGAAGGAACTTGTATATTTCCATGTTAGTGATATGGAAGATTTGATTTGTTCAAGCTATAGAACTGAATCTAAAAGAGATGGCAAAAAGTGTATATTGATGGTATTATATGCAATTACTCTTCACTGGTAAGTGGACGAGTAAAGCTTGTTTGTTGCAGTGGACCTGCTTTCTTGCTCCTAATCTTCTACAGAGATTGCCTATGCTGTTTTTCTACGAACCTTTGAGATACTTATGTCTGCTTTTCAAGTTTGCTTTTTTGCATTATTTTTCTTTTTCCATATAATTTGTAGCTATAGAAACAGTGGTTATCTCTGTGTCTGTATCAGGTTGTTAGCTATTTGGAGTTCTAGTAATAAGTTAAACCTCTTGCTTTTGCTAATTCCACATGATCAGAACTGCAGGAAACATTTTGTTTGTGTATTGCCTCTCAAACAGCTCTTCGCTGCTGCCACAGATGAAGCAGTGGTAACATGGAGAAACTTATGTTAGGCTGGTTTGGAGTTTTGTATAGAAGTGTGTTCTGAGCCTTCATTTCTGAAAATTAAATTTCAGATGGTGTATTTTTTTTTCCCTTTTGAAATCTAAAGATGAAGAGGCATAATGAATTAGAAAAAGCTAGTAAAATGAGATACAAGTTTGGTAATTTCTAGTTGTCCGGTTTTAGATGAAAGAGTGGTGAATATCAAACCAAGAATTTAAAACAAAGTCATCCTTAATTCCTTACAAACAAGAACTTGGTCTGTAGCATTACATGGTGTCTGTATTTATTATTTAGGGTATGACCAAAATACATTGGTAATGTTATTATGTATATCATTGTCTTTGGAGAGTGAAATGATTTATAGTCCTCCTGTCTTCATCTGTGTTCAGACTTTACAGACAAAATCTTTAGTGTATTGAGTGATTCTGAGTCTTACCTAAAATAAAAATTGAATGCATACTGGTGGGTTTTATGTACATTATTTACATTTTCAAAAGCTATCTAAAAACAACCCTGTTGCAGGAACCAGACAGATTTAGTGAAACAGCATGATCCATACCTGTTTAGCATATAATGGTGTGAGAAAAAGGTAAAAATTTTAATTTAAAATGAACATTGCTTTGCCAATTTGGTTTCTCTCATTCTGTTGGAAAGCATGCTTAAAGCCTAAAAGATGTAGATAAATCCATGCTAAATTCATTCAGTTTAGCATTTTGCATGCTGCAGGGATGTATTGGAACCACATAGCTCTTGAATTTTCTACTGTGTTGCATTAGTGTAAGTAGGATGCTGTGGAGATAAATATACTCGGAAAATCCTAAAGTATTTTTAGTCTTTTGTAGGAGAATGGGATTAGCTGTTTATATTTTTTGTTTGTTTGTTTATTTGAATACAAGATACTATTGTCTTGGTGTTACCCCAAGAGCTATTGTGGCTACTCTGTGAAATGATTAAACCAGACAGCTTTGCTTGTATGACAAACGTGTTTTTTTAAATTGTGGTTTCGATGATTTTCAATGTGACACCTATCCCGTTCCAGTTTCTTTATGCAGCAACTTCATGAGTCATAATCCTTGCAAAAGAACACAGCTTAAAATAATCACTGATTGTTTCTTCGCAATTCTATTCACTGCCCACTGCAAGTAAACAAGAGCAGAGATGACAATATCATTTAATCCTTTAATGTTTGCTTTTGACGTGCAAAACATTCTCTTGTAATAGAGAAGTAATCCGTAAGGAGGGTAGCTGCTCTTTCATCTTCCTGAATGCTAAATGAAGCTGAGGCTTTTATGAAGAGATGGTGATTTAATGAAGATGACCGAGTTTTGGAGTAATGAAAAGCTTTTGTATATTTCTACAAATGATGTGGTGGTGCTTACCGCTGCAGAGTTCAAATGGCTGTGTTTTGTAGTATGTCTTTGCAAGATTAGTGGTTGTGATGCTTAGATGCGTGGTGATTGAATAGTATGGTAAAAAAAAATTTCCTGTAGTTTGGTTTTATAAAAGAAATGCACCTCTTTGCCACTTCATGTGTATAGATGCATGTAATGTCTGACGTGTTCTCTGCTCTGTGTAATGCTTTTATTTTGGTAACCTTGAAAATATCTCAGATATCATATTCCCTTGCCAGAGGACAGTAATAAGCATACAGAAAAACAGAATATTAACTGTGTCAATATTACTTATGACAGGAACATCTGAATTGGATGTTTTTCCTGCAAGTACTTGTAAGATGCTGAATTTAAGAAGTTCTTCAACTGAAAAGCAAGCAAAAGACCAAAAAAACCCCAAACACACCCCAGAACCAAACCAACTCAATACAACCCCCTCCAAAGCCTCCCAAAACCTCAATCATGAATAAAACCCCAAAGAAACCAAACCCTCATTTTCCCTCTCCCCCCACCCTTGCATTCATTAATATTTTTTTAACAATCTGTAATATTACTACTTGCAAAGCAAGGTAGATAGTCTGATAATTCAAAAGGAAGCAGAGAGAGGGTTTAAAGGATAGGAGACAGGTTCCTTTCTAGAATATACTCTCCCAACTATCTTCCCTTGAGGTTTTTAAGGCCAGGCTGGATGTGGCTCTGAGCAACCTGATCAAGTGTCAGGCGTCCCTGCCCAAGGCAGGGGGGCTGGAACTAGATGATCCTTGATGTCCCTTCCAACCCTAACAATTCTATGATTCTTTATGAATTGTCAAAAAGACCTTTTCACAGAATCACAGAATGTTAGGGGCTGGAAGGGAGCGCAAAAGATCATTGAGTCCAACCCTCCTGCCTGAGCAGAATTCCATAGAGTAGGTCACAGAGGAGGCATCCAGGCAGATTTTGAGCATCTCCAGAGGAGATTGGACAAGCTGTCTGGGCAGCCTTTTCCAGTGTTCTGTCAACCTCACAGTGAAAAAGATTTCCTTTGTATGGAACCATCTATGCTCCAGCTTGCACCCATTCCCTCTCTTTGTATGTCAGCTCCTTTAAAGTGGGAAGTAGCCAGCTTCTATGAAAGTTAATTTAATCCTTTTTTCCTTCCACCGAGATTTTAAAGAATATTATGATTCTTTACAAGAAGTTTCTACTTGTCTGTTAGTCTTCAGGTTATCAGCACTGTATGGTACAACCAGAAGTAGTTTTAAATGTTGCTAAATGATTTTAGGGTCGCCAGGATCACAAAGAATGCAACCATGTTGCTACATTTCTCATTGTATTACAGGGAAGATATATCAGACCATCTGGGGTGAATGAACTTCGATGACAAACAGCATGCTGTTCTTTGACTACTTTTTGAAAGGTGTGATGTAATAGAAGTGCAGAAATGGATATGTAAATTAAATTTCCTTCTTAACCTTTGTAATGGCTTGACGTACTGGCTTCTCCCCATGTAGTTGTTACTGTAGTTCCTGTTAGGGGAGAGGTAAATGCCTGCATATGAGAGATACTACTGGTTACATTCCTTTTGGCCTTTGAACACTCTATATTTGTTTATAATGTGAACAGCATTTTTTTTTTTTTTGTCCTGGATACAGCTACTTATTGGTAAGAAACAAAAGTGCCCTGTGAACTATCATCAAAAATCCCTGCTTTGTACCCTTTCTTTCTGCAAGTAAAAACTGCTGCATATGTGACAATGTGACTTGTGCTGCAGTGAGTAATCAGTCGGAGTTTGGCCATCTCTCATGTATGTGTCATAGGTTGTCTTTGAATTGGATACTGGAGAACATGCTGTTGCCATAGCAATGAAAGTCCTTTTGAAGGCAGGTTTCTTGGCAGAGCTGTTGCATCTCCTAAAGTGCTTGGTGCGTTGACCTGAAAGTACCTTGTCAGTATTAGCACATAGCTCTAGTGAAAAGAGGGGAAAGTATAGGTTTCTTAAAAATACATGATTTTCTTTCTGCATCTGATTGTTGGTGGAACCCCCTCTTACACTGCAGCTTTTAAAAATCTTATGCTGCAAACAATTCTTATACTTAACATACTTAGCTTGAGTGCAGGTATAGATTGAGCTCTTGTAACAGCTAACTGGTGTTTATTGCAAAACCATCACTGTAGGACTTTCATTTTTAGTACTTGGAAAAATACATTGCTAGAGTTTCCTCCATGATTTTGGTTACTTTAAACGCCCCTAAAAAAGAAGTCCAAAGCTTTATTCATAATGCTGTTTTTGACTTGATGTTTCCTTTTTTTTTTCCTAAGTAAAATGGTTGTCTTGCTCTCAGCCTATTTATGATACAGCACCCTAAATATCACACTAATGGAGGAGAAAATATTGTGGAGAGGTATAGTTCTATGTTTATTTGGTAAATACACCTTGCACAGGATCCCTTTTTCAGCAGACATAGCTAGATCTTTGTGTATAACTATTTCCCCTTTGCAGTGTGGTTTTGTTACAAAATTGAGAAAAGTCTGTGAATTTCTTGTGCCCCCTCAGATCCATATTTTTTTAAAGTGAGGCTTTCTTTCCCAAGATGAAGTATAGGAGTTCAGGGACAGTTTACATAGTGCAGATAGTCTAGAGAGCAGTAAGATCCATTTCTACATGTGCTGTGGGGATGGAATTGATCGATTATTGATTTCCCCCATATTTAAAAAGATCAAACAGATAATGAACACATTTCTAAATTGAGACAATGTGTTTAATGCCATACATGAGATTCTTTCATGTGGACTGGGATTTTCATGTTCAAGTGTTCCTTTGATACTGAAGGGGCCTCAAGAAGAGAAGAATTTTGAAGCTAGCTGTGTGGCTTGCTCCATCCTTCACAACTTTTTATGTAGCATAACCTTTATAGCTTTACCACTTCATCTGAAATGTAGATACAGATGAGAATTAAAGAAACACTTCCTTCTTGTTTGTCGAGTGAAATTAAGGAAGAATGAAATAATTAATATTATTCATACTTGAAAAGGACTTTGTACTGTAGCTGATGTATGTATGTGCCGTACTAGTGATCTTAATAGCTCGAGTTTTGTTTTTCAGTCCCTGCCTCCTCTTGCCCTGTTCTCAGAGTAGAAAAGAAGCATAGCTTTAGGTTGGCTTGGCCTTGAGAAGCTACTGAGCTGCTGGTCTAAGTACAGTTTAGACAGAACTTGTTAGAGTTTCTACATGTATTGGTGTAACCTGGATAGTCAAGTTGTGGTGTAAGTGACCTTGGCATGGTGACCACATCCTGTACCAAAGAGAGGATAGCATTGACTACACTGAGAGTATGAGCCAAGGGAATTAGAGTCTGTAATGTGTCTGCTTCTTGTTGTTTTCCCTTTTAAAGCAAATTTAATGCTGCACTGACAGATGTGTGCTGAAGCTCTCAAGATATCCTTGGGAATGGATGCAACATAATAACCAAAGTTTCTTCTAACTGTTTTGCCAGTTGGCCTCACGTCACTTGGGTTTTTTTTGGAAAAAGGTCTTTCATGACCCTCACAGAAGTTCTGGTCTATGTGTCCTTTCAGCTTTTAAGTCAATTAATACTGATTGAGTAGGTACCAGTTTTGGGTTTGTGGCAGTAGGCTCACTGAAATGCATTAAGATAAGCTCATTGTGTTCTGAATATGTAAAGCACATATTAATACTGGCCTGATTTCATCAGGCTTAGCAAAGATAGCTTTTAAAATGAGTTTAGTGTGAGATGTTAGGTATTTACCTTCTGAAATTTTAATTCTGGAAGAATTTTCTATGTGGATGACTGATTCTAAAATTAAATGAGCAGCTAATGCAATTCATATAACAGATATTAAATAATTTTCAATATCCCCTGGTTTTGTTTCCATCTATGCTTCTGTTTTATCATGTCTTTTAAAGTATAGAGATGTGGAATACTGAGTTATGAACCAAATACAGAATTCTCAAAATGGGATTTTTTTTTTTTTACATGAATGTATTTTTAAATGGAAATGTGTATGTAAAAAAATCCACTAGGAATAGAAAATGCCTGGGAAATATTACTACTCACTTGATACTTAGTGCTGTTATGTCAGTAATTTAAGTAGGTATTAGTACCTCCCACCAAAACTTTTACCAAGTGAAGAGGCAAAATTTCTGTTCCTAGCTTGCTGCACAGTTCCTGTGTCTCTTTGAGGAACTGCCTTTTTTTCTTTTTCTTTTTCTTGTTTTTTTAACTTTCTTTTCTATTTTCTGGTTTCCTCAGCTGTAAAATGAGGACTAATGTTGACACTGTAGAAGAGAAAAGTGTTTAACTTCCTCAGTTCAAGGGCATTGTGGACTTTGGAATGGGTTAGTAAGAATAACTTCATATGACCTAAGCAGGGTTAAATTAACTTGCATGTATTTCCAGTGTTAATATCCATTCCCTCCTATTGTATATAATTTCTTTTTCTCTGCTCACTGAATTCAGTCTTTTGTTGATAGAAGTTTTTGGGTTTTTCTTTTTCAATTCAACTTCTACTGTATCTACTGTACAGCTTTTTAAATGTAAATTCTGGTATTTAAAAATGTGGAAATGCAAATTTCAGTCTAGGACTCATAGCAACGTTCTAGAAACTGTTTCAGCACACCTTCACAGATTACATATGCTTCTCACTTCTGTAAATTTCATTTCAATCTAATCCAAATATGGCACAGATAAATACAGTTGCCTACATTTCTTCAGGAAAGAAAATTACTAGTCTAAAAAGGTTTCCTTATACATAAACAGAAAACAGCCATGTCCATAGCTATCCTTTGTATTTAATGGATTGAATTCACTTTGACAGCTGAATATGTGTACCAGTGTGTAGCCTATGGCCATGATCTAATAACCATGGATATGGTAGCAAGTCGTCTAAAAAGATTCAGTAATCAAGTGGGTTTTTTGACAAAACTTGCTCTGACTGAAACAAGAAATGAGGCTATTAATGTGACCACATTTACTACCATGCCTGTGTTTTGAATACTTAATAATTACCCTTTGGGATGGCATAGATAGAATTTATGCTTTCACAGGGATGGAAAAGCTAATTGTGATACAACAGCATGTTTCAAAGTTATGAAACAAATCAAAATATCACAGAGAACTTGGTTTCAAAACATTAATTTCTTCTTCCCCTGAAGTGCTTTTAAACTTTTGTTTCTTCTGTCATAAAAATAGTTGTATACAATTAAATAGAGCCTTTTGTGAAATACACTATTCTTGCAATTCTGGTATGCAAGGGGAAGTTTTAGAAGCACTGTTGAGTAAATACATGTCAAAGGGAAAGACTTCAAGCACTACAGATATTTTGAAAACAAATACTTTGAGACCAAAGCACACTGTTAGTATGTAATTACCATAGACTAGTAAAACATACATTGTATGTAAATATCCTTTAAGAGAAAAACAATGCCTTGGCCCTTGAACAATCCTTTGTGATGTTTAAGTAGTGTATTTTGCCAAGCTGGCATGTTGGGAGTGTTGTTTTACATTTCATTCTACGTTTTGGGAAAACAAAGCTGCTTTACATTCTAGAAATCTCAATAAAATCCATCTGATTGGGAGAAAAACAATTGTTCCATAGATTGTAACTTTGTTCTCCCGTTTACTTAAAAAGGGATTTCTGATACACTTAGCAGAAACTTCGTTTCAGAAAACATTGAAAGGAAAGAGAGTGTGAACAAATTGAAGGAATTAACATTCCTTTAGGAAAGTGAATTAATCCTTCACCCCAACTGGTATAGATTGCATTTCAGCAACCTCTAGTACTTGTGATGTGTCTCTTTGGTTTTTTTTTTTTCCCCCTAATCAGTTTGCTTTCTCAACTTTTTGTAGTTTGGGTGATTTAAGCAGGATGTTTGCACCAAAGCTAGTATTTGGGGAGATATGGAAAGTCATGGAAATTAGGAGGGAGAAATATCTTCTGGGGGAGACCTGATTGATCTGGTTGGAACTTAGTGTGGGAAGGTTATTTACTTTTCTGCATGTCTGATGTGTAAGCAACTATAGGAATTTATTTGCTGTTAATGTGCAAAGTGTTTATTTGATCCCTCACAGTTTTGTTATTGTACATAGATATCGTCTTAAACTTGTTTTTGAAGGATAGTTATCTTAAGTGGCAATGAAATGGATTGTCAAAGCAACACTCAGAACAGCACTGAAGAGCACCAACATTTATGAAGAGTACTGTTCAACTTTTGAAGATGGGAAATAAAGAACTATACTACTGTGCCTTTTGCAGCCTTCATGTGGATGTCCATGTCCATTCCTATGTGCTTATTAATGTCTCTTACCAAGTTTCTGTTACTGCTTTTAGTAGGTGGGAATACCTTTGTTCTGGCCTTGATGTTGAGTGTGTGTCAGTTTCTGAATTAAATCCTTCTAATATGAACTTCATTTTCAATTCTAAGGAAAAATAGAGATGAGGTGTTAAAGAGTGATTGCTTTTTGTTAAGAGTTCTGGTGGTGCTGCTTCTAATAGTAAGTATTAATGACATAGTTAAAACTTTGTTAATATCATTTTTGTTGGACAGCAAGAAAAACAGTGTAGTTAACATCTTTCACACAGGGTAGATTTGAATTTGTCTGAGCGTTCAGCTGATGTATGACTTTTAATTGTTCATTTGTGTTGCCTTTCATCTATGCCATTAATAGAGTTCACTGCCTCTATGTGCATGTGATTCCTCCAGGCATTTGTACAGTATGAACCAAATGAATGGCAGACCTTCATGCTGTATTCTGTTACGTATTTTTCACTTTCAGTTAATCTTTCTAACTTGTCTTGATGGACAAATGCCCAGGGACAATTCAACAACTTTCCCTTTCATGCTGTTCCTCGTGTTGTGATGATTTTTGATACAGTGGTGTCCTGCAGAAGTGATGGAGTTCTGTTTGCATGTACCAGAAAAGAATTCATGACACGTGGAGTGGTGTGAACATAAATATTAAGAATAGTGACTGTGGTTGAAATATATTTCGATTCTTTACTGTATGTGTATTCTTCCAGAATGCCTTAAATGAAGGTGGTCATAATCACCTTTAGCAGTTAGAAATATATTTTTCCTTTTAGACGTCCCATGCATTGAAGTTTATTGTCCTGTGTGTATTTCTGGAAATGTACGATTGAAAATTTAATCAGGAGGCACAGCAGTGTCTGGAATCACCCCTGAACCAGTGACAGATTTAGTGCTTTGAGACTGTGCATTCTCATGGGGCTAGGAATAGGCTTTTAAATATGGTTTTAACCTGTTTTTTCCTCTGCCTCATGACTGACTGACTATAAATGCTGACAGATATTAAAAAAAACCCCAAACCACTACTTGTTTCCAGCCCTTTTGGAAATGATCTTGAAAAAGGCACACAATATATAGAACTTATCAGTATGCATCCAGAAATATACTATAGGGAATGATACTGTTATTTATTGTTAGGAGATTTGTTGAACTACTTTAACAAGACAGGGAATTAATTTCTGAGAAATCTGATACCTTTTATTTGAAAATCCTTTATTAGAATAAACCTTTATTAGAATAAACCAAACCAGGTTAGAAGAGACCTTCAAGATCATTGTGTCCAACCCATAAACCAATCCAACCCACCCAAACAGCTAACCCATGGCACCAAGTACCCCATCAAGTCTTCTTCTGAACACCTTCAATGACAGTGACTCCACCACCTCCCCGGGCAACCCATTCCATAGTGCAATCACTCTTTCTGTATAGAACTTCTTCCTAATCCTGGGCACTTCTATCATAAAAAGCAAATTTGGTATCTGTTGCATGAGAACTGCCTTTGTTTTTCTTTTTGTAAACAAACAAAACCCCCAAACCAAACAAACCCCACCCCACCCCCCAAAAAAAAGCCAAACCCAAAAGCTTAAATTTTAAAGCATGCTTATATTTGGGAAACACTATGTTGATCTCGGTAACAGTAATGTAATGAGCAAACTTGAAGTAAAAAAGCATTAGGGGTATTCTGGTTTTATCAGCGCTGAGGTATTGGCTGCCTTTCCTCTGTGATCTTGCTCTACCACAGAATGTAAATGGAGTGAGGTTGTGTTGCAGGTTGGTGAAATCTGTGATTTTGGTATAATTGATTTCTCCTGGAAAAGGATCTCTCCTTTTCCTTTATCCAAAACATCTAGTCTTTGTGTTCTGATTGTTATCCCTAAACACATGTGGAATTTCAGAGAACATTTGATAGTGTGGTGACATTTGTTAATTTTGGCCAACTTTTGTCACTTTCCACTTAAAATTTTTGGGGCTTTTATCTTCTTTTAAGTTCTGGCAGGTAGTTTAGTGTTAGTATTTTGTTTCTACATAAATTTATTCTAGTTTGTTGCAACTTCTTAGAATACCTTATCCTTTTCACCTTAGAAGCTTGCTTTTACTTTGGTAGTCTTACTATTTTTTAAAACAATTTTTGAATTCTTCTTGATTTTTAATTTTAATTATGTTTTTTCTTCTCATGTCAAATTAATGCATGTCCAGTTAGTGTTTCCTTTGGTTGTTTTCCCAAAGTTTAGATTAATCCACATTTATCTCAGTTCAGTAAAAGATAAGGCAAGTGAATGAGTCAGTAATGTTTTCTGTATGGTTATAAATTCAAGCACTTTATATACCTGGTTTAGTCGGGAGGTTTCACTTGAATTGTGTATGGACTGCAAAAGAACTATAGATACTGTAAAGTTCCTACAAGACTAATAATTTTTTACATTCTATAGTTGACTAAGTAGCAGCATTACCCTTATGGAACACAATGTTACTCTTGGTCTTTGTTTTAGAGGCTGGATTAATAGTCCTGTACTATGTCTGTATTGAAGCCACTTGCACGCTGGCAGCTTTTACTCTCTATCTAAATTCATGTGGTCTCAGCCATTTTGGAACTATTGCTGTGTATTCTTGTTATTGCAGGGCTGTAACTTTTTTCTTTGAAGGAAGATAACCCTGTGGATTTCTGTGAAGGGTGTCAGTGAACAGAAGTTATTGCCATAATGGCTCCAATAGTGCAAATAAATCTTCTGTTGCTGTCTCACAGTGAACAAGCCTTTGCTTAAGTGGCCTGTCTGGTTTTCTTCCTGCCTGCAACTGATCAGAGTCAAGCTGGCTGACTGTGGTGGAGCTTTCTTATGCTTTAGTTTCTGCAGTGAACAGATTCATTTAGCTTTTGCTGCCTGCCTGCTTTTGATAGCAGAGAAGGGCGTTTGGCTGTTGGGAGGGAAAAGAGCTCACCTACAATGATCCAGTTTGTTGGGCTGTGGAAATTTAGGTTTGGGAACTTTGACATCTGCCTGCCCATAGCTCCATTGTAGGCACTTGGGACAATGCTGGTTATACTGAACTTGTTGCTTCTGACCTATTGTGTTTTTTATTTACTCTGTAACAAGTATATTTGTAGGTAAATAGAGGTCCAAGAGAAGTGTGCTTTCATAGCTTTTAAACTGTTCACTTCCATTTTTTGTCAGAGTATCATTATCATTTAGAGAAATAAAGACCTGAACTGCCGTTGATGCAACTGATGCTTTGATTGGACAGGCCACTGGGTGTGCAGTCAAATGATGCTGGCTTCTATGTTTTATTTTTTCCCCTCTCTTCAAGGTGGGGATGATTCATGCAGCTGTACTCAGGAAACAGTGTTTATTGTATCCTGAAGTACACTTGTACAATTATTTTATTGTAAGCTTTAGTTATTCAATCTAGCAAAGTAGAGTTTTAGTGAAACAGAACTGACAAATCTGTTTTGGAAAACTGATGCCATGACTACACTACATTATCTTCTGTAAGATTATTTTCTGCTGGATGCATATGTATGTATATATATGGTGGGCATGGGATTAAACGTGCTTGAAGTTGTCAAGATGAGGAAACAAAACCCAATTTGCCACATACTTGCTGATTAACTGTAGTACTTGCTGCTGTGTACTGCTAGAGGGAGGCTGTGTGCAGGGGTGATGGGTTTTGATTTCCCCCTCTTTTTATAATGCCAATTATTTAATTAATACAGTTCTTTGTGTTTATTTAGTCTGTCAGTTTGCTTTTCTCACAGAAGATCATACTATCCCTATTTCATTGTGTTAGAGAAAAATAAACTCTTTTGTACCAAGTTAGAGACATGATTATTGGTTTCTTTAAGATTATTTGACATGCGGCTTAAATTTTCTAGCCATGTGCTATTACACTGTAAATATGCTGTCATTTTGAGAAGTGAAATTTAAAGGGAGGAGTAATATTGCTTGCTAAACTCAGAATTACCTGCTTTATAACCATTAGATGGAGCATAGAAACTAGAGCACTGCTGTCCTACAGCTGGTCACTTGAACATGGCTGTTTTATAATCAGTGTAAAATTTTCTACCACATCAGAAACACATCATTCTGTTGGTACTAAGCTTTGTGGTACTAAGCTTTGTCGCAATACCTTCATTATAAGCTTAGGTTGGTGTTCCGGATCATGTGTAGTCATCAGGCTTTACATTTCATTTATAGAAAATGCTTATGAGCACCTTTTAATGTACCGTAATCTTATTAAGCCAAGTTGCTGGTGTTTTGTGTGAAGTTTGTTCTTTGTATCCCTTCATGCTGAAGGATACAGTTAATCATAAATATAGTCTTGATTATTTGATATTTATTACTTTTTAAAGAAGATAACTTTATAAGTACTTTGAATGTACACTGGTGTCATATCTGTGTGCAAAAAGTAGTGTTCTGTTACGCATTTCTGATTCTCCAGCTTCTGGTTCTGAAGTTCTATTTACGTTTGAGTTAAAATAATTTGGGAAGTGTTCCACTTCTGTCTAAAAAATGTTTTATAATGTGGTAGCCACGTCTGTTCTTCAGAGGTACGAAGTAGTTTGGTGATTTTCATTAGAATGCTTTTCACTTCCATCTTCGAGACTTTTCTGTAAATCTGTTTTTAACAGTTCTTGACATTGCTACCTCAAGGCATTGAGCCAGCGTGTGCAGTCTCAAGCAAGCAGACTCAAGATTCAATCCCAGACTGCTCGCTCAAGGAGGCATTTTGTTCAGTTCCTTAGGGAAATGTTGACCTTGTCTTTCTCAAAAAAAAAAAAAAAAAGGCACCTGTTGGCTAACTAGGAAGGGCTTTGAGGGAATTAGGAGAGGGTACTTTGGTCTTGGTATGCTGTGATGTGAAACTTGGGTTGTGAAGGCTAAAGAAGTACTTGGCTCAAGCAGTGGATGGATAGAAAGGAAAGAGAAATTAAGGTCTTGGGGAGAGAAGCAGTGCTCATCCATATCTGATAGTCCATTCTTACCTCTTGGCACTCACTGTATCAGTTTCCTTAGTGTTCCCTGCTTGTTTCTTTGGGTTGTGCTGCAAAACATTTGGACCACTTGTGTGCAGAAGTAGTGCCTCAGGTGATGTTAATTAAAACTAAACAATGTTTACTTGCTTATTTGAAGTAAATCATTAGTTTCTAAAGGAGAAGCCTTAATGCAGAGATCTCAGCAGTTCTCTAAAATCTTCATTTTCAGTTTGGTAGAATGAGAATAGGCCAAGGGAAAATTCTGATTTCTGTTTGCAAGGTCATGTATGTAAAATGCTATTCACAGCTTTTAATCTCATTTTGTACTTTTATGGACTGTGTATCTAATGAAAAGTAATATATTTGGTAGGGAGCAATGGGATTTTGTGGTGTTATTTCCTGAAGATCATTAATACAATACAAAACCAATGTTTGTCTTTTTTTTGTTAGATTTACATAGACTTAATCACAGCTATTGTGCATTTTTGAGCCAACAGTTAAAATGCACAAGACTGTGTTTAAGCAGATTGCCTTTCTCTTCATCCTTTCACTAAAAAAACCCATAAAATACAAGTTTAAATCTTCAGATGCATAAGTGGGTTGTATAGAAAAGGATGGAAATATAATTTGTATTATATACAGGTCCAAATTAGCAATTTTTAAGAATGAGCTATTGAGTGCTAAATTCTAGACTGCATTTAGTAGGGTAAATGGCTTATAATTCTGGAAGTACTGATCCTGATAGGAAAGGGTGATAATTAGTTTCTAATATGGACGGAATTGCTGTTATTAGCTGTGCTCCACATGTTTGCTTCCCCTGTGGCATTCCTTGGGGTGCAGCAGATGGATGAACAAGGGGCAGAGGTAACATGTGCCATGATCGGCTGCTGCTTTCCCCTGGGGATACTTACAGAATGCTGATCTCCTTTTCCCCCCTGTTTTTCTTTTTTTCTATTTTAGCTTCTTTCCTGAGATGTATCAAAATTTATTTGTGGTATTACTCTTTCGTAATCCAACAATTCAGTATCAATATGTTCATGTCTTGAAAAAGTCAATACTGTGCTTAAATACTTCTCTCACTTCTGTGAGCTTGTGGCATTACTAGTCTGATGCTGCCTCTGTTATCTGATCTTTTGTAACATGATTAGATCCTTTTACATTGGAAAATGGATATTATTGTGGCACCTGCGTGATAAAATAGAGGCTGCTATTGAAAAGAATTGTCCTTTTTGAAGCTAAGTAATATCTTTTTTTTTTTTTTTTTTGTTTTAAAGCCAGCTCATCTCAAGGTGCTAATGTAGACTGCCTTCACTGTTTGCTATCCAAAAAAAGTAGCGTTGTTTAGCTAAGAACAAAAAGAGGCTCACTTTCCCATATGCCAGGTAGGAGGAAGCCCTGTGTTGCTGCAGCAACTCTCACCTGGTGGCATGGATGAGGGCTTAGAGCAGGCAGGGAGCCTTGTCTGCTGGAAGTTGTTTGTGAGCCACATGCCTGCACACTCAAAGGTAGGGGTGTTCATGTGAAAGGTTACCATGGAGTGCTTATTGAAATGATCAGGAGGAGAGGGCAGGGAGCAGTGTGTGCATGTGTGCTTATTAGCAGAAAATATTTTCTTTGGTACTTTTCAAATGTTTTCACTTTGTTTATATCTGTAGTCTATTTTTCTTATCCTTTACTTGTTGACTCTTCCTTCCAACCCGTCTCACTCCCTGAGTTCCTAGAACTCCTCTTGCTTGTTTTGAAGTAATTGCCTTTTTTCTTTTCTTTTCTTTTTCTTTCCCCCCTTTCTCTTTTTAGTCTCACTTTTATTTCAGCTAGTTCCTAGTTTGCAGGTAAACATATCCATTGGTATAGTCAAGACTGAGCTTTACTGGCTGTGGTTTTATCAAGTGTAAGTTTTCCAATGCATGCTACAGTGATTTATAATATAAAAAGCAATTGTGGCACCAAAATTACAGATGTCAGTGTGCACATCTTTTCACAATAACAAGTTCATGTGAAAAATCTGTACAGAGGCATGTAGTGACTTACTCCTTTAAAAAAATCCCAGCTCTGTGCAGAGACCTCCTAACATGTCTTCCTGTCTCAAAGGGAACAGGTTTTAAATGTCTTTTTCAGGCTGGCCTGTAACTGGTTAGCAGAGTTCCTCTCTGACCTGCCTGGCTGTCATTGGCCTGTGTAGAGCTACCCATCTTCATAAAGGAGGAGTTGTTTCTGTTCACTAATACAGTTTTTTTGTGGAAGATGACGATTCTTTTTTGCTACCAGTTGGTGCTTGTGGTTTGGATTTTTTCAATTAGTTGAGTGAAATCATTCCCTCTAAGCAGCGAAGTCTGGGCCTTATGACTTGAATGTCAAATTCTGGGGCAGGTTATGACTTCTTGAGCTTTTGGAGTGCATGATGTCCAGTAGTTTGGGGCATTGAGATTTGTCATGTAGAGTTCTGTGGAACTACCTAGTCATCTTAGGGTGTAGTGAAAGCTGTCAATTTCTGTTCTGGAACTGACCATATTTTGCTTACTTATTTGTTCTCCTAAAGGCTCCTTTGAAGTGTTAAAGTAAGAATTTTACTAGAATTACTTGAAGAGTTCATACTGAGCTAAAATTTAAGAACAAAACCAGTTTAATATTGAAACTCTGAGTTTTGTCACATAGGAAAAGTATAGAGTAAAAGCCAAGCTGTTGGTTGTGGCATTACCATTTTGGCAACTGGTTGTGTAAGTGCTAGTGCCATTGAAAAATCACAGAGTGAAGTGGGCAGAGACTTCAAAAAGGCATGAGAGAAGGTGGAATCTAATTGGTCATGGATCAAATAAAGTGGAAGAGCTGATTAAATAAAATGGAAGTCTGCATGCTACATACTAAAAAGCATCCTGGTTTTACATTTAGTAACTTTTAAATCAAGGTAGGAATTGTCATCATGCTTTCTTTCCTTCTGAATAGATAGAGTAGTGAGGCTTCAGTGTTTCCTATAGTAAGGTTACCAGGTACGAGAAAATGAAATCAGATCACATGGTATCAGGCTATAGCATATGAAAGCCACTGAACTTCTATGTGTAGCTAAAATAAATGTGAAACCTCTCTACTGTCTAGTGATTATTTATTAAATCGTTACTGAAATTCTGGCCTTAAATACACACATTTCAAATACCTAAACTGAACTCATGATAGATACCTACCTGGCTAAAATTCAATTTGCACTGCAATTGCCAGACATGCAGTAAATAATACTGCTGATCAGGGGAGAAGAGATTAATGCCAGTGAAACACTGGACTGACCCAACCCAGTGCTGGGTGCATCATTATAATGCGGGGGGGGGAGAAAAAAATACCGACAAAACCAAAACCACCAACCTAGAATCCCATCATGTATGATGGCAGTAAATGCCTTCCAAAAGAGTGTTTCCAGGCAAAGCAGCTGACCTCATACACACTTGATGATAACTTTTTTAAAAAATTCTTTTCAGTTCTGATGCAGACAGTGGAGAATATTAAACACAGTGCTTGAGAGAGTGTTTAAGCTTGTGGAACAGCTGTAACTGAAGGCACTTACCTGTTAAACCCACAAAGTGAGTGCAGTGTGGAGCATGGAGAATTAATGAAGTTTGCATCTTCAGCTGAATCTTAAGTAGTATTATTGTTTAAAATTAAGCAATTTCTGGAATAAATTTCAAAGTTCTCTGTGCATGAGTCATCAGACACAAATAGGTCAAACTCGAAGTAAAAAAGAGAATTGTACTTTCCCTGAGGCTTTTTAAAAGTTTGTATGTTGGAGTCTGCCTTCTAATGTTGGATGAATACTTCTCTTCTGTTTTATCTCCCTTATTCTTGCACCTCTTCAGCATTCTACCATGGTATTTATTGTGTATTTATTGCAACAAATAATTCAGTGGAATGCTTTTAGTTTTGTACTTAATTAAATGCTAACATGCTGGTGTGGCAGGTAATGAAAACTTACAAATGTGTTTTATATTCCTAAATTGCTGTTAGCTTTACTTGTCTGAATACTTTTTTTCAATGATTCTGTTGCCCCTATATCAATATATGCAGAGAAAAATTCTAAAGAAATGCTGCTCTTTTCTGGAATAGTGTCTGCCTCTTGCATCCTCAAATCGCTTGTTAGACAAGAGGAGTCCTAGTGCAGGCTTCTTTTATTCTTTTTACCTTTAAAAGTCTCTATTTTTTAAAAAAAAGTTATCCTGAAACTGCCTTTTCATGACAAAGTCAGAAGAAATGATGTTTGAAGTGATGCAGCTATGGATTTTTTTTTTTTCCAGTGGAATTGTTGGCAGTGTGGCAGATAATCTGTTTAAAACCTTCTACAGATATTTTTTTGGGGGGGGTGGTGGTGTTTGTGGTTATTTGTTTGTTTTGGTGGTGTTTTGTGGTTCATTGGTTTTCTGTGTGTGTGGTGTTCCCCTTCCCTCCTCTCCACCCCGTGGTGCGGGTGGTTGTTATTTTGTTGTTGTTTGGTTTTGTGGGTTTTGTAGGTTCAATTTTGGCCTGCATCTTGAAAAACTTTGCTTTACTAGTGAAGAAGAAAGAGGAAGGGTAATTCTGTATTGTATCCCAAGCATTTGAAACTGTTTCAGAAATTCTGGGTGTTCTTTATGATTAGTCAACTCTCTCCAGTTCTAGATCAAACTGGTTTTGCTCTCATTGCCTTTCCAATTGCTTTTGTTTACAATGGAGTCAGAAGAGCTTTTGCTGATTGCTTCATGTACATTTGGGAACTTGAGAGAAAACACCCTAATAAAAAATTTCACTTTATTGAGAAGAGAGTGGACTTTGTAGAGTCTTTTCTAGAAAAGGATACATGCCAGTTTGGACCTTTTTGTGTCAGTATATAGCTGCTTAACTTCTGTTTGCTGTTGGTCAGGTTTGCTCTTTGGGAGTACTAAGGCACATAGCTCTGCAAATTTTCTGTTGGCACTCAGAATCCACAGTATTCCTTGGGAAGTTACTGATTTGAAGATTAATCTCCATGGTTAACTCATGCAAGTTTGTCACCAGGGACACAAATTTATTGAAACTCACTCTGTTTCATACTTTTAAATATTTTTGCTGTGTAATTGAACAGAAAAACATCTGTATTATGAAATGACTTGTGAATGTCAAGATTTTTTTCCCTTTCTTTCTAATTCTAACCTGTATTCTTAAGACTGGAATGACTGAAGGAAGCAGCAATTTATTTGGATGATATGCACACACAGAGATGTGGGTATGTAGGGGAAATCTATTGACAAGAAAACTGCACCTTTTTTCTGCGGTGCAAGGTTTGCGGTGTTTTTAACACACTGAGTGCAAGTGCTTTTCTGTTTGAAGACTCACAGAAGACATCCTTTGTGAGATGGGATTTCAAGTAATTTTTTTAATAGATGGTAATCCACTTAAGGGTCTCAGAAATGGCCCAGTACTTTTGAGGTGACACTGAAGTTGTAGGGAGACAGTCTCTGTCACCACATACAGCAGTTCTGGCAGTGAAAGATCATGATTGCCAGCTGTGTTTTTTCTAAACTCTGGTGGACAGTTCCGAGTAGTGTGTGGCCTGGCACAAAACTGAGAATGCTGCTGTTGACAATACTATTGGTGGTAGTCAGCACAAAATAGTTTTGCTCTGAAGTAGTTACTGCTATTTGATAGCTTCAATGTGAATCTGGACAGTGCGAGATACTTAATATTCTGATCGTGCACTCAAGTAATTCCTTCACACTATGGCTGCTTAAATAGGCTGAAGAGTGCAGAGCTCCTTGATACAGGGAGTTCTGTTTATAGGATTTCTCAAAGGTCATGTTATACAAAGAACATTTTGCTTGCTTTGTCTGCATAGTTGTAGCATGGGTGGTTGGGATTAGTAGATGGATTCCTTGTTTTTAAAACAGAATTTTTTGAATACCCAAGACTGTGACTTTGCAGAAGCAGGTTCCTAAACAAATGCTTTGTCAGATCAACCTGTTGACTCTGGCCTGTGTCACATTCAGTCTCCAGACAATCACTTATTGCTTAAGTGACAGCCAGATCCAAATACAAAAACTGGATGCATATGTATTGAAGAGGTTGGAAACTTGGAGCACCTTGGAGAAAATCTTATTTCCCAAAGCAAAGAATTGGTACTTGATAAATTATCATCTGTGACATGTCCTAAAGACTAAATACAATGATAAACAAATGTAAGAGAATAATGTTTAAGTATTTAAAAACCAGTGAGTTAGCCATCCAGTGTGAAATACAATTTTGTCTACATCTTTTCTGCCTCTATTGATCATTTCAGAGCAGAAATGTAGTTTCTTGTGTGTTTTCTGTGTTTTATTTCTTGTGTGTTTTAATGTGTTTTGCTTGCCACTTAGGTATGACAACTTTCTCTTTGTAGTTTTCATGCCTAACTGGCCATTTTTTGAAAACACTTTCAAATTTCAAGCTGAAGTTTTATGGATGAATTAGGCATTAATGTTGTTGTTGGAGACTTGTTAGATGTTGTGAGCTTTTCAGTTTCATAGCTTTAAAGCAAGTTGCTTCTATTCTTCATGCAAGGAACAACTGCGTCTGAAGTACCTGGATCAACATAAGAGAATTAATTGTAACCAAAAGTAAAACAATCAGATAGTTTATGTAGCAGATGCTTTGCATGCTAGTTTCCTGCTGAAATCAATAGATAATTTTGATTAAATGTGTTACCTTGCCTGGTGTGTCTTGCACACTTTCAGAGAAAAGGTGTGGTCATCAGAATTCTCATGATCCTTTTTACCTCTTAACAGATTCTTAATACATGTGTTCTTTTATAGCTAACTCATTTTCATGATGTAGTAAAAGATATTTTAATTGTTACACAATATGTATTTTAAATTTTTTGACTAAGCATGTATTTCTCAGTTTTTTTCAGTGATGGCTCTTTTCTGCCATAGGAAAGTGGTTGTGTTCAAGTGTTACACCTGTGGTGAACCAGTTCAGGAATTTTGGTTTTTTCATCTGCTTCCACATTGTATTAATCAGAGTAAAATTATTCCAGTGCATGTGTGTAATTGTACTAGATTATTATTGTTACACACATAGTCTGATGTTCCCTCTTAATAGAGAATTGGACATATTTCTTACATTTTGCTTTATTTTTACTGATAGACTTTTAGAAGTCCATCAGAAGGAATGAACTTCTACAAGTGGTTCATTCTTCCACTTTCACAGAGGCATAGAATGCACTGGGTTGGAAGAGACTTCTAGAGGTTATCTAGTCAAATTCCCTTTCAGTAAGCAGGGACATCCCCAACTAGATACAGTTTCACAGATTACATTGGGCTGGAAAGGACCCTCAATGGTCATCACTGGAGGTGTTTAGGAAGGGACTGGATGGAGTGCTTGGTGCCATGGTTTAGTTGATTAGATAGTGTTGGGTGATAGGTTGGACTCGATGATCTCAAAGGTCTATTCTATTCTATTCTATTCATCTTGTCCACCCCCTGTGCAGTGAGCTGCACCTCCAAGTAGATCAGGCTGCCCAGGGCCACACTTTAAACTGCTGATGGCCTTGAATTACTTGTATTGCATTTGAAAAGTAAATAAAATAAATCCTACAGAGATTTTTTCCCTTTCCAGTGAGGCTGAAAATCTCAAGGGACAAAGAAAAAGATAGTAAAAGCCTATCTAGATTAGTTCTCTTGTTTCCCCTCATCTCTCACTAATAGCACATTACCTCCCACTCCATTATTGCAATCATATTTGTCATATTTGCAGTCACCAAGTTCAGACAGAACATTATATTTCAAAGTATTCCATAAGTTAAGAGCATTCGTGATGTAGCTTTCTAGACTTGTTCTGTATGTTTTTTGTTGTTGAAATGTGCTGTCTATGGAAACATTGTGTATCATAGTGGTTTAGTTAACCCACAAACTTCTACAAGTTACCCATCCTTTTTTATTTTACTATTGTTGATTCTTTGAGGATAAAGTACTTTCTCCTGTGCTTTGAGTTGTTTGATGTGAATTAGATTCAGTTTGGAGCTCTTAACTGCTGTCGGCAAGGTGCTGTGATGGAGCTTATCAGCCCTGCTATGAACTGGCTTTGGTCTGGAAGCTTAACAGCCTCAAGGTAGCTGCAGTTCCAGACTTCTAATTTTGAAACTTTTAAAAATGGCTTTATATGGATTTCCTTCTGTAAAAGATGACATGCACATCAATAGTGATGTTGTAATTGTAGGCTAAATGTTGAGTCTGATAGACCTGTTTGAAATACAGACCTTCTCTCCTGTAATTTTTGTTTTCTGTTTGGTGGCCAATATATTACCATGGTTTAACAAAAATCTTGTAAACGTTGTGTTAGAATGAGTTGTGGGTGTGAAGGAGATGCAATTGACTGTCAAGAGAAAAAGTGCTAAATACACTAGATCATTACAGGCACCACATAAGATTCTTCTGTTACTTCTCTGTAACTAGCATTATAGATGGCATTACTCTGAATTTGAGTGCGGCAAGATAGAATTTTGGCTTAAAATGAGGCTTTATTCTTAATCACAAATAAGATGGAGTGGCTTAGCTTCCATCTGTATTTTTAGAATCTGATGTAACTTCTTAAACTCTGGCTTTACAATGAAAGACTTAAGAACCTATATTCAGCTGAAAAATCTGTAGAATAAGGTCTATTAGATTTTCAAGACTTCCAAAAAGCTTCATCATTATTCCTCAGGTAACTTAGAGGCTTCACAGATCTTCAGAGGCCCTACCATGTGTGAAGCTCTTGTTCACTTAGAACCTTTTTTTAATAAAAGGAGATACTGGTTCTCTATGCCTACCCCCTGCCCCCTCCCCCCCTGAGTTATCCTGTCTTTTCTTTGATGTAATATTTTATGGTTTGTTTTTCTTTTTAGTTTTCTCTTGTTTCTCTCTTAATAGATTCAATGTTAAGATAATCATAGACTTGGAGTCCTTTAGCAAGATGAAAGCTAGGCTAAAGAGATCTTAGGGACTGAGGAGTATACAGTGTTCTGGTTTCTTGATAGTTGGTTAAGAATCTGTGTCTTACTGAAGGCAAGCTATGCCCCTGATGTTTAAAAATTCAACAGTGAAATTGAAAATGTAAAAAGGAAGTGGTTTCAAATTTATTACTTGCTTTTTTTACAAGAAGAGCCAAGAAAGAAAGAAAATCCTAATGTCAGTCTGTATTCTCTAATTTAAAGACAATGTTGTAATCTATGAGGTTTTTTTTTAAAGCCAAATTGCAGGTAAATACCTGTAGTTAATTACTTGCTGCGGCCTGTTCAATATGAGCTTTACATCTTAACATATATGCAGTGAACAGAATTGCAACTGGAGGTCTGTGTACTTGCATTTTTACATTTGTTTCACATGCATACTGCCAGGTGCCTTAATGGATTTGTTTCATTTACTGGGCTTTTATATCACTCTTGCAAATTCAATAAAGTACTTCTGGTGGTTTGACTGTCAGTGGAATCCCACATGTGTCTGTGGGATAGGCACAATAGGATACAAACATTGTCTAATGTAGTCCTTCAGTTACATGAGCATTAACACACTTGTTAGAATTCATGTGAAGAGTGTTTAGTTACTAATTCATTTCAGCTTAGAAGTAACTTCCTTCTGAAATACATGGGTCAGAATATGTAGAAGAATATGGAAAATAATACACTTGGCATTTTTAGTCCACACAAATATTGCTATGCAGCTGTATGTGATGTTTATTCTGAGCTGCCCTATCACACTTGAATCTTCAGAATACTCTCGTATCTGGGAGGGAAGGTTGATGTTTTATTTCTGAACCTATGCCATGTTGAGATGTGAAGAGACATTTGATACCTTGTTACCCTTGTATAAACTATGTCTGCTAAACACTGAAGTGATAGTACATTGAAGTAACATTTTTGTGATTGCATTATAAGAAATTCTTTCCAAAGTACTGAGCCAGGATTGCCTTTTTCAAGAAGGCACAAACTGGTTTTTCTTCATTTTTATTTTGCATAATTAATGGAACATGAAGTTTGGGTTTTATTAAAATTATTTTATAATCCTTAAAAACAGTAACATTTTATTTTTAGTGGCTGAGCAAAGCTGGCCACTTAAACAAATATCATTTCATTGGAATGCTGAATTATAAAAAAGTAAAATACAAATTCAAGTGAAGTCTGAAAACTGTTGCCAGAGGTAAAAGCAGTATCATAAAGAGAACTGCATACAGGATTTAAGGCCAACAAAATTTAAACTTCAAGTCATCATCCAGAGCAGCAGTGTGTTTAAATTGGCTTATTTTGGCAATGCTTGAGACTCTGAAATACAAATGAGACAATAGGCTATAGTAATTTTTTGAAGCAAGTTATTTGGCACATGGAACCCAAGACTTGTTCTGGCTAAAATTCAAAATGTGCTTAATCTTTAAACAAACAAACAAAAAAGTCTTCCTTTTTGTCTTTTCAGTTACAGAAAAAAGGAAAAATCATTGGTCTTGTTGCCATTTACTTCTAAGTAATTCACTCCAAATTTTGGTTAAAATTCTAACAAGTGAATGATGAAGTATTGTATGTGAGTGTTCTGACAGTGCTGCCCTTCTTTGTAACATGTTTCTGTCCTGACACTGAGCAGATTCCATATTTTTAATATTTCAGGAAGCTTATTGGTGTTTGATGTACTTCAAATGTACTTATTCAGTTTTCTCACACACTGGCACAGTGGCAAGTGGCGTCCCTCAAGGATCAGTGCTGGGACCAGGCTTGTTTAACACCTTTGTTGGTGCCATGGACAGTGGCATTGAGTGCACACTCAGCAAGTTCGCTGACGACACCAAGCTGTGTGGTGCGGCAGACAGGCTGTTGGGAAGGGATGCTATCCAGAAGGACCTTGACAGGCTGAAGAGGTGGGCCCATGACAATCTTATGAGGTTCAACAGGACCAAATGCAAGGTCCTGCATCTGGGTTGGGGCAATCCCAAGCAACAATATAGGCTGGTCAGGGACTGGCTTGGGAGCAGCCCTGAAGAAAAGGACTTGGAGGTGCTGGTGGATGAGAAGCTCAATATGAGCCATCAGTGTGCACTTGCAGCCCAGAAAGCCAATCCCATCCTGGGCTGCATCAGGAGAAGCATAGCCAGCAGGTCGAGGGAGGTGATTCTCCCCCTCTACTTGGCTCTGGTGAGACCCCACCTGGTGTACTGTGTCCATTTCTGGAGCCCCTATTACAAGAAAGATCCGGAGGGGCTGGAACGTGTCCAGAGAAGGGCCATGAGGATGATCAGAAGGATGGAGCACCTCTCCTATGAGGACAGACTGAAAGATTTGGGGCTTTTCAGTCTGGAGAAGAGAAAGCTGTGAGGAGACCTTACTGTAGCCTTCCAGTATCTCAAGGGGGCTGCAAGAAAACTGGGGAGAGACTTTTTAGTGTGTCAGGTAATGATAGGACTAGGGGGAATGGGGAAAAAATAGAAATGGGTAGGTTCAGATTGGACATTAGGAAGAAATTATTCACCATGAGGGTGGTGAGACACTGGAACGAGTTGCCCAGGGAGGTGGTGGAAGTCCCATCCCTGTGGGTTTGTAAGACCAGGCTATAGCTCTCAGCAACCTGATCTAGTGTGAGAAGTCCCTGCCCATGGCAGGGGGGTTGGAACTAGATGATCCTTGAGGTCCCTTCCAACTCTAACAGTTCTGTGATTCTTTCAATAGTTCAGTAAAGCCAGTAGTCCCAGAGTAGACTGCAGGGTCTGTATAGCCCATCTCAGAGCTAGAGAATGCTGGAGAAGCGATGTCTGGCTTCCCTGCTGCTGCACACAACCCTGGGTTTGGCCTTGTCTGCACCTGATGCTCTCCCCCTTCTTTCTGCCAGTACTGGTTTTGTTCTGGCCTGGTAGTGAAATACTTCTGTGAACTAATATGGCCAGAAACCAACAAAGGTTTTTTTATATGGTTCTGTTTTGTACTGGCTTTGCTCCTGAACTGATTTACTGCAGGACCCTACAAAACACTGATGCTAATATGAGAGAATAAGACATAAAATCTGGACAATGGTAACTGGGGACAGGGAAGTGTTAACGGAAGCAGGATGACCTCCTTTGGGTGGCATCCAGCCCTTAGGAAGATAGGCTTGTGTTTCTGTACATAAAACTTGACCCAAACTATTGCGTGGTAATGGTTCCTGCATCAAAATCCTATATGAGGAGGGGTAAATGTTGTCTGCCTGTTTGAAGGCATACTTAGCATGATGAGATTTTTTTACTGCTGTAGCTTGCGTGTTGGCTAAGGGCCCTGCTGGATGCTGTGCTGGCAGGGCTAGCACTGGTTGTCTCTCTGTAGTGCTAGGGGATTGAAAGGGTTTAGTATCCTTTCACTTCTTATTCTTACATGTCATATTAAATTTACATTATTTGTCCTAATTTTAATGCAAAATCACTGGCTTCTGTGTTCTCATTAAATAGTCCTAGAAGTCTTCTTTTGTAGAAGGGGGCTTTTAAAGCATCATGGGAGGAGGAATTAAGTACTTGGTTATTGATTGATATATGCTTTTTGACTGCATACTATTCAAGTTTATGTTTGGAAGTGTTCAATACTGTGTTATTGTAGGAAGGTTAATGACCAGGTAAGGGTGCTTTTCACCCCTGACTGTCTCTACCACATTTATTGGCTTTCAGCATTTTCTAGCTATAACCTACTGGATTTGCTGTAACAGCATACTGTGAGAAGCAGCAGCAATTTTTTTTTGTTTATTCAAAGACTAACTTGTCCTCATTTGAGAAGGAAAAACAGGCCATTAGTGCACTTTGAACAGCAACAGGTATGTCAGTTCTAGCTGTAACACTAGAGAAGGAAGGCAATTTAAAATGGGCTTCTTTGAATATAAATTCTAGTTTTATTTTTTTCCATCTAAGCTCTGTTTCTGAAGTGTGTATGATTTCTAAGTACATTTTATTAAGTGTGTTTTAGCTCATGCAGCACTTGTTACAAGAAAAGCATTCAAAACTTGCATTTCTATAAAAAGTGTGATATTTAGGATGTAAGCCAAGGAGAAATGTTAGGCTGTCCAACCAGACTATGGAGTATTAAATGAAAAGCTAGCAGGAGAAATAGAAGGAAGACCAATGCAGTCTTTAAAAGAAAGGGAGTAAAGAAGTCTTTCTTCTAAAAAAGTAGTCAGAGAAATTTTATCTAGCAAATACTGATATTTTTTGACTCATTTCCATCAGACTCAAATCCTGCCAGATGTAGTAGATATTTTCAGGAGTAGAAAAATAAGTGGGTGGTGGTGTTACTGTGATACTGCTACAAGTTCTTAGAATAGTTGGATATTAGCAACAGTCAACTGGTCCTGAAGTGCAGCAGAAATCAATAGGTCAGGTAATAGCTTTTGCTTCTCAAGGAAGAAACTAGTATATACAGATGTCAGACAATTTATTTCAAAGAACTCAGGTGAGATGTCTTGGTTCAAAGGGAGGGACAGTCTTTCTTTTAAATAAAGAGAAGGAGTGAAAACACCTAACAAACCAAATCAAATGTTTGGGGGGTTGAAGATAAACTGGGTTTCTTCAGACATTGCTATGTGTTAGTGCAAGGTCCGTTAATATCAGGCAGCAGCCTTCCTTCCGTCACGCTGTTAAATGTAGGGGACTGAACTGTATCGTATCAGTTTTCCAGCATTGTGGGCACACCATCATTTACTGCCATTCACACTAAGGGAGCTGTCAACACAAAGCCAGCCTGCCTGCCTCAGCAGGCAGCTAACAGCCCAGGCAGCAAGGAGCTTGATTCAGCAAATACTTGGGCAAATACAATGACATTTGGGAAATTTAAAGACAGATTTCTGTCCTTTGATAGAGAACTTAATGTTTTCTTACTTTAAGAAGGAGGTTCAAAATACCAAAATGAGATGTCTCAATGTTAAGGAAAGATTTCTTGGTGTGAGCTGTGGTGTTTTTTGTTTGTTTGTTGAGTTTTGATTGTTTCATTGGGGTTCTTTTGTTAGTTTTTTTGGGCTTGCTGAGGTTTTTATTAAGGAAGATGAGGGTCTTTCTGGCAGTACAGCTTGTGCCAGATCTCCATCATTTGTTCAGAGTGGATTCTGGCTGTAACTTTTGGGAGTAATGGAATTATTGTGAACTGTTGGTTTTGGACATCTGCAAAACGAGAACATCTGGCAAGAGCTTTACTACATTCCATCTAGCTTATGGAAGGGGAAGCACTAGTTAGTACAAAATGCATACTGGGAAAAAGTGGTCCTTCATATTGTAGACTAGTGAGGACTTCCATCAACTCAGATTCTTAACTGTATAAATGCAGGTAGAGATGCTTCTTGAACGTTTTTAATAGTTTACTTTAAACATTTTCTATGCACGTGGGGTGCAGGAGGCTCCTTAATAGATGTGAATGTTCATTAATGCATTAATGATTATCTAAATGTCCAACAGAGGACTTTTAATTTGCTGCAATTGGATAATTTTAAGTGCACATGTATAATGATGAATGGCAGTCCTCAACCCCATGAAAGGATACTGCCCTCAGCTTGATACTGGAATTTGTTTTCAAGAGGGTCAGAGTTTGCTGGACACCTTGTGGAACATTAAATGACTGACAGTAAATTTTCTAAACATTTTTAGACATTGTTAAAAAAGCTGTCATGCTTGCAGTGTTTTTATTTTTTATGAGAGTTAGTGCCTCACTCTAACTTAGATTTATATTGTGTCCTGTTGCCTAAATGGGCAGTTTTCTCTATGTACTGTTGTAATGCAGTTGGTAACAGTAGCTGTTGACCGTCAGACTGTATTTGAATATTTTTGGCTTGCTGTGTGCGGTCTTGTGATCCTGGCCTTGATTTGGTGTGCATGTGTATATGTATGTGTATATACATGTATATAATCCAACCCCCCCCAAAAAAAAAATATTTTGAAGTTGCAGTTATATAAAGCTGTTGACTCATAACTGAAGTAACCACAGGAAAATTTGCCAGCAGAATGGATTATTATGGTACTTCATAGGGCTCAGACTTGCTTGTTAGAGCTATTGAATCTTATACTTCACAGCTCCGTATAGAGAAGAAAATAAACAGCATGATGCAGTTTAGTTAGCAGTTTAGCTGTGTTCATGTTTGCATGTGAATAAAAGTTCTGAGTTGTATCCCTAATAAAGGCTTGGTCTCTAAGCTGACTTGCTTTATTCACATTTGTAACCAGGAAGGTTTCAAAATATACTGTGTGTGCATCTGTAAATATTACTTCTATGTGGAGTAAAACCCATGAAGATTAGTATTATAAAGGTATTTATATGTACATATACTTTTTTGTTGGTTTTAATTGTTTTTATTTAAAAAATGTTGAGCAGATTGTATTGTAAGGTGTCCAGGTTATGCCAGGTTACTTGGTGTGTTTGTGATTAAGAGTCTAGGAAACAGAAAATGCATGGAAAGAGAAGCAGCTAACGACTGACATTTCTGTAAGAGTGCTGCTATTACAGGAATCAATAACCTAATGTTGTTCTTTGTAGGGAAATACATGGGTTCTATTACAAGAAATGAATAGGATTGTTTCTAAAATTAAGTTAGAAGTAGTAATTGCCTGGTTTTCTTTTTTGGATAATACTAAATTATATTTAGGTAATGAGTGGAAACAAATCTAAAACATACTTGATGGTTACATAGGAACTGTTACTGGTACTGACTTCTGACGTTAATAGACACTGTTAAAACAAATTAAAGCTTTTCATCAGTTTTCCTAAATCAGCATGTTTAAGTGTGCACCTTGAAGTTGTATTCTAACCTGAGAAAGTACTCTTCTTGCAAATAATTTTCTGTATAAAAGTGTAGGTTTTAAACAACAATAATCGCCATAGAGGATGTTTATTCTTTGCAATGTCAAATACACTCTGGGGCTCTCCAGTATTAAGAAATGTTTCCAAAAGGTAAATTGCTTCATTTACTACTATTATGAATCACTGTTGATATTTCAAACTGATCTCTACAAAGGAAAATATTCAAATGGAAGGTAGTATTTTATGGCTAGTAATTGAGGTAATCACTGCCTCAGAGTGGCTTCAATCCCTGCAGTGCATCCTTGTGCTTTTAGATGTCTGCCATTAAAGGTTGTTATTTAACAGCCTCAGCTCTCATGGTAGCAAACCTGACTTGGGCATGTGGGGAAGGATATTCAAACCAATGGTTAAGACCTGGAAAAATTTCACTTCTAGGCTACATGATGGATTAAGCGTTCAGTCTGCAACTGTGGTTCTGTACATGGAGGAGAGTGAGCAGCATCATGCAGTTGAGTAACATTATCTTGGGAAGCTTTCTGAAGGAATTGCAGAGTTCAGAGTTTGTATCAGAAAACTCTGCCTCAAAGTAGTGTTTCTGTAAAGTATCCACAGTACTTTCATTATTATTTTTTTTTCTAGAGCAAAAGGTTCAAAAGAGCTGTTTCTTATTAAATATTCCCACAGGTGCCTCTAATAAGCAATTCTGTTACTGGGGGTGAACTTTACTTTTTGATCCAGAAGCATGGGTAGAACTTTGTATCCATATGCTGTAAGGCAATCAGTATGTTCTCCAAGAAACAGTATGGATTGAGATTTGAAGTTTTTCTCTTCTTCCCCATCCCACATTCCCCTTCCCTGACTTGAAGGAAGTATTTCCCCTTGCCTTTCCTTTGGAGAAGAGGGAATGGATGGAAGGATGGAGAGAACTAAAATGTTGTATCTGAATTTATCCCCATGGCACTTAAGTGGTTAGAGTGTTGATAGGTTGCCTGGGTTTCATTTCTCTTCTCAATTTGATTAATGTCCCTAGCTTGATATATTTTAAGTCTACCACATGACATCTTTTGTCAAAGCTCAAACCTGCTTTCGGTTTTCAGTGGTTTGTGTCCACCCCACCCTTGTAATCCGGTAATAAATTTCTGTAGCTGTATCTTGTTTCTGACTTGCACATTTGAGGTAGTTTGTTAAATATAAATTATCATCTTATTAAAAATACTAGATCTACTATAAAGTGAGAAATATTTTCTGTTTAGAATCAACAAGAAAAGGCTGAGAACTAGTCTTAACCTATTGAAATGTAAAATTTAATTGAGGTGGTATTTCTTTATCAAATTCTCTTACTAGAAAGTCTAGACCTAAAATAAAACGTTAGGCAGCAGTTTGTATCATACTTCACAAAGACTTTTGCAATACAGGGTCTAATGGTAGATTGATTTGTTTGGGTGTCTAAGATGCAAAATACAATCAAGACTGTTATTATTTGTGCTCCAGCTTTTTTGCAATTGATTTCAGTTGCCGATTCTTATCTGAAGGAATATCATTACTCTGAAACAAAATTGGATGAAGAAGCTATAAAAGATAGAAACTCATACCTCCAGTACCTAGTATAACAATCTACAATGTGATTTCTTTTTTTTGGTCAAATCATTTATTTGATCAACATCATAGCAGATGGTAACCCTATAAAGTATATTATCTTGTTCACGCTAATATTAGAGCCCATGTCTCTTGAAATAAGTTTTAAATATTGTTGCCTTTTATATCAGCAAGAACAACACCTTTCAGTTTGATTGTAAGATCCAATTTTTTTATTAGATGAATGTTTGAACCTTTTTCTTCAGAGTGAATACATATGTTGAAATAATGAAGCAACACATTTCTTCAACTTTTCTTCTAGAAGAGCCTGAAATGCTCCTGGTGCTATCTTAAAAGTGACATTAAGTAAAGCATTTTTATAATTCAGTGCACAGAGCCAGAAAGCATCCTTGTGACTGCTTGGCCCATTCTTCATGAGGTGAGCAGGGAGCACTCAGCCTTTCCTGGCTGTGCTCCTGGATTTTTGTTGCGCATTGTCTGCGTGGCTGGCCAAGGGCAGGCTAATGTCCTGCTGGTCTTCCCTGGGACAGTGGCAATGAGTGTGGTGGAACTGCCGTGTGATCCAGACCAGGCACAGATTGCCAGCTGAATCAGTTTGAACAAAGATCAAACTTACTGAATTACTCCCTAGTTAAACCACAGTGTATCTGCTAGAAGTATCCAGTGTTCATTGAGAACCATGAAATCAACTCACAAGTCATTTCAATAACTTTCCATCCTCAATCCCTGCTGAAAAAAGGAAGTGGGTGTAGAACCTTGGTATACTGCTGTGAGCCTGGCTGTGTATGTCTGGGTTATTAGGCCTTTATAACACATAGTTTTTTAATTTCCCTCTCTTTTTCATCACCTAAACAGTGAGATACCTCAGCCTTTCCCTGTGCAGTATGTTTTTCAGTTCTCTGTTAACTCTCACAACATTGCAGTGCCCTTCAACATCCGTGATCGAGTTTGTGGACACTGGAATTGCGCACCATGTTTCCTTGTGGAAGGGAGTGTATGAAGGTGATGATCCCCATACTTCCTCCATTCTATTTTGCATTTCCCAGGAAAACATTTAAACCATTTTGATGACACACTTGCTTTGAGACTTGTGTTTATTATCGTAGAGGACTCATGTTGTTTTTCAGAGGGTTATTGCCCACTTCAGGCTCTGCTCACTTCTGGAAGGTGTATCTTATGCTCCTGGCTCATTCACACAGACCTACCTTTTTGGCTGTGCATGTTGGATGTTTGTTTGTTCCCAGCCTGCTAGAGTTTGTCTGAGTCTTTGTTTCTTGCAGCACTTGCTTGTTTTTCATCTGTCATTGATGAAAAAAGCTGTTGTGCAAACCAGAATGGATTCCTTGAGCGCTGTTGTAGGCACGTATCTGATTTCCTTTTTGAGCATTGTTGGCTGGCCAGTTCTTGTCTTGTTTGGTGTGTGCTGTGTGGATGGAGGCTGAAGGCACCAGGGATGGTGTTCCAAGTCAAATCCAGATGTCAAGTGGTTGTGAGTTAGCGTGCCAGTGTTCTGTATGCAGTGTATTAAATTCTTCCTTGTAGCCTTCATGGAGCTTCTGAAGTGTGAATGTATGTACCATGTGCAAACTGATTAAAGGGTGGGTCTAGTTGCAAAGCCATTTTAGGTTTGTAAGAAAGAAAAATTGCTGCATGAAAAGAAGGAAAAAGCTAACAAAAATAAGTGTGTTGATATTCCAGACTACTCATAGCTATAGCCACTCTAGCTTTTTTAGAAGAAAACAATTCTGGGAACAACTATTTAGAAATTAGTCTTCCTCCCTCTCTTATGCTGTTACATTTTTGTTTTAGAGTGGTTTCTTCAAGCAAATTGTTTGCATAGAATTGAAATTGGGGGGGGGGGGGGGGGGGAATAGCTATACATGTGCAGATTTATCAGACTCTTAACATAAATCCATCTGCTCTACTGACTCCAGTTGTTGAACAAATATGTTTTACTGATTAGGAGTCATGGATCTAAACATGCTATACATAACCATTACTTACTGACGTATTTCACAAATAGGTTATTGTAAGGTGCTATGTCTTAGGCTTTCCCAAAGACATTGTCTTGTAGAAAATTTACAGAAAGATATTTTTGCTCTCATATACCCCCCCTCCCATTTTGACACTAAAGCAATGGAATACTTGTTAAAATAATCAGAGGATTACTGGCACTGTTGTTTCTGGCAGAAAAGAGTCGTTTGTGCCAAAAGATTACTTTTGCCTTTGTCAGTGCCAGCCACGACTTTTTGCTCAGCTCCTGGATCACTTACAATGAAACAACAACAATACTGTCAGCTGCAAAATGCAGCAAACTTCCCCAAATGGCTGACTCAATATAGTGGTGGTTTTGCATTTTTAAAAGAATGTTCTCCAGCCTTGAGGGTCTTTCCTGCAGTACACAAAAGGTGTCTAGTTTTAATCTGGGTGATTGTATTGTGCTTTCAGTTTAAAATGCCTTCTGCAGCGTTTGCCCACACAGCATTTCCTGCCTTCATAAACCACATTTCTTAGGAAATAATAATTAGAACACTATTCCATAGGTAGCTATTTACAGTATTTCCTTGCATCTTATTTTGTGGTGTGGCCAGTCTGAGAGATATGCATGAAAATTTTAGAGCTGCAGTTTGCAACTTAGTTGCAGTAAGGTTTAGGGATGATTTTATGGAGTAATGTGCGCTCAGCTCATTTATAAATGGTCATACATTGTTCTTATTTATAAATTATGAAATTTTAAAGCTTCATAAATAGTTTATACTATATATCACACAAATTTTATACTCTATCAATGATAAACAGAGAAGTTTTAGGTGACAGAAAACTAACGGATTATGTTTTGTAGGCCAGAGTGCATGGAAATCTGCAATTTAGGATGGAAATGTTCCACCCATTGGAAAAAACCTGATACAGATACTTGACAACCTAACTGCTAGAGCAGTAACCTTATCCTATATGAACAAATTTGCTATTGGAGTTCAGGTACTTCATTAGTTCGTTTGGAATGTAGTTTGAAGATGGTTTGACCAATTAAATTCACATAGAAACTAACTGGAGAAAGTACTAGCAACAGTGTTTGTAATTGTTGGCTAGATAATACATAGGACATATAGTCTGAGTTTAAAGGTCTCCCTATTTTTTTCCTTCCCCTTTTTGAGCTGTAACCTGGATTTGCATAAAGGGAACTGATTCTGAAAGAACCGTTACAGAGTTTAAAAAGATTCCTATTTTAATAGGGCAGACACCATGAGTCTCTGGGGTTTTTTTGAGCTGTTGAAATACAACCAGTCTGCCTTGCCTTTTTCTCCCCTTATGCTGAATCTTGCATGTTGTTTAAAGACCAAGTAAGGGAAATAATTTTGCACATTCTACAATACTTACGCGAGACATGATAGTAAAGAGTAGGTAACAAGTGTATGTTTCACAGTATGCGCTACAATATTCAGTGCTTAAGATGCAGGATAAATCAGGCTGTGCAAAAAGCCAGGCTAACATCCTTGTGCTTGTTTTGTTACTCATGCTAATTTCTTATGGATTGGGTAGGACAGACTCTGCAGATTGGCAAATCTTCTTGACTTTTTATGCTTCTGTTTTCTGCAGCTGCAGGTGTCCAAATGAGTAGGTTGTTCTGTAGCCAGCTTCATTAACAAGGAAACTGTTCATCTTAAGTTTTTAGAAATACTGCTTTAAGTATACGGAAGCAGATGAATTTGCTTTAAGTGTATGGAAGTGGATGAATTTGCTTTCAGGCTGCGTCAGAGAACATTACGTTTTTGCTATATTTTCTTAGGTCGATATTTTTCTTTTTGTTGTTAGGTATGGATGAGCGAACAGGTGCCACATCCTGGGGAACAAGCGGTCAGCCAAGTCCTTCATATGAATCGTCAAGGGTAAGGTTCCCGTGTAATAATTCATAGTGAAAGTTTATGGGAATGTACAATGAAAATCAGCAGATGATTTGGCAATATTTTTGAAGGGTAAGATCCTTCTAAATACACAGATTAGTATCTTTTAGAGACTTCAGTGACTTTGATATGCTGCAATAGGGATTCAGATTTCTGAGGCTCAAACTTACGTAGGTTAAGAATTTGTGAGTAAACCATATGTAACTTTAGACTTGACCGATGAGCATGTGTTTCCTTTAACTTACACTACTTACTTACTCAGGAGGAAAATTATTGGCAAAGTGTAGGGTAAGCTTGCCTCTACATGAATGTTAGCCAGCTATACTACGTGCTGTGTCATGATGAATGTCGGCCGGCAGTATTATGTGCTGTATCATGATGTTGGAGAGAGTCTTCTCTTTTTTAAATAACTTCTTCCTGTTCCATTGCAGCTTAATCCATCCTGCTTATTGAGCTAAAGGTTTTTGATAGTATCTAACATCCTAAAATAATCTTAAAATAATGTTTCCCCTTAGTAAATCCCATTCCCTTTTATCTCTTCAGTGTTCTTTTTTATGAATCTCTACTCTCTAAAAGAGCCACTGAGCGAAGTACTGAATGAATTAATTGCTAGAAATACACAGCATAACTGATGGGCCTAGTCTTAATAATCTGTTATGATTTCACTACCCTTGAGGCAGAGCTGTGCCAGTGCTTTTGCACCCTTGCATGCTTTCTCTTGCTGTGGATTGAAATGAGTAAGCTGCAAGGTCTTGTCCAGTACACTGGATATTGTTAGTCTGACCTTGGAAAAGAGCATTAGAAAGATTTATTATTTTTTTTTCCCCTGAAGTCCTAATTTTTCTTTTGATCTTTTGTAAATAAATGAATATAAGGTGACAGAACAACTTCATGGGTTGCAGAAGAATTTCTGCAACATAGAAATGAGACATTCTTTTTAAAAATCCTCCATAGTTTGAGACACAGAGCTCAACATTTAGAAGATTTTTCCCTACATTTGAAATGGAATCTTACTACACAATTTTAACTCTTGTTTTCCTAAGAGTTTGGTGGTTTGACACGAATTTATAATATGGCTGATCAGTTTCAATCAGTAGTGAGTTAGGAATTTGAGCTTGTGACTCAGTGACTGTGTGGCTATATAAATTGCATATTTTCTTTATTAGAGGATCAGCAAGCTAATGTTCCAGAGTGAGGATGCCTCCTGTGCTTGGTCAATTTCTGAAAAAATTATTCTTTCTTGGTTTGTTGTTTAAGTTTTTTGTGTGTTTGGGTGGTGGTTGTTTTTTTCATCAAGTCCTCTACAGATTATACCCTAATACCCTGAAGATGGTAATAACAGAAGACGTTATTGTGCTAATAGAGATATGAAAGAAGTTAGAATCATGGGAAGAAGTTCGTGCTGTTTGGGTCTGTCATTAAGCAAAGCAAACATAAATGTGGATTTGTCTTGAGCCCTGTGGAAGATCTGAGGAAAAAAGGGTGATGCTAAATTCTTGAGTGTCAGGTGTCCCTGTCCCATCAGCAATTGTAGCTTGGACTTAAGATAGTTTATATTGAAAAACAAACCCAAGGGAAAAAAAAAAGAAAAACAAAACACAAAAAAAGAGTAAGACAGGAAACAAAAAAAATATCCCAGCAAACAATTCTTGCAGAATTGTAATTTATGTTAGGCCAGTTTCAGCTAAAGCCAGTTGGTCCAGAGCCAAACTGAATATGTTGGTAAGAGTTGATAGAATCTATCCCCAGAATATTATTGAAGTATTTCTTCTTTCTGCTGCTAGCTAAGTGCAGAACATTTTTTTCCTCTTTCATACTAGTGATTAGAGATGGTACTGAGAGTTTGTTCTGAGGAACCAATTATTATTTTTAAAGAAAATATATTCATTTTTGTTTGACCCAGATCATACTGTTTTAATAGGTCTTAATCAAGCTAAACACATTATCAAGTATGTTTAATTTTGGATAACTGCAGTTAATGCTGTCTGAATCTTTTTTTTTTGTTGCAAAGTTAGAGGCTTTGAAAATTCTGACCTGTAGATTTATTTCCCTATTTGTATTTGTGGCTCTGTAGATTTATTTCCCTACTTGTATTTGTGGCTGAATTTACTGATTTCATAGTGTGTCTTTGTGTGCATCACTAAAGTTTAAAAGAAGAGAAGACCAAATACTTGCATAAATATTTTCTTGATTTATAAAGTAAAAATGAAAGAATCTGTTTTGAGAGAAAGAGGTAAACTAATGTTTTGTATGTTTTCCTTCTCTTTTTGAAAAATTAACTTTTTCCTGTAGTGTTGATGTGCTGGGAGCAGAAGTCTGGGGGGAACCACCCCCCCCCCCCATAATCCTAAAGTCTAATGAAGATTATTATAAGCTGAATATTTTTACAAATTCAGAGAGTTTGCTGATGAATATAGATTTTTGCCCAGGTCTTCAATGCACTTAAAAATTCTGATAGTGGTAGGGGAAGCAAACAACTTCATGTAGAGATCCTAATGAAGCAATAAATGGTTGCTGGCATGTCACTTCAATGACAATATTTTTCTTTTTGAAGAAAAATTAATTTCTTTTACAGGATAACTCTGTTGCTGTGTTTTCCACCAAAAATAATTAAAAAAAAAAACACCAAAAAAACATTAGAGAGATATGCTGTCTGTATACAGAATTGGTAATGGTAAAGAATCACAAATTAGTTGTTCCATGGCTGTGGTGGTCTACAAAAAAGTAGAACACAACTGACGAGATGAATTACACAAGTGGTTCAGAATTTTGAATGAAGTTCTGATTCTACTTCATATGCTTGCCAATGAGATGATTCTGGGAAAGAGCTACAGTGAGCCTGTGGGTCTCAATATAGATCAGAGTTTCTCAGGAGGCAGGCTTTTTACATTTCTAGGTTATTCCTTGTGAGGATGAGCGTAGAGTTTAAGTTACATTTGTCATACATGTTAAACTTTAACTGAAAAATCCTGTGCTTTTCCCAGTATCTTCAATAATGTTATTTTTGTCCTTATTTTTCTTACTAATTGTGTGTTTACAGGAAAATGGCAGTCTTCATGGAAAAAGCTCAGACCTCTCCACAGACATAGAGAAGTTGAAACCTCAAGAGGTAACACTTTTTATTATCTTGTGTGTGATTTTTATTTATGTATGTATTAAATTTACTTGCAGCCTGCTAATGGAGTTTTCCTTTAAAGGTCACAATACAATGACCAAATTACATAAGAATTTAAATTGTTGGCTCACTATTGGCTGGTATTTCCAAAGGCCCATAAAGATAAGCAGTTTTCTATTAAAGATGATTGGAATTTGGTGGTAGTTAAATACACACCTGTCAAAGGCTCATTAAGTACGATGGTGGAAGGCAGGCCAGAGGCAATCATTCCCAACTCCTGCTGAAGGTCTGTTCAGGTCACTATTAATGGCCTGATCATGTCCAGCAGTGATGCTTAAGGAAGGAGTGCAAGTTTAGGGCAAATATTTTGACAGCCTGTAGTGTTTAGTGTAGTGGTCTCTTGGCAAAACCCACACTTAGGGGCTTAGGAGATTTTCTGGACAGAGGTTGTTCTTCTAGCTGCTGGTGGACTCATTCTCTGCAAGCTGTGATTTTATTTTCTTTTCTTACTTTGATTACAGCTTTAAAAATTATTATAAGTGTTTTGTGCCAAAAATATTAAAGCTTTTCTGTTAACAGATTTCCACCATGTTCCTCTGTTCTAAATAATAAGGGCTGATTGTTATTGATATACATAATATTTTTATCTTTTACTTTTCACCAACTTCTTTATTTACATTCCACTTGTATGTCTGTTGTGAACTAAGAATTGTAATCTCTTGGTTTCTACTGGTGTAATAGCATCTAACTTATGGTTAGTTCTTGGTGTGATTCTCTGAATCTCTCTGCTTCTGTAAAACTTAAGAGTTAGGGTGGTTATTACTGCATATACCATCCATGATGAGAGGAAGCCAACAATTTCTGTTGGTTATCTGTTCCTTTCTTGCTCGTTATGAAGTTCTGTGTTTTTTGACTGAGCTCTGAAGCAATGCTATCCCCAAACGTAGTAACATTAGTAAGGGTTTTTTTTTCCTTACATTGTACAGTAGTTATTGCATTGTTGGAATATTGAGGTATTTTCTTAACATGCTACTTTATTTTTTATACAGCAAAGTTTATCTGAGGTTTTATTGGTAATTTCATGGAGAATTTTAGTAACTGCACTAACATTTGCTTAGGATTGTTGTTAAGTTGTTGGTGTTGTGTTTTGTGTTGCTTTGGGTTTGTTGGTTGGTTTTCTTGTTTGTTATCAGCAAACCTTTGTTAACTCGCTCTTTTTGGATATGTTCATGGAAATGTTGAAGAATGTCAGCCCAAGCATAGGTTTTTTGTGAAGTGTGGAGAACATAGTGGTAACTTCACTGTGAACACAACGTAGGTTCCTGTGCTTGGGGCAGGGTGTTTGATGACTTATTTTAATCTTTTGATCAATAACCATCTCATAGATTATTCTTCTCTTGTATTCTGTAGCAGTTTAATTTACTTAAGTGTTTTTGGTGACACTTTTAAAAAAACAGTAGTGTTTGGCCTAACATTAAAGGCTGAGGATCACTGCAAGCTTGGAAAAAAGTTTTAGATAAGAGTCTTGGGTTTTTTTTGCAGAATCACAGAATGGTAGGGGGTGGAAGGGATCTCTGAAGATGTCCAGTCCAACTCACCTGCTAGAGCAGGATCACCTGGAACTGTTAAATGCTTTTTTAACACTGACAGAGCAGTGGGTGTTTGTATTCAAACTGGCTGTGATGATCTTAAATTTGTGATGAGGTACACACTGAGATGTTAGTGATTTGTGTGCAAAACAGGCTTTGTTAGAAAAAATGAATCATTTGAAAGTATATTGGGGAGGGGGGAGAAGAAAACAGTAGGAAAGGTCTATTTGTTAGAGGAATAATTCAGGAATGGTAATTACCAAGTCAGTGGAATTCTGCAAAGTGCTGATGGTCTCCCTTACTCTTGATGCTACTGAAGTCCATGTGACAGTCCTGTGTCAGTTTTTCTGCCTCTTGTGGTGCGTGTTTTTCTTCTACCTTCCCAATCTTGCCTTTATTTCATGTGCAGCAATGGTGGCTTTTCTGTGAATATCTTCTGATTAATGTATGCAAGGCCCTCCTTTATCTTAGTGAAACAGAGCTAGAGATACTTTTGCATGTTGATAATTCCTTGTTTTAGGAAGATAGCTGGGTCTTACTGTATGTTGCAGAAGACTGTGAAGTGGCTTTTTTGAAAAGCTTGCTCTACTGAGCTCTTTGAAGCAAATTCTGAGGTACTTGAACCAAGTCACGTGTTTGCTGCAGAACAATGTATTGCCCTAGAGCACTTGAAAGTTTTGTATTCCTGTTGTGAAAGGTGTCCAAATTTTTAGCTTTCCCTCTTTATTTGGGAGTTGTAATTTATAGTCAATCTAGCAACAGATCACTTTTTTGTGTATAAATATTTTAATTAAACACTTTTCTGCTGTTGTTTTTACTACAGTGTGGCCAATGGTTGATTTAATTTCCTGAGGAATGATGCTGTGTGAGGTTTTCATTATTGCTTCAGTTTTGTAGTAACATGTCTTTGCAATAAAAGAGGCAAGCTAGTTTTTCATTGGTTCAGATTGCTGTATCCAAATCAAGCAAATCCGGAAGTATTTTTCATAAGACATATCCTTGCTGGATAGTCTTACAGAGACACACAAAATTTTAAATGCTAAAAATTCAGCATAAATTAGCTGAGGTGTTTTTCTTCCAAAACTGAACTGTGGATGTCTTCAGTATTTTCCTGCATGCACATTGCAGTAAAAGCTGTGAGTATACTTTTTGACCTGATTTAACATAGAACCTAGCTTCAGTACTGAGTATGCAGTTTTTCCTTTTCATTTACGTAGTTCTGCTATATGGCTGCTTGAAGCCAGAGCTGAGCTAATCAAGATAACTCTGCTAGATTTAGATGGTTTTGTAGCATCAGTCAACAAGTTGTCAACAGGTTACGTCCTCTGTTTTATGTAAAACTCATGTATGAATTGGAACCCAGAATACTGTATGTTCAGGCAGTTTCTACCCTACCAGTAGTAGTAGTTTTAGTTTGCAAAGAAGTCAAATAATAGTAATGAGACAGCAAGTTTTGAAATAGTGTTATTATAGTAAGTCAGTGATTTAGTGTGTAATCAAAGCCAAAATTAAATATTCCATGTTCAGTGCACCGGACACATTTGCAAATGCAGCTTACTTTATAATTTGATTTATGGGCAGTACTCTTTAGAGCAAGTTCTTACATTTAAGAATGGTTTAGGTAGTTGTTTTGAGTTTTCCCAGGGAATTTGGGATAGTGATCTGCTTTTTTCCCCGCTGTGTAATGTATAATGTTACATTTCTGTCTTTAGGATACTGGTTAAAACTGCTAATATTGAAGGGGAATCAGAATTATAAACAGAAACTCTACAGCTCTTTATTTTCAGTGCAGTTGGCTGATATCTGTCAGCTAATTGCATTAATTCCTGTTTAGTATCACACAAGTTTCATAGACAGTAAATCAAGATGTGGTTGGTATACTGCCTGTTTGCAGAGGGCTGGGATATGACACAAATGGAGTCTGTGATGGAGAGCCTTCCTCATCATCAGTCTGCTTTGTTCCCTGCTACCCTTGGCATTTTCCCGTCTTTAGAAGGTTACGGTGATTTTCTGTTTGACCTGTGGCAGACCTGTGTATTGTTCTTAAAGAAGATGCTGGTTACACCAGAGAAAAACAGGTTGCTGCCAATTGGTTGGATTTTTTTCTTTTTCTTTGCATACATGGTTTATACATTGCTGATTAATAGTGTTCAGCCACAGACTGATTTATCAAGCAGTTTCCCATTTCCTTGGGGCAAAGCCTCTGTGAACATCTCTCTGGTCCATGGAATTAGAAAACACAGTCAAATACAGTTGAAGGTGAAGCATCTAAGCTAAGAATCTATGTATAACTAAACTGAAAGTAAGCTTATTTTGTTCCTCTGGAGTTGATTGGAAGGTCTGTATTTCCTTATGGTGTTTTTAAAATCCAGGCATGTGGATCTCAGTGCTCCTTTAGTACTTTTTTTTTTGGTCAGAAGTATAATTGGGAATGTATAAATTTTGCAATCTTGCTCTGCCTCACTCTGTTCTTCTCAGGTGAATACTTTGTGGTGAATACATTTTGGTGACTGTGGAAACAACATTGTTCCAAACTGATAGTTTGCTGCTAGACTGGTAGTGATTTAAATGGAGTTGTGCCATGGCTTGTGACTATGGGATGTTTCTTGGTGCTTGGTTGAGGTGAATTAATACAATGCAGGTGATCTTCAAGGCCAAAAGAAACAGTACACTTCTCTGCATGTCTGCGTGTGTGTTGTTTTCTTTCTTTCCTATAGCTTGCCTTCATTTTTTGCAAGGTTCTTCTGATATATGTGTTCAATACATGCAGCCAGGTTTTGGGTCTCTAGTCTTTTCTCTAGAAGTCATTGAAAAATACTGCCTGAAAATACTGTTTCCAAAATAAAATGTCTGTTTATTTCTGGAAACATACATGATCACATAATCCATAATCTTTTAAATTAGCTAGGACACCTTGGTGTGGCTATTGCCCTGAGCTTCTTGTGTAATCCTCTGTCAGTGACTCACCACAGTGTTCCCAGGTGTGGTGGGTCTCTCTGGTCTGTCTGTCACTGTTTCTGCATCTCACCTTCTCTCTCCACATCCTTGCCTTGTGATTTTTTTTTTTTTCTCCCCTTAATTTGCCCTTAGCATTCTTAGATTAGTTTGGAGGGGTAGATAATGAAAATGAAGTGGATTTGAGTAGCAGATTCACTGTCATTCGTTTATACATTAGTCATTAGATGACTTGCCTCATTCATATGATCATAGCCAAATTTGGCTTGGAAGAAACCTCAGTATTCCTGAGTTTTAAACAATATTTGTTAGTTGAGGTCAGCCAAACTATGGAACTCGAGGAACTGGATGGTCTGTGAGGTCCCTTCTAACATTTGATAATTCTGTGTGATTCTGTGTGAACTGGAAGCAGCATCTGTTAAATTTTGATCTTTTGGTCTGTAGCAAAGTCAAACAGTGAAGTCAACCATTCATTTTAGTGGAATTTTAATCTCATAAATCAGGAGGTAATAACTAAGCTATATTACAAATTGGTAAAATGCAGATACCCATTTATTGATTTGGCATCTTGGTTATAAGCCATGACTGAGTGGCTTTTTTGGTCTGTTCCCAGAGATTGGTGTAGGAGAGGGCTTGGGAGCAAGGTGGAAGAAATAAAGAAAAGTAGTTTTGTTTTCTCTAGTTTCGTAGACTTCAGCAAATAATGCTGTGAAGCAGTTAACTGTACAGGAAGAAGTTATTCCATGAAGTCAATAAATCCATGGGGAGATCATGTGCCACGTAGTTAGTGTCTCATTTTTTTTCCAGTAGTACCCTGAAGAGGAAATAGGATGTTGTGCTTATTTAAAAACAAACCTGAAAACCTCACAGCTGGAGTTAGGGTCAGAAATACAGTTTTGTGTATGTGTGGACAAATCCTGGTGTGACTTCAGAAAATAATTACTAAGGGACAAAGTTTTATGTTTTTCATGTAAAAGCAAAAGGGAGAGGATGAAGCCTTCAGTAGGCCTGGAACCAGTGCAATGAGAAGGAGTAGGAATAGTGAACTGAGCGACCTTTTTGGCTTGTTCTTACGTGAGTTCTGTGATTAACTTAATCCAAAATGATATAACTTTGATGGTCATCAAAAGACATTGAGTTTTAGGAGGTTAATTACCATTTTCTTTTGTGAAAGGTAGAGTCACTGTGTCAGGCCTTCTGTTAATGGTTGATAGGATAAACTTGCCTAGTACAGCGATTGTTTTTTCTGTGTTCTTCAGTTTCTTCTTTTGGGCCTTCTAGAATTCTCTAAGGTAATTTCCAAATGTCCTGTATATGACTATTTATGATTTTGTTAATAGTGTCAGAAATGTAATTGGCTTTGCTGTGTTGGCTTACTTGTGCCTGGAAAATCCTCCTGATGCAGATAAAACCTAAGTCGCTTGGAGACTTGGGGCATTTTCCCCAGAAGAAATGGGAATGAAAATACTGCAACTGTAGATACTTCCCCCCCCTACTTTTTAATTTATTTTTTTGTTCCTTGATAGATGTAATTTCTTGGAATTATAGGACATCACTCTAATCCAGTACAAATACCTGAGAAATTAATTAAACATTAGATCATTCAGTGTTGAGAGTGCCTTGGCTACTCAGTCACATTGCAGTGCTAATAGCAGTAATCTTTCAGCTGCCTTTCATGACTAGTGTTATTAGTAGGCAGTACTTGTTATTTTTATTTGTAGGAGTATCTAACTTCATCTTTCTGATCACAAACATGCAGTGAGACCAAAATCAAGGGAGAAGCCTTTTGCAGAATAAACAGTGTCAACAGTACAAAATGCTCTAAGGGATCAGAAAGAAAAAGTTTCTTCCTTTGGGAAGGTTAAAGCTTGCTTTTGTGGTTGCTATGTATGATTTTGTCTTTACAGCTATGGCATCTAATCATGTTCACAACCAGTTTTCTGTCCATAAACAGAAAAATGCCCTGAGCATCCCCTTCAGAATAGGGTGCTGAGAACAGGAAATAAATTTGTCCGGTTTTGCAGACTTTTTGCCAGTTGTTTGCAAAATACTCAGGTGCACTGATGCACACTAATCCTTTGATATATTTTCTGGGGAACAAAGGTGGCAGGAATGGGGATGTTTACTCAGTACAGAGCGTCTCCTTCCAGCCTTTCTATGTCAAATTTGTCTCACAGGGAACAGTGGGTAGCAGTCCTCCAAAAGGTCTTGGAAGCCCACCTGTGGTCCAATGAGTGACATCACCAGCCTGTTCCAGTAGAGTCAGGTCCAAGTAAATATCATCAATTGTTCTTCCCAAGAGGGGAAATAGCTTCGGACATAACTAATTAGCTCCTGTTTCTGCTTGGCAATCTAGCTAAGATCAAGTCCACTGCCAGAGAACAGTCTTCAGAATTTCTATGAACTGAAATTTCTTTCCATCATCAGAAAGAGGGAATGAAATTTGGTAGCATGTATTTTTGAGTTGTCTTTAAAACAGGTTTGAAAAGGGGCCTTGTCTGGAATTGATATCCCCCGCCTCTCCACCTTTCTGTTGCTTTTGCCATGAGGAATGAGTTCAGATGCTAGATGATGGGGTTTTCCCTTTGTTACTCAGTGTTGGAGACGGGATGTACCTTGTTATAAGCCACTGTCCTTTACTGGTGTTGCAGACAACATCTTTAAGGCTCTCAATTCAATTAATCTTTAAGCGGTAAACGCATTGTCCAATTTAAGTGTCATATTTATTAAGTAGGCTTTTTTTTTAAGCCTTGATTGTACAACCAGAATCTTCCAGCAGCTTAAGAAAAGCTAGTGGAAGCTTCTGAAGTTTTCATCTATGACTGATTACAGTTCTTTACAGTAGAACTTCATGCTGTTTAATGCGCAAATTAACAATACAGATGTGAAAGCAAGGAATGGTATCAGGAATGCAATTTTATTTCAAGTTTGCAGTTATTTTGTGTTCATTTAGTGTGGGTGAGTTGTATGTGGGAAGCAGCTCAGGGTTTCTAATCCCAAACAGAGTCCACTGCTTGATCTGATAATCCATAACTCATTACTAAAACTCAGAATAACTGGTGTCGAGGATGGTGGTCAAGTTAAGATCTTTTTTATGTAGAGCCACTGTACATGAAGGCCGAGAGTGGTTATGCTTTGCACAGGTGTAAATTCTGTAATGCATGACAAAGAATGAGAATCCTGACAAGTGTAATTAGGAATTGAGTTGAAGTAAAGAAGCAAAAATTCTATTTGAAGTGCTTGCATATACTTCAGTACATAGTGAATGTTCTGTTTTCTGTGGCTGTAGAATTGTGAAATACTACTTGGAGCATTTCTCAGCTAGGTAAAGTAGTCGATTTGTGTAGAGTGTAGGAATGTAACATTGACGCTGTGGTAACGGTGTGTGAGAAAAAGATGATGTAGAGGATTAGCTTCAAGCATTTCTGAAGTCAAATGGGAGAAAATTCCTGTTTAAACTATCTACTCACTTCTCCAATTCCTCTGGTTTTGGGGAGGAATATGCAATGTGAACTTGGGGAGGAGCATTAGTAATCCTGTGCATGAGGTGGGTTGTCTTGCATGATGTATAACCATGTATGAAATACATCTTTCCCTGTTATGTTTTCAGTAGTGTTATTATTTACTTGGTAAATAAAAATCTTCTGAAGATTTCAGTCTCTAGGGCGTGTCTACATGCCACATTCTGAATGTCTGAGATATGGATTATCTTTTATCACTAATAGTGTCCTTTCTAGCTTTTTTTTTTTGTTTTAAAAAGAAAATATGATTTAAGTATTGTCTAAGGAGCAAGGTTTTAAAATAACACAGTAACAGGTATGAGCAGAGTGCCAAACAGAAGGCTACCTACTTAGGAGCTTTATTTTTTTTAATCTTCCATTTGCAAATTTTTGTTTCTTTATTCAGCAGATTTTTTTTTTTTTTTGGTTGGTTTTTGTTTCATTTCAGCATGAAAATAAACCACATGTGGTGACCTTAGCTAGGAGCCACTCCATTTCTTTGGCAGCTGCTGCTACATGCTGCTTGTCTGACAGACGTGGCTAGGTCATGGTTACCAGAGGACATCCTTGTGGTCATAACCAAGTTGTAAATGTCACTAAGCTTGTTTCTGAATGCTTATCACATGTGTACCACCGATCCTGAAGTTGATAAAGTCAACCAAATATTTATTTGGGAGTTGGGACTCCCAGAAGATTACTTTTGAAGTCAAATAACAGCAAGAGTTGTGACATGCATCCATAAGCAGCAGTAGAGATTTGACAGTTATTTAGCCCTCAGTTACTAGTCCTTTGGTAGAACTGTCAGCATGACTGCAAAGATAGTGAGGCCTGTTTCAGCCCCATTAATGTTGTCTTGAATGTGAGCCTGCAGTCTGGAAAAATGATAAATGTTCAGTGATTGATGATTTTATAGTCCCAGGGCACTTGGGATGGTTTCTGGTAGCTGTGAACAGTTCCACTCCCTACCCTCTAATTAGGCCTAAGCTTTAAGTTACTCTCTACTAGACTTACAGAAGTGAGTAAGTGGAACTTGTAAGATTAGGTTTACAAAATGTTTTTCAAACCTTTGCCTACAAAAGCAGGTACAATTTTGAGTGGCAAGTCTGTTGTGGTTTTGTACAGAGTAAGTAATTCAGCGCACCTTTTACCAGTTGGAAGTACAAATATCGTATTCATGCCTTTATATAGAAAAGATGAAGGCACTTTGAAATCTACAAAAGATAATTTTAAGTAATTGTGTTAATTAAATAATATGTGCATCCTAGAGCTTCTTTGTTTTCTGTCTTTATACCTTTGGCACAAGCTTTCAGTAAGCTGGTGTTTCCTGACTGCGTAAGGGTCACTCCAAGCCTGCTGAGCTCACTGTGCTATGCTAGAAAAGTGCAAACCAGTATTTCAGTTTGAGTGCTTATTTGCAAATCATGTGACTAAGTTGCTTGTTTAATTTCCATTTGGAAGGAAGCCTTTTGTCAGTGAGCTATGCTGTTCAGTAATATGATAGTGTCAAAATGACTATTAATCTGTACCATTAATAGCAGGCTGCAAGGGGAAATGGAATTTCTTCTTCTCATTTTTGCTAACATTTTTTCCTAATGTCAGTGACTGTTTCTAACCTTTTTACTGTGTTGTTTTATTAATACAAACAGAAACCTGAGGGGGCGAAAAATCAGTTGGGAGTTCGTCAGACTAATTTTATCCTCTCAGTGGTTAGTGATTTAAGACTAAGAGGATTCAAATATCAAAACATCTCTGTGTTATTCAATTTTTGGTAATATTGTCCACAAGGACACATCTTAAGAAATTTTGTGCTTTCTTTTTGACAGGGCAGAAAGAAAAGGGGGAGAAAGTAAAATGTGGGCAAGTAGTAATTTCTATGAGATAGACCTGAAAGCCAACTTTTTTGATTAATGACCAATTGTGACTCTGCACGTTTAATTAGGAAAGTGTCATTGCACTCAATTAGCTGGGCTGCCAAATAATCTGTTTAATACTCTGGTCTTTTTTTCTCTAGGGTTTTGCAGACAGTCCTCATTATGGTGATCACTTGAATGACAGTCGATTAGGGCCTCATGAAGGATTGTCCCCAACACCTTTCATGAACTCAAATCTGATGGGTAAGTAGGTAATTCTTTACGAGTATCCCCTCAAAGCCTCTTTGGTCAGAAAGAGACATTTTTCTTTCCCTTGACTAGGCCTGACGTGTCAAGCATCTGGAAGTTCTCCGGTTTCTTGTAGCAACACTGACTACCCTATTGAAATCTTTGGATGTTAGGTGAATTCTTTGTAAAGGCCTTCGTCCAGGATTTTTTAGAAGGGAAACACCTAGATTTTATTAATTTAATCTAGGAAGCTGATATATTTTGTTTTGAATTTTGCATTTAGCTTATAAATGCTAAACTACTTGGAGGCTCAATTTTGCCTAACTTTTGCTGAGAAGACATTTATAGCAATTCTTAATTTGTGTATTTTAATAAAAATAATTAACTTCTCTAACACTGTTGATTTCTGAACAAACTCCCAATTTACTTTAGGCCTTTCTTCAATTGAAATATTTCAGGAGTTTTTCTTATTTTTAATTTTCTCATTTCTTTGACACTTGTGTTAGAAACATTGTCACATCTAAGAAATAGATGTGAACTCTTACTGGGCACATGGTGTTACTGTTTCTAGGACTGTGGGTCTTGAATGATTTCTGGTATTGAAATTGGAAAAATAAGTAAGCAAAATGTGTATTGTGATGTGGGATTAGGTAATGAAAGTTTTTCCTTCGTTGCCTGCACATTTGTGTTACCTGAAACATGTTAATATTTAGATGGCATTGTTTGAAACTCTTCTTCTCTATTCCAATTTAGTGCATTAAAGTGTTGATAACAAAATAATTCTTGTTTGCCCGTACACAGTCTTGGGACAAGTGTTTTGTAGCTTAAACTTAGGGATGACTCCATGTCTGAATTGTGAATCTCTACGCTTGACAATGTTTCACATAAATTCTGTGTCCTGTAGACATGACCTATTTTGTGATCTCAGTATTGTCCTTTTAAGACATAGCCATGGTAATCTAAGTGGATTACCTAAATCCAAATCCTGGTGGTCTGCAATTTCTTTTGGAAGTCTTTCTACTTTGCTCAGTCTTTGTTTACTTCAATTTTCTCGGAAATAGAGACAGACAAAATAGTTTTGTTTAAACCTTCATACATAAACCTGAAAATATGTAATATTACAATGTCCATTTGTAGACTGTTTAAGAAGAGTGTGCATCAGTTGGCCAATGATTCCTATATCTGAAAACAGTAAAGCCAAAGTGTAGTTTCCCTTAGTTACTTTGAAAGCAGTGCAGAGCAACCCAATACTGTTTCAAACAGGCTGTCTTTTTAAACACAGGAGACTAGGTATGTCTATTGCTTCTTTAGTATTTGGATCTATAGCACATATGGAATGGCTCTAAGCTTTATAACTGATGCTGATTGTTGTTTTTCAAATATATAGCAAGGTTTTTTACTATTTTTTAAATTTGTAAAAGCAAACCATTTGCTCATGCTTTTAGTTCGTGTCATCTGATTTCTAAGCAACATACGCCTTTAAATATATGAAGAAAGTAATTGGTACAACTGTATCTTTTTCTTCCTCAATATTATTGAAGAGATGGCTAGGTGATTCCATTACATATAATAGAATTACATCATTAATACAGATTTGAGAATGAGCCTCATTGAGATTGTTTTGTAAAGTGAATTAATGAGTTGCAAGATGTGTATGCATCAGTCACTCAAAGCAGCTGTGAACTGAAATAGTTTTGTAATGCTTTACAGCTAAAAATTCTTAGGGGTTTTATTTTTCTGGAGCAGTGCTACTTAATTTCCTTCTGTATGTGGCAAAGAATTATAGAACCCTTTCAGTAAATATCTCTAAGAAATGTACATCTCAAAACTTTGAAAGTATGCTGTGAGTTTTGGCTTATATTAATTTGACTTGTATTATAGTGCAGGATGCAGATTGGTATATTTTCATATCGTGAATTTTTGCAGGATGTCTTAAGTTGATGCTTCAAGTTTGAAGAGAGCAATGATAAAAGCTACATAAACCCACGGAGTGGTAGTTTTTTCTGTTGCACCACTATGTGTATTTATGTTGGGTGCTTTAGTCTATTGAAAGAAATACAAGATTTCCTCTTAAGTTTTTTAGACAAAATATCACAGTTTGCTAGTAGCAAACTGGGGACTTGTTCTAATAAACAGAACAAAGGTGTCCATTTTGTTACTTTCTGCATATTATAGTTCAAGTGTTTTTTGTATTATTCTGATCTTCGGAGGTTCAGGTGAACTGGAGACTAAGAACATGAATGTAAGGAGCTCATAGGAGATAGATTACTAGGCTAATAGGAGTGATGGAGTGTCTGGGGTTCCATACCTGACATTTAAGAAAACATCCCTTCCCAATGCTATATCATGACTGAAATACTTCTCTGAAATAGTTAAAAACTATTTAAAAGAGGGGAGGGAAAAAAAAAGAGCAACAACATATTTCACCATTACTGTCAACACTTAAGAGCATCATTAAAAGAAAGAATTGTGTGTCGAGGGGATGTTGTTATTTTGTGTATTATGTTCAGCCGTAAGCATATTTGCCTGAAGAGATAGCGGATTATAAAGTGCCACTGTCTTTCATGATGGAGCTCTCAAACATTTTAATGATCTCGTACATTGCAAAAGAGAGAAATTTTGTCTAACAAGAGTTGATAATGATTCAATAATGAACAATTTGCCACAGAAAGATGCATTTCCATATTCATTTAGATATTTTTTGAAGTGTTTTGCAGAGGAAGTAAAGCTATTATGTGGGATTGGTTAGTGTTCTTCACTAATGAATTCCAGAATTATCCTGTTGATTTGTTAATATATAAAAAAAAAAAAAGAAGGGCCATTTCTTGTTTTTTAAGTAAAACCACTGAATCCTCTTGACACCATCATAGTCTGTTGGTATCCCTTGAGATTTGAAGAAAATCAGGCTAAGATATATTGATGGTATTGTAGCTCCGTTTACACATGATAATCTTTGCTTATTCAACACTTTTGGTTTTAATTACATTCTAGAAAACTGTTCACAAGGATATGAGATTTTTCTCTGTAATTATGCTGCTGTTAGTACTCTGCGTGCAAGTAGAGGTCAGTTTTTGGTAAGGTCTTTGAAGCATGTGATGTTGTATCTTCTGTTACTGGATGTTATTTTACTGAGCTTTTCAACTTTGGCTTACCAGGAGGAAATCAAGCAGATCATTCTCTAGTAGAGCTTGAATTGGTTTTTCTTGGTCAGTCTTAAAAATCTGAAGTGGGTGACTTTGTTTCTTACTATACATCAGATTCTTCACAAAAGGTGGACAGGATAAAGGTAAAAGTTTCATGTTCTGTGTTCATTGTCATGTACAAGCTTGCGGAATTATGTAGTACACAGACAAAGAAGTCATGGAAGAATTGAATCAGTAGTGAGTGAAAAGATACTGGTTTAATCTTTAGTATGCAGTTTTAGGGCCAAGCCCAGAGAGTGGTGGTGAATGGTGCCACATCCAGATGGCAGATGGTCACTAGTGGTGTACCCCAGGGATCAGTGCTGGGCCCCATCCTGTTCAACATCTTTATTGATGATCTGGGCAAGGGGATTGAGTCCATCATCAGTAAATTTGCAGATGACAACAAGCTGGAGTCAGGTGTTGATCTGTTAGAGGGTAGGAGAGCTCTGCAGAGGGACCTTGACAGGCTGGACAGTGGTATGAGATTTAACACATCCAAGTGCTGGGTTCAACACATTGGCCACAACAACCTCATGCAGTGCTACAGGCTGGGGTCAGAGTGTCTGGAGAGTGGCCAGGCAGAAGGGGACCTGGGGGTGAGGAGGAAGTTCTTCACCGAGCGAGTCATTCGTCATTGGAACGGGTTGCCCGGGGAGGTGGTTGAGTCACCGTCCCTGGAGGCGTTCAAGAGGAGATTGGACGTGGCACTTGGTGCCATGGTCTAATCATGGGGTCTGTGTTGATAGGTTGGACTCGATGATCTTCGAGGTCCTTTCCAACCTAAGTTATACTGTGATACTGTGGTACTGGTTGACAGTAGGCTGATTGTGAGCCAGTAGTGTGCCCAGGTGGCCAAGAAGGCCAATGGCATCCTGGCCTACATCAGGAATAGTGTGGCCAGCAGGAGCAGGGAAGTCATTGTGTTCCTGTACTCAGCACTGGTCAGGCAACACCTTGAGTACTCTGTCCAGTTCTGGGCTACTCTGTTTAGGAAAGATGTTGACTTGCTGGAACATGTCCAGAGAACGCAACAAAGCTGGTGAGAGGTCTTGAGCACAAGCCCTATGAGAAGAGGCTGAGGAAGCTGGGGTTGTTTAGCCTGGAGAAGAGGAGGCTTAGAGGAGACCTTCTTGCTGTCTACAACTACCTGAATGGAAGTTGTAGCCAGGTGGGGGTTGGTCTCTTCTCCCAGGCAACCAGCACCAGAAAAAGAGGACACAGTCTCAAGATGTGCCAGGGGAAGTTTGGGCTGGATGTTAGGAAGAAGTTCTTCACAGAAAGAGTGATTGGCCATTGGAATGGGCTGCCCAGGGTGGTGGTGGAGTCACCATCACTGGAGGTGTTTAACAGGAGACTGGATGAGGCAGTTGGTGCCATGGTTTAGTTGATTAGATGGTGTTGGGTGATGGATTTGACTTGATGATCTCGAGGTCTTTTCAAAGCTGGTTAATTCTATTCTATTCTAATACAAGCTTGCCTTGTTGAAATCAGTTTCTTATAGTAGAGGGATTGTTTTTCAAGTTTTCTTTCAATTGTACTTCTTTGTTTTGTCATTTTTTTTAACTAGTTACTTTTAATTGGTTCAGTTTTAGAGCTCTGGGTGTTCCTGAACTAGCTACAGGGTTTGAAGACTTATAAACTAGGATAACTGGAAACTGTTGTAATTGGAAGGAGTGTGGGAATGGAGGATTTTAGATCACTTGGATTTTCCTGACCTCACCTGCTCACTAGCTGCAGAGCTGGAGTCAGTGTTTTACTTCCTATCATCTGTTGATAACCCTCACCTTTGTTAGTGTCCTAGTAGGATGGTGACTGCACTCCTCTTCCTAGAAAACTCTTGCTGTGTATGGCCACCTTAGTTCCTTATGGTAATATAGTTTAACCATTCATACTGTGAAATTAAAGGGTAAGCCTGATTCTTGTTCTGACTGGCATAAATAGGTGAGAGAACCAAACAGTCCTCTCTAATGGAAGCAGAGTAGTACATTTTGGGTTTTTTGCAGTGTGGCTTCCTTTAATATTGCTTGTACTTAATGTGCTTGAATCACTTGGGTGGTTTGTCATCAGGTGTCACAAACCAGGGTTTGCAGGTAATGTGCATATATACACACTATTTGTTTTACCCTCTATTAGTGTTTAACTGTCTCATACCAGTGTAGCAGGTGGTTAATAGGTGTGTGCTAAGTAGAAGCTGCTGTGTGGAGCAAAGAGCGTCAGGAGCAGAGAAGTGCTTGATGGGTTGAAGCCAAATTCCATTAATTTTTAAAGGAAGTCTTTTGAGTTACTGTGAAGCTTAAGACTTGCTTTGTGGATTAATCATACAAATGAACCATCAGTATCTGGATTGGGATGCCTTCTGATTTCAAAGTTTCTGTTCATTTAACTGACTTGATTGCTTGACTGTGTAAATGTCTTCAGAATGACTGTGCCAGTGCCTCTTTTGAACTAGCAAAATTATGTCTAGTTTTTATTGTAAAATTTATTATTTGACTTGTAAGTTAAGCTTTGACTTGTCAATTGGCTTGGACAGAGTGGTAAGAACATTTAGGGGCATTTTTATGAAGCTGCATAGCGCTGAAGCCTCTCTAAGCTTCCTAGTGTTGATATTATTCTTGAACAGGTGATATAAAACCTTTTAAACCTTTGTTTGGGAAAGCTTCTGAGTAAAAGATTTTTGAACTTCAAAATACAATTAAAAGAAGGCATGCATCTGAATTATTTCTCAGTTAAGATTCTAATCTTCAGGGAAAATGCTAGCTTTCTTTCTCAGTAGCCCTTCAGTAAAGGCATTTTGGAATAGAGAAGAGAGCTTGTTATCAAATGACTTCATGATGGTGAGGGCTATACTAGGAAGCAAGCAAGGTAAATAGGAAATGTTAAAAATCATACCATTAGAATTTTTGCTAAAAATCTTGGTTTAATTACTTTTTTGTAAGGGAGTGGTAACTGACATAGTATTTGTCCAAAATAATAGTTAAATTTGTTTGAATTGCCTTCTTGTAGTCATTACCAACTTAACACATGGAATAAAATAAGCATTACAATGGAAATGATCTCGAGAGACATGAGTAATGGCAAAACTGATCTCAAATAACTTGTATGCATTTACATCAGTACCAGCTTGGAGAGTGGTGGGGACAGAATATTTTATATCCTTCAGAGCATTCATTAGGAAGAAAGAGGAAAATGTTAAAAGAAGAAAATGACAAAATACGGACACAATAAAGATTGACAAGTGTTTCAGTGTTTCAGTTCTTCTCACTTTACTGGAGAAGGGCATTAAGTCAAAAGAAGATTGTACAAGGATAGCTAATAAGCTTCACATAGTGCATAATTATCTGTCAAATATTATTATAGGTTGAGAGTTCAGGAAACTTTTTTCTTAGTAAAAAAGTTGCAAGTATAAGAACATCCACAATTCATATTTGGGAGTACTGTTCTCCTGCTCAAAGAAACAGACCTGCCACAAACCATAGATAGTAAACTTTCCATACTGGGCAAGTTCCTTGAAATTCAGTTTACAGTAACCAACATCGTATAGTTTCACAGCATTACTTTTACTCAAACCACTAATTGTTTTGCTTATCAAAGTTAAAAATACCAAGATGACAAATCATCTATATGTAGTAGATTGTGGCTACTTTTCCCAAAATTAGTGTTGCCATTGCTTCACCCCAATAAAACTTCGTATTTTGTTGCTTTTAGATAAGGTTAAATCTTTTTTAAATATTAATTTTTTTCCAAATGATTGCATATAATTAATCTGACAAATAGAAGATTTACATTTAAATTCCCTTCTAAGAATGTTTGTTTTCCTTTTGGGGCATGTCTCTTTGCTTAATTGATTGACACTGTTTTAATATGATATTATAAGTTGGCCAAAAGCCTAGTGTGAATTTTGTAGTATTTTGGGGGTTGTAATGAAAATTTCAACCCCGGAGTAGTATTTGAAGTTAAATTTCAGTGATCTTTTCCTCTCTTCCAGATAATTATACATAGCATATATGAATATACATCACCATAGATTGATTTTTTTTATTTCATTTATTTATTTTAAATAATGCTACCTATCCTCTTTTTTCTGGGGTGTTTCTGCATCTGGCTATGTCCTGGCCCTGATGTGGTGTGTTGGGCAGAGGCAGGCTCTCACTACTTGTACCTGTAAAACCTTGGACCTGAGCTGCTCTTTACTGCTGGCACACAGCCACTCATCTGCAGGCTGAAGCTTCCTAGAATTGTGATATTTCGTATCTATTGGTACAGTTTCAGATATTTTTTCCCTCCTTTTTCCCCAGGTATTACATGAAATAAATTCCACTTGCACCAAAGAGTTGCTCTCATCTGCTCTTCGTTTTTCTTTCATGAAAGCTAATGGGTTTCTGGGAAATTAAATTACACAGTCATTTAGTGACAGTGCTAAGTGCAGGGCATTTTTACCCCTGGGTTTTTGCTCAAAAGAGTGTGTGTTAAGCTTAGTTTTCCTTTCTGTTTACAGTAATATTTCAATCAAATAGCTTTCCTAACATTTCTTTAAATACAGTCATACCTCAGGGCTTGCTACAAATGCGGCAGGGGGGCTCACCTCCTATGTAACGTTATGCTGTAGCAGGTGCCTGCTTGTGCTTTCTTCCCCCTTGAGACTTTCATCTCCATCCTAGTTAGCAGCTGCGGCAGAGGGGCCCTGAGAGCCATCCTCAGGTGGTGCTCAGGTGTGGGTCTGCCAGGTAGGAGCAGGGTCACAGCTGCCCTCTGCTCCCCTTGCTGCCACTGCCGGCAGGAGGCCTGGTGCCCTGCTCCCTGCCTGCCTTCAGGAAGGTGAAGAAGGGTGAGCAGGTGCATTGCCACCTCCCCCCTCCACATTGCTCATCCGCTCACAAGGGAGGATGCTGGAGTGCTGAGGTAGACTACCGCTAACGAGTGTGGGAGCAGTCTGCAAGTTTTGAAGATTTTTGTAATCTCCACATCAGTGTTGGAGTTGTTTTCAGGCTAGTCTGCAGTACTGTGGATCAAGGAAAAAAACAAACAACACACAGGAAGATTTTCTTTCTGTCAAGTAAGAAACTGAAGAAGTCTGCCCTTGAAAATCCATTAAGCAATAGGATTTAACTTTGTACTAGGAAAAGCTGCTGCTACCTCCTCACTGTATATTATCAGTGCCATAGGTACCCTCAGGAGGCTCCTGGGAGTGTCTGCAAATCCACAGCAGGCCCACAAGTAGAACTCCCATTTCTGGTGGCCCAGAACCAGGTGTCTTGTTTGCTCTGTGCTGAGAAGAAATGAGATCTGGTGTTAATCATGTTGGAGTAAGACAAAAAAATGTTGCCTTCTTCAAAATGGTCTCACACTTAAATCTAGATATTTTTTGTTATATTAAGTAATTCTGAATTGCCAGTCTGGGAATTTAAACATGCAAGTCTGTGGCTTTTAATTATTTTAATATTTATTTCTGATAAAATCTGTTCTGCAAAGCTTGGGTTTTAGTTAATGGAGTCTTATATAGTTGAGTGTTGATTTATTCACAGTGTGCTCTGCCTCTGCAAAGGGGAATAAATAGTCATCTGATGAAATTTTAAGTCTTGCATTTCCTCTTTGTTATAGCATGTCAGTTTAGCTGCTGTAGGGTATGTTTATCTGTTACAAGGCTCATCAGTGCATGAAATGCTGAAAGGGCATATTTCTCTCCTGTGGTTCCTGCCATCCCTGGGCACTTGTAGCTGTGTTCCAGTGGATGGGATCAGCTGGCTGAAGCTGCAGGATTTTAAATTTCTGTCTGTCTGAAGGCGCCAAGCTCCTTCCCAGGGAGAAGGAAGGGAGGGGGTGATTCTTTCCCATACTGGTGATGTAACTTCCCTATGAGGCAGTTGCTCAGGGATCTACATAATAACTATTATGTTCAAATAGGAGACTGAAGAAAGCTCACTGGTGATTAAAAGATAATTTTGTAGTTTTTCATAGCTTGTCTTTGTTTTGCAACAAAGACATTTGCTTATCACCAGGTGCATAAAAATAATTTACTTAATCTCTACTTTGTTCCATTATTTTATGTTGGGTTTGTTTTTCATTTTATTCCTTTCATGCATGTAGCTGTAGCCTGTAAATAGCTAGCAGTCCAGTTTTTAATAAACTCGGTAGGCTGTACCCAGTGGTTGAATTCTGAACTGATCAACCAAAATGTTGTAACTAGACCAATTGCGCCATAACAAGTGGCTTTTGTGATTTGGACCATTCTAGTATTTGCATTAATACGATTTCAAGTTCCCATTAGTTTTCTTTAGGAACAGGATTGTAGTGAGTCAAATGTTTGTTGTGACTGGAAACCTGGCCCTGTTTAGGTACACGGACACTTTGGAAGGGAAAGCAAAAAGATGAAATCAAACAAGTGAGCCTGTAAAAGATGTACTTTGGTTTTGTAGGTGCATGAAGATGGTGGACCTCTAATACTGTTGGTTTTCTGAGTTCAGTAACCTATTCAGTATTCCTGAGGTTGGAAGAGACCTCAAAGATCATTGAGTCCAACCTGTCACCACAGACCTCATGACTAGAGTAGGGAGCACACTACTGCCCACTGCAGGCTTGAACTCACAACCTTCCCATTAGAGTGGCCACTGTATTTTCCATAGAGTTTCCCTAGAGCACTCCCAGCTGCTGTAGATATGCAATGCTTCAGCTGTGTAGTGGATTAATGCAGCAAGCATAATCAAAAGGAAACACTTCAAAAAAAATTTGGAAATAATGTCTGTACGCTTCCAGTTCAGTCCAATATTACACTGAAGTTTTGTTTCTGAGAAGTGGGTGAAAGTTTTTATGTAGCAGCAATGTGCAGAAGACCAGAAAAACTGCAACTCATTCTGTTAAGTGATGGTAATATCTTGCTTTATTTGCAAGGGTTTTTTCTTAGTTGCTTTTTACACTTTTCTGAAGGCTAACAGCACTGTGGCTTTCAGATGGGTGTTCGACTTCTGTCACTCTAACGCCTGTATATATATATATATATATATGGAAGTTAGCTGAAAATGCTGCAGAGTTCTCTTAAGCATCCAGATGGAGGGTCACTTTGAGAAATAGAAACCTTGTTATCTTTATGTGTGGAAGCTTCACCAGGATGGCATTTGGTGGAGGGAAGGTGCTGTTTGGAAGTTTTTTTGGAAGATGCTCACAGGGGTCCTCCATCTGAAGATGAAATAGGAGAGAGAGTTGATACATCATTTTATGTGATGTTGTGTTGTATACAGGATTAAAAAACCTGACAATGTCTGAGATTGCTGCTACTCATTCCTTTAAAGGAAGCATTACTCCTAAGCTCAGTGATGAAATAAGAAAGGTTCACTGAAATGGGAATGGGGAAAACTCAGAGTGATGACTACTGAAATAAATTGAGATCGATTTCTACATTTTTTTACCAAAAACTGCTGAGGTCTGGCCATGAGCTTTAAAAAGGTAGCTGGGAATCAAGCATACTAAAATATGTGATGTGTAAATGTAAAATGTGTAAATTCAAATTGAGATTGTACAGACCATGTGCAAACCCAAGACTATCATCACAATAACTGTAATGAAATTTGTTTTACTTCCCAGGGTAATCAGGAACACTAAAATAAGCCTGGCACTTCAGACCCAAATGCAGTACAAATAAGGCATATTACAGTTTCTTTCTCTTACACAATTGGACCTAGAACTCTTTAGAGTAATGTGACTTGTTACCAGTCTCATAAGCTTCAGGACTGATCCCTGGTATCTGAATCGAACACCTCAGTGCATGACTGTATCTTAAGTAAATTTATATTATGTTTAAAAGAAGTTCTGCAGAGATAGGAAGCAGTGTATTTGTATGCTCCTTATCAGGATACTGCAGTTTTATGTACATGCTCTTCATCAGAGGAGTCAGGTGAAGCTTACCTTTCCCTGTGACAAAAGTGAAGCATACTGTATTTCTGTGAGAAATAACACTTTTGTTTCTGATCGGCTAAATGTCTTTCGTACGCCATCATTTATTTGTTTCACGTATTGCTAGTCCATTCCAAGCTGTCACCTCTGTTTGCATTTATTTCTGTATTTATTGAAATTCTTGAGGGGCTTTCCAACCTAAATTACAGGCTGATTGCCTTGCTTAAACAGGAATTTACAAAAATTAAGAAATACGGTTCTGTAAGATTATAAGTTTTTCCTGGCTTAATAGTTGCATTACCTGACTGAAATATAGTAGAGAATCTTCTTATCATGGTGCCTTAACTTCAGAGGAGTTTGCAGAAGCTCGTGTTATAGTGTAGATAGCATTTAGCATGCCTTAATATGATACCTATCAGCTGAAAAATGACTTCTTGGGGAGGGCATATTTATGAGAATTTTTTTTTTCTTAATTTTTAGGGTTGCATTATACAGTTTCAGGTTTGAAAGATATTGTAATTTCTACAGATATTCAAGATCAGAAACAGATCTTGCTCACTTCTCAGGATACAATTCTGTTTTACGTTGTGCTTGGAGAAATGTTATCATTTCACCTGACGTGAATTAAATCTTTCTTCTCATTGATAGGTGAGGTGACTTCCACCCCCTCCCCCTTCCCCCAGCAGTGCTGTGTTCTGTGGCAAAAGACCACTGCTGAAACAATTTTTCTTTACATCTTCAGGTGTTGATATTTTTAAGCTTAAGATAAATGTCACTAGCGTGACTAGTGTTTAAAATACTACTTTATAAATAACAAAGCAGAGAAGTCCACATGCCATTTTTTTCCTCAGGTATCTGAATCTATCACTTTTCTGGGTACTTGGTGTTGAACCCTGAGAGCACCATCTGAAGTCACTTGTTCGTGCAATGCTTAAGCTGCTAACATGTTGCTCTTGCCCGGCATATTGGGGGCTTGGGAGTTACTTTGTTTTGTTTGACTACTGCATGGTGGGAGGAGGAGTGATGATTGGTTTGTCTTTCTGGTGATTGGCTGCATTTCCTTTGAATTTTTTTGTTCACTGCTTTTTAGCCATCACTGACAATTTATAAACAGTGCATGTTTCACGATGATTTTAGCCTTGAGTGCCAAACAACTGTATGATTTTGTTCCTTTGTTAGACAGCTATCTGGCACTAAGCCCTGCTCACAATTGTAATGAATATGTTTCTCCAGCATACGTGTCTATTCTTTATTTCATTTATAATTTTTGCTATTACATTAGAAATCTATCTTTCTAGAAGTATGATTCAAAAGATACGTGGTAATAAAACCCAGCAACTTTGTAAAGCTGTCAGTGATTTGAGTTGAAGCCTGGTCCTTTAGTATTTTGGAGTGGGGGACAGAGGGAGAGGGGCCAGATGAGAAATGCTGCTCGTTTTCATTGGTTCAGTGGCACAGTTGCAAACTATGAAAAAGAATATGGTTTGTTGGCAGAAGGAAAAGGCCCATGTGTTTCTCCAGTTGGTAATCATTTTATGTAGGATAGCGTGCTTATTGTACATAATAAACAGTGGGCTTTCAACAGTATATTTAGAAAGGTAAACAGAGATTTTAAAAATACAGAGTATTTTCTATATTGATTTATTTCATTTTATCTAGATAGAAGAAAATGCAGAGCACAAATGCCTTTAGCTCAAAATACTGACTTTAGCTGTCTCTTTAGTGCTTGGTTGACATTCTGCAGTATGAAGGAGGCAAGCTTCCCTGCTGCTTGTACTCCTCCGGGTTTGTTTTGTGTGCCTTCCCCTCTTCCCCCAGCACAGATACAGCTTGGTCTTATGATAGAGGCGTAGTGCAAATGCCAGTAAACCAATGTGAAATAAAACAACACATTGAAAGGCAGTGATTCATTGGGAGAAAACCTTATCCAAGCCCCAGCAGCTTTTTTTTTCTCCCTCTCTTTTCTTTTTACTTGTGCTCTAAGCCATCATTATTCCGTTGATACTGAATTTCAGCACTACTGTTGAAATGAAAGGTATGTTTTTCAAGTTGCCACTGCCCTTGATGATACTCTAATGTTGCTTTCTTGTTTGTTAATGCAGCACAATTTTGTTATTGATCCGATTTATTTCTTAAACAAAATGCCAAAACATTGGAGATAGAAAAGAATATGGACTTTTAATTTGTACTGAAATTATCAACAGAATAATCTGTCCTCAGGTTTACTGTGTGGTTAAACTTGTGTTTTTGTTTCCTTGATTGCACCTATCAAGATCAATATGCTGTTCCACCTGAGTACTTCTGTAAGGCTTGTACTCAGCTACACTTGGGGATTTTTCGTGTCTTTACCTGGCATGTCTGTCTTCCTTGGTCTGTTGACTTTCTGACTGTCTTAAGAAAGGACATCTTTTGTGAATTTGTGCAGATGTATTGCTCTTTGTAGATGTATTTTCTGTTTCCTTAATCTTAACTATAAAGAAAATAAAATTTTAGGTTCTGTTGCTGCTCACAAAAGAGTAATTACTTGGTCATAGCACTTGACTGTTTGAATTTGGAGCATGTCCTTCTTCACATTTGCTCTTGTTTTGTTTTATTCTTTGTCTGTGAATTTGTTCCTGGCAAGTGCCGTAAGTGACATAACATGGTAGAGGAGGACCGACAAGTGTGGATCACTTGTGAGACATTTTTACATTCAAAATTGGTATCTTTTAAGTGATCTTTATGTGCAGATTCTGAAGAGGAATACTATTTAGTATAGTAAATATTCTCCTCATGGGAGATTACTGTGCACTGGTCTTGGAAGATCAAAACTGTCTCACCTTGCAGTGCTGCTGTGGTAATGCACTCTGATCATCTGTTAGAAGAGCTAGAAGTTGTAGCAAATTATTAAGCAAACAATAAAATGTTTTCAAGTGGATAAATAATCATTTATGGCCTTCTTATATTGAAAGAAGGAATATGTGCCAGATACTGAAACATCCTTCAGTTAGACTCTGAAAGAGTGAGTGTGAATGCAAAATGAGTACAGATATCTTTTTGTGATGTTAGGTCAGCTCCTTGGGCTCAGACACACTGAAGGGGAGCTGCTTGCTTTTCTACCACAAAACAAATTCATGTACACATTTTTAGTGTCCAGTACTTTGTTATTTAAAACATGCCCTTTTTCACCGAAGTTTCTGAGATGTGTGTGGATGCTTTTCAGAATGCTTGATCCCTTGTAGCATGTACCATGCTGCTCTAGGCAAGAATCTTTAGATGTCACAGTCATCTTGCCACACATGATGAATCACTTTGCCTAAAGATTTCCTGCCCACAAAGCCTCTGGGGTGGCTCTGTCCCCCTAAGGATGTTCTGTTCGACTAGCCATCTGAGCTTACTCTGCTGTGACCAGTTTAGAAAGTATTACATTCAAACTTTTCACATTTTGTTTCTGCTTGTAAGTAACAAAAGGGGTTATATTGTATAAATAACAGATATGGAGAGCACTGCTGACCATGATCAGAAATATGGGCACGGAAAGAACTAGTTGTTTTTTTAAAAGACAGTATCACTTTAAACTTACGTTTGAAGGGGATTTTTTAATTTAAATTTTTGCAAGAATTGTATCAGGTGGTTACAACTGTAATTGTCCAACATGGTTTTTCCCGGTGTGTGTCGTTCACCACCCCCACTCCCTTTTTTTTTTTATTTCTAATAAACCACCGTGTGTCATGAGGTACGTGCAGTCAACTTTCCTGATTGTGTCTCTCTTTGGAGACATACCTTTTCTGTTTTTAACTGTCTTTTTGGCAATATGTATTCCTATGTTCTTCCCTTCTGGTGTGATCCCTGGAATCCCTAACTCCCTTTGTAGCCTGTTCAAGATCTGCTGTAATGAGGAGGAGGTGGCCCTTTGTCTTCTCTTCCCTTGCTCTGAGAAAATACACTTTTTCTTCTTGACCACACTTTTGCAATGATTTCAAGAGGAGGTAGAAATACAACAGGGTTACTAGATAGCCATATTTAATCTTTTACGTGCATGTACAGAACCACCTTTTTCTACCTTATGCTGCCTTTCTCCTTTCTGTCTTGTTGACACCTTTCAGATACTTGCTTAAATAAGCAAAAAAATATTTTGTGTTTTGGAAGACAGCACTCACTGATTTTTTTCCCATGTTTTCCCTGAGGATAGTGCTCTTTTTTATTTTTTAAAAGTAACTATCCATCATGTGGATAATATTGTCATTGTAACAAGCAGCCCTTATATATAAAATAGCGCTAAGGAGTGTAGCCATTCAGCCATAGCTTAAAAATCCCTCTTTTTATTGAGAATGTAAAAGATATCAACTCTGTAAGAACCTCATCAGCAACCGTTGTAAAAACAAACTCCCAAATGTGCCTCCTACCTTTTAAAAAATACATAAGCTCCAACCCTCAGCCTCAATGTGATTCCAATACTTCTTTGCAAGGTGATTTCTACTGAAAGAAGATAAATTTATTTTCCTGATTTTTTTTTCCCCTAATTTAATTTTTTCTCATTTAAAAATTTGAGTTTTTTAACTTTTTTTTTTAAACACATTTGTAACTTTGACAGTTACTGCAGGTTCTTAAATATATGCAGTCAGTGTCACATTGAAAAATTTGTATTGGAATGAAAATTTTATTTAATACCTGAAAATATAGCATCATTAGTTACAAAAATGCTTATTTTGAAGTCAAAGCCAGTTATGCCTGCTCAAGGTTTAATATACCTTTTTTATAATGAATCCAGCTGTGAAGCCTGAATGGAAAGCAGTCAGCTTGATGGTAACAGCTGATCAAAAGAATCCAGCAAAATGAGTAGTTTTTTGTTGACACTGGATAAATGAGTGCATCAGTATAGATGATTAGATAAAAAGGGCCAGTCAAGCAATAGCTTGTATCTAAACTTTAAAGCTTTCTGTTTAGCTGGGTTTGTACGTTTCTGTAGTAGTTAAAGAAAGTTCTTGATGGTATTACAGATTTCTTTTGGATTTGAATACTTTAAAAATTGCCTTTACTAAGGGAAATCTATACCTAATTTTAGCTATGTTTTCAGTTCACAGCTTTATATGTTGAATAAATTTGTTAGGTTTTTTTAATATTAAGCAAATGTTTGTCTTTTGCTCGTTAGAGTAACATTTACATCGACGATCTCATGTCACCATTTATACTCAAGAAATCACAAAACCCTTTCAGTCTTAGCTGTAAAGTGTTCTAAGTTTTGACATTTTTACCTTTGTTTATGGTAAATATTAAGTTTGCTCTATTTATGATACTGTGAGTACTTCTCACAGAAGCCCATTTCAGGTTAACCTTGTAAGCAGTTACCACATTGTGCTGATAGGGCAAATTGGTTTGGTTTATTATAACTCTTCTCTTCATTGATTTCTAGCTCCTTCTTTCCAAACAGTGGCACTTGTCTAATTTTCAGTGAATTAACAAATCCAAGTTATGCAGTAGTAAAATTTATCTTTTAGGAATTCGAGTATATACCTGTCAATTATATGTAATGTTTTATTGGTAACTTTGCTTCTACATATTTTTGGAGCAAGGATCATATAGGAAATGTCTCAGGAGTTACGTATGTATTTGTTTTGTGTTAAAATTTGTTACTGTTGTCATGGTTCCTTTACTGAGTTAAACTGATTGAAATCTGTTACTCTCACATTGATGTCCTTACAGACTATATAATTGGTGTAACAACTGTATCCCTGCTACTTGTGCCATGCGTTTTAAAAACATTGTTTTCCGAAGTTCACTGAAATTTCTCTGTCGTGCTTTGTGCTGTCTTTATAGAAATTCCTTGCTCGCAAGCAGTACCTACTTCTGCCATCTTGGAATATCCTGTCTTTAGAAGCTGCTCTGAAAAATCTGTCCTTTTGGTTTCTTGTGTTGAGCTGAGCCCTCACTTTCTATGTCTTAGCTTATTTTAGGTACGATGATGTCAGAAACAGCAACAACAAAAAAAAAGCCTTTCCCACCGTGGTCAGCTTTGTCTGAGGATCAGAAGAGGTTTATGTTTGGGGCATGTATCCTACCGCAGATGTGTGCTCTTGGCTTCACTCATGTAGTATTTTAAGACAGGGAATGCAGTGAGGGCTCAGACTGGCCTGGGCACTTGTGTGAACTGCCCTCTTGTTCTCTCCTGTTTAATGTTTCCAGTCAAGGGTGAGCTTTAGTAAGGCTTTTTAATTTTGGAGGTTCTTTGTCAAACTCCTCCCAGCCTTTTCTGTTGTGAATGTTGCCAGCTGTTAGTTTTTTTGCCTCTTAAAAGACATCGGCTCTGTCGCATAGCCATCAGCCTGTCCTGTGTTGCATGTGAAGTGTGACTAATACTAGTACTTAATTCATAATATGACATTTTAAATTTATTTTCAAGAGCTTTCAAAATAAAAGAAGCTGAATTTTATCTAAAAACGTTATCTTATTAAAGAAGATATTCTGGCTTCTAACACTGTATGATCCCCAGATACTAGAGTAATTAGCATTCTGTAAGTGCCCTGAATAGAACTGGTTGTCAGGCCCTTAATTTAATGATTTATTGATTAATGGTTTTTGTATTCTAGTGAGAAAGAATACTTCCTCATCTGCTGCTGGTGAACATAATTCTGCAAAAGGATGTGAATGTTCCTTTGATATTACTCACCTTTTTTCTTTAACCCTTCTGTGCTCCTCTAACAGCGCCAAGTCTGCCACCTTTTTATCATGTGGAGTTTTTGGATTGCAGGACTTGGATTTGGCTCTGTGAAAAGGTGAATCATACCAGGAATCTGAATTGAAAGCAAAATGCAAATGCTTTTGTGCATTTTCCTGAGATCTGTGAGATAGGGAAGGGAGGGAGCAAAGAAGAGAAAATAAAAGGGCTTGCAGCAGTACAAATCACCAAACGATATGGTTTCTAACAAAAAAAAGAAAATGTTTTGTGCTTTTGCCATTATTTTCTCCCCCCCCTTCCTGTATTAATGAATTAAAGTATATTGTAATGCCTTTGCATAGCCTCCAGATGGGAAAGGAGGAATTATCATTGACCTAAAGCAACATGTAGCCCTATGGAGTGCAATCTAACAATACACTTTTGTCACACGTACTACACTTATTTCTCCAAGTAGTTCGCAGTGATTTATGCCTGAAAGCAAATCAGAGGTGGCTTATTGGTCTATTAGATAGCAGACTTGTCTGATTTAACTGGATAATTCAGAGGTGTCTGCTCTTTATATGATCAAATTAAGAAAAACAAAAGCTTTTTTGCTGTGATACCAAATGGTGGAGTCCTACCTTCCTGGGTACTTCAGAGCATTCTAAGTGTGAAAAGTGCATGTAAATAGTTTGTTTAGTGTTTTACATTTTGGTTGCAATTTGACTTTTAGCCCCGAGGCATGATTTCCAGAGAAGACGCACTCCTTGCTACATTTATTTCATGAGTATCTTTTTAACAGTGCTAATACTTAACAGCGTGGTATGATACATCCTGACCAAAATGCCTCCGTATTCTTATGTCTGTAGTGTTTATTATATTCCTCAGTCATCAATAACAAAACCATAAATTAACATTTGTAACTGGCCTTTTCTGCAAACTGTGGTTAAAAGCAGTTAGTGCTCTCATTCATGTCTCGCTGGGGCATGGTCACATCACAGTGTGTAATTTTTTTTTTGTCTTCTTGTTTTAAAATTCATCTGTTAAAATTAATCTTCCCCCCCCCTTTTCTTTTCTTTTTTTTTCTTTTCTTTTTTTTATTTTGCTTTAAAGTAATTTTAAATTCACTGAGAGTACTGACAAGCATATAAATTTAATTTTTTCTTTATTTGTGTTTTTTTTTGCTATCAGGGGTTGTTTGTTTCAGAATTCTGTCTAACAGATTACCAAGTACAGAAGCACATTCCTCCATTGATTTTTCATCCCGCTTTCTCCTTTATCTCGGCTTGTTTGCTATTGTTCAAAGGCTGCTTTGTGAAAGGTGCAAGGGTTGTGCAGTTTATTTTGGCAAAATGAATAATGATGCCATTGATCTGGGTCTGAGATGACTGTCCTTCCTTGGGCAGAAGTTCGTAGCTTCAGGTTGTTTCGCTCTTGCAGGCTCTGCTCAGATTGCAGCATGAAGCCGGTGGTTCAGCTTTAGCCGGCGCTCTATTAATATGCACAACATGACCGGTTTCGGGGGAAGGTTATTAGAATGCTGGTTTGTATCCTCCAGTGAATGAAATGATGTGTGATTATGAAGTCATCAGGCATGGACCAGTAAGGCTCGAGAGAGCCTCCCCCCCAGGTCCTGGGGGTGCCATTGATTGGTGACCATGTGTTTGTGCCCGATAGACTGTGAAATGGTGTGTTGCTACACGGCTGTGTTGCACCTGCGCCCCACCGAGGTGATTGATTGGTTTGGTCATGTGGAATGTTCCCATCTGGTCTGCAGTAATGTGGGTTTTTTTTGTTGCCGTTTTTTTTTTCCTTCCTTCCTCTTCTCTCCCATTTCCCCTTCATCCGCAAACAGTGAGTGCTGACTGGGTAGTTAGAGCAGGCAGTTGCAAATGCCAGTGCGAGTCTTTTCCTTGAGAACAAAGTGGGGCTGCTGCAAGTGCAGCAAATGCTGTTTTCCTATCTGCTGAAAGATCAGGGAATCTGCACTTATAATCAGCTTTGGAACATATACGGTGTTTTTTAAAATCTGGGGGAAGGATGTGACATGACAACCAAACCCCCAAACCTGCCTGTTACTGTGCAGATTTCTTCCTGGTTTTCCAAAAGCACTCTGCTATTATAATTAGATTACCCAAGTAGCAGTGCATGTGGAAGATCTTATTTAACCTCAGAAAAGTAGTAGTTTATTTATTGAAAACTACTGATGTTGCACTTTAAATGCCAAGAAATTATTTTAGTTCCTTTAAAAAAATTCTATAGTTACATTGGGCGGTCTTGTTTGATATTTCTTAATCTCACTCCTTTTTCATAATTGATCTATTCATTCCACTTAATGACTAATTACATATCAGAGCACATCATCAGCAGCATTCATCATTGTAGAATGTAATAATCAATGACATTTCAACAAAGGAAAAAATAAATATGCAAATAAGGACTCATTAACATTTGCATGAGCTGTTTGAATAATCACGTTGCTGACAAGGCTGTAATTAACAGAAATTGATGCTGAGTTCAGTATTTGATAGTGTGTTTTCTCAGCGTTTTATTGTTGTCACTGCGGGGGCTGGAATGAAGTTCTGCTCTACTTGTACCTTGACTTAGGCTTGATGTGATGGGTTGTGCCAGGTAGCAGAGGCTTCTGGGAGTCTTTAATTCATCTGTGACCTACACTTAATGCATAGAAAGATATTTTACTTAAATTACCATATCGTTAATGGAAGACTGTTAAATTCTTGGTAATTAAACAACTGAAGGCACACCTTCTCTCCAAAGCCAGGAAAACTAAAAATGATTCAGTTCTTTTAAATGAGAATCTTTTACATGAGTCAGGCACTTTGAAACCATAGGATTTCTTACTTGCATTGAAAATGAGGTATTGATGTAGGGTTTGGGTTTTTTTGTTTGTTTGTTTCTTGTTAAACTGGCAGTATATCAATGTCAGAAGACTTGAGCTCTATTGTTAGGAAAATATGTAATTATGATATGTACAATCTCTGTCTTCCCCCCTCCCTTTTTATTATTGCAATTTTACTCTTCCCTCCCTTTTTTCCTTTTTTTCCCCTCTTTCTTTTTTTTCTCTCTCTCTCTTCTGAAGCTTCCCCTTTTTGTCATGGATATCAACTGAAATGCACAAAACACAATAAAGCTGTTTATGTCAGGTTTTTTGGATGACTGTAAGTGCTGATTATAACAAGTTTAAGGAATTTCCTTTGTTGAGTGTGTACCCATGCCATATGGCTCAACATGGAACATTAACTTGACAGGGATAATGGATTGTGGTATATGGAGACAATTTTGCCTGCAGCTTCACTATAACTCATTCTGGTTGGGGATCACAAGTTTATATTATAGGATGCAGCAAACATCCAGATGGATTTACTTTACATAAAAGAGTTGCATTTCTTTTTATTTCCTGCCTGTAATTGGAAAAAAAAAAAAACTTTTAAAAAGAGAATTAAAAAGTAGTAAGCAAAGAACAGATCTTATTCAGGGAAGAAAAATCTCAGTGAAATTGTGTATGTATGTGGCTGAACTGTTTTGGATACACTGAAGCACAGGTGAGTGGTGTAACTCATACACACAGACACATACAAGATTCTCAAATGTCTCAAGTGGTTTTGCTTTTCAAAAAGTATTCCAGTATAGCTCGAGCTCTAGAAATATGTAGAGCTCTAAGATAGCATCAATAAAGCAAGCTGAAACAATTGTCTGATTTTTATTTAATTATAATGAATTTTTAAAAATCCTAAGTGAAATGACCACTTAATTAGCGTTCTGATGCTTTTGGTAATCCTCTGATGATACCCCATTTCCTTGGGGGAGGGGGGGAATCCTTAGAAGCTTTTTGTAACACAAGGAAGTAAAATACACCTGAAATATTTTAAATTACTTTGTCAGCTTCCTGGTGTAATGGGAAGCATCCAAATATCTTAGAGTGTAGCAAAAATCAGCATGAATCTAATGCATGCTACTGAATAATCTGTGTGCTCCCAGTAAGTCCTAATTTTACAAATACTTCTACATCTAAGAGACTTTAAGCATGCATAATCCCGTTAAGCATGTATGTAGCTGTTTGAAGGATCAGGACCATAAATCCATATTTAGGATTTCAAGTAGACCTACATGAGATGGCTTCAGCATTCCTATGCGTTTCTGATTGAGTTCTACTCCAAATATAATGGGTGCTTTGCTATCTGAAAAGCAGACATCTTTAGATACCAGTTTTGGAGATTCTTTTAAAACAATGGGGTTTTGACCCAGTAAATCTTGACTTTCCTTATCTAAAACAGCTACCATAATTGTTTTAATTTTTTTCTTTTTCTTTCTTTGAACCACTATCACATGGATATGAATTTTTTTTGTTTGGTTGGGTTTTGGTGTTTGGGTTTTTTTTTGTTTGGGTTTTTTGGTGTGTTTGGTTTGGTGGTGTGTTTTGGGGTTTTTCTGGTTGGTTTTTGGGTGGAGGGTTTTTGTGGGTTTTTTTGTTGGTTGGATTTGTTTGGTGGGTTTTTTGTTTGCTTTTTTGTTTTGTTTTTGTTTGTGCTCTTGAGCTAAGTACCTGAGCAGATGGAGAAGACATGGTTCATGGTTTGGGAAGAGAGATACTGATTGTGGTTGTAATATTACTGTTTGTCCAGTTGCCTTCCCTCATTGCTGTCTTCATAGTTTGATGTCCCAATTTAGGATCTAATAATTATCCAAAGTTTCAGAAAGCAAACAGCTAGAAAGAATCTGCTTTTAAGAAGGGAGCAATAAAAGGGGCACTAACTATGAAGAGTCTCTGTTAGCTTAAGGTTTTCATGCTGCAAATTGTACTTTTAAAAAAAATTTATTTGGGCTAATTCATCTTACCTCTGCATACCAGGCTGTATGCGAGATAATCACAGACAGGTGGGAATTTACTCTGGACTTAAGGACATTGTTGCTTGTGTTCTCACTATGAAGTCTCTTACTACTGGCTCTGCAGCTGCAAAAAGTCTCAGGACAACACATGGTATATTTTTAACATTTTTAATAAAAATTGCTTTGTATTTGAAGTAGAGAAAGAAGAACTTTATATCTGGTCTGCCAGTCTGCTGGTGAATCTCTTTAATTCATTATCCACTGTTTGGGAAACACTAGGATAATAAGAATTTAAATCTGTAGATAAGAAAATTCTTTCCAGGAATTGTAAGGGAAGTTGACTGTATTTCTACCAGCTTCTGGACTTCTTGTCTCCTTTTTGGCTTCAGAAGGAAAATAAGGGTCAAAACCTCAGCAAACACTTAATAAAATTGAAAATTTGAAGACAGCATTTGTACCTTGTAGCAGTGTTTAATGACTTGCCCAGAAACCTCTGCAAGACTATATTTGCAAATTAACTTGAATGTTCTCGCTAGGTTGTGGTGAGGACTACCTGCAACATAGATTACACTCCAGTTAATAGTGTTCTGTGAACGTATGAGTGCTGTGTTGGCAATTAGAAAGCTTCTTTTTGTGTATATCTGTATAGCGGTTTGGTTAGCTCCTGGAAAAACTTACAAAGGGGATTTAATTTTTTTCTGATCTTGTAATCTGTGGTGGCCTGTGGGGAGCGCACTGCTGCTCCAGTCTGGTTAATGGCTTAGTGTAAGGATGTTAGAAAGGTCCAGCTGTTGTCAGTAGAAAGGCCATCAGTAGAAATTTATTAAGAGTAATGCTTGAAAGCAAATTCCACTGGCCTCTGACAGTAAGCTGCTGTAACACTTCTTTGATCCTGATGGGTCTGCTGAATCTCAAGTTGAAGTCAGTGAGTTGGGTATAAAGAGCAATGAATTACCTTTTTTTTTTTTTTTTTTTAGTTTAAATTTTCTAATGATTTATTAATAAATATTGCTGCAGTCTTTGGATTAATGTTGTTCTTTGAGCTGTATTTTGAAAGAACTTTATTGGAAGGGGAGTCTTGTTCCATTTTGGTATAAGGAAATGCCTTTAGGTTATATCTCACATCTGATTATTTTTGTAATGATGTAGGTGTTTCTTACAATGCCATAGATACGTTTGATTTCACTGTGCGTGGGCAGCTTAATTCTTCAGCATGATTAGAGTACATTAAAACAGGAGGGGGAGCTCTCAGCACAGCAGCAGTTGGGCGGAGTGGGGAGAAGCACAATCTTTGGTCACAGCAGAGATGGGAGGGGTTGCGATAACTAAGTAAGAGTAGCACCCTAGGAGAGCTGAAAATGTGCAACCAACTGCCCTCCATTACAGACTCTTCTTGGAAAGTTATTTTCAGAATATTTAATTAGCTAAATGTGGATGTTTATCTCCTTTCTTGTGTGCTGTGAGCTGGGGCTGTTTCTTTATTTGGAGAGGGTGTATTATTATTGTAGGATTTCAGTCTTTATAATTTAAAATTTCTGGGTTAAAATAGTACTTCCTTTAATCTGCAAATCGGTTATTACTGATGTGACAGGTTTTCAGTGCTTTCAGAAATTGTGACTATTTCTTAAACTACAGCAAGAGTAGACTGAGAGGATTCATCCTTTATCAGATTTCTCTGAAATCAGTGTGCAGTCCAGAAATATTATCTGATATATTATATCATATACTTTTTTATATATTATATCATATACTTTTAAGTACATATGTGATTCAGTGCTGTACTGAATTTGTGCCTAAAAATGCTTCTAAGAAATTCAGCGTGTCGTTGGGGTCCTCTTTTTTAATGTGGTTTTTAGAATCAGACCAATTGATTTAAGTCAAGGTGTGTGTAACAGCAGGGTGCAGACTAGTGTGAAAAGGGGAGTGACTACACACTTAAAGTCAGTTTCAAAGAGATGAATCCTTAGCTAATTTTCCCCTGAAGCAGGAGACTGTCTCTTATGATGTGTTAAGTTTGCTGAAGTGCCTCTTTTGGGGAGAGAAACAGCGCTGAAAGCAGTGCTGCTTCTTGTCACTGGATTGCCATGTGACTTTCTCCATTTAATAGTTCTTAAATGGTCCCCATAACATTTTTGTCCAACTGACTTGAAGGAAGTGCATTGGAATTGTAAGAGGGAGCAAAGTTTAAAATTCTTTGGCCAAAATTTTCCTCTTAACTGTGGGTGCAAATGCTGCGGTTACTGAAGTCTTGCTTCTGGTTATGTACTCTGCTTGATAATTTGTATGACTTCAGATTAGTATCATTACTTGCAGAAATTAATAACTTCATTCCAAGCAGAGCTTGAAATGTTTGAGTTTGGCAAGAAAGAGCTTCTCTGTAAAACAATGAAATTGCGTTGGGAAAATACAGTGCCTCTGTTCAGCTGAGGCAGGCTGAGGTACGCTGTGAGCTGCAGCTGCATTTATCGTCAAACGCTGATGTGGTGCCGATGAATGTTTTGTTTTTAGTGTCATGGAAACTGTGAGCCAAAGAATGGATATTCTATTCATCTGGGAAAATAGCAGTCCACTGCATAAAACATCAGTTGCTTCCAAAGCGGTTCCTAAAATAGATTTTGTGAATATAACATTGAAAGTAAGAGTGCAACAATTTTAATCACATCAGTACTACTTTGTTTTTCTATTAGAATATAAATGTGAATTACATTAACATAGACATAGTGAGAGTTTCAAGATGACAGCTATAGCATGGAACTCCTACAATAATTCCATGTTCTACTTGACTGTACAATTTTTTATTTGAAAGTGGAGAAGTTTGGACATTTCAGTAGCAGTCTTAGTACTTTTTATTACCTATCTTCGAATGGTTTGCTCAGCATAATTTTGGCTATCATTCAGTCATTTTTACTGTTTCATACAACGTAGTAGAAGTTGTAAAACTGCAGAAACCAGCTAACCAAGAATGTTCTCAGGCAGAGAAGAAAAGATGATAGGCATAAATAGTGTGGATTTTTTTAAGTGCATGAACATTTTTGCAGAGCCAGTGCATGAAGAATATTTAACAAAGGGAGTTAATTCAGTTGAATTGGAAAGCCTGAATTTGTTTCACTTAAATTTTGAAGTTGGAGGGGAAAATAAGTATAAGATAGGAGTGTAAGTTGTAAAGAGAAACCAATACAGAAATAGATACCTTAGGTCATTGCCCTGCTGTGGGAAAAGAAACAGGAAGCTGAGAAAAGAAATTGGAGGAGCAGAAGACATTTGACCTGCGTGATAGGAAGTTAGAGGGAAGATTGCCAATTGCAGGATTTCAGAATCCAGGATTCTGGAATATATGTGAAAGTAATTAAATGAAGGGCTGCATTGTTGTGAGGCTGCCTTCAATGTCCAATGAGAACTTGTTCACTGTATTCCTCTGTAACCCTGGTTTTGCTTGGTTGGTTCTGTTTATGATATCTGGGGGGTGATTTTCTGTGTTTATTTGGTTGTTTCTTGTTATTAATTGAGGGATCAAAAATTGAATATGTATTTCAGAAATGATTCGTCTGTCCCGGCTGCAGGTCTTAGCAATGTAATGGTTACAGTTTATGAGGTTCTTCTTTGCCCTGTCCTCTAAATGGATGACGTTACTATCAATGGTGGTCCTGTCTTCACATGTACTAATGGTATCTTCTAAATTGGAATGTTTTGCAAACTTTTTTTAGCATGCACTTTATTGTCTCCTCCAGGTTACTGATAAAGACGATAAGTAGGACAGGTTCCATACATGGTGTATAGTTGATACTGGCAAAACTATAGGTGCATGGAGATTGATTAAAAAAATAGATTTAGGTTGAGAAGCCACTCCATTGAGAAGTAAAATAGGTGCTTGAGATGCTGAGAGTTAGATGAGTACTCGAGAGAGAGCAGGATCAAGAAAAGTCTTTCCTATAAGTGTTTATGACTGTTTAATATCATGGAGTGATGTGTAGTTGAGAGCTTACAGCAGAGATAAAGACTAGATATGGAATAGGGAAGTGTCTTTGAAATTAATCCTAGTTTGTGTATAAAAGCCTTCTGTAATGATATGCAATCTCCTTAGTTCCCATTCTGTAGTGCAGGGAATTGAAGTACAAGCAGGTAAAATAGATAAAAAGTTACAAAGCCCGCATGGTTTTTACTTTCACTCTTTAATACCATTTAAGCTTAGAAGGAAGATTTTCACTTTGTAACACTTTCAGGTACTGTAACCACATTCCTAACCTCAAGGTAGGCATTTCAGCTTTCCTGTTTTGTGCCTGAGGAGAATACCTGTGGGATTCACAAAGGCTGGTGTGCCTGTTGCACAGCTGCTGATGCTGGCCAGTAAGGTTTAGGTAAGATTAGGATAATGATGGATCATGGAAAGTTTTCATAGCTCCCCCCTCTTGTTAAAGATGAGGAGGCTGTAGGGCCTTGACTCAGTCCTGCAGGCATCTTTTGCACTTGACTGAATAAAAAAAGGCAGCTTGTTTCCTTAGAATACAGTTCAGAGCACTCCATATCAGTGACCTGTTTTCAGTTGTTTCAATCTGCCACAAAGCTCTGAATTTCCAGTAAGATGTTCAGATTGTCAAATTGATGATTTGTAAGAAAGAAAAGATGACAAAATCTAGGGGCAACGTTTGAGTCATGTTGATGATTCTTTGTTGACAGTTGCATTGCAAAACCTTGTGTGGTGCCTGGCTTGTACTCCCTTAATACATTCTTATTCTTGTAGGAGTTAACATTTTTCTTCACCACCTTCCTACTCCCCCCTCCCCCAATATATTATTGTATCGAGGCATGTACATTACAAAAACCAGCTACATTGATATTGTACTCCGCCATTGTTACAGTGTAAAAAAGATTTCCCACAAATTCAGCTTATCATTAACCTACCTTTTATTAATAGAATTCCATTTTTGCAATTTCATTATTTATAACTTGCTATCAGAGGAAAAACTATTTGGGTAATCCTATTTGTTATTTTAAGCATTGAACAAAATGAACTTGTTTCCAGACACCTTGTACTTCCTGAGTGTTCTAAGACCAAAGTAAAACCAGTGTTAACATTCAAGAGAACTCCTCTGTTGGTGTACATTAAATGTTTCTTCAAAGAGCTTTTTTTGAGTCAGACTATCTCGACCTGCTGATAGAAGAATGCAGAATGTTAGCAGTTACTTTTTTGCCTGCCTTCCTGTTGAAAAAAAAAATATTTCATCATTCTTATTCATATTACAATTTCTATAAAATAAATACCCACATTGACGTAAGTTTTCCTTTTGTTCTTAACATGCTTGGGAAAGGTGTTTTTTGTCATCTGCTTTATGTCATTTAAAGCAGCATGGTGATATCTCTGGAAATCCCAGCTTAGCCAAGCAGAGGAGGGTGTTTATTGATATATGAAGTTCTATTCTTTAGTTCACTGAACAGCACACTATGTTCCTTGGGGGAACTTAAATCTAAGATTTAAGTTTACCTTCACTATGTGTCTGGACCTGGCATATTCTTGTTAGCATTTCTTCAGTCACGTTCCCGTGACTGTTAAGATCTCTTAGAAAGACTGTTTTTTAGTTTGCCCCCTTTCTCTCTGAAGAATGCTACTTGTCTCGCCTCCCAAAATAAACAGCAAACGTGTTTTCTTTTGCAACTTGTTCTTAGTTTTTTTGGATATGACTTAAAACAGTATTCATCCTGAGAGTGCTTTGGCAGTACAGTATCAGTGTTTTTGTAAATGTGTGGAGACACATTATGTCTACAGATGAGGGGATGGTTTAGAGAGTGTGTTCGGGTTTTTTTGTTTGTTTGTGGTGGTTCCCCCCCACCAAGTGGATGAAGTTTGTTCTCTCCAATGTCAGGTTGTCTTTTTGCAATGCAGTGATGTTCTCTTGTACAGTTACCTTGAGTATTTCAGGGCTTGGTAGGATTGCTTTAAATTTCTACACAGTCTAAAGTCCCTTACTGTAAACACTGGCTTTGTACTGAAATAAGACCACCTATTTTAAGCTCTTAGCTCTTGGAGTGCTTTGTGTTAATTTAAACTAACTATTCTTTACGGGGTTTTTGCTTCTCCTCTTTTGGCTCAATGTGCTTGCATATACTGCATGTGAATAGCTAGGAATTTTCATCCCTCAAACAGGAGATGGCTGATTTCAGGCACTGCCTTGTGAGGCTTTCCTCTCCGATTCTAACAGATAGCTTGGTTACTCTGGAGTGCCTGCTTCTCTTGAAGCAGTAATACTGGGAAAAACACTTGTTGCCTTGTTTTCTTCTGAAATTTGTTTTAGCTTCTAATGTTCATGGTTTGTTTTTCTTTGAATTAATTTTTAATTATTTTTTTTTGGGTGGTGCTGGCCTTTTTGTGTGTGTGTGTGTTTGTAGGTTGTTTTGCAGTCTAGGAGCTGCTGATAGTCTGGAGACTACAGTTTGGGAATACTCCATTTGCAGACTTCTGTCTCTGCATTTGGGATGGCTGTGTGGCCTGTGAAGGGTGAAGCTGAAGTTATGCAAATCATCTAAATGAGAGCTGTCAAAACTTTTTGACAGCAGAGTGCTATTGTATGTGTTTGCCAGTTGCCTTATGGAAAGTGGTTATAAATACTTGCCCTGTTTGAACCGCTGTTTGTATAGAGAATGGGTGGGGGGAGAATCCTTTGTGGTTGACAAAGCTGGCTTTTCAAGTTTAATGAGAATTAATAGACTTTAGATGGTGAGAACAGCTGTGGGATACCTACATAAGAAACTGATCTTTACATTTTTAATATTTATATGTATAAGAATTTAGTATTTAGTAATATCAGCAAAATAATATTTTAATCAGAAACAGGTGTAGCATTTTGTTGTAAAGTGTGGATTCTCTTTTCATTTCCAATTATAAAATCCTCTTGACTTTACATTTAAGAATGTGCTTGATGTTAAAGTCGCTGATAGACACTGAGTAATGATTGTCCTTAGATCTGGGACAAATTCCACACCAGGAGAGCAAAGGATGTTTTTTCAAGTTAGTTTTAAGTAGCAGCTTTGTTAGTAGCTTGAAAATTGCAACTAAATCCCTTGGGGATGAGATAAGGAAGATACCAAAAGGAGACATATTTTAACAGACCAAGCAAAGACTTTGAATACTCTAGAAATACATGGGATGAATAGATGAGGTGAATAAATGCATGTGATAAAATGCCTTCCTGCCACCAGTATGGAATGTATGTGTTTTCATATGCATACTCAATTTGGTTATTGTGTTACAGTTATTCTATCCCTATTCCCTCATTTTTTAGTGTGGTTTTAGTGTAGTGATTTTTAGTGTATTTCTACCGCTGGATGTTCTGTCTATGCATAGCATATATTAATGGGTTAATAAAGTGGTAACATTATTTATGGTAAGGCTAGCCTAGGGTAGACATAGTGGAAAAATGAAACTAAATATACTAAATAGCTATTCAAGAATTACTTGGTTTGCAGATGCTGGCCCACATATGCTTTGGGAGGAGAAGAAAGCTCTTTCTTCATTTAAGATGTTTGTACTCACTCTTTTCCCCTTGCCTTAAGTTATTCATGCACAGCTTCTGCTAGAAGCTTCAGTCCCTTTTAGCCTTGCAAACATTTAGCACAGTATAAGCCTGGTTAAATTAGAGACAGGAATAGTTCTGAGGAAGAAACCTTTGTGGATCAGCTACTGATGGAACAGTTTGACATGAGCATATAAGTTACAGGTTCATAGGGTCAGTCCAAATATAATGTGGAATTTAGTCCAACCTTTACCTCCTTTGTACTTGAGGTATATAAGAATACTAATAAATTGTTTTCATAGCATAGGATCTGTGCAGTAGTCTACAAACTGACAGAATATTCCATGTTTTCTTAGAAGTACTTACAAATCAATGGGGTAAAAGTGTCAAAGGCATGTCTTTCTAAAACAGATTCTTTTAAAAATGTTGTGTTAAAGAAGTTGGGAGAAATCCCTTGACTGCTGTGTTTAATGTTTTAATAGATGTAGTCTGAGATTGTTGCCAGGTCAGTTCATCAGTAGCATTTTTAGTGGAAGACATACACAAATACCCACACAACTCAAAGTATAAAACAAACTTGCAATTTTACTAGCTTTTTGTAAAGCACAGTGAAAAAAGGGGGGCTCCTCCCTGGCTCCTTCCAATGATCCTGTCCAAATGTCAACAAAAGCAGTAATTTGGTATTTGCTGTCTAAAGCATTGTTCTTACAATTGCAGCAGTTATAGTGGGAAGCTGATTCCAGGTGATTCTGGTTTTAAAATTTCCATATTTTGGATCATTTAGAGATGAAAAACAGTTCTTGCTCAAGAAAAAAGGCAAGTAATAGGACTAAATAGCAGAAGTATAATGCTATCTTACAAATGAGAATTTATGGCATGGAGAATCCTAGGAGACTGGAGACTGACCTGAAACTGGACAGCTAAGTCCCATAAATCTCATTCAAGATCATGAGCTTTTACATCTTCCAGGTTGTTTGAGTTCTGTAGGATTGTGGTCTTTCAAAATTTTGACTGAAGAAATTAGTAGGGGGCAAACTTGTAGTATAAGAACCAAGCTTTACTTAGCCTTTTCTTCCATCTGGGAAAATGGGATTTTGGAGATGTCCAGGGGAGAGGAGGGTAGAAATAATCTTTCTTTCCTAACCACCCCCCCACAGTCATATTCTGTACTTATCGTTTCTTTATCCAGTCTTCAAGAACACATGGGCAATCATTCTTAAGATTACCTATATAGACTAATAGACTATTGCTGATTATCTCTTGGCACAGCATTCCTGGTTAAATGGGGTTATTTTTTTTTTCTTTTCTTCTGTTACTTTATTGCAATGTGTTTGAGGAACATGATTTTATGTGTGAATTATTTACTAACCTTAACTTTCAAAAATTGCATTGGGAGTTTGCAGACACTTCCTTACTTCCTTTTTTTTAGGTAAGGGAGTGTGAATGTATTTGCAGGACTTCAGGGGTCATTGATTGGGAAGCTACTTGCAGTCAGAAGACGACTGAGCTAAGATGGAGCATGTGGTGAGATAAAGGCTAGGTTAGAAAAGTGATTACAACTAGGGACCTGCTAATCACTGACCTCTGTAGGGATCCTGTAGTTTATCACTAGTCTTGCTTGTTGCTGCTTCATTGTTCATAGCTGAGTGAGTAATTTGGCTTGAGATGAACGGGAGGAGGGTGCTGCAAGTCCAGCAGCTGCACTTGTTGGCACTGGCTTCTTAAACATCCTTAATGTAGCCAGCAGCGTGCTTGGCACACGTTAGCCAATAATGCTTAAATTGTGAAGAGACAAGGAGGTCCTGGATTTTAAGCACTTTCTTCAAACTGTGTTGCTTCAGATGAATTTCATTTCCTTAAGTTTTGGTCAAAAATATTATAAGGAAAAATATATGTGGTATTTTTATATGTCTTCCCAATATACATTCACATGTGTATTATTTACTGTTAAAATATTAGAGATAAGATTGTGGGTATAAGACGGATTAAAACTGTGAAAGGCTCTATTAATAAGTCACCATATATGGCAGTAGAAGGGTAAGAATGTTTTCTCTGGTGCCATGGGAAATGTCTAGATACATAGGAAAGTTGGTTTTTTTTTAAGGCTCCTTGTGTTCAGTCAGTCTTGTCTCTAAGAAAGCAGCACACCAGACTGCAGGAGCAGGGCTGATTTCTGTGTTTTAGTCTAGTGTAAATTTTTTCCCCCCACCACGTGGAGTCATTGTTGAATAAAAATTTTCAACACTGGGAAATTTTTTTAAAATAAATAAATAAATAACAAGAATGGATCTGTACTAGAAGCAGCAAGTATGTTATTCTATAAACTTTGCATACTTCCTTTCTGGTTTGTGATTAAGTTAGAAAGTGGCTTCTAAGCTGTAGAAAACTGTTTACTTTGAATGTTTTTCCAGTGTCATCTGTATGCACCAGTCAGTATAGCTTTTGCAGTCTGTTCCTCATTATATTGAAAACTTACTTGAATGCATTCATTCTCTGGGTAACAAAGACACATACTTTGTTGCTGGGTATTTTGTTACTGGATGTGGAGGGGGAGAAAGCAATACAAAAATTTATTTCTGGCAAAATTTAACTTAAAAAATCCTCTAAGTCAACACTGGTTTGTTATAAACTGAGTTTCGGGTAAGCTTTCTATTGTAACTGGTTAACAGTGTTACCAGGGATGAAATTATGATTAGAAACTCTAAAGCATGTTTCAAGATTCACTGAAGGATGATTCTGTACAAGTAGGGCAGACGTACTTCATGTCTGACAAAGAGAGCAGCTGCCAGCTGTGGTCACTGTGGTATTCATACTGGATGATAAACATCGATTCATTTAAAACTGTTGGTGCTTTCCATATTGTCACCCAAATAAATTCGTAGCAACGCATAGAAAAATCTTTAGTCTATGAAGGGTTACTTCTGTGGGAATTGAAGTAATTTTTTGCAGTTACATTCTGTCATCCTCTCATAAACTAAGCATTATCTAGAAGCAGTGGGAAAAGGCTGTTTTACTACTGACAGGCATTTATAGCGCATTCACTGAAGTAGTCCTCAGCTGAGTTAATGCAGTGCTGTTTTCAGCTCACTATCACTTTGCATCTTGCTGTTTCAGTTCATTCTGTGTTAAGAAGGCTGCACAGCTGTTATACAGATAGATTTATTACGGAATACAATTCCTTGTGCAGTATTCAAAAGCTATATTAAGTTGTGAGCACATCACATTTAGACAAGCGATTGCAAGAGAAAAAGAATAGTTTACTAAATGCTTATTAATATTTGAATGGGTACAGAACTGTCAAGGTTTAAAGTTTATGAAATTAGGAGGTACTCGTGGTTCAAAATGCTGAGTGGGATTTTCTTGGCTCAGTTTCTTTTAACTACATAGTCCTTGGGGCTCTTAAATAGTGATTAGGTCATTGAAATTTTTGTTGATGAAAATACATAACACTTAAGGAAAAACCCAAAGCAATCCAAACAAACAAAACCCCCAAAACCAAACAACACCCCAAACCAAAACACACACAGAAACAAAAACTTCTGAAAACCCCCAAAACCACAAACAAACCAACCCACCAAACTTGTGAGCAGGTATGTGCAGATTTCATGTTTCTGTGTATAATCAACTCAATTATTTCTAAATGTCTGTTGCTTTAGTTCCGATCCAGTTGGAAGACTGGTATGTAACCTGAAGATAAGCTTACCATGATGCTTCTTTGGAAGCAAGGTGCAGAGTGTACTTCTAAAATGACAGTGGATAATTTTTGAAATATTGAGAGAGAAGGTACATGATGGTGATCACATTGCTGATGATTCACAGTGGCTGTGTGTAGGAAGCCCTACTGATGGGAAGTACTGAAAGGTACTAAAGAAGGTCTGATGGGATGTGTTGGAGTTCAGAAAACTGGCCAAAGCTGCATTAGTTCTCATTAATATTATGTGAAAATATAGTGGGATCTGAAGAAGAAGTAAAATTCATTTGGGTGTTGCTTTACCTTTGCAGCTGGTGTGTCTACTCATGTCTTTACAGCTGTGCTTACACAAATCTGTGCAAAGGAAAACATTCAGTGAGGATTTTGTCATCCAAGAGTGTTTTTGCATATCCTTCTTCCAACCGATGTTTCCTTATGTCCCCTTAATGTCAAGCATTAGTGGTTCTGTTTCCAGCTATAGTAAAAAAGATGCTATTGGCATCTGTGCAGTGAGCACTGACTGTGACAAGACCCTCATGAGAGAATGCGGAGAGTGTATGATAAGACAGAGGGTATAACATATTCGGCAGCAAATCTGGTGGGGGTAGACCTGCCAGACATTTCAGGGTCTGATTGGGCTATATTTTTAAAGTTTGTGTGCTCACAAACACCAGTACTCTGGTAAATTTGATTTGTTACGGTAAGCACTACATTTTTATGCTCTTCTGTCAATATATAGAGAATCTGGATAATGTAGGAAGCTATTTGATAAGCTAAAACACCACCCAAGGGGTTCAGCTTTGATATATTTGGCTTTGTTTGAGCTTTATTAGATGCCTGAGAGTGCCCATGCATTGATCAGACAATCTGTATGAGACCTATCAGTTTGTTAAAAGAATGAGGAAGTGTCCTCTTCTCAAACTTGACATTGCATACCTTTTAAATATTTGACTTAGTACATGGAGCAGTTGCTAAGTATTTTCTCTTTCTGTTGATAACTTTACCTGTGACATTTAGTTACAATGTTTTAAATGGTGACAATAGCATTGTGCCTGGAAAGGAGCAGCTGAAGTGACAGCAGACAATTTGCAGTCAATACTCTCACATTCTGTTGATAGTGGAACCACCCCTTGATACTGCGAGACAGCACAATGCTGGGAAACCTTTCCTGTGTAGTTACCAGTGAAGCTTCACGGACTGTTAATGGAGTCTGTCCTATTCTCTTTTGAACAATGGAGCAGATGTGCTCTGATGGTGCCCAGGTCACTTTCTCTCTCCCATCCTGCTGCTATGCAATTGTGAAGATCATGCTGCTAGCACAGTGCTCCAGTCCAGCAAAAGGGGCAACAGGATGCAGTTGTACAGTACAAGAGAACCAGGGACAGGCCTTGAGTGTAGGCTCAACATGTGTTTCTGTAGTGTGTGATTGTTTAAAAAGTCACACCTTCAACATGATGGCACCACTGCGGGTTTCTGAGTTGCATCTAAGTACTTCCAACACGAATGTGTTTGGGAGACTGTGCAAAAGGCACTGTCTTGTACTTGATCCTAGGCTGCTTTTCAAACCCTTCATTGAAAAGCTTAGCCACTGGACCACAGGTTAAATTTTAATTTGCTTCAGGTCTAGTTCTTCACAAATATTTAGGCAGTGCAGCATCAGGCAGCCTTGACTTTTCTTGATAATTTCTTAAAAGCAAATTTAGTATAGACAGGGCTATTCATATCAGCTTTTTTCCTTTAGTATGAACCTCTCAAACTTTTGAAGTGGTAACATTTAAATAACATGATTTTATGCATTCTTATCTAACAATTTCTTGCTTACTATGCAAACTGTAATTTAAATCATAATTTTTCTAGCTTCTGTAATTGACTCTTGTACAAACATTTGTTTTTAAAGCCTGCCTAGAATACTGCATACTACAGTTGGAGTTGTTTATCATGTGGTATAAGATTCTCATTTTCTGGAAAGAAAATGCTGACTCTGGTGTAAGATGAACAGCATGATTCATCCTACTTCATATTATTCTGCATGCTAGGTATTTTATTTGCTTGATACCCAGTAGTTGTTAGAAGCAAATTGCTTCAGCAGAGAAATGTTAACTTTTTTCCCTCCCTTTGTTATAGCAGAGCTGCCATTTTTCAAGCAAACTATTGTTGACCAGACTGCCTGTAGTTAAGATGATAATCTTGCAGAGATGTTGTTCCAAGAGATTCAAACTTTGTCTTATGCATTTGACTTACACAGGATGCACTTTTAAAACTAACATTAAGCACATTTTTAGTGTTATGCAATGATATTTAGAGATTCTTTTGTTACTAATAGAGAAAATGAGAAAAAGTAGGTGAAGTCCTATTCTAGGAGCACGATTGCAATAGCATGGAACTATTTATCACTGAAATGGGAATGTGTAAGACAGGCTTCTTTTTCTTCTTATGATGCCTGAGTGACACACATGTTGTTTAGAAAAGGGAATGCCTAGCTGGGTTAGGTGGTATTAATTTTCAAATAGGTATTTGTCCATGCTTGCCTTTGGATAAGACTGAATAGTGGTATGGGGTGTTTCTTAGTTCTCTGTCATAATTAGGGCAGGCATATGCACTTGTTGTTTCCTGCTATGCACATATTTGATGACTGACTGATTCTTGGCATTGTTCAACAAAGACTTCTATTCAAGATTATTACTTTTTGTTAAATGTTGATCAGGAAACTTCTGTTCCTTGCTGGATATATTTTACACTGAGTTTTAATGTACAAATGTACCAGTTTGGTGGCATAACCAACAAATACATCAATAAGTAGTTCTCCTGGAATTGTCAGCCACATTGTTCCTGTCTTGTGGCCTCAGATAACAGTGTCCAGGGGCAGCCACTCTACACAAGGCACCATGTTTGGTATGTGCTACCTACATGCAGATATTGTGTGTGTGGAGAAGAGTCTTGTTTGCTGTCTTGACCAGTTGTGTTGCTTGACTTTTGCCCCCGACTGGAATTTACATGAAATGAAAGGGTTTTAAGGCTCTAAGAGTGTGAAGAGCTGAAGAATTCATCCATTAGAGGCTGGCGTGGGCTTTCTTGTTGTTCTGAATTGAAGTTTTTATTAACTTCCTCTGGCTTTATTGGTTTTATTTTACTGCGTAATGTATTCATCGCCTCACATGATACCAGTTATGTGTTATATTCATGTAGGACTGAAAAATGTCTAAGAATGTTTCTACCTTTGCTCATTCATAATGGAAGTGAAGCTGGACCTATGCTCTTTTTAATTAAACTTACTGATAAGGGTCTTTTATAACAGTAAAAAATTGCAGTAGTTCTTTTTTACTGATGGGTTATGTGAAAAATGGAGTTAGGTAAGTGTGTCATCTGATGAAGCAGTGCTGTGTGAGCGCATTAAATGCGGGTGTATGAAAGCCTAATTTTTTTGTATGCAACTTAAGTTTTGTTAATTTACTGTGGTGTGAACAGATATTCTGAACTGCATATATAAGGACGACTGATGCAAATATATAGCAGGTTTTTAGAAGAACCTAATTTCAAATGTCTTTCTTTTATAGGAAAAACATCAGATAGAGGTCCATTTCCGTTGTATGGTAGAGATACGGGGTTACCAGGCTGTCAAGTAAGTATAATGGCAATGGAAAGTAAATGGAATAATTTGAACTAAAACTTAGTTTAAGTTACTTGAATGTGTTAGGAAAGTTACTTGAATGTGTTAAGCTACCAAGCATAGTGAAAAAAAAAGGGTTCTACAATTTGTAGAATACATTTTCTGCATTATATGTGGTCAAATTGCCTTGAATCCACTTAGGGGAGATACTTTTGCTATGTGCAAGAGCATTCCATGAGTATGAATTCCTCTTTTCAGTAAAAGGGCAGTTGTTACTAGTCTGAACATTGAATGATGTGCTTCAGCTGTGTGTATTGCAACTTTCTACAGATAATCATGAGATGAATTTTCTTATCCTTTGGCGTTACTTGTTCCTCTCCCTAAGGCTGCAGACAGAATTATAGACCAGTACTTATTGCACATCATGATTAGTCCGTGACAATCAGATTTTTCAAATAATTTGTAAAAAATAAAATTACCAGTAATTACTGAATACAGTTCACTTACTCCAGGTGGAGATTATGTGCAATTTTAAAGGAAAACAGTTACTAGGCTTTCAATTTTTAACAGTTATCCAGTTTAATGATGTATTATTTTTGGGTTTTGACGTGTTCTTTAGTGAAAGAAAACTTGATCTCTAAATCTTTGGTTTAGAATGAAGATTTCTTCCCCCCCCCCCCCCCCCCTTTTTTTTTTTCCTCCTGATAAGCCACATGAAGAATACTCTATTGATTATAGTTTAAAAATCTCTTTTGCATGTTCAGGAAGTTTGACTGTTTAAAAAGTGTAATTTGCATTTTATTATTCTCAGTATTTGTTGACAGATTTAATAACTAATATACTCTGGTTTTAATTCCTATAAGTGTATTTGCTGTGTTGTTTTCTCATAGGAATACATTCAAATTTCACTGCAAGTAGACTTTTTCCTTTCAACTGATGTTTTCAGGAGGATAAAACTTAGGATAGCAGTTTGACAACTTGATTTTGAGTCTTTTAAGTATTAGTTTGGGAAATGTGAACAGGCAGCACCATGTGGCAATGCTGTTCTAACATTGCTTCCCCTATTAAGAAAGGTTCATTCTTAGAGCCTTTGCTACTACTCTGCAGCACAGATGTGAAGGACAAAGACCTATTTGTAACTGTGTAGGTGAGCTTTCAGTAACATTCTCGCAAAAAGCAGGGTACCTTTGTAAGTTGAGGTTATGGGCTTCATGTTATTGCCATTGAGACAGTAGAACAGTGTATTAATGTTACTACTGTTGTTCAAATAACTCTGTATGCATTGTCTTTAAATATAATAACTTAAATTTTACATTAGTTTGTAAGCAAGTTAATTTCCATATTACTCTGTGGTTAAGTTAATATTGTGTATTGGAAAATGGGTTCATGTTAACTTCGCATCAAATTCTGTTTTGTTTGTGGTAATGAGTGTAACTTCTGTTGTTTCACTTCTCAGCGAAGAAAATGCTTTTGTATTTGTCCTTTATATCTAGTACTATTGAATATTTCTTTACGTGTAGCAATTTTAAATACATATTTACTCCTTTGATTCCGCTCCCATAGTTTTTTCCTTCTTAGACATGCATTCTTAGTATGCAGGAAAAATGGATTTTAGGTAAACCTGGTTTGTTTTTCTGTTCAGAAAATTAGAAGAGTCAACTTTCAATTAAATTTTAATTCAGTTTAAATTTATGTGGATAGTTAAGAGTTTGTACTTTAATTTGGCCTTAAATCTGACAGTGTTTGAAGTCATTTGCTAATTTGGAACATGGTGTGATTTCAGATTAATATTTTTCTTTATATAGATATTTCATAAATTCATGGCAGTGCTTGAAATGCATCTGTCATTGTAGTTAAAGAGTTTGAAAGCTATCATGGAAAAGGTCAGAACTGATCCTGGGAGATCATTTTGAGAATCCAAATGAAGAATCAGCCTCGTTATCCCTGACAGACACTGATATAGTCAGTCTTTATAAACCTCAGGAGATGGAGCGAGACTGCATGACCACAGTGCACTTTGTTTTCCAATACTTGAACATTCTTACTCGTAAAAAGTTTTCCTGATGCCTCATCTAAATACCCTTGCAATTAAAGCATCCAGGTCTTAGAGACAGTGGATTTGGAGAAGAATCTGTACTCTTTTAAGTCTGTAGAGGCTGCAAATACAGTAGATGATTAAGATGATAGAGAGTCCTTAGAAAAGATAAAACATAAATGGAGTTAATTTTTACATTTGGTGTGTGCAGAATATAATGCAGAATATGTAACAGGCATTATCTCTGACTGAAATATTGGTAGAAAAGCTTATATTCTGCTCTAGATGTTATCCAGTGGTTCATAACTCTGGAGAATTCCAGTTCTTTAAGCCAGGTAAAATACCTCATCAAAGGCCTTACTATTATGGCAAAAAGATATCTCCTGGATCTTTCTACAGTACTGTTGGTTTTTTTTTGCTGTGTGCTCTTTAACTTTTTCATAACAAGTATCCAATATTTGATAACTGTTTGATGATGCTCTGTGATGTCCCACTACCTTCTTATGGTAATGCTGGCCGGCTTATCATCTCTCAGCCTGTATTTCTTAGTTTGCAGGTTTCTTATGCACAAATGATTTATTTTTTAACACATTGATTTTACCTTCTCAAAATTTGTGAGTACACTTTTGAATTCCAGACTTGCACTGCATTTCAAAGTCCTTCTGGGTTATTTGCTTTGTAAATTTAGTAAATGCTGTCTTCGTTTTTCATCCAAATCACTAATTAAGAAGTGGAATGATGTCCAAAACAGATGCCTGCAAAGGCTCAGTTAATACATTCATCCAGTATTGATCATGAGCTCCTAGCTACTGTTTCTTAAAACATCTGTACTCTATATTCAGCAGTAGTTTCAGTTGTTCTTGGTTCCTTCATTCACCTGTGAGATGTGAAAAGCTTTATTAAAACATCTCTTAAACTGTCTCAGTCTTGCATAGTTGATTCCAGCTTCAAGACATTTTCAGTCTATTTTTTTCCAATATTCTTCCCAAAAAATGAAATTTAATTTGGTGAGGAATTACAATTCACTGCTTTTGTTCCTCCCTGAAACAAACCCACCAACCCACCCCATTATTTTTCAATCTCCACACTCCTTCTGAACCATGAGTGTTCTAAGGCAGTGGTTAGGGTTTCAAAAGCAAGTCTTCTGAGTGTCTTTTAAGGAACGTATGAACTGAAAATACCTCACTGCTCCTAATACTCTTTAACCTGTTCTTCTCTTACCAAAGTTCTTTCCATGTCATCATTGTGAGTGATATTAATAACCTAGTGTGGATGTGTGGTAAGTTTTAATTTTTGCAAACCTCCTGTTAAGTTTACAGAGGTCTGGAATGAAAATTTGCAAGACTGCTGTAAACTGAAGTTTAAGACTCTTGGGTCTCACCCTTCACTGAAAATAAACAGTGTATGGACTGTTAGCTACTGTTGGCTTTACAGTTAAGACTGCTGGAGCTTGTGTGATTGATTTCTCATTGTAGCTTAACAACCTAAGAGACTTAAAGCAACATAATTCAGGTATAGCATTTAGTCACAGGAGTGTACATACGGCTAATTCAGGAATATTTTTATCAAACATGAAGTGGGTACTTTCAGGTTTTATTTCCATCAGGTGTTTTAAGGAAGGCAAAAAGGAACACCCTAGCATATAGCCCTTCCACTGGGCCTGTTCATACAAGTAACAGATTTGATAAGGCAGCTGCATTTTTCTTGATCTGTGGGGTTTTGTATGGTTTAGTGTTTGTAAGGTTAATGGTTCGTAAGGTTAATGGTGTATGATTGTGTGTTACGTTAAAACTTGTGTTTGTCTAGTGTTTTGCCATCAAATTCTCAACTCCCTTCCTTTTCTGGTTTTATTTGTACTGCGCAATCTTTCTCCTTCTGACAGGTCTTCACCTTTCCAACTGGCTTTTTATTCCCTCCAATGATTCATAGAATGTATAGACTCCATGTGGGTGGGTGAGATGAGATATCAAGGCTTATGCAGAGTTGGTTTAGATGAATGAGAAAAAAAAAAAATTGCTTGGACAAGGAATTGAAAGCTTTTAGAAGAAATGTAAAAACTGTTTTGCTCTCTGAATGAAATGCAGTGCTGCATGGCTAGACACAATGTGTCTTCAAATTGGAGGTGAGGTGGGGTGTTTGCTTTTTGGAGAATCTCACCATTCCTATTGTCTGTGTAGCTGCAAGTTTGGGAAGGGCATCTTTTTCACAAATGATAAATTTTGTATAGATTAAGTTTTCAGAAAGCTTCTTGTAATGAAGAGGGTTTTCCTTACATTTCTGTAATGTAGTACTCAGAACTGTAGCTTAAGTAAAAGAAACAAGATTAGACTTCTGATATTGAATGTGACTCCCATTTCCAATACTATCAAAAAGGTTCCCAGCTGTCACTGCACATTGCTTTGACAAGTTTGAGCTCTATGAAAGCCAGGAATCTGTGCTATTTTCAAAGTGAAATTGAGATAAATGTGCAATACAGGTGTAGCGGTTAGACTAATAGTTTCTGTGGGTCTTCACAGAAGGTGGCTTTATCCCCATGAGCCTGTAAGTGCCCTGGCTAATTGGTGAAGAGGAGAATCTTCCTTAAGCCTAACCGTGCCTGTTCTTATGGGCCTGTAAAAGTTTCTCTTCCCACACTGGTGTCACTAGGCTGAAGATAGTAAATTATTTGTGACTATCCCCTTAATGTTCTGTATTTATTTTAAACAATTATACATGAAAAAAATGTCTTACTTTTTTTTTTAACACATGGAGATAACAAATTTACCCTCCCCTCATGACAATTTCAAGTCCACATGCTATTCCATCTTCCAGAAAGCAGATAAAGCTGAGGAAGGAAGTGGTTCTGGTCAGCCTGATCTAGTTGAGGGTGTCCCTGTTTGGGTGTAGAGGGGGTTGGACTAGATGACCTTTGGAGGTCCCTTCCAACCCAGACATTCTTTGATTGTGTTTTCTAAATACATTTCACTTAGTCTATGCAAAGTGATATAAAATACATACAACTGCATATATATAACTCTATATAGTACAGGATGTGTGTATGCCACTACATATTTAATAGAGGATGAACTATATCGTGCTATATAGCATATGAAGAATTTCTATGATACTGTGTGCTCTATGGGTTATATTTAGTAGTGGCAGATGAATTTTTAACTCATTTCTGTTGCTATTACATAATTTTTATGCATACTGGCAATAAATAAGGCTGTTTCAGTATCTTTATTTTTCAGGTGAAGAAAAAATGAACCAAAAAAGCAAACAAACAACAACACCCCCCCACTCCCAAAAAAAGAAAACAAAATAGAAAGCTAGTCCATCAATGTTTCCAGTAATATTGCTACAGCTTTTTCCCTTCAGTAGCCGTCAGCTCTGCTGTTCCTGTGAAGCTAATGTGAGGTGACTCATTTAGCAGTGTATTACTGCATCATTGCTACATGATGTAAGGCACATCAGGCATTATTATTAAATTAGCCTGAATTTTGCAGTACGACAGTAACATTTAATGTACATTAGCACCATACTTAGTGCTCCATATGGGAATAAACTTCAAGTAAACATATTAAGACTTAATTTCAGGCAACTTTTCAGGATCTACTGATTTCTTCTTTATCAGAAAAAAAAACCCACATGCTTCAGTGGAATATTAAGACAGATGTATTGGTCTTTGTGCATCTTCAAAGCATGATTTGTGTTTCTTCAATTACTTTAAATGTATGCTGTTTCTTGGGTACTACCTTGGAGAAAAAAATAAGCTGGCTTCTTACCGATTAAGTAAGTGGAACAAGCTCATTCATCTTCTGCCTTTGCTATCATTCAACATAGAAACATTCACCTCATTGGACACCAGTCAGAAAGCTAGATTTGTGTATTCCTGAGTCATTTGTGCTGGAAAATAACTACAGTATAGGAACAAATAAAAATTTGTGACCCTTCTTTGTTTATTGACTTCAGAAAACTTTTCTCACAATTTAATTTGGAACTTTAAAGGCATGCATCGTTCCTGTCTGCAAATTTAGCAATATTTTAAAAAATAAACTTGCAAGCAGGAAAATCTTTATTAGCTGTTACACCCTGCACAGACTAAAAGTTTGGTTCATTTTTGTGCCAAAAAAAAAAAAAATGTTTTAAGTCACTTCTTAAAAATGACTCTAAGAACTTCAAAATAAACTGAAAGATGCCTTCAGCACAAATTTCTTGGACAATTTAACAGATGATCACTTTGGCAAAAGAAATGTTTGCAAGTGTACGTTTCTTTGCTTTTGCATAGTCATTATTTGTCTCTTCAAATTCAAAAAAGCAGTTGGGACCAGAATACAAATTGAATGAACAGTTCTGCAGTGCTGGGGAAAGAGCACACTCTCTGTAACAGCTATCTCACAGGTTGGAGAAGTGTAATAAGGGTAGAATTCCAGAAGTTTGAGCTGTCTAAGGAGAACATGAAAGCATGCTCATACTGTGCACAGGACAAAATGGCAACTCTTTTGTTACCGGTGAGCAGTATGCAAGCAAGGTGGGAAACAAGTATCCACAGTAGCATGGCGGTTCTGTAGACACCAGCTTGCTGCATAGAGAAAAATTAGCAGAACCAACTTTAGAAGCAAGAACATGAGAGTAGTTTTAATACATTCATAAACTATGTAACTCTAAGATGTGCATCTAGTAAAGCATCAGGTAACAAACAGCTGGAAGAATAAGCCTACAGGCAACAATGTGAATGTTAGGAAGCAAGATTGTGTAAAAATGTATGAAAAATGTAACTTGAAATACAGGTTTTGTAAGAATGAAACACTTGAAAGTGGCAAGAGTGCAAGAAATGAGTGATTTTTGAATGGGTGGATACGGTAGGGTTTTAGTGGTATCTGACAGCTGAGATGTTGCTTGAAATTAGAAGAAAAAGGTATCACATCACGTTTTAAAACACAGTTGTTCTTTAAATGTGTGTGAAAGCTTCGGGACTGATCTTTCTCAATCGGCTGGTGTAGCCCCTAAGTAGCAGAATGGAAGCACGTCTCTGCAGTTGCTGCTGGGATGTTTTGCTAAGTTTTAGCCATTGTGCTAGACTAATAATAACGTGCTTTGCTGTGGTGTTACCTGTAAAACAGCAGTAAGTGTGAGTTGCCTAGTTGGAAGGTGGAAGAAGTACTGGACAACTGTGTAAAACAAATACATAGGTTTTAAATGCACTTTAAATATGCTAATTATAGAAAAGCATGGATGCTACCAGAAGGACTACTGTTTTGTAATTTTAAAAGAAATGGTAGACTTTACTTAGGTACTAATAAAGGATGTCAGATTGCATCTGTTACGGACCCACAAGGTTAGGCATTTTATTTCTTTTCCCTCCTCTGCTCCCCCACCCCCACTGTATCAGTTAAAAAAAGAAATTTCCTCCTGCTTATTGTTGGCATTTTATTTGTGCCCCTGGGCATCTTGATCCAGTTGGAGGCGTCCCTGCTCACTGCAAGGCAGTTGGACAAGATGACCTTTGAGGGTCCCTTCCAACCCAATGCACGCTTGAATCAGTGATGCTTCAGACAGATCTTCACAGTGAAGCAGAAAAATACATGATATTCTGGACCCTTCTTACCTGTGAGGCCTTAGAACAAACTACAAACAGTGGCACTTTGCTTCCTCACATAGGCTTAGAAACAGTATAGAGTACAGAATGTCTATTTAAATCTAAGTAATACTGAGTTGTGGAAATATGGGGGGAAAAAAACCAACCAGAGAGAGGCTTGTACAAGTGTGGGGTTTCTAATACCAGTGTAACTGTAAAGCTGACAAACTGATTTTATTTTGTAAATTTTCACTTTCTTTTTAATCTCCTCTGACACCTTTGATACAAGGTGTCTTCTCAAAGCAGATTTTTACAGCTGAGCTATCTATCTCTGAGAAACATGGCTTCTGAAGGAAAGGCTGACACAATGTTAACTGAAGCAGCAATGATGAATTCTGCCACCTGATACCGTTTTAAAAGGCTGTGGTGGGGAGAGGCATGTCTTGTTTAAGGGCAGATGGCATGTTCAACTTTGCTTCATTTTACTTCTCAGGTAAAACCAAGTGATATTAACTTTCTCTTGGTTATGATTTGCTACAAGTGAATTACTTATTGTGTTATTGGGGAAAATACCTCCTGCCTCTCAGCAGATAAGGAGCCTGCATACCTTTTTCAGAAGGTGCACATACTGGGCACAGGCTAGATGGCTTTTTCCAGAACTGGAGGTGACCACCTGCAGTTAAATGGGTAAGACATCCTCTGAAATAAAACAGGTAGTATTTGCTAGGAATTAGGAGTTCAGGAAGGGATGCTATTTCTGCAAGGGGAACAGGTCCACAAGAAATCAGTTTGAATATCTTAAGTAGGCAAACTATTACTTCTTTTTGCATTTCTTTCTCACACTTTTTAGGACTGGCGAGATTTTTTTGCCTCTCCTTTCAGTTCTTGATTGTATTTGATTGTACTTAAGGTAATAAATATCCTGTAAATAAATTAATATATATATATTTTTCATTTATCTGTATGTATTTCATATACATATATAAATCTTCTGCATAAGGAAGTAAAAAGCATGTTACACCATGAAGTGCAGACAGAATTTCTTTGTCAGTTACTGTTTGTCTCCAACTAATCTTACTGCCTCAGAACTAGATGCTTCTCAATTGCAAATTTATTGTAATATTGAAGGATGGGGGGAAAGATGAGATCAGTTCTCCTAGCCATACCTGTCTGTTTGAATGAGTTAGATTGTGCTTTGGATTTTCTTGAAGTGTTTATTCCTTTTGCCTATAACTACTGTACTATGTTGAGTAGAATTGGGAAGAGGGAGATAAAAGTGGTGTAAGCAACCTGTTACTTAGCATTTGCCACCTTGGATGGGCTAGGAGAGATGGCAGCTTGAGCAGATAGTCTGTGGACAGAAAGAAGCACATGACAAATTTACCATTTTGATTCCTCTTACAAGGAGCTAAGCCATCAACTTGCATTGGTTTCAGCTGTGTTGTGTGCTTTTCAGTCTGTGCTCCTGGTGGCACTGATCTATAAAGAGCAGAGAAAAAAATATAACATTTATTAAGGAGAAGGGATTGTATCTTAAGATATTTACTGGGCTTGTCTGTACATTCATTAGTACCATAGTCTTGGACTTAGCTTTCATCTGGTCGTATGGGTCCTTCATGTTAAGTTTAGCCATTATCTGGTTGCTATATTAATGATAGTTTTGGTACCTTCATTATGTTATGCATTTTCTGACTGGATGCTTAGAGCAAGTGAAATTTTTCCTTTGGTTATGTGGGAGAGGAGTTGCACAGCTTCCCCATACTGTGTATATGAAACATTCTCCTAATGGTCTGAAATCTTTTGAAATAATTTTGCTGAAGATGCAGAGAGAAACAGATGCAAGGATAGTTTGAGCTTTATAATGTCCTTCATAGTCTGATTTCTGTAAATAAGATTCAGCATAAAATCTTTTATTATAATGTTAACTTCTCACACTGGAAAAGCAGAAAGGCTGGTACCAAAAAAATTATGAAGCAGATGAATAACTCTTCAGCTGCTTCTCTTCCGACATTTTGTAGTTCTCCACAAACCTTGTGCTTTTGTTATAATCACAGTAAGGAAGCTGTTCAAATTACTGTTTTCATGATGTAGCAAAAACATTCAAAGGCAAAGGGAGGGGAGCCTGACCTGTTATCACAATGCTTAGTAATGCCTTCCTAGAATTCACTCAGCAACGCAAAAATACCTTGCCTGGGGGAATGAGCAAAGACAAGCTGAGCCAGCATAACCTTGGGGACTGGACACCAATATCAGCAGGGTGATGCTTTTAGAAGCAGACAGGATTTGTAGTCTTGCCAGTATGCAGTATCAGTGTATGGAAGCCATTATTGCAAGAGAGATTGAAGGGACTCACTCAAAATACTTGTACTAGTCAGGTTACTTTAAAACAATTTCCTTCCTTTTTCATTTAATCTTTAATCCTCCCATTACTGGAAAAAAAAAATGTATGGAATTCTGACTAAACTTCTTCCTTCTCCCACCTCTGTCTCTATGCTCAGTCTCAATATATTTGCACATAAACTGAATTATCCACGGTAGAAGATCTTGCTTCAGTACACATGTTGAGTAAGTAGCTCATGTTGATCTGGTAAAGCTTTGGTGAAAAAGAGAATATATTGATACTTTGATATTCTTTAATATTAACATTAATTGGGAAGCCAGTAAAACTAAATGTCTGTTATTTTGTTTACGATGCTGCATCACTTCAGTATTTAGTACCCTAGGTAGCTGTTTTTTACTCCAGTGAGCTAGATTAGCCTGATTACACTGGCAGGATGCAGTTGATGGATGACTGTCATTATCTTCTCAAACCTGCGTGATACTTTAGGTATAGGAGATGATAATTAAATTTTCAAGAGACTACACTGAGATTATAAGATCTGAGTATTTTTTTTTTTTAAATGAGGAATATGCTTGCAATTATCAGCATGTTGTTAGAGGATCCTCTCCCAAGACGTTCTATTAGCAACCCCTGATTTCTTTTAAACTGATCAAGAAAAAATGTTCAAGTTATCACATAACACTTTAGATATTGTTTTTGTTTTTAATTCCTGATGTTTTCCTTCTCCCGAAACAAACCAGAAATATATCCGATCAAATCTATTGGTAATGGCTTGAAGATGTACAGGTTAGCACAATATATTTAATGAAACCTTGTTTGAGACAAAACACTAGAGAGGATCATAATTAATGCCTCATTTTCTGCCAGTTGCTATTGATTACTCATTCAGGGCTCCTTTGTTCTCAAAATGGTAACACCGTATTTCACATTACTATTTGATGACATTCTCAGGATGAGATTCTTTAACAACATGCTGATAATTGCAAACATATCTCTGGAATTTAAATTTAAAATGAATTTACGTCATATGTCAGTGGTTTGTTTGGTTGTGTTTTTTCAAATTTCAGTTCCTATTTTGGGGTGCATATTCATTACAATTTCCAGAGTGGAGACTTCAGGAAAGTAAAAGTCAACACTCTGTAACTTGGTCATTTTATTTTTTTGCTTAAATGGCATAATGTGAAACTCAGGTGGTCTTTCTGCAGCCCAAACATCTGTACTGAACTAGCCTCTCACAGGGCAATTATTTTTTAAATGTTGTGCTCTGCTTTCTTTTGGAATCACAGTAGCAATATACACAACTTAGCTGGGGGATTTTGCAAGTTTAGCAGAGTTTGGCTTTCTCCGTTTTGTTACGTTCTTTTAAATAGATCATGCAAATCGTCAGGTTTATCTATGAGGCAGGATGTGAAATATTGAGACATTCTATACATGCTTTTAAGTCATCCAAATGGCTCACTGAATAAAAGCACATGCACACGAAACTCTTGCTCTACCCAGTGCGGCATTTCAGGTTTACAGCAAGGCAAGGGATGTGCTTTTAACACTTTTGTTTTCCTGCTTTAAATAGGGACAGCTGACTGCTGGGACTCCAAGCATAAACTTTAAAAGGAAGCTAATGCAGAAAAAAGAAAATCCAGTTGATGAGTTTACTGGGGGGAGGGATAGGGGAGCTGTTGTGGTTTCAAAAATCTATAGTTTGCAGTTGGTGAGTTGCAGCTCTCATTTCACTGCCAAAGCAGCCTGCCTTATTATGCCACTACAATGGCCCTGTCATAATCAGTTGCATATAATGGGCTAATGCTTCTATTCGCAACCGTATTATTCTTTTGATAGGAAATAATGAATAATGTAAAGGCACACAGTTTTATTTGGATTAAAATACTGCATAGTTTGGCTATGGCTGCACTAGAAAAATCTGAGTTTGTCAAAGTGTGTGCTAATACATGTGCATTTTTTAAAAGTATGAACAAGATTTAGACCCAGAAGCACAAGACTAACAGTCTATAAAGCACAAGACTAACAGTCTGTAACAAAGTTTTGAAAAGCTAAAGCCTTATATGATAGTGTAGTGTATGGAGTGTGTTTATTAAAAGTGTTTGTGTGTTCTGCAGGATAGCTTGGCTTTCCTATCTGTGTAGCCTAGATGCTAGAAATCTTCAAGGAATATTGAATAAGGACATCTGTAAGGCCTTTACTTGTCCACGTTTTATACTGAAGTAAGAAAATCAAAGAAGTGTTTACCAACATTTTAGAATTCTGCTGGCCTATGTCCTAGAAGTTCATTGAAGGCAGAGCAGTATTTTGGCATCAAATTCTATCTTTGGGGCTCTACAGATTTATAGAATTGGGCTGGAGAAAAGAAAACTTCTGAAGTAGCCAAACGCTTTCTTACGTTTATGCTCAAGTTCTTTGAAAGAACCAATTGAAAACACTTAAAAATATGTTGAGTAAGGAGGGTTGTTTTTTAATCTCAGGCATACCATTTTGATATAAGCATATTATTTTGTTAGTTTGAATGGAAGCTAACTTTGTGTGCATGTAAGTGCAGCTGCAATACAAAGTTACTTGTTTTCTGTGACAAAGGTGCATAAATGCACCCCCTCATCCCGCCATATGTAGATAAGATTCTTTTCCTCCCACCTCGTCCTTGCAGTGTTTGAATAGATGGCTCCCTTGCATTTAATTCTTATAAGAACTATTTTTTTTTAAAAAGAACCCCTTTAAAGCATTTGTCTGGATAGTGGCCCTTGTAAAAGCCTTGATTTTTTGGATCAGACCACGATGGGCCCTGGGGCTGTCAAAACTGTTTCTCATTTTTTCATAAAAAGGCTAAATTTGAAAAGCAGTCATGTTTACCTCTTTTTCCCTGTTGTCTTTGAAATCAGGTTTGCTGTATTCTTAGTTGAACATAACAAAAGCCTTTTCCTTTTTTCTTTTTTTTTTTTTTAAATTCTTTTTATATTATATTCTTTTTTTTTTTTAAGGTTGGTTATGGAACACATATTCCTTAGGGAGTGTATTGCTTTAAATACATTCTTGTTTGTCTTGGGGCTTGAATATGCCTTATAAAATCCAACAAGGCAAATTTTTAAGGGTGATGCCTGTTTATTTATAAGGGTAATGCAGACAGGACTTGGCAGTGTTCAGGAGAATAACCAGTCATTGATTATTCTTTAGTAATTGGATCCGTGCTTGGCAGATGAGGTTCGGAGGGAGCGTGAACATTCTCTGTGGAGACTGCTGCGTACTACGATGTAAGCGATCTGCCTCTGTGCAGGGACCTTGGGCACTTAGGAGAAGCTTGGTGTTGATAATACAAAGCTGTTCTGCTATCCTCAGTGGTATTTTTGTATTCCTTTCTTTATCAGATGCCCTCAGGAAAGGATCAGTCCTAATCAATATTGCTTCTCAATTGGTTCAGACAGGCAGAAAAATCAATAAGCTGAACTAATGACATCTATTTTTATTTTATTTTGCAAGACTGAGGAATGATTATAAAAATTTAAACAGATGCTTCATTTGATTGTGGGTATTGTAAAATAGGGTGATGGGGTTTTCCCCCATTTAAAAAACAAAACCCAACAATAAAAAAACCCTGAACCAGCAACACAATATAGATCAGGAAACTTAACTATTGAGTATGTTGTATAGCTTGAGATTTACTGAGTATGTGTAATACAACCTGTACACTTTATGTTGTTGTAGTAGCCATGATGCTTTGAAATTAAGGGTCTGGTGAAAATGTCAAGAACTGCAGTACTTAGGACAAAAGCAAGATTAGCAAATGTCGTGAGGTGAAGGTTGAAGGTTAAGTCTGGAAAAAAGATAGAGACGTGCCTTTTGGAATGACTTGGCAGAAATGAAGAGTGTTTTCTGAATTTTTGGTTATTTTTTGTTGTCTTCCTTTCCCTCCCCCTTACCGAATAGAAGAACAGAGGAACTAAGAATCCTCCCACCTGTTTCTTTGGGGGCGTCTTTATGCATCCCCTTGCATTTACAAAATCAGTGCCAATGATCAGGAGGAGATGCTGGCAGGGAATAAGGAGGGTTGTCTTCTATGTGAACGGAACATAGTTCCTAACTGTGTTTCACAGCTGCTTTGAGCAAGCAGGGCATAGACTAGACGACTTCCAGAGGCCTCTGCCAGCCCCAGTGGTTCTGGGATTTTGTGAGTGACCTTGCTTTAGCTACTTGAAATGACAACTATGACAATATTTCCTCCCCTTCCCCACGGACTATGTAAAGAAATTTTCCTTCAGTCCTGAGTATTCTTGGGGTGAGGGTCAGGTCTTGGGCTAAGTGTAGAACTGGTCTCATTTCTTCTTTTGGGTGGTGTTTGGAGGAAGTGCTTTTCACAAAATGTTGCCCAGGTGTCCTGCAGAGTGTTCTCCACTAAGTCTAATAAATGTTTAGGCAAGCATCTCTACTAAATTCAGACTTGAACTATGTAAGCCAGCTATTCTGATAATCATGTTTTCTGCAAAACAAACTCTTGCTTGTCAAAGCCAGAAATTACTGAAACAGTCTACATGCAGAATGCCCCCTCCGATTTCTTCCGTACCCTTTAAAGATCACCTTGCTCCTTGTAAGGGATCTCATTTTGAGTTTCATGTTAATAGTTCTGATTTTAAGATGAGTTTATTGTAAGAATAAGAACGAAGAAATTAAGTTACAGGAAAACTTTTGTTGTGCTTTAACATTTGAAATCATCATTCACTTTGTTCTTCAGACTGTGATAGACTTGTAGGAAATAGTTAACACTTCTGGACCATCCTGTAGTTTGAAACAGGATGACTTTTGCACATCCCACTCTTCAATTAAAATAGAAGATTTTCATGCTCAAATTAGTCATCAGACAAGTAAAAGACAGACATTTCAGTAGAGATTTGATGCAAACCCATTTATCTAGAAAAATGCATTCAAGATTATTGTTTATTTTTATATGGTCTGTAATTTTATATGAATTCTGGATTTTCTGCTAATTCTAGTGCATTGCAAGTTAGAAGGCATTTGGTATCTTACTGAGAACCCTGTGAGTTAACTTCACCTTTCAGAAGTCAGAACACCAAAATAACCAGCTTTTAAATGATCTCATGCAATCCAAACCCCATATTTGCTTATGAATGAGGGTGTTCAGGCCTCAGAAGAAAATGTGTGGAGGCTAAGAACAGTGGCCTTTGAGTTCAGGTGGGCTGCTGTTGGCCTAGAAGGCAACAGCATAGAGCAGATCCTACCATGATGCAGTCTGCAGGCCTGCTTGTTTAACAGCCTTTCAAATCCACATGTGTGTGGGACTTTGTTGTTGAGAGCAGTTTGAGGAGGGGAGGAAGGTTGTCTTGGGAGCAGTGGGACTGAAGGAGAAACTTTAGAATAGAATAGAATTAACCAGGTTTGAAAAGACCTCGAGATCATCAAGTCCAACCCATCACCCAACACCATCTAATCAACTAAACCATGGCACCAACTGCCTCATCCAGTCTCCTGTTAAACACCTCCAGTGATGGTGACTCCACCACCACCCTGGGCAGCCCATTCCAATGGCCAATCACTCTTTCTGTGAAGAATTTCTTCCTAACATCCAGCCTAAACCTCCCCTGGTGCATCTTGAGACTGTGTCCTCTTGTTCTGGTGCTGGTTGCCTGGGAGAAGAGACCAACCCCTACCTGGCTACAACCTCCTTTCAGGTAGTTGTAGACAGCAAGGTGGTCTCCTCTAAGCCTCCTCTTCTCCAGGCTAAGCAACCCTAGCTTCCTCAGCCTCTTCTCATAGGGCTTGTGCTCAAGACCTCTCACCAGCTTTGTTGCGTTCTCTGGACACATTCCAGCAAGTCAACATCTTTCCTAAACAGAGTGGCCCAGAACTGGACACAGTACTCAAGGTGTGGCCTGACCAGTGCTGAGTATAGAGGCAGAATGACCTCCCTGCTCCTGCTGGCCACACTGTTCCTGATACAGGCCAGGATGCCATTGGCTTTCTTGGCCACCTGGGCACGCTGCTGGCTCATGTTCAGCCTACTATCAACCAGTGCCCCCAGGTCCCTTTCTGCCTGGCTGCTCTCCAGCCACTCTGTCCCCAGCCTGTAGCACTGCATGGGGGTTTTGTAGCCAGTGTGTAGAACCCGGCACTTAGATGTGTTAAATCTCATGCCGTTGGACTCTGCCCATCTGTCCAGCCTGTCAAGGTCCCTCTGCAGAGCCCTCCTACTTTCTAACAGATCAACACCTGCCCCCAGCTTGGTGTCATCTGCAAATTTACTGATGATGGACTCAATCCCCTTGCCCAGATCATCAATAAAGATGTTGAACAGGATGGGGCCCAGCACTGATCCCTGGGGGACACCACTAGTGACCATCTGCCATCTGGATGTGACACCATTCACAACCACTCTCTGGGCTCAGCCCTCCAGCCAGTTCCTAACCCTTCACAGAGTGCTGCTGTCCAAGCCATGAGCTGACAGCTTAGCCAGGAGTTTGCTGTGGGGAACAGTATCAAAGGCCTTGCTGAAGTCCAGGTAGATTACATCCACAACCTGCCCCACATCCACCAGGTCAATCACCTGATCATAGGAGGAGATCAGGTTAGTCAGGCAGGACCTGCCCTTCCTAAATCCATGCTGGCTGGCCCTGATCCCTTGGCCACCCTGTAAGTGCTGTGTGATTGCACTCAAGATGACCTGTTCCATAATCCTGCCTGGCACTGAGGTCAGGCTGAGAGGTCTGTAATTCCCTGGTTCCTCCTTCCGGCCCTTCTTGTGGATGGGCATCATGTTGGTCAGCTTCCAGTCATCTGGGACCTCTCTGGTGAGCCAGGACTGATGAAAAATAATGGAGAGCAGCTTGGTGAGCTCATCTGCCAGCTCTCTCAGCACCCTAGGATGGATCCTGTCTGGTCCCGTGGACTTGTGGGGATCCAAGTGGCTGAGTAGGTCTCTACTTTCTCCTGGATTACAGGGGAACTATACTGCTCCTTGATTCCATCAGCCAGCTCAGGAGGCCAGTTGTCTGGAAGACAACCTATCTTGCTATAAAAAATTGAGTCAAAGAAGGTGTTAAGTACCTCTGCCTTTTCCTCATCTCTAGTTACAATATTCACTTCCATGTCCATTAAGGAGTGGAAGTTGTCCTTGCCCCTCCTCTTGCCATTACTATATTTGTAGAAGGATTTTTTGTTGTGCTTCACAGCAGTGGCCAGTCTAAGCTCTGAATGGGCTTTTGACTATCTAATTTTTTTTCCTACATGACCTAGCAACATCCTTAAACATTCCATGGGTTACCTCACCTTCCTCCAAAGGTGATACACCCTCTTTTTTCCCTTTAATTCCTTCAGAAGCTCATTGCCCATCCAGGCTGGCCGTCTGCCCTGGCAGCTAATCTTCCAGCACATTGGCACAGCCTCTTCCTGTGCCTTCAAGAATTCTTTCTTGAAGTAGGTCCAGCCCTCCTGGACCCCTTTGTTTTTAAGGGCTGTTTCCCAAGGTACCTTCTAAGTTAGTTCCTTAAGTAATCTGAAATTCCCCCCTCCAGATGTCCAGAGTGGAGGTTTTGTTGCTGCCCCTCTTAGCTTGACTGCAAATTGAGAACTCAATTATTTCATGGTCGCTGGACCCCAGACAGCCTCTGACCACCACAATCTCCCACCAGCCCTTCTTTGTTTGTAAAAAGAAGATCAAGCAAAGCCTTACCCCTGGTAGGCTCACACAGCAGCTGCGATAAGAAGCTGTCCTCCATACACTCTTAAGAACCTTCTAGACTGCCTCCTCTCTGCTGTGTTAAGTTCCCAGCAGGTATCTGTCAGGTTAAAACTTCCCAAAAGAACAAGGTCTGGTGATCTTGAGACAGCCTCTAGCTGCCTATAAAGTAATTCATCAACCTCTTCATCCTGGTTGGGGGGTCTATAACAGACTCCAACCAGGATGTCAGCCTTGTTCGCCTTCCCTCTAATTGTCACCCGCAGGCACTCAACCTGATCATCCTTAATCTCTAGTTCCATGGCATCTAGAGCCTCCCTTCACCCCTTCTCCCTCACCTGTCTCTCCTGAAGAGCCTGTAGCCATCAATTACAGTGCTCCAGTCATGTGAGTCTTTAACTAGGCAGCACTTCAGGTTTGTTTTGGTATAAAAGTTAGTTCAATCAGTAGGTTCTGTCTTGGCATCATCAGACAACTGAAATGCTAGTGCCATTTGAACGTAGGCAAAACATAACTCTTGCCCTGCCGTCCAACAGCTGTGCCTCACCTCCTTTGCCCCCTGGGAAGACTGCAGTATATAATGACCAAGCATGAAGAAATCAAATCACTGCCTTCTGAAGGCTGCTGATACCATGGTGACTTTAAAACACTGTCTGATTTTTGCAGATATTAAAAGCAAAGTGTCTTTAGTGGTATGTAACACAGAATGGATGCTGCTGTATGAGGAAAGCTGTATGCAAATGCCAGGAGTGAAGCAGAAGTGTTTGCAGTTTTACTGCCTGGTAGTGTCATGTTTTCTGTACAAACTTTGGTGGGCTTCACTGAAAGTCTGGAGATTTTCAGACTAAAAGAAGGTTCATTGTAGCATCAACCGTGGAAAATTACATTCTCAAAAATCACCAATGTTCATTTCAGTTTTACAGAAGAAGTCCATGTAGTGTGAGACCAAACAATATATCATTTACTTGTTAAGTGTTTAGAATGTTTTCATACTTACTGCATAGAAAGGGAACAAGAAAGATAGGGCTCAACTTCATCGTTGGTTTGAAGTTTTTTTTAATGTCATGATCTCTGTGTTCTGTGCACTAATCTCATGTTCTCTCCTTTGTGCATGATTTTTTTACAATTATTCCATATCTTTAAGGATGTAGTAAGTCTGAATTTCTAAGTATGTGCTAAAACCTAACATCATGTTATAAACTCTTAGTTTTTCATCAATTTTGTTTATATTGTGTAATAGAAGAGGTGTTATGTTGCAAACTAAACAAAGAATTATATCTTTTATTTAGAGTTTAAGCATTAATTGATTCTTTCAGATGTTTTAAACTGAAATGGTCATGTTTGTTTCAAGGCTCACAGCCAAACTTGCTGTGTTTCTGAATTCTGTTGCTGTGTATTTTCTGAATACTATTTTTTTAAGTCAGCTTTTTTATTTTACCTTGAAGACCTTCACTAAAAGCCCAGTAAATTCTTAAAAATGCCAAGAGCAGTATGTGTGGTTAATAGTTTCTTAGCCCGGTATACTAATAGCCAAGTTATTACAGCAGTTAATTTTACTTTTCTCTGTTTTACAGTCTAGTCTGCTTCGGTCTGATATGGGGCTTGGAAGTCCAGGTCAGCTGTCCTCCTCTGGAAAACCTGGAACGCCCTACTATCCATTTTCCGGTACAAATCAACGCAGAAGACCGCTTCATGACTCACCAGCTCTTGGTGAGTAATATGGACAGCTTTTAAAACTTTTGTTCATGATTCATTTCTGCAGACCTTTTCTTTGACAGCTTGTTTTATATATGCCGGAGTTTGCTCTGTGAGGAATTCAGGCAAACTGCTATATGAGAGATAAACTTGAATTATGAAGATTTTCTTTGAGATGCTAGTTTGAATTCAACGCTGGTCAGTATTGCTTATAAAACAAACAAACCCCAATAAAACCCATAATTGCAAAAGCAATAATGACAGATGGGTAGGAGCTGATGACCAGCTGAGTGCCCTTAACCCATGCCATCATTAACTCCTGGAAATGCCTGACCTTGAGGTCATTACCATTATTTAGCAGGGGAAAGACACAAAAGGGAAACAATTATCCTTTTATATGCTAAAAGTAACTTTATTCTGGACAATATATAGTTCATTGTAATTGGTTCAACATGCCTTTAAAGTTTGTAGTAATTTGAGCTAGTAGTTTATTCTGAAATCAAACTATCTTGCAAAATATGCAGGCAGAAGCTTGCTTTAAAATTGTTACAATCATATGACAGTATTAATATTTTCTTCTGCATATGCTTAGAGACAAATGGAAATTCTGTACTTGGTCATATTGGTAATATTTCATAGCTCCAAAGAATTTTTTTATTGAATTAAGGCATCTTGAGTGAGCCAGCCAGCTCCTCTGTCATTTCTGCTGTAAGATGATCACAAATAATAGGGTGTGCAAGTTGAAAAAAAAATTCTTTTTGGTACGAAAAGAGGGTCTGTAACGTGATACTCTGGTTTAAAAGCTACCATATTTTGATGTTAGCTTGTTATGTCATTAGGATTACTGTAGCTATATGCTTGGGTTTTTAATGCCTCTCATTGTCTGTAGTACTTCTGTTCCATAATAAAATCTTAGTTGTTGAAACCATATAACTGAAACCATATTTTATCCAAAATAACATTTCAGCAAATGCAAATTGTTTCTTGAAGTAACTTAAGTATGAACTAGAAGTGCAAACTCCTTGGGCACTAAAATAGTCCTGAGCATGCTTGAAATTTTTTTTTTTTTTAACATCTTTAATTATAAATATGCAACTTTGGAACTTTACCTTTAGATGTGTATTTTTATGCATGTAGGTGTTTTAAAACACTGGTTTTGTATAACTTTCTAACCTGTTGTCAAGACAACCGCTGTTTAATCTGGGGTTGTCTTTATTTAAAAATAGATTTGTAAGTATTCATGTTCCTCAGAATGAGAATCAAACAGCAGTTCTTCAGATCTGTTTCAGAGAAGGAACAGTCTCATGCAAGTTCAGTAAAATTGTTTGCCACTTGGAAGCATGTTTGAAATTTGGTAGAAAAGAGATGGGGTTTATTATTCTAAGTTTTAGTCCCCATCGAATTGGTTATAGTGAGAAACCATTAATACTGATAACAGTAGCCTGCACTGGGTTTGAGTAATGGGGGCAGTTAGAGAGTGACATTGGTTGCTGGACAGATAGTGATACTGATGTGGGCAGAAGGGTATGGAACAATTATACCTAAGCAAGACTGTCTGATTTCTGCTACATACTTGAATATATGATGAAGTTAATTTCTTCTGAAAATTGCATAGTTTGGTAAGTTCCACATATTGTTGAATTAAACAAAATTAAGTGAAGTGTGGTGTTTTCAGAGTAGGAGTCCTATTTCTTTTTCCTTGCAAGTAAAGCTCAGTTGATGTAAACCCATTCAGATTGGTAACAACATGATACTCCTCTTTCTGTCATTGCCAAATCTGGGGGACCATAACCTGGGAACTGTCAGGTGGCAGTTACAAATTTATGGAAATGTTTTTTCAGAACTGACAGGAAAAGGGAGTGCACTCTTATAGCAAGTCTTGTTTCCAATGACAAGAAAAAGTATGTCTGAATTCTTTTTTTTTTTTTTTTCCATGGACTGATTAATTGTTGCAGAGCTGCTGCCTGAGAATTTAAAGCAAAGTCAAATTATAGACATGTTATCTCCAAGAAGGAGTAGCCTGACCAGGTCTTTAATAAACTTTAAAAATTGGACATTAAAGATCATTGAAACCAAGCAGTGTTTCCTTACAGGTGACACTTCTGAGTGCAGTGTTAAATAGCTTTTCTGGTAGTCCTTTTATTTTCTTTTGAACATGCCCAATGGGAATGATCATAGTAAAGATATTCAGCAGATATTGTAACCATATCTCACTTTTTTCTTGTCCTTATAATAAAACAGTGGTTAAATAGTCTACATGAGAAAAACAAAACCAGGAATTCTGTATTTTAATCGGAGACTGAGTTGGTCAGCTGTAGAACTGGTAATCCAGGCAGATACTTGTCTTTGGAACATCATTTCACTTTTAGTTTGCATTCATATTATTCAGATTAATTGCGTTAGTGACTGAATAAACTGCTTCAGATTTTTTATTTAGTTAGTAAAATTGCTGGGTTCTTTTGTGATGTGACAGTTAGTGGAAGGAGGAGACAGGTATCCTACTTCCAACTATACTATTAGGTGCACATTTGAGTTGTGTGGCTTATATTACTTAAAAGTAATTAGCTCATTAGATTTGCTATCCATTTAACAATCTTGGTATGGTCTAAAAGCTATAGAAATTTAGATCACATGAGTATTTTTAGAGTATAAATCATACTTTTAACATGCCATAAATTCTTGGGTTTATAGTTCTATCTTTACTCTGAAGTGCAGGAAGGAAAAGCTTTTCTTCCACTAATCACTCCCATTTTCCTCCTTTATATATCTCAAAATGTGTTTCTTACTAAGTGTATATAAGGGCATCAGTGCACCCCATCAGTTTTAGTGTTCCTAGGAATAACTGCTTTCCTCATGGAAAGAACTGAAAGCAATCATGTAGCAAAGCTTTATTTTAGAGAACAACATCAGTATGTTATATTCTTGTATTGATGTGAAAGACAAGTTTCATTGGCACATGAGAAAAAATTCATGGCATGGAGAAATAATAAATCCATTGTGGAAAGAAAAAAGCTGTATAGCCCAGCTGTTTCTTCCTTTATTCCTGTAGATATTTGATGAAATATTGTTTTTCTATGTACAGATCCTCTACAGACAAAGAAAGTAAGAAAGGTGCCCCCTGGTTTGCCTTCTTCTGTAAGTACTACATTTTTTTATTTATAGTAAACAAATTGGGTTAAATTGCACTCTCTTTACCTGACATACATACAAATGTCCTAACTTTAGCACCAGGAAGGCTTATCCGCTGGACATGAACAGCTAGGCTAGGTAATTGGGAGTGGTTCTGGAGGACTAAGTACATATTTTATGTGGAATTTTTAGATTTCATAGCAGTGATTTGTAGCTTGCTCATATGCTCCTACCCACTTGTCCCTGTCATTTGAATTCCTCTCTTGGGAAGAGAGCTGGGCCAGGAGCTGTCAAAGAAGATCTCCTGTACAGGTCTTTTGATGTTTAATTAGTCATTATGTTGCTGAACAGGAGGACAGACAGAGATTAATAGCTGAGAATCTTAGAAATTTACATTTGTAATAATCCCAGTGGAGCTGAAGACATTAAGATTCGGAGGACATGTACAGCTCAGCTTGCCTCAGTAGGACTGAGGTTATTAATATGCATAAATCACTGAGTCAGATGTTCATTGTGAAGCCCTGGTGGATTTTAAAGCCTTCATTAAGCCTTTCCTAACTTCAGCCTAGCATCAGGAATGCTTTCAAGCAACTAGTTTGTTGATCCCTCTTTGCTTGAAAATTTATCCTTCGAGAATAAAGGGCTTTGATGAAAAAGGTTGGAAGGGTTTTGGTGGAAAAATCATTAATGGCTGTGATAATCTAATGCTATAGGGGTGTTTGGTGGTATTAAATATGCTTTATTCTTAAAAGGAGGAAAATTGTTTATAAATGAATCTGCATTTAAAAATCCACGTAAAGTGAAAAATCCCCAGTGAAGTGAAGGACAGAATTCTTTTTTTTCCCGGCTCAGAACAGGCAGGAGGGGAGGGGGAAGCCCCGCTGCCTTGCCGGGTACATCTCTTTGTTGTGGAAATGGCTGTTGGGCTTTTATTTGGCAGTGCTTAACACACGGGCGCAGGTGCACTTGGCTGAGTCATAACTCAGAGCCGGATGGGCTGAATGGAACATTCTGCACAGGCAGCAGCAGTACAGTGGGAGCAAAATGGGTCTGAGCTTTCTATTTTGTATTGAGTCTGAAGGACGGATGGTGTCTTCTAGTCCTTGCATCTCCCGTTCTCTCCTCCCTCTCTTTCCTTTCTCCCTCCCCCTGCTTGCGGTGATATATACAGAAACTGGGATCTGAAATCTTATTTTAACCATACTTCCAGATGGAGCCGCGATAGTGTAGACAGCCTGGGGCAGCTGTGCTCTGAACCTGCAGCCTACCTGGAAGCCAGGATTGCAGCTGCAGGCACTCTTAGGAGCTTTTGCTTGCATAAGCATTTGGGCCCCACTAGAGGCTGAATAGCTGCTTGATAAACAAAATGAACACAATGCCTCAAATCATTATTCCCGAGGCCAGGAATATTCTTCTTCTTCCTTCCCCCCCCTCCCCGTTTTTTGGTTTTTTGTTGTTTGTTGTGGGGTTTTTTTTCCTTCCCCTCCCCTCCCTGCAGCAGCAGCAGCTAAAAATAGTTTAGCAATTTACATTTTAACAGTTGCTTGTTATGTAGGGTGGCTTTACAGTCTAGCAGATGATTTCTGCTAGATTAACAAAAATATATTTAAAATGTCAGAGAAGCTAAAACACATAGCAGTGCAATTTTCACATAATTTATTACTGTAATTCAAGGCGAGTAATAAAGCTTACATTACATGCTTAGTATTTAGTAGCGTCAGCCAGGTAAAGACATCATTTTTGCAAATGAAACATTTCTCTCACTTCTCTTACCGGGCTTGGATTTTAAGCAGCAGTGTTTTTCAAACGGTTTTCATTTCATTCTTGTTCTGAGAGAAGAGTGGAGACAACAAAACGCTGATAAATTTTATTCGCATCAACATTTTTACCAATCTGCACAATGAAGCGCAGTTACTGTGAATAATCGGGGATTGTGATGCTGCAGGTTTCTAGTGCTGTTTCTCTGTATTGCAGTGCCGAACAGAGCCTGGAAGTAAACTGACACATCTTAAAGTGGGGGGAGGAAAAAAAAAAGTGACATAAGATATGCTGTAGAAGATGACACAAAACTGAGTTTCACTAAGCATCATAGGAAATTCGAGTAGATAATTCTGGAAGTTGTTTTAAAGAAGTCAGAATGTATTGTGGGAAAGATAAAAATTGATTTAGCAAATAGGCAGTAAAGAGAAGTTTAATTATAATATGGAAAGTGACAGGGAAGATGATACTTGATGTTATATATGTTTGGGGGGAAGGCTCGTTTGGTATTTAAATTGTGTTTCTGAAATCTTTTCTGCAATGTTTTTGTGTTAGCATAGGGCTACCATGTCCACAGACGCTCAGCAGTAATTTAATTTCCTAGTTAACTGTAATTTAACAACAATTTTGGTTGGTTTTTTTTTTTTTAATCTTTATTTCTTGGATTTGTAAAATATTCTCTGAAATTACTAGCTTTGAGTTTTATGCTACTTCACATGTTCTTATCTGGACTTTATATAGTTCCAGAGAAAAGTGTTAATGAATTGTTTAGTTCCTTTCTAGAATGGAAATCAATCTGAACTTGTCCTTTCACTGTTAAAATTAAATGCACCAGGCAAATGCATTTTTAAGTTTTCCCCTCATAAGTTGCTAGGTGGTGAGTCATTACCCAAAACATTTTGAATGCAAGCATTTATGTTAAACTACAACTGCTAAATTTAAAGCCTTATTGGGAGGATAGAAGCTAAAAAATCAGTAGGTTTTTTTTCTCATGTTAGCTTAAGCCAGGCTTGAGGGAAGACAAAGATTATGATGCACTGTTTATATTGTAGTGGGGGGGAAATACTGTTAGGTTATCCTCAGAGATTCAGAACTGCTGTAATTCTGAGAATGTTCTTCATTGTAGGAGTTAACTGTAACTAAGCCAAGAAACTAACAACATGTCACTAATTGATGGGGCTAAGATAGGAAGAGCAGAGTGTCAGGCTTTTCAAAGAGCTGCTCAGTCTGCGGAGGGAGAAGAAAGAAGAGTAAGGCTTACTTGGAAACACACTGGGAGATTGCCATCTAATTTTGGAGAGGCTATGAGCAGGAACATACAATTTACATATGTGGTTGGAAAATATTTCAAACTAGTATTTATGATTAATACCATAATTGGTAGCTACTGTGAGGCCATAATTCTAAGGAAAGGTGCAAACACAGTTCATCATACTTTTGCCATTTAAATAGTCTCATGCCAGAGAAATAGCCTGAAATACATTAGTGTTTTGATGATTTTATTTTGGTTTTGTGGTTACAGTAAGTCATCTGTGACACACAGGCACAAATGTCTGATTATTTTCTGGGTAGTGTAATTTCTAATTACTTTTGTTATTTTAGACTTTGCACAGTACCTGAGATTATCAGTTAATATTAAACTTTAGGCTGCTACTTACTCATTTGGCAAGTTGTTACTATGTGTTTTTCTAAAACCAGAGGTCTTGTAAATTAAAACTCTTGTTTTTCAATATATTTAAGACAATTTATATCTAGATTTTTAGGGGTTCACCCTGTATAATGTGCATATAGTCCATGGGTACTAAGTTATCAAGAGATTTCTTTATGAAGCAAAGCTAGAGAAAACTTGATTTACATGTAAGAAACTTCTCTTTTGGTGTCATGCTAGTCTTATAAGACTGAGCCTGAGAAATGTATTTTAAGATGTGTCTCATAAAGATACCAGTGGTACCAGAAGAAAAATAATAGATCCTACCCTCTTCTGTGCTCCCTCCTTCCTCCATCCTTCCTGCAGGTAAGTGGAAGTGGTGGAGTGGAAAACGATTCAGTCTTCTGAATATTTATCTGAAACCAGTGTTTTGAGCCTTTAATGTTTAGATTGTATTAAAAATAATAACATCTGCCAAGCTGAGTGGACTTTCTTTAGAGAATTATCCTCAATGTGTATTGAGGTAGCCTGGTGTAAAGCAACACCCTTTTATGAAGTCTGTGGCTCTGAATTAAAAACTTTGGAGTGTCCTGTGTAGCTACTTTATGTGATGCTTAGGTGTCTGTAATGTTGTTTAACTGGCCTTCTATTGGGACTTTTTTTGGGGGGGGGAGGAGCTAAAGATTGTTCCCACTGGCCAGAAAAGGTGTCAGAAAAACCCAAACCAAACCCACAAACCCCAGTATTTAGTTTGTTCAGAGCTGTTTTGAATTGCCTTGCACAACCGATACATTCAGCTGTCACTTGTCTTTAGTATCCAACACTTTCAAAGGCAGCAGTAAATTGCCTGACCCTTGCCTCTGATGCAGTGTGTTTTAGTAGGTAATTTTAAGTAACAAAACTGGGCAAATAAATCCTTATGGATAATGCAACACAGAACTTGTAATTTCCTCTTGACTAAGTCTTCCATCTTCCCTTCTGCTTTTTGCTTGTTCTTTGGTCACTTGAATCAAATGTCGCCATGTGCATCTGTGGGCTTGAACAAAAAGGGAATATATAAAACCTCCAACCCTTAAATTGCTGCCAACCCAAGTAAAAGTATTTCTTTGCAATTTTGTTTAATAAGTAAAAGACCTGCTTTTCTGATTAGATTATTGTAATTGTTTCCAACATGGCCTTTATTTGAAATGTATATGAAAACAGCAGTGCCTAGATTGTATCATGCCACCCACTCTACTATATGAGGACATTTAGCTGTCATTAAGCAGTCCATTTGGAAGTCCTGTTGTGAGGGTTCAGATCAGGTTCCCACTCAATTAGGGTGAAGATACTTAACTAACTCTCTCCTAATGGTTTGTTGGGGGGTTGTTTGGTTTGGTTTTGGGTTGGGGTTTTTTTTTGGTTGTTGTTGTTGTTTGGTTTTTGTTTTTTTAATTGCAAGTGGCTCATTTTTTCCAACTAACTATCCTGCTCTCTGTGGTGAACTGTTGTGAGGTTGTTAAATTGAGATATCTTCTCTGTGGAAATCCTGCATATACCTATGTGACGGATGTCTAATGATGCCAAATCATATTCTAGTGTTTGGATTTACTGGAGATACTTTAGTTTTGACGTTTTCACAACATATCAGAATCAGCATATTAGGTTCTCTTAAAGTGTAGATCTGCATACAATCATTTTAAATCTGTGCATAGTTCTAAAACTTACCTGCAAAAAATAACGTGACTGAATTGCAGTGTCATTTAGGCAGAAGTTACCTGGAATGGCTGTAGCACTGCTTTACCTCGAAGATTAATGTCTCCAATGCCATAAATTACTGTGGTGGTTTATAATAATAGATAAGGATAAAAGCTTTTCTGAGGACTATTTCTTAAATGTCCTTTGACAGTACTTGTGGTTTTGTTGGGAAGACTTCTCTAATCCCTGCAGTCATCTAGAAAAGTGGTGAGCAACGCTGTGTTGTTAGACTTTCATGTGCTGTTGAACTGAGATGTTTCTTTTCAATTGCTTGCTCAGCCCAAATGTTAGGCAGGTTGTTTTGCCTGTGACTGGGCCATTTGTCAGAAGTGGGTGATAAAAAAAATTATTTATTTTTCAAAGGAATGGTACTGAACTGCCTAATCTTTAAATGAAATTTCAGACAAAGATGTGTGTTCACACATGGAAGCAAAGAAACCAAATTGAATTTCCTCTTGGTTTAGTCCCACAAGAGTTTCTTGTGATGTCAAGGCATTTAAAGAAAGGAAGTTGACCAGGCTTGGAGATGTAGTTATGGGATTCCATACCATTTGCACTGATAGCTAGGATTAGTTGTTAGCATTTTTTCTGCCTGTAGGGAAGTCGTAGGCAGATTCCTGACTGCATGACAGAAGGATTCATGGTTTGGCTTTTGATGGGCTGCTTGGCTTAATTTGTGAAAGAGTTTTTTTCTAAGCAGCAAGCTGGAGTACAAAAGAAGGCAAGAGATGCAGGGAAATACATGGTGAGGCACAACTAGCTTTCTGCGTTTTAACAAGCAATCTTCTAAAGCTTCTCTGACACCGAATTATTTAATAAATTCCAAAAATGTGTGTTTTTATGTATTGGGCAGGGCTCAGGTTTTGACTCTGGAGCCACCTACAGGGAGCTCACACAAATGCAGGTGTGGTTGCAGGGTTTTGGTGAGGGGAGAAACTAATTCAGTAATCAAAGAGTGGAATGATGCTAAGGTTGGACCAGCAGAGGGACCCTTTAATCACTTCTTAATTCTTCAAATAAATTTTCTTGTACATTTTGAGTTGATGTTGCAAAAAATTGTAATTCAAGTAGTCTTCTGGCAAGTTTCAGTCACAGTCCTGCTACTTCATTTTAGGTTTGAAGATTCTTTTAGCTTCTATACTTATTCTTAGATTTGGTAGTTTTTAGCACACTTGGAGATGATTATTCCATCAGAGGCCATCATATAGTCATTTATGCCTCAGGATAGTAAACATTGTTATTTACTTTTTAAGGTAGATTTAAGTGAAGATGTTCATATGGAGGCTTTTAAACCTTAGGTACTTAATATTTTCAGCAAAATAATAAAATTTGCTTCATTTGAGCATTATCAAAATTGCATTTGAAAGATTTGGAAAAAAGGGTTTAAAACCACCTGAGATAAGTTGTTTTATGTTAGTACTGAAGGATGTGACAGCACTATTCCCCCTCATTCTTTCCATTCTGGTAAAATATCTGGATAAAAAACTTAAACATCTGTAACTCAATATTATTTGGAAAACTACTGAAAGAGAAATTTCCTATCTGTAGTTTCAAATGTGTTTAAGAAAAAAAAGAGGGGGGAAAAAAAAAGCCTGCCATATTTTTACCCATACTGTCTTAGGTAACTCAAGTTCTTTACAAAAACAAACAAGAAAAAAAAATGCCAACCAACAACCACAATTAAAGACAAACCACAGCTGAAGACAAACTTTTTTGAAAAGGAAAACCACAAAAATATTTAAGGTCTTGCGTAGATGAGTGAATGAATTTGATGAAAACATCTTTTAGATATCGAGAGGTAGGGGGAGTCGCCTATCAAATGTAGTCCACTGGGTTAAATTGTCTTCCATACAATTAGTCTGCTCTGTCCCTGCATACTTTGTGGTTGGTTAACAACAGAAGGCTTTTTAAATAAATTAACATTTACTTAACTGATTAATGAAATAGAGGACAGGATAATGAGCAATATGTTTTCCTCTTAAAATGGACAGGTTTGCTTCTGAAGACATACAGTTTCGTCTGTTCTAACAGATACATTATGCATGATGTTGAACACATCCTTTATCAACGATCCTAACTGGATCTGGCCTTGCCATAGTCAATCATCATAAATGCTTGGTTTTAAAATAAATATTGGGAGTCCCAAGATGCGTAGAATTGTTTGCTTTTCTGTATGGTGCAAAAGAAGTAGTTCAGAGTGCCTACGCATATTTTAATTAGCAACAGGCTGGTTAGTATCAGACTAATTCTCTATGAATTTGTTTTTTATCCTCCACTCCTTGCCATTATTTCATCGGGCCATCAGTTGGGGTCTGTCTCTCCTGTTCAGGTTCCAGTTTTCTTAGAACTGATAAGAATTTAATCACTTGTGAAACTTCTGTTCCTCTGTCAAATGTGGTTGAAACTGATAAGTTACAACCTTATGGTGGAGTGGGGTTTAAATAGGAGACTTCTAGAACAGTTCCATTGCTGTATTTCCAAAGATATCGGGTTAATAACCTCAACCCTAAGAAATTAAATGCAAATTAGTGAGAACAATAGAACTGGCATTCTCTTCAAAGGCAGGCTTGGGCTCTTAACAGGGTACCATGTTTTCAACAGGATTGAAGCCAAGTCTCTGTGAGGAAACTCAAGGATACTTTGGTTTACAGTTCACGGTTGCTTATGTTGGTAAAAAAGGAACTTGAGTTTCTAGTTGCACATAATTCTTGTAAAAGGGTTTGCTGCTTTTTCTGTTTGAATAGAGCCATTTAAAATAATAACACTGCGATAAAAAGCAGTAATCCTTTTAAAGGATCCTGATATTTCCGTTTTGTTGTGGAACATGTTTGACCAGAGGATGGCTCTCATCTGTTGAGACAGTTACATAATTATCTTTCATATGGCATGACTTTCAGTGATCTGGGGAAATGATGTTTATTTTTCATAAATTCAAATGATGGGTTACATGTGCTTATTGTGTGTTTGCTCTGTGGCTCTGACAAGTGAAACAAAAATGCATTTCACAGAACAGTTTGCTTTCAGGGAGAACATGTAGTTCATTCACAGAATTTCTTACTGTCACAAGTCTTTGAAAACATTTTCCTGCAGGTAGCTTGGTTTATTATTAGGTCAGTATTTTGCTCTGCATCAGATTTCATAATCCCTTTATATACTTTAGAAAACAAGCAGTTTATTGTTTTTGACACACAGTACAGGGTCATGAGTAGAAACAATTCAGGCTACAAAGTGCATGTCAGTTCAGTGCTCCTCTGCTGACGGCATGTCTGTCTGAAATCAAGTTTAAAAAATTGGCCCTGTCTCCAGCTGACTTGTTTTGTCAGACTGAGTCATAAGATTAACCCTTGACTTGTCACCAAGGAAAAATGGAGTAAACAACTGTACCCAGTACAGTATTGCTGATGCAGCTATGATTCATTTCACTGTAACATGATTCTCTTAAGAAAACAAATTTCAGAGCAGCTGTTGCTTGGTTTAAATGGGGATTATAAAAATTGCAACCACAAAACAAAAACTTACTTTGGACTTCAGGAGCTTCTGGAATAGTTATCTAGTAGTAGGTCCTGCAAACAGAATTACCCATAACAACATTGCCATTTTTTGAGCAATTTTTCAAATTCTTCCATTTTAGGTTTATTTTTCATCTCCTCTGGTGAAGGTAAACTTCTGTGAGTTGAAGTTTGATATGTTTGGAACTGTGGTCTGATCCTGTAAGTTGAAGTCATGTAGCAAATGTCCTGTGAGAAACAATATAGTTCATAGAGTTTTATTCCTACCAATGTAACTGAAGGTAGGACAACTAATTCCCTTTTGGTAAAAGAAAGCTGTTATTCTTCTGATTTATGGGGAAAATTCAGGAGCAGATTCCTTTATTGACTCTAGGGAGGTACCAGTCTTGAAATGAGTTTGTCTACAAACAGCGTTTGCAGTAGTGTTACTCAGTTTTATTGATTATAATGTTGCTGTTGTCTTAACCCATGTGATGGTGAACAATGTCAGTGATTTTGATGTACTGATAAATGGTGTGTTAGTAAATATTACTGTCTGTAATTTTGGTTACAGTTGCTCTGCACAAATATAGGGCAGTTGTAACATGAAGCTTCCTTCCTGATGCTGTGGTTAGCTTTTTCTGATGTATCTTTTAATTTTTTTCCAAGTATTGTAGTATGGGTGGATAATGCTCATTACTTGAGAGGGGGGCTTGATTGTGCTCTTCATCTCAAATACAGCTATTCTGAAAATTGAGCATGTGTGCATTGAGCTACAGTAGCAATGGCAGCTATGTTGATGATAGTCTCAAAGAACTGACTCAAGTTACTTTGGCAGTATTTTTAGTGATTTAAAACTTTGTGCACTTGAATTATTTCAGAAAAATAGACTTTTCTTCAGTTCTTGCAAGTGGGAAGTGCCTTCTCCAGTGTTTAGGGTTGTGTGTGGTTTTTTTAAGTTGTACATTAGTCTAAATTAGTAATTCTAATCTAACATGCTATCAGAAGTAGCACATGCAATGATCTGAAGATCTTACTAGCATATCGGCGTCTGTGGACTCTTGAATGTTAGTGAGAAGCTTTGAGAAATGGCAGTTAGCTGCAAATCAAAGCTTCTTAAGGACTTTCTGAAATGGGTCTTTGTGGTCCTTAGGGTAAGGAGGAAACCACAAGTCACTCTGGGGGCCTGACCATTTAATAGTCTGAAGTGTAGTGATGTTCTTTTCTTGCAGCTGCTGCTGGTATGCCTTTTGTATTGCAGAAGAGTTCAGTTATCATTAGGGTTACTGCACGGTTAAAGTGTTCTGGTTGTGTAGTTTTGTCTTAACAGTAAAAATGAAAGTGTTCTTCATCTGATGTAAACTGCAGGGTGTGTTTGCCAACGTGCTCTCAACACAAGTCTCCGAACTGATAGAGAGAGTTCTCTGAAAAAGCTTTGGAAGCTGGAGGTGTGAATATTTTTCATCAGTGTCTGCTGTATATTCTCTATATTTACAGACACAGCAATAGTTACAACCTGAGATCATGGAAAATATACAGAAAAACCACTAAGATTTTTATCTGACCATAGTGTTCTACTGTAGTGAATTTGTCACTCTTGCAGAACGTTTCAGACACATAAGGTGCTTGACAGAATGAAACAAATTTCTGCAGCTTGCTTTCTTTCCCTGAAAATTGCTAAATTGAACTTCGCCTGTTTCTCCCCCCTCCCCCATATCCTGAAGTATTTTCCTGCTTTTGTCAGGAGGGAGGCAGGGAGAATTCACAGCATTGGCAGTTGACACAGTTAGAGGTGGGGAAATGTGGTTTTGCTTTAACCTTTTTTTTCCTGGATTGAAATCTGTATCTGAGTTGCCAGGAGCCTAGTTAATAACCAAGTGCATTCATGTGTAGAAAATAAAGAAATGTATACCTCATTAAGAGTTAACGTTAGTTAATGCCACTGTTCAGTGAAGAAGGCAAAAAGATTTAACAGTCAAAGTGCGACTGCTAAGGGATTTTCACGCTGGAGGTTGCAGTCTGTTTGCTGTATTGTAGAATTAACATTTTTGTGATTTGCCAAAGTTGTCTAGGTCCCTCCCTTTCTTTTCCTTTCTTATACGGGCACAGAATTGCCTTTTTTTTTTTTTTTTTTTTTTTTTTTTTCCCCTACAAAAACATGTTACACAATATACAGGGAGTCTAGACTCATACTTCCAAAGAACCGTACACCTTGTCTTAAAGATGCATTTGGGATGAACCCATAAAATAAAAATATTTATATCAAGTTATTTTAAAGCTAAGTATCTTGTGTAAGGCTGTCACACACTGCAGAGATTTCCCTGTTTATTAGCAGACAGCCTGTGGCACTGTAGCTGCGCTGGGGGCGGCTTGGGGGGTGGGGGGAACCTGTAAGCGCTGCCTGGGTGCTCTGGCTCTCCCATGGGACCCGCTGCCTGTAGCTTCAGAAGGCTTTGCCAAAGTTGGAAGCAACTTTAGGCAGAGCCAGATGGCCGTGTGGCTGCGTCAAGCATCGTCTCCACTGCCACAAGTGATCTAATTTAATTAAAACAAAAAGCAGAGGATTAACCCGCTCAGGACGTGTGCATTAGCAGGTACCTCGTGGCTGGCAGTTCACTGGGACGTGCACGTTAGTCTCCGGGCGGGTGCGGAGCCGGGGGTGCCGGCTGGTGCGCGGCAGTGCCCCCTCCCTCCGCCGCTTGGCCCAGCCCGGCCGGTGGGGCCCCTACCCGCCCTACCCCCGCGCCCGGCCGGAGATGGTTCAGTCCTGTTTTGCATAAGTCGTCTCTGAGGCGCTCCATGTGCGCGGGCGGCGCGGAGCGGCGCGGGCGGCCGGGCGGGTGGATGTGGTGGAAGGAGGCGGCGCGCTGCAGCCCGGCCCGCTGCCAGCCTCGCCATGTACTGCGCGTATCCCGTCCCCGGAGTGGGCAGCAACTCCCTCATGTACTACTACAACGGGAAGACGGTAAGGGCCGCCGTCTTTGTTCGGGAGCTGCGGAGCGCCGGCCAGCCGCGGTCGCTCTCGGGCAAATGGGAGTTCAGAGCGCCGGGGGTGCCGCGGCGCTGAGCCTCAGAGGGCTGGGGTGGGGGGTTTGCGGGAGCGACCCGCTCCCGTGCTGGAGCGAACAGGAGACGAGCGGCCTCTGAGATAAACTACAGCGGGGTTGCGTGGCGGAAAGTCTGCTCGCTTCTGTACGAAGACGCCAGGTCCGGCTCTGCAGGGGCTCGGGGTACCGCAGCCAGGAGGCGCTCCCGGACCGGGCCGTTCCCGCCCTGCCCGTTCCTGGGCCCGCTTACCGGGGTGCCGCGGAGCCTGGTGAAGTTCGGGCTCCTGAGCGCCTGCGACTTCTCCTTGGTGTTTGTGTTAGTTTTGAGTTTACCATTCTGCGGAGCAGCGTTCCCCGGTGCACTATAGTAACCGCTGACTAATGGCCGGGTCCCAAGCCCGCACCACCCTGCTGCTGGGCACCGGGAGCACCGCGCCGGTAAGGGCCGTGCCGTCGGACACCGGGCGCACCGCAGCCAGCCATTAACGCTGCCTTGACAGAGGTGGCCGTCTCACTTGCGAGGCTACTACAGCCACTGGAAGGAAAAAATAAAAATTGCAGATCCCGAAAAAGCGAAACCTCTGGGGTTTTTTTGGTTGGTTGGGGTGTTGTTTGTGTGTGCGTAAGAATTGGCATAGAGTGGTAAATTAAACACGGTGTCTTTTCTAGTCTATGTTGTTCGTGGTTTTGACTTTATTCTGTGATAAAAATAACATTAAATAGGAAAAACGCACATGCTGATACTGATCTTTTCTGTGTTTTTTTGTTCTTTTGGTATTTTTACTGCTATTTCTCCTTTCACGGGCCTGTGTGAGCTTTGCCTTCATTAGTAAACTTTTCTGCCAAGAATTTTGTTCAGTGATAATTAAAGCGTTCATTAAAGGCGTTGTGTCTGAGCTGCTTGAGTAACAGAAAAGATACTGGAGGAGTGGTTAGGGGAACAAGTAAAACCACTTGGTCTCTATTTCATTTCCTTTGGTATAGATGCCAGCTGTCTTTCAAATATGAAATTATTTTTCTTTCATGTCTGCTCCTAGGCTAAAACAATCTGTTTGAAGTTTTATGTGAAGATATATATAAGACTTAAGTAAAATTAACTATACAATACCCCTGAAGCAAAGGGAATATAACTTGCATGGAGTTTTGATTTTATTCTTTCTAGAGCACAGATCACTCTATTACAATATTTCTCTTTGTTCTTGTAGCAGGAAAATAGGCTTTGATCTTATTAAGTATTTCCAGGCATATAGTAGATGGAAGTGCTGGTACTGTAGGAGAGCATGGCTTGAAAATTGATAGCATGTGCCTGTTATGGGTCAGAGGTGACCTTTATGAGCTTGAAGAGTTAGTAAATAGATGACAAATCATATGACGATCCTATATCATGTTGCCTGGGGTTTTAGTTAAAAAAAAAAAATTAACTGTCTCACTAGCTTTTAGCGTTTTCTTCCCTAGTAATTTTGCAAATTTTACTAAATTGCTAATTTAAATATACTTTGTCAAGTTTAGGAAGTTAGTTTTTGTGTTGCAGTTTCTGGCATGTGTGCCAAATCTTTGTAAGAACCGTTCTATAATGAGAGAACAGAACACACCCTAATCGTGATGTTTTACTGCTTTTATTCGTGTTGCTTCATGAGTTAGAAGTTGCTAGTATGTATCTTGTTGAGTTTGAGTTTATTATTTCGATTATTGTGTTAGTTTTTTTATGTTGTCATTCCTTGATACCTGATGATGCAATCAAATCTGATTTATTTACCCGTAGAACAACTGGGATATGACATGCCGAAATGTGCGATTTAGGCTTTTTATTCAGTATGGTTTTTTTCTTTTCAACTTGCTAAATTTGTAAGTCAAAAGAAAATATTACACTAAAAAAAGTATAAGCACCCCAGTATCTGGTTTTGTATGCACTGGCACATAAGTTTAAAAATCGAGTTGGGAATTTTACGAGTAGAAAAGGTTGGATTTTTGTTACTGTGTAGTTTAGGAGGGACCCATGAAAAGTAGTGTTTTAATAAAAATCCCTTTCTGAGGAGTAACCTTTTATCATTATGTGCAATAGATGTTAAGAAAAAAAAATGTTTGAAGAATCTTTACCAAAATGAAAGAAAAAATATCTTACTTAGTATTGTAAAGAAAATAAAACACTCGCACTGAACTGGAAGATTTCTCCTGTCGTCGTTTTGCGGTGGTTGGATTTTTTTTGTGTTGGTGTTGTGGTTTGTTCTTTGATGTGTTTTTGTTTGGCTTTGTTAGGGGGGTTTTTGTGTGGTTTGGTGTTTTTTTTCACCTCATCCTTTTCTTTTGATATGTAGAAAATATTCTCAGTTTATGGAAAGCTTACAAAAATTTAATACAGAGCTTTTGGGGGGAAAATCAGTTAGAATTGTATCTATTTTTAAAGTTTTGTCTTTTTTTTTTTTTAGTTCATTCAAGAGCTGTGCTACAGGGTCAAAAAATCCAAACACTTAAACTCTAATTAGAAAGAAAGGCTTAAAAAAAAATAAATCTATAAATACAAATAATAGCACACATACTTTCAAATTATTTTGTGTCTGTCTTTTTTTAAACTAAAAAATAAGTAAGCAAACGTCTTTCACTAGAGCCTGTTTAGTTACATTTTCTAAAATACAGTAGCACCAGAAAGGTATTTAAATAATGAGAGTTTTGTGTCGTCTTTGTGCATAAAGAATAAAATACACACTTGAAAGATTTACACTCTTATAATTTCCTCTAAATTTTGACAGAAAAATTGATTATTTTTAAAGTGTGTTGCAGAGTTGTTAAAATATAGATTGTAATGGACTAGTGTCATCATCACAAGTCAATTTTGGGAGTAATATTGATTATATTTTATTTTATATCACCTATGACTGCTGTTTCATATGAGAATAAATATGTAAGTTATACATTACTGTAGTGTTCTGAAGATGATATGTGTTAATTTGACATACCAGTCTATATATAGGTGGGGTTTATATTGAGTAAATACTTGTTTTCTCAGTACAGGCTGAGATTTTATTGATCCTCTTTCAAAAGTGGATTTACTGCATTTTTCACAGCAGGTTTCTGCAATCCCTGCTTAAAAAGGGAGGGAGGAAATGAGCACATACATAGATACTTGCATATATGTAGTTACCTGATTTTTTATTTTTTTTTTTAAACTAGCTTATATAGGGATTTTTTGGATAATTTTGACAGTGTAGAAGGCTACAAATGTGTCCCTGTGTGTGCATGCATATTTACATACCTATGGGCACATGTGTACAAAGGAATAAGTACTCACAGATGTGAGTATACACGTTGTATATTTGGGTATTTTTTTCAGTTGAGAAATTGCCTGCCTTGCAGCCATTGCTTTTGGAGTTACAGCAGAGAGAGACATGTTAATAACACTGCCTGGTCTTAGATGACACGACAGCATGCCTTTCTGTAGCTGTTATGCAATAAATAATGTACTGAGTCTTTTAACATCAAAGTGAGGTGTTCTCAGTTTGTAAATTTTGGAGCAACCAGGTGCAAAAGAAGAATGATTCCGTTCTGCTTCTATTAGTATTGGGCCAGTTAGTATAGAGGGAGAAAAGTACAATTAGTGCTGCCCTGTACCATATGCTGCCCACAGCAACTTAGACAAGGTCAAAGCTAACATTTCTAAGTAAGGACAAATAAAAGATCAGCTGGAAAATCTCTAGGGGTTCATGGCTGTGGACACTGAATAAAGAGAGGTAGTAAACACTGGTTGGCTGGGTGTTTTTTCCCCTCTTCCTCACCTCTTCTTTTCCCTCCCCGCCCCACTGAAAAACAGAGAGTTACACTGCATCAGCCCCAAGAGAGTTTTCCCTGCTCCACTCCATTGGGTTGAACTGCCAATCTACAGAGCAGTGGTCCTCCGCCAAAAGGGTGTCTTCTCTGCAACAAGCTTTATTGATGCTTTAAAGTGAAGGTTATGTCCGTTTCCTTGGGCAAACGAAAGCAGCTAGGGATGGGATCAGGTGCTGTATTGGACAGATCTCTATTTCTCAAAATGCAAGCAGCAAAGAGTAACACACCCTGTTTGCTCAGCGTGTGTGCTTTCATAATCATCTGCGTGTTGGAGTCTGTGTGTAGAAATCTAATAGTCTGTGTCGAAGGTACCGAAACAGCACTGATAAGCTCAGAGGAGAGATAAGCGAATGCAAAAGATAGCCTTCTATCTACTTCTGCATCCTCCTGTGGTCAGTACTGGCGATGGGGATTCCTGCCTTTTGAAATAAAAGGAACAGGTTAAGAATCAGACAGATTAGTTTCAACGTTGCCACTTTTGTTTCCTTAAAATAAGAATTTAATAATGAATTTTGGAAGACTTAGATGGTATGCATCCTTCAGTAACATCACCGTTTGACTATGGAGAAGAGGTTTTTCTTAATATAAAAACGTATTCAGGCAGTATATACATGCATATTTATTTCTAGTGGTCCTGCTGCCTTCTCTTCTTTTTCCTCCTCTCTCTGCCTCATGCTGAAATTTAAAAAATAAAATGTAAAAGAACAGACCAAAATGTTTCCTTATACTGAATTTGGATATTTGAGAAGTTTGCCTATCGCTTTTTAATGTGGCTTCCAAATTGCCGTTTACTGGGGAAGACGCTAGGAAGTGTTTGTGCTGTGCACCATTACAGTGGGATTCTGCATTTCAGAAATACCCATACAGGCATGTATAGCATGCCTAAACTGCATAAACATTTGTTCAAGATGGAATTCACCTTAGCTACTTAAAGGAGTTTGAATTTTACACCGTTCTTAAATATTATTCTGCAGACAAGACTGATGCTGTGTGCTCTTAAAGTGAGTGTGGTATTTTCATGCTGGATGGTGAAAGCTTTTTTTTTTTAATGTGTGAAGCCTTACACTTAGTGTTGGAAACCAGAAATATGATGGAGGATATGGTACCCTGATCCTGAATATTAGGGCTCTTCATTTTAACATCTTACTTAAATGTCAACAAGAATTTGGGTGGGAGTGTTTTTTTGGCAGCTTCTGTCTTGCTGTAAAGAGGAGCTTGGAAAACTATAGTTACTATTTTACATTCCTGAAGTTTTAGTACGTGATTTTGTCAGAAATACAATGAACATGAATACAAGTTTCCTCTTCGCAGAGCTGCCTTACATCAGAAGCCGCTTTTGCTACAAAACCTGCCGATAATACACTGTAAAATTTTGCCACATGTACAAATCATGCATCAGTGCACACTTGCTCAGTGAGTGACTGATGCTGATGGAATGTAGATAGGCTATTTAGCAGAGTTTACAAGATACAGAATAGGTTATCCATCTCCACTGTTTTTGAAAAATTCTGTCTCCAGCAGCTTGATAAATATTTTCCTGAACTTCCAAGAGTTGTTAATAGTTAGGCTTAAGTAAGTAACATAATTCATAATTCCATAAACAGTCTGTGATGGGAGACTTGGTCTTGAGATAGCATGAGCTCATCGGAAGTAAGGTTTGGTTGCTATTTTTTAATCTGCTTTTAACATTAATATTAAACATTGATAAATATTTAAGAATTTTAAACAGATTACAGGAAAATTGCCGGAGAGGAAGTATGCCGACAGGAGGACTCTTAAGTGTTATATTTATTAAATGCATTTATAGAATGAGGCTTGGAAGTTTTACTTAGCATAAAATTTGGTAAAATTCATGTTCGTGTTATTGGCACTTGTACCAGTAAACAAGCACACTGTGTAATCCTTGGATGTGTTTTAGATGTTGGTGTAACTTTCATGGTAGTGCTGATTACATATGTTAATCACCAGGGCAGATTTCAGAACTGGATGATGTGTTTGTTTTGCTTAAACCTGGTGCTGTACAGATAATGTCTTTCCAGCTCTGTTCTGAAGTCAGCTCTCACCACTACCCTCAAAAAAACCCAAACAAACAAACAAAAAAACACCACCACCTTGTTTGTTATCTTGCATTTTGCACTGGACAAACACAGACCAGCTCAGGGAGCAGAAGAGACTGACATGGGTCTCTCTGGCTCGATGTCCTTAGTAGCTCATTTGTCCTACTTTCTTTCAAGAAGGTTCTCTACCCTTCAGAAGTGCTGCAGTCTTAGGATGGATGTATATTCTAGCACAGCTCTAAAAAAGTCAAGAGCTCCATTTGGTGACTTGTGTGTACACTTGGTGTGCATAAAGTGGGTTTGGCCCATGTTTATTGGAAGGGAATTTCCCATTCGTAGTTGAGCTTTTTGCTTGTCAGTATGGAGATGCATCCTGGGCTCACTTCACTTAAGAGGATTAGAAGTTGGGCTCCACTTCTACCTGCTGGAGACAACCTTCTTCAAGGAGGCTCTGCAGACAGGCTGACCTTTTAACAGTATTCCTTCTCACAGTGGGAACGTCAGCCAGGAAAAACTGGTTTAATGCCTCCTGGATGTCACTGTTATCAGCTTAATAGCTAAAAAGAGGCTGTCTTGAGCAGCCACATCATATTTATAACTCCCTTGCTTTCAGCTGTTGCAGAAGAGAAAGCCTTTCAACTAGTACATAGACCAGGGAGCTGCCATGCACCCACATAAGCCTGCTGTGGAACACCAGACACAGAGGCAGTGTTTTGCTAGAGAAGGTCCTAGTGCATGTGAGGCTTTCAGAGTGAACAGTCACCCTGATATGTAGCTCCCAACTTTAAAATGTCATCTTTTTTATATCAACTTATTTAAAGTCTTTGTGTTTTGCATCTCATAGACTTCAGGTTAATCTTAGTAAATTTTCTCCTTTGCTTTCAGACTTTGTTTGTAGCAACACAACATAAAAATTATGATTAGGTCATTAACCAGAAAAAAACCTGGTGCTCATCTGCAGGTGATCAGATGACATCAGAGGCCTGGGTTTAATTTGTGGGTAGTTCTGATTGTAACTAAAAGAGACTTGCTCCTTTTGTGGAACTGGCTGGCTGTTTCCCCACATCTGGAGTTAATGAAGTCTTTGAGACCACATCAGTTGTGTTTTGCCGCAAGAACCCTTTGATCTGAAAAAGCTAGACTGGCACAAGTGCAGCTTCATAACGTTGCAGCTATATTTTTGCAAGCTACAGTTAAGATACCAAAACAGGCAGAAACTATATAAAGTTATGTGTCTGTGCTAGGACTTTCATCTAGCTGTTTGGAAGGGCCTCTTTTACATTAATATAATTCGTAAGATTTTTATTATGTTAATGGCTTGTACATACATACCTATAAATGATAGACTTGTGGGAGTTTTTCAGTTTCATTTTCCTTCAGAGGGACCCTTTAATCATTTTTTATAACTCACCCAGTTACGTAAAATGTTACCGTTTCAGTCCAAAACTGGTATTTACAGATCTCTCTCAAAACATTGCCGTTCAAAATAAGAATAATTCATCACTGTAGGTGATTCTGCATTAATCAGTGTACATCTCCATGGCAGTGCTAAATGTCATAAAGCTTTGTTTCCACTGCTGTCCTGTGACAGTGATAGATTATCCATCAGCTATAGCATATGCTGCGTTATTCTGCACAACAGAGAACTTGCAAATTAAGCCCAGTTTTGCCTAATACGTTTGCAGTCTTACGAGTGCAAGTATTTACAATTTGACAGAGTGACATTTTTGTTAAAATATGTCTGAGGCATGGGATATACATGCATTCATCATACATGGGAAATACATATGTACTGTTAATATTGCTTACAACATATTGTCACTCTGTCACTCAGGTTTGGTGAGCATCTCTCTTACGTTTATTCCCGAGACTGACAGCGTGCACATAAAAGATTGAACAAAGGCTTCCTGAAAGGCCTTCTTTCCTAAAAATGTTCCGTTTGATAAACGAGCAGCTTTAAAACAAGCATGCCACCAAAAGTTAGAAGTGTTCCACTTGACTCCTTTTTACCCAGGTGTCTTTGTACCTGCTGTCGTTTTCCTTATACGGCTCCTATCGACAGCTATGCCCCGGCCTAATTCCTTGGTCCCTTGTCGTGATTCCATCGCGCTGTACTTTGATAGATTGTATTGAAATTCTGCGGATGTAAAGCGAGTCGAAGAGAGTGGTAAATCAGTCCCTCTGCTAGAAAAGTGCTGTCTGCAGGCACATGCCCAGCCATTTGGTCTGACAACAGCAGGCTAGAAAAGCATTTGGGAGTCGGGGGGTAGGGGGGGTGGGTGCGGGTATTGGTATGCAAATAGCAGCGGGATTTGCCCACTTCACTTTCTAAATATCTGTATCTGAGCGTTCCCCCTCCGGGAGAACAATGGGGCTCTTTTAGGGAGCTGACACGGTTTTTTTCTTGGCCGGCTTAGTTTCCCTGGCCTTTTTCTTGCTTGGTAAACAACATCCCAGAAAGAGAAGGGAGAGATGTGGATGATGTAGAAACATGCGTGTGTCTGTGTTTGCATAGGAAGAGATAAAAATTCTCACTTCTGGAATTTTAGGGTATTTTAGGACACTGTGTAAGTCACATTATGTAAGCTTTAAAGTTTTTAAATCATTCTTAATGTATGCATAGTTTTGGAAGCCTTACAAATTCGCAAGTGAGGTGAATAGAAATAAAAGTACGCTGCCTTTTTTGCCTTTTATTTTTGGTTGGTTTTTTTTCTGCTTCATAGCAAAGAGTTGTTTTCATTTCAATATTACTTTATTATATTTATTATTGACTTATTTGCCATTTGCTTTTTTTCCCCTAAGGTTTATATTTTCATAATGATAATACGCTAGGCATATTACAATATCCAGTATGTTGCCCAAAACATTGGTTATAAAGAAATGGCGTCCCTTTGAACAGCTCACATTATGGGCAGTGTCCTTGAATCTGTGAATACTGGCCTCTTTGGTCTGACTTATTCCTGGATATGCTTGATGTTTCTTCTTCGAGTTACTTCAGTGAAAGATGTGCAATCATTGCACTTATCTGGAATGTAGCAGTTTTTGACATCTTAAAATTCATTATTTGGAAGTTCAGGTTGATCATTCTGCTTTAATGCTGGACCAGCATGGAAATAATTGGCTTGATATTGCAGTTTTGTGTGATTATTCCTCAGGACTTGCATCACACAGGTTTTTGATGACTGTACAAAGGTGTGCAAAGTTCTGAATGGGTGATACAACGGTTGCAATGAAGTCTTTCCGTTTGTCACTGGATGTTCTTTTTCTTTCTGATTGTTGAAATGCCAGCTAATTAAATATTCAAAAAGGCATACAGTTGTTTTAAAATAAAATTTGTTTGGGGCCCAGTTGTTTTATCTTGCTTTTTTTATCTTGAGCAACAAGTCTGTGCGAGTCGTGCACTTAGAAAGCAAAATCAGCATTCAAGCTTTTATCAGGCCACCTGGCTGAGTTGGCACACCAGAAAGTGTGTTGTTAGGATCATTCTACTGTAGTTCCTCTGTACTGTGGCAACTTGCTAAAAAGCAAATAAAACAAGGGCAACAAATGCTGCAGCTTGCTACACTGTTCTTTTTTTATTTGTGCTTTCTATCCCTGCCTGTGTGCTGTTATGGGTGTTTTTTAATGCACGACACCCAAACATGACTAACCTGCTTTTATCACTCTCCAATATTTAGGTGTATGCACCATCCCCAAGTTCTGATGATTTCAACCGAGAATCTCCAAGTTACCCGTCTCCTAAGCCACCAAGCAGTATGTTTGCTAGCACTTTCTTTATGCAAGGTGGGTAAAATGATTTCAAATATATGGATACATATGTCACTTGTCCTTTAGGCAGAAATCTGCAGTCAGCCACTGTTGTAGTGAATGGATGGGGAAGCGTAAAGGTAATGTACGGTGCTAGAGCCTATGGTTAAGTTTTACGTACTTCTAAAACAGTTAGATGAAGGGAGCTGTCTGCTGATTTAAAGTTTTTCTCATGACATTAATTGCTTACTGAAATTTAAGGGGATTATACACAAGGCCAAATGGGCAGAATCCCCTGTCCTTTGATTTGTAGGGGCTTCAGAGCAGCAGGCTAGAGTGATAGAGAAAAATGAGGTGAGGGGCTTCTTGGCTGTTCTGGAATTTGACTGTACAGTATCAGCTAACAGTCCTAAGTTCTCAGATGCTTGTGTGTCCAGCATACCAGAAAATAAAAAAAAAGATTGCATAAAACAAAATGAGAGCAGAGTTAATTTCCTCAGCTTCATGTCACACAATTAGCTAGTACTGTAGTCTGAGGAGGTTTTGGAGCATGTTGAAGGCATGGTCTCTCAGTGCAGGAGTTCACAGAGCTCTTCAGGTTGTGTGTGCTGCAGAAGGAATACAGCATTTACACATGGGTTAAGGCTTATGTAATGTAATTTCAGTTACTTCAATCTGCTGTGAAAAGTTTTTTGGGTTTTTTTATGGTGCTAAGGTATTTCAGACTATAAATAGCTGATTTTAGCTCAATAGCACTGCATGTTTATGATGAACTCTGCTCTGCCAGCCTTCTTTCCCCACCACTCCTTTATTATTTCTTTCAGTCTGGAATTTTTATCAACCCTCTTGATATAAATCCAGTCATACTGAAGGTCTGTGTAGTTAGCAGAAGTACTTGGTATTTTCTCAGCTGTGGTTGGATTGTATTTCAACTATAAAGCTTCTGTTGGTTTTGGGGTTGTTTTTTTTAGAAATATAGCAGCATGGTGGCATGAAAATAGAAGACGCAGAATAAACTGGTCACCACGGCGTGCTGGATTGTGTATTCTTCTAAAAGAATTTTGGAAAGAAAAGTCAGTTTCAGTACTTCAATAAACATGTTTTTCTTGTTTCCTTTTATTGATTTATTAATTGAAAAAGATGGGACCCACAATTCTTCTGACCTCTGGAGTTCGTCCAATGGCATGAGCCAGCCTGGTTATGGTGGGATGCTGGGAAGCTCCTCTTCCCACATGTCCCAGTCTGGCAGTTACAGCGGCCTGCATGCACATGACCGTTTGGTAAGATACGAATGCATTTGTGCTTGTATGTGGAGCTCTGGCTTGCAAGAATCCATATCTTGTTACTCTTGTATCACTTAAAAACTCAGTTGTCAGAGATCACAAACTTACTGTATTAGATTGATGTCCTTTTATGTCTGTTGTGTAAATAAAATTCTGTGGCTGTGTAGTGATCTGTTCAGAGGATGGATGAGTCCCTTTCTTTAATAAAGAGCTGGGTGTTGTATATTTGGTATTTTAAAATAGTAACATTTATTTAAAGACTACTTAATGTCTTATGTCTGTTTCTCTTCTCTCTAGAGCTATCCCCCGCATTCAGTCTCACCTACAGATATAAATGCCAGTCTCCCTCCAATGTCCAGTTTCCATCGTGGCAGTACCAGCAGTTCACCGTATGTAGCTGCCTCTCACACTCCACCTGTCAATGGATCAGATAATATTCTGGGTAAAATGTTCTTCCTACCTTTTTTTTTTTTTTTTTTTTAAATGAAAACCAAGAACATTACATTTCAGGCTGCATGACATGCAAAATTAATAAGATTTAATTTATGGGATGCTTATGTAGGTGAGGGATACCACACCACAATGGTGTTTCTCTTCTCAGCAGGGCTGAGATGAGGCAAATTGTTTTGCAGTCAGTTTAGGATTTACTGGTTTATCTGCTTTCACAGCTAAGTCTATGTTCAGGAGATAGCATCTGTCTAATTTAACAGTAGTTATCCTTACATAGTTTATACATAGCTTATGCACACACACATATGTACGTGTTTCTATGGGTAGCTCTGGCATTGCAGTTTTCAGAGCTGCTCTGTCACCAAGATGCTATACCAGAGAAAGGCAGGAAGACTGTTTCTTTGGGGAGGATGATAAACTGCATCGTAAATTCCTGTCTTAACTGATTTAGAGATTGTTTGAGTAGTTAGTATGGTGGCTGGTTTAGTCTCTTCTGTGCTTACATAGAAAGCATGAAATAAAAGATGATCATCTGTTCTTTGTACGTATTTAAGATAGAATCATAGAAATTAAAGGCTCGTAGACATCCCTTTTCCTTTTGATATGATCTGTGTTTAGCTTTGTTTTTGTTTTAAGTAAGTGGAATTTAGCTAGAATTACTATCTTGGTTTTGATTAGGGAATGTGTTTTACACTTGGATCTTTAAACAGAGCCCAGTTAATGAATCTGCATGGGAAATTCAGGCTGGAAAATGCAAGTTTGCGATAGACTTGAAACCGCGAGTGTTGCATGATTTGGATTTCTGATGTGAATGGCTTACATTCACGCTAAATACAGGGCTTTTAGCATTAGAAGTTGATAATTGGAGAAAGGCTCTCTCTTTTACAGAAAGCAGGTATTTCAGAGATTCCGGATCCTTTCTGTGCTTCCAATTGGCAGGGCTTCAGAGCTCCTCTTGGCTCAATGTTGTGTGGAGCAAAAGGGCGCACAAAGCTGCTGACATGCATCTGAGACCGGGGGTGACAGAAAGCTTGGTGGATAAGAGCTTTTCAGGGATTTGCTAAAATAAAGATGAGAGTGTAACACAGGGAATTAGAGCAGGGGGGAGAGGGGAGACAAACAAGGGACTGTTGAGTGAATTTATCTTTAAAAATTGATGGAACATTCAGCATGTTAGTGATAACAGTTTAGAAATAAGCTGCCACAGTTTTCTGATTTTTATTTAGTTACTGTGTTTTATTAGAGTGATCCTGGGAAATAGTTTCAGTCTTTTTTCTGACTGCCTTCACTTCTTGGTCCTTAAGTTATCACGGTGATTACTGTATTTGACTTTAAAGAGGAGAGCATCTAAATTTAAATCTAATTGTTTTAATTAAATTTTTAAGTATAATGAGAACTGATTCTGTTGACACTGACTTCCTCAGAATATCCGTTTCAAAAGTGGTTGCTCAACTGTACGTGATGAATAAAAGCAAATAAAATTTCAGCTTTAAAAATAAGTATTGGGTTTGCTTTCCCCATTACAGGAAACAGAGGAAATGGTGCTGGAAGCTCACAGACAGGTGATGCCCTTGGGAAGGCATTGGCATCTGTAAGTAACAGAATATTCAGATCCAAAAGATGTATTTTGAACATTGCATTCATTACTCCGTGTGTTCCTTCATTTTATAACACCAAATCAGGAGTTTTTGTGTTGCAAGAACATACTGTGATACTGTAATGCCATATACTAGACAAATGTCTATAAAAAGAGGCAAGGGGAAAATGCTTTTATTTGTAGAAGATGCATTCTGACTTTCTTCTGTAGTGTTCTCGTTAGGCAAATATTTTTAACATCACTCTTAAAGCAGATCCTGCCTCAAGGTTTGAAATGTTTGTTCAGTAGCCTTACAAAACTGAGAGGTTTTGAATGCTGTGTTCTGTAGCTGCAATTTATGGAACAATCTTAAAATTCTATACTTGCATAAAGCTTAAACTTAACACTTGTTGGGGTAATGTTGATAATGTAAAACATTGCAAGGATCGTCTCTGTTTGTGTATGCATATATACAGCAGTGCTTTTGCATTAGTGCAATTGGAAGTACTCTATATAAAACAGTAACTGATGCAGTACAGCAATAGCAGAAATTTCAGAGTTCGGAGTGATGACTGGGGGAGCGCTTTGTGTTTGTTGCATGTCGCAAACAGGGAGACTGAGTCTCATTTAGAAGCCCCGAAAGACCACTCCTGGGTTTGATTCTGTGTCCCTCGCCTCACACTGGTGGATGCAGATGGGCATGTTCCTGCAGATCCTGTTAGCCTTGCCTCCCTCAGAGGGTCATATGTTAAAAGATCACCAGATCTGATAATGTCTGTGATGTCCATATTGGGTAGAAGTCTGACCTACTGGTTTTGAGGAGAAACTTTGTCCCGGTTGCTCTTGGCATTTCAGCAAGTAGATAACAATTCATGAATCCAGAGGACAGTTAGCACACTCTTTTTGTCTGAGACCCGTGAAGAACAAGCTGGGGTCATTTCAACTCCCAGAAATAGCAATGCTTACACACTTCAGGCTGCTCATTGCTCTGAGGATGCATTACGATTTCTGCTGTTCTGCAGCCTGACCAAAATTTCTGTTGGAAGTCTGACACAGTGGCCAGTTAGATCTGTGGCCCTTTATGATACTTTCTGCTGCTCTCCTTTTGTAAATTATTTTGTTGTCCTTTCAGGTATTTTTGCCCGAGTCACTAGCTGAGAAAACCAGACTGATGTTTTGAGGAAAAACTCTAAATATATTGCAAGTGGAAGTCAGGGCAGAAATGTTTAATCTAACTGGTGGGTGGGCTCTGGTTGTCATAGAAACTTGTTTCTGTCATCCCATGTTGTTGCTTGGCAGGAGCACCCAGGTCATTCCATAAATCATTTCTGTCATAGCTGATGGTGATGCATTCCATCTGCTCTATCAGTGCATGCCATAGTCTGCACACTTCAAATCCTTTGCCTCATCCATCTGCTTCCCCCGCACCCCGTGCGCACCCAGCACATTTCCGCTGGTTCAGTGGGGAGCACTGTTCTCGGCTGTGCAGAGTAGGGGGAGGTGGCTTCTCCTGCAGGTGAAGCTAGTGCACATGAATTTTGATGGCTAGTAAACCAAGAATATTCTTCTGAGCAAAGTTGTATTTAAATACTGCAGTTGTCCTGACTTACCCCACCCCCCCCAAGACAGTGCAATGTGCCTGCCTTTCCGTTAGGTTTTAAATGCTGCAACTGTTGAGAGGAATTTCTAGTTGTAAAATGCTGTTGATGTACATCTCACAATAGGCCTTTCATGTGTGAAACATCAGAGGATACGACATTTGTGCTTCAGTTTAGGTATTAAAGACCGTACAGAATAGTATGTGATTAAACATGTAAGGCCAGATAATACATTTGCAAAGGTTCTTTTATTTTAGGTTTAAGCCTGGATAATTGTGGTCTTAATCTCAGGGTAGGCAAGAAAGAGAATTGTACATGAAAGTATTTACACAAAGTTCCCAAAGCCCTGTGGATTATGCGTTAGTTTGGATAATGAACTAGTATAGATAGAAAGAAAAGAAAATCTGGGTATTCGTGCCATTTCTAATGTGTTTCCCTGAACATTTGCCAAACAATAACCCTTTAAGACTGTGCCCATGGAGGGTTATATGGCAGGAGAAACATCTGGTTTATTTCATTGCCTAATGCCAAATCAAAACACTTGGTCTTTAATTTAGAGGAGATCAAACAGGACGACTGTTTAACTTTGTTGATTATATCAGACCTCTTTGTGATAACTTATGTTTTGATTCCTACCTCCAAACTAGAGTAAAGGCCTTTGTATGGTCTCTGTAGGGTCTCGGTAGTTAAATAGCCACTGGTCTCCTCACAAAAGGAAAGAAAATGTAGGGAAGTTGACTTCTAAAAGTAATTCATGAATTAAGTTTCTTTGTTGCTTTAGACTCTATAACATTAACATAACAAAGCCTAACTGAAATGTACACTGTAGTGTTTAAAAAATTGGACTAACAGCTCCAAGGTTTGGCTCTGCAGGCTCTCAATTGTGCAGCTTTTGTCTGAGAGCCTTTTCATTAGACCCTGGCATATTGGCACCCCGCTGATTGGAATGGACCATGACTGATAGGAGGAGGAGTCTCATTTGTTGCAGTAAAATGAGTCATGTTACCATTTAAGCCTGGCAGAAGGTGTCAGGGTTGTTTATCATTGGTCATTTAACAGCACAGTGACCAGGGACTGCATGCAGAATAAATTCAGACCTTGTGTTTTGGTTGTGTCTTTGGTATAACGTAGGATTTTCCCTGTAATAAAACATCGCGAAATCTGCAGGTGGAGCAGTGGAAAATGACTGGTTTCAAAGGAAACTTGATGGCCTTTGTTCTGACATAATTTTAATTCTCTGTGTCTTCTCTGTCTGGAAGTCTCTGCAGTTCCCATACTGATGCTCAAGATTTGTTTCTATACAAATGTACCGTGCAAGAATTTCCTACGGTGTTCTGAGGCAGTTTGTTTTATTAAATGAATCTTCTTTGTACCACGTGTGAAAAGGAGATCTTCCCATTAGGGAGCTGATGGTCTTATCTAATGAAAATATGCTAGATGAAGAAGGACCATGTGGTCTATCAGGTTCTGGTTTTGCCAGTTCAAAAAATAAAATATGCAATTTAACCTAAGTCCCAGTTTATTGTCAGCTAAATGCTGAAATGTCATATTGTCTGTGTGGAGAGACATCAACCACCCTGCCAGTGAAGATTTTTAACTGATGACTAACAAATCCTGGTCTCCGCTCAAGTAAAACAGGTTTGAACTGAAGACTGATAAAAATACATTCTGAAGGCCATAGTCAGCATTTAAACCTATTGAATCCCCTTCACAAAAATGGAGTTTTCCAAGAATCTTGAAATTTTAATTAAAGCTTTAAGCATTTTGTGTTCTGGGTTTTTTTAGACCTTTTAATTATGTTAATAGCAAGGAATGAATTGTTGCAAGTTGAGGTGTAGTATCTCAAGGGAGTGAGTGAGTGATAAGAGAGAAAAGTTGTGCTGCAATATGTAGCAAGAGCAACAAAATTTCTGATGTGTTTCATTCGGTAGCTGCTAACATTACCTAGAGCCCAATGCTTTTTTGGTGGCTTCTCTTGTGAAGGGTTACTTTTTGGAAGATCACATATGTTGACTGCTAAAATATTTTCTCTCTCTAAAGTTTGGGAAACGACCACTCCTCTGCATTTTGCCAAAGTTCTGTTTAACCCTTTATGTCTATCATTCCCCTTTGGTGGTAAAAAAGCTTGTATTTTCTGCTGTTGTGCAAGTAGAAGGAAGATCAGCTGTGTTATCAAATACAGGTTGTGCTTATTTTGACAGCACCTTGAAAATGAAACTTCTCTGGACATTTTTAGAGCCTTGACTGTGGTAAAGCAAAGCTGTGATTGAAGGATCAAGTTGTTTTTGTAATCAATCCAACCCTGAGTGACAATTAAAAGTGTGAAAGGGAACCATAATAGCTGGGTTTGACGTGTATTGATACATAATCTCTTTTGTCTGTTGTTAGATTTATTCTCCTGATCATACCAGCAGTAGTTTTCCATCAAATCCATCAACCCCAGTTGGATCACCATCGCCTCTTACAGGTAGAGACTAACCATTTGTCAATAACTTGTTTGTTGTTTTGAAAACATCAGTGAAATCAGCAGTAGCTTGCTTGTGTAATTACTTACGTATTTGGTTTGGTTTTCCATTTTACTAACCCCAGGTACATAAATGCAGATTCTGAAGTATTTTGGTATGAGTATTCACTTAACTCTTGGTGACTGGTTTTGAAAACTAGCTTATTAAAATAATATTGGAAAACACTGAATGACCATAACTGTTACAGCTGTAAATATTTGTGTGCTGAACCATACCATCAGAAAGGAATAAGAGTGATTTGCTTGGGTTTCTTTTTAAAGTTACATGTTAAAACTCTGGCGGCTTTCAGTGACAAACAGAGCAGATGTGTTCCCTCTAATGAAAATACAGTAGGCTATGAGACTCTCCAGTTTTTACATAGGATAGCTTTTCATTCATCTCTTTCATGAATGCTTTCATTCTATGGGAGAAGGATTTCTGGCATTTTTCAAAATAAATGCTCTATATTGCAGCCATCTCTGTCACCTGTGCTTTGTGTGTTCGTAGTGTGAATGTGGGAAGGAGCATTCCAGTGCGGAGATGAACTGTGGGCAGCTGCCTACAGCTATTAGTGGGTAGTGCAGCTTTCACAGACACTGTGGCCTCAGCTGTCTAGTAAAAGTTGAACAGCTGTTCTCCATATAGAGAGGACTGTGAAAGCTCCATTGACTTAAATTTGTTGTTTAACAAAGAACTAGAATTACAAGCAAGATGATGTAACTTTAACCCTGTTCTTTCCTACAGTGCAATTTGTTAAATTATTTAACATTTATATAAGTCTGCTTTCCCATTCTCTGTTGGTTAATATATTTATTCAGGCTCCTGGCCATTGAGTGGTAACTTTTTTTTGCAAGAGTGTTTTGCTATTTAAAAAAACCAAATAAACAAAAAGGGAAAAAACCCATACATAAAATAATTAGCTCATTCTGTACACCCCTCACTCAAGTTTCGCTGGACAATTCGCTAATCTAGATGAATAAATTAGTGAAGTTATCGCATGCAGAATGCAGGCATGTACACACACACATATCTGTATGCATATTCATACTTCACTCACGTTTAATGGACACTGCTCTGGTTTTCTGTGGCCTTAATGGATTAATTAATATCTGACATGGAATACCTGAGCAGCTGCTTTGGGCATTATTTTTCTGTAACTGAAAAATCCATGTTGAATTGAGTAATGATGGGATTAATGGGATTTTTTTTGATTTAGTGATTATAGCTGACAAAGAATGTTTTGTGTTTCCTCATTGTACTGAGAAGGCAGATCAGACCAGAAAATTATTATTATTTCCTTTTTAACATCAAAGCAAATAGTGAAACTACTTTGTGACAGGAAGAAAGATGTTCTGCCATTTCCAAGTATTTTCGTTTTTTAAGATCCCAATTGGAGTTCCCTGATTAGATACCACGCCTAACTGTGTAGGCACAAAAGAGCTAGCGAATTTCTGGGGTTAGAATTCAAATTTGAGGTCCTGAAAATTTGGAGTTTCCCTTTGCTGTCAGTGTCTTTGTCTGTTTGAATCTTTATCAACCCAAAAACCTCTCCAACATTTGCACTTTGATTTGTGTTCCTTATTCTGGATTCAGATGGCTCTGACAGTAGTGCATGTAAGCAACTGTAATATTCTTCTCAGGCGCAAACTTAGCATCTGCTTTACAATTGCACCCTCCTAGCCCACCCCCTTTAATTCTAGTGATAGAGAATTTATCAAGCCTTTGGTAAATTGCTCCAGTAGTTAATTACCTTCATTTATGAATCTGGACTTTTATCTTTATTCCCAGATGAGTCACTACAAACACAGTGAAGCACAATGTAAAGTAATTACTACTATATTTATTACTATTTATACTCATGGTAGCCATTTTCTGTCCTGACCCAAAAAGTTATTGCAGATAAAACAAATGTTTTATGTATGCTCAAATAATATATTTTGGAGCATTTTAGCCTTCCTCATGATTTTCATCTTTTGCAGTTAGTTCTTTGTTTATTTAGCATTCTTACTATTACAGATTTGACTAAGGCATAATTTACTCATCCTCTAATTGTAAATTAGAGTAGGAGCACTCTGTCTGCCAGTTAAAACATTGAGAGGTAGTAACTCCAGGAGATACTTCAAGTATACAAGCTCATGTTTGACTGGTTGGCTGGTGTGATTCTGAGTAAAGACTGGCAATAATTGTTTCTTAATTTAAGTAAAAGCTTTGGGAATGACATGATGAAAACTCCCAAGTATTACTAGACAATAGTGTGTGATCTTTTATTTAGGTTCTGGTTTTTATAAACATGCCCAGAGCTTAGGTTCTTGCATAGCTTTAATGATAATGTATGTATATGAGACATGTATATATGGATCTGAATCGTTGGATCCTTGGTATTTTGAAAATCCTCCCAGGATCTGAAGTATTCAGGAGGGTTCAGTCAGTTCTGAGGATGCAAAGCCAGCCCTCCACTGACTCCACTGTGTGCTTGAAAGGGGAGCCAGAGGATTAGTGTTGGGGAGACTCTGAGAGTAGGAACAGTGATTACCATCAGTGACCCCTGTAAATCCCAACACTTGCCTGGCTTATTTGTTTTTTCATGCTGCTGTGTTGGTGCTGCACTAAAAGCTGCAGTTGTTAATTGCAGGGCTTGTGGTGCCAGGATGCTTTTTAACATAATTGGTGAGTTTCATGCGCAAACTCTTAGGAGGGGGAGCGGAATGAGGAAGGCAGGAAATCAGTGCCATCTGGCAGCCTGCGCAGACATGGGGATGGAGCGTGGCACTGCTCAGGAAGAGCGCTGGCGTTACTAGAGGGGTGGTTAAAAACTGCAGCTTCCAGTTGGGCTGTTGGGGAGAAGGAGTTGAGTATTCCCTCCCCTCTTTTCTTTTTTGTTTTCTTCGTGAGAAGCCCCACGCAGGGTTTTGTTCTGGCCTTACATTAAGGAAATAGTAGCTGTTTCTGTTAAAAAAAAAAACCCAAACTGATCAACACCCAGGTCTTGAGTCTGTTTGTTGGCTTTCTTTTCTTAATTGGTTGTCTTTCTGCTTAATATCCCACTGGTGCTTTAATGTGGAAAGTAGAACGCTCAGTCCTCATAATAGTGAGCTCTCGTTAAAGCCTTGACTCCAGTCTTGCCTCTAAAACTGAAGTTTTGACCAGATAAAAATTTTAACATTACACTGAGCCAAAATACTCCGAAGCTGTTTTCCTTCATGTGTTGCAAAAATAAGTGGGGCTCAAAGCAGTATTCCTAAGGGTCAAGCATGACAGCCATGTGAAGGGAGACTACAGATCCAGACCCAGAGTAGCTGTGTGAGGTGAAAATTGGTAATTATAAACTTACTCAGTGATGTTGTTATATTTTAAAAGAATTCCAGCACAGTTATGGCAGCTCTGGGCTTCTACGAAATGGGAGATGGTTGTTGTTTTGTTGGGGTTTTTTTTTAATTAGAAGGGAAATATTTAGGTATTTTAATAGCTGTGCAAGCTGTATTCTTTTTGTTAAATAAACCCCTTTCTGTAAAAGGTAACTACTTGCAGCTCTCTGAACAAAGGAACTGTAATGTTATTAAACCTTTTCCCAGTTTTCCAGACGTACAGCTCTGGCTGTTATTGAGAGAACAAGCCCACAGGCTCTTCCTTTAATGAGCTGCTTTGGATTGTATGTCCATAATTTATTAATGTAATTGCTTTATTATTACATTTATATGGCTGAAAGGAAGCTGTCTTTAATGGCCACAGAATTTCATGTAGCATCTTTATGAAAGATGCATTATTAGTTGGTGAGAAAAATACATGTTACACTACTACAGGCTTTGTTTTAAAAGTACTGCATGCTTAGTTATTGCATTTCACATCTAATTACTTTTAGGTTTTACATGCTAATTAAGTGTATTTATGTTAGATTAGACTGGATATATGTTTGAATGTGCAGTATATAAGTAATACGGATACAATTGCCAATTTGTTGTTCAGTCAATGATTCTTTAGCTGCCACTTCAGCTTAAATACATTTGAAATACAAAATGGCAGCAGCTTAGGTGTATTTTGACTCTTCTAAACTTCAAATGCATTATTATCTAAAATGGTAGAGTGGAGAACTAGACAAGGCTTTTAGATCTGGTTTCAAGTTTTCTGATTTAGTAGTGAGGTGTCATAAAAATAATTCTCCAGTTATGCTTAATTCACTGTTTATTGAATTTCTTCAAATATTTTTGTTGTGTATTTTAAGGCCGTTAAAGATACGCCTGTGTATACTGAACATAATCTGTAGAAGGAACAGTTTTGGCGGTCATTTTATGGCAGCATTGGCAGAAGGCAGGTATTTCAGATACAGTGGAAGTGCTTGTGTGTAGTCCATGTTTTTAAGTACTGAAGTACTTGGAAGATGTCACTGCTTTGTCATCGACAACGTGTCTAACCGTACAGGTGCCAGGATATTTTAGAAAGCCCTCAATAAGGCAAAATGAAGGAATTTGCCCTCTTTTGTATACCCATATGTTACCTTACCTTAATGTAGAATATGTTGATTTTAATTATGTTGAGAAATACTGCGTCTCTGCTTCCCACACGCTGCGTAAATCAGTGTGTTAACCCAGACGATTTTGACAGGTGCCAGTCAGTGGTCTAGGACTGGAGGACAAGCCCCCTCGTCTCCAAACTATGAAAACTCTCTACACTCCTTGGTAAGAATTGTTGAAAGCAACATAGTACTTTTTACGTAAGAGCTGAAGGCTTGGTTTTGTCTGAATCCTGCATATCATTAAAGGAAACAGTAGGATAGCATTACAAATGAATTCTTTGCTAACAAATGGCCTGTTCAGTCGAACAATATAAGACGTGCAGGGTGTGTCTTTCACCATCTGTTCGTTGGGCATCAGGCTTCTGTGCTGAGGACAGCTGGTGCTAAAGCGCTGTTATGAGCTTTTGGTACCTTTTCACAAATCCATAGCTAATTCTTATCTAAAGTTCAGTCTGGAGAAAAGATAAAGACTTCATGCTTTTGCATTTACTTGTCCTCCCCCCCGCACCCCCCCCTTAAATGGTAGTCTCTTGGGCTTGTTTTCATTACTTTGGCATTACATTTGTCATTATTATTTGTTATTGGGGAATGTTCACTTACTAATTAATGAAACATTTTACAGAAAAAAAACACATGTGAACTAATCTCTACAGCATTATAAATGTTCTTCTTTTGAAGATTCATCAGAGGATTTAAGTTACTGACTTCTTAAATTTCTGATGCAGAATCAGGAAAGAAAGGGGAAAATTCTGAAGGAAGGTTTTGGTTATCTCTTAATATTTCTAGTTTCCACGGATGTAGTTTCTTTTTCTCTGTCTAACAAGAATAAAATTTTAAGCTAAAACAGTTTTCTTTTCTTCAGTATTTTTGCAATTAAATGTAATTGATGTGTATATCTTAAAGTCCTAACATAACTGCAGTGTTAAATATTAGCTTTTCTTACCTTGATACGATCAAATCTCTGTTGCATTAACTTGACTAACAATTTATTGCTGACATGCACATCAGCTGTTTCCTCACCTCTTTTTTGAATTAATCTTAACCTGTGCTTTGCTTCCTGTTCTGTCTTGACTTTGCCAGAAAAATCGAGTTGAGCAGCAACTTCACGAGCATTTGCAAGATGCAATGTCCTTCTTAAAGGATGTCTGTGAGGTACTATTTCGCTTTAGATGGTGCCTTTCGTGTTTCAATTAATGCTTCCTTTGGAATCCCCATTAAAAGCTTTAATTAGCGTAGCTATGACCAGTCTTTTGACACCAACATTTCTGCTATTCCAGTTTCTAGTGAGCTGCAGTGTCAGAACTGGTTTTGCTTTGGGCTTTTTTTATTTGGTGTTTTTTTTTGGTTTTTTGGTCTTTTTTTAAAGGAGAGTTATTTTAAGACAGACTTTTGTGCAGTACCATACAGAACTTGCTTTTATTTCTGAAAGATGTAATCTGCTAAAAGATCCTTTTTAGAAAATTGTAACTTCAAGTTTTGACCTTTTTTTTGGGGGGGTTCTCAAAAAGCCTCTGCCTCTCTGTAATTGTTACTAATGTGGTGAGGCTGATTTTATAACCCTTCCCATCCTGTATTAGTTTATTTTGTAGCAATTCCTTTTTTTCTTGTTCATGCCATGAAATAGAGGATGAGTAACATTAACCTTGTAATAAGCTTCACTTTAAAAGCTGCCACCTATTTGTGGAATGAATGCTGTTTCAAGCAAAATCTCTAGATATCTGTTCTTTTTCCTGTTTGTTTGTAGTGCTGGTAGGTGCTTTCAAAGTCCTTTGAAACCACATTCCATCTTCAACCTTTAGTATCTTTGAGGTAGGAACTGTTAAGTTTTGGGTCTGCAGATTTACTCAGTAATGGCTGCTACTGCCCCTCTTACATCCCAACAGCAGTCTCGAATGGAGGATCGCTTGGACAGACTTGACGATGCTATTCATGTACTACGGAATCATGCTGTGGGGCCTTCAACAAGCCTATCAGGTGGCCATGGAGATATACACAGTTTATTGGGACCATCCCACAATGGGCCAATTGGAAGCCTGAACTCAACTTATGGAGCATCTAGCCTTGTAACAACCAGCAGACAAGCGTCAATGGTAATGCTCATTTTAAACGTGTATCTTCTTATGCAAAGCAATTACAGCTGAGGCATTGAAATGATCATAGAGCCTAGTGAGTTAAAACTGCACTGTGAGGCTAGTATTTATCAGGAAGAAACTACTGGAGATTCTTGTGGGAGAAAATATGGCAGACAACTTGCACCTGTTATGGGTTTCCAATTAGAGGGCTGGGGTGGGGGTGGGCAGAAATGAGGGGGAGGAGAAAGATGGGAAAACTTAGACTTTGGCCTGGTCAGTGGCCCATAAAATCCTGCTGTGACCATATGCAGAAAGCTGAAACTTTCTGCTGAAAGCATTTCAGCTTATACATGCATTTTTTCCAGATGTGTAATAATTGGCAGAACAGTTTTCTCCTTGAAACGGTGAATAGAGAGATTGAATGGGAAAAGCAGTCAAGAAGGACTGAATTTCAAGTGTTCTGGTCTGGAAAAGCTGTTTATTGTAAACTGGAACTAGTCTTCAATAGCAGATGCTGGCAGAGGGCTGGGAGGAAGCTGTTGGAATGTGGAACCATAGCGTGTGCAGGCTCAAAATTCAAACTTTTTCTTTTCTAAATTAAAAGGAGTTTGAGCACAGCTGTAGAATAAGTAACAATGAAGAGGAAACAACTCTTAGATTAATCCCTAAGAAGAGTGAAATAATTCAATCCATCTATTTTAGTTTCTTTAAAAATCTGAACTCTTCTGGAAAAAATGGGGTCAGACTTTTCATAGGTCAAAAATATGTTAAAAGCATTACACAGTAAACAAAATCAATTTGTAGCATTGCTCACTTCCCTTTTTCTTCCTTTTCATTCCTTCCTTCTCAGAAACGCTTAAAGGAAAAAGAGCATTTTAAAACATGCTTATTTTAGTGGTGCCATGTGTTTGCATGTTTACAGCATAATTTTAAAGACCAGTTACATGCTGTGAAATTCTCTGTTATAAAACAGATTCACAGCTGGATACTGTGTGATCAAGGCAAAATTTCACCTATCATCAAAATAATTAGGTACCCCAATTGCTGAAGGGTTCGTATTCTATAAACCAGAATTAGTTCCAGGCTCTCCCGCTTGCACGTCACACATCCATTTATATTAATTTCAGAACCACTGCAGTAAACATCAAAAAGAATGGTTACTTGCTATAAGCTGTGTGGTGGGGGGCTTTTGGGGAGGGGCGACTTTCCAAACACACATCCAACTTCAGGTTTCTGTACACGTTCACAGTTACTTCTAGTATTGAAGTGCAGCCTCATGTTCAGCATTTAAAAGAATGCTCTTATAGGGAAAATTCTACCATCTTCTGGGTTAGGCTGAAATTGAGTCATACAAAAGAAAACATTCTTTTCCCTTGGTCTAAATAATACCAGTGTGAGTGACTGAAATTATGGAACGTTCTGATACTGGCAAGATACAGTCAAGTGCAGATAGAGTCAAAGTGTCTATAATAATCTCTGCTTCTCCTTCAGCCTAAGTTATGATAAGTATTTATCAACTTGCTTTTGATTAATATAGGTGATGGTGGGAAATTACTCCCCAAAATAAAGAAAGATTCCTTGGTCTACTATAGTTTAATGTAGTTGTGCAAGTTAAATGAAATGTAATATAGATTTGTCATGTAAGGATTCAGCCGCAGTTTGGGTTGAAGGATGCTTGCTGCTCGTTAGAAATAAACATAGATTAGGAAACATTTAAAAAATACTTGCTTTTATATTTCATCCTCACTGGGCAAAAAGCTTGTAGGTCAGTTTTGGCTTGAAGAGCGAGTCAGCTGAAGAATTTCTTGGATTAACCTTAAGTTTTTTTACATCAGAGTAACTGGCTCCAATAGAAGGCATCCTTCTGTTCAAACATGTATGTAAACCCATGGCCTTGCCCAGTCCCCAAGGAGTGCCCTTGACATCATTTGCAGTTGCAGGAACTCAGCATGACTTAGGATGGAGTCTTGAAATAGGTACAGAGCAGAGCTTGGCACGTATGAGTGAAGTGGAAACTGGTTTATTAGTGGTGATGGCATTTTGGTAGTACTCCTACGTATGAGGTAGCATTCTGAAGGTACTCAATTAATTTCAGACTACACTTGCTTACCTTTTTTTTTTTTCCTTGAAATAGTAAATGTTGGAGAGTGGAGAATTTGACACACAACCCAAACTATAAGATCTAGACTTTGTTCAGAAATTAAATACTTCAGTGGACTTCAGGAAAAGAATCCTGTGTATTGGCTAAGATAGTGAGAAATGTCAGCATTGATAAGGGTGTTTACTTATTTTTGTTTAACGTGCTCAGAGTTATTTGGCTAAGTTTCTTCATTGAGGTTCAGCACTAAATGAAACTTCCTTGTCGAGGGAGGGGGATGTGGATCTTTAGAGAAAACTTTTTTGTTCTTTAGGGAAGAAAAAAAATGTAATTTCCCTTGAAGATGATGATCTTGGCAGAAGGAGCTAGGAAATGAGTAATTTAACTCCTTGTTATGTAATTAGTGTAACCAGACATGGGTTTATTTTAACATTTGCTTAATTTTTGAGCCAGATTTATTTTAAAACTCTAGTTGACTTCATTTCCTGCTCGCTGTGAATGGCCTTGTTTTTCTTTTTAGCTGGGCTGACCATTAGACTTATTCAAATAGATTTTTAATATCTCGAACTCATCAAATATTTGCTAAGCGCCCTTTGAAGTTGATTTGTGCTTTATTTCATGTATTATTGAAAAGCGAAGAAGTAATACTCTTTTTGTTCTTATTCAAGCTGCTCTTTATTTGTCGTTGTAATATGATGGAGAAAGAACAGCCTGAATTGATTAAAAATAAATAAATAAAAGGCCTGGAAGCTCATTTGAGGATGAAACTGAATCCTTAAGTCACAGAGCTGCTTTTTTCCAGGTACAACAGGAATTTAAGAAAATGAGTGATCATCTTCTTTCTACCCTGCGTCTGCTGTAGTACAAAAGCACGAAATGGCAGTTTAAGCTGCTTTGGCAACACCAACCTCTGCCCTTGCTCAAAGCACTTTGTCAGAATTTCTCCACTGAGATTATGCTCCCAGTGAACAGTTTTGAGCTGTCTGAAGTGTAAAGATCCTGGGTTTTAAAGCCCTTTTCATTGTCTTAATTATGCTCACCTTGGTTAAAATTAATGACCATGGCCAAATTGACTAGCTGGTGTACTTTGAACATGGCGTATATTTTAAAATAGGCTTAGGTAAGTCCTGTAGCAAATAGGAGAAAAGACAGAATTATTCCCTCTCTGGTTCTCAAAAGCTTTTATTGCTGAGTACAAAATCAGTTAATCAAAGTGAAGCATGAGATGCAGAACCAAGCTCACAGGACAAAGGTTGTCTTTTCCCCGCGTTCACTCTGCTCCCCAACGTGCAGCAGTGTGTCATTAGTTGCCATGATTTTTCAAGGTTTTACTCGGTTGAAAAAAACAACTGTAGTCTTCTGGTTTCAGATTCCAAATGTTGTCAGTTGACATTAACTGAAGTATATTCTGCACCCACTTTTTCTTTCAAAACTTAGGGTGTCTGCAGGTGGTTGTCCTTATGTGCCAGTCTTTCTTTTTAAATGAGTAAAAATAAATACCGTTCACCTGGGAAATTGCAGCCACTTTGCCTTACATACCAGCCTCCTGTTTTTCTCAAGTTGTGACTTGACTGAGCTGTAAGATATTTCTTTTGCTGAGAATCCTGAATCTGGATTAGATTGTCATTGTATAAAGAAAATACACAAAGGTGAGCAATTTAAATGTTTTTAACAGATACAGTGTCGGTGCTGATTTGCTTCTCAGACTTCTCTAAAATACTTGGCCTGTGCAGCTGAGAAGCTGGGGGTTTTGCTGTGTGATGTGCATCCAGCCTTTCCATTTGTCTTCCATTTCGTGTGCCCGAGGAGTGGTTAGGGTTTACTTAAGAGGGATGATGAAAATAAGGCGAAATTAGCTCATGAAAGAATGAATTAACTGCACGTTTGTTTGCTTATAAAATGAAATGCTGCCAGTCACTCGGAGCGGGTCTCTGCCAGCGGAGCGGACCCGGTTGTTAAAGGCACTGCGGGGCCTCCCGGGGGAGGCGGCGGGGCGGGCCCAGCTGTATGCTAATATCCGGACCCGGTTCGCCGGCAGCGCCCGAGGAGCGTTTGCCTAGGGGAGGAAGCGGATTACAAAGGAACTTGCGCGAACGTAGTTACGCTGAAACAGGCCAGACCGCGGCTGCCAGCCCCTGCCCCGGGCCGTGTTGCATCTACCAGCCTTCTGCGGCTGTGGCCCAAGCCCCGTTGCTGGGGGGGTGCGCTGGAGCCTCAGGAGAGCTCCAGGAGAAGCTGTGGAGCCACAGGCAGGTCCTAGGCCTTGGAGCTATACACGCACCACCCCAGCCACCCTTCGTGCTAGGAAATGATTTGACTGAGAATCGCTTGCAAATGACAGTAATAAAACATGTCACAGGCTTGTTTGCTCCGGAGGCGTCGGAGCCCGGGGTACAAAAATGCCTTTCAGAAGCCTTAAAAGAAGCCCAAGGTTGTGCCCCACTGAGATGCAGATGGTGAGGATTCGAGGGAAAGAAAAACAAACTCTTTTTTTCTTAAAACAAACAAACAAACAAAAACCACCAACAAAAACAACACCCAACCTTGGTGTTTAAGGTACTAAAGGTCCAATTTGATACCTTGAAGTAGTCACTGCTAAGTTGTGCTTGTAGGAAACAAAGCTCTTGGCCTTTGTATGAGATAGAGTAATCTTTTTTTGGTTTGGGGGTTTGCCTGCTTGGATTGTCAAGTATATCAGAGATCTTGCAGTCAATTTTGTAACACTTCTGTTAAGATTCAGTATAAATCCTGTTAATCTAAATTGTAGGCTTTGGATATGTAAGCCTGTTTCAAAGGACTAGAACATGGACTTGAAATCAGTTTTTATTTCTAATCTATTTTCTGCCTTTCTCAGAACTGAGTTCCTAATCTATCAAGTTAAGATTAGCTCTAGAGTTGAAAGTTGCCAGGGTTCTGGCAGCTGTTATGTTTGTACACAGCTTTAAGAAATTTTTGCCCTTTTGAAGTAGATTTTGGAACAAACCTGGCCCTGATGTGATTAATAGTGTGTAGCCTGAATAAAAGCACCCTCCTGCGTTCAGACTAAGCATGACCAGAAGAATAAAACAGAACACACAACCTGCAGGGCAGAATTAGAGAGAGACTCACTTTTGGAAGTTCAGTTTCATGTCACTGTTGCAGAGTTTTTTGTCTTGGGGGCTTTAAAAAAACTCAGGCTCTGCTCCTTACTCCCAGTGAATTCACAACACCCACAAAAGCCAAGGCAACTGGCATAGTAGGGCTTCTCAAAAACAAAACCTATGACACGCAAGGGAAGAAAAAAATATGCTTTTAACTAGCAACAGATACTCGACAGTATACAAGAGGAGATTCTTTTTGTGCAACAATACAAATAGCAGCCCAGAATGACCTGATATTAGTCGTGGGTTGTTGGGGTGGGTTCCCCCCCTTTCCTTTCCTGTGCTTAGCTTACATGAACGAGTGTATATTAAACAAAGGATAAACTTGCATAAGGGTATTTATCTCTCTCTGGCTAAAGCCCATACTAAGACATGAAAGGTAAAAGCTGCATTAATTACTCAAGAGGGATTCAAAGCTCAGCAGTTTACTAGGATTGAAGGATTTATTGAAAAACAGTGGTTCTCATGTGTAACTCTAGGCAATAAACCTATTTAATTAAAGGCTTAATCTTCTAGTTGACATGTTTGCTACTGTTCCAATAAAAAGCTTCATCTGTAGCCAATTTTTGTAACTATACAAATGATAGCAGAATCCCTCATCTTTGTTCAGTTTTTAACTGTTTAATTGTATTATGTTGGTTGTATTATAAATATTTAAAGGACTTTGGTGTCTTTAGGAATCAAAACATTTAAATGGTCTGCATTCCATTTAAATGCAGGCAGTGTGTCTTTACCTCTTCCTCTTATAAACAAAAGAATGTCTGTCGTAGAGGTTTGCAGTGAGAACAGTGTTCTGTACTGAGCAGCAGCTTTTTAACAAACTTGTTTCTTCAGGCAAGATGTGCACACTCACAGCTATCTTATATAGGTGTCATTAGTTCAAGTTTATGCAAAATCAGAATTTTTTTAAGGCTCTTCATCTCAATACTTGCTGCTTAGACATCTACTGATGAATAACGAACGGGCAGGTTAGAAAATACTGAGAGAGGTGACAAGAAGAGTTCAGATGCCTGGATTATTGGTTTTGTATTACAAGATTCTGTAATGGGCCTAAATGTATTGAGTTGAAAGAAGGAAATGAGAGAGAATTATTAAAGAAAAAAAACAGATATATTTTGATAACCAATCCAGTTGTTAATCCTCTTTCAGCAAACTAAATGAGATACTGTGTATTCCATGAATGTATGGGTATATCTGCATACATGAGCGTAGGGCAGCATGCACACCTTTCGTGTGGTGAAGATGGTTATTCCCCATCATCTTCTTTCAAGGATCAAAATGTTGCAAGTACTAGATTTGATAGTTTTAAACAATTAAAGGTTAATCAAATCTTACACCCCTCAGGTATAAATCAAGGAGAAGATTCTGTAGTGTTCTGTAGGAAAATACTGGAGAAAGTCTGCTGTGTTATTGCACACAGGTGTTGGTCACTGCTTTGTGCAGTGTGGTGTAATCAAGTGGTCCGGTGTAACAGCATCTTTTAGCTAAATCTTTCCATTACTGAGCCAGAGCTTGTAACTCATGTCTTGAATCCAGCAAATACTTTCTCTTTTAAACTTCTACTTTGGGACTATTTCTTTGAATCGCATCTTTAATGGAAGTCTTTGTTTTGCTTTAGGTTGGGACTCACCGGGAAGAAAGCGTCAGCCTCAACAGCAACCATTCAGTTCTTCCCAGTACAGTTTCTGCTCAGACCACAGACCTAAATCACAAAACACAAGAAAGCTACCGAGGTAATACTGCAATGCTAAATGCTGAACAGGGTCTGCAATAATCCAGAGTCAAAGAGGTTGTAGGTCTTGGTAAACTCACATCAGCATGGGTCATAGAGACATAGATAATGCTGAGGAATAAAAACCTATAAACGACCACTGTTGGGGATTCCTGCAACAGTTTTGAGGGCTTCCCTGTGTCAGACTTGTCACAGTCTATCTTCAGCAGCAGACTCTGCATTACAGCCACAGTCTCCTACCTTAAGGAGCTGTAATGCCATTTGCAGTGCTGCAGCTGTTTCTGAACCAGCTAGGAGGGCTGAGGCCAGATTTCAATTTAGCTAATAAAGTCATTCCACACAGGTGTTTTCAGTTCCCTCAGTATTTAGCCTAAAAGAGTAAGCTATAGAAAACAGAAGTTGGCTTATTCATTAGCATACCTGCAACATTTAGGGAGGCACACGTTGCGCATTTGGCCTAAACCCAAATCTTGATGTCACTGCAGTTCTGCACTTAAAATTTGTAGCCCAGACATGAAGTGCAAATTTCCTTCCTTCACTAAATGTCCTTTTGTCTTTAAGTGTTTTTCTTAGATTAAGATGTTACTGATCAAGCTGCTTGATGAATTATGATCCCTTTAGAACACATGACACATGTCGAAATACAGCACTGTTACCAGCTTTTCTCTTGTTTCTGTTGCCAGAGTGTAGTTCCTTATGTTGTGTTCCCAGACTTCTGTGCGGCCCTGGCCTCCTATCAACAATATCTGCTTGAGAGTCTCTTAAATGTTTTGCTCCTGTGATACTCATACTGATCTCTGGTTGCTTACAGCATTGTCAGGTGGCTTACAGGGCCAGTCTGTGGCTATAGGTCCAACAGAAATCAAGTCTGAACATAAGGAGAAGGATGAAAATATACATGAACCTCCCTCATCAGATGACATGAAATCAGATGATGAGTCCTCCCAGAAGGATATCAAGGTCTCATCTAGAGGTCGAACCAGGTGGGTTACTGGTGTGATCTAGGGAATTTGTGCTTCATTACTACTCTGCAGCATGTTCTCCTGTAGTTTCATAGCTTTATTTCTAGGCTTCTACATTACCTCAGTGCCTATATTTGTAGGCAGCCAAGATAGATGAATAGTTTACAGTTTTGTATCATTTCAAATACAAGATAAATTTTTTATGGGGAAACCACCTGAGAAGTCTTCACTCCCTTAAGCCAGTGCCTTGCCTAGTATCAGCTGGTACATATGAAGTAGTAAAAGATTGAGAGGGCCTTGCCCAGCATAGAGGATGGAATAACATTAGAAATTTGCAATGCTTTGTGCGTGTGCCAAGGTTGAGCTGCTCAGTGTGCACCAGTAGTGATGGAGAGCAGCAGCCTGATAACTCACGGGCTGGGGTGAATATGGCAGAAAAGCATTCCTTTTAAACGTGCCCTCCCCTCCCAATCCACGGACAGGAAAACTGGCGGCAGCACTGGATAAAAAGCTTCTGGAGCTGTAGGACAGGCCTGACCCAAGTGCTGAAATTTGAGATAACAGGAAACAGCCAGAACTTTGTGAGCAGAGGCAGTGGAGACAATACCATCACACGTGTCTAGAAGCATTTTAGTGTGTGCAGTAAAGCAGAGGGCTCTCACAGTTTTAGAGTGAAGTGGACAGTCCCATATTGAACAAAAGGCTGTCATCATTTGAACTAATACAAGGATTCTAAATGCAACTGTTTAGCTCTACCCTAGGTATTAGAAAAAAAAAGATCTAAAATTGTGCAGCAAGGTTTTTAACAAAAAACTTTCTTAATTTCCAATTTAATGTGCTTATTTTATTGAGCACCTTTTATATAAGGTGATATATTGAGAAATATATCAAGTTACTGTTGCAAATTATTTGCTGTTCACCTGACAAGATGGCAGAATTATCTCTTGGCTATTTGAACAGCTGTCAGTACTTGACTGAAGTGGTGCTTTGGGTACATCTTCTACTTTAAGGAGCCGCAAGATGTCATCCCTTTTTCTAGAGGATGGTATCTGTACCTTTATCTGTAGATAAAAGATATCTGCAGAAAATGTTTTGTGAATATTCTTCAGGCACAAACTATTTAAGGTTCATTTTTAGAAAAGGCAAAAATGGCAAGAATTACCTTCAATAAGTAAGCAATGGTATTTAACACTTTCTTATTTAACTAATTACACTTGAATATGAAGTAGATTAAGTGGGAAGTTTTAACTTCATCAGCTCAATTTTCGATCAGCAGCAGGATCACTTGTTTGAAACACCAGTGATATTTCAGTACACTTTTTTGTCTTGCAGCAGTACTAATGAAGATGAGGATTTAAACCCAGAGCAGAAAATAGAAAGAGAAAAGGAGAGGAGAATGGCAAATAATGCTAGAGAACGTTTGCGTGTGCGAGATATTAATGAGGCATTTAAGGAACTTGGCCGTATGTGTCAGCTTCATCTGAAGAGCGAAAAACCACAGACGAAACTGCTTATTCTTCACCAGGCTGTAGCCGTCATCCTCAGTCTAGAGCAGCAAGTGAGAGGTCAGTAGCTTGTCGTCGTGCTGTGGCAATCTCCATGGTAGCTTGGTTTAGAATGGTAGCTTGGTTCAGAGAGTCGTGTCAGGCTTCTCTTGAAATCTGCACACCTAGAAGCACAAGTTATTGAAATGATGTTTGCTGTTCGGTAACAATGTCCAAGTTCTTCGGAAAAGCTAAGAATTGAGTTTTTCCTTAAAGAAGGGGGTGAGAGAGTAGGTGCCTTGGAGCTGCTTTTTTTCCTTTTTACCTTATGTTAATTAGCCATCTCTTCATCGGTATTTTCAAGATAAACTTTTAGTCCAAATATTGATACATCTTGATTACATTTGTAAAAAGCACTTATTTAGTAGTACCAAAGTTTTAGCAAGGAGAATTATTTGAAGGTGAATCCCACAGTGAAATTAACTTTGGTTTGTGCATTAATTGTATACCAGGGTGAGAGAGAAACTGTACTTCTGCTTCAACTGAACCAGGGCTAGGTTTCCATGTTGGCGACATTGAAAGTGGCAAAGTGGATAACTTAACACGAGCTCGCATGCTCTGTAGTAAGGATAAGGTGCTGGGTTCTCAGGCAGAGTTTTCCCGACCCAGTTCTTACTAAGAAAAAACACACTGTCTCCAGTCAGATGTCTTCCAAGGCATGTAGAGCAACTAGCTCCTCTGCACATCAGACACCAATCGTTGCCATGGTAAATCTTACTTTATCATGTCTGAGTCTGGGATCTTGAAAGTTGGTTTGGTCTGAAAATGTTTGCCATAGTGTAGAAGATGGAACATTATGAAGTCAGAACAACATTAATCAAACTTCTTTTTTTAAAGAAAAAAGTGTAAAGGCTATCAAGTCCATCTGCTTACTCTCACAGATTCTGTAATCCACTGAAAGCAATTCGTGAACATTAATTAAATGACTTTTGGGTTTTTTTGGTTGCTTCCAGACCTTGTATCTCAGGTAGAAATCTTTTCATAAATGTACTTAAACTGGACCTATTCTATGGACGGTGTAAATAAGGGCTTCTTGTTATTTGCATTTGCATCTCACCTTTACACTCTGTGCAGTTGAGGAAGCCTATCACAAGCACACCCCTGCCCATTGTGAGAGGCTGTGTTCCCCTTTTTCTCTCACCTGCCTTTCTTTGCACCTGTTCCTGAAAGTGACTGACTGGAGCCTTGTGTGGCACCCGCTGCATTATATAATTGCATAAACAATTTCCTCTTTGCTGGTAATGAAGCTTCTCATTTTGTGATTGGTGCTATTCAAAAGGGAACATTTCAGATTTTAAGCTCTAACTGTAGGCTAGCATTTTTATCTCCGTTTCCTAAATCACTGTAAATTAACTTCCTTTCAAAGTTTCCACATAATTAAATCTTCTTTAAAACTTCAAGGCAAGCCACATTTAAACAAAGAAAACTGTGATTAAGAAAAGTTAGCAGTTTTTTTCCCCCAATAGTCTCTCTGGGAGTGCTCATCCTTAGGAAATGGAGTAGGAGGCTGTTGATAATGACTTGAGAGAAAGCAGAATTAGCAAGTCTGTCCAAAATTGCCTGTCAAATGAGCTTGATTCTACTTCTTGTAAAATGCACAGGGTCAGTGAACTGCAATTTCTAGAAGGGTGCCTGTGCAGTCCAGAAGGGCTTGTGCTGTCTGTTCAGTTTTGGCAGTCTCTTTAACAACAGCTAAAGTTGTATTTCTGATCTCAAACTGCAAAGCAGAACTCTCTGACAGCTAGGAAAATATCTTGAAATGTTGATTAAGTTCAACATGTGCTGGTAGAATATATTACACACTTTTTGTGTGTCTTTTTGGCCATTGCAATTTACATCTTTCATCTTTCGATTCATGAGAAGCCATTGTGAAGAACAGAAAAGCTGACATTAAAAGCTGTCATTATTTGAAAACCAGATCTGAATCTACATCTATTGAAGCTAATTGGGGAAATGGAAAAATACTGATGGAAATACCTTGATAGCTAGTCCACAATTGCCTGTTATGAAGTACTGACTTCAATGTGATGAGAGGAAAAGGAAAAATGTTTTGAAAAATCCTTCTGCTCTTCGTGGCTTGCATGAGGTGTTGGGTGATAGGTTGGATTTGATGATATCTGAGGTCTTTTCCAACCTTATTGATTCTATGATAATATTCCTTCAATTTAAGTGTGATGGGCACAAGGTGATTTCACAGACTTTGGGGGTATGAAGAGAATTATTGACAGAACATTCTATTTCCCCTCTTCTAATAGCAGGCCAGTAACTTCAGAAGAAGAAAGCAGCAGTAATGTTACTGAAAATAGTGTGATGTCAGTAAGGTTGGTATGACTTCAAGATGCCAACAAACCAGAGAAATCTCTCTTATTGCATTGTAAACTACAGACAGTTATCATTTCACACTTTAGCAACTCCTGCTGACAAGAAAAGTACTTTTTCAGAAGTTTTTTGAAGGTGTATGTAGGCAGTTAGTAATGTTTCTGGGGTTTTGTTTACAATGCCAGCTAGGAGATGCTTGGCAGGATTTCCGGTAGTGCTTCTCTGCCGCTTTAGGCACCTGCGTTTTAACACAGGGACAGAAGCAGCTAGAAGAGGGAGGCTGTGTAGCTGGTTTTTACTGTGGTGCTTTATGTTTCAGTATTCCCTTTGGTATCAGCTCACGGGGTCTTAATCATTTTTCTGTTACAGAACGAAACCTAAACCCTAAAGCAGCCTGCCTTAAGAGAAGGGAAGAAGAAAAAGTTTCTGCCGTATCGGCAGAGCCACCAACACCACACCCAGGAAGCCATCCTGGCCTGAGTGAAACTACCAACCCTATGGGTCATATGTGAACACCAGCCAGGTATATCTCTTGTTTCCTCTTACTGGCTCAAATTTGGGAGATCTGGATATATTTGTTCTTAGCTACTGAGCTGCCACTAGCACTGTACTTCTTTGAGTATAAGCAAAAGCATGCTGAATTGTGTAGTTTGACAGATTAAAAAAATTAAGAAATTGTCATTAAAGTCTCTTCATTTCCATGTGTTGTTGCCTGTGGCTACATCTCTTGGCTCAGGTGGCCTTCTTGGCATGGCATCAGAGGAATAGACAACAGCTTGCTAGATAAGCCAAGCACAATAGAGATTAATTATACATCTTCAAATGATCTAAATATCTCACTGTTTTGTTTGAAAATCCATCTATTGTTTCCCATGCTGATAGAAACACTTGAAGAGACTTCTTATCTCAGAGTTTTGCTGTCTGGCTTAAAGACAGGCATTCTAACTTGAATCACTTGCCAACAGAGATTGCTAACTATCTAAAGTCACAATCTGTATTAGTGAAGATAGTTAAGATTGTAGAAATCATGTTTTCAGCTTTGCAAGATAAATCAGAATTTCCAAAAGCCCCATGCAGTCCAAAATACAGTAGTTCATTTAGAACATGCTGATGGGGAGGCCTTACCAAAGTATTGCTCTTTTCAGTTTATTGCATGGTTTTGGTTGGGTCGATTTTTTTAAACAATTGGGGAAAACTTGATTTGGAGAAGAAAAAATTCTGAGCATTCTGTGTCTTTTAAAATGGTAGAACTATTCCCACTTTCAGAAGACTCAAGAAATTGGGTTTAATGCCCTTATTTTATTATGTAACTTTAGCACATTTTCTGTTCAGGGAGGGGGTTTGTAGTTGTGTACCTAGACAGTTTTGCTTCTCTTTCAGCTTAAGTGAAGGCGTACGGAAGTTTATTATTCTCTGGTGTTCCTTCAAAAGCAGCAAAGTGACACTTAAACCAGATCTTAACTCGAGTCAGTACTGTTCCCCATACCTTACAGGCACCTTCCTCCGTCGTTAATGAAATGCTGTTTCTTTTTACAAAAACAAGATGTTTGCATTTATTTCATATCAGAGCAATAGGCTCTTTCTGAACTGCCAGATCGTTTTTGATTTGCAGCAGACTTTACAGGCCATTCTTGCTCTATTAATACAATGCTTTCTGAAGCTTATTATGTCTTTGCTTTTTTACTAGCAGCACCTTTGTAAGATGATCCGAAAAGGCTGTGCAGTCTCATGGTTTATGGCAATGTGTACCTGCAACAGTTGTGACTGAATTAGGGACTGTCTCCTGCTTATTTCAGCAAACAAAGTCAAATATAAATCAGAGGTCTGAGATTTGCAGATTGTTCTTTCTCCCATATCCAGAGAGTCCAAACAGAATGTTCCTGAGAGCAAACTGTTCAATGTATCATACTCAATATTCGGGAAGGAGGATTTCAAGGCCTCTCAATGTGATTTTCTTTTGCACTTAACTGACTGAAAAGACAGTAAGATACCATTCAAAATAGTTCTCTAGTGTTGATGTTATAGTACTTACCAGTTCTTTTCCTAATACTCCTTTCTTCTCCCAAATTTCTTTCTAGAATTCCAGAATTATTGGTAGGATACACAGAAGGTGACCTTTCTTCACAAGGACACAGACAACTAACATTATATGAAGACACAAACCTGACAGGAGAAAACACTTGAAGCAAGAAACCCAAATGCAATCTCATGATCAAAGCTACTGGTCAACACCTGCATCAGGAGTGAAAATACAAGATCTTCAGATAGAATTTCAGCCCTTGAAGTACTCTGAACATATCATTCTGTTGCAAGCAGTGTGTCGCTTCTGCACAATCAGAGACTGTTGTGATCTCTCCACTCATTGTGGAAGTTGCCTTGTGCCTAAACTGAATTGACAAATGCATTGTAACTACAAATTTTATTTATTGTTATGGAACTGTAAAGGTCTACATATAAAGGGAAAAGTTAACATGTTAAAAGCTGATAAAATTTCAGCTGAATGCCAGCATTTAGTAAAGCTGTTCACATTCAGAGAACAAAGCAGTGACAACCATAGACCCGTAGCATTCCCAGCATACCTTTTAGTGTCTTAAAAAAGGAAGGGAAAAGTCTTTTGTTGTCCTTTCCTCTCCTTTTGCCATATGACTAGTGTTTTCCATGCAGTAGGGAACTATTCCTTGGTATAGCTTTTTTTTATGTTATTTTTGGTCTCTGGTAATCTGTGGTTATGGTCATAGTTACCCTTCCATACTGAGCTCCATGCATCAAGCCAGTAAGAGGCCTCATCAAAGTGGCAGGCAGGAGCAATACTGTGACCATAACATTTCTTGGATTTAAAAAGTGATTTTTATTTTCCCTCAGACTTTACTCTATTTTTTTTCTTCTTTCTTCTTTTTTTTTTTTCTTTTTTTTTCTTTTCCTAATTATAAACAAAACCTTTTTAGGCTTCTAGGCTTCATAGTAAAGCTTGTAACGTGAAGTGTAAATTGGGTGGGGAGAATCTACTTTGTTAGAGTTGCTTTGTTTTCCGAGCAGTAAGTACTACATATAGTACATGTAAAGTGTTAGCTGTACGTAAGCACAAAATGCATTATAATACAAAGGAGGTTTGTTTTTTGTTTTTTTTTTCAGGCTGTAACTTTGGTGAATAGCAAAATCCTAAATTCACCATGGCAGGTAGTGTTGTGATAAAGCCACCAGTAAGGTGGGCTTACTTAATGGAATATAAGAGCAATGGTCGCCAGTTTTTCCTTACTGTATACATTAATTATCTTGTCACTTTTGTGTGGCTTGTCAGTGGAGAAAATAAAATAGTGTGAATCAAATGGAAACAAATGACCCCCTCCCAAGCCATATTAGCATTAAACCTTTAAATGTTTCTCCATCAGAACAGTGTCCATAAGTATTCCTTTTGTCACAGATGTGTTGAAATGGTTAAATCCCTTTGAACTTCCATGGAAACTGTCTTCCACTGCAATGACCATGGGAGAAAATTTTCTAAGCCAAGGTTGTCTGAGCTATTGTTTATATAGTGCATCTTTCATCACTGGCAATTGGTTCACACAGAAAACAGGAACAAAACAATAGTTTCTATGAAGTCATTTAATTTGAAAGAACAAAGGATGGATTGTTAAAATAAACTAATGAATTTAAGCTGATGTTTTGGATGGTTCCTAACAAAACAGTTTGTGGAATTAGTGGACTCATTTCTATTACTTTAATTTGCATATATCATCAAATAACACCTGATTATATCTGTGGCCTTGTTCTTCATTTCAGTGTTTATCAGCTAAACGAATTTGTTGCTTATGACGTGTGAAAGTGATCACGTGCCACTGCCTGGCCTTTTTCCTTCTAAGCTTGTTGTCTTTTTGGCTATATTAGACTTTGCAGTATGCCCAGAAGCTTTCCTTCATAAAATAGAAAGAAAAAAACATTTGGCTTATTTTTCACTGTAGCTAGTCTTTTATACAATAATCTTGTAAGAAAATTTCTTGAATTCTAAATATTACTCTTTCTAGATTTTTGAAATCGAAAAAGTTTTCAGTAAAAAGTTTCTTACTTTATTTTACTATATTAGGTAGTAAAAATGTAGGGTTATTTACCATAACCTGTTCATTAATATCAGAAATTTACAATAGCATTGTAAGACCATAGTAGGGTTCTAGCATACCGTGTAGTACCTATGGAGTATTGTAAGAGCTAATTGTCCGAGATGAATTGCTTCTCATCTTGTTCTCCAGTTTCCATTGTTGGTTTATTGCAGATTTGTACCCTGTGTCAAATTTCAAGGTATTGCTGATAAACCTTTCCAACCAGCAGCAAGAAGTTCAAAAAAATTTCTGTCAATGTAACAGAAAACACTATGTATATAACATTTATGTAGCAATAAATGTGCCATCTTTTTTTAACATGGTAAATTAGTGAGTTTTTAAAATTTCTCTCTCCCCATAGGTAACGTGTCCCTTGAATAACACCAGCAAAACCAGCTTTCACCTCTATCTCCATAAAACCTAAATGCCTTCTCAAGGTACACACCATAAGTCTCAGGCACAAGAAGCATCCTTGCTACTCCCTGTGAAGCCAATATAGCAATTCCCAGTGAGCTGAGGAGGAGCAGTACCTAGCTTGCATTTACTGATGCACAGGAAGGGGGATTGCACAGGCAAATAGGAAGCCTGGAGCAGAAGCTGATGCCATAGGCATAAGCTGTCTGCTACGTCTTTGTTCCCTTACTTTGTCCTTAAGACAGGTCCGTTTTGTGCACTGAAGTTCAGTGCTGAGTTACTTCTGAATTGATTAATGCATCTATGTAGGTTTTATGAAAAAGAGAAGGGGGGGGCGGGGGAGGAGGAAACAAACCGAAAACTGACCCTGTAGCTTGAGCTTGAAATTAGTAGTTCCACATTTTCTGCAGTTTTTCCCTCTGAGAGTGCAAACAAAAGAAAATGGAAGTGTGCAGCATCTAAGGCATAGTTCCCTGTCCCTCTTGAATGGGGGAGCCCAGAACTGGGCACCAATATTCCAGGTGTGGCCTCACCAGGGCAGACTATAAGGAGAGATAACATCCCTTGACCTGATGGATGCATTTTCCAAATGAGGCTCTAAACTCTGTAGAATGAGCTGTCTGAGGAGTGGGGTATTGCTTGGCATTTCATTTCCCATCACCCACAAATAAACGGAGATGAACAGTATCAGAAGCATTAGCTTATTACAGAAGCAGAATTAATCACTAGCCCTAGTTTGCATGTTTGTTGGAAAGACACCAAATAGCCAGTTGTTTACTGCACAGCCAGATTAGGTGCTTCAGACTGCTCCCAAATTATTTTCTCTGACTGCTGAAATAACCTTTCAAAATCAGATGAGTTCTTCAGGACATTTGTGGGCTTGATATTTAATGCATCAGCCTTATTCACTCAGGCTAGAACCTGATGCTTTGGAACAAAAAATCCCCATCTCTGAATACAGAAAACTTGCTCTACAGGAGATAAGTCTCCTATTATATCAATACAAAATTCTAAGGGGAAATTTTTGGATCATGTTTCAAATTGACAGCAGAGTGGTCAGATGACATCAACAAAAGCTGAAGAGGGTATCAGGATTTTCTTTTAAAGGTGACAAAGAAAAGGAAGTCTTGCAGATAGACTTCCAGTCCTGTTTGTACAGTACCTAGCAGAAGAGAGCTGTATGCTACGAAGGCAGGAACACTAATGTATCTGATTATGAATATATCAGCAGAAGTACGTTAATTCCTAGCACTACCTGACTAATTAAGCTAAATGCACACAATGTTGGTTGTAAGTTGAGGGGCCCTTTTAAAAGGGTAGCATTTAATTAAATGTCCATTTAATTTGTTTACATGACTAATAGCTGAAACTGTAATTAAACATAAAGCTCTTTAGATGTCCATCCCTTTCCTAGCATGCAAGAATAGTAAATGTGATCATCATAAAATACAAGAGGGCAAGAATGCTAAAAAATGCTAAAAGCCTATAGAATTTGAAGGTAGCAACTCAATATAAATTAGTGCCTGTCATTCTCTGTAGCCAGCTGGTCATCATTATCCTGTTATATAGAAGTATAACAAATGTGTCAATAAAGATCTCATTAAGTTTTTTGGATATAACTACAGATTCTGCATTTACAGGAGTATCAGGGGTATCTGGGAAGAGTGTGGGTGAAACCAAAAATTACATGTGTCTGTTGAGCTTCACTGTCTGTTTTTCTGGTGTGGCTATTTTGCATATCCAGAATAACTGATGAAAAATAACCAGAACCATACACTGGTTTACTTTGCTATTACTGGAACTGTTGCCTTTTCAACTGGAAGGCTACCTACAAACAGCTGTCTGTACCTGCTTTTGCAGATCTTCCTGAATTTTTTTCCTCCTTTGTCTCTTCCCAGCCCCATCTCACCCCCACTTTCTGTTGCATGGGATATGGTCTCCAGATTGTATCCATTATAAGCCATCTTAAAACTTTTCATTTCCAGATACATGCCTCTGCTAAAAAACTGATGGAATGATTCATGTGGTGCAGGTTTACTACTCTAGTGTGAAGAGCAATGGTGAAATTCGACAACGGTCGGGCCCTTCCAACATCCACAGAATAGTACCTCCCTTACCTATGCCACTTCTTGCCTGTCCCCTTGCCCATTTTTGAGGTTCTGTCCCTTCAGGCTTACAGTTGTAGGTTCTGTCTTCTCTTCCCTGCCATCGTGATGCATGCTGGCTTCCATTCCTTCCAGGCTGTGTTGAGGCTGCCTCATCTAGGTAATGCAGCAGCTGACTCTTCTTTTTCAGCATGCAGAAGAGAGCGGTAGGAACAAGAGAACTGAGAGTGAGTTCTCAGTTCCAGCATGCAGCATTACAGTCACCTTGAGGGCTGGAAGGAGTAATTACATGGGAAGTCTCATTCAGTGCAAATCTAATAAGCCTACACTGAGCATACGCTTATTTAGCCAGTAGCTATTTAAGGCAGTTTTCAATGACAAGGAACATTCCTGATACAAGGACCTACAAACGCATATCAGACTCTCCTATCATTCTAATTTGTGAGCATTACATTTATGGGCGGTAAAACTCCTCAATAATAGCAACAAAAAAGAAAGGCACACCAAACAGCAGTCCTTAATCGAATGGTTGGAAAGGCTAGATTGGTTTTGCTAAATTTTTTAAAATATTTCAGCCCAAATTCTCAGGATGGAAAACTTGTTCCCGTGTTTAGAATCTGTAAAGTAATAAGCACTAAAATAGGAACTGAAACTGGAAAGCAGCAGGCAACTTCACCCACGGGAAACATAAGCATCTCTAATAGCACAGACAAGGATGCCATGACAAAACACTAGTTAAATGGTTTGGGGTATTTGGGTTGTTCCACTGTTGAATTGTGCAAGTGCCTTCCTCTCACTCTCTCCTGCTAATGATCACACTCAGTGATTTCCTTCCACCCACCTTTCCATCCACCTTTGTCATAAATCAGCTCTTCTCTTTGGCCTAGCAGCTTCCTTCTTTTTATCCAAAATATTATCTTAAAGCAAAATAATTACAATATTCTGTTCACTGGGGAAAAAAAAACACAACCCACATTTGTTTTGCATTTATTTCATATTATTTTGTAATATTTTAAGATCCATATGGAATGAGAAGGACATCTGAAGGAATTTTCATCTTAGATCTGAATAGCTGCATTATAACTGCGTAATTCTTCTGTACATTCGCTAGAGTAATTTTTATCCCCCAACCCAGCCTACTAAAATTCCCTCTGCCCAAGGGCTCTTGATCCCATGAAGACATGCACAGTTTATATGTAAGAGAGCCCTTCTCATTTCAGTGACTACACTTCCATGCTTCCTCCTGAGTTCCTATCTTTTCTTTATAGGTCAGAAGTATGATGCTCACCTATATTTCTGGGTTTTCTACAGTAGGAGTATGTCCAACAGAAAGGTCAAAGTGTCAAGCCTCACTGCTTTTTTATTAGAGAACTGAAGACAAAAATACCAATACAAAGTCTTTCTTCAATTCTCTGTAAATGAAGCAAACCAGCATTTGAGAGCAGGAGTCTGGGTGTGGGAACATAAGTACACTGCATCTGTGACTTTGTGAAATGATTTGGAGACATCTATTTTGCAACAATTGAAAAGAAACTGGGTGGGTGGTGTAGAAGAGGGTGAACTGTGAAGACCAAATGTTCAGCTGTGTTCAACTGTAAACACAGTGATAGTCAGTAAATAGTTACTCTGAAGTGAGCAATTAATAGCACACTTGAAGAAATTGAAAGGATGTATCCTTCTTCATCAGACGTCAAAGGGCAGGCTGGACAGTGAGAAAGTAAGCATACCCCAAGGAGGCAATACAGCTGTATTATGTACATTCAGCTAGGAAATGCAATGTGACGAGCTAGGAAATGGAGTGAGGCAGTAAGATAGGCAGCGAAAAAGGAGTCCTGAAAGTAACAAAGGAAGGAGTGACTTGCTCTGCGAGGAAGGGAGCAGGAATAGAGGAGCAGGGAGGTCTAGGAAGGTCAGCTCTCTCTCTGGAGGGGGTCAAGTTACAGAGAAGTTTTGCAGGATTAGAAAGAGTGATAAGATAGCACAGTAGGTAGCCTCCAAATAAGATAAGAAAACAGAGCAGGAGCCACTGAAACAAATGGTTCTTCATTGTGATTCTCCTGCCTCTTGCTGCATCTGAAAGCAGAACCCTGTGGCAGCTGGCCAGTTTTACAGGGAAGGCGATAAAAATAAATTACATCCTCTGTTTCCAATACAGCCCGAGATGTTTCCAAAAGAATAAGGGAAGGAAACTTATTTGCAGCAAGAAAGGTACTTATGAGATCCAAAATCCATTGTCTGTTCTCTATAAAGCGGTATCATGGCTGACTCCCTAACATACATACTTGGCTCCAAATGGAGTTTTGGAACATTCCACTTCAGGGACCAGCTGCTTTCATGAATGTTCGGTTGGAAGAGAAATCCAAGTTCAAAATTAAGGAAATGCTCTGGGTTGTTTTGTTTGTTTGTTTGTTTGTCGGTTGGTTGGTTGGTTGGTTTTGTCTCTCAAAGAGACACATGAAGCTGAGAACAAATCTGAGTAACTGAGGCCAAGCAGTTTCAGATTCCCAGTGTCCTGGGTGGTCTTTGCTGGTAAATTCTATTAGTGTCATCTGTGGAGAATGTTTTCCTTCAAAAGCTGACTAAAAGTGGGATAAGACAGATTTTTCTAACCAATTTGATTTACAGTTTACAATGAGCAGAATACATGTGTCTTAGCAGTGTGGTTTTGTCCTGCTGTTGCAAATCAGGTTTGTGCCCCTAATTTAAATACAATCTAAGGTAACATTCAGGATTTATTTGACTCTGTTGGCACAAGTGGACATGCATTTTTTGCTGTAAAGGAAGCTTTAGCAGGTAGAACAAATCTCTCTCTGACATGACACTTAAGGAATGCTTTTGCAAGAAGCAGAAGAAACCCCTGAGAAGGCTGAAGCCAGTAGTATTTAAGACGAACCTGTTGTGGTGGTAGAAGGGGCAATGATTTTTAACTAAAAGAAGGTAGATTCAAACTAGAGGTAAGGAAGAAATTTTTTACAATGCGGGAGGTGAAACACAGGACAAGGTTGCACAGAGAAGTGGTAGGTGCCCCACTCCTGGAAACACTAGAAGTTGGGTTGGATGGGGCTTTGAGCAACCTGATCTAGTTGAAGATGTCCCTGCTCATTGCATATGATTATGTGACTCTGCAAAACATACTCTGTCCTCTTACAGATGCTGTCCTCATGGGTTTGATATGTGAACTATGGAAAACAAGGATTACTCTGTCTTCTCTAATACTGAGGTGTCAGGTGAGTGACATGTGGAGGTAAAATGTGTCTTGTACCATGTAGGGACTGTAACTGTGGGTCACACAAGGCAGGGAAATACTGTGCATCTTAACACTCCATTCTGTGCTCAGAAGCAGGCAATCAGCCTGTTAGCAATCAAATACGACTCTCCCACTGAGAAGTCCAAGTTCTTTGTTTAACCACATATTGTGGAGTAAGCCATCACCTCCCCATGAGCTGGAAATCAAAAGTAGATCTGTTCTTACGGATCCAGAACAAATGTATTATTCATCTTACCTGGCTGATTTGTCCCATACCACTAGTGATTTTCCCAGAGAAAGAATATGCATATGACTAATGGCATTTTTTAAGGGTTAGACATTCAAAAGTTGTCTACTCAAGGGAAGAAATTTCATGTTTCAGCAACCAAGAAACATTGGCTGCAGTTACTGTGAAGAATGGAATTGCAGTCCACCTTCTGTGATCTTTATAGGCATGCCTGAAAAACAAGAGATGCCAATATTGCAAGTCTGAGAGGTCAATAAGGCAATGTCCTTTGCTGACAGACAACAGACCATGCCTCAAAACTCCCACTTGCTGGGCTATTGGAGATAACATTTAGTGTGAGGCAGAGCAGCTTCAGTTTTAGGGCAGGAGTACTGCTTCTTTGGTTCTTTGGAATCCTCTTTGTGGAAAACAACCCTGTATTATCCTCCAGAGATCAGCCAGGGCTGGTCTCCCATCTGTTCATGGATCTGCACCTGTTTTTCATTTCACCAATAGTGGCCACATGGCCCAAGACTGGGGGGTGGATACAGAGTAGAAAATGAATGTGTGGTTCAGGCACTGGTGTTGGATTCAGAAGTTCTGAGTTTAAATTCTGACTGTATGGTGTAACCTTGGTGAGTCTGCTCATTTCTGTCTGCCTTAACGTTGTCTGTAAGGAGAGGAAGGAGTAATTATTATACTGGGCCTTTCCTCCCCCTGCCTTCTTTGCTTGTATTTCAGCCAGCACAGAAATCTTCACAGAAGTGGGTCTCTATAAGGTGACTAGGGACATTGAATATGTCTCCCATTTCCTTTGCACTCTGAAAAATGGAAGGGAAGTTCCTTAGAAAAGCTGCTCAGTTTCTGCCTATGTAAATGATGATGATGCTTGGACATAGCTTCAGTAGCATGGAACTGGTAGTTTGTTTACCTGCAACTGGCACAGATGCATATTCACTCTTTGTTGCTCTGAGGCTGAATCCCATTCTAACTGCAGTCAGTTTCAAAGATATACAGAGGCAGCATATACATCAGTTCCTTGTTTCTCTCCTGTCTTGCACTGGACATGCCATAGATTTGGCATTGTAAATTTTGTAGTCTTTACGGTAGCTTAGAAAACAGAGGCCTACTCCTGTAATTTATTGCTTGATCAGCCACACCCTGTGTGTTTATACTCCAGTGCAACAGTTTGGCTGCAGCTCGTGTTGACAGCCCATAGCTAGCTCGAGGTTAAATACTGTCAGATTCCATGTAAGTTCTCAGCTGGGGAAGGTAATGCCATGCTAACTGGTGACATGCTGACCTTGCCAAATGCTATCAGCTTCTGCAAGGGTCCTTTAAAGTGCTCAGTGTCAGAGATCCTTGCAACTCATGCTTCACAAGTTCTCAACCCAGGTACCACTCAGAAAGAACCCTCTCAGATTTTTTCTGTCCTAACTGGGGATTCAGTTGATTACAACTGTTCTGAAAGTTGTTTTTCACCTTGACCCACACTCAGCTTCTCAAAGTTCCTATAGGTTGTCATTGACTTTACTGTTTGCTGCAGGTTTGATTTCCACATGGTATACCTGAAAGCTTTCAATTATCATGCTGCCTTTGAAATGAGAAATTGACTAACTGTTATCTCTGGTAGTTTGTTGGGCTCAGATCGGTTCTGTCAGATCACAAGTAAATTTGTGCCAAGCAAGGTTGCCATTGAGTTCTTTATGTGTCATCTTTGAATTAAAATTTGGCTGATTGTTTTGCACTTCACAGTATCACTCTTCTTGCCTGAAATCTGCAAAGGTGGAAAGGGCAGGTATTTTCCATGGACCCTAGATTAGGAGTTTTGTGTCAGCTTCAGAAAACCTGAAGAGGCTTGGGATACATTGTTACTCTGAACACCACAAATTCATAGATGCTGTGGCTAGAAGAGGCAATTATGGTAATTTATGTTGACCTTCTGCAAGTTATGAAATACCTCCCGTAGTTTTTATAGAGGTCCATACTTCTCAATTTAACCAATACATAGTATAACCAATTCTAGGTTGATTTTATTACCTCCAGTTATGAGAAGTTCATCACAATCTAAGGTTACTTTTCCTCAGTGGTTAAAATTTGTTCTTCATCTCCCATCTGAACTTGTTGAACTTTTGTTTTATCTCACCAGGTGTTGCTCTGCTTTCATCTACACATACTGTAGGGCTCTGCAGCTCTTTAGCATCACCTTGTAGTCAATTTTTCACTTTTTCTTCTCAGCCATCTTCAGAGTCAGGTATATATTTCTGAACTCCATTCATTCATAACTTTAGTCTTCATATTTCCAGAATTTGGATTATACCAATTTATCTGACCTGAATTACCATGCTATTTTTAAATATTGGTGTCACCTTAAATATTACCATTGAAACTCCTGTGAAAATATCCATTTTACCCAGGAACAGCAAGATCAGACCTTAAGCTAGCAGGCAATGCTAATGTAATGCTAACACTAAAGACATTAAATAGCCAGATACTGAGATTTTTTTCCTCTGTTTCATGACTCTGGTTTCTTTTATGGTACATTTTAAAATTAATTCTATTAGATCAGGTTTTTTCTTAGAATGGTATAAATTAATTTTCTAAGTAAATTAAATCAAGACCCAATGGGTATCAAGTCATAAGGTAACTGAAGTGGGAAGGGACCTTTGGAGGTCAGCTTGTGTAAATCCTCACTGAGAGAAAGGCAAAGTTTGAAGTTAGATCCAAGCATACTGGTAAACACAACTGTGACTACAGGAAAAGACTGAATGGTACCACGTTCACCTTTTAAAAGGAAACATTCAAAAGGACACGAATTACAGATGTTATGACAGATTAATTGCAATAAGGATGCTGCTATCATATTTTGCATATATGATGTTAGTAAAATTAGACACTTGACAGAAATCCATAAAGTCATTTCCAAATTAAAGAAAAATTAAAAAAATTCTGTTGAGTACAGAATTCTGGTCTTATTCTTTATTTACTGCCTTTTTTTTTTTTAACATCTGTCCTTGTCTCTTTTCATCAAATATTTATCTGCAGCAGCTGAAAGAGCCTAATTTGTTTTAATTAAAAATAAGACCACCAGGCTGGAAGCACTTCTTTAGCTCTTCCATGGCTTGCACAGACAGACAGTAGATTTTGTGAGGTTTTCCTGAGGGTGGCCCAGCGACAGGCTTTCCCCCCCTCCCCATATCCTTTTCTTTTACACCATGTTTATTTTTGGATAGAGAAATGTAATCAGAGCCACATTCCGGACAAAGAAACTTTTTACAGTTAACACGCATGAGAAAGGAGGAAGATCATGTTGTGTTCCATTTGGTGTTTCATACTAAGAAACCATTTTCTAATTTGTGGCTTCTGGAATGGAATTATCCTTGCCACAGAAACACAGGATTTGTCATAGCAATAAGGCCTCCAGTTCAGCTGATACTAACATACGCACTAAGCTCTTAAAGAAAAATTGCACAAATTCAGCTGAGGAACATCCTACTGATTGAAAATGGTTTTTGCAGTTTTCCTGCAACCTAAAGTGAATCCTTTGTGAAAGGTTAGTATTTTAAGGTCGTGGTACAAACTGGTGCCTGTTGCTATTAAAACTGTTCTACAGGGTGCTTGGGCTATGTTATTTTCAGTTTTACATGTTCCACACAAATACTTTTGGAGTGCACAGTCAGACTGCTCATGACTTCTAGAGATGGTGAGATGTCTTCTGGTCTCAGGACCCCAATTACATTGTTTAGCATCACTGACCCTTCTCTGCCATCTTGATTATCTTATTTCTTATTAATACAACTTTTTTTTTTATAAATAAGCTTTCAAATTTATTTAAGATGGAGGGGACTAGTAAGCAAATCTTGATTTTTTTCTTACCCCATTTTCACCTCATTCTTCATCTTACATGAAAAGTAGAAGCTAAAACAAGCCATCCCTGTGAATCACTAAATTAAAACCGTTACATCCTTACTTTGAAAAAATGACCTCCCAAAATGATTCTACCTCAGTCTCCCCTAGCGGTAAGTTATCCAATGCTTAATTAGATTTAAACCAAGCAGTTCTCCTTCATTTAAGGCTTTACGCTCTGATAATTGGAGTTTTCTAAATTCTGAAAAATACTACCAGACTCAAAGCCTGACAGTAACTTGTGCACCTCTTAGTTTATTTTGTAGGCAAATTAGAAAGGTCGAGGTGATTTTACGTATCCAAAATTGCCTCATTAAAGCATCTACCTGGGAAAAAGGGTTCAGGCAAATACAGAATTAATTTTTTTCTTCATCATACCCATATGCAAACAGGCACACATTTAGCACACTTCAGAACATTGATATAAAAGTTATTGACTTACCAAGAGGTCAACTGAGATTTTATCTTGGCATCTTTTCCAATTCACAGTTTTATCTCCTGTTTCACAGGACACAATGTGGCATAACATCCTCATGTAGACAGTTTCTGTATTTGAGACCTATAGGTAAAACTGGCACAGAATTTGAAGGGCAACATTTTCAAAAGCAGACATACATTGAGAGCACAAATTTAAACTAATAGCTGACCACTACGTGGTCCTATACTGATACTTACTATTTAAGTAATTTTTACAGACAATAATTCATTATATTATAGCTACAGTATAATACTTCAACTTTCTAAGATCTTGATATTGGCCTAAAGGAAAAGAATCAATTAGATAACTTGGAATCAGAATTTAATCCTTTCCTTGCAAGATACTATGATGGAAGACAAGACCATTGCTTAATCAATTGAACAATAGAAGGGCATTCAGGAACCCAGATTTTCTTTCCAGCTCTTCCACTGGATTGAGGGTGACCTTCATCAAATGCCATTTCTACTTTATAAAATGTAACTGTATATTGTCTTTTTAGAACCATTTTAAATGAGAAAGTACTGCAAAGGACCTTAGATTTGATACCAATTGCTTGTAGTGGTGAAATCAGAGTTAAACTAATTTTAGAGAGACTTTATTAACTAGGAGGATTATGAGCTTGTCAAAAAGGTATTCATTAAAGTCTGGGGACTGCTTGCCAGTGTCATTCTAAATTAATTGCTCATGGGTTACTCTTAAAAGTGGAGCGCAGCTGCAAGAACATCAGGCTCAAAGGAAACTTGATTTTGTTTATCATTCATTTTTACTTTGTTTAGCAAAGGACTTCTAAATACCAAAGAAACCTGAAACTGTTTCTGGCAAGGATATTTTTGATTACAAAATCTTTCTTGAATTTCCATGGCAGGATTCTCATACTTACTGTAACCTTCAAAGCTGTTCTCTCTTTCTGTAAATCTCTGAGAATAGAAAACCCTTTAGAACTATGTCCTGAATGTCTTTGAAGAGGTAAAGAAGCCAAAGGGGCCAGTGGTGCACAAAAAGTATTAACTGACATAAATTTAGCAGTTTTTACTGAGCCCCAAATCATTTGTGGTTGGTATCATGCTCTTTGGGGATAATATTACCTGTGACAGCAATTCTGAACAGGCCAGAAATTTCTTCTGATTTCAAGGCCTCCAGTTTATAGTTATACTTGGAGTGGGCATGGGAGTAGGAAGTGATTCATATCCGTTTTGTCTTTATTTACAGGGTCCATATTCTAGCTTTTTGTATGAATTTTGCTTCAGTGTCTGGCAGAAATTAGTGCTGCAGGAGAACCTGTGGTTAAAGAAAGGCTTTACTCCAATCAGTCTTAAATTGGTGGATGTGAGGAATATCCTTTGAAGATAGTGTAATTACACTGATGTAAAAATGTGGGAAAGTAGAACCTGAAGATTGCAGATTGAGAGCTCATGATGGGAAAAGGCCTGCTGTACATTACAGCTCCCTTTCTTGTCACTGATAGGGACTCCCTGTCTCCAAAATCTTAGACACTTAGTCAGACTGCCTTTTCAGATTAGGCATGCAAGGGGCTTTTGCAGGTACTTTATTTTCTGTTCAACAGTAGTAAAACAGAAAAAAATGTGTCCCACTGGACATGTGTTAAGATATTTATTTCCTTATTTTATGTTACCCAATAGTATAGCAAATTTGTATCAGTCCCTGGCTTAAACAGAAACACAGATTGCTATTTCAAAGGAAGTTAGAGAGTTATGTGCTATCTCAGAAAGACATTTTTGAAATACTGTGAATTTAGTGAAAACTTATTTTTCATAGAGCTCTATCACCAAAGAAGGAAGTGATAAACTGTTGTCTTCTTAATTCCTATAGTTTCAATTTGGAAATATGTAAGTTATCACTACATGTAATTCTGCTAATTTGGGTATGCTAAATGCAGACAAGACTGCCAATCCAAAAAGCACAGTTCTGGCCTTGTGGAAATCGGTGGCTAAAATGTCAGTTGATTTTAATAGATGCCAAAATTGATTTTATTTTATTTTTTGTTTTTAACCCCAGAAAATAAGAATATGATTTACACTTTTCCATATTGATCCTTCTGTTAAGAAAGTCATGATCTTCATCATATTGGGACACTTCAAAGTTTTGGCTTCTATTCTGGCTGCTGTCATTTTAGTAGAGCAAATACTAAGTGATATGGGAATATGGTGCTTTGAAGTGCTGATGACTACTCTGTTAATGGCTTGGGAAATATGGCTAGCACAGCTGTCTCCATGCTGCTTGTGAACACAATTTCTCTTCTCTTTGTTTCACAAAACTTGACAGCGTATTAGTAATAACTTTCAAAACTCTTCAATACTCTAATTAAAAGTAATCTTCCTAATACTTAAGAAACCATCACAGAGAAGAGCAACATAGTATTGTTAGATTAACTCTTCCATTTGAAATACTTGGATCGTTGATTCACCATCCCTGGAGGCGTTCAAGAGGAGATTGGACGTGGCATTTGGTGCCATGGTCTAGTCATGAGGTCTGTGTTGATAGGTTGGACTCGATGATCCTCGAGGTCTCTTCCAACCTTAGTTATACTGTGATACTATACTGTAAACCTGTTGTAGAGATGCAACAAGTAAGGCCAAGGCCCTCTTGGAACTGAGACTTGCCAGGATGGTGAATGAGAACAAGAAGAGTTTTTCAAATACATCAGTAATAAAAGGAGGAGTAGGCAAAAAATAGGACCACTGGTGCATTATATGGGATATAGGGTAACTGATGATGCAAAGATGGCAGAGTTACTGAATGCCTTGTTTGCCTCAGTCTTTACTCCTAAGACTAGTCTTCAGGAACCTCAGCTTCTGGAAGCAAGGGAGCAGAACTGGAGGGAAGACACTCCACTGGTCAGTCAGGACTGGGTTAGAGATCTCTTACACCAACCAAAGACACACAAAGCCACGGGCCCCGATGGGGTGCATCCACACGTGCTGAGAGAGCTGGCTGATACTCTTGCTGAACCATTCTCCATCATTTTCTGAAGTCACGGAGAACAGGAGAGGTGCCTGGCGACTGGAAGAAAGCAAATGTCACTCCAGTTTTCAAAAAAGGCAAGAAGGAGGACTCAGGCAACTACAGACCAGTCAGCCTCACCTCCATCCCTGGAAATAGGATGGAGCAGCTCATCCTGGAGGTCATCTCTAACCACATGGAAGACAAGGTTATCAGGAGTAGCTAGCATGGATTTACTAAGGGGAGATCCTGCCTGACTAATCTGATAGCCTTCTATGAAACCATGTCCAAGTGGCTAGATGGGGGAAGTGCAGTGGATGTCTCATACCTTGACTTCAGCATGGCTTTTGATACTGTCTCACATAATATCCTCATAGAAAAGCTCAGAAAATGCAGCATAGATGGCTGGTGTGTGAGGTGGATTGAAAACTGGCTCAACAACATAGTTCAGAGGGTTGTCATCGGGGGAAAGAATCAACTTGGAGTCCTGTGACAGTGGCATTCCGCAGGGATTGGTATTTGGTCCAGTTTTGTTCAATATCTTTATCAACAACATGGATGAGGGGATTGAGAGTACCCTCAGCAAGTTTGCTGATGATACAAAACTGAGGGGGTTGGCTGACACCCCATCAGGCTGTGCAGCCATCCAGTGAGATCTGGACAGGCTGGAGAGCTGGGTACAGGCAAACCTCATGAAGTTCAATGAGGACAAGTACAGGATCTTGCATGTTGGGAGGAATACCAACGTGCACCAGTACAGGTTAGGGGCTGCCCTGCTTGAAAGCAGCTCCACAGAGAGAGACCTTGGTGTGCTGGTGGACAGCAAATTCTCCATGGGACAACAATGTGCCCTTGTGGCCAAGAGAGCCAATGGTATCCTGGGGTGCATCAAGAAAAGTGTGTCCAACAGGTCTAGGGAAGTTCTCCCCTTCTATTCTGCCCTGGTGAGACCACACCTGGAATACTGGGTCCAGTTTTGGGCTCCCCAGTTCAAGAGAGACAGGGACCTGCTAGAAAGAATCCAATGGAGTCACGAGGATGATTAGGGAACTTGAGCATCTCCCCTATGAAGAGAGACCGAGAGACCTGGGGTTGTTTATTCTTGAAAAGAGAAGACGAGAGGGGATCTCATCAATGTGTGTATAAATATCTGAGGAGTGGGTGTCAAGTGCAGGGGGCAAGCTCTTTTTGGTGGTGTGCAATAATAAGACAAGGAACAACAGGTTCAAGCTTGAACATAGAAGATTTCACCTCAACATGAGGAGAAACTTCTTTACAGTGAGGGTGACGGAGCACTGGAAGAGATTGCCCAGAGAGGTTGTGTAGTCTCTTTCTCTGGACACATTCATAACCTATCTGGATGTATTCCTGTGCAGACTACCCTAGGTGATTCTGCTTTGGCAGGGTGGTTGGACCCAATGATGTCTGGAGGTCCCTTCCAACCTCTAATGTACTGTGATACTGTAAACCTGTAGGTTCAGAACACACTGGACATTTCTTCTCATTATTGACATAACCAACTTCATAGCATTTTTCTTGTGAGAGATTTGAACCAGAGCCAAAAGTGTCCCTCCTATTTGTTAATCTGTTTCTCTTTGTGCTGTTACTTCTCTATACACACAGATACACAGCATACAGCCAGTCTCTCTTGTGGTTTTCACAGCTGTGTGTGTGGTATGCTATACATTGGAGCAAGCAGGGAGAGCACCAGCAGCTGGAGAAATCTTCATTACAGAAACTTTTAGGAATTAAGTACTAAGTCTCCCCTGGAAGTGAGATAAACTAAAATGACAGAATTACTTTCTGTGTGCCACGTGTGAAAACTCTGTACTTGCTAGTGAATCTGCTATTGCACAGAGGGGAAAAAAAAAAAAAAAAGGATAAAAGCCTGTAGTCTACCTTGTTCTTTGGGACTGAGAAACACTATGTAACCAAAGCAGAGTGCTTTGACACCAGAGTATGTCTGCTAAGAATGCCATTAAAGATGTAGCTGTCCTTATTGACCGTAACATAGTTAAGAATTAAACAAACTGCAAGTGAATGCTATACAATGTCTGGTCAGTATCAGGATTCTTTTAGTAACGTACAGGTAAGGAAGCCTAATGATTCACAGACCATGTTCAGAATTACTACAGCACCATTAATGTTGTCCTCTCTCATTGAGAAAAGTTCCTTAAAATTAAAACAAAAGTTAGAAATAGAGGTCAGAGAAGCAGGCTGTTCTTCTAGCATGACAGTATATTGATAAATTACTATATCAACTTACACAAACTGTGAGGTTTATAGATTGCAACTTTGGTTCATGAGAAGTTTGACTTTTATAGATGCTCCAATTTAAGACTTCCAGGCATTCCATCTAATCTTCTAATCCAATAATCCTAAAATCCAGCAATTAAAGAATGTTTTGTCAAAGCAACCTAAGGGTCATTCCTCTAATTATACTGCACAGTTTAAGCTCATTGACTTCAAATACATAGGTTTACCCCTGTAAAATATGCATTTGGTGCACTTGCATTTACTAGATTAATAGACACTTCTGCAGAATGCAGCCTATTAACAGCTTCAAACTGAAACTAAATGAGGACATCTTACTGCCAAAGAAGAAAACTCAGGGGGAAGTGTTCTCTTAAGCAACTCTTTTTCCTTGCTGAGAATGAATGCAATTATACCTCTAGCACTGTCATACATGAGACCAACAGTATGCAGCTTCTAGAAATCCCTCTCATTTTGTCATGTGTGTTGGATGTCTCTTTAAGATCTGCCATTTTGCTGGTGTTTCCTCTCAGGAAGTGCAGTCATGATTCAAAATGAGAGACATGAAATGTTCAAGTGCTGAAGCCATGAAGAGACTGGAAACTTGAGTGATACAAAGAAATTATGGTACAGGTTGTTTTATTTAAAATAGTAACAAAACTACTTATACATCTTCTTCTTGTGGTAGGATTGTACTTTATCAAGTATAATTAACATTCTTTCCTTCTCCTTTCCTAGACATTAAATAATTCCTTCCTTTATTGAGATAGTATTCTGAGAGATATGAAAATTAACAGACATCTGACTAATCTCCAGAAAACTTCCCCATCATTAAGAACATGGGAAACTTCTGAGGCAGTAGTTCAATAACTTGCTGTTTGCAGCTTGTCATTATATGCAAGGTGTCAGCACTACTGGACCAAATCTATACAGTACAAATTCTCATGCTGGACTCCAGAAAAAGGTCCCTGTGACCAAGACCCACAAAAAGTTTTTCTTTTCTTCTCCACTTCATGTCCTGATCATCAGCCTGTTTTACTTGTCTAGCTGTAATGGTTCTGCAAGAGAATCCTTAAGGCTGCAGAACAGAACAAACTGAAGAACAAATTAGGAACTTGACTCTCCAAAATGCTCAGTAGCTGGTGCTGGTAGGTGGCTGTATTTCAAGCAATGAACAGAATGAGGAAAAGGTGGGGGGAGAGGTAGCCTATCAGGCCTTAGATGATACCCAACCTATTGACTTTCCTTCAGCTGAAGCCACAGCTTGGTGAGGATGGAGACTTGTAAATGACTGGCTTTGGAGTAGGGGAAAAAATTACACAGCAGGCCTGGAAGAAGCAGGAGAGGAATTAAAAAGATCTGTGCCATTTGATAACTGTGATATGTGAGAGAAATTTGGAGCACATAGACAGGGTTTGCCCCAGAACTGTGGGATCATTTAGGTCATAAAAGGCCCTTAAAATCATTGAGTGCAACTGAGATGTCTTTTCAGAGTTCTATACTGGACTCAGGTTAACTATGAAGCCTGCACTTTCACAGTCTGATACAACATGTATCTCCAGTCAAGTACTAGATCGCTACTGGAACAAATAACTGTATTTTCTCTGTGAGTTCTGTTGACCTTCAACCTGGTAAGAGGATAAAATGTGGAAAAGCACAGAAACAGACAAGAGTGTTTTTCACAAGTGGAACCTTTGTAATAGCAAGACTATGTCTGTGTGACAGAAGGGCTAGGCTTGTTTGTTGTTTGTTTTGGGGATTTAGGAGGGCAATGAACAACGCAATTACAAGAGACAAAGATACTCATCTTTTGCTTTGTCGCAACAATCTAGGGGAATTGAATTCTCACTGGCTGCCTGGAGTTCATTTTTGTAATCCCTTAATTAACCCTTTCATTCAATGAGCTCTCAGTTTTCCACCAGACATGGCCATGCCCACATTTTCCTTTCATGTTTATGTTGGACAAGTATCATTCTCTGTAGTGTTTGGTCATTTTTTTTTTTTGGATGCATCAGTCTTTTATCAGACCACATCCAGCTTCTGCAATGTTGATAGCATCATAATTACAAATACAGAGTGCAGTGATAGTATTGAAGTGACCACATTGGATCTTTCCAATGATCTCACATAATGTCACTGACTTACAATTTTTGTGTTTGTATCTTATAGATCATTTTCACAATCCTTTAGCCAGAAGCTAAGAGGTTAATTGTTATGATTATATATGTATTATATGGGCTGAGATGAAAGCTTTGGGTGAGTAGAATCTTGTCTAAAATTGCTTATTAGCATCAAACATTCCTCATTCTAAACAGGTGTTGCTATGCACCTGCTATTTTAGTTCATATTAGGTTATTAAAATCAAAATGTCAGACTAGAAATAGAGCAGTGTTCTATTTCTATCAGAGAGCTATGATCTGCTACAAGACATCAAAATAGAAATATTATGAAGTCTGATATGGCTACTGGAGTAACATCTAAATTTAGACTATTCTTTCTGTGTAAAGTTTTTAGGTGATATCCTCAGCAGAGATAACTGAAGCCAACAATGTCTTATATAGCAACAAGATATGGATCCCTTTTATCTTATATAAAACATGAATTGCTACTTTTTCATGAGTTTTCCTGCCCAGTATGATTCTCTGAAGAAAAAGTGTGGAGGAAATTTTTTCAAATTAAAAAGAATTTAATTCTTGCAAGGCATCTACCTCAACTCAGTAGGATACTGAACTATGTGGGATTTTGGTCTGACCCAGCACAGGTGCTCTTAGGTTATTACATATTGAGTCTTATCTCAACAAAATCTATTGGTTTTCCTTTGCATCTAGTCCTGGCCAGACACAATTTGGGGAAGCAAATGATAGTGCTGCAGTAACTACTGAAACAATAACTTGTGCCTCGCTATGTGAGGCACTGAAATGGATCCTTTCTGCCCAAATTCCCCCAGTGAGAACTTGAGAGGCTTTGAATTTTCTCTCTGCCAGCAGGAGAATCATGCATTTTGTCAGTGATAAAGCAGGGGATACACTTAGCCAGCTGGACACTTTACACACTGATCAGGTGTTAGTCCAGAAGTACAAAGTGCCTGTTAGAATTGTATCTTACAATGCCGCTGACACCCTGTGCTGTGTCCCAGGATGTGAGCCAGCAGTTTGTATTACCTCATCTGGGAAAGATGAAAAAGAAAACATTGCTTATCAATGCACATGAACCAAACAGTTTCTCAGAAATCAGATTACCTGAAACTCTGCTATAGAGACTCTAAGCCTTTGGAAACAAAGCTTGCATTGATTTTCATAATTTGAACAGCACAGAAATTGAGAATTTTAAATGTTTAAGATGAGCAAAGAAGACTTTTCAAAAGTACAGAAATATCAACCGAAACTTGGGAGCCAACAGAAACGTAATTGCAATGGAAAAAAAAGAATGAAATATAAATGTCAAAGTACATACAGAAGAATATTCCAGGAGTATCTGAATTACGTAGTGAAAGAGATCTTCTTTCTAAGTCCAGAAATTTGTTGCTACACAGATGGTCCAGAATTCAGTGGAAGCAAAAGTATCACATTATAATTCAGTTGTTTAACATACTTCATGTTTATATAAACTATGGGTAGACACAGCATTATTGCAATATGATGGTTGAGAAATCAGGTACTCAGGGGTCAGAAAATATATCACAAGTCAACCCCCAATCATAATTCACTCTGTTTCTCACCTATGCATGAAAATAAGAGATTGGATGTTCAACTAACTTAGTGTGTCCCAGTGCACCAATAGGATTTAATAGCCCTGACCAGCCTCACCTGGGGCCTCTGACCATGGGTCCTGGGGCTTCAGTGTCCCCTCTCCCCTCCCCCCCACGAGCTACACTTCAGGTGTGCCTGTGCTTGGTTATGGAATCTGCTGATCTGACTTCACAGCTTCATCTGGGCTCTTCCTGTTGCTATGGTTCTGATGATTCCTGGGCTGTCCCTCACCTGCAAACTGCCTGCCTGCCTTGATGGTGGTTTTGCCTTGCCACTGCAAGCTTCCTGGTATTTGGACATTTTCTTAACCTCTACTGTCTTCCCTAAACCTTCCCTGCTCTCTTGCTCTGGTACTGTGGGATAGGGCACTGACCGGTGAGACTTCTGCCATGCTGGCTGTGAAGTGTTGTGTTTGGCTCAGTCCTTGCTGCACCCTGACCACTTATACTTTTATGTTACCATTTATATATCTAAAGAATTTGACTTTCTTATAAAGTCATACCTTTCTCAGCAAGACTTGGAGTCTAAGCCTCCATTCAGAATTTTTGGTTATAGATCACTGGTTAAGAGATTAAAATAAAGTATAAAAATCTCATAACTATTGCAACAGTTTGGGTCAGAAATAGAGGCATGTTCCATCTCTGTTATTAGCTTTTCTAAGACCGACCGTTCTATAGAAAATAGCAGCTGAAGGCTGGAGCATAATTAGATTGACAAAGCATTGCATGCTTCTAGTCCTAAGTGGTTGCAAAAACAGGAAGTGAAAAATTCTATCAGAATTTGGTGGATCCTGTTGATTTCAAGGGGGCCAACACCTTGCCCAACAGCTAAAACAGAGAGACCATTCTGCCAAGTGAAATGTTTCCAGAGATAAAAAACTCCAACTAGTCAGAAGATGTCTCCTGGCAAGAATTACAATGCATAAGAGAAACCTAACTGACAAAAGAGATACTGCTCAAAGGCATTCTCATGGACAAAGTATGTACTTGCTTTGCACAGCCAAGGAAACTTAAGTATTTAAGAATGGGAGGGTGTGGAAATCTTAACCTGTTGTATGTTAGGGAAGTATAGCTAGAAAGCAACAATCAGTTGTTTTGGCATTGGCAGTGTGAAAGCTCAGGTCAGTAGCTAAGCAATCTCTCGTCTGTTAAAGTATTATTTGCCAGTTTCAAAATGAAACTGTGAAGAAGTTTTCAGAGCTGTAAAAATCTGTAAAAAGTCAGAGACTAGAGAAGAAAAAAAAAAAAGGCATCAGAGGGAAAAAAATTTGGTCTTTTGAAGTTTTACATGTAAGGAAAGACCTGGATTTGTGCCTTTCAAGCAAACCTTCCTGACATTACAAACAAACAAACAAAAAAACCACCACAAAAAAAAAACCCAAAACACCTCACTGTGGCTAAAAGCCACATTGCATATACTTATCTTTGAGAGGAAGGGGGAGGGAGATCACTCCACAAGCAGGAAATGGCTTCCAGGTGTCTCCCTACTCCTTTGCAGGACTGGATCACTACAATCCAGCAATGCCAGGCTTAGTAGTCCCAGCTGTCTTGCTTCTTCTCAGGGATTTGGACTAATTGTGCATTATCACAGCCCTTCTCCTGGTGACAGACCTGTGTTTGAACTGCTTACAGGCTGTGGGTAATTGAAAAAATTGCAAGTAGGCCTTCTTAATCGAGTATGAGCATGTGGAAATACGCATGTATATATATCTACATCTGTGTATGCACTCATGCCCATGTTTTAATTCAAACAACATCTGTTTCTCAAGCCAGATAACAAAATTGGCAGTTCTGCCGCTTGGTGTGTTATGGAAGGAAGTAAATGAATGTGGCACCTTTTTTCCAACCTGGCACTCCATACAGCTGGTGAAAGGGATGGAAAAGGTCTGTTCCATTCATTCTACCCCAGTGTTAGCTTTTTTTCTCTCCCTTCTGCCCCTTCACCCCTTTTTTTCCAGCTGCAGAAACACCTACATGTTAGGTATTATGCTTTCATTGTGCAAATTCAGTACAGAGTTCTCCAAAGCCTCATTCCAGCTTGTTAGTTAAGGATATAACAAAAAGGTAATTAGATTACATATCTAACACAGAAAGGAAAGTTAGTTTTAAGGACTGCTGCTTCAATAGTCTCTTTTGGTCTTTTCCTTATGCAAAAGTTTGCACCTGTAGCATTAAGCAGACAAATGCTACCTGTACTACTATGTTGTTTACATCCATATAAAACAGTGTCATGATGCAATAAAAAAAGAGCCCGTTTATTTGGCAATGAAGTTGTGTTCCAAGCTAGCTAACTTCACTGCTTTCCAGCTAACTGTTGCCAAATATGGCAGGAAAACTCCCTAAGCCCAAGGAGGGGTTCGGAAGCAGGCATTTCTTTACTTTGGTGCTGGATACATGGGGGATTGCTCCACCTAAGTGTATCAAAGCCAGACAAATTGAGAAACTATCTGCTTACATCTCATACATAACCATCATTTTTCTAAGAAGTAATTAGCATATTAATATTAGCTCATGGGATTCATTATATATGTAAATCTCATGCACGCATGCTCATTATATACTGTGGGGGTCGTTTGGGATGACCATCCTATTCCTCCTTATGGCCTTTATCTGAACTTTTTTGCACATGCTCTCTAGGCTGTCTATACATTTGATGAGACAGACTGACTGCAGAGACTGACTGCAGAGACAGTCTAAACCAGTTCGATCTTCTTAATTTCTTCTTTCTAAAGTCCACAGTTACAATTTCCTATTGTTTACATAGTTAATGATTCTTAATTTACACAATAGATATGTTCTGTGAGGACTGCATGTTCCTAAATGTTCCTAAATTAGTATAGTATCATAATCAGAATATATCATATATCTAATATTCATCAGGAAATGTGGCATTTTTAGAAGAAAGGGAATAATAAAGAAAAACAAAAGTAATTTTATTTTGATTGAATATATGGCAGCACAAAATAGTGAGCATTTACTTGACTGAGGAAGCAATTAATATTTCTGTTCTCAATGGTAATGAAAGGTCCTGCATTGTTTCTCAAGAGACAGTGTTTTCACTGTGCTCTCTGGAGGACCACTTTGAACAAAACTCCTAAGGTCTGCATATAAGTATATAATTCTCAGTGAGTATTTTCTTTTTAAATGAACTAATGTATATCAGTTCCTTAATCTGGAAAAGGCTGTTTTCTTAAGATAACCTTGTGCAAAATGATTAACAGGTTAGTGAGAAATTTAATGCTTACATATAAGTAGTTAAAAAAAATCAGTAAATCTATCTAACCAAAAAGTCTGAACTGCAGGATTTGCACCATATTTTCATGCCAATGCACAAGATGAGACTGATGGCATAACACCAACCATCACCACCCATACTCAGACCACATCTGTAAGTTGTGTAATGGCAATTGTTACAAGCCTGTACTGTCAAACTTCTAAACAATTCTTTACTGTGATGTATTAGACATATAGGAGTCAAGCAACCACCTTCTCTTCTGTCACTATGTTTTTTGACAGTAACAAACACCCTGATGATACAATGTTCCTACATCAGAGTATGCTGTACATCAGTACTTTATTTTCAGTCAATGATTTTGTGAAGCTCTGAGACATTACCATGTTGGAGTAGCATCACACTTTTGTTTTATTGTTGAACTACAGCTTCCAATATTGTAACTTTTAGTCTTTATTTCTCATTGTGTGAAAAAAAAAAAAAATTAAAGCTTGAAGCTGTAGTCCATCAATCCTATTGTCAAAACAGGAAAACTATGACTCTGTATATCCAAAGTTTCATTACTTACTTTTAGCCTAACTGTTTAGCTCCTTCCCAGATCTGACTGTTTCAAAATTAAGCATACTATTCCTGCACCATATGTTCAGATGTGCCAAGGGAGAAGGGAGTTGTTTTACAATTGGCTCACTGTCTTTTAATGAGGCTGGGGACTTGTGACCTCAGTGCATTGTGGCTGATAAATGGTAGGATGTACCCACACATATGCACAGTAAACCTGCAAACACAAATGAGTTGTGGGTAATCTCTAGCCTTTATTAGGGAAAGGCAATCTTGTGGGTAAACACTTAAGCAGAAAGCTAATGCTTAATAGTATGTGATTTTAAACTGCCAGCGCAGAAGTCTGTCAACATTTATTTCCAGGTTCTTTGATCCTCTTTATTCATTTCCTGTCTTGCTTTTGTCTTAACCAACTCACAGAAAGGTCTGATTTTCTTTTGTTGACAAATACACATTTTTTTTTTCTTCAGGTCTATTTACATTTCTCAAGGATCTGACCAAGTTAAGAATAGCCTGTGCTGCAGAAGGTAAAGTATGCTCTTAAAAAGTTATGTAACTTATACGGAATAATATCACATGCTAGGCCATTATGCTAGGATTTGATCAGATAAGTAAGCTTTGCCTTCATTAAAGGCTTTAATCTTGATTATACTCAGGGCAGCCTCTAAACAACTCTAGAGTATTTCTCTAAAGGATCTTTCATGCTCTGGTCCAGAATTTTTTCAAATAACTAATACTATTTTTTGAGAAATCAAAAGCTAAAAATGTTCCCCTCTGTTTTCAAAAGTAACAGGGCGATGACAGAAAAATGTCCCCTTGGCTCTCAACTGGGAGTTATAAATACCCAAAAGCTAAATCCTAGTCTCGGATGGTTTATTTTATTTTATTTCCCAAAGATCTCCTTTCTAGAGATCTATTTGAGCCTTAGTTTTCTTGTTTGTATTGCTACAGAACTGATGAAAGTCTGAGATCTCAATCAAAGGCTTAACAAAACAATAATCCTCTATTGCCCTAATTCTTCTCAGAAACATCTCCCTCTGACAAGAACAATCCTTAAGCTTTTACATCTTTTTCTGCTTAAAATTATTTTCCTAATTAGAAGGAATTGTTTCCTTCCCAAGTCTTTGTGCCTGCAGAACACTATATTTATGGGAAAGCATCTCTCAGTCTCTTTAGCTCCCCACTTGCCGATATTATGACAGTGATAACACTCCATCACACAAAAATTCCAACTTCCTTTTTAAACAGAGGAATTCAATAACATTATTCACAATCAGCCCAATTCCATCTACACAAAAATCAAAATAGCAGGAATAATCATGAATCACACAGATTTCATGCTTAGTATAATTACTAACACTCAAGGACAACCTTACAATTTAAAATTATTTTTTTTCTCAGATATATTTACTTTATACACTTCCAGAGTAATCCTGAATGAGTATTTAAATACCATATTTAACAGGAATTAGAATGTGTGAATGCAGTAGAATTAGAATTAGGTGAGTACTAGGCATTGAGTAGGGAATGTAGAACAGCTTTCTATGCCTGAGGATTTAAATTGTTTTCAACTCAGCAGCTGCTCATCTTTACAGGCAAGAGAGGCCCTATTTGAGGAAAGTACTTATGCAGGAATAGAATCAGTAGTTTCAGCTGAGTAGTACTGCCCACCTAAGTTGGACATGAGCTAAGATGCCATCCTAACTAGGTTTCAGTCATAATAAATTTATTTGCCAGTAGATTTTAATGTGCTAACTGCTGACATGGAAAAATTCCTGACAAGCTGCAACAAAATTTGGGAAGGTCATGAGGAACCTATGAGAGTAAACGAATTTGAGTCCAGCTGAATACAAAATAATTCCTACTGAATTGGATTATTAATTAGAGTGGTTTGGAAGAACATTGGAATGAAATTTGTTAGTGCCTCTAGACTAATTTCTTCTTATAACATGTAGCCAGCAGGCATGACTGCACCTGATTTGACACTCTTCACAAGTGAGCAGAAATAGCAGAATAGAATAGAATAGAATAGAATAGAATAGAATAGAATAGAATAGAATAGAATAGAATAGAATAGAATAGAATAGAATAGGACTAGACCAGGTTGGAAGATACCTTTGAGATTATTGCATCCAACCTATCATCCAACCCCACCTAATCAACTAAACCATGCAACTATACCATGCAAACCATTTAAACAGTTGAATGTCTCTCCCTATGCCTGTGAATATCATTATTTAAATCTGAGAGCAGTTGAAACTGGAGTAATGATTTCTCTTGCGTTTAGAGAAACTTAGACTACCACTGACTCCAACAAGCTCTTAAATTCATCTCCCCTGGATAAGGAAATCTGGTAGTGGACTATTTTTTTCATTCCAATTCACATGTCAGTAAGTCTACTGCAATTAAAGAAAAAGTCCAGAAGTTGAGAGTGAATAAAAATAATTTGGAGAGAATTCCATATGGCAGATTTATGAAAACTTGTGCTACTGAGCTGAGATGGTAAGTAACTAAGATAATAAGATTAGGTGAAGTGATGAATATCACTGTAAATATATTTAATGCTGTCCTGCTGAGTAAGAAGGCAGCATACAATAAAAAAGATCAAATAATAAAATAGGGGTTTACAAAATTATCTCCCTCATCTAGGTAACTAAATGCAACAGGAAAGTAATTAACTTAATGAGATTTAAAAAATAACCAAATAGTTAAATGAATTACAGTATCTTCTTATTAAATTCACTAGGCCAAATAACTGTCTTCTCCAGAAAAAAAAATACTTGGTTAGATTAGAAAGAAAGTTTCTTCATGCTTTGGGACATATATTTTAAATTGAAAGACAGACAGACATGTTCTGGGAAAAAATATTTTTATTCTGAGCATACTCTCCTTTTAACAATGAATTACACCTAAGATTGCCTCTGAAAATCCTTGGATGCATGCATTTACACCCTAGAATTCAGAGGTTTTTTTCCTACAGTAGATGCTACTTATACCCTTCTTTTGACATCTGAAGATGAATAGATTGATTTTGTTGGCATTGTTACTGGTCACAGTTCTGCAAGGGAGTTATATTTCTGACTAAAATTTGGTATGTCTCATTAATAATGAGCATAGATGTCTATGCTCTAACAAGACTTAAATGAAGCATCACCCCAGTAGCTTGTATAGTTTAATAGGTATGCAGTTGGAATACAGAGAAAGTAGAGAAAGGATTTGTCTTTTTCATAGCCTAAGTTTGATAAGGGCCAGAGCTAGCAGGTTGAGAAAAGAAACCTGTGCATCTGGACAAGCAACAGGATCAGAACAGAGAAGTGCTGAACTGACTGAAAATGAACAAAATCTGTGAAACAGATCTGATCTTTTGAAAGGCCAGAGCAGACCAGCAGAAATGACAGAGCAGAGAGGCTATGCTGAAAACTCCAAGTGCAAACTGACTGTATCATCACCAGTCATGGCAATGGGAAAACTCTACGGATTAACAACAAATAAACTGATTGGGCAAAATAAACTCAGCTGCTTCACAGGTCCACATGCAAACTTGGAGGAAGCTGAAATGCACAGCAGAGCCAGCTGGCTGTTCCTGAGGGTAGGCCTGCTGCCAGGCAGCTGTGACAGGGGCAGGCAGACTCAGTAGCCACCCCTTGATGACCTGGGTTACCCTGGAACTGACATTCTTTATTGGGAAGTGAAAAGTTGAATACACTTTGTGCAAGTATCCATAGATTTGTTAATCATTATTTAAAGTTATCTATACCACAAGTGTCCTACAATCTGTTGTTTGTATTCCAAAGTAATCAAGAGCAGAAGAATCTCTCAATAAGAGCACAAGAAAAGTTTTAATTCATTTTTCCCCTAGAGGGAAGTTTGAAATTAAACTCTGAGCATAGCTTTGAGAAATGGCTATCTTGCCAAAAAGATTGAGACTGATCCTCTTTGTTGTAATTTTTAAACTATTAATTTTGTACCTCTGCTGTGATTTGGGTTTGTTTGTTGGGTGTTTGTTTATTTTGTAGTAATTTAATGCCTCCTTTAGCTCTCTATCTGCACATAAGGAAAAAAATGGGTTTGGATCTGCCTGGTCATACTTTAAGGACATGTTTCATCACAGAAGGCGGCTGTCAGAGCCACTGCATAAGCACGGGTCAGCACATTGGCAAAATGAGGTATTTGTCTTTCTTTAAAGATTAGGGGTATCTCTTCAGTGAAGTGTTAGAAGACACAGAAGTGCAAACACTGTCAGCTGCCCTTGCTATTGTAACAAAACTAAACAAATATTTTCATTGTACTCTGAAAAAGAAACATCACTGACTCCCCTACCACTCTCACATTTTGGTATGGGATATAAAAAAAACAGGCAAGCACATAATATATATTAGGATGCCATGTCTCCTCACATTCCCGGATCTCAGAACGGAAAATATGAGTGTGTCCATATATTGTTTTTTCACTCCAGTGAAAAGAATTAAAAATTTTGTTATCCAGAGTGTCTGCACCTGGGGCCTAAATGAAGGGAAGTAGGTAAATAGTTCCAAGTAATTAATGGAATGGCTCAGAGGGACCACAGAAGGAAAGGGGAGTTTCTCTAGTTTAAATGTTTGCATTCATGCTTTGCCTAAAGCAAAACAAGCTATCTGTCTTCTGGTTTGCATTTTCCCAATGAAAGCTTCCATTTGTCTTATTGTCATTCCAACATGTGCATCATTTAGAGCTTTCACTCCTTGAAATGTGCAAGTAGTGTACAATGCATTTGTACAGTATGTTTTAAATAGTGAACCAGTAAAGGCGGATTCAATTTGTAACGTGTTGGGTAATTTTTCTAAGTGGCTACAGGCTAGAGGCTTTGGTACTGTGGTGCTTTGATGTGCAGTGGAATCTCCAACACAGACTACGTGCAATGCCTCTTTCCACACCTGAGAGAAAGACAGTCCACCACAGAAATGATCAGAGTTGATAGGTTACACCCAGATTGACCATTATCAAAGACTGAAGAAAGGGTGATGGATCTTGATTTCCATCTCTGTTAGTGGCACTCTAGTCCTTTAAAGTGAGCTATACAGAAGTGAAAGCCCCCAAAATACACTTTTGAAATTGATGCTAATCTTTTCTTACACAATGGTGTAGGAAAAGCATTATCTATTTTATCTTATACCTAAAAGTGAACAGAGGATTAGTGATCAAAGGAATCTTGACTCTACCAAGGGTATTAGATTTGCGTGTCTAACTTATTTTAAGAACCTCTGTATAAGGGATGTTTAGGTGAGACACTTCTAGTTTTTCCAGTGGTACTGAAAACACTGCCTACCAAAAATACTGTAGTAGAAAGAGAATTAATCATGATTTTATTATCTTAATAGTTAGTGTACTCACGAAGGTTGCGGGAAGCCTAGATTTCTGTTTGTTCAAATTACTAAATCCTGAGGAAGGAAAGCCTTATGACACAAACTCCTCACCTTCAGCCTGTCATTGTGTTCCCCTGTTATATGACTCACATCAGAATTATTTACCACCATTAGACTTCAGGCAGTATCATTTCTTCTTGCAAGCTTGCAGTCACAGTCCTAGGTAAAGTTCCCTTTGTATGATACAATGTAAAATCACGTTAAGGGACATGTCCTAACCTGCAAGTGGATAGGGTAGTGAATTTACAGCGGAAACTGGAGATTGGAAGAGGCCAAGTTCATCTCATCAGAAGCCAGCAAACATCTGTTAAGCTTGGTCTGTGCTTGAAACATTTCCTAATGCAGTGTTCTTGGCAAAGTCTCCCTAGAATAGATGATGCTGAAGTTTGCCAAAAAAGCTCAGAGGGCTTCCCCAGACAAAACAGGCTGTACTGACTTCTATGCTCTAAACTGAGCCTACACCAGAGCTGTTAAAAAAGCACAGCAAAGAGTCACAGTCTTTGTGACACTCTAATATATAATAAATATCCTCTGCACACCTGGTCTAAAATAGTTAATCTTACAAGATGTCTGGATCTCAAATAAGTGACCGCTGGTGGAGTACCTTTTCAGGATAAGCACATAAATTCAGTATAAGAAGCAGAGTATTTGCTGTTAGGAAAAGTTCAGAACCAGGAAACTCTGCTTCTGCAGCATATGTGTAGTTTTACAAAGTGTGTGTGTTACAATATAGGCTTTTTTTGACACAGTTGTATCAAAGATCACACCTCATCACATCCAGAACTAACAGAGCAGCGCTTGCAGAAGCCCACAGCCTAGCTGTGATTATACAAGAAAGGTCCTGACCTCAGAAACGTGAACTCTCCTCACACAGCTCTAACATGGGCTTATTGCAGCTCTGATTACTGAAATAAAATTCTTATCTTTCTGAGGTGAGGTTTATAGAACCTACCCTCTCTGGAAAGAGGTAAAATTTCTCAGTCATGTAGAATTAACTCTATCAATTCTTAGCTGTATTGAGGGGAACACATAATTTTATACTGAAAAAATGAAGATTGTATGGTTGAGGGGAAAATATAACAAGACAAAGGTTTATTTAGTCTGTTGTATTTAGGAATTTTTTACCCCTGCTAATTCAGTTAGAGAAGTATAAAAAACAGGTAGTTTGGGAGTACAGTGGAGCAATCAACTAAACTACAAATGAACCAAAGTTATAATAAAGTTAAATCCTTCCCAACAGAATTTCAGAAATGTGGAAGCATTAACTTCATGTAACTAAAGAATTTTTGTGAATATTTAAATACTTCTTTGGAACAATAATTTATTTTCTAACTCTGAACAGCCTTGAAACCAAAAATACACTCTATCGAGTATTTCTTTCAATGTCTTTTACACAGCATCACTGTATTTCTCAGAAGATACTATCACTGTTTGGCAGAAATATACTTACAAAAATAAACTGAATCCAGAAGTTTCCAGGGATGTATTTGGATATGAATGTGGATAGTGACTCTTGCCCATATCCAAAATAAAACACACTAGCTGTACAACAACTTTCTTTGATAAATATAAACATCTTAACATTGATAAGCTTTACAGAAAGAGAAACTGATGGCCAGATTTTATTACCATCACCAGTATTTTAAGAGCACCCCCTACAGTCACAAAATGCTATCTAACCAGGAAAATCTCTTCTACCTAAAAGAAACAGTATTAACTGAACACTGGAGTTTAGTTCATCTGTACAGTGTCAAATATATATGAACATACCTCTGTGAGTACTTTAAGCCCCAGAAAAGATGAGCAGACTTTAAATGAGTGCCGAAGATAGAAGAATAGTTCATCACTGAAGCCTCCATATTTGAGGATTTAAAATACCTTAAATACTCTGAGCTGACTCATAATTAGGCTGTAAACAACTTCTCTTCAGACAATGGATGGTTGTGGGATCTGAAATAGAAACCCATACAAGACAGCATTTGTTATTTTCAAAAGAAACCAAGGAATAAACCACGGTAAAGGCCAGGATGAACTAGTTTCCCTGAGTTAATTTGTTTGTAATGAAATAGTCAAGATACTTAAGGTGAATTAGGAGTGATTAACTTTTAAAGCAGAACAATCAAAATCTTTGTAAGATGTTTCTTATATGGGACATTATTAAAACATTTATACTCTGCTGAAATATTGCTTCATGAAACTATTTAAAGTCTGTTACCCTCACCTGATTAAGAAAAATGGGTAGAGATAAAAATAATCTTAAGAATGTTAAGATAATCCTCTTTCCTGTTTTTTGTTGTTGTTGGTTTTTTTTGTTTGTTTGTTTGTTTTGTTGTTGTTTTCCCCCCAAGCTACTCAGATGTTTGCAGAAGGATCAGAATGGTTAAAATTATTATAGACACCAGATGGTGCTATTGCACAACTACACATGAAAGTAAACTGGCTGACATAACAAAACCAAGAGAAAGGTGTTGAATAAAGTACTGCCTTAGACTTACATAGGCTTGGAAATATTTCCTTATCTTTGCCCAAAAACAGAAAAACAAAACCCAGAAAACTCAATAATTAATGTAACCATGCATGTCTATAAAGAAGGAAAAAAAAAAAGTTTTTACATGGAATAGTGATGATTTTATCTTTGTTCCAAAAGTTTCCTGTGTCTACAACCAAGAATATTTAACATTTCACCTCTCTGTTGAAATAATTTTAGTGCGAAGTAGGAGCCTAAATCTTTTCTTGTATATTGACCTTATTTCTCATCAAACACACACAGGGTGGAAGATGCAATGTCTGCAAATCCTTATGTGACTGAAAGGATTAATTGATAGATATGGCAAACTAAACAAAACTTTGTCCTGCTGTATTTCTAGTCAGCAGTATATTTTAAAATACAAAACTATTAATTCTTGTTCTTACGTGCTGTCTTGCTTGGTATGCTAGATGTATTAAATTACCTGAACACCCTAAACCAAGATAATATTTGATACACATTGTAATAAAAAAGTTACTTAAATAAACCAAATTTTAAAATATATATTTCTGAGACAGAATATATTTTGTCTCCAGGATGTAATCTTTGGATCTTTGGTCTTAAGTTTCTTTGATCTTAAGTTTCTGCATTATCTTGCCATGATATATATTTTTGGTTTCAGAATAGCACATTCTGTTTTGGTTTGGTTTGGTTTTTTTTGGGGGTGTGTGTGGGTTTTCTTGGGAGTTTGTGTGTGTGTATGTGTGTGTGATTACATGTTTGCCTGCTTTAGTTGTAAAGCATTGGTTGATCTCAATCTATATCTGCATGGAGCTCTATAATGTTGGTACAATGTCATAATACTGAGGGTGGCACTATAAAAGCATCTGGTAAGGGTGTAAAATTTAATTTCATGAAATTACCCAAATCCTCCTCTGAAAGCAAATCTACACCACAGTAAATTCAGCATTTAAAATAGAACTGTCCCTTGATATTCTATGATAGTCAGAGTGATTTTTATAAAAGTGTACTTTCTTAAGCCCACATATTCAAAAAGTGCTTTAACTATGTTAAAATGGTCAAGACAGATACAATTTTACAGCTATAATTTTAAAATAAACTTCGTAAATTTTCTGCTCAAGATAAAATATTTTGAGAATAAAAGTTGGTGAAAATAATTGTAGAGACCAGAAAGAAGACCTGAATTTTGAAGGCTGTTTCTTGAACAGAAATAGGTAAGTGTCTATTCAATACATTACTGAATACAGTAATAACAGGGGTAATGTTATTTCTTAAGCAACAACTAATCTTTTTATAATAATGAGAAAATTTACAACATATATTGTAAAAGATGAGCCAAGCAGCATTTCAAAGTAATTATACTATAATGTGAGAAAGACTTCTTATTTTTAACCCTTTCCACTCTGTGATTATGGGATCAGATCCTTTCCTGAAAAGGAAATTAGGGACTATAATACAGTATCACAATTCAGTTCAATGTGTAGTTGAATAGAAAGAAATAGAGATTTCTAAAATCCAGGCATAGCACTCAAATCCCAAGCTTTCAATACAGTCTGTCTCAGTGCAAAAGGAGAACTGAATTCAGGGAGTGCTGCTCAGTACTCAAGGTGTGTTGGAGTCGGTGGCAGCTGGACTTATTCTACAGCACAAGCTGCTAGGACATTTCTGTTTGTTTTTGCTTTAGCTGCAACTCCATTTTGCATTTTATTTCACAACTGCCTGATATTAGGCTGCCTGGACAGAAAGGCATCAATCATAGTGTCAAGCCAGTTTTGTAAACAAGGACCAAAGCCTTTACTTACAGCAGAGGAAGAGAAAAGTGGATGAGGGGTAGGAAAGGAAGTGGTAGCCTGCACTGAGATTCATATCTATGTATGACCCAACTCATCTGGTCGAGAGTCCATTTTTAGCTTATTGCTGTGTTTGTATACATTCCTTCAAAAGATTCTTACCTCACTGGACAACGTGATACTTTTGCAATATTCCAGCTGGACTATGGCTCTCAGTGAACACAGCCTCAATGTAGCAATACTAAGTACTTCTAAAACTCATGTTCAGCATATGCCAAAAATTGACAAGTTTTAAACTATAATTTTAATGAAAATGTAAAGGTTCAAATGAAACTTTCTTCAAAAGCTCACTAAGTGTAGGATGGAGCTTTGAGTCAGAAACTCTTCAAAGCTCTCCCTTTCAGTCTGGGATGTTCAGAGCCATCAGTTGTAGAACAATAACAGTTACAGAATTGTGCTGGTCCTATCTTTTTCTCTCTTTAATAATAAAAAAAAGGGCATAATAAAATAAAGGAAAACATATATAAATGCCTTTTTCCAATTATCATATGAAACAATTTTTTTGAGGCCCAATTCAAAACAACAGTTTTCTACATAGCACAATGCTGAACATGCCAGATAGCAATGGAATTGTCTTTGGACCTTTAACCTGATAGGTAACAAGAAAAAAAAAGAAAGACTATATAACTACTAGTCATCATAGCCTGGCTGTTTTAGCAATAAATTAATACTTCATGTTTGTTTTCTGGTTTGCTTTTCAATGCAATGGGAACATATTATTGTGTAACATTGATTAACATCTGTTTTAATTAACTTCTAACAATAACCTGAAAATTGGAAGCATATACACCTCTTTAATGCAAGGCTGAACAAACTGCCAACTTATTTCTTCACATTTTAATTGTAAAAAAGCACAGCCATATATTCGTGAAAACTATGCCACATAGCTCATGTAACTCCCCGGGGGGCAGAGAAGTTTAATTACTTTGTTTCTTTTTGATTCCTGGTTTCTCAGTTTTCCCAGTTAGGGGGGTGGTGGTGGGGTAAACTTCATTTAGTTTCTGAGAACTACAAGGAAAGGAGCTAAGAAAACTATAATTATTTTTTTTTACTTAAACAGCTCCAAGATTAGTCATGGCCTTTGGTTATGTGAAAAAATGTCTACAAAAACCAAACGTTAGATGGCAAAACGTGTTGAAGATATTGAGGGACGTTTACATTATGTTGAAGATGTTGAGGGACGTTTGGTCTCATGAATATTTTCCTGACAAGTTACCTTAGAACCAACAGTAGAAAAATCAGAACATCTATGACTTTCCTCTCAACAACCACTCTTAAGGGACATTTAATTTAGTACATTATGTAGAGGTTCCACAACAGAACTCTTTATAGCTCCTGTCACACCCAGTCTGCAATTCATTCGGCAAAGGAAAACATTGTTAGCTGTCTGCAAACACCTCAGTAGCTGCCTCTTTAGAACTCTTTATAATTTGTCCGATTACCTCAGCTTGTAGTTCATTCTACTAATTAAACCATCAGTATAATATTTTATCACAAGGTGTTTTTGTCAGTCACTACTTCTATTTCATTTCGCTTTTGACTGTTTCTTGCAGCTGTTAATAGATCCTTATGGAATATTGTCCTGGAATACTACTGGTGTGTTTTTTTGTTTGTTTGTTTGTTTTTTTTGTAAATTCTCAGAACCTCAGAAGGTTGTTTTGTTGTTTTTTACATATTTTTAATGTATTTGTGTGAACTTTAAAACTTTTTTCAGCACAGAACCTAAAACTGGATACAGTGCCCTAAATGCTCTATTGGGAACTTTTCTGGTGGAATCTCTTCTGTTTATATATTCTGATTAAGACAAGAGCATTCTCTATAGAAAAGCCATACAATACACAATTCCACATAATAGTGTCTGCTAACTCGGCTTGTTTCCACATACATATAATGAGTAGCAAAGTAGCTCTAACAGAAGTTTGAGTAGTGGCTTCCAGCAGAGCTGGATTTGAAGAGGATGTGCACCTATCTGTGCTCCTTCTGCAGAACTCTGTAAGTAGCTTTTGTGGTTTATATACGGAATTTTTCCTTCTCATGTTCATTGCTTTCATTTCTCTGTTCTAGACACGAATCTATCGTATTTTTCCCCCTATCTGTTCACGGTAACTTTTTTTTTCTTTTTTTCTCTGACAATGCCCCTTGGTGGTTCACACCTCAAGAACAGATTTCTGAGAGTGGAAGACATTAACTGAGGTGAAAATCTGGTGTGAAGCTTATAGTAAATTATTTTTGTATTACACTTACAAACCACGTCCTTAGAACCTAACTCTCCTTTGCACATGGGTCAGGGGAGAAAGACATGCTGTAGCATGGCAGCACTTCAGTTCTCACTCTATGGAGAGAATATTCCAGAAATCTGCAAACATCCTGCTGTGATATTTCCAGTCTAGGCATTGTGAAAATTATCCAAAACGCCGAAGACAACCCAGATGTGCCCAGAGATGCTTGTGACGATGCTCTCTGAACAGTACGGGTATGCTGCCCTATGTGCTCCAGACTGCGGCCCAGCTCCTCACTCCTTCCTTCGTACCTCTACACGTTTAAAACCGCGCCTTCCCTGCGCCGCCTCAGCTATTCCCCGACGCAGCGGGAGCCTCGCCAGCCGCCTCCGCACGCCGATGGGCCGCACTCGCGAGGGAAAACAAGCCCCACTGTCAAACTCCCTCGAGCTCACACCACCTGGGCCCTGGCCTGATTTTATTCTTCAGAGGACTATTGTTGCCACCCCTTTCGCCCTGGCACCGCGTGAGCAGCCCGCACACCGGAGGAGCTGGGGGTTTTCCCCTCTGATTGCGGTTCTTAGGAATCTGGCGGCGGGACTCCGGCGTGAGAAGCGCGACGCGCTCCCCCTCAGGAGCCCAGAGGACGGGCGGGAAAAGAGGGCGCGCGCGAGGAAGCCCCTCGCTCACCTGAGGGAGCGCCCCTTGCCTGGCTCCTCCCCGGCAGGGCCTGGCCCCGGCTCAGGCACCCCCCTCCCCCGCTGCAGGGGGTGGGCAGTCCGCGCTCATTTCGGGCTGCTGGCGGGGCTGTGGCGAGAGTGGCTCGAAAGTGACCGGGATCCGTCTTCAGAGGGTAAGGCGGCTCGAGACGGGTGAGGAGAGCGACGGCGGCCGCTTGCGTGCGACGGGAGGGTGGGGAGCACCGCGTCCCCCCATTTCTCCCTGCGGAGATGGCCGGGGCCAGTCGGGCACAGGGGACGCGTTGTGGCGCGACTTGACCGGAGCGCGGTGGGCAGAGGGAACGTCGTCGTGGGGTGTTTCAGGGGCTGCCGCCGCAGCGGGACGCCGGGGCTGTGGAGGTAGCTCCCCGCGCCCTGGGTCGCTGCCTTTCCTCTTCCATCACGCTCCGTTAAACACTGCTTTCCAAAGGCCAAGGACACCGAGTTCTCCTGGGGGCGAGGAAAGAACAACACGTCTCTCCCTGCGCGACCAGCTGGTTACGCGCAGGGAGGCTGATGGAGCGCCGGCTGTTGCCGGGGCAGGCCTTTCCCCCCAGCGCTGCTCGGGGCTGCGAGGCGAGCGGCGGCTGTGCCGTCCCCGCGGCGGGCGTGGTAAATGGCGGAGAGGGGAGCGTTGCCAGCGGGCCGCGGAAGGGAGAGGGAGTGGACTTGAAAACAGACTCCGATAAGACCTGAATATTTCTGAGTTTTCTTTGGCGGCTGTAGACAGCGAGGGCTCTTTTCCCTGGCTATGGTTGCCCCGAAGCGCTGGTTGCAGTGCCTCAGCTGGAGGTGCTGCTGCCGGCCTGTGCTTTCAGGTGAACTCGCACTGCTCGGGCCGCCCGCCCCCTGAGGGCCGGGGAGCTCTGGGCGGGCCGGCGGGAGCCCCCCGTGGGTTGCCGAGACCGTATTGCTTCGGGGGCGCCGCGCCCGCCTGCTCGTACGCATTCCTCCCGGGATTCCTGGCATTCCTGAACTGAGGGCACTCTGACTTCTTCATCTCCCTTTTATTTCACGAATTAGCGTATTTTTGTGAAAGGGGGTGTGTCCACATTGTGTTTTTTCATGGGAAAAGCTGAGAATGGCAGTTCAGGTATTTCTTCTTCTTCCCAATTAACTTTGAATCTGATATAATTAATTTATATACCTCCCATATGATAACAACTTTACGGGGAGATCAGCGCTGCGATAAAACTTATGGTGGGTTTGCATTATCATCTACAGTTGACAGAAGAATAGTTGTTGCAGCTTTTTTCTTTTCCCCCATTTTCCTCTTCATCGTGTAAGTATTTCTGAAAAAATCACTGCAGTGTAGTTTTGAGTAATTATCAGAGTAGAAACATGAAATGGTGTGGTATACCCATATGTATTTGATAGATTTCAGTGTCTGACACATTCAGAAAACTGTCACTTGTCTCATGGTTAAGGATTTCTTTATAGAGCTGGTTTTAACAGAACTTTAAAACTTTTATGAAATTATAATTAAATGACAAAAATCAAACCATCGATTACTTTTTAAAAGATGCTTTGTAAGAATTTGTTTGACTAGCCCAGAATAAATGCACTTATGCTCACAGTGTGCACCAATCCAGGTGTTACAAGTGGTTATTAATATAAAAGTATACCTAGTTGCTGTAAGCTGGTGTGGCTTTTTTTCTTTTTCTTTTTTTTTTTTTTTTTTAATAAGAATGAGAATGTAAGTTTGAACTTGAGTCATTCCAGAAAAGATTATAAATGAAAATGAAAACTTCATACGGTATTGGAATGTAGCTTTAGTAGTGTAGTAAGAAGTTTGTTATGCTATGAAAGGCAATTAGATTCCTTATTATTATGTCACACTCTTTGAGACATAGCTAGCCACACCTTATAAGCAGAAAACTCTGCAAAGTTAGAAAGCAGTATTTTTAGTTTTGTTTTTCTTTTATATATAGATACTAATTATGAGCAAAAACAGAAGTTGCAAATGAAGTATCCTACAAAGGGAATGATATTTTTACATGTATGTATTTACAATTTAGACATGTTTATGAACTGTATTAATCATTGGAAAAGAATCCCTCCTTGATTTACATACACCTTGAATTGCAACTGACATTAACTGTTCCTAAATCCTACTTCAGTGCCAATACACACTAGAAACGATTGTTTTAGCAAGTGTCAGTAATATTATGACAGTAATGAGAAGGGAAGGCTTATCATTGTTAAATTTTTTAATTACAGGAACTGTGGTGGTACTCCAAAGAGCCTGCCTTCTCTGTGGGTGTATCACGTAACTGTTTTGATTCTTGGTGTCTAGCTTGGTTGTGTTTTGATTATAAATCTAATAAATGGGATGACTGGTTAGGGTGACAGAATTGCCTCCAAGCAAACCAGCTTATTTTAATTTCTGTTTGTGGTGGTATTAGATCTCACCATCTCTAGTAAAATGCTTGAGAATGCACTTAGATTCTCCTGACAGGGTATATGTGGGTGATGTGGAATTCGGTTCACTGCAAAAATGTTCTGTGGTGTACCCTGTGTAAGGAATTTTACCTCAATAAAAGGATGACAAAGCTGGAAAAAAAATTATCTGTGACAGTTCAGTCTTCTGGTTTACCTTGTGTAGTAGGAAGTTGATCTTTCCGGGAGTATTGGTGAAACTGGTTTGTCTAGGCTCTGCAATGTCATCTGAAATGTGCGTGTGAAATGGCATGACCTCAGACTTGCATTTTAAAATATTTTGGCATGGAGCAATGTGAGATGAACATACGTGCAAGGAGTTTATGCAGCCTGTACCACAGTAGACAGGTTATTACATAAAAATAGCTACTTAACTTTTTTGAGGCCAAGTAATTCTGTTGATGTTAGAAATTGAACAAAAATACACCATCACAGTTTCGTTCAGCAGCCTGCTGTTTTACCATTTCTGCTTTTTTGAAGTCACAGTCAATGATGATGTCATTATCTGTCCCTTTTACTGTGTTGATAATCACATTCTCATGCTGGATATTTATACACATTGTCATGCTGGATATTTGTATTTTCAGGTTGTGCAAAACAACGGTCAATCTATTGTAGTGCCTACCTGTGTAGATAGAGGGGAAGTAGCAAATAGATTTCTGAGGTGTGGCAATAAATACTAAAATAATGAGCCATTTTCCCCACTTCTTCACCCTCTATGTAACCCATATATTCAGATAAAGCAGGCCTGAGAAGTTTGTATTTCTTCTTGTGTCTGCCCCACTTCTCCTTCTTGTGTAGTAGTAGGAGGTTATTTTCTACCTGGTCAGTTTGGTAATACAGTTTAGAGCCTGGCTTTATAAAGAACTACATCTTTGCAATGTAGTGATCAACAACTGTGTCTTGAATGGCATGAGGATGAGAGGAAAATGATGGAATTTATCTGATTTTTGTTGTTAGGTCTCAATAAACTGCATACTGAGGAAGATAGTACTGACTTGATGATTTTACAGGATTTTTTTTAGTATGCCTTGAATACTGTGTTGGTAGTATGGGTGACCCCCCCCCAAAAGATTGTTTTTGTCATTTCTGTTCTTTGTGAAAGAATGGAGAGTCCTCCCACTGAGGATGCTGCATGACTAGATTATTGTGAGGGAAGGTACTTCATGTGTTCAAGGAGTGATAATTATCCAGGCATCTTTATTTGTAAACATTAACACATTTCAGAACTGCTTTGGCCTTGACTCTCTGAGCAGAGTTAAATCTAAATGCTAAGTATGAAAATTTAATGTTTAAACCTGGGAAATTAACATTAGGAATGCATGTACTGAGACTTAATGGAGTGGTAGTCATGGAGTCACCACTGTTTGGGATTAGGGCTCAGTGTATTTGCTGTGACCTTGTACCATCTCTGCCAACAGAGCTGGCAGACTCCTTGAAGTAGTTTATCCAAGTGTAGGTTTGTAACTGTTTTACGTGAGATAGAAGGGATGACAAAATACATAGCCAAACATTTTAAGTACGCAGTGTAGTTTTTCTGTGAGTGCCTCTAAATTTTTAGCCAAATGAAACTGTTTTAAACAGTTTAGTATTTTTGAGATGCATTAACCAGGTTGACTATGAGATTTAAAAATATCTTTTCACATTCTGCTTCATTTTGTTGAAGATAAAAATAAAAAGGGGGGGGGGGGAAGTGATTAAAATAATGTCTCTGAAAGCACTTAAAAAAGATCAGGGAGATTGGTAAAACTGGGAAGTCCCTCAGTTATTTGCACATCGGCTACTTTCTGTGAGGGTCCCCAGGCATGATAGAGGAGTCAGTACGCCATGACTCCAAGAAGTCTGAGCATGATGGGAGCTTGACTTCAGGTGTTTGTAGAAGTTTGTAATTCTTTAATATTATCTACATTGCACTCACAATTTTAATGTAGCAAAAATGTTGGTGTTGAAACTGTATAAATAAAGTGTGGAAAGGAGATTTACAGGATGGGCTGTCCATGCTTGCACATACCTGTGCATGTGTGCTTATGTATTTCTGCATGTGCACACGTGTGTGTATACATAAACTCTCACACTTCCGAAGCCTTAGAAGTAATTGCCAGCCATTAGGAATATTTCAACCTTACTTTAAATTCTATTGAAAGATAGTTCTAAGCTGTTGAAGCTTATTAGAATTAAAGTTGGAACTGGATAATGATTTTTTTAATATATTTCAATGCCAAGCATTTCAGGTGGCCAAGAAGCCAACCGCATCCTGGAATAGTGTGGCCAGCAGGACTAGGGAAGTGATCATGCCCCTGTACTTGGCAGTGGTGAAGGCCACACCTTCAGTACTGTGTATAGATTTGGGCCACTGACTACAGGAAAGACATTGAGTTGCTGGAGCATATCCAGAGGAGGGCAGGAAAATTGGTGAAGGGTCTAGAGAACAAGTTTTATGAAGAGTGGCAGGGTGAACTGGAATTGTATACTCTGGAGAACACAAGGCTGGGTGTGTGTGTGTTAATGCTTTCTCCAACTACATGAAAGGATTTTGTAGGGGGATGGGGTTCAGTGTCTTCTGCCCAGTATCAGGGGATAGAATGAGAGGAGATGGCCTCAAATTGTGCCAGGGGATGTTTAGATTGGATACTAGAAAAAAATTCTTTACTGAAAGAGTGGTCAGGCATTGGAACAGGCTGCTCAGGGAGGAGATGGAGTTGCTGCCCTGGAGGTCTTGAAGAAATGCATGGACATGTGACTTTGGGACATGATTTAATGGCCATGGTGGTCTTAATTTGATGGTTGGACTCCATCTCAGAGGTCCTTTCCAACCAAAATAATTCTGTGATCCTATAAAGCAGAAGTAGCAGCAAAAACTTGAGCTTTTATGGAGATGGGAGAATGTTTTCAGTGGCCTGAATCCAGCCCAGAATATTTTGTTGGCCTTGTTGAAACTGATAATGGGTTGGGGTATGTCATCATGCAGTCATTTACACACCATTAGCTGTTATGTACAGGGAGCAAATGTTTAACAGTAGCAGCCTTTACTTACAAGAGCAATTGGTGTGTCATGTTACATTATAATTCAACAAACACTTCAAGCCTCATAAAGACACAGGCCTGCTTCTCTCATTGCCTCCCAGTAATTGCACTACCCCAGTGTGAAGGTGAGAAAAGTGGCAGCTTGTTGGGAGCTGGTTAAACCTGTGCTCAGTGTGCATGCTGTGTCCACACTCCTGGTAGAGCAGTCCAGCATGTTATGAAGTTCCCTTCCACTATGGAGTTATCCAGCTGCTCTCTTCTCTGCTCAGCTTATATCTCTCAGACCGGGTATGATGATAACATCTTCTTGTCTCCTGGTGGCTGGGCAGTGCTGCATATTTAAATTTTAAAGTGCATGATTGAGTCAGTTGAAAGAAACTAGATGGATGTGAAGCCAAAGTTTTAAAGAATAAAATGTAATTAAGACAAACTTTAACAAGAGAAAAATGGAAACCATAACCAGCTTGAATAGTCATGAAGCTGTGACCTTGTGTGAGCTGAGTAAATATGACTCTTAAAGTCTATTTTGTGTTTAAGTTTTGTATTTAAATACTTGGATATTATAACTCTTTTTTGCGTGTTTTCATACGGATGAGACCTTGGTCATTGCATGTATTTGTACTGATATAGCTAGTCCTTAATTTTATTTAGGAATGAGCTATATGTAATCAAAGTTACGCTGGTTGCACCTGGTGCTGCTGTAACTGCAATTTCTGAAAACAAGATTTATATTTTTTGAGTGGGAATACTGAGAAGAAGGTCCAGTGATATGTCACATCTAAATTCAGGGAGTAATTTTTGGAGTACAGGAACCTTTTTATTTATGCATTTTGGATAATAACTGATTTTATGTTCTTGAAGCACTGGTAAAACGTAACAAACCGTTGCCATAACTCTCTTTCCATGACTTTGAGAAGGGCTTTATGAAAGGCTTTTTGTTTTAACAAATGTGAAATTTACTTTTTTTCCTGAGCCTCAAAATATGAACAGGATGCTCTCTTCTATCTAAACAATGATGATATCATTTGGCTGTATTTAGATAATTTCCTTTGGAACAAAATACAAAGTTTCTAACATTGACAATTGGAGGAAAATGTAGTGAAACAACAGAGAATCTCTTGTGGAGTGAGCGTAATCCTATCAGATGTTTGGATACAAACCAGCTGTTTTATGTGAAATTACAAACTGCTTTTAGAATCAGTAAGTATCCTTGTGTCACTCAGCTGGTGCTTCTGCCAATGCTTGAACAGATATGAACAGTTAGAATTTGATAAATTTGAAGAGAACATAACATAAAGTTTTCCCTTGGTGATTTTATTACTTCTCTTTTTTTCCTGTTTTGTGGTTTGGGGCTCTTTTTTGTTGTTTTAAAATGTATTTATTTATAACTGTCTCCTTTGCAAGTGTGTAATGAAAATGTGGTCATATCGTGTGTGTATATAATTAACTCTGAGATAAGTACAAGGTTCTGTTGTTTGCTCACTTTTTGCATTTGAAATTTATAAATGTAAATTGTACTGCAGTGGTGTTGAGATACAGTGCAAGTAGATAACTCCAGTAGCTTGCCTCCTGTATTGGTGGCAAAAAATAGCTTGTTCAGGTGTGTACCAGTCTGTTTGGGAAAAGAAGCAGTATAATGGTATGCAGGTATTTGTTTCCATGTAATGGTTGTATCAACACATCTATTAATAAACAAATTAAACTCTCCATCTCACAGTATGGGACTAGAGAGAGAAATGACATGATTCAGTTCCTTAGAACTGTATTTCAGGTGGAAGTTCACTTCTCTTGTAGTGTTTTCTCAATGTGCTATTTCTATCAGATTCCTTTTTGTTTATGATTTGGGAGAATCTGGAAACTAATTACTTCAATAAAGAAAAAGATAGCATTTTAACAATTACATGAAATATATATTGCAGTGGTAATAGTTTAGAATATTACCTAAGAAATTTGGGGTTTTCTTAATATTTTTATGATTAACAGAAGTTAAAACTTTAATTTGCTCTCAGCAAGGTCATGCCATATTTTCTTTGTGGACAAATCCTGTAAAATTATTACTGTCTGAATTAATATTTAGCAAATTAAGAAAATGAGGCAGTTTATGAAACCTAAGGATCTGCCCAAATGTCGTCTTGTTGATTTATAGCTTTGGGGGAAAAAAAAAACCAAGATGCAAATAAAACCTGCTAGTTGTCATGTAGCTCAAGCATTTGGCTGATCTGTTGCATACTTTCATAGGACTAACAAGATATTTTACATTTGAGATATTGAGACTTCCTCACACAGAACATTTTTCATCCAGAGGGAGTATGAACCAAGCTGTAAGAAAGTGAACAATATCTTTTGCTGTATCTGCAGTTAGTAGTTCTTGCTACTTTATTAAGTACACTTATCTTTGTGACCTTGAAGGAATGGCTATTAGTATTTTGGTTTATTGTCTCAGCATCTGAAGAAGGTTGTTTAATATTTGGGCAGAACTGAAACTGTTTGAAGGTTGAAGAAATACCTTGATTTGGTTTTGTCTTCTGTATGATACCAAAGCTTAAGATTTTGTGGTGTAACACTGGTATATGGAATTCTAAGTAACACATGCCATATTGCTTAGGTTCCCAGTAAATCATAGTCTTTCTCAAGCATAAAAATTTGTAACAATCTCTTTCATTCCAATAAATAGGAAAAAATAGGGCACAAGGCTTTTGGGCTACTTTGAAAGGAAATTATTATTTTAAAACTCAGAACTCCATTTTCCTGTTCTTCATGTACAGAAATTTTGATGCAGACTTGGAGAGCCTGCATATACTGAATTAGGACATGATATACTGTAGACAATTCTCTGTATAAGCCTTTTGAAAGTTTTGAGTTTTGCCTCCTATACAGGGAGAGGCAGTTTACAGATGGTACAGGGACAAGAAGAACTCACTGTGAAAGTTTCATTGTGTTCTATCATAATTTTCTTAATAATTATCAGGCGTGACTGCCAGATATGAGACAAATATAAAATTATATAGATAAAAAATATACCTCAAGTGGGAATAAGGAATCTACAAAAAAGATGTCTTTCTGTTTGCTGGATGTTGGTCAGTTTGCTCTTAAACTAGTTTCACTGGTCCTTTTTAAAGTCCTATATCTAGAAATTTAAAATGTCCCTTTTCTCTTTTCTGTTCTTCTGTAAGCGGTAGATCAATTTAATTCAGCTACCTCAGAACTATCTTCCATATAGACTAAAAGGGACAGCAAGCCAGGCTCTTTTTCCATTTGCAGGACTCTCAGGTTATAGCTAGTGACAGTGATGAAGTCTCCAATCCTGTTTGCGAGGTATGTTTGTGAGATTGTGTTCCACCAAGTGTGCATGGTCTTTCCATGAATTATCCTGTCTGCTTCCTTTTCGTTACCCTCACAGTATGTAAGTTTCCCTTCCTCTTCTGAAGTTACTTCCTGTCCTTTTTCTGTAGCACTGTCATTTATTATTGACCTAACACCCACTTTGTCTTTTTGTGGTACTGCTGGTACTTTCTGAATAGTGAGCTGCACAGAGAAGCCATTATTTAGCTTAGAGAACAGGCTCAATGTTACATAAAGCTGGAGGGCAAATTTTGTAGTTCCTTCCTGGCATTTTGCTGTGCAAAGTGAAAAGCCTGGAGTAAACATCAAAGTGTTGCATTCCTGGGAGGGGGGTAAGAAAAAATTTGAGATAAGTTTCATGGAACCAAATGTAATTTGATAATTTATCCTTTCATAGCTTGAAATGTTCAGAATTCTGAAAGTTCACTCCTCTGTAGAGAAGGTAGTGTGGTATGCCCTCATCTCTTTCCTTAATGAAGAATCTTCAGCTGATTCAGTCTTAGGAGTCTCTTAGGAGTCTCAGTATTATGTTATTGGATATGATGGAGTTCTTGTTTTACTATCATTAGGGGAACCAAAGAGGAGGCCTAGTACCATAACAAAAGTGAAAAGTCAGATGATTATTTTATTTCATATTCCATTACTAGATGTATGCAAAAGGAGCATACATGTAGTGTGAGGCAATACGTCTTAAGGATCTGTGGCTGTGGTTTAAGGAGGGCAGAGAACATAGCTGCTGGTGGCAGATCTACATGCTGCTCAGCATCTCTGCTTTTGTTAGGTATCTCCGGAGCCCTGTCTGTCCAGTGCAGCTAGCTGGCTCAGAAACTAGAAGCAGAAAGTGTGAGGCGCTTTATGGCAGATGTGTTAGAGGTGAGCTTGGTAATGAGGGTATGTGGGCAGAATGCAGAAGAGCAAGCCTCACATGCAGATCATGGCAATTAACAGGATTGGGATGGCATTTTGTTTTAATAAACCTGTCCTGTATAATTGGCTAAAGAAGAACTGAAATGGATGAGTGGACACAATTCCATGCCTTTGTGATGCTGTAATGTTAGGAAGGCTGCAGAGCTGCTGAAGAGAACAGCCGTGTCTGGCACAGGGGTATGTTTGTCAAAGACACTCTTTTTTGTTCATGTTGGCAGGGAGAGCAGTCAGGGTTCCAAATTACAGGGCTTTTCTCTTTTTTTGTTTTGGTAAGGTGGGTGTCTCATAGCTCCTGGTAGCTACCTTTAAAATAGCTGTGAAAGGAAGTGTTTTGGAGGCATTTTCAAAAAAATGCTTTTGACCTGCTAAAGCGTCAGTATTGGTGTCCTGTGGTTCTTTGTGAAGTATCATATCACCACTGAAGAACAAACTGCAGAAGAAGAATGTGCAGAGCATTGAATTTTCAAACATGAGAACCTTTAAACAAAAATGTCATCGTTTGTATTTTGGACAAAAATAAGTTGTCCAGAAAAATGAAACCACTTCTGAGTAATGGTAAGATATGGGACTTTCATACCCACTGGAGGACAGTATTTAAAATGAGCATTCAAAAACCTTCATGAAGGCTTATTTTTAAAAGAAATCTGAAAATTGAGAGGCTTGAACCATTCTGTAACGGGACAGAGATTTGAGTTAATACAGCTGACCAATATGATCGAGTATTGTTCCTTTATTGTTCCAGTATTGTAGGCCTGTAGTGCGAGTATAGCACAGTAAAGTAAAGCAAAGAAGAAGAAGGGAAAGGAAAGGTAGAAGTGCGTATCAGGGGAACTTCTACAACTTTTATAAACTCAGAGAGCCTTGTTGGCATAGCTTCATTGAATGTTCCCTATGAGCGACCACACATCACGCTGTTATAGATTATTGGTCCAACTACTAATGATACACGAGGTTTATTGATGCAGGTGCATGTCCTGTTGTTCCAAGATAACTTTCTGTGTTTATAGCTACCAGTGTCCTGCTTTAGTTACATGCTGCAGGCACAGCCCTGTTTTGCTACACTGCTAGCTGGCTCTCCACTTACACTAAACATGGCCTACCACCATGTCAGGCTCCAGGCCTACACTGCCAGATTGCTCACACTGCTCGTCGCTGGCATTGCCACAATTCTGACTGCTGGTTTTGTTTGTATGTATGATTGTTTGCAGAAATTTTTAAAGGTTTCTGTTCCTGTGATTGCCTCAAGCAGTTCAAGGTCATGTTGCCACCAAAATCTATGATCGCATCATTCCCAAGTGCTTTCCCCGCCCCCGGATTGGTAAAGCTGTGTGGCAGCATGGTTGCTGGCTTGTAAAAGAAGGGAGGATTGTACAAACTGAGATAACAGTGTGCTGGAACTGTTGCTTTGGGAATAGAGTGTTATGGCCTACATTTTTTTACATCAGTTGATAGGATACATATTTTAGCCTGATGTGTCTGGATGGGGCCTATATGTTGCTTTCATGGGGTTTCAAAATGAAGAAGGGACTATGCGAATACAAAGGCTTAGGCCTGCAGGCTCAGGCTGAGTTTATAGTAAATTCATTAAGTCACTTTCTTTAAGGTCTTGAGAGTTTTCAAGGAGATATTTGATTAAAAAGTACTCTTTTGGTGAAATTTCAAATAAAATACCTTTTCTGGGGCATACCGTGAATACATTCCAATGATATCTGTAGAATTTTGATGTGTTGCCTCATGGAGTGAATCTGCTTTCTCTGTGCCAGACTGTTTCCGGAGCCTTTAATTGTGTGTTCTTTTGGACTTGCTCTGATGATGACTGGATTTACTGAACTTGTTAATCAGTACGTCCAGCTGTTTAAGTTTGTATGATGTAACTGTGGAGAATCAGGCTGTTTCTTTTCTAGACTGTTCACAAGTTTTCAGGTGAAACTTTACTGCTCAATAAAATTTGGCTTGGTATGAAGAGCAAATGAGGTTACCAACCAGAAATAGTCAATATCCTATCATTATTTTAAACTGCAGCTGAAATTTTAAGCTCTGAAAGATATTCATGGTTGCATGCCCTTGACTTTATTATCTGCTGTTTTAGCAAGTAGTTATTTTCAAAAGAAAATAAGTTACTGAAGGAGTTATTTCTTGTGTCCTGATTAATTAGTGTATGCTGTTGTGATAATACTTGCTTCACAAACAGGTGCTAAGAACTGATTTTGTAAAATAATAGAATGACAATTTATCTAATTAAGAATTTGTGCAGAATGATTACTTCATTTTCTGAAAACTGTATTTTTAAACTCCTCTGAGACAGCAAATAAACTTACTAGCATGCTAGAATCCTTGGAACTAGAATTTGTATCACTCTCTATTAAAACCCAAACTAAATCTGTATTGTAGCTACAAGTAAACTACTGTTCCTAACTACTATTAAAATATCTAACCTCTTTTCCTAAGCTTAAGAGTAAACAAACTGTTCTGTCATAATATTTGAGGGCATCAGCAGGAGTAAAGAAGATTAAAACTGGACAGTTGTAGCTGTCAGTGCCCCCAGCTGTCAGCTCCTTTACTGTATCATGTCAGAATTTCAAGGCTGATTGCATTTAACTGAGTATGCCAGGCTGCAAATTTTCATGACTCAGGCATGGGAGTTTTCATTTTTTATATGGTTATGTCCATCAGAGGAGTGGGGCAGACAGATGGGAAAACAACAGCTTCAGTCTATTGCTGCTTATTGTTCAATCTATTGCTGTAAGCCTGCCAGTGTTTGAGATGCTGACTCTACAATAGTGTGAAAAGATATGACTAATTAAAAAATTGGCATCATTAAAAGATTTAAATTTTCATCAGAAGGGCTGTGTGAGGAAAGCCAGCAAGGCTTTTTAAAATTTATTTGAAAATATTTACAATACTACAAAACAAGTGTTTTCATGTATTATAACATTTTGGTATGTAGTTTGAGAGTATTGTCCATGGTTGCTTGACATTCTATAAAATGGAAGCTCTAAATGAAGCTTTCATATATTTGCATTGCTACCTGTGGTGTTTTGTTGTAGAGGTAGTGGCTATATACATATATATATACCAAAATGTTTTTCCATAGTTCCAGAAAAATACTTTATTAAAAAAAATTCAAAAAGGTGTTTTGACTCAGGAAAAACTACTTGTACTTGAAGTAATTGCCCTCTACAACTACCTGAAGGGTGGTTGTAGCCGGGAAGGGGTTGGTCTCTTCTCCCAGGCAACCAGCACCAGAACAAGGGGACACAGTCTCAAGCTGCGCCAGGGGAGGTTTAGACTCAAGGCGAGGAGAAAGTTCTTCACCGAGCGAGTCATTCGGCATTGGAATGGGCTGCCCAGGGAGGTGGTGGAGTCACCATCCCTGGAGGCATTCAAGAGGGGATTGAACGTGGCACTTGGTGCCATGGTCTAGTCATGGGGTCTGTGTTGATAGGTTGGACTCGATGATCCTTGAGGTCTCTTCCAACCTTGGTTATACTGTGATACTGTGATAATTTGATTCTGAAGCAACTAGCTTCTACTCTGCATTAGTAAACTGAACTGTTATTTCTTAACTTTTGCAGTTATAAAGTAGCGTTACATTGATCCAGGCATTACATCACAATAGATTTGTTTTGTTCTTTGCATAGCTTGTATATTAATATCTCTTCATATTACTGTTAGTCCTCATAATTGCACTGAATGGTGGAATAAACTAATTAATGAAATAACCTAAAGTATTTAAAACTGACACTTTTGTAATGTTTATTCTATCCAGCTATAATCCTCTGATGATCATGGAGCCGTATTTTGCTGGTTTTAAGCATGCGCAGCAGGACTATGAAGTCACTCTTGAACTTGCAAGTGAGGAGACTCAGAAAGCTAAAAATGCACAAAATTCTAGGACCGGATCTTATGGTGTCAGTATTAGAGTCCAAGGAATTGATGGGCATCCTTACATAGTACTAAACAACACAGAAGGATGTTTGTCAGAAAATCCTACTCCTGGAAAAGAACAGCAGGTCATTTCTCAGACTGTAAGCAAGCCAGCCACAGACTGCAGTACTGCTTTTAAGTTGGAGGACAAAAACAGTGAACACACAAAGTTTCCTGGAACACAGCACATGCAACCCTGTATGCTTAAAAGCCTAAAGATAACCAATCTGGATGAAAAGGAAAATGGGATATCAGATTTTAAAGATGGAACAATGAAATCCTCCAATCTGTTGAACTTCCAAAGACATCCTGAACTTTTACAGCCTTATGATCCTGCAAAAAATAGCCTGAACTTGAATAATTACCAGTCTTCTGTGTGCAGTACATCTAAATCTGTTGCAGATGTAAAAACTGAAGCAAAGCCTTGGATTTCCTCATCTAAAGTAGTGTCTCTGCAGAAAACCAATACATGCCTGGTAGATCCAGCCAAAGCAAATTCAAAAAAGATACATTTGAACAGGTCAGTAGAAGACCAAAATAAGCAGCCGCTGGATTGTCACAGTAGCATGATCTGCCCCAATCAAGTGTGCATTTCAGAATCATTTTCATCTGCAGGAGGATCCCCATGTGTTAGCCCCAATGCTTATCTGGAGACGAGAAAACCTAGACCAGATGTGCTTCCCTTCCGCAGACAAGATTCATCTGGGCCATTATTGGATGACTCAAGGAGATCCTCTTCCTCATCCACTACTCCCACTTCTGCAAATTCCTTGTACAGATTTTTACTTGATGACCAAGAGTATGCCATCTATGCAGACAATGTCAATCGTCATGAAAACAGAAGATATATCCCATTTTTGCCTGGAACTGGTCGTGATATTGACACTGGTTCACTTCCAGGAGTAGATCAGCTGATTGAAAAGTTTGATAAGAAAGTTGATCCTCACAGAAGAGGTAGGTCAGGAAAAAGGAATAGAATTCATCCGGATGATCGTAAAAGATCCAGAAGCGTTGATAGTGCCCTGTCATTAGGGCTTGATGTAAATTCAGATTATTTAGGTGATTTCAGTAAAAGCTTGGGTAAGTCAACTGAGCACTTGCTGAGACCATCTAAAATTTGCCTTCACAAGCAATTATCTAAAGAACAGAAGTCACCGTCCAGAGAGATGAAGATTTCTGCTCGAAGTATCGGAAGACTGCAAACACCTGACAAAGATACTGAGAACAGCAATTTCAATTCTTTACAGCACCATAAACAAAATGGAGCTGATAGCGAGAGCTCGATGTTTAGATCATCTACACTCCCAGGACAGAATAAGAGAGAGGAAGTTAGAACAGTAACTTCTACATTGTTGCTGCCAAATCGAATCACAATTCCGTCTGACTCAGGAGCCAAGATTATTTCTGTAAAAACATTTTCATCTGTCCCTACTGTACAGGTAATACTGAATTTACTTTTAAAATTGTGTTTTTCACTGTAGCATACTAAAAATTCCATATTGCTGAATGCAGATTTTTCTGCTCTGTATTGGAACAAATTCCAATCACACAGTACTTCCAAAACAGATAGCAGAATTGTACTGGAGAAATGTAGATGGACAAAAATTATTCCTATAGTAGCAGGTATGGAAAACATGGTTTGTAAAACAGCTTATACTTATATGGGTGAAAGACAATGGTGAGGCTAAAAAAGATTATTGTGAATCATGTTATGATAATTTTTAAGCATAAATGCACAATAGTAGGATGCTGAAATACATGTAACTCCATGTAAAATTGTATTCTTCCTGTTATTGTGGACTATACTTTCTTCTTGGAGTAAGCCAAAACTCCAGTGGATCATTATGAACTTTAGGTCCACGCAGATGTTTTCATAATAGAACAGAATGGAGAACCTCAGCTGTACATGTTGTGTTTTCCAACTGTCATAGGATTCTATTTTTTGACCTTTTATCTTGTCCTTTTAGGCAACTCCTGATCTCTTAAAAGGCCAGCAAGATCTTGCACAGCAAACAAATGAAGAGACTGCTAAACAGATACTTTACAATTACCTTAAGGAAGGGTTAGTAAACTCCCTTTTGGAGAGGAGACTGTGTGTTCTCAAAGTTTATTTTCTATTGCATTTTAAAAGTGAAACTGTCAAATCAAAGCTATCATAAAGTGAAGGGTCTGTTTCATAATTGTGTATCTCAGCTGTGTCCTCTAAGGCATTATAAGATCTCAAAATACCAAGGCAATCAGGGCTTAATACAAATGTACTTGAAATTCGTGAATCGGAATATGTTTCATCTTTTAAATACTTTTGAATTTAAAATTCATGTGATATGGAGGTTCATGAAAAATTCAAATCAAACCTCACGTGAGTTAAAGCTTGTAGATTTTTTTAATTTTTTTTTTAAAACAGAAGTGTTGCCTCTTAAGGTTTAACAGAAGCTTTCTTGTTATTGTGCATTTAATCCTTCATCCACCTAGAACTTTTTTACTTGGTATTTTCTAATTACAACTTACTGAAAGATGAAGGAAGGGCAGATGAATTAAAATACACATGATGAACTTAGATGTCTTTGCATTCCTGATGTAGCAGGTTCTGGCAGATGTTGAAGTATTATTTTATGGTGTTGTAGTTAGGACTTGCAAAACCTAGCACTAATTACTTCTAATTTCTGCATGTTGGAGTGTTTGAATAATATCCATGCTGAATACTTGTCTTTATACAGCTATGCTTGTGTAGAAGAGAGTTACAATTAGAGTTCAGTAATGTGGTTTTGTTGGTTGTTTTTTTTAATGTATTTGAAAGTATTTGGAATATAATTTTTTTTAGTATATCTTTAAAAAGGTTTAATGAAATCATAGCTAAGGTAAATGTAGTGAGCCAGTCAGAACTAATTTTTTTTATGGTGGTGACTTTCAATAGCTCAGACACTCTGAATTTTTGATGCTAGCAAAATAGTACTTTTGCTTATATTGTTGCTTACTTGTACCGTCTGTGTCTTAGAAGCGCTGATAATGATGATGCAACAAAGAGGAAAGTCAACTTGGTTTTTGAGAAAATTCAGACATTAAAGTCAAGGGCTGCGGGAAAGACACAGGTAATCTTTTATTAAATGTGGGTTTGTTTCATAGTGATACATTATTAAGAGGGCTTTAAAAAACTGAGTCCCTTCACTGACTTCAATTAGACGATTCTTTTAGTCCCTCAGTAGTATAGCTTAATTTTAGTCATGTACTAAGGTGGTTTACAGGAAATTTATTTAACAACTAAAAAGGAATGTAGGAGAGTCTATTGTGAGAGCTTCTACGTTTTTCTCCTACATTTTAGGAGAGAGATGCAAACTTAATGTGGTCATGAAAAAGTTGTTGGATTGAAGGGAAAAGCAACCACTCAGTTTTCAAAAAATAATTATGGAGCATCTTTTCACTATAGTGATATCTAAGTGGAGAGAGCATTTGAATTCCTGATTTATAAAAGCAGTAATCCAGGATGTTTTAAATCCATATTACAATAATAACATTTTTGCAGTCTGTTTACTGAAAAGTTTTTGTTTCCTGCTATATGTTGCACTCTTGTTTTCAGCTGAAAAGCCAAGTGAGGGAATGCCCAGTTGTTGGAGTGATGGCAGAAGAAGCATTAAATGCTTACTTTTGATGTTTGTTTTATCTTGGGCTAGAACTAGGCACGATGAAAATACAGATCTTCAAACACTGGGTTTTTGTGTTAATATATGAACATGAATCCTTTTGATGTCCATTTTGTGTACCTCCTGACATCTCAGTCAAATTTGGCCCCAGCTACTTCTCATTTAATTCATATGTTGCCTAATTTTAATTTTCCTTTAGGTTTGTATCTTTTCTGTATTATGAGCAACATGCCTTGGGCGATTACTAAGAAGTACTATGAAAATCAAATCATGGTTCCTTTGGAAACGTTAGGTTGGCTTGACTTGTATGAAAGTCCCTGGTTAGCTCAGGCAGTTGATGGCTTTGGTTGTAGCTTTACTTTAAATTTTCAAAAACAATTGTCAAAGAACATCCTGGCCTTGTGGAAATAAACAAATGTATTTAATTGTAGACTTCGGATTCTTTGGCTGAAGTAAAAGCTTTGACGGAGCAAAAAGCAGAACTTGAAAGGAAAGTGGAAGAATTAGAGAAAAAACTGGATCTAGAAATTCAGGTACAGCACTTTGTTGTTTCATAGCTTTTGACTGTTTCAGATATACCTCTCTAAGTAAGTGATAGCCCAGATCAATTTTTTTTGTTTTGTGTTCTTTTAAATCCAGATACATCTGTGCTTTCACAGAAAACTTTTAATTTTAAGTGTAGTTGCTCATAGCATAGTTACCCTTTTAAAGAAACCTCCTTCTTTGGGAAGGATTTTGGAGCACAGAAGAAAAACCTTAGGTATGTGCACATCTATAATTTCTTAGGTATCTGCAGAGGTAAATGTTGATTATGCTGAGACAGACATGGAGTGAGAGACACTGTATTACTCATATAGCTGCTGTTTATTAATTGTGGCATTATTTTTGCAGTGCTGAATTCAAAGTAATTAAGTACAGCATGTTTGGAAGACATGAGAACAGCCTGGCTTCCAATTTGCATTCTGAGTCTGTGAGAAGAATCAATATACTTGAAACTGATTAGCTAGTACTGAGGATGCATTTCTAATAAAAATCAAAAAAGAGTGCTTTGTGTGTTTTAATAAACATTACAAGATTTTACTATGCATAAATTAATAAGCACTTCTGCAAGTGAAAAATGTAGAAATCTTTGAAATTTTTCATTTAATAAAAACAGAGCTTTTAATTTACTTGTGCTTAGTCTATCATTTTGCTTAAACTTCTGATGTACAAAATTCAGAATCAGCAGAATTCCAAAGAAGAGAGAGATGCGACACGAGCAAGCCTGAAAGAACTTCAGTTGCAGCTCAGTGAAAGTATATGTGAAAAAGAAGCCTTAAAAAAGCAGCTGGAAGAAAATGAGAAGGAACTCAGGCAAAACCTAGAGGAGTAAGTTAATTCTAAAAGTTATTAATTGGGATTTGTAACTTTTTGTAAATCTTTCATTAAAAGTACCTTTGTCATTAGAATATGTTAATAGAATTGGTCAGAGTGATATTTGTTACTGTGGAAAAAGTTTCTACTATTTAAAAAAGGCATATTTTTAGAATATTCAGAAAAAAGCTGATTTATAGTTTTCCTTTTAGTGTAAGTTGCTTTTTCTATTTTGTGATCGTAATATGTAGTTCAAGTGTTTATAATATGGAAGCACTTGAATACTTTAGTCAAGAATATTGTACTAGCTTTAAAAATAAATACAGCCTTCCACTTTAAATACCTGCTTTAAAAATTCTAAATTTACCCTTTGAAGTTTCATTTTTCTGTCTCATAACCTTTTTCTCATGAGGAACATGGGAATAAACACTTGTAATTTTTTAGTACTTGAATTAGTATTTCTGCAAATTGTAAAAATTCTGTCTAATTTTTCCCGATGAGGCTTTTTCAAGTGAAGATGGAGCAGGAACAGCACCAGACTGAGATCAGAGATCTTCAGGACCAGCTCTCTGAGATGCATGATGAACTGGATAATGCAAAACATGCTGATGAAGGGGAGAAGGAGGTTCTGCTTGAGGTTAGTTACTTGAAGAATTGCATAAAAAGTGTGTATTTGGTTTGTCTGAGCTGGAGTTAATTCTCCTCAGAACATCTTTCTAGTACTGTGTTTTGCAGTGCTGTACTTGGGTGTTGATAAAACACCAATGTTTTGGCTGCTGCTGAAGGAGCACCTATGCTGTGCTTTTCCAATATTTTTCCGCCCCAAAAGTATGCTGAGGGATGGGCAAGATCTTGGGAGGGGACACAGCTGTGGCACCTGACCCACACTGGCCAAAGTGGTATTCCATGCCATATGATGTCAGCTCAGACATATAAGCTAAGTAAAAGAAGGAAGTGTGAGGATATTCATGACATCTGAACCCTGCTTCCTGTGAAAAACTGACCACTACCTGCTGATGGGAAGTAGAGAATAACATCACTGTTTGTTTTGGCTTCCATGCCTAGCCTTTGCTCATGCTTTGCATTATTAAAATTGCTTCTATCTTATTACATGCCTTTTGTTATATTTTCCCCTCTCCCCTGTCCATCTAAGAAGGGGAGTGATAGAGCAGCTTTGGTGGGCATTTGGCCTCCGTCCAGGGCCAAACTACTACAAAGTGGGAACTAAGATACAGGTAGAAGAAATACATGCCTTAGATTTTCCCATTCTGTCAGTCTAAAACATACCATTATTAGGTGAAAGCATATTATAATAACTGCATTAACACTAAAAGGAATAAGATGTGTAAGTACCACAGTTTTGTAGAGTAGAAAAACAAATAATGGTTGAGAAACAACTGAGTTATCTGCTATTGCTAAATAATAAGTGAGTTTTAATGATTAGGTAGGATTTTGGGTCAGAACAGGAAAAAACAGTTTTAAAGAAAGTGTATATATGTATTATCAAAGCCAGATGAGATTTCATCTAATAAAAGATCTCACCAAAGCAGTCTCTAAATGTTGATACTCTATTGATAGGACTGAAAACCATTACCTCAACCAAGACTCAAAAGCACATCTTATGTAATGTTGATATAAAGGAGATAGTGATCAGCATTTCTGTTCTGTGAGCGTAGAGTAAGAAATGAGTGACAGAGTTGCAGAGGTTAAAAGTAAACATTGGAAAATATTTTCTGTCAATATGGATAATTAAACAGTGTACTGTGCCTGTCTGGGACAGTAATAGAATCCCTTTCGTTGTAGGCTTTTAAGGGCAGAATAGATGATGTGCTTAAGGAATGGGTTAAATGTACTGCTTCAGTGCAGGGGAAGTTTACATTATTTTTGAAAGTGTAATTATTCCCAGCTTGAGAAATACAAAACTGGGCAATGTTTGAAGCTGTTTGATTTTCTGTCAATTTATTCTGTGTTTGTATGCATGTATGTGTATATTTATTCTTCAGATTCACTGACTACCTGTTTCCTTCTCAGCAATTTTGAGAGAGGAAATGACTTCCAGGGTGAACAGGGTGGGAGAAGGAAGGGTGTGAAGGCATGCACTCAGTTGAGAAGTGTTTGTTTTGTGTTCAACACTTGCAGAAGCATCTTTTCTTATTCTTTCCAGCAGAAAAGGCAACTGAATTCACTTCTCTTGCAGTGTGGGAGAAGTTGTTGGGGTTTTTTGTGTTCTTATCTACTCCTTTACCACAGAAGGTAGGATTGAGGGGAGTTGTACAATTCCAACCTTAGTCTGACTCATGCTTTATTTACAGACAGCATAATATACACCATGAAAATGTTTTCATAGTTTTACAGCATCAAATATGTTGACCCATTATATAAAAACATCAGTTATATGTTAAAGCCGCAAAAAATATGTTAGCCATACAGAATGAAATTGACCTTGGGGAGCTTAAACTGTTATGCTTTCCCTCTCTGAAACACAAAGAGCACATCCATTGTAGCTGTTTGTCATGCAGTTGTGTTTAATTTTGTTCTTTAGGAGCTGATGCAAATGAAGCAGGATCTGCAAGAAATATTAATAGCAAAAGATCAACAAGAAGAGATTTTGAGAAAGAGGGAGAGAGAGCTTACAGCTTTAAAAGGAGCACTAAAGGAAGAAGTATCTAGCCATGACATGGAGTTGGATAAACTGAAAGAGCAACATGATAAAGAATTGCACAATCTACATCAGAAGCTGGAGAAAGCAACAGAGGTGACATAAGAGATTACAATTAATCTTTTGGGGAAAAATCATACCTCTTACAGATGTCGTATACTAGATGATTTCAGCTACTTTTATTTTGTTAGTAAAATAAGTGAATATTCAGGCTAGGAGATTGCTAGCTGCTGGGGAGGAGAATTTTTATTTTATACTCTTACATAATGCTGTGGTTGTTTATCACAGCTCAAGTTGTGGCCTATTCATCAATTAGTTATTTACTATTGCTTCATTGCAACCTTGGAGAGAAAATAGATGGGAATATAGAACTGAGGACCAATTGTCTGTCTTGGTTAAATGGAATCACTGAAATTTTGAAAATGTCCTGAAGAGTGCCAGTGTGGTTTGCCAGACATGCTGCTGAAGTTACAGGTTTGGAGCTTCTAGCAGTTCTCTCCATTTCTTTGCAGCCCACTATTCCTACCTTCAATTCCATGTGTCATGTCCTGTTCCCTGGTTCCGCTGTCGCACGTTTTCCCTTCAGCTACTTACAACTAGTTTTCCTTTTGTTTTATTTTATGTCCTTTTCATTTATTGAGCTTATCTTATTTACTGAATGGTCAAGCGAGTGTTAGCACAAGGGAAACAGCCGGGATTGGGTATCTTGAAACAAACAGAGGAGGAAAACAAACTGAAGGAATTGCTTCTTCTGTCATCATCAGGAAGTGTTTGTGAAGAGGAGAATAGGAACAGTTTTCAGATGTGAAGGGAGGTTGTAGACAGGCTGATGATGGTCTCTTCTCCCAGGCACCCAGTACCAGAACAAGAGGACACAGTCTCAGGCTGCGCCAGGGGAGGTTCAGGTTGGATGTTAGGAAGAAGTTCTATACAGAAAGAGTGATTGCGCTATGGAATGGGTTGCCCGGGGAGGTGGTGGAGTCGCCGTCATTGAAGGTGTTCAGAAGGAGACTTGATGGGGTGCTTGGTGCCATGGGTTAGCTGTTTGGGTGGGTTGGATTGGTTGATGGGTTGGACACGATGATCTTGAAGATCTCTTCCAACCTGGTTTGGTTTATTCTAAATAAAGGTTTATTACTGTTTACCAAAAGATTCCCTCTGTGAAGCTATCTTTGCAGAGACAGCAGCCAGGAAGTTTTTTTTTAATTATTTTTTTTTCCCCAAGGGACAGTTCTCATAAAATTTTGACTGTCACTTTTGCAATGCTAGTTATTTGTGTCGTTCCTGCATGCCATTCCCTCATTTAATTTTCTGTCAAATATTTGAGAAAATATAAACAGGTAAACTGTACTTGACCAATTTAAATCAGAATTGGAGGCAGTGTTTTATGCTTAGAAAGGACCATGCTAATTTATCTTTTTCCTACACCTCAGTGGTGATAGGTGAATTGCAGTTATGTTACTGGTCATGGCTGAAAACATAATGTAGAACTGAATGAAAATTAACTGGAAACCTGAGAGAATTTTCCAAAGGTTTTTATGCTTTATGGGCAAAATAGGAGCACTTATGGAAGATGCTGGGTCGATATAGTATGACTGAATTCTGACAAAGACTGTTATTTTGAAGGATGGGGTTTAAATGTTAAATTTTCTTCATTGGTTAGAGAAGTCAATATATGCTGACCTGTTTATTCAGCCTAGGACTTCTATTTGAGATTGTTTGGCTTTGCCTAAATGTGTTGTTTCTCTTCGTTTACATCATCATGAAGATATTTGACTCATCTGAGCTGCTTGAGCTGAACTTTTTTTCTTTGAGAGAAAAGTAGAACATTTAAATGATCATTTTTTTATTATACACTAATCGTAGTGACAGCTTAACCTCAGTGAACCATCTTTCAAAGTTACTGCATGGTAATTTACTGTGTTTCAATTATGGGACTGTAATTACGACTGACAAGAAATGAAAGAGTAGACTGTTTGGCATAACAATAAAACAGTCTGGGAAATGGCTCTATGACTGGGTTGCTGTGGCTTAGAGATAGTTATAAATAGTATTTACTTACTTGTATGACATAGTCTCTCTAAAAGTAAATTTAATTAATTAGTGAAAAAAGTGAAATTTAATTAATTAATATTGCTCTAAGCACCAGTTCTGCTCTTCCAATTCTGCTTAATTGGAAGTCGGTGGGGTGTTTTTTTGTGATCTTGCTAGTATTAGTACCCTATGATATTAGTATCCTATGGTTGCTGGCTGAGTTGTTGAGTTAGATATACCATCTATCAGGAAAGTATAACCAGTATCTGCTGGGAGTTAGATGAGCGATCTAGGGTGATCTTACATCTGATGTTAATTACCTGTTTTATAATTAATCTGGAATACACAACAATCTGTCTGAAAATAATGTTTTATACAATTGAAGCTCTTCAATTACATATATATTTTTCTAATGTTATTGCAAGGTGGAAAGATTTATATTGGGTGGTAGGATGCAATGAATTTACACCAAAGATTAGGGGAAAGGACCATTTTAGTTGTATTCAATAAGGAAAATGGGTATAAATTCTGTAAATAGTGGTTTATCAAAGAAAATGTGGATGCTGGTGTTTGATAGATCAGGGTATATTAGCATCTGTATATACAACATTTTTAGTTTTTATGTTGTTTCTGTATCATCTAAATAGTGAGTAAAGATATATATTAAGCCAAAAAGGAAATTTTTGCTGATTAGAAGGAAGTAATTTTTGTGCTAGAAGTAACAGAATTTTTCAGCTGCTGGAGATGCTGGCAAGATATAGATAGGTTGGCAAGCAAGGTACAGTGCATTTAGCCTGTGTGATTGGAATGCCACCTAGATCTGCTTTGAAATCATGCTTAGAAACACGCTCAAGGTTATCTGATTGGGCAATGGGGCAGGGTGATTTGACATGTGTGATTTCTCATAATCACTGATGTGGTAGGTTCAGATCCTGTATTTTTTGTAAACAGATGATTTTATGTAAAGCCACAGATATTAAGATATTAATTTTCTTTACCACAATTTACCTTTTTAAATCATTTTTGTGTTACGTATTTTGCTTGTGATGGTCTTGAGGTGGCTGTGATTGTTGTTAATTTTATTGCTTTGTTTATTAAGACTAAGCCCAGGTTATTTCCTTTTAACAATAGTAAAAGTTTTACTTCTCCCTAACATACTTCTGTGGGTTAATAGTTGCCTTTAATTTAATAATAAAGGTTAAAAAATGTCTTTCTAATTAGAAATTTTCTCCATAACAAGAAGTTCTAGAGCAGAAATGAATACAATTCCTTCCTGGTTTTAATGTAGCACAGAAAGTTACATGATATAGTCTGATCCTGTAACACAGCTAATTAACTAAGGTGATGTCTTTGAGTTATAATAAATAGCTCTATAGAAGTATTGTCTTGATAGTGGCAAAATACCCAAGTTATATGATAGGAATTACTTGGGCATAAGTAAATCATTATGCCCTTGTGTGTGTGTGTATCCATAATTCGTCTGAATCTGCATCCTAAATGCTGTGTCTGAGTCTAGTTTGTTTACTTCAAACAAGATTCACAAGAATGGGAAAAGATTTTGCGAAGATGAACCAGGGTTTTGAATGCCACTGGTGTGGTGGTGTGGGTGGTGTGTTTTTGGTTTTTTTTTGCCTGAGGCATCCTTTGTCATTTTAAAATAACACTTTGTTTCAACAACAGAAGCTGGTTGGTAACTGATCTAAATACAATAGCCAGCAAACAGTGCAGTGACTGTTCTGAGTCTGTGTTCCCTCCTTTATGACCCTCCCCACCTTTCATTTTCTTTAAAAGCCTGGTACATATTTAATTGATTTCTAGTATAATCCTACAACATAGATGGAGTGTGAGAAAGGGAGGGAGGAGGTGCAGACAGAAGAGCGATGGTGGAAGGAAGGCTGCAGGCACTTTTTAAAAACAGGCATAATTATTTGAAAAGCATGTATTAGAACTGGAAAATGTGGGAGATAAATTTGATTTGGTTTGCTGTAAGTGTCTTTTCTATGCATGGGAAGGAAGTTCTTTGGTAATAGCATCATGTGTGTTTTTCAACACCTATCAAATGAAATACTAAACAAATTGTGGAATATTTGCTGTGTTGTCGACAAGAATAACGCGTCTCTAAAGCACACTGAAGTCTTGGTGACTTTTTTTTTGGTGTTGAAGTTCCAGTTCCTCTGGTCTTTTATTTCCATGCAATTTACTCCTCCATTCTTTTAATGGGGACCTGTGTTTGGATGCAGACATTACCATGAAACTATAACTAAGTGCTGTTTATATTCTATGTGAAGTCAAGAAAGCCTCTGAGTAAAATTATCCTTTGGAGTTCTGTTTGAGTTGGATTAGACTACATCTAAACAAGACAAAAAAAGAAAGAAATGTCCCTCTTACCTGTTATAGTAATTTCATCATCATGAAGCTTATTCAGCCAGGACTGTTGCAGTTAGTCTGGGTTGGTTGTGTGTTTGTTGGGGTTGGGTGGTTTGTTTTTGTTCATTTCTCATAGTTAATAAGTCAGACAATTCTTTAATACAATCAGGAAGGTCTCTAATTCTTAGCAGCAAAAGGCAGTATATGTTCAGGTGGTTTGCTTATTTTTGTATGTATGTTAAGTCTTTGACAGTGTAAGTTCATTCAGTAGGGTACAATGTGAGCACAGAACTAGTTAATATTTTACTCTAGTCTTTGCAACAACCTCTGTCCTTGAAAAAAATGTTACTACAAGGCAGTCTGGGTATGTCATGTTACATTGCTAGAAGGAAAACATACCATTGGTACAGTCAGTGATTGAGAGGGTAGTACCTTCCTGACTTTTAAATCTTTCATAGCATCTAAATAGTTTTGGAAATTATATTAAAATATGATACTGTTTAGGTCAGTGCAAGTCTTACAAGAAAGCAAGTCTTGTCCCTAAACTATCACAACTGAATGCTTTTTAACTAGTTAATAGAATGGCTCTTGCTAAAATGAAAGGAAAACCAGTCTAACTTGCTTGAAATCTGTGCACTTGCTTACTGAATTATCTCTTGGAAAACAGCTGAAGATTGAAGCTGGTTGCAGCATACTTTACCAAGAGATAAAAACCCAGACTCTTTTAATAGGTGACTAATAATAGTTAATTTCCAAGCTCATAGCCATGTGTTGAAGTATACTAGGTCTCATTTTGGGATAATGGGAAGAATTAATTTAATCATTGTAAGGTAGAAAAGTAGTAAGTAAAGTTGTTTAGGCCCTTTTACAGAGGATTGGGCATTTTTTGTTTGAGGTGTATGGCAGCCTAATGTTCCATTTTGCTTTTAAGAAAATTTTCCTCTCTTTTTAGAGGTATGAGGTTTTATTATCCATGCTATCCAGTGGTACTGTGGTGCTTTCAGTTGTTTTAATATACAGTGTTTAAGGTTAGAAAAGTTGCCTGAAGGTACACAGTGGGGAAAATACTGGAACTGCGAACAGAAATTAGCACCTGTTATTTGAATTCATAAGCTTTAAAAACTGGATTACTATACCTGGATAATACTTATTTCAGAAGCTCTCTTCACTGAAGAGCTAATAAGGATTTTATTTGAAGCTCTGTCCCTATGTTGAGACTTGCTATGCTTGTCTTTTCTTCTTGGCTGTCAGTGTTTGGGTGTAGTTTGGTTTTGGTTTTGTGTTGCTGGTTTGGGTTTGTTGTTTTTTTATTTCTTTGGAAGTCAGCTGGGTGTTATGTAGGGAAATCAGCCTCTAGTTGTTTTATTTAAACTTCATTGGTTTATATACAGAAAGGAGAGGAAAAGACAATAGAAAGAGATTTGATATCTCTGTCACTGTTACCCCTTCAGGGTCTTCTAAGAGAGCTGGGTAGATCTGAATCCCTAAAGTTATGTGAAACTTTACATGTAGTACAAGAAGTTAAACAATTAGTCTGACATGAACCTAAAAAGGTGGCCAACAAGACTTTCAGAGTTGGTTTCAGCAGACAATGTCTTCTTCCTTGATGCCTTAAGTCTTCTATGCTGGGAGCAGAATGACATGAGCAGCCATATCATTCCCTCTTATTCAGAAGGTTTTGGAAGATTATTGTGTGGTGGAAAGAATACTTGAAAGTGTGCTGCTACCATTAAAGACAAACAAACAAAGAAAAATAAAACCACAAAAACATCTATCTGTGCTCCAGCTCATTTTTAATAGATTTATTCTTTGGATATGTACTTCAAGTATAGCAACTAAAGAACAAACAGTTAATTAGTTGAACTCAGTTTTACTCAGTTGAACTTGATTCTGAAAAGAAATGTTAAGATTTTTAGACAAATTCACTGAGTTGTGCCTAATAAATGTTGACTCTAGCAAAAATGTAATAATGCTAATAAGCTGTGAATGAAACGCTTAGTTTTCCTCACTTCAGTTCTTCATGTATTTTGTAAAAGAATTCTAAAAGCCCCACACTGTGCAGTCACAGCCAAAGGGAAATTTCACCAGCTGAAACACTGAAGTCAGCCAAAACCATTTTTTAATGATCAGTTACACAACCACTCTCATATCATTGCCAGTGTTGAGGGTGTGGTAAGAAAAGGTGTGGCACCACAAAATATTTTCTGCATTCCTATCCAAGAGATTTTTTGCTGTATTCAGGTTGAAATACAATATTTCAGTTGCATCTTGAGTACCCTACTTGCATGTTTTGTTCAGTTTCTTTTGGGTTTTCACAATAATGCATAGTGTGAAGGATTTTGATGCCTTTTGCTATAGCTGAGCTGTTCTTTAAATCGGTTTACACCTTGCACCTCAGTCGAGAGTAAAATAGCAGGTAAATATATTTGCTTTACAGAAGTTTTGCCCCAAAGGATTTGGAACAATATTTAGGGTTTTATAAAATTTTTGGACATGTATACAACTATATACAAGGATACAAATTCAAACTTTATTAGATTAAAGAAGCAAGATGAGAAGTGAGGGAAAGAAATGCTGAAGTTGCTGTATGGCAAGTAACTTAGGCCCAAAGCTGAAAATCAAGTACTGCATCCGTAATGAACTCCAGCAGCTGAGACTATGTGGACTCAGATAAGCAGCCCTGTGCTAAGTAAAACTTTATAAATTGGGTCTACATACCAGATCAAATAGTACACACATGTATGTGCATGTATTCTCTTACTGTCTTCTCATCCAAGTTGAATGTAGCTTTGTACTCAAATACAAAGTTTATTTCATTTATCAATGTTTTTTCAGACTTTGGTCTGTCCCTGCACTCAGTACATACTATTAAGAACTTCTTTTGAAGAAAGAACTATTTTGATTATTTCACAAACTTAATTCTTTTTCTTAGCATAACTGCAAGCTCATGAGTAATGTTACTCCCTGTTTTCTTAGGAAAATCAGACAGATTACTGTCAAAATGTTCCATTAGTTGTGTATGTTAAAATTAAGGTACCTAGGTTAACATGGTGTTAACCATTATGTAGTCCTTGATGCATTCAGAGTACCATTTTTGCTGACATCAAATGCCAGTGTGTACTCAAGACTTTAGAAATCAAACCCTAGTGTCTCAAATCAAGCACCAAGGAACTTCAGGAGCATGCAGTTATTGATGGTCTCTGTGGACCTTTCTTGTAGGGTTTGATAACTTGTTTGTTCATATTGGTTTGGGTCTGCTGCAGGGCTAATAGGTGAAGCTGCTGTATGTGCACTATGGCACAATGACAGTGTCAGAATACAGAAGCTTATCTTTGAGTGGTCACTGAGGACTTTGTATTGTGGAATCTCATTCTTACAGCTATGTTGTCTTACTTCTAGACAGGCTTATTTTTCCACCTTGAGTTTTTTTAAACATAAAAGTTGAGAAAGTAAAATAAAGTGTTTCCTGTATCCAAGGACAGGGCCACCACCACCTCCATGGACAACCTCTTCCAGTATTCTACCACCCTCACAGTAAAGAACTTCTTCCTAATGTCTAATCTAAATCTACCCTTCTCTACTGTAAAACCACTTCTCCTTGTCCTAGTGCTACATGTCTTTGTAAAGAGTTCCTCCTCAGCTTTCCTGTAGGTCCACTATCGGAAGGATGCTGTAAGGTCTCCCTGGAGCATTCTCTTCTCCAGGCTGAACAACATCAACTCTCTCAGCCTGTCTCTATAGGAGAGGAACTGCAGCCCTCTGGTCATCTTGGCCTTCCTCTGGATCAAGTCCATATCATAGAATCAATAAGGTTGGAAAAGACCTCAAAGATCATCAAGTCCAACCTGTCACCCAAGACCCCATGACTACTAAACCATGGCTTCAACTGCCATGCCCAATCCCTTTTAGCACACCTCCAGGGGCAGTGACTCCACCACCTCCTTGGGCAGCCCATTCCAGTAGCTAACAATCCTCTCTGTGAAGAACTTTCTCCTCACCTCAAGCCTAAACTTCCCCTGGTGCAGTTTGAGATTGTGTTCTCTTGTTCTGGTGCTGGTTGCCTGGGAGAAGAGACCAACCTCTACCTGGCTACAGCCTCCCTTCAGGTAGTTGTAAACAGCAATAAGGTCTCCCCTGAGCCTCCTCTTCTCTATGCTAAACAATCCCAGCTCCCTCAGCCTCTCCTCGTCGGGCTTGTGCTTGAGGCCTCTCACCAGTCTCATTGCCCTTCTCTGGACACGTTCAAGTGTCTCAACATCCTTAAACTGAAGGGCCCAGAACTGGTGTGGCCTAACCAGTGCTGAGTACAGGGGCAGAATGACTTCCCTGCTCCTGCTTGCCACACTATTTCTGATGCAGGCCAGGATACCATTGGCCGCCTTGGCCACCTGGGCACAGTGCCGGCTGTCAGTCAGTACCCCCAGGTCCCTTTCTGCCCTGATCCAGGTGCAGGATGTTGCACTTGATCTTGTTGAACCTCATGAGCTTCCCCTGGGCCCACTCCTCCAGCTTGTTCTGGTCCCTCTGGATCATATCATGTCCCTCTGGCATATTAACTGCACCACTCAGCTCAGTGTTATCTGCAAACTTACTGAGGGTGAGCTCAATTGCACTGTCTGTATCATTAATGAAGATACTAAGCAGCACCAGCCCCAGTATGGACTTGTGAGGCATACCACTTGTCACCTGAGTGACATATGAGTATGTTTAACAAGTCTGGAAGGATGTGGATAGTAAGAGAAGGTTCTGTTGCTTCAAAGATTGAAGAGATGGAAATCTGAATGTGAAACAGGCTAAATGTAGTGAATAGAAGGTGCTGGATGCACTGGAAAAGAGTGAGGACAAATGGATTGAAAGGAAAGACAAACAGGCAAACAAACACAACAAGAAAACTGCTTGCATAAACGTAATTCCATAATATAACATACTTTAAAAGTTGGTTTACTGGAGCAGTCACAACTAGCAAGTGGGAATAAAAAGAAAATAAGCTTGTTTTATATACCATAGGGAAGAAACTGCAGTCTAGTAATTAAGGTATGTTAATTTTAAGATTCAAAGAGTCCATTTCAGTGCTTGATACTTCCCCCCTGCCCTGTGTTGTTTGCTGTCTGGAGTTTTTTTGGGGGTGTTGAAATTTTTATGTTGGTTTTGGGTTTTGGTTTGATTTTGGTTTGGGGTTTGGTGGTTTTTTTTTTTGGTAGCACAAATATGCCTGAATATATAGTATTTCATTCTAGCTTTTGTCTTCAAGAATCTTGTTTAACCAGTTTTCTCTGTTACATGCTCTGTATGTGTACATGCACATAATCTCACTTCAGCTCTCTTGAAGAGGCTGATCCATAGTTCTGTGAACTAAAGATTGTGTTATATTAACAATGTTCGTTAATGTTTCATATTCAACTTAAATATTACCATGTGACCTTTACCTGGTTCTGTTATCATTGGTTAAATTTATATCAACTTCGTAAAAATGAATGCCAAAACTTTACCAACATTCTCAAATATTAAATGTAGCAATGTAAAGGATTTATGAATGGATACCAATAGGAATCATTAATTGATGTGGTGTCATTAAGCCTTAATGACCTTTTTTCAACTCAGACTGTTTATGTATAACACCAGTACAAATAAGTCATGTGTGGATTAAAGGATATAGATCCACAGCACAATCTGCACATGTGAGTTCTCTGGTTTTCTCCTCATGTGTGCTCACTAGCCCTATAGTGTTCAGTTATCCTTCTGCTTTCATCCTCATCATTCTAACCCGCTCCGATGCCTTTGCAAACAGCTTTCAACTCCTTTTTTGAATGTGTGAGCCAGTCACTGAATTTTAAATGAAAGCTGTGCCTTCTTGCTCATGTAGACAGAACCAGAAAGAATAGGATTACCACTGGCTGTTAGCAAATACCATCTGTTGTGGAGTTTAAACCGTCTAGGCTGTTGCCACTTTCAGTTCTAGCCTATGAAGTACTGTAATTTGCATTCAAAATTTATCTACATACCTAACAATTTCTCTGTAATTTCAGTGCAGTAGCTTTCATATCCTCTACTGGCATGTTTTATTAAGGGAATTTTATGCAGACTATTGTAGGCCATCTCTTAACAACACACTGTTAAATTTAAGGTGTGGTGTCTGTGTAAGTAATTTTGCCTTCTAGTTGCTTGGGGCTGGTTGAATACATTGCCTGTGTGGTAGGCTTCCGTAGTCAGAGGATGCAACAATCTATTTCTGCTTCAGCAGTGCCCGTGTATGGTTTGATAGCTGCTGGCCTGAACCTTATGTAACTGTTCAATATATGGATAGGGATCTCTCACCACTGGATTCTCCCCTAGTGCTGTTGCTACAAGGTCTGGCAAAACCACATTTCAGTGCTTTTCTTTATTTGCATATTTATTCCAACGGTACCTAGGCTCTTTGCTCTTGGGAGAGGTAAATATAATAGAAGACCTGAAAGGAAGGTAGAGAGTGACAAGGGGTCCCAGATAAGGTCCCAGATAATACTAACAGTGGAAAATAGGAGAAAGGAAGAGGCAGGAAGTTTTTTGGTACTCTAATTTTCTATAGCAGTATGCTACAGTATATGGTATGTATCGCTGAGAGCTATTATAATCCAGAACCTTAATATATGCCAGTGAAGAGAATATGAAGGTAATGTAATCATGCCAAGGTCATTACAGACATGCATGAAGACCAACTGGTTAGTGCTGGTTGCTCAGGCAGCTAGAGCTTTAGACATGCTTTATATATAGCCAGCGTATTTCCAAGATTTTAGATTAGGTTAATAAAGGTAATACTTGCAACTTCCCCTTGGTGCTTATCTACCTTTTATGTATATATTGACATAGCATCTTGCTAACTCACTGAAAAATATAGTGAAAAAGGGAAGAGAATACCAGTTTAGTTTAGTTTCACAGGCTGGAATAGTATTGTAAGATGCAGAGTGAAAGGCAGGATGAAGCTAATTACCTGATATGACTGCATCAGTGTAGGCTGAACTTAATTTTGAGCCTGTTAGGTTAAGTACAGTTATTTATGTGTATATTTATGTATGTAGATATGAAGGGGTTGGTTGGTTGGTTGCTTTTTTGTGTCTACTTCTAAGTAAATAATGCTTGCTGTGTTGGAAAAATAGAGCAAAAGATGGTAGGTGAGGTAGAGGAATCTTCAGGTACAGTCTGAGTCTGCTGCAGTCCTCCTGCTGTGCGGCCCTGTGTAGGCGGTTGGATGAAAAAGAACAGACAAATCAACATTCCTTTCCTGGAACTACCCAGAAAGCCTCAGCTGCTTTCACTCAGCTCTAGAAAGGGGAAATGAGACAAAAAGGAGCCACTGATGGAGTGCTTGCTAATTAGTAAACTTCACTGTATGTACAAAACAAAAATTAAAGGAATATATAAATGCTGTTGAAATGTCAGTATGTGAGAACGGAAAAACATCAACAGAGATTTATTTCAGAGCTTTTAACTAGTTGTGTACTTAGAAGAACAAGTTTTTTCAGTATTTTCAAAAGACCAGAACTTGTCAGCCTGCTTATGCTGCCAGTTTTTCTGTAATAAGGTAATTGACCCTGTAGACAGTCTGAGTGTTTTCTGAGTTACTGCTTTATCAAACTAATTTGCATAATTTTAAAGCTATTGCTTGCTAGAAAATAATCTAGCGAGGGCACGCGTTGTAAACACCCTTTGCTTATTCCTTTTGGATCTGGGAAGGGAAAAATCAGGAACTACAATCAAAAGTAGCACAACTGAAAAATTATTTTTGTGCTGTCATAAAACATTTCACAAAATAGTTTCTTCCCAAGTTATCCTGTAGGATTTCTTTCATTTTCACTGATATAAATACAATTGCACATGCAAAAATGTTATGCTTCAGTAATGAATGTGTCACCTCTTGTCACCAGATAGTGTAGAGGCTAAAGGTACACAGATATTCAAAAAGGATTAGAGAAATTAATGGATGATACATTCATTGAGGAGAAACAGGGCTGGGAGTGTATAATGGGGGAAAAGATTGCCCCATAGTTTCTTCCTCCTTTTTTACCATTGACTTCAGCTATGACTACTGGAGAGAATACTGGTCTAAACTGATCCATATGTTTGTCTGGTGTTCTTACTTCTCTTTAAGGTCTTAATGTAAAAGGCAGTTAGCCTATACAGAGGACCAGACCTTTGCACAGAATCTTGCTCTGGGTTAGACTCTGCATGCCCAAGAGCAAGAATTATGTCTTGGCTTCCTTTGTGTTCTTTGGAGGGGATTCTGCCTGACAAGTCAGTAGAGAGTAAACATTCAATCCTTCCAGCTCTTTACTTAAAATAATTTAATGTTTATAAGTGTCTGTGTTATAGTATAGGTAATATAATGATAGATGCATACTTCCACTCATGTTTTCCAAAATAAGTGGTAGTGTGTTTTAGAGACCATAAGTTGTGAGGCTGTGATGATTAGCTCTGAAAAGTTACATGCTGTAGCCAGTTGCCCTGCCAAAAGGATCTATTACTGCATGTGATAAATTGTGATGAGTAATAGAATTTGTGCTGTATATCGATTTGTGTTTCTGAAAAAAAGTACAGTAATTCTTTTTGAATACAAGTTGAACACAGCAGCTAAACTCTTTCCATCCTTAGGCAGTAATGGGAAACCACTGAATTAAGTACATCTCCAACTGTGGGCTGTATGATAGGCAAGTAGAGCTGCACCAAATACCACTGCAAGGTACATCCAGTCTCTGTTGCTTGTTCATGGCTACTTACCATCTGCTCTTCTGTGCTGGTCCACCACTTTGTGGGATGGTATTTTGAAATAAGTCTTGCTTACAGTAGCACCTTTGCCCTCTGGTTTTTGAGTGTGTGTCTGTCATGATCTTTGTATTTATCTGTATATTCATATATTACAGTTGATCCTGTTGCCTAATTGGATTTACTCTGCAGCCTCACAAATAGTCACATGGATGTCAAATGTTACATGTTAGAGCTTGGAATAAGCAATGGGGCAAGACTGCCTACAGTTTGTGGTGTTGTGGAAGATGGTCTTTGTCAATATATTCTTCCTTAAAGGCCTATTTGGCTTTTGGAATTACATAACAATGGGATTTGATAATCGCAGAATCACCAAGGTTGGAAGATATTTTAGGATAATAAAGAGGAAGATGTTGAGTGAAAATATGTGAACATCATGAGACTGTTCAGGTATTGCACGTTACTTCAGTGTGTAGGAATACCTGAGCAAAAAGAGTGTTCTTGCGTGTTCTTCTACAGTAGCATGAAGAATGCATGCTTGCAATTCGTACAGACTTTAAGTTAAATTGTTGATGTTTTGATTGATATCCTAGCTGTATTTGCTGTGGTGCCATACGAAACTTCTGTCAGAAAGCAAAATCAAATTTTGTTTTATTTTTAAACTTTACATGATTTTTTTTTTCACTAGAATGCTGCAGTCCTTGTCAGTGAAAGAAACACTGCGCAAGAGGTGCAAAACAGTATGGAAAATCAAGTCAAAGAGCTGACTGAGGAAAATGAACAGCTGAAGAGAACAGTTGATGAGCTAGAGAGTAAAATTGAAGAGTTGCTCCAACAAATTGATAATATGAAAGGAGAAGAAAATTCCATGAAGGAAAACGTGAAAAGATACGAGGTAAGCTAAGAAAACAAGCCAGATTAGTAGTAACCTTCCTGTTTGCAAAGGCTACATCACAGAGCAAAAGCTGACAAAGAGGAAGACGAGCAATGCCATTGGGAAGGCTAAGCAAAACCAGAAGATTGTCAAGAAGTAGGATGCAGTTTGCTGACATGTATAGAGAAGATTTCTTCATTGAAAACCAGTGTAAAAGCAAGTCACCGCTTTCTCCTGAGGATAGATTAGTGATAGGCCAGATTGAACATTGTTTATAGCTCAGTTTACCTGTCAGGTTAAAGGTCTTGCTACTGTTTGTAAATGTATCAAATTGTATCATTGCAGAAAGAGAAGCAACTATTAGAAGAATCTTTGAAACAGGCTGAAAAGGAGACAAAAGACTTGGTAGTGCTAAAAAGATCTTTGGAAAGCCAGCTAGAAGAGATGCAGGTAAAAACGAGTAGTTTGGAATATCTACAGTTCAGATTTCCTGTTTACTAAAGTCACTGTTTTTCTGCCAAGTAACATCTTGCTCTTTTTGAAATATGTTTTGGTTTAAAGAACAGATATCACTGCAATGTTCAAAGAGTTTTGGTGGGGGGTTTTGTTTGGTTTTGTTGTGTTGTGGTTTGGCTTGGGGTTTTTTGTTTGTTTTTTTCCACTTTCATCGATCTAGCAAAAATTCAAGGGGATGAATCACAAAATAAAGTGGCCAAAGTTTTGTAAATCTGTTTTATTATTTTGAATGATCATCTAACTTCGGTTGTGCATAGGTATTTGCATGTGAAAGAACAAAATAAGAGGATTTCTGTGCTAAGAGCTGCTAAGTTCTGTTTGCAGCATCTGTCACAATGAAACATCTTTGGGGCTTCTGTGTGCTGTAGAAGCACAGCAACAGGAAAAAAAATTGCCACTAGTTATTTCGCACTCATTGTAGGAACAGTTGGGGTGTATATGTGTGTGTTATGATATTTTGTTTTGTTGTTCTTTGTTTCTCTACAAAAAAGGTTGTTGGCAAAACTTTTAAGTGAGCATTAAAGGGAGCATGTTTAAAATGTGAAACCTGAAATGTATGTTGAACCTTGTGCCAGAGGTAGGATGTGCTGACGTGTGCAACTGCAGAGGAATGTATGCTTTGCATGTAGCAGAATCATGAAACATCATTTGGACCTAAGAATGTTACAACAGTGGTCTAGGAATATTATACAGGAAGGATGAAGCACTGCATTTGCTAAAATGTTTGTCCTGTACTGGCTAGCAAACTGTAATTCCATAAACTTTTTTATTATTTAAGTTTGTCTTAGTATTACAAAAACTGTTGGTATGACTACTGCACAGAGTGGTGTAGAACATTCCTTTAAAGCATTAGAAAAAAAGTCATAATTTCATGACATATATTTCTTCACCTTCTGCAGGGGAACATCCATTGTCTCTCGCAGGAGTCGCAACAGTTAACTCAGCAGTTAAAAGATGAAATTCATCAGAAGGAACAGTTAAGGCAAATAAAGAGTGAGATGGAGACAGAACAAAGGCAACTGAACGAGACTATTGAAAAGTTACAGGAAGAGGTATGAGATCTCTCCAAAGAGGCTGCAGGAATCTGAATAACAGACAGAAGCAAATGAGCTGCCACATTGTAAAAAAATAGTATTTCTTAAACCTAGAGACTTAATAAAGGATTTCAAGGCTGAAACAGAGGCTGGAACACCACAATCTCAAAAGTACTGTTGTAAACCTGTTATGTTTTTCTCAGCAAGACTCTGGATTTGAGTTCGGTTCTAATGTATGCTGCAGCAGTATTTCAGAGCTTTATAGCTGATTCTTAAAGTGCTGTTGCATTAGACTTCCTTTGCCATCTGTATATAAACTGTACAACTACTCAAGTGTGACTGTGCACATCAATCATCTGGAAGAACTGCTAAACACAAAGAGGAGGAGAATAGCCTTGCCACACATACTATTTGAAAATAACTACTATTTTGTGTTTTCACACCTGCATAGAAATTAATTTGTTAGGGAACATATTTGATAGATTTTCCCACTTGAAAATACTAAGCTGGAATATCAAAGATGGCGAAAAAAACCCCTTTTGTGTGTTTGAGAAAAAAAATTATGTCCTTTTTTTCCTCAGATGTCTGAAATGATGGAGGTCTCAAGAACTTCAACTCTGGAACTTCAGAACCAGATGGATGAATACAAGGAGAAAAGTCGCAGGGAACTTGCAGATGTGCAGAGGCAATTAAAAGAAAAAAACCTTGAAGTAGAAAAATCACATCTGACAACCATGAGGATGCAAGATGAGGTAATGACTCATAAGTTTGGTGATAAATTATAACCTTTGACCTAGAATTCAGCTCAGTTTTCAGGACTGAGTGTTTGCTATTGTGCTTTTCTGTACTTCATTGTGAGAGACTGACATCAGTCAGTATGCTTTTGAATTTCATTCTTCATGGTGACAAGCATGTTACTTCGGCCAGGGAAATGAAGTTTCCTGTTTGTGACAGCTAAATGCAGTGTTTGACAAACACGTGCATCTTAAGTATGACAAGGATTGCGTTGATGATCTACTGCTCTTTTAATGCCTGCAACTGAAGGAATTGAAAGTGTGGAAATAGTTTTGAATTAGGAAAAATGCAAACCAGTTATCTAGAAAACAGCAACAACAGAACAAAGAAAACAGCGACAAAAAACAACCAACCAAAGAAGCTCCAAATTCTGTCTCTGACATACACTCTTCTCTTCTTCATATGAGCCAAGCTGCAGATCTAAATAACAAAGGTGTCTGTACAACCAAGAATCATCCATAGTCTTGAAGTGTCTGCCTCTTAAGCATGTAAATTTTGCAATAAAAGCAGTCTGGTCTTCTAAAGATCTGCATGTACTTGTTCTGCAATTGGAAAAACTATGATAATACACTGTTAACAGAGGCTTTCTGCATGTAGAATGCTTTAACAGTTCAAATTGTTCAGATCTTCTGTTACAGTTGCCTTCTCCCTTTAACAATTCAGTTTAAAAGTAAATATAATTCCTAATATTACTCTGCTAACCTTCTATATCCATTCAGGGATGGAGAGCCTTTGTGAAGGGATGAAGACTCATAATGAAATGTGAAAGATAAAACTAGGATATTTGGAACATGGCTCTGAGGTTGAATAAATGAGCACAGCTTAATGGAAAGATATGTATATGTTTGCATGTAAATATATATACATACTTTGTTTGCAGTTATCAAAAATACTTCTAGTGCTATCTATTACAACTGCAAAACAAATCCATTGAAAAAATTTAGAACAAAACAAACCTTCATAATTTCACCAAAAAAAAAAGAAAAGTAAAATCCAACCATTATATAGAGGATGAAATTTTACTAGCTGTGGAATTCTACATCTCCATGAAGCAACATTTAAAAACCTAGAGCTTTAAGAATATAGTGTAGTAACTAGATGCAAAAGAGGAAACAAAAATGTGACAATATAGGATAGGCAGGTTAATCAGTAGACTTGCTAGAGAGATTAAATATTCAGGACAGTTGAAAGTCTTCATTATCTCTTTTAACAAGAAGTCTGTCAAAATTCCCTTGAGCAGGAGTCATAGTGCACAAAACATTCTCTTTGAAAGTCTCATCAAAAGCCAAGGATAGTAATGATCCTGGCAACATGAGTATCATCTTCCTGCTCTAACAGAAGAATTACAGAAGTATTGCAAGGCAATATGGGAATTCTTCATTGCTGTATCTCTTTCAAGTTCCCCGTGGATGCACAAAAAGACACAGCTGTCAATCCAGTGTCATTCTGAAATGCTAAATGCATATGAAATATTATTAATATGCAGTCACACAGGTAGAAAACATTTTGTTGTCAGGTCTTAAAAAGGGTTTCTGCCGTGCGTGGCACGGGGGCGGTCGCGCGGCCGCCTCCGCGGAATCGACATCAAGAGATTTCGGAAGCACAATTTTTGTATGGGGGGGATAAAAAAAAAAAAAAATCCCCCAGGGATCAGTGCTGGGCCCTGTCCTCTTCAACATATTCGTTGATGATCTGGATGAAGGGGTAGAGTCAGTCATCAGCAAGTTTGCAGATGACACAAAGTTAGGGGCAGATGTTAGTCAATTAGAGGGTAGAAAGGCTCTGCAGAGGGACCTCAACCGACTGGACAGATGGGCAGAGTCCAATGGGATGACTTTCAACAAGTCCAAGTGCCGAGTGCTGCACTTTGGCTATGGCAATCCCATGCAGAGCTACAGGCTGGGGTCGGAGTGGCTGGAGAGCTCCCAGACAGAGAGGGACCTGGGTGTGCTGATCGACAGCCACCTGAATATGAGCCAGCAGTGTGCTCAGGTGGCCGGGAGGGCCAATAGCATCCTGGCCTGCATTAGGAATAGTGTGGCCAGCAGGAGCAGGGAGGTCATAGTGCCCCTGTACTCTGCTTTGGTTAGGCCGCACCTTGAGTACTGTGTCCAGTTCTGGGCTCCTCAGTTTAAGAAGGACATTGAAACACTTGAGTGTGTCCAGAGAAGGGCAACAAGGCTGGTGAGAGGCCTTGAACACAAGCCCTATGAGGAGAGGCTGAGGGAGCTGGGATTGTTTAGCCTGGAGAAGAGGAGGCTCAGGGGTGACCTTATTGCCCTCTACAACTACCTGAAAGGTGGTTGTAGCCAGGAGGGAGTTGGCCTCTTCTCCCAGGCAACCAGCACCAGAACAAGGGGACACAGTCTCAAGCTGCGCCAGGGGAGGTTTAGACTCGAGGTGAGGAGGAAGTTCTTCACCGAGCGAGTCATTCGGCATTGGAATGGGTTGCCCAGGGAGGTGGTTGAGTCATCGACCCTGGAGGCGTTCAAGGGGAGATTGGACGTGGCACTTGGTGCCATGGTCTAGTCATGGGGTCTGTGGTGTCAGGTTGGACTCGATGATCCTCGAGGTCCTTTCCAACCTAAGTGATACTGTGATACTGTGATACTTAGCAATAGGTAGAAAACTGTGTAAACAGTCACTAACACGTTATTTTAACTTCATCACTGATTGAGCACTTGACTAAACAGACAAGCAATATGGAAGACTGTGCTGAAGCAAGAAAAACCTGATTGTGTATTACATACATGTGACAAGTTGTTACAAACATAAAACCCCTCTCAACTTACGGTTTTATTGAGTGCACATTGTTGTTAGAAACTTTTACCATCAGCAGATAGCCCTACTGTATCTAGAAGTTATATACATATATGTTAGCAATTGTGTCATTGGTAAAATGCTGCAGTCAAACAGCATACAAACATACATACAAACTACATAAGTTTTAAAAGGCAAAATATTTTGTAGTCTGAAAATGAAAGCAATCAGGTTGCAAAAGTTTCAAAGCTAAAAACATTTGTAAAGTTGTAACCATTTTGGCTTACTGGAACTGGGTAAAAATAAATAAATAACATCCCCACACACTATGTACAATTGTCACTGTAAAATATGTAGTGTTGAACCATGTCTTTAGTGCTTATATTTAATCCAAGTTTATTTTCTTGGTGCCATCTTGTGGATAAACCAGAAATTACCGTGAAGAGCTTGTAGCTCAATGCAATTTCTGTCATGCTTCTGGATATGTCAGGTTTGCACTCAGTCCCCTTTATTGCCATCACATTTATAAAAAGTACAGCATAGTATATTACCATAATCTTCCTGTTTCAGATGCGCCTTATGGAAGAAAATTTGAGGGATCACCAGAGAGCTCAGGATGAGGCAATAACTAAAACTCAGTTGCTAGAACAGACTGTGAAAAGCTTGGAGTATGAACTGGAAGCCAAAATCCATTTAAAAGACGATCGGGCAAGACAAATCAAACTAATGGAGGTAAAAGACATTTTTAAGGATTGGTATCTTATTAGAAATGTTTCAGATTATTTTGATATTTCAGATGGATTATGCCTGGGAAGAAACCTAAACAACTTGAAGTTGTTCAAAGTCCAAGTATTGCTAGTATTGCTACTGCAGGAATTATTCTGGTACATTCTAAAGGTGATCTGTTAACCTCTTTTCTTGAAATTGGTGGGAGTGATTAAAAAAGGAAATGAAACATCTATTTTATTTCTGTCAGACAAGCATATTCACTTCCAAAGGCTTATTTACCTGCCATCTCTTTTTCTAGATTCTGTTTGTGTTTGAGTCCTTGAAGTTTAAGGAGGAAAGCCCTGGTAGCAATCAGAAGAAGCTGGGAAAGTAATATATTGAAATTGCTCATCTTTGTTCCCCTTAGGACAAGTTATCTCACCTGGAACTTGAGCTTGATGAAGAAAAGACTAACTCAGATTTGTTATCTGAGAGGATCAGTAGATGCAGAGAACAGGTACTTTAAAAAGTGTGCCAACTGTTGTATAATGATGAGAAAATAATGTTATTAGGATCACAAACCATCATCTCAGAATCATAGAATGGCCTAGGCTGGAAGAGACCTTAGAGATCATCTAATCCAACCTCTTTACCATGGGCAGAGATGCTTCTCAGTTAGACCGGGTTACTCAAGGCCCCATGTAACCTGGCTATGAACATCTCCAGGGAGGGGGCATCCACAGCCTTTCTGGACAATTCATTCCAGAGTCTTGCCACCCTCATATTGAAGAATTTCTTCGTAAGATCCAATCTAAACCTACTCACCTTCAATTTAAATCCGTTTTCCCTGGGCCTATTGGTGAACACTCTTGTCAAAAGCCCCTCTCCAGCCTGCCTTCAGGTACTGGAAGGCAGGGATTGATTAACTATATAATGATTACAAATAGGGTTTATGTTATATACTTTAGCAGAGTATGGAAATCCAACAAGCTGAGCCCCACAAACATGATTACATATGCCCCTTGACATCATCACAGACCATTTTTTTCCTGTCTAACTGGAAAACTGACAGATTGCATGTAAAGACTGGAGATCAGCATCATCCTTGGATATTCTTGATGCAGAGAGCTCCGTCAAATAATTATGCAAAGATGATGCTATTTTTGGGTTAGACTTAGGTGGTGAGGCTACTGGAGAAAGCATATTGTCAAAGGTGACTTAGGGTTGGACTAGATGATCTTTGAGTTCTCTTCCAACCAGATACATTCTGTGAAAGACTGCAGTTTGTTAACTGTACAGAAAAGTAGGCCAGCATAACAGTCTTGATTCCAAAGGAGGAGCTTAGGAAATTGTAGAATTAATTAATGAAGTCACTGAACTGAAAACGCTGGTCAGTTTCAACAGAGAGGAAGCTTTGTTTTCATTACAAGTACAAAAACTGATTAAGGTGTACCAAAGATAAGACAATTGGGAAGCTTTTTTCACATAAAAATATCAGTCATTACTTCCACAAATGTTATGTAAGTAGATCACCCAGAAAAGGAGAAGAATTATTAATCAGATTATGTCTCATGGGGCAGAAAATATATAGATAAAGTGAGGCTTGCCAAGCTGAGTGACACCTATCGTAGTAATTCAAACATGTAACAGAAAGATTCTTGACTGTATGGTTAGAAGAAGGAAGTTGTGGAAACTGTATGATGAGGTATCAGTCATGACACAAAGTAATCCAGGTATGTCTCCTGAAATAAATCAATATTTTGCCCCTATCTTTAGTAAGGCCAGTGAATGTGTAGGTGGGGAGAAGTGTAGTGGAGAGATCTCAGCTGGAAATCACCAAGTCTAAGAGAATCAGGAGTTCATTGTTCTGAAGAAAGAGGCTTTAATAACACTATTCAAAACTTCTGAAATAACTGGCATGTGAAGTTATAGGCCCTGTAACATGGATTTAAAATAAACCAGGAAAGTAGAAATCAGGGTCTGAAAAGGAGTATGGCAGTGTGGCTGTCTTGGAATATCATGGCCTGGGCCATGTTCTTTGCCTTAGTTTTACGTTCTGGAATATATGAAACTGATACATTTCTCATTGCATTGCATCTACTACTGTAGTTTTACATGAAGTACTATACATAACTTGTCATTTCCTAGAAGGCCAAAAGAAAATTTGCATTGAGGTCCTGTTCTGTTTTAATTTATCTTTCTTTCTCTAGGGAAAAACAAAACAAAAAATGCAACCAAACCAAAGGAATTGCTGACATTCTTTTGATTAGCTTTAATTTCAGAGGGAGAACATGTAGTAAAATCTTAGTTTCTGTCTATTCAATGAAATTGTATATGCCACTAAGACAGCTGGAGAGTTTTAAAGTGAGTTAGAGCTCAGCTTGCTTTCATGCGTTGTTGAAACACCAAGATGTCATTACTACTTTGTTTGGACTCAGGTTACTGAGATTCTATTTGATTGCATTATAATCTTTTTGCTATTATTCCACTGATATTGTACAGACTCTGAGTTAGTGGCTGAAATAGAGTATAAAGGACCCATAATAATGTGGGGTCATGCTATTGTTAAATTGGGAAGCCTTTAATACTAGAGTCTATGCCTGTGTTGTAAGCTAGGATAAAGGGACCTTAGTCATAGCTGCAGTAGTGGGTACTGTGGTAAGTTAATTTGCTAGTTTAATGGAAACCTAAAATGCAGATGGGTGACCAAAATGTTACATAATGGATAAAAGACATGTTTATTTTGAGGTCAGGAGTTTCTCATTTCACACATGAGTTACAAAGGTTGCTTCATTCTGATTTTATGCCAGAATGACTAAGTAGTCAAATTACTAAAGAATATTTCAGGGTCTGCTAAGCATTTATAATGACATGAGAAATTATAATGGATCTGTTCTGGTAATATCTGTATTTCAGTAAATTTAAAAAATATAAATTATTTTAATATAATGAAAACAAACTATAACACTCAAACTCCTAGTAAAAACAACTTGAAACATTTAATTCTTTTTATAAAGCTAAATGTTTGAATAAACATTGTCAGGGCTGATAGTCCACATTTCATTTACCATGAAATGTTACCCTTTTTTAATTTGAACTCTTTTGAAACTGGGAATGACTTCATGAAGCATTATTCTCGTCTTCACTGTCTCATTCTTGAGAAGTAGCAGAGCAAAGTGGAAACAGTATAAAAATCCAGGGTAAAAGATAATCATATTCAGTTAGCTTTTAAATGATAAGGTATTAACAACTCTGGAAAGAGCAAAATGCTCAGCAAACACGCTACAGTGCTGAGCTGCCCTTTGAGCCTGAAGTGAGCAGGGACAGGGCACATTTTAGTCCAGGATGTGTTTTTTTCTACAAACAAATGAAAATTTTCTTTGTGCAAACATAATTGAAAAATATTTGATACCCTTATCAATTCTTGTATTCTACGAAAATGCAAACCTGAGTCTATTCTCTTCAGAGTTGTTGTTACCAGTAGATGTTAAAAATGGAGTAGTTTAGTTTCCATGACAATTTTAGAATAAATACAGAAGGATAAAATTGCATTGACTGCATCATTCACTTCCTTTTGGTTAAGCATTCCCAATGGATAGCTGTATGCCTGCTCTCTAGCTGGCACCAGGTGTGGGCAGCAAACAAATGAAGATTGTTTTTCAGTTATGAAGGATCAAAGGGGTTTGTTTGGCTTTAGCACGTTTGTTTGTTTAATCATCTGCACATGGTCAGATACTTGAGAAGTGTATATGTAGGACAATATTATATAGAATGTGTGCATGTGTGTATATATATACATGACATGAATATATCTTTCTTGTGTGTGTGTGTATGTATGTATATATATAACTTTTTCCTACTTAGGTATTGAAAAGAAATACAGGCTATGAACCAACCTAGTATGAGACACTGAACAACTGTGATGGCATCTAAAATAATATTAGAAATCAAATTAATTTCAATATTAATGAAGTCAACAGCTGCTGCTAATCCTAAAGCTGGCAGAAAATGCTATTACATCTAATAAAGCTTTGTAAAATCTAGTATTATTACTTTTCCTCAATTCTTTGTTGTTAGCACTATGCAAATCCAGCTGTGGTAAGTGTTGCCTTAAGCTGCAGAGAAAGTTTATTCTTTTAACAGTATATATTAGATGTAGGGAAGGTGGAATATGAAGCACAAAGCTCTGCATGGTACATAACTAGAGCCTGTCTTAATTGCTGTGAAATAAGTGAACAAGTTAGCATGCATTTTGGCAGACAACTGTTGTGGGTTTTTTCCCTTTATGCATGTTAATTAAGTGTTTACTAATGAAAAGTGCTAGGAGATGAGCAAAAGCAGTTTCTACCTCCCCCAGCAAGCATTGTGTGCTGCTGCCCTCTTTTTACAAACTCTTGTATGTATATGCACGTAGCTTTCTGATCCTAATCAGTTATAGTACTTTTTCTCTCACACACAGTTTTTCTGTGAGGTTACTTTTACCATGAGATGTCCAGTAACAGTAGCAATCATCTTGAAAATATAATTATCCTCTAAACAGTTCCTTAATTTGAGATCTTGAGAAGGTTGCACAAATTTGTCACAGTACTTTGAGCACACAAAACACATTAGAACTTCAGAGTGGTCCATTAAGCAAGCTCCTACTTAAAACAAACCCCCTTTCTTCTGTGAGCAGTTTCATTTTTAGTCATTCATTTTACTACAAATGTATCTTCATTTTTTTTCTGTGTCTGTCTTCGTGGCTAAAGCAATTACACATGAATAAGTTCTTTGTAATCCCTCCATATTTATAACTTTTGGAATGAATTTCATGAATAAATGCAGCTCATGTATGAGTGATTCCCATTTTTACGGATAAATTATTTTAATATACAAAATATTTTATATGGAGAATATGATTTCACCCTGTAATGTATAAAACTTTATTATTAGGATTCTTAGTGACAATAAGAGCTTTTAAGAAATTACCCAGCTGCTGAGAACACAGCCAGGTGTTAACATTTGTAGTTCAGTAGCTGTTATGACCTTCGTTTTCATGAATGCCTTCCACTGTTCTGAAATAATTCTGTGACAACATATGCAACTGCATGCATTGCTTACGTTGTTTGCATTCATATGTTTGTTTTAAAGTTACAGAAGCAGTGTAAGTGACTTCTTTTAAACATGTGATTAGCTAAAAATGTATCTTTTAAATATTCTAACGTGCTTAAAAAAATGTCTAAGGCAAAATCTTATACGCTGTACTTGTTTAACCTTCGCATTCTTAGCATTGCTTTTGTTAATTTTTTATGCAAGGCTTCTCAATGGGTTTTGAAAGTCCTTTAATGATACAAATTTGTAACCTAGAGCTGCTTAACTCTGCTTTTGTGTTTATGCACATTCACATGCAACTGTTGTAAAGCAAAGAAGAATTTTGTGGCCACTGAAACCTGTTTACAGTTATTGGCGTAGATGTTCACTATGTTTCTCAGGTGATACTATCATAAATATCATGCAGGGAATAGTACAAATGCTCTGGTAACATTAGCTGTAAAGGCTTTTGTAAAGACTCAAGGGTAGTTTCAGCAGGAATGAGAGGCAGGAAAAGTATTTAGGCACTACAAACATTTTCCTTCAGTCCCAATCTTTCAGTAGCAGCTGTTAAGCAGTTTAGAGTTTCTCTCTGATCCTCAGCAATTTTTATATTTTTTTCCACTCAAGTCCAATAGTCAGATAAACCAAACTAATTGTTTATTCTTACCTTGAGTCTGTATTAATTGTGTACTTCTGACATTTTACATATCTGGAGAGTATACCTTCCTTGGCTACTGCAACTGAAATACTTACAGAAGCTGTAGCCAAAAAAAAGTGTTTTACCAAAACAAACACAACCCATCCCCTCCCTAAATCCAGAAGTTGGTGCTTTCCTGGTATGGCAGGCATAAAATGGTCTAGAGAAGGAGAGCAATGTTCATATCCAGTATGCATCAGAGTCTGTTGAAAAAAGAACTTTTCATACAGACAGAAAGTAGTAATTATCTGTAGAGCATCTCACTTGAGTGCTGTGCAATTCTCTGCAGTTACCAGTTTGTGTTTAGTAAAGTGGAACTTTACAGTAGACCAGTCAGCATCTTAGAGGTAAGGTGCTATTTCAGAGCTTCAGGCCTTAAGTATGAAGGAAAAACAACTGTAGAAAGTGTTTGAAGACCCTTTGAAGTTACAGAACTCAGTTCCCTGTCACATGATGTATCTCTGATGCAATGTTTTGGAATTCAGTTCCCTGCTACAGAATATGTATACTGAATATCAGCAGTACCCAGTGTGGCTAGAATAAGCACTGGGAATAATGTGAGCTTTGATGTGTATTCAAGATTGTAATTGTCTTCAATTGAAATCATGAATATATCTTGAATTCTAAGAAAGGGCATTTTTTTTTTTCTCATTGCATAGCTATACATACTTTATGTGTACGTATATGCATACACAAAGTATCATATAGATAAATGTAAAGCATTAAAATTTCTCTTTCTGTAACAGATTGAACAAATGAGAACAGAGCTACTTCAGGAAAGAGCTATAAAGCAAGATTTAGAGTGTGACAAAATTTCATTGGAAAGACAGGTAATTCTGGCTGGCATATCATTGCATTAGTAAGATAACAGGCTGAGTATCTGCCTTCATTAGGAAATTAAAATAATACAGTGTTTGATATCTGGCACTACCCCACTGTAATGTGCTTCTGAAAGTGTGTGTTAATAAGAACAGATTAAAAGCCATGTATATCTTAATAGTAATACTCAGAAGAAAATACAATCTTGAATTAATTCTCAGTTGTTGGTTTGGTGTGTTTTGTTGTTGTTTTTTTTTCCCCTTTCTGCACCCTCCATTTTAGCCTGAGGTTTATCACAGTTTATATATTTTGTATACTAAACACTTGTATAATGCATACATCTATTTATATATCTCTTTATATGAGAAGATAATTTTGTTGTAGTGAGTGCAGGAATATCTCTACAAAGTAATTTCTATTTATATATTTGAGGAGCAAAGACATAACAATTGAGAATTGTCAGTTGATAGTGTGCACTTGTTTTAAAATAAACCTGAGTTATCAATGTAGAAGCATTTAAAAGTAACATTTTGTAGAAAATATTACAGAATATCAAAACTGCTGTTATCCAGTTTAGCTGTAAATCCACCTCTTTTGGAGGAGCTGCTCTTCAAAGTCTTAACAGTATTTCTGGAACACTGTTGAAGGTAGACCATAATTTCAAGCAATTATGATTTTAGTAGGCTGTTTTCTTCTGTAGGACCAAACTAACGAAAGTAATGACATGACTCTGAAAGGAAAGATACAGAACTGATAGAAAACTGCTACTGTCTGTTCTTTAGGAAGTAATAGGGCTCACGTGTTTCAATATCTGTGATGGAAAGTACCTTAAAAGTACTTTCTAGTTTTTTGCAGTTCAGTGGTCTTTGGAAACAAGGTTACTATCACAGCCCCTAATTGAGATCCAGAAGAAAGCTATTCTAGCGAGCCACAGAATTAGTGACAGTTTCCAGAACATAAACCAGACTGTACTGGAAATTCAGAGAACATGTTTGTACTAGACATCTTAAATTGTGAAATGAATCCCATCTGCATTGTTTGAGAAAAAAATAATGCCACCTACTGGTATATGCCATGTACATCCTTATACTTCAGCCTTGGCATGGTTATCACAGCATTTAGTGTTTGAGATCTGAGATCACAGTTTGAAGTTTTGTAACTAAGAGCTTTGTTTTCTGATCCTCATATGACTCTTCTTTTTTTTTTTTTTCCTGGCAACTATATAGTTAGATCCTGATTGAAAACCTAAATTACATAGCCTCATAAAAACTAAAGTGTAAATCTGAGCAAAAAATCTGCTTTTATGAATTGTGCAACTTCCAAAGCTTTTCTGCCTATGTAGTAGTAGTGTTGGTAGATAGTTAAGAAAGGGGAGGGGAAACCCACCATAACAGCTTTGATAGCATAAAGCAATTTTGCATGCAAGTAAATTCTTTGTCTGCTTGTTTTAGCCATACATGAGTTAGTTACAGAATTTGACAAAGGCATTATATGGAGAGTAGGACAGATCCAATACTATTTGAAAAATTTTGGCATATTAAAAAATGCCTCTGGAAGTGACTTGCAGGCATCGGAAGTTCAAGGATCCATTTAGGCCTAAAACTTTAACTCAAGCTTAACACTAAATTCTTTTTAAGAAAACACAGTCATAGAGATTTGTTTGTAGTGAAATGTAAGATCAGGCTGTCTTTTTCCATAGATACTAAAGTAAAATTACACTGAATCACCTGAGAAACTGATTTTGTGTTAAAGTGATATTTGTTAATATAAGCATGTATGTAATAATTGAGTGTGTTCCAACTACAGAACAAAGACTTGAAGAGTCGAATCCTTCACCTGGAGGGTTCTTACCGATCCAGTAAAGAGGGACTTGTTGCTCAAATGGAAGCAAGGATCACAGAGCTAGAAGAACGACTTGAAAATGAAGAGAGGTGAAACTAGTTATGTTAAGATCAAAGCATGCATGTTTATATTTCCTAATACGGCTTTCTGCTAATACTATGTCTCTAATACAATTAACTCTTCTTTTTCTCATGAGCACCAAATTAAAATGGTTGTTGTTTCATACAAGTGTTGCAAATTTCCTTTTTGACTGAAAGCATGTTAGAAGTTGTCTTATAAAATTAAAACTGGACACAGTACTAACCTGATTCCATATCTCATTGTTTTATCAATGCCTAAAATCAGTAACAGACTTAGAAATGTTAACTATAGTTTAACATCTTCAGTTTTCATGTTCATTTCATTGTTTAATCTTGGAGGAATGTAATTTTTTTTTTTAAGTGCTGCTCCAGAGACAGAAGAAATTGCCTGTAGTTGCTTAGGCTTTGAACAAATTTCGTAGTATTTTACGTGGAATCAGAAAATCAAAGCAGGGGCTGTTAGTATTTATTTAATCTTAAAAGACTGCTAAGGAATTATGTCAGCAGGATTGAAAAGATTTCAATTCCATTTTTTGCAACCCTGTCTTTTGTTTGTTTTATTTCTTTCTAGGGATAGAGCTAATTTCCAACTTAGTAACCGCAGACTTGAGAGAAAAGTGAAGGAGTTAATGTTGCAAGTAGATGATGAACATCTCTCACTGACTGATCAAAAGGACCAGGTAGAGGAAAGGCTAATATAAATATCTGACATTAATTCTACTAGCATAAATGGATATATATAGATATATGAAAGGAATATAGGCAGATACTGGCTATGCTGTGGTTTATGAACTCCCATTTAGTGAGATTCACATTTCCCATTGTCATCATGTTCTTTTGTCTAGTATTAAGTTCTTACTGATCTCTAAAATTATGGAAAGGAAGCACTTACAGAAGCAATGCTATAGTTGTTTTAAGAAATAGACCCAATAACAGACAGTATATGATCCTATAAATGCATACAATGGCGCATAATATATTTGGGTTTGTCACTATAAAATTTGTGAAAGAAAGAAGCTATTTATTGTAAAATTTAGACTGTATTAAGTACATGCTGATACTCTAATAGCAGTGTGCTCTAGGATTCCTGTGGTCTTTGTTGATGCCTTTCTTAAAACAGTTTGTTTCAATACATAGATCAGTTAATATCCTGTCTAGAGAATGAACAGTGCTTTTGAAATTGCAGACCTCTGTCAAGGGAGTAATCTTTCAAAATCCTCTGGGTTTTTAAAACATGTTTATAGTATGTCTGGTAAAGTTGCTTAACTTGGACAAACTAATAGCTCCAGTCACCCCGTATTGATAACTGGCACTTGCTATCACATGGTACTCTCTTACTCTAACAAACTTATGTTTGCTTGTTGCTGTTTTGTTTTCTTAAAAAACTATCTCACTTTTCTCAAACTCTAATGCTTATTTGAGTATTTCTGAAGCATAGGATCACAGTGCCACTACACTGGCAAAGTTGTGTCTTTATTCTCTCTCTTGTACATGCTGGAAAAGTAAAATTCCTTTATTAAAATATCCTCTAATCAGCTGATATGTAAATATTTCAGTTGAGTTTGCGTTTGAAAGCAATGAAACGTCAGGTTGAAGAAGCTGAAGAAGAAATAGACAGACTGGAAAGTGCGAAAAAGAAACTCCAGAGAGAACTGGAAGAGCAACTAGACATGAATGAGCAATTGCAAGGACAGCTTAATGCTGCGAAGAAGGAATTAAGGTAGGGTGACTTGTCAGAACTTACAACTATGTATTGCACCACAACTCACAATATTGATCTCTTGCTTCTTTTGTCCATAAACTGAGGGCTTCCTCTAACAAACTGTGACTTTGTCATAAGCAGGAAAGTTTAAGAGACAGACCTTTGAAACTCTTCTGCATCTTCTTTCTGTACAAATGTTCTCCAGCTCTTTCCAGGGTGCTCTAGATGCCCAAATCTTCTTTCCAAACCCTGCCTGCTGAACCAAGTCATTTAGGCAGGAAATACAAAATGGAAAAAGGTGGTATACTTAACCATTTCCTCATGTGTAGTAATAAAAATGTCCCGCTAATATCTGAGTGATACAGTTCTCTTGTGTTAGTTTTCCTCAGCCATTTTTTTAACATCTCAGCATGCCAAGTGTACAGTGTCCCCTCTCTGTGACTTTAGAGGTGCTTGAAAATTAGATTAATTGATTATCTTTTTCTCTTGCATGTTTCTTCCATGTAAGATGGAGTCTATAACTTGTGTTCCAACAGGGGTAATTTTCTTCCACATCCTTCAAAAGTGTAAATCCCCCCTGTCAATATTTTAAGGTTTACATAAATGTTCTGCATGTAGATATACACTTTAATAGCAAAGATGTGTATTTTTGTTTTAGTAGACTGAAGAAGTCATCGAGTAAAGTGTTGGCTGATTCTGATGATGATGACGATGATGATTTCAGCACGGATGGGGATAGTCTCTGTGAAGTACCTTCAGGAAATAACTTTTCCAAAGACGATGACACAAAAATCTAATTAATTATTGAATCTGTGATTCCTTGAAAGTACTGGAAGAAAAACATAAATTATCAAGAAACTGGATTTTTTTTTTTTATAAGCCAAATGACATAAAGCGATTTAAGAGTTGGGAATATTATGTTTCTATCCACACTGTGCCATTTTCTTATTTAGATCTCCACTGTTTCTTATGGAAAACAGAACTGCGTTATGAAACTCTGAAATCTCTCTATATAACTGCTACTGAAAACACGGGCATAATGTTTCACATTGGAAATGTGATTTTGCTAAAATTCTCCTTCAGTAAAAAGCCATTTGAAAGTAATGCCAAGTTAGTTTGTAGTTATTAAAAGCTTTTTCCCTAAATTAAGAAAACCACAGAAGATTATTTAATAATTGTAAGTAGGGGGAAATTATGTATAAAATGTAAATATTTTAAACCTAAACCTGATCATTTTCTTGACTACTTTAGTACTCTTTTGTAAAGTTTCTAATATTATATGAATCAAGTTTATGTGTAAAGTACTGAAGTTTATACTGAATGCTATATTTAGGTTTTAACTAAGGAAGCAAATGAAAATTAATACATTTTATGTATTATAGAGCAGATTCACAGTTCCCAAGTGAGAAAGCGTATTCCCCTTTTAAAAACAATGCAAGTTTTATTGTATATATTCTGTATATTAGAGAGCAAATATTAGTCCTGCCTGTTGACTTTAAAAGGACCATCACATGATGAAAGAAGCTTCCCTACAGCTTTCTTGTAAACTTTGTTTGAAAGCTTTCTGTTCTTAGTAGGGATGGGTAAGAGCGAGGTCAGTTGTTATTTGGATTTTGCATTTTGTGAAATGGACTCCATACTACCAGAGGCAGAACATTATAGGCTTGCTGATTTGAGGATATCAGCACAGGCTTAGCTTAAATTCTCTATGGAGTCCCACTCATTCCATTAAAATTATTTCTGGTCTTTGAATTTAAGTACATAATTAATTTAACTGATTCCAACATTTTTTATGCACCTGACAAGAAATTGCACCAAGGAAACACAAAGCCTGTAATCTGATTTTTCTTTCTAAGCTGTTCTTGAGCATCTATTAGTGATATAGTGCAGTCTAGGGTCATATATCCACATATCTATAAATATTTCATTTTACAGAAGTATCTGCATTTTGGATGATCACAAACTTGCAATAAATTTTAAAGAAAAAAAAAAAGTATTGCAAATTTTATTTTAAAAGCATTTTTCATTTTATTGCTACTAATTAAATGGGTTCTTTTGCCATTTATATTACATGAGAACATTTTTACTCCTTTGCAATTCTAGAATCCTAAGGAAAGGATTCCACTACATAACTATAGTGTTTGAATAAGTCCTGTCTGATTATTAGTATTTCTCCTCAGTTACAAGCTAATGGGCACTTGTTTGTTGAATGGACCAAAAAACAATGTAATGTGATCATAGAAAAATACTTTAGACTGAAGTTTCAGGGAGCTTCCATTACTCTCACAAAGGCAAGGACAAATTTAACAGCTCTGTAAAAGCAAGGTGGACAGACTTGGTTAAGGTAGAAGTCCTGACAAGGGCAGTATCCATTTTCATGTGATTATATGGAATGAAACTCCTGCCTGCCGGATCAGAAACGTATTAGCGTATCAGACTCTATTGCCATGTAAATCTTTTCAACTTAATTTTGATGGTGTTTAGAGACATGGGAAATAACATGAACAGCATAGCTGGAATCCTCTGTCTCTAAATCTTGGATATCTTTCCTAGCAGCACACTTCGTACGATTTTTTTGCAGTGCTAGCTTTACTATTTTGACCACATAGAAACAGCCTTTCCACCAAGATCATCTGCACTGCACCGTACTGACAGTCATGATATCACCTGCTGTGATTTATTTTTTGTTCTTTCATTTGCTTGTTTATGTAGTCTTAACTCTAAGCAACTGATTCCAATCTCTAGCACTGTGTCCTAATGTTCATAGATCACTATGATTTCCAACCACTGGGAGAAAATCACGTAATATTGCATCTACCTCCAGTTGCATTAACCTGTAAAAGAAAAATTAATTTAAAATAAACAGCTCTTTTAGTTTTACTTTATATGTGAACATAGTTTGATATGACAATTGATTTCCTATGGAAGATGTATGCGTTAAAAATATAACAAGAAAATATCTGGGAAATACTGATGCTCTAAACAAGTTTCTATACTTCCTTCTTTTTGGATAGCTATGTTCTTTGTAACTTGTAAAGCAGGTGGCTTCTGTAATATCTAGAAGGTTCCTTTTCTCATTTGACCTTCTAAGTTAGGAAAAAAACACATTGTTGTAGACTGCTAGTGGGAGAAATCCTGCTTATTAGATATGCCTACCCCTCATGTCCTTGTTAAACAGAACTGGTCTTTAGTTCTTTTTCTCCAATGACATGGCTAAAATCAAACAAAATCTCAAGGTGTTGAAAAGGATGTTTCAACTTGGTCACAAAACAGTCGGTAGCTCTGTTACTTGATATATGCTAGTTGTGGTGAGAATAGGGTCTAGATCTTGATTGCCACATAAACCCCCTTGAAATAGTAATTTAAGGATGTCTGATTTGTCCACACCATCTCATACCAGCTTTTTAGCAGTACTCTTCTTAAGATTTCATCTAGGATTTATTCCTAATATTTTCATGTAATCAGCTTTTAAGTGAGTATCAGAAGAAATTTCAGAAGAACCTCTTGACTCAAAATAGGAAGCAGGAAGGAAAATATTTGAAGAAACATGGTTGTGAGACATTTGGTCCATAGAAGTTTGTACAAACATCAGAGTCCCCTGGTGTATTAGAGAGGTATGACTTGAATTCTGAGCTGTAGAGACCTTCAGTTTTCTTCAGTGATAACTGTAATATCTCATAAATGAACAGACCCAAACTTAGTATAAACCTAACTTGATGATTTATATAGTGGATGCTTCTCTCTCAGTATAAGCAACCTGTGATGAGCAGTGAACTTCTTGTCCTCTCTGGGAATAATGGCCCATCACATCCCACTGACATCTTGACTGTTTTTATGTAGTGAGAGTTTCTCTACAAAACCAGTATTTCTTCCCATTAAAATTCTGTTCTATTTAAATATACATGTTCTTCAAATTGCCATGTAAGATTAGTATTGCCTTAGTCAATTCCTGACAACTTGTGTGTGGTCTTCTATAATTCCTGGTTTAGAACTTGAATTTGATTCTCAGTTTTGAGCATTTTCACTTATCAGTTATGCTCTGGCAGATTCTTGTGGGTTTCTGAGTCTACTTTCATAGACAGAAAATAAAAATTAACTTCTACAAGAATGTTTTGATGTTTTAAATCTCTAACGTTTGCAAGTGCTCCAAGATCTTTCATTAACTATTGCTATGCAATGCCAAATATATCAATGTAAAACAAACAAGTGATCAAAATCCTCATGTCCTCCATAGACTCCACAGTCTCTATCCAGGAAATAAAATTAAGGATATTTGCCCTTGAATTGGAAGGGCACCTCTTTCATAAAGGTGTGAAGGTATTTCAGACATCAGGCTTCTTTTTGGTTCATCAAGAAAGAAAATGGAAAAGTCATCTGCTCACTATGCCCTATACCTGCTTCCATACATTCATGGTAAGCAAAACCCTATACTGTTTAGTCACCAAGCAGGTGTCTTCTCTCCCACGATGCTGTGTCTTGGTGATAAGATTATAACTTATTAATTAATCTACATATTCCTCTGATTTATACTTTTTAACTAGTCCTTATATGCTTCTGATTTATCCTCATTCTTTTCTTAACATAATTCTTTCCTTTTGTTGATTAACTAATCTGTTTTGATTGATAGCTGATACTCTAAATTCTTCCAGAAGCCATGTGCATTCCTAATTATTTTACACAGCAGCTATATGCTTTGCTACACAGTGCAATAGTTTCAACTTGTAGGCCTTTTCTGGATCACACAGCATATTTAAGTAATTAATCCTTTTAGCATACTGGAGCTTTCTATCCTATGAGTGAAGCCACACATTTCAGCTGCTTGATTTCTACCAAATGCAGTTATCAAGCAATACTGCAGAAGGTTCAAAGACTTTGCTAAAAGAGCAACAACATTCTGTAGAGATTTCTGTAGTTTACAACACATTTAATTTGTTCTCTATGTATGTTTTGTTTGTAAGGTGCTGATTAGGTCACATTTAACACTGACATAGTAGTGAAAATTTTGTTGTCATTTCAGAATTTATTTGTGAGCACTGAGCTATTGAGAAAAAGGTATAGAAACTAATAGCAATGTTTTTTGCAGTACAGGTTTTTCTTTTTTGACATGTAATAAAAGAAAGACTTAAAAAGGAGAGCAAAGTTCAACAGACAAGGTGGAGTGCAGTAATGAATTGTGGTTACCTAACTCAGTAGAAGTGTGACAGCCCTTTAATGGTTAACATCAGTGAACCTCATGTGCAGTCAGCAGAAACTGTACTATGTGAGAGGGAATGTTTTCTTTTTTTTTCTCCACTTCTAGTGATAATTTGCTGTTTTATACAGATTCTGAAGTGTTATGCCATTAGCAGAAGAACAGGCCAAAAAAAAAAAAATAATCTTACCTAAACCCTGAGCACAGGTGAAGAATGAATGTTTAAACTGTCCCAAGTTGCCAGTAGGTAAACTAGAGGAACCTCATCTCTATGTGAGTACAAAGGGACTCATTACAGGTAATATGAGCTTTTCTGTGTTTTCTCTGTACTTCTTCAAAAGAATGGATTTTCTGAACAACACTTTATCTGTTAGGTTATAAAGCTATTTTCACTAGTTTCAAGCAGTCCTCTTCGACTTGCATGCAGTCTAGCTAGGATGAAATCTACCAACAGTGCAATGTGAGCTAAGGGAGAAAGTATAGACAGTAAGAAAGATCAATGCAGGATCCATTTTTTATTAACTTGATTTTGACCTTCCCTTCATTCCTCTTAAAGAGCTTTTCACTGAATGCTGTTTAAGCCATTTAAAACCTACAGATATATCCATCCCAGTTTTATTTCCAGGGAAGGACTGTAGAGATTCAAGATTAGGACAGTAGGGAGCACATTGAAATAGTGCACACTGAAGTTCTGCTAGGAAATGCCCGTTTGTTATATGCATTTACAGGAAAGATTTCTCAAAAGAGAGTCCAGCTGAGACAAATGATAGAGCTAAAAAAGGAGCAGCATATGTTACTAATATTTCTGTGAATGCCTTGTTAATAGAAACTAATTAGCTGCATACCTGTGCGCAGTACAGGTAGTTCTGTTTTGCAGAGATGCTTTCAGTCTCTTCAAACATGGATACCCAAGTGCCTGCCAGTATCAGAAACATCTGTTTTGTGTGACTCACATTTTCCCTTTTGTTTTTTGTCCTAGAAGGAAATAGTGTGTAGTTCTATTTTCCATTGGATTTGGCTTTTTGTCAAATAAGTATTTACTTCTGTGTCTTTTTGTGAGAGAGAAAGAAAGCACTGCTGCCATTGGAATGGAAAGAGATGAGACTGTTTGGGACTCATCACTGGGAAAACTCAGTCTGTGCCAGAGATGAAATTTACTTTTCTACAAAGCAGTTCCACTGTGCATAGGAAAGATGAGCTATTGACTAAAAGTTCACCTCTCACACCAACAGAACTGGCTATTTTCAGCCCAGTGTTGCCTTTATTTTCCTAGGATGCAAGGACCAAGACCTGGAACTTGTCTTGGATGAGGCTGCCAGCATTTTCACTAGAGATGAGATTGAGATTGGTATTCTTTTTATGTTGTTGTTTATTTTGTTTTGGTTAAAGCACAGCAAATACTACTTAAGGGAAAATGACTTACTGGGTATTCATGACTAGAGCATGCAAGAACAAATACATATGTGCGCACTCTGAAGGCAAATGGGAGTGCATTACTGCAAGTGCTGTTATCAGCTGATTTGGTGCCTGCATGAAAACATAATTCCAGGTGTTTAAAACTGCTACACAAATTCAGTAACTACAGTCACACAGTGGTTACTGTAAATCCTTCCCAGTGCAGATCACTGTAATCTGAGTTCTGGCATTTTCTTGGATATCTGCTGTGTTAAAGAGCTTTTTAACAGTCTCAACAAGTCTCCTACTTAATCTTTTAGACACTTTACCAAAAGAAAAACAAAGGAAGCTGAACCATCCAGAGAAGACAGGGTGGTCTAACAGATGGAAGTAGAGCCAGGAGGATTCTGGTTTCTAATCCCTTTGAGCTGCTGCTTCAGTCCTTGACCTCTACATACTTTTGTTAACATGCCTAGAAAATGGAGCACAAAAACTAGACTTTGAAAACTTGATACTATGTCTGTGTTGATATTAGGAGTAGATGCCAAGGATCTGAGTTTTCAGCATATCTGCTTTCTGCACTGCGTCTAGGTCTTTGCCCTGCAGCCTCTGATATGCTTCAATGCTTTTCAAGTGGGAAACTGTTTTGCCTGCCGCACAGCTGAGATTGAGGATCTTGTGCTGACTCTGAAGTAACCAGCAGGCTCTGTGCAGAACAACAATCTTAAGTCTAGATTTCCTTGCTTTATGGGGAGTTTCAAAGTTATCTTCAAGTGAGCAAGTGGTTTGTTGTGTAATAGGTAGAATGGCTATGAAAAGAGGGAAGGAAAAAAAAAATACCCAGTAAAACTATATAAAGGCTGTAACATCAGCCAGCTAAAGAATGGAAGCTTCCTGAATCAAACTGTTTACTGTAAACACAGCTCACTGCGCCTTGCTGTTTCAGTGCACATTGTGTGCAGTATACAGCTATTTTAATGAGAAGATCAAATTCACTATTCAGATCAGAATGTCTCTCCCAGATGTGAACTTCTTAAGCATTACTAAGAGCCACAGTGGAAGGCCATGGTCTTTGCAGTTCCATATGCAATAGTGCATAAAGATAAATATTTGGCTAGATGTCCAAGGGCAATCTGAGCTTCCTGTAGAGCTCTTCAGTTTGCCCAGCATTGTTTGACTGGGAAACTTTCTCAGACTGAATTTAAGTGTTGTGGGATAAAAGCAGTGAAGAAAAAAGAATTACTAACAAATAGCCTGCTACAGCTTCTTCCAGTATGAAGGGAATCTTTATAGGTGTGCACACAATGAGCCTCCTCTATATGTGTACCATACAGGTGCTATTGATATGAAGTGGGCATGACAGAAGGAAAACTGCAATCTATTTAATCAACCTTTCCTCTTCAGCCCTTATTGCTGTTGCTGCCTTCTTTCCTGAGAAAATGAGCTGTGGTGGCATTGGGGAACCCCTACTCAGTAAGTTAGATGCTTTCATTTTCTGTGCAGGAGAAAGGTAGCTCCAAGTTTGTACATACATAACAAATCGGCTCAAAATGCTCACAGACTCATAGTTTCATAGTTTCATACTCAACTATTTGTTTTTAAAATGAAACATTCCATTTGATGATATGTATATGCCAACAAGTATATGTTTGCAATAGGTCCTATGAAACTATATTTTAAAAAATAAAATTGGATTTTCATCAGACCTGTCCTCTGACAACTATCAGGAAGCAAGCCCCAGCAGCATCCCCTAATGGGCCACCTACTTAGCACACAGCAGCTCTGCAAAGGTGCAGGTAAGTATCTTGATTGATTTGTGCTGTGCTCTGATGTGCTTTCTAACATGGTATCTAGCTGTGGTCCTTCCTTCATCAGTGACAAGGGCAGAGAATATTGGAAGGTCCAGTGCATGGCTGCTTTGGACACAGCCCAGGATGCAGCTGGCCTTCTAGGCTGCAAATGTACATTGTTGGTTCATGTTGAGCTGCTTGTTCTCCACAGGGCTGCACAGAATCCACTCATTGCCCAGCCTGTATTTGTGCTTGAGATTGCCCCAATTCATGTGCAGGACCTTGCACTTGGTCTTGTTGAACTTCATGAGATTCACATGATACCCCACTGCACAAACAGCAATTGCACTTTCTAGAAGCATACATGCAGTAGTGGACTGCTGACCACAAACATGAATGTGCACATCTGCCAGAGATCAAGGGTGGTGCCATTCGAAGATGCTCTGCAACTGAGTGCAGAGAGTCAGATAAAAGCAGCATGTTTTAACTTTGGTTGCCATTTTATGTAGTTGGTGCTATTGTTCTCATCACCTTTATAATTGTTACAAATTTAGCAGTATAGTACAAAAAGAGATTGGTACACGTGAACTTTGCTACTTCTCTGAAACTTTTCTGTGCTTAGGTGAGTGTAGCATTTCTTGCTGTTGAGAAGAAAGGAAAAGGAAAAAAAAAAAAGCCACGGAAAGAGAAAGCTGATGCAATGGCGCAAGTTTTCTGGAGAGGGATTTTCCACTGAAAACGTTTTGAAGGCTTTAGCGTGGAAGCTGCAGTTCCGATTAAGATGCTGCAGAGAGGTCCCTCACGGTGGATGGCTGAGGGAGTGTGCCCCGTAGGTGGCAGCAGAGTGGGACTGGTTGCCATAGCCGTGGGTCTGCCCCTGTCTCAAAAGTCCTGGAAATGTGTGGCTTAATCCCATTTCACAGGCACGTCTTAATACACGGTGAGTTGTGTTGAATGATGTGATGCCCCCTGCATGCCATGGCTGTATGCATTTTGCTAAAATAAGGATTTATGTGCCAAGAATCTCCTACATACACCCATGAAGCTGGTGACCACTTCCCATAGAGGTCATTTCTCTGTGGCACTACAATCTTATTTTTTTTCTGTCGTCCTTCAATATAGTGAGGATGGCAAAATTAATCCCTCTGCACTGCTAAGCAGCCAGGAGGTTGTGCTGTGGCTGTTATTGCAGCTGAAGTATTGCACCCTCCTTGCTGACTTGTGCTAACTGCACCTTAACAGTGCACTTTTGGTCTTGTTTTCTCAGGTAGCAAGTGGTGTGGTGCAAGGCATGATTTTCCTGTATAAACCAATGTAAAAGAGAGATTGTAAAGGGTATCTTGAAGCTTTGGAATCTTGAAGCTGAGCTCCTGCCAGAGCCCAAATTTCTTACCAGACAGCAAATTATTTAATTTATTATTTTACATAATAATATATGTGATTGTATGTTGTCTAATTATTTAATCCTCTTTGGATGTTAATTCTCCAGTGATTAAATACAGTACAGAAGGGCTAGGTTGCCATTCAAGTAGTCTGTCCAAGACTGCTTTTTGACAAAGGTCCTTTTCAATACAGAATCAAAACAGCATTCAAGATGTTAAGTTGAATGACGCAACTAATCTGAGGTGCGGAATGGTGCTTTCCTGTAAAAGTGCTGCTGCTGTAAGAAGTACCCAGATAATGCATGACTAAAAGGACATAAGCCTGAGTGGTTCCAAGTGTGGAAAAATAAAAATATGAAGAACAGAAAGAGCAAGGATACTATCTGCTGCTTTTGTAGCAGTGTAACAAGGAGACAATCACAAGAACTGAGCAAGGAGAATCAAAATTGGTACCTTTTTATAAAGTGTGATTAAACATACTGGTGCTGATGGTAATAATTTAGCAAGAAACAGAAGTTCTTAGCTAGTAAGAACACCCATTATTCATGAAAATTATTAGAAATCCAAGGAGACATTTGGACGTAGTGGGAGGATAATTAACACCTATCTCTCTCCTATGAAGTTGTTACATATTCTTCAGGAATAGGAAATCCTGGCCATTGACAGGAAAGATAGACAGCAACTCTGACGCTGTCCAGGCATTTGTTCTACTCTGCATAACAATGAGTGATAATCTGGGAGGTGACTGTGGCTGGACTGCAACTCGACAGAAAGAATTTGCCAGAAAAAAAAAGCTGTCTTTTGCCTGAACATGACCTGAGTTCATTCCACCTAACTTTGGGCATTGACCTTTGAAGATGTCAGAAATGTAAGAAAAGCATAAACAGCTGTGTTCAAGCTTTCACTGGGCTACTGGAGTGTTTACGCTTCTTGTTTGTGATCTTTTTCATCAGGGTTAGAATTTCATCCAAATAACCAAATATGTTTCAACTCACTATTTTCTAGATCCTTCCGTTGCCATCAGTGAATCATCTCTGTGCTGAAATTATTGCAAACCTGAGGGTGAAAAACCTGTTTGTGTGGTTACACTAGATTTATGCACAAAAGCCATGAGGGTAAATGGGAAGATTTGGCCAACTGGTAGGATCCAGAAAGTGTTCTAGTTAAAGTCTTTGTGCCCACATTAGCCACTGTCCCTTGCATAAGCTGAAGAAATTATAACAATATTCTATTGAAAAATTGGCTTCAGCATTATCTCCCTAAGGACAGGGACAGAAGTGCTCAGCAGGAATAGAATTCTGGAGGGCACTTCAACAATTGTTGTCCAATGTTTAATTCTACAAGACCTTTTTGTCTTAAGTATTTTCTCTTTATTGTTAATTCATCAAAATACTATGTATGTGTATTAACACAGGAGAACCTCAAAGTTCACAGAAAGAAGCAAATCCCCTTTCTTCCCTTCCTACACTATTTGGTGTCAGTTGTGTCACAGGAGACTACTGTCAGCCTCTCTCTGATCATTACTAGCTGTGGGGTAAACCTGATTGGTAGCTCTGGTTGATGCATGCTAGCTCACCATTTTGTCTGACCCAAACCTGATCCTGTATCTGTATGTATCTCATCTCACAATGCTAGTAACTTCTTCAGTGACCTGTAGCAGCAATGGATCTCCAGGTTAATTATAAAAAGCTGGAAGATAATTTTTGTGCTACTTTAATTCCATTAACCCACATTATTATCCAGACCACCTCCGTTTACTTCTCAGACATTATCAGATAGTAGTAAAAATGAGAGCTGAAGTAGGGCAATTTTTTTTTTAGTGATTTTTCTGTTCTTGTTCTGCAGCAGGGAGAATAGATGTTCCAGACAGGTCTGTTCTAATCATTATTTACTGACCATACCCCTCTTAGATATACTCTCTGTGCTTACATCAGAATAACATTGGAGTTCTAAAACCAGGAAGATGAGGTTGTACTAGACAAAAACAGTTTTAATCAGTTGTTATGTATGTGACTGTGTATGGGTGCATTTAAAATATATATTTCTGAATTGTACTTAGACAAAGCTAACAGGAAAAGAACACCTCTTGCAGAAGCTGCATTTTGGAATAAACACAGCAGCCCTGTAGTGCTTGTTTTCCATACTGAAATATGGAAACTGGGTAGGCCAGAAATGCAGCAAAATGGCTAAGCACAGTGAGAAAGAACAGCAGTTAATCATTCAAAGGGAAATTCAATTTTCAATTTAATGATAATGGCACCTTTTAGAAATCTATATCTACAAAATTAAATATATTTTATTAAAATTCATTTGGGCAACTAAAGACTTCATCAACAGACATAATTTGAGATCGTCTTACAAAGGCATCAGAAGCATTAGAGATAAAGCCAGGCATCTGAGTAGAAAGAGTAAGATAAAATTAAGTTAGGAATGCGATGAAAGGAACTGGCCTTCCCCAGACCCTGCAAAGGGTTCCTTATAAGAGAGTCACTATGCATAGCTTCCTCTTGTTTTGTTGGGGTTTTGGGGTTTGGTTTTTTGTTGTTGTTTTGTTGGGTTTTTTTTCATACTTCCCCTGGATTCAGGTAGTGAATTGACTTTTTGTGGTTTTCTCTGGAGAGAGAAACCTGATGGAAATAGTTCTGCTGCAGAAACAATAGTAGAAATTTTAACTTCTGAATTGTGAATGATCTCACAAAGTAGTTTGTTTCCTTTTGCAGAGCAACCTTTGTCACTCATGAGTCACAGGTTTATTTAGATTTCCCATTATAACTTAAGTAGACAGAGTGTCAGGAAATCCTGCTCACCTAGTCTAAGTCACTGGTACTGATTCGATCTATTTAAAAATTTGTAATATTTCTTGAAAGTGCTTTCCTAGAATCACAGAATTGTTTCAGCTGGAAAAGACCTCTGAGATCTTTGAGTCCAACTGTCAACCTAACACCACCATGACCATTAAATCATGTCCTGAAGGGCCATGTCTACCTGTGTTATGAATACCTGCAGGAACAGTGCCTCCACCACCTCCCAGGGCAGCCTCTCCCAATACCTGACCATTCTTTCAGTAATGAGATTTTTCCTAATAACCAACTTAAACCTCCCATGGTACATTTTCAGGCTATTTCCTCTTGTTCTATCACCTGATACTAGGGAGAAGAGACCAACTCCACCTCGCTCTAACCTTCTTTGAGGTAGTTGTAGAGAGCAGTAAAGTCTCCCATCAGCTGCTTCTTCTCCAGACTAAACAGCCCCAGTTCCCTCATAAGAATAGTGCACATCTCGTGATCTGTTATAAGGACCCAGAACTGTGATACTCTTTGCTGTGTTCTTGCTAACTGAACGATGCACCATATGCAAATGAAGGAAAGGTGTACCCTGCTTCTGGGCTGACACATTGGAAATCTGGGGAGTGGCCATCCAGATTCACACATACAGTGTGTGACCAAATATATAAGTGCTTAGGTGTGTGAATCCATTTCCTTTCTAGGTCTATTGTTAGAGGGGCATTTCCCTAAGTGATCTTTAGTCATTGTGGTTGAGCTATTAGTAAGTACCCTAACTATTCAGTAATTCCTACATTCCCTCCTAATAACTTCAGTTAGGCCGAACAATATCTTCTGTATTGATTGTAATTTTACATCTGGTTTTCTTTTACTTCAATGACTTATGCATGGAAGAAATTTGACAATTCTTGGTGACAGGATAAGAAAATTTTGTTATATTGTAGATACAGATCAGTCTGCTAGAATGTTTTGGAGGTGGAGGGTCCTAAGTTTCCCTGGTGAAAGTCCCCTGATAATAAGAGTCAGTATTTTATGGTTAAAATAGCTCTCCTTTCACTTTATTTTCTTTTTATCTGACTTCTAATAAACTTCTTTTTAATATGTAGAATGAAAATGTAGAACTGGATCTTCCACTTCTACTTCACAACTTTTTTGCATGGCTCACTGTCCCAGCTGTGTGTGCAAACAGGCAATGAGCTAGGAGAGTCATTAAAAACTGCTAAATTCCCATGTGTATCATTCTGAGACAGGAAACATGGAAGCTCTAAAATCTATCTAAAACAAGGGAAGCCGCCAGACAACCAACAGCTTCTGTAGTATCTGTGCAGGTGTTCTAGACAAATGCCTCCTTGCTTTGTTGGTTAGAAAAATGTTCCATCGTCCTCCGCCCTGAAGCAGGGCTGAAGTCCACCATTTGCTATTCTGACCTATGATAAAACAGAGCTGAAGCAGGGTATAGTTTTTCCCCTTTCTTCCTCTTCTGTATTTCCTTTCATGTGGAGAAATAAATCTGAAATGTATCTCATCTTCCACTTGGTAAGCTAAAAGAAGTCAGCCAAATACATATAGAGATTTCCTGTCCTTAATGTTCCCACTCCATGAACACTGGAACAGGCTGCCCAGAGAGGTTGTGGCGTCTCCTTCTCTGGAGACTTTCAAAACCTACTTGGAGGCATTCCTATGCAGGCTACTCTAGGTGATCCTGCTTTGGCAGGGTGGTTGGTCTCGATGATCTGTGGAAGTCCCTTCCAGCCTCTAATGTACTGTGATACTATGAAATATATCTATTCCTTACACTTACAGAAGAACTTGCACTCCACATTTTCTTTTCCTGCCTCTTAACATTTTCTTCTTTCCTGTCACAAGTCAATACTGAAATCATCCTTTTGTAAGAGAAATATCTTTGGTAATAGCTGCAGGGAGTGGGATATGAGTTTGAGTGTAGGTACCTAACAATAGAACTCTGGTGCTAACGATGGGGCGTGCCTGTTTTCTACTCTCCTACCTACCTTAACCAGTTCAATTGCGTGACCTGACTGAGGCACACCTCTATGTCAACAATGCTGCTGCTTTTGGGCTGCATTTTTACATCACATTTATGCTGAACTGTCCTGCTTGGAGGGCTGACTAATCCAAAAGCTACTGCATGCGTGTCTCAGGCCACATTGCAATGGGCTGGGACCCAGCTGTTAACTGCATGGGAGGCCTACATGAAAGAGGAAATAGCAAAGATGAATCAAGTAGTGGTACTTCTCGTGCTGAATCAGAAGTGGATTGATGCCCTATAATGCTTCAGCAAAATCTGAAGTGATACTATCTAAATTTAAATTAACTTAGATATATTTTATTTCTTACAGTTGATTTTGGTAAAGTCCAAGCTTGCTTTTTTAATTAATATGTCATGAATGTAGCTGTAAAATATTATGATTTGTAGACATGCTCAATCAAAAGCCCTGCCCCCCAAAAAAGTTAAAAATGCCTCTTTTTCCTGAAAAGCATGGCCTTCTAGGGCTTTGCAGATTTATTTACATTTGTAGTAATTTTTATTTCACTACAAATCACTTCCTAACCGTCTGAGCTTGCAAATTGTACCTACCAACTGCACTCATTTTTCTAACTGCTAGGTGCACAAACAGTAAAATACAGTGATATAAATGTACATGGCATAAAAGTACATGGCAGAATCCTGCTACTGTTATCATTACTTCATAGGCTTTGATGCACATGCTCTATGTTCTTGCCTGGATACAGCTTTGAGTGGCTAACTCATTCTGTTCTGTTCTTTCTGTCTCTTCCAGAGGAAATGATAGTTATACATTGCATTGTATTATTTATTGAGCTTTGAGAACAATTACAGTCTGTGCCTCTGTTGCCAGTAAAGGTGGGATCATGCATTTATTGCAGGTAACTCCAGGAATTTATTTTTTTATTCAGTTCAACTGTGACTGAAATAACCACATAAAATAAAATGTTCTGCATTTCAAACTGCCAGTGTGGAAATTCCTAAATACAGACACATATATACAAGAGGAGCAGGGGAGGCTGAGTCTCTGTAGCATAGTCCTGTATTAGCCATGTACCAAGAGTGTTAGGTGACAGTAAGCAGTTATGTCAACAGGTCTGAAAAGTGATACGATGCTTGTAGCTAAACCAAGCTGAGCATTCAAAGAGCTATTTGTGTTACGTTGCTTCAAAAGGATAAGTGTAAACCACAGGCTAAAATTTTCATGCTGGTTGTGATGCCCCCAAAAAGAGAGCTTGAGAGTTTAGTGATGCTGAGCTCAGTGCACATCTGCAGAATACAAGGATGAAGGCTAGCAGAAAAAAGAAATACCTCTAAGGAAAAACAGGTGATCTAGCCCACAGGTCTTGCTGAGTCTGGTTCTGAAATATTTTACATGCATCTGTCCATTTGACAATCCCTTCTATAAATGGGTTTCATGCCTCAGGGATGATGAAGGCAGAATAGATTTTAATCCCTCTGGAAAGTGAAGGCTCTCAGAAGTTAATTATAATACCTCATTTTTGAAGCAATACAAATGGGACTCTATAACCTTAATGACCACAAGTGTGAGTTCTTGTTCAATTTGTAACTCTGCATTTATTCCCAAATCCCACAGGATTAATACGCCAGTTCATGAAGTGTTATTGGAACTTTTGTTCCTCCTTTGTACTCTGTCAGCAGTTAAGCCTGAAGGTGGAGAGGAGATTTTGACACACACCCCTCCCCCCAAAAAAAAATCAGTAGTTTTTCATGCCCACATTTAGGCAATTTATTAAGGTAAAACCCAGCTACCCACTCCTGCAGGAGTTCTTTTATGATTCTGTTGGGGCTGACCTACCTCCTACTCCATGTACTGTATGATCTGTTGCCCTTCTTGTGACCAAGGGCTGCTGATTCTGTGACATCCTGTTTCATTTTTCCCACAGCATATTGATCCTTGGACCTCCAAGGGAAAAAAACATTTCAGTAATGCTGGTGGTAGGGAACAAGGTAATCTGCAAAAAAGTGGAGAAGGTACCTACACTTTAAAGTTTTTTTCAGTTTCTGTGTAATTATATTAGCTATTTCACAACAACTGTTGCTCAAGATACTAATACTATAGTGTCATCTTGTAATTAACCTGCTGTGCCTTTGCATTGTGGCATTCACAAAGTGCTGACACATTTTGAACTGAATGCTCAGCATCCTGGTCAGATTATGTTCTGCCACTTCATTGTATATTGTCTGTGAGCAGTCTGTATGCCTGAGTATACCTTTCTAGTAGTCTGTCTGTAAAAATCAGTAGAATATTGTGGGTTTAGTCAAACTAAATCCTATGTAGTGATTTACTTTCCGTTCTCCCATCCAGTCTTTGTAAATTAGTACCATGTCCAAGCCACAGAAAGCATGAAATGCTCCCATTAGCATACTGTGACCCTTGCAGAGAGAAAGAGCTGTAAACTGTAGTGAAACTACTTCAGACTGCATTAGAACTGGGGAGGCAGGATCATGAGGAAAAGATGAAACCAAGCAGAAATTTCCCCGTATCTGCCAGGGAGTTAAAGAAGGAGTGAGTACATATTGTCACTTCTTGGCTTAAGTCTCCACTGGACTGAAAGAAAATGGCAAATGTGGAATTATGAGCTGCAGGTGCAGAAATTGCCCCAGGCAAGAAGAGACACTGGGCATGAGAGCTCCTTTCAGAGCAGGGAACTTGATAGAAGCCTATCACCTTCACCACTATTGGTGGGGAGTCTGTCATGTTGAGGCTGCAAAAATAGTGGTCAGAGGTCCTGTCACAGGAGACCTATCAAAATAGAAAACCAGGGACCTCTTGAGTCAATAGTTTGAGACATACCTTCACGTTTTATAACCGTTATAGCTTGTTTTTCATGAGTTTATCCAGCTGCTTTTTGACAGCATTTATAGTTTTCATAATTAGAGTATAGTGTGCCATAATTTAATTTCACACACAAATGTGGTGCCTGGTTTACTTCAAATACATTGTTCCCAAGTATAGGAAATAATGAATAGCCATTCCACATTCATTTCTGTATACCAGTCAAGGTCTCCTGTGCCTCTGTTGCCCATTCCTCACCATTGTCTTTCGTACAAGCTGAGCATCCCAAATCTGTTTATCCTGTCTTCATTAAAAAATAATTCTGTAACTTTGAGCTTTTTTACAGCCCTTCTCTGTATGCCTCCTATTGCTGCAACATCTTCTCTTGAGCCTCCTTTTTCCTACCTGGAGGTACCAGGTGTTCACGCAATACTAGTTGCTGGCTCCATAATCCCTTTGTGTATCAGAGCTTTGGGGATGGAGAAATAGTTACTCCAAATGTTGCTTTCATGCAATGAGAGGCATTGACAGAGCTTAGAGATTATAAGGTATTTTCCAATGTTTACTTAAACAGGGGCTGAAGAGACTGCAGGTCAGTGTATGGGATACATAGCTGATTAGTAAGCAAACAAATTGGAGTCCTTACTACACTAGTGCAACTTGCTGACTTGGGTAACAGCAGGAATTGATTCAGAATATCCAGAGAAAGCAGACAACTGTGCATGCAGGTTCTTCTTTCTTGGTGGATTTTTAATTTGAGGATGTGCCCAAAAGTAGAAGTAGCTCCTGTTCAAACAGATACTCATAAATCAGGTGGATAAGTCCTGTTGCTATTTTCCAAGAAATTAGGAGAGTGTAATGGGTTGGGGCAGACCCCCTCCCCACCACGTGCAGAAATAACGACTCAGACAAACAGATTGCAAAAGTGATGGTAAGTTTAAATAGAAAACAGTGAGTGCGTGCAGAGAACTAGAAACACAGTGACAAGAGGAAACCCCAAAACAGACCCAGAGAGATCCCATCCCCACCTGAGGGTGCACCCAAACCCCCAGGGCTCCTCCTTCCCCCCCCACTGCTAGGCTAGTCTCAGCTGGCCAGATCTGAGACTGCCCATCCCCCCGTGGCCTTGGGCCTAACCAGGCCCATGGCCGGGAGATCTCTCCCCCAGTTACCGGGTGGCGAGGAGGAAGGAAAGAGGACGTGCCAGACCCCGCCGTGAAACTTATAGTGGTGCAAGGGATCATGGTAGGAAATAACCTAATTTCCTGTGCCCACCCACTGGGCTGGACTTCTGGACACAGGAAACACCCCTGTAGCAGAGGACACCCAGCCCAAACTACGACAGAGAGCTGCTTGTAATGTAGCCCAAACTGACAGAGCTATAGTTGTGTTATCAGTCTTTGCATTATTCACAGACAGGTCTTATCTGCACCAGTTACACTTCCAATCAAAGTTGATGCAGACCTTGCTAATTCTCCCAGAGGTTCGGTTATTGTGCCTTACTCTCTCATGCTGAGAGGGGAGGTCCTTTCCCATACTGCAGCACAAGTTTAATCTCTGTATGTTCTCAGAAAATCACTTCTGTTTGTGCCTAACAGTGAGTAGAGAGCCCTGCAAACACACCTTTTCACATAGGGGAATGAAGTTCAGAAGGCACAACTTCTAACCAGAAGAGTCCCACAGCTATGTGAACTCCTTCCCAGCCACTATCTGGCTGACAAACAGAGTGTAGGTTGAGACATTTCTGCTCACCAGAATGATCAGGAGCAAGTGATTATCAATGCTAAGAGACAGCCTGGTGGATAGGTGACATGCTTGTGAAGGAGGATGATTCTGTTGTCGAAGATAAACCTATTCTTCACCTGCAAATACATGCTGAAAGCACCGTTACAACCAGGAGCTGAGACAGTGGATGGTTCATATGGAAATGCAATTGTTTGTAGGCACAAGACACCTTCCAAAAAAATTTAAAAACGTGTGTAACATGCAGCCAGCCTTGAGAGAAATTCAAATACAGGTGGTTGTTCTATCTCTTTTGCCTTGGGCTATATTAGGTGGAGAAGATAATAGCAGCTGGGAAAACAGAAAAGATGCTGAATACTAAATGCAGACACTTCGCTCATTCATCTGGACCTGGACAATGCTTTCTTCCTCAGGTCCTTGTCAGGTTGCTAGTTCAATATCTTACCATGAGGACAGGGAACTAAGAGGCAGAAGAAAACAGATGCAGTTCCCACTTTTCTAATACAAATTACTCACCCTGCTCAGCATTCTCCAAATCAAGAACCAGTATGATTGTTAACATTGCAATGGGCAAGGGCATTTCATGGTCATAACTGTTTTCTCATGGTCTTAATTATTATTTCATGGAAACAGAGGATAATCTATTTAAAAAATGCTATTACAGGTATTTGTTCTCTAATTTCTTTCAGACAAAAATGTCTCTTATTATTGTGGAATCTACTGCTCACAACAGATGGACAAGGCTGCAGAGGAAGAGGTGTGTGCAGCGCAGGGGTTATGGTGTTCCCTTAGCCCACATCATAGAACAGCTGAGTGTCTGAAATGCTGAAGTCCACATCTGCAATCTGGCTGAGGGCCAGCTAACTCCAGAGCACCAGACTCACCTTCTTCTTGGACCTTTGGCACTTACGTTTACGCAATTCCTTGTGCATTGAGCTGCACCCAGCTTTCTGCATCCCACCTAAGGCTTCCAGGGATCTGGATGCTTATCGTCCTCGTACCTCTTCCCAGAGCATGGCTAACGAACTGACAAGCCTGGGTGGCTCACGAATTGCAGCTGTGGGAAAGAGGACAGTATCCAGCTTTCACATGGCACTACTGTCTCGTTAGCACAATCACAGGTAGGTCCTGGAGAACAGGACCGGGTGGTCTCCAGTTGCTCCTGAGAGTCCTACCTCCTATTTTCCGCTGTCCAGGAGGTGGCCGAGTGACCAGTTTGGGTCTCTTCTCAAAGGCTCCTGAGAGCAGACGGAATGTCACCCTTCATTGACACCTCGGCGTCCCAAGGGCAAGTTTCTCGTGGGGCAGCGTCCCACAGCGACTGAGCCCAGTTTCATCCCGCGCGAAGAAACTGGGCACGTTCGCGACACTAAAGCCAGCGAGAGGCCGTAAATTCCGCGGGAAGCGGAGCCGCGCCACCCGGCTCCGCTCCCCAGCCCGCCCCCGCCGGGCAGCCCGGCCCCTGCGGCCGCCCGCGGCCATGTGCGCGGGGGTGGAGCTGAGTTGCCGGCCGGGGAAAGCTGCAGTCAACGGCGGCCCGCGGGGATGCTGCGCTTCAGCTCGGGGCTCACGGTCACCGCCACCACCCCCAGGAGGTCGGCCGGCGACAGCGGCCGCGCCCGGCGGAAGGTGCGCGGGGTATCGCGGGGGGGACGTCGGGGAGGTCCCGCGGGCGGTGTCGTGGGGCGAAGCGGAGGTTTGAAAACAAATAATCCCCCTTACAGTTTACCTGCGGAGCTCTTGCTTTTTCTCTCTCTCTCCCCCGCCCCCCCCCCCCCCCCCCCCCAAATTTCCTTGTTTTTTTGGTTTTTTTTGTTTTGTTTTTCCTTTGCATATTCTCGGTGTTTCCAGGTGAGGCTTGCGGTGTGAGAGCATCTTACACGTTCGTAGTAGGTGCTAGGAAATTAGCTTTTGGGTTGCTCTGCAAGTCTTCTGTTAATGCTAGTCCCCTAGTCCCTGGCTGTTCTGGAAACCTGCTAGGAAGGTGTGCTGACAGAGACTTTTTTCCTGCTCCCTCACCCCTGAAATACATCTTGACAATTACAACTGAAAACTTGCCTCTGTCTATGGTGAGGAACGCTCATCATAATGATTTAAGTGGCAACAGTAATTAATTTTTATAATCAGATTGTCAAATAGCGAAATATGATTTAATGATGTATTTTGCATACTTTTTACGGACATGATAAATAATCATAATGAGTTGCAAAGTGCTTCTAAAAAGTTGTTGGAACTCTGGCAGATACAAGAATGTCTCTAGAGTTGCTTTCCTTTAAATAGCCCTTTTTTGTGGCTGTAACCACACTACTATTGTTGTGAGTGCACATTCCACATATGAAGGAAGAAATCTAAAGTAGTGATAAGATTTGTCCCTATGAAGAAATACAATCATGTGATCATGACACGTCTTGAATTACTTACTGATTGTTTTGACGCTTGAAAATGTGAGTTCATAATTGAAACAGTGAAGAATGTCATCTTGCAATGTTTTACATGATAGTGTCAGGCGCTTCCACAGGAAAATTCCCTAACCTTCCTAAAAACGAAATTGCTTATCTGTGTGTAAAAATTAAGGTGACTTAGAAATCATAGTTATGTTCTCTAACACATATTCTGTGTTCCCAGTGAGTTTTCTTTTTTAGTATTTCTTGAAAGAAGTTAAAGCTAAGAGAAATTGTTCAAATTATTATTTCATTAGTTTCATCCCCCTGATATATTTCCTGGGGATGATGTAAAATAAACTCTATTTGCTACATTCTTGTAAGGAAACTGGTGAAAACCTAATTTGCAAGTGGACCCCTTTGGGAATTGGCTTTTTTTTTTGCCCCCCCCCCCCTTTTTTTTTCCTGTTTTTCCCCCCCCCCCCTTTTTTTTTTTTTAAGTGAAATGTGAGTCCCCCTTACCATGAGATGTCAAAAGAGGGGAGGAAGAGAGAATAACTGCTGAATAAATGAAAGATGTGTGTTACATTCTCCTGTGTCTGCGGTCACAGGAAAAGCGCCTGTTAATTGTGTAGGGATTCTCATAGAGATTGCATACATGGAGCAGACTAATCAACAGATAAATGACCAAAGAAAGTACTTTCTTTTTTGCCTTTTTAGGACTGGCTGAAATTAAACACCTGCTCCTTCTCTGCTTTCACCTTCAGAAGTCTAAATGTAGCATTGAGTCCTAGGCATAAGGGAGTGATTTTTAAGTTGCTGACCTGGTAGGTTAGCAGATAGTTAACAAAGATGTCATCTCCAAAACATTTTATTATCAGACATTAGAAAGATCAATGATATTAAATTCTGGTGATGTTGACTCTAAAGTCAATTCGAAGCTAGATCAATATTGAATCACATTTTCCCTGGGGAAAGACTGTAGGAATCTTAGAATAGGACTGGTTGTTGGGAGAACATCTTGTGTTTTTCTGTCACTCCAATAGTAACTTTGGCTACTCTATAAAAACATAGCTCATTATTTTAATGCTAATGATTTGAGTACAGAGGTAACTATGATCAGTGCCTTTCTGGGTGCTTTGGGTTTTAGAACAAGAGAGTAAGAGGCTGAAGAATATTACACAAACTGGATCTGTCATCTATATTTATTTTTAAGTTGCACCCCAGTGATTTGAGTAGGATGGTAAACATGAATGTGGATTGTGGATCTGTGCCATGAATTCTTAGCATTTTTAACTAACCTAGATTGATTTTTTTCTTCCTTAACTGCTTTATTGTGGTAGCTTGCATCGCTACTGTCCCACTAGCCTCTTAGAAATTTGGTAAAAGAGCCTGTCTTCACCTCTTAATTTCCATGGCATTCAGCAAATATTTTTGGATTTAATGTTTGCTGTCTTGAGGTGCTCTGGGCTGAACCTATCAGTCTTTTTTTTTCCTGTCTGCATATTTGTTTCATGAATGATGTCAGATGAACTTTGGTAATACTGCTCATGGGAAGGTGTCAAAAAGCCAGGACCAAACAAAAAATATGGGCACAATCAAGTTGTTGGCTTGCCAAAGCTGCAGATGCTACAAATCAAACTAAAAACTGTTACTCGACAAAACTTGATACCAGGTTCTTCTTCTACCCAGTATTTATTTTCTAAAGTTGTGCTCACAAAGTTACAATGAAAGGAAATGTGGAAGCCATGTCTGTCCCTGCTTTTCCTCACTTGCTCCTACTGTCAGCTAGTAGCTGAAGGAATTGAATCATGGCTTTTTCCCTGCTAAGGGAGTTCTCTTTCGTTCTCCTCCCTGCTTTCTCTCTACATAACCCCATTTGTTTCTGGAAATTGCTCCTTCATCCTCAGTTGCACATAATTGTGCCACTGTTTGGCACTGAGTCTAGGCTCTTCCAGTTACAATTTCATTTCCATTTTAAGACATCACTGCAAGAATGCTTTGCTGTTCAGGAGGGCTTGCTACAATTTCCATATGAGCCTGCCCATTCATTTTGTCAAGTAAATTTGCCAACAAATTGTACAGTGAGTTGTTTCTTCAGGAAGCATTGCAAGAACTGGATAGGTACAGTATTCATAACTGCTTCTGGAGGCTGGGGTGGGGGGGGAAAGGCACTGCTTGTTGGTTTTCCCTTCCAATCTCTACAGTGTTCTTGAATAATTCTGTCCTTAGAGTGCATCATTTGTGGCCCAGGAGGAGCAGGAGTGAATAGCTACTTTACACGTTTGTTGCTGTTTCCCCAGGGATGCTGAGGAAGTGCTATTGTTATAAACAATAGCAAGAGTACAGTCTGTATAAGTTTGTCCTACTGAGGAACTGGGCGGTACTTTGCCATTGCTGTGCAAGCCTTACTGGGCATGACTTCAAGGCTGATATCCTTAGATGATTGCCAGTGCCACCCTCTGTTTGGCATTGGCATGCAACAGGCTGTGAAGTAAAATGTTAAAACTTGTGTCAGAAATACTGCCAAAAATAAGATACTCATCTGAATTGTTCTAAAAGTAAGGAGCTTGCATGAAAATGAGGAAGTAGCGGGGAAACAACATGATTTGGGGGCAATTTCCTTCACAGTAACCCTGTAAGATCAATTGCTGTAATGTGGCAGGCAGTCATGATTCACTAGCTGGAATACAGGTATTAGATAATTACTTATTTACAGTCACTACACTATGAATCCCTAAGTGTGTTGGCTATAATTAGTCTCATACTAACAGGCAAGCCATTTGCCAGCTTCAGAGAATCATACACAGCTCTCCTAACTTTGAGTTGCTAGTCAGTGTCTGTTTCTGTATATTTGAGATTTTTTTTCCAGATTTTCTTTTAACAATCCTTTCATTCCTTTTAGTCCATTTTTCCTTCATTTGAAACCACTGTAAGAAAATGTTTGCCTCATCTATCGCTTCCTGCACAGCACAAGTTCAGTTCTACTTCCTACTAGTGGGCCTGATCTGTGTCTACATAGAGGAAAGTCCCTTTGAGTTGTAAATAGGCACATTTCAAGAGGAAAGAACTTTGCAAAGCTAATGGGAAGAAAGTGTGGAGGGGAATGGAAATTAAATAGGTGGGAAAAGATAATACCTTTATAAATCAATGAGCTTCAAAGCTGAGGAGTTTATTAGTGAAGTGTCTTGATAACTAACTTGTAAGCAAGAAGCAACTCCAGTTTCTGCAGTGTATGGAGAGTCTGATGTTCTCAGAAGAACAAATCTAGAAGTCTGTCAGTGTCAAAAGCCAATATGGAAGAATACATAATTTTTAGATGCATTTAATTGTTTCAGAATACGAAAGCATAACCTGCTTTTATACTACGTTTTAGAGAGTTTGTGTTGCATTCTCTGTGGCTTGTTCTAGCTTTGCTAGCACCTAGCTGAATGCTGAATTAATGATGAGGAGCCTACTATGCAAAAAGTAGCCTCCACAGATGAATCTAAATAGTAGGTTATGTTTCACCTTGATCTTATTATAGACTTTTCAAATTTGGACAAATGGATTTCTCGTTTTATCATTTGCCATGTTCTGTTTAGGACTTAGTTATTTTCCACAAAAATCTCTCGTGCATAGGACGAAGAATGAAAGTTTTAACCAAGTTTCTTGCATGAAATTAATTGCTTTAAAAATATTACACCAAAGATTTCTTGCTAAAAGCAAGGCTTGGGATAGGAAGGTATCGATCCTATTAGCTTGTTTCCTCATCAAGAGGACAGGAAACACTGCCTCTTAAATTTTCTCTGAGGCATTTTGAAGCCTAGTTTTTATAAACATCTTTTATGTATCAAATATCAATAATGTTCTCATTGACATTCAGAGCAATCACAGTGTTGAGGTGCCCTTGGATCAAATACTTGGATATATACTGAGCAGAAAAGAGGCATTCACTTCAGAACAAGCTTTGTGTTTCTGAATAATCCCCATTGAGGATTAAATGCATGCCAAATCTGCAAACAAAATGGAGAAACTAGAAAATTATGTTTACTGTTCTGTTATCTCAGTTCTCAATGTCAGTTATGAGTACATGAGAACATCTTGTTGATTGAAATGGATTTTTGGTATTTCAGTTATGTCATTATGGGAATGCTTTTGAATTATTTCTTGGCAGCTCAAAAACCCCTCCCACCTTTAAAATACAATCTTTTGTCAACTATGTGTATAGAAAATAGTTCATTCTGTAATGCAAATTATTAAAATAACTTTTTTTTTTTTTAACACTTAAATCTAAACACAAAACTTGTATTTTTCTTTCAGATGAATGTCTGTAGATTACGCTTAACAGTACCACCTGATGAAAGCTCACAGCCTGAACAGGGAGCAAAGGAGCCTGAAAGAAAGAAAAATGTAAGTTTTAAGAATCAGTTAAGAAGGTAATCAGTAAGGTAAATTCTGTATGAACAAGGAGTAAATATTGCCATCTACAGAAGCTGATATTAGTTGTTTGGGGAGCCCAATGCCCAATTATCTTGGAAGACTGAAGAACATGTGGAAGCTGAGCAAGTCAGCTGTGATCATTGAGCCTGAGCCTTGCAGTTGGGGATAGCAAAACTGCCTGTAAAATAGGATAGTAAAGGAACAGCACAGAGATTGTAGATATTAGTTACTGAGGTAACTTTAAGACTTCATTATTTAATATTTATATATTAAAGGGTAAGAAATTCTAATCAAGAGCAGAATCTGATGTTAAACATGATCTTTAACCTCACCGGAAGGGGGGTTTATGTTTTGTGTAGGCTTAACAGTGTGCAAGATATGAGCCTTAATGTATATGGGAGCCGTCTGGCCTGGGACATAGATGTTTTGCTGTGAACTGATGAGGTACTAGTAAGAAATACAAAATAAAGTATTCAAGGTTGTTCTGAAGTGAAAGCAACTTGAAGGTCATATGCATAGAAGGGCTCAGAAGGACAATTTTTTTGTAGAAGCAAGTACCATGCACATACTAAAATAAAACCAAAAGAGTCTTGCAGATGCTTTGGTGCAGAACTTGTTCTGCAAGAGCTATTTCAGAGCAATTTGTCTTAAGGATGGAGCCTAAAAGGAAAGCTGGACAGGCTTCACAACTTCACCGCACTTACACTTTAATAAACCAAAATCAAACAAGAAGTTGGCTAAGTTTACCAGACTTGATGTCTGAATAGCAATATGACAATAGGAAGCAAAGCCAAAATAGGATTTATTTGAAATGATTTCTTAGTGGTACTCAGAAATAAAATAACTGTAAAATGACTTAGACAAGCATTTTAAAGCAATAAAAATAAATACAGAGTACAATAGTCAAGATAAAGATTCCTTATCGGATATTTCTTGTGTTGGAATCTTTTCATATACTGCTCTGGCAGGTCATTGAAAATCTATAAATGTTACTTACCAACTGGATTAAAGAGACCTTAATGCAGACTAAAATTGAGACATCATTAAACAGCAATAATTCTTTTTGTATGGAGGTGTTATAGCCCAGAGCTGCTTTCCCCACCACTTACTCCCTCAGTCTGTTTTCAGTTCCTATATGTTTGTAGAAACGCTGGGTCTGGCCTAACCATATGGACCCAATGCCCTTCAAGTCATGTTTGTTTTTGAGGAGGATAGCTACTGACTCATGTCTTACTCACTTTACTGTGTCAATTTGTGTAATAATAAGAATGAACTGTCCATGATTAGAGCATGGACAGTTTGTAGTGACTTTCCTATCTGACAATTTTTCTTCTCTGTGGGACCTTACTGAAACATGTATTTCTTGCATAATACATGCAAGCCAAGTGGAGTTTTTGTATCAGAGAATGTTAAGGAGAGGATATGAGAGGTAATAAATACATTATTGAACTCATCTTACATTCCATTGTATCGTGCAGTGATTTTTAAGAAATGGATCCTTTTCATTTGAGGCCAAAAATACTGGTCCATATTTTAATTATTGTGTATTTGAAGTAGTTTTTCTAAAGTTCAGTACTGTTATACAATTTAAAGACTCCTAGAAATCATACAAACAGAGTTCAGAGCTAGATGGGATCTAATTAGTCCGTTTCATAGCGGTTAAAAACCACAGGGCAATTGTGCCACTAATTGTGTTTTAGTGTCTTTGTGTAATTAAAAAAAAATAATAGCCCTACAGATTGTATAGTTAGAGCCTATAGAAGCAGCTATTAAAAAAAACCCAAATACTGATCATGGTCTTTTTTCTTCATCTTTAAAACAAGATGGCAAAATTGCCTGTAGATTTTTGTAGTGATCAGATATTTCTGCTGATCCATTCATGTTCAACTGGCTCAGTGTTAATGAAATTGCTTAAAATTCTTTGAGAATAACAGGTTATACAAATGTAAGATAATTCTCACACAGTGTTATAAGAACTGTGCCCCCTTCTTGGAAACAGAGAGAAATTAGGGAACTCCTCCATTTCCTGCCTTGCACTTTACTGTAGAATAGAATAGAATAAACCAGGTTGGAAGAGACCTTCAAGATCATTGCGTCCAACCCATCATCCAACACCATCTAATCAACTAAACCATGGCACCAAGCACCCCAACAATTCTCCTCCTAAACAATTTAAGGTCAAAAAATACAGCTTCACCAAGAATCACATTTAACAGCAGATTTCTTGTTGAAATTTAAATGTAAATGTTGAATATTAAAACCCCAGGTATTTAAAATATGTTAGTGTGAATTAAGGACATGAACTGCAGGGATGATTTCTGAGATTGTGCAGTTTTTGCTGGAGCACTCTTAGCCTGATTGCCAAACACTCCCCTGCTTGGGCAGCACTTGTGCTGGAGAGAGAGTCTTCCTGGCCTCTGCATGCTGCAGATGAGGAAAGAGAGCAGAGACCTTGTTGCGTCAAAGGGAATGCCAGAATGCTATAAATATACCATGGTGTGACATTTGGTTGTAATCTCCTCTTTCAAATCTTTCATTAGAAGGAGGTGATTCTGAGCTGCCCTACTGTGACATAGTGATGGTTTACTGACTGATCTTTTTCTGTAGCTTTCTGGGCTCAGTACCATTAAGAGATGTTTTACTTGCCAAATCAACCAGTGAATTGCACAGAAATTGTTGCTAGTGCTAATGCTCTCAATAGCATGTTTTGGAGCTTGATGTCAGAGCAGAACTGATTCTTTACTAGTTATGTCCCTCCCAACCCAGTGCATTCTATGATTCTATGTTAGCTATTAGCTTAACATTTTTCACTGTAGCAGAAAATGTGTTGAGTTTCATTAAGTTGCATTAGGTTTCTAAAAGACTGTACATCATAGCACACGTGTATATTATTGATGTATATCTGTGAAATCAAAGTGAACCAGCAGAAGAGACTAAAACAAAGTGATGGAGCTAAGTAGTTTCGTTGCAACAAAATTGCTGCAGGCATTACTGGACTGGGATGGCCTCTCCCATCTTTTGTGAAAGGCTAGCAGATGGTGCACAGAAGCTGATCTCAAAAACTGAAAGGGAGTTGAGCTTGTGCTCCAGCATGTCAGGTTGGGATTTTACATTTATATTTAGGCTATGACACCTTGAAAGGAACATATGAGAGCTGGTGTCACAATCAGAGGCTGGTTGGTCTGTTTGATTTTTACAAGCTAAAAGGCTACTGCTATGTATCTGAATTGTTCACACTTAGGGAAGAGGGACTTTGAAACTCTACTGATTTTGTTCCATTACTTCTGTTACTGATAGACAGTGGATGGCAATAGTGTGAGCCTGTTTACTTCACCATGAAGTACAAAGGAATATTGTGCTTGTCAGATTGTATGTAAAATCTGCATGTCATGAAGCGTGCCTTGTCTCGCATAATAAAGGACTTCCAGACAACTGTATTGTCCCTGTTTGGGACTGGGCTTATTTTTATCCATCAGTGCCTTTCTTCACTGTCATGGCTAAATTTGGAAGTGTCATTGGAGGCTGCAGCTAGGCATTTGAGAGCACAATATGGAGATATGTATAGACAGATGTTTCTTTTTCATTTGAACACATGAACAAGAAAATGAAAATGAGATAACACTCTGGAAATTTGTCACTTTCCTGTCGCTTTCAACAGAGTTTGAGCTGTATCCTCAAACTCTTTAGTTTTCAAACATTTTTAAAGCATCACAACCAAGAGGTAAAAGTCTTTTTGCTTCCTAAGCAGGAATGCAGACACAAAACATTTTTATTTTTTTCTCTCAGTAAAATAGTAGGCTGTAAAGAAGCCATAAGGGGAATTTGCTCCCTTATGTGATGGAGAGAATCAAGCAGAAACCTGTCAGGCCTGGATTAGAGAATGTAAGTGCAATGAACATGAGGCCGTTGCACACATTGAATCTAGGACAGTGCCTATTTTCTGTGCTGATCTGCTGCTGCCAGCCCACTCCTATCAGCATAGCAGAAGTTGTGTCATAACAAAATTCACCTGCTACATCTGGATGATAATACTGTTTCTCAGCCTTTCTGGCACTTGATTCTTGTTATGTACTGATTGAGGGACACCTTCATTAAAACCAGTGCTACATGGAAACCACAGAAAGTGTTCCACTGAGTTCTGTGATTTTGTGTTGTATCTCATCTTCTTGGTGTACAAGCACTGCTGTTCTGTGTAGGGATTTCATTGATGACATACAACTGCGTAATACCTGTCACTTCTATTTTTTTGAGATAGGCATCTGAATTCTATATTTCAAGGAACATAAAAGCTGGAATGTGTTAAATTATGTTTCCTATTTGGTGTCTTGAATTTAATAATATTTGTGTCTAGGTCTTGGCATATTTTGCTTATTTTAATACCATTTCTGTATGAACACATCCTTAAATGCGAGTTTCATGAACTGCAGAGGAATATGAAAGAAAAAAAAACACATATAAATATAGCTACCTTTTGTCAGAGCACAGTAGATTTCCTTGGTGAACTCCGTATTATAACTTTGCCATTTTACTGAACAGAAAATATGTAGCCTAAGTAACAATGTGAATGTTCTTGTTCCTTGTGTAGCCAGTGATAAGCAAAAGACAACTAGGTATTTCAGAAACCTTGGAATGTGGCATTTGAGGAAAAGATAAAGCTTTGCATAAGTGATATAGTTCTGGTTAAAAGAACAGGGTTTAGATGGTTTAGGTAAACAGAAGATTGTAATGTAGAAACCTTATAAGGCCATATGAGTACTAAACCTAGAATTGTGTTGGGTTTTTTTCAGAATAAGATACCTTTTGTGTGCTTCTGCTTCCAATATTGGGGCAAGGAGAAAGTATAAAGTATGGGGGTATCTGACTTCCATTTAAAAAACTGGTGGTGACAGATTAAGAAGAAAATAATCTCTCAGTGTTACTTATGTGATGCAAATAAAAACATTGACAATGCAAAAAGCAGCTAACAGCTCCTATTTAGGGCTATGTTTTATAGTGTCTTTGCTTCACCTGTTTTCATGCTGCTCGTGCTACTTCCTTGGACAGACATAAACAGGATGCATGGCAATTATAAAGACTTTTGCAACCTTGGGGTGTAGGCTTCTGTTTTAAATATTTATTAATTAAGTAAACACAGTCTGCATTTCTTTAGTACAATTGTGTGGTCACACCAAGTGCAACATGACTGTTGCTGCAGTGTAGACAAAGCCTGTTCCTGGAAGCTGCTGTAGTATTAATGAGCATCAGTATGATGTGTTTGTGCTAATACCTTGGACTGTCATATAACTGACTATAGATAGAAATTTCTTAAGCTAAGTCCACCTTTTCAGATCAGCTGCTCACATTATAAGGGATTTTAAGCACAGTTTAGGGCAACAACTGTTCTTATTCCAATACAGCGAATGCATAGGCAGGTGGAGAGTGAGAACTTCCCTATATTTGGGAGCTGGTTGATATTTTGACCTTAAACAGCAATGGTTAACCAGTCTAACAAAACCTGCCATCTTCAAACACTTTTTTTTTGTTAACTTCACAATATTTGCATGTTCCTAAGTATTTGGTATACTTTGCTACCGTCACTGAGATGCCTCTGCAAATCAGAGTGGAGACAGGCAAGGACCTTCTTAGAAAAATCTGTGAGTACTGAGAGTGGGTATGTGTAGGACATAGAAGAAAACCCTGGAAAGTATTTGTCTTAAAAAACATTCCAGGGTCATTGGAAATGTGGAAAATCCATGTTTGTGGAACAGGAAACATGGGAGAGGGAGGACATGACAGAGGAAGAAAAGAGAATATACCAGAAAAGGAAAAAAACAATGAAGGCGGAAAAATAAACAGGGGTGTGTGGGAAGTAGCTTAAAAGGAAGAGATAAACTGGCTGAAATTATGCTCAATGTATATGTAATGATGCAGTTCTGTAGAGCAGTCTGAGAAGCAAGCCATTCAGCAAGGCATCCTTTAGAGGTAAAGGTAGTTAAAAAATACAGTCAACAAGCAGAGCAACCCACTTGGTGTGCAAAGAAACACATAACCAGTCTAGCTTTGTCACAGCCAGTGAAATGTGTAAGTGCTATGGGTGATTCTTCAGCTGCAGTCTGAATTTTTAGGTCTTTCTCAAAAGGGGGAAAAAAATCTTCAAAGCATGGAATGTCATAGTCATAGTTTCCATACAAAACTCTGCAAACAGCACTTTAAACAATTCTCCTAATGTTTCAGAGACACAAAGGGTCTTGGTAGTTGCTGGTCTTCGGCTGTTCACTTCATAAAAAAGGAATGATCATGGGTAAAGGGTATGGAGTTATGAATTCAGTGTCTGGTGCCTTAGTAACCTCTAAACAAAGTGATTATTCATTTAGTTAACAGGAAAATGGAAACTAGTGTGTAATCCCTTTATCCAGATGCAGGGGAGGAGCTGCCGTGAAACTGTTAAAGAAACTGTACAACCCTGGAAGCAAACAAACACAAAAAAAAGGTCACGTCCCCATCTAGTTTTTGGTTTCCGTGCTCTCAGAAAATTGGGTGTGTATCTGAACAGCAAAACAACATCCACCCTTTTATCCCCCCAAATACATAATTAAGAAACTTACAATTATCAGGATATGAAATTTTGCATATAATGTTTTCAAACTTCAGAATTATGCCATGTATAGATTATACTGGTTGCCCAAGTTTTTTCCATTAAGTGATTTTAAGACTTCCTTTTTAAAATGTTTGCTTACAGCTTTGTTGTTCTTTGCCTGGAAGGATTTTTTGTCAGGTATCTTTCTCACACCTGCTCACAGATCCTTAAAGTTTCAGCAAAGTGGTTAAGCTATTAATGATATTGTAAAGGAAAATACATAGGATTTACAATGTTGAGAAAATCTGTCAGTGCCTGCAGGAGGGACACAATATAAAACAAATGTCTGCCTTTACCCATTCTTCTTAATGCAAATAGATTTTCCTGCCTTTTTTTCCCCCTTACCCACTTGTCACCATAGTTGTGTTACCTTGGCTCTTAAGAACTGAAAGTGATACCACTTTAATCTACAGATGGATTCTCCAGGATGCAACTGCAGATTGATATAAGCTGCTGAGCTTCATCTATTCCAGCCTCTGTTTGGTATCAAAGAGAGTATTTAGATGCTACTTAGACTCCTAATTTATTAAAGAATGTCAAAGTTTGATAGTTTTCATGCAGTGTTATTACTGAACAACAGAACAGAACCAAACATGGTAAAGTCAAGGAGTAGTAGTAAGTATTCTCAAACTTACCTATATCCTGCTAGCATGAAAAAGAAAGTTTGGTAAAATAGCTTAAAAGCAATTAGTCCCTAGCACTGGCCTTTCAAAAACAATGTGCAAAGCTAAGCAGTAACAGCTGTGTTTCCAAGATTGTGTCTTTCTAATTTTCTATTCAGAAGTATTCCCTAATTTTATCCTAGTTTGCAACTACTCAACATTAGGTAAGAATGCATTTTCCCCTTCTTTTCAAAAACTCATGATGTGGATGTCTTCATCTAAGCTAGTTGTTTAAGTTGTTTGTAATCAAGAAGAGAAATGATTACTTCTGGAGTGTGACTCATTTCAGATGATTGCTACAGAAGGGTGTTTCTCTGGGTTGATTACAAGGGAGGCTGGGTGAGTAGTCAGGTCAGGTGGTTATGTCTGACCTTGCAGATATTTATTTACAAGATGAGGGAAATGATTCCTACTGTTTGCATGAATGTTTTTCTTACTAAATGTATGGATTAAATGAGTAAGAGGAGTCTGTTGCAAAGAGTGCCTCAAAATTAAGATGCACAGTTATTACAAGTATGTTTTACAGATTTCTGCAGATCATTAAAATAACCAATGTAGGCACTTTAAAACAGCCTTTGTACCTGCCTAGCAAGACTCAAGTTTATTCTTATACAATATTTGATAACACTGAAATATGATCACTGTTTCATAGCTTTGCTTTGGCTCTTACATTGTCAGTTCTACAACTTCTATAAGAGAAATGCAGCCCTGAAATGAATGTCTGATAGCTTTGGAGGTCCTTAGCTTTAAATGCAACTAGATTCTTTGTTTATCTCCAAGATAAATTTCTGAACTCTGTTGAAGGAACCTTGCCTAAAAGGTTTAAGTTTGTTTTTTTTTTAAACTTTCCAAAATTTTAGATTACATTTATGAATGTTTTTATTCCCTGCAGCAGGGTGTTTGGGAAGTAAGAATTGATTCTGTGGTTGCTAGAGTTTAAAGGGAACTATGAAAGCTGACAGTGCTCTGCAAGAATGCAAGAGAAGATGCATATGTTGGTGAATGAAAATAAGCCAGGATAACATCTTCTCTCGAATGCCTCTGCCTCTCCTTGCACAAATCCAATTAGCTGTCTCTAGTTGTACCTCTATCACTTCCATTAAAGCCAGTGGAAATTAGACATCTCTCTCATTTCTATCAATTTTAAGCTGGTTGCTGATATGTCCAAAAACCCATGAAGGTTGGCAATTTGACCTCAAAACATTTGAGAACTAGTGTCCTTAGATACTGTTTTGCCTTCACTTTAGTTGACTATTTCTCCTGGCCCTATGTTACTATATTTCTGTTTGGTTGTTGCTTTTTTGTTCTAGTATGGATTTTAAAATAAGGTTTAGGGGTTTTGTTTTTTATTTTATTTTTCAGGAGCTCTACCACATACCAAATGGCATGTCTCCAGGGAAACTCTCCCATGGGATGGTGTATGGCGTTGTGCACCGAACTGACAACAACCATAAGAGAGAAATGGTGGTTTATGGATGGTCAGCTGATCAACTGAAAGAGGAAATGAATTACATTAAAGAAGTGAGCTATGCTTTCAACTTCAAAATTTGTTAGATATCCTTTCCATATATTTATGTAGAGCTATGAGTGTGTATAAGTGTGAATTGGGAATCTACTTTGAAGCTAATGGGTTACCTTATTAGTATCCAAGTTGGGGGAAAAAACATGATGTATACCAGGAACTGAGTGGTCCTGACTTAAGGCCCCTGTGCCAAGTAATACTTGTTAATGCTTGCTGTCTGGACTACAGCTACACAAGAAAACTGCCAAACAGATCTTGGGGTTCCTGTAAGCAGACACCTGAAAGGATCAACTCGAGCAACGTGGTATAGTGGAAGGTGTCCCTGCCCTTGGCAGGGAGGTTCACTAGATGATTAGTAAGTTCCCTTCCAACCCAAACCATTCTATGAATTTGTGAAAGTCTTTCTTCGTCTGCTTCCCATCTTCCCCAAGCTTCCAGTTTTGAAAAGGCTCCTAAATTAGGTGGCATAGTAAAATAATTTGAGTATATTTTGGGGCATCCTTAAAATAGTCAGCCTAATAAGGATGACTTTGTACTACTTTCTCTGTTCATGCACATTTATTGTAATTGGCAGAAGCTCTCCTAAAAGAAAAATCCCTGCATTTCTGATGCTGCTGGTTTCTGTGCTTTAAATTCAGCATCTCTCTTCCTGTCAGTCCTTGGTTCTCAGGCTTTGTCAACAATCCCCTAATTTGCCCACAGCAAATAATTTGACCTTCTCTTTCCATCCACCTTCACCACCCAGGAAGCTGTCAGTCAGTGGTTATCATGTTACACTGATAATGCAAACTGAGTTGATACAAAAGAGGGGAACATTTGAGACAAGCCAGCAGTGTAAGGAGATTGTATATATGTGTGCTCGTAACATCTGCTTGGTCTCTACCTATCAGCACTTCCTTCATTATTCACTGTTCGTTAGCGTCCAGCATTCACCATGTTTAAGTTCTCACACTTGCAGTTAGGGTATGTCATTACTGCAGCACAGGCAAAGTGTGCTTCCTACCATGTTTCTCATCCTAAATGGAGCACACAGTCTGACTCCTTGCATAGATTTGGTAGCCGATGCCCCTCTTTCTGGGAGGGACTGAATATAGTGCAGAGATGCCAGAAACATCCCCTCTTGTATAAGGCTGTCCTAATATTTTCCCCTTGCTCCTTCACTAAGCCTGTGCAGAGACAAGGTAAACTCACTGACTAGGTTATCAGCAGTCAGTGTTAGGTAGAGGCTGGGGGTGGGGAAAGAGGAATTTGTATAGTTGGAAAGTAGACTGCAGATTTGAAATATTATTGATTAATTTATGTTACTATTTTGGTTTGCTATATATGAGTCTAGAAGTCTAAAATTAAAGGGTTTATCTTCAAAGGATACTTGGAGAAAACTAATCCCATTTAAAAGTATGAAGGTGTATAAAATTCCTTTATTTGAAATCCATTATTTAAATGATTAATTCACAAGTGTTTAAGTGGGTACAGAGAAGTTTAGAATTACTCAGGGACCCTTATTGATATCATCCCTATGTAGACAAGTCTAGAGACTTAAGTTTTTGTGTTGTTATTAAGAGTAAATCCTGTTGATGAAAAGGTAGATTAATAACGTAAATCACCAAAAGTAACAGTGAAGGGCACAGGAGTAAAAATAAATAATCATGTCCTAGTATAAACAGTAGCATCAATAAGTCTGATAAAGGCTCTTGATTTTTTTCTGACACCAGGTGAGAGCAACTCTGGAAAAAGTAAGAAAGAAAATGTATGGTGAATATGATGAAATGAAAAGAAAAATACAGCAGCTTACGAATGAACTGAAAGTAAGTATAATTTCAGTTGTAAGGAAAGCATATGAGAATAACTGTCCTGGGCTTAGCTGGAAAATTAGGTTTTTTTTTGCTTCAGAGCAGAACAGAAATAATTTCTCAAAAAACTCAGTTCATTGTTTTATGTGACATCTGTACTTTTCTTTCTTTCTCTCTTTTTCCCCTCCAGGAAGGTAAAGTAGGACAGGGTGCTTTTGAGTCCCTGGATTGCCTGCTTTTTGGAAATAAAAGAGTGATCATGTTAACATTGTCAGTGTGTACTGGTAATTAATCGAGATGTTTGTACCAGTAAACTGCCAGGTGAATTGAATAAATAACTTGCATAATTAGGAGTAATGTGCAATTTGGTGTCATCTCAATGGACTTTGCTCTATTTTACTGACTTTGTTTAAACAATATATGAAAAGTAGCAATGTTCTTTAGTATTAAAGTGCTTGACAGTTTTAAAAACTACTTACCCTTTGGATCATAATTGAAATTTTCAGTGGTCAGTTGATGACCTCTCCTTCTCATATGCTGCTTTAGCAATAAAAACTGCTGCAGTCTGTAGAAGTATCCTTCATATTAAACTGCTGAGTTCTTTGGTCCAAAAAAATCTCCCTGAAAACTTGCTGTGCATTTTATATTCAACATTGATTTTCACAGCCCTGGATCAGATGAAGCTTTGGCAATTAAGCGTATTCTGACTTCAAGGCACTGGGACTCAGAGCTGTGCCCTTCTGACATCCTCATTTGGAGGCTGTCAGCTTCTTGTATGCTGTATTATGTATAAAGATCGGAACTTGCTGTTAAACTGGTGCTTTTATTCTGTTGCAACTAGTCTCCAAAAAAATCCAAACCAAAACAACAAATAATCACCAACAAAAGAGAAAAATAAATAAATAACCCAGACCTGAGGGGAGGGGGGGAAAGAAAACTGAAATTCTGTAAACTATGTTAAATAGTCTTCATGATGCCAACAAGTCAATTGGCCCACCCAGTATGCATATAGGGAAATGCTGATCCTTTCTAATCAGCAGTGGTAGTATCTTGCCCTTCCAGATGTACTGTCAGAGCAGTAGAAGTCCTGCACAAGTCTGAGTACCTGTTAATTGAGGATTTCTGACCAGCTCTTCAGGATCTCTGGTTCTACAGCAAATGAGCAGTTTATGAAGCACTCTAAGCACTCCTTGTGACATAAATGGCACATTACCAGCCCCCTTTCTTTAATACCTCAGACTGCCTGAAGTGCAAGCATGGTTCTACACAATATTATGGGGGTTTTTGTTTGGTTTTAAATGATTGCCATTTTATTTAGGCATCATGTTTAAAATCCTTTATGTACTCTTTGCTTCAGCCTTGAATCACTATGCTTTTTTCCCATCAATTTCCAGGACTACTTTTTGTTCATAAACTTTGTCTCAAATGTGTACTTTCAGTATCCTGCCCTGGGCAGTATGCTTCTTCACACAAGCTCTTATCTTGAAACTTTCTTAATCCATCCAAAGCAATTCTGCTTTTGTTTATTTGTTTTTACAAGAGCACATTTATGTAGGGTTAACAGTAACTACTTGGCTTCTGCATCATTTTCTGACCTAATCTCTGTGTGACTTGGTTGCTAAACACTCATTGTTCTCCATATCAGTCCCTAGTGTTCTTATGTTTTTATCAAAATGCAAATCTGTTCAGTCTAAGAATGCAAGCTGGGCTGTCCTCAGTTAGTAATATAACTGGCTTCAATTAGTAATATAATTTCTCACTTTATTATTGGATGGTTTGTAATTATTTACATTGTTTAGGTTTCTTAAATGATGTTTTGTGCCTTCCCCTCCATAGTTTAAACGTGTGTGTACACAACAGACAATGACCATTTTCACAGAACAAAGCTCTCTGATGACTTCTCCAATCTGCTTTGCATTGTTTCATCCTTACATTTTCTTGATGTTTCTTCTTTACATTCCTGACTAGTCAATTCCTTCTTAATTAACACTATTCTACAGTTCACCCAAATCTTTCTAGATTTCCTCTTTGCTTGCATTCTGCTTTTTATGCTGTGACTTTTTAGTCTGCCCACTCTGAGGATAGAAACTTTCTGAATAGACATCTGACAAGTGTCATCCTTTCAAAAAGAACAGCTTTTGATTATAGACTAGTAATAAACATAGATACTTGTGCCTTATTTCTGTTAGTATATTTGGAATCTAAGTTTGGTTGGTTTGTTTCTGAGGTCCAAGAATATGGTTTGAGGCCTGTTATATTTTAAGCATCCTAGTAGTATGAATATTAACCAGACTCTTCTGTAGGTCCCTTTGAAAGAATAGGTAAACTTGATCATTATTCTATATAAAGCTTTTTTTGTTTGTTTTTTGTTTGTTTGTTTTTTCCCTGCTCAGGTGACAAATGCTCATCAGGAATCCTTAGAGAATCATGTGCGAGTGCAGGCTGCAGCCTTAGATAGCTTTAGTGAAATGAACAGCTCCTTGACGTCAGCATCAATAGACTTGCAGGTACATTTTAACAGCTGTTTCACAGCTGACAACTGCCTTTTCTGACACGGATTTAAAAGCATACTTACAAACATGGGTGACAAATATAGATTCTAACACTAAACAAGCCCATAAAGTACTGTCTTGTACATCTAAGGCAACTAAATTAGGAAACTTAAGAAAAAAATTGATTCCAAGACCTGTGTGTTTTAAGAACCTGTTAAAAAGGTTAAAGAAAATGTAACATCCCAGATGAGCAACAGTGGTCAACCAGTAAGAATGGATGAGGAGAAGGCTGAGATTCTCAACAACTTTGTCTCAGTCTTCACTCGCAGCCCCTCTCCTTGTGGCTCTCATGTTGATGGCCCACAAGATGGAGACCAGGGAGACAAAGTCCCTCCTACTGTAAGCAAGGACAAGGTGTGTAACCATTTGGAGGAACCTGAAGATATACAAGTCCATGGGACCTGACGAAATGCATCCCAGAGTCCTGAGGGAATGAGCTGATGTAGTTGCCAAGCCACTCTCCATGATATTTGAAAAGTCCTGGCAGTAGTCCTTTCTTCCACTCCCCAGGACCATCAGCAAGTTTGCAGATGTTACCAAGCTGAGTGGTGCTGTCGACGTGCCAGAGGAATGGGATGTCATGCAGAGGGACCTGGACAAGCTGGAGTGGTGGATCCAGGTGAACCTCATGAGGTTCAACATGAGCAAGTGCAGGGTCCTGCACCTGGGCCAGAACAATCCTTGCTATCAATACAGACTGGGGGAGGAGGTGATAGAAAGCAGCCCTGCAGAAAAGGACTTGGGGGTGCTGATGGATAAGAAACTGGGCATGAGCAGACAGTGTGTGCTTGCAGCCCGGAAGGCAAATTTCATCCTGGTCTGCATCAAAAGAAGCATGGCCAGTAGATCAGGAGAGGTGATTGTGCTATTTTACTCTGCTCACCTGAAGTATTGCATCCAGCTCTGGAGCCCTCTATAATAGAGGAAGGACATGGACCTGATAGAGCGGGTCCAGAGGAGGACCACAAAAATGATCAAGGGGTTGGAACACCTCTGCTGTGAAGACTGGCTGAGGGAGCTGGAGTTGTTCAGCCTGCAGAAGAGAATGCTCTGGGGAGACCTAATAGCAACCTTCCAGTACCTGAAGGGGGCTGCAAACAGGCTGCAGAGACAGTTTACAAAGGCCTGTAGTGATAGGACAAGGGGCAATGGCTTCAAAGTCGAGAAGAGTAGGTTTAGATTGGATGTTTAGGAACATGTTCTTTACCATGAGGGTAGTGGAACACTGGAACAGGTTGCCCAGGGAGGTAGTTAAGGCCCCATCCCTGAAGATACTCAAGATGAGGCTTGACAGGGCTCTGGGCGATCTGATCTGGTTGAGGATGCCCCTGCTTACTGCAGAAGGGGTTGAACTAGATGACCTTTGGAAGTCCCTTCCAATCCAGACCATTCTATGATTCTAAGGAACAGTAGTGTACAATAAAGAGATACTGATCTGCAGCAGAATAATGCCACTAGTCATGTTTTTACAAAATGTCTTAAGGTGAGAATCTGATTGGTTCTGTATTGTGCAAAATGGTGTATCCCCTGACTTACTCCCATCTTCACTGGCTAATAGATGTGGAAATGCCATGTTTGAATGCTAAACACTTGTGAGACTTTGTGTACCTGTGAAATGTGGGGGAAGGGGTAACATGGGAATGGATTTTTTGGTTTAAAGACTTCCAAATTCCCACATATTTGAGCTGAACTTAAATGCTCCTGCTTTCTTGTGTGTCACAAGTTCTCTCAGGCTTGTGCATTTATTATGTAAAGTGTGGCCTTTGGAGAGAAAAAAAGAAGGCTATTGGTAATAACATCCGTACCAAAATGTATCCAGGTTCTCTTTTCCTTTTTTTTTCTTTCTTTCTTTTTTTTTTAATAGTGTTCCTGGACTTAATTTTGCTGAGCATGTTCCTTGTGGAACTATCTTCTAGCAAACTAAATACAACAAAAGCTATAATTTTAAAGGTTAAAACTTGCAAAACTGTTCCCCCTGTATTGATAAATCAGCAGAGTCTTAAATACTCTGTTTCATAATCTCATGACTATACTAGTTCATCAAATTATTGGTGATTTTTAATATGTGGTTTACTTCTTTCTTCTAGAAAACTTTAGTGGATGTTACATTGGAGAACACTGATATACGGGAACAAATAAGGAATTTAAAACATACACATGAACAATCTATGGAGAAGCTGAGAGAGAAGCAAAAGCAACTGGAAACAGCACAAATTGAAAATCAGTTACTGAAATTAAAGGTGCGGTACATAAACACCTCTAAAAATACTGCTCAGTAAGAGCATTAGGAGAAAGTTAAGTTAATTCCTTGGGCTTATTTATAAAGGGTTCCTTATTCTTCATGTCTTCATCATTCTCTAGAGCTGACATATTCCTGTGAATCGATACTGGTTTAATAACAGAGAATCTCGGCTGTCAGCAGGCAGTCTTTCCATAACATGGGGTTGCCATTTAGGAATGTTGGCAGGTTAAAATTAACCGTTAAGTTGTTTTTAGTGTCCATTGCTGTAAGTAAAGGAATATTGTTAGTCTTCATAGTGGTGAGTGCTACAAGGATGTATTAATGTTGAATTTGCTTATTTGGTATCACACAATTTTTAATATGTATTTTGTGAAGTCTTGTGAGTATATGGTCAGCAGATACATGCTGTAACAGCACCATGGAAAGAGAATGAAACTATTTATTTCAGAGAACTGCAAGGGAATAAAGCACAAACTGCCAGGTTTTATATGCCAAAAAGCTTGACCATTATCTCCCCTTATCTGCCAAATATATTCCTTTAATCTCACTAAGAAAAACAAACAACTCCTCCTTCCAAAATAAAATTAAAAAAAAAATCCCTCAACCCATAAAACTTTCTCTCTTAAAATTGCTAAAAATAGACTAATTTGGTTATGGTACTGTATTGGAATTTGTCACTGTGAAATTAAGGTGACTGCTCATTTATTCATGTTGTCAGAAAAGATGTTTCTTTTTGTCTCTCTAGTGACTTGCATTCATGCTTAATGATAAAGAGAAAACATTGATGTAAGTGTATTTCAACTTACATTACATGTTCTAGTTTCCTCTTGTAGTGAAGCTTTACAGGCTATAGTAGCTATATTTTATACCTGTAATTGTCAGCAGGAAATAAAAAGAAGGATAAAACAAAAGAAGAAAGCAAAGACTGATATTTCAAAACAGAAATTTGGACTTTACTGTGATCTTAAGGACATGTACCAACAGGCCAGGGGAAGGTATGTCTGCTTCTAAGGGCAGAGAAACACAGGTTAAGTCCCAGTTCAACTGAATGCTTAAGGATTTATCTGCAAGCATGTCAAAGTCTGCAGAATGTGTGTCCCGCCCTAATGAGGAAAAAGTTTAAATTTTGCCCCCAAAGTCGAAGCTTTATTAGAAAGTAAGTGAATAAAATAACTCCTTGCTGTCTTTGAAAGTTAAACAGGGGTGGATGCAAGGAGTCAGTACAAAATCCTGGAGGTTAGCAGTTGAAAAGAAGTAACTACCATATACCATGATTGTTTTCTGGGTGGTAGAACACACCCATATAGCTTATAAAGTTTGGTTTATTCATACAATCACAATAACTGAGGCTGGAGATATTGCTTAAGAATACTGTAACAGAGACTCTGATGCGCCTGCCTTTTTATGCTTGTTTTTACTGTCTTCATTGTGCAAGCTCTAAGCAAAGGAATGATGGAGACATGGTGCCAGAGATCATATTCCAGTTCAGTGTATCTTAAAGTCCCTGGGTTTTGGTTGTTAGTTTTCTCTGAATCACAATTTTTTCAGGTTTCCTGAAATGTGGGAGGTTTTGTGCTGTACTGAGACGTTAACTCTACTCTCTCGTGCGAAGTCCAGGTTATTGCCCCTGCCCCAGTGTTGGTCTAAGGGAGCTGCCAAAGGGGGCAATTTGCAGTACCAGTGGAGTCCTTCAGAGTGCAGTTCACTTTCAAAGGGTGAAATACAATTTTACCCTGTATGGGGAGTAAACAGCATGTTTCCACCATGCAAGATAAACACAAGGGTTTAATAAATGTTTCAGTCCTTGGGAAAAAAAAACAACAAACAAACAAAGGAAAAAAAAACCCACACCAACAAAAAAACCTCAAACAAACAAAACCCCTTAGTCATCTGAACCAGGTGTTTTGTAGCTATGTAAACTGCAGTAAGGATCAGTTCATTATTCTCCCAGATTACAGTATATTGCTCCTCTTCCTGACATTTTTGTAGCACTCATAGCATTTCACTATAGCCTTGTCTGATTTACAGCATCTCTAGTAAAGGACCCAAGTTCTGGACTAGCTGTTTCACTTTTATTATGGTTTACAGGCTAGATGTGTTTAAACTGAGAATATCCTATCGGCTGTTTAATCAGTGAGGGTGTGGTTCAGTCAGTGTTGTGAGCCAACAGAAGAGGGAAATCCTGTCTCTGAATTACCATTCTTGCCCAGTTCCCTGTAGCTGTAGTAAAGTTTCTGAGTCTGTGGTTAAAAATTAACCCTTCCACTCCCCCAAGTATATTAATTTTAGGTCTGATTGCTCCATGGTCACAGCAGTTCTTATGCCTACACAAAAAGCAGTATGTTAAAAAGCAAGAGAGGAGGGAGAGTACAGCAGTGTCTTTAGTTAACAACAGATCTGGATTAAAGTTAACAACAGGTCTGGATTAAATTAATTACTGCTTTGAGTGTTCGTAGTCATTTAGAAACAGGAGTTGAGTCTAGACAATCTCTAATCTGTGCTTCTGTACAATGGGGGAGACAATATCTTTTGAATGGGGAAATAAACCAAGTGATTTTGAGGCTGTTATTGAAGGGCTCAGTAAAGAGGCATAGCCTGGTCTTGGATAAGCAGTGACTAATTAATTTCAGACAACAGGAAACTTCATGAAATGGTAACTTCTATACATTTCAATTACTTGTATGCTAGCAGAGTGTTGTAAATGATCTTGATGCAATTAAAAATCTGCCTCAGGTGTCACATTTATAACAAGATGGAGCTGAAGTTCAAAGGGTTATTCTTGTATCATGTGAACTCTGTTCCTCAAGCTGCCAGCAATGCTGCGTTGATTGATGTGTAACTTTAACTTTCCCCTCTCATAGGTGGAATCATCACAGGAAGCCAATGCTGAAGTCATGAGAGAAATGACAAGAAAACTCTATAGTCAGTATGAGGAAAAACTGCAAGAAGAAGAGAAGAAACATAAAGCTGAGAAAGAAATCCTCCTAGTATGTATAGTTAGTCTGTTAGAATGTTGTGGGCAGCATTTTTGGTCACATAATGCTCCAGAGCTGACATGTCTTCCTTAACTCCTGTCTCTGTGACTAGTAGTGCCACAGTTACTAAACCTTCCGAGCTGTTGGGTTTGTAGGGCTAAGAAAAGAATGTGTTCAAATATAGTAACAATAATGATAATGTAGATTTCAGATTTTAAAAGGGAATAAATTGGGGGTTTTGGCTTCTGGTTCTCTTAAAAAAAAATATATATATTTTTACTGATAGTTTAGGAAGGGGAGGGGGAACAACTTCATTGGATGCTCCTGGAGCAAGAACTCTTTGTGTCCCATTTTCCCTCAATCCCCAAGTAAAACATTTCCATGAGCAGCTAGTTTCAGTCTTTTTCTGATAAAGACTAACAAAACTGATAAAGATAAGAACTAAGATTGAAGGTAGATTTCCCAGCCTCGTTATTCATATTGTTTTACATGTGAGCAAAGTACAACGCTGAACATGACAAATTTTGATACTTAGAATTCAAAAGCATATTTTTCTTATACTCTTACTTCATGGCACCCTCAGAAGTAAAAACCAATATCTAAGAAATGGGTAAAAAACGTTCTCAGTTTTTCATAATGGTGCTTTACAAATACCTATGCATTTCAAAGTGCTCCAAATATTTTGTTCTGTACAATTCACACTTCGGGTTGCAACTCTTCCAGAGTTCTGGGCAAGTATTGTGGAATACAGGGTCCTGTGGAATGCAGGGTCCTGCATCTGGGTCGAGGCAATCCCACGCACAAATACAGGCTGGGCAGTAACTGGCTGGAAAGCAGCCCTGAAGAGAGAGACTTGGGGGTGCTGGTGGACAAAAAGCTCAACATGAGCTCTCAGTGTGCACTTGCAGCCTGCAAAGCCAATCAGATCCTGGGCTGCATCAGGAGAAGTGTGGCCAGCAGGTCGAGGGAGGTGATCCTCCCCCTCCACTCAGCCCTGGTGAGACCCCACCTGGAGTACTGTGTCCAGTTCTGGAGCCCCTATTACAAGAGGGATGTGGAGGTGCTGGAACGTGTCCAGAGAAGGGCCACAAGGATGATCAGAGGGCTGGAGCACCTCTCCTATGAGGACAGACTGAAGGAGTTGGGGCTGTTCAGTCTGCAGAAGAGAAGGCTCCAAGGTGACCTAATTGTGGCCTTCCAGTATCTGAAGGGGGCCTACAGGAAGGCTGGGGAAGGACTTCTCAGGATCTCAGGGTGTGATAGGACTAGGGGGAATGGAATGAAGCTGGAGGTGGGGAGATGCAGGCTAGATGTGAGGTGGAGGTTCTTCACCATGAGAGTGGTGAAACCCTGGAATGGGTTGTCCAGGGAGGTGGTCGAGGCCCCATCCCTGGGGGTGTTTAAGACCAGGCTGGACAAGGCTCTGGCCAGCCTGATCTAGTGTGGGGTGTCCCTGCCCATGGCAGGGGGGTTGGAACTAGATGATCCTTGTGGTCCCTTCCAACCCTGAATGATACTATGATACTATGATTGTGGAAACCTTTGGGCTCTGCTTAAAAGCTAGTAGCCTGGCTCTATGGCCTGAAAGAAATTAATTGAAATTGCTCATTGATGCATTGGTTGTTAATGTGACTGCAAATGTTCTTATCTGAAGGAAGAAACTAATCGGCTTCTGAAGGCTATTGAAGAGGCGAATAGGAAGATGGAGATTACGGAAACAAGTATTCAGGAGAAAGACCAGAGAATCGGTGAGCTGGACCGGCTGATTGAGCGCATGGAACAGGTAAGAGTTAGTTGATTACCATCCTTAAAGAAAATGCTGAAATGTTTGGAGATTTTTTTTGTTTTTCAATGTATATTTTGTCTGTTGGTAGTACCCTCCCCAGTGATATACCATTCCTATTTGCATCTGATTAGTTATTTTACCCATATAAGTAAGTGGTCCTGGACTACCACAGAGACACACTGTGATTAAGTGGTTTTCTGTCTTTCTAGTGCTCTTCACAGTCAGGGCTGCCAAAAACATCAAAATTTAGTAAATTAACCATAGTTTTAAAATGATCTTTCAATCTTCCCTCAGTGTGCATAGTCTCCTAAGCCTAAGAAACTAGTTGAATCTCCATCCCTGGAGGTGTTTAAGAGATGCCGACATGTGATGCCAAGGGACATTGTTTAGCTACCAGATTTGGCAGTTAGATAATAGTTGGACTTGATGATCTTAAAGGTCTTTTCTAACTGAAATGATTCTATGAGAACTGATGCAAAATCTCTTAGAAGTGCTGCTGGTAGGTCCACTAAGGTGCTTTAGTTAAGAAAATAGATCTTACTGTCTAGCCATTAGTCCTGACTGTAATTGTATCTCCAAATACACACATGTGGATGAAAAGTTAAACTGAAAGCTTGAGACTAAAGTGTTTGGAGGGGAGTTTGTGGGTATATACAAGCCACTTAATTGTCCATACAGATATCTATCTTAGATTATGGCTCAGAATATTCTGAGGAGAGAAAAAACTTTTTTTTTGCCTTTAACCCAAAACTTAGGTTCTTGCTTTCCTGTTGTCATTAAAAACTTTTAATTATTCCTCTCCCTTACTGAATATTCCATGTGTTGCTGAAACTGAGAGCAGATTTTTAACAATTTACTTTTAAAGCTCTGAAAGCAAAAATGCTTTGAGATGTTTACCCCTTGTGACATTGGCAGCAGTACCGTACATCTAGTTGTAGCAGCTTTCACATTGCTGCTTTTTATTTCCTGTTTTCCCTGTTCTCTTTTATGGACTTTGCTCCAGGGCAAAGCTCAGTCTAGTAGTCAGATGATTATTATTTTAAAGTACAGTTAAGCCTAAGAGTATCACAGCATGTCTCTTGGCATTGTGCACTTCATCTGAATCTCATTTGTTGAACCTTTTCAGGTATCTGAGAAAGCTTTGTCTCTTCTGTCTCAAAACAGTTACAGTGAAATTTCCTGTTTATTTTCTGGTATCATTCACCTAACTGAGAGTGAATGCCATTGTGTCATCCTTAGAGTGAATAGTGTCACTCTAAATAGGATAAGAGCAACTCTTTCAGGAGACTCCTGTGCTCTTGGATGTAGTCTGCATTTCACATTTCATTCAGTAGTAGGCATCCCATTATCTTTGAAGATGCATGCCTTGCTATCTAAAATACAGAAGCAGAATGCTTTCTGGTAAGAGGATGGTATACTCTCCTCTGTGCTTTCAAGCAAAGTGTGTTTTTTTTTTTCACCAGCTTTGGTTATTATAGTAAGTATTTGTTAATGATAAATAGATTTTTGTAAGTCAGTCTTGTTGGCTTGTCTGGTTTAATGTGTGTTTGTATGGAGCCCCTTTTGTCTAGTGCTTCCAGATCTGTTAGGAGAATTAGTGGTTACACTGAGAAATCATTCAGCATATGCCTCTTTAGGAGCTCCACTACCTTTATCTGGGCTTCAGAATATAATTTGTGAGTATTAATGCAGTGAAGACAGGATTGCAGTATAGTTCTTAAGTGCAGAGAAGTTCCTTCATGTTGATTATTTAATTTGCTACTATCTGGCTGATACCTGCAGAGTAAAACTGAATGCCTCCTAAATTCCCACTGAAGTTGACAGCAGACTCATCTGTTAATTTGTGTTGGACTCAGTCCCCAAGTCCTCATACATCTTCATAGGCTCTGTGCTGGGGGACACATAAATAATAACCAGGAATATTCTGGGGAAGAAAATAGAGCAATACCTTTTATCTCAACCTTGGACTGAGAGATCTTTATGTTAGGGATAACATGAAAAAATTGACATTTATGTAGGTAAAGATTGTGACAACTCACCTATTTTATTAAAAACAAAAATCCAGTTTCAAGTACAAGTTTGTACCTTTGAATAGGAAATTGAAAACACTGCTCTTATTTTCATTCTTAGCTGGGATGTTGATTTTATGCATTCTGTGCTTCTTGGATATAGGAAATGCATGAATTTGGTTTAATCAGTTTTTATTTTAATTTCATAAATGGTCTTTTGAATTGCAATTAAATGCTCTGTGAGGCCTTTACATCTTGACAAATGGACAACTGAAAGAGGACTTTTTTTTTTTTTTAATTGTTTAGGAACGTCATCAGCTGCAAAAACAACTTGAACTAAATGAAATACAAATATCTGGAGCAAAGTCTGAAAACAACTCTGACAGTGAAAGGTGAGATACATCTTGTCTGTGGAACTTCTCACATTGCTGGGAATCTTTAGGGGGTTGTTTTTGAAGACACCTGAATTTCACTTTTTCTGACTTTAAAACTGCAGTCTGGTAGAGATTGTCCATTTGAATTGAAGTTTATTAACATATAAAATGCCAATTTCACAACAGAAAACACTTTGGTGCATCTCTCTTAAAAAGTCATTTGCAAACACACAGAAAACATTGTAGATGGAAGAAGGTGTGCCGCGCTTGTCGATTGCATTTTTCTTATATCTGCATTCCCAAATTCTGCTCAGTATTATCCTGACTATGAATGCTTTCATTTTCTCCTTCTAAACTGCTCAACACACTTTTAAGATAAAAAGACATTTGTTATCCTGTATCAAGCTGCAGGACACCTCCTTTGAAGAGATGAACTCTTGAAGAGAGCAAGAGTTCTGTGTGTAACTGCCAGAGTCATTTTGGTTTTTTTTTCGCATAAAGAGGGAAAGTGAGGCTGGACATGCAGTGCACATGAACACGTGCACATGAACAAAATTAAAGTGTGGAAGAAATCTGTGGTGTAGAATCACAGTGCAGAAATAAACTATGAAGTTATCTGGGGAAATGAGGGCGCTGTTATTGGCAATGAGACTTCTGTGAATGGTCATTCTGAAAAGCATGAGGCTTAGAATAAAGATCTAGTGGTGAGGTAGGACCTGGATGTGCTGGTTTTGCCCACAGGTGGCATGTGCATTCATTACTGCTTCTTTGGGAATGACAGAGCACCATTACCAGGAAAAAGAAAGCTTCAAGAGAAATCTCTCCAGCACTGAAATAGCCTAACTGCCATTGGAATGAAAATCTTGTCAACCATTCAAAGGCACTGCTTGAGTGCATAAAGATAAATTGTAAGCAGAAACTGAAGAATTTTACTGGATTACAACTTTTGTGGAATCCAGAAATTCTGTTTGAATATTTTGGCACCTTGCTGTTCTGTAGGAAACACAAACATAAAAGGAGGTCCCTGGCAAGATCATCTCACTGCCTGATTGTGTTAATCTGTATATGTGACCAATTTATCCAGTAATAACAGCTTTTTGCAGCAGCTTGTTAAAATAATAATTTAAAGTGAAGAGATGTTGCATACCACATAGGATATGGAGATGAAAGGTAATTGCTTTCTTCTTCTACATCTAGATAACAGATACTCTTCTCAGTCAAGTGTATCCTGTTCTACCTCTGTGGCATAAAAAGTTATGTTGCAGGTAAAGGCAGCATTCAGGCTGGCATTTGTGCAATGTACACAAGCACACCAGGTTGCAGTCTTTGCAATGAAAGTCTGTTCTGAATTTCTCTTTACCTGTCTGTACCCAACCACACACTTGAGGAAGGATCTCTGTTCCATTGCTATCAGTGCTTAAAATTCTGGATTTTTCAATGAGAGAACTAATATGTGCTACAATTGCAATCAAAATGTAAATTGTGGTTTTGTGAGACCTTAATACACAGGATTGAAAAACCTGCAGCAATGCCTCGATTTTCTGAGTCCTTGTCAAAGCGCTGCAGTTACAGCTGTAGAGTACTTCACTGTTAATAGAGACACTTTCGGTGGGGAAATAGCATACAACTCAGTTATTCATTGGAATCATGTCATACAGCTTGCCATCTGCTGTTTTGCCTTAGAATGGTTCTTCTATTTGCAGCTTCAACAGTTTCTTCTGCTGATCACACACCAAGATGAAAAAAGCCCCTCCTCTATTTCTCAAATTTTGTCCAGTCCTGAACCCAGCAGTATATAAGCTTATTTTGTAAGCAAATGACAGCCCCCTTTGAAGAATTTCAATAATTTTACATGCAGATACAAATGGAGGGTCCCATGGCCAACATTCCAAAAACTTCCCTGTTGTTTCTTTATATACTCTTGAGCTATTTTTTGGCGTGTTGTCAAACCAGTTTGTGGCAGGAATTCTGTGGGCATTCAGTTCCACTGTTAAAGAGATTTGAAGAAATGCAGAGTCTGTTTAAAGTGTTATACACACAAACTTAAAACATCAACAACAATTCCTGCTGACTGTTGATGAGTTAGTTAATACTACTCCAGTTAGCATTCGGCTACTCTTGGCATCTATGCCAAATCCTTGACTCAAAGCTTCTCTGTAACACAAGAGCTTTTAAAAGAATGCCAGCAGATCTGCATCTTGGCTTTTATTTAGTAGATATTTCCAAAAGGTTTGTAGGTGCTAATAAATTAGGATAAAACTGTCTTTCTGATGATAAAGATCTAGTTGTCTAAATGCCTTTCACTTCAAGGAAAAACAGATTTCTTGAAGAGATGAGCTCTGTCACATTGTTTCACTGTCAGCAATTCACACTCTGAGTAATCACACCAGTATGTGAGACAAAGGTGAGTTAACCTGGGCGGAGACAGCCACTTTGACTGAAAGACTGCCATTAAAATGTACTTTGCTCAAATTGGCATCTATCAGTGGACTGTGCCTTGCCTTCCTCTTGACCTAGTCTTTCTGATTTATGGTGGGGCTGTGGGGGTTTGCTCTTGTTTTGCTTATACTGGGTAGCTCCCCACTTATGTACTTTCATGTTTTGCTAGGTCACAGCATTTGGAGGAGGTAGCTGCTAGTCTAAGAGAGCGAATCAAACATCTGGATGATATGGTCCACTGCCAACAGAAAAAAGTCAAGCACATGGTTGAGGAGGTGAGATCTAATAATACACTTACGACTCTTTTGGGAGCACTGATTCCTTTAGTACACAATCCACAGAGAATTCTGTTCTGTGTGCAATTTCCTTATGCCACCCTGGTTGCAAATACAGTGTAAGATGATTTAAGCATCTGTGGTTAGAGAAGCAGAAGGATTAGGTGAAAGCACTTTAACTTGGTGGCTCTGGGTTATATACTGTGATCTTGAGGCTGACACCAGTTTTGCAACTCTTTGTGGTAATCCAGGAAATACGACATAAAACTTTCAACTTAATTTGAAAACTTCAGAGAGTAACTGCAGAAACAATGCAGACTAGTCATTAAGGATGTCCTTCCTGTACAGAAACGTCAGGCAAAAAACTGCCATTTTGCTTTGTTTTTCAGTGTGGTTCCTCAAAGAAATAGGCAGGAAAACAGTTTTTTACCACTCGTCTTTTTTCCTTACCCTGATCTTGGGACATCATTTTAGCTGTTAGAATTTCCTGTAAAAGTTTAAGTGGCTTTCTGCTTGAAAGCTGCTTTAAGCTGCAGGCTACCTGCATACTAAGAAATGGTTCAGCAGTCAGAAGACTGTGATTGCAAACATTTCCATTTCTCCAAATGGATGAAAGAATCACATGGGAAACAGGCAAATTAAGTTAGAGCTTTATAAAGCAGGCTGACAGCACTATTTTCACTGAGCCTTGCTATTGCTCAGAGTATAGGCATTCATGAAGTATCTTTTATTTGTATTTGGACATCACACATTTACAAAATCAAATGTTTGGAAACCATTCTAACCTAAGGCATTCTTTCTGCATTCACAATGTAGTACTACAATGTACTTCTGATTAGACATGGAGTTTTTCCTTTTTTAATAAAATATAGTAGTAATAATATATACCTATATATTTACCTATATCTGTTTTGTTTTATAAGATTCTGATGCAGTCCTGCTGTATGATCAGATGTGTTTATTACACAGAGGGATGCAGAAGTAGCCATCTTTTTGCACTGAAGTTTTTCTGTCACATCATCAGGAAGGAAGACTGGTGTAAAGTCTTCAGGTTGTGTTTCTAGTTGAGCTTGCCATTTTCACTATTTTCAAGCATCATAGCAGGAAAGTCTAAAATCTTCATACTAACAGTCTTTATACCATGGTATTCTAAGTAAAGAAAACTCCAATCTAATAATCCAGTCCATCTAATTAATGGATTATATCAACAATTATTTAATCTGTATCTCTGTAAACCAACCATCCTATTATTAGCTTTTTTGTGTTCTAACCAAAAGTTCTAAAGGACTTGTCATTTTGTGACATGTGGCAACCCAGATGACTCTAGTAATAAATAGGAGGATGGTGGCTTAAGATTTACCCTTTATTTCTAAATGTATTTTAAACTTCTTGATGTAGCTTGATTTCTAGTGAGCTGCCCTAGGATAACAAATACTTTCAGCTCCACAGAGAGTTTTGGCAAACACAGGTATAAATCTTGGGCCAATGATTGTCTCATAAATACTAAGTTTAGCGAATGAGTTTAGTTTGCTGATTCCTTCTAGTGTATCTCTGCTGGTGCCTTCATATACACAGAAAGCCTTTCTAGGTCTTTTGATTATCCTATTTAACAAATTAAATGTTAGGTGACCAACTCACTACTTAGCTGTCAAATATGTCTACTGTTAATTGATGGCTGACTACCTGCTCTTCAAAAACAATTAAATCTCCCTAGAAATCCTTGACTGCCATGGAGCCATGGGGAATACATTTTTGCTCTCTCCTTTAGTCCTTGTGTGGTTTAGATTTTCATTCAATTTGGCTTCCTTGAGAACCACATGAACACTTGTAGCTATATCTGTATTTTCACTGGTGACCTAACTAGAGCCTCCTGTAACAGAGGGTGGATCAGGTCAGACGGTACCAAATATTTCAGGCACTTCATGTTAGTTGTTGTTTTGTGCTGTCTGTGGTTTGTGTTTGCACTGTGTTTGAGGAAATAACTACAATATTGTTGGCATGCACTGTTTTAAACTGGACTCTTAATTAAATGCCTAAACAGCACAGTGAAGAGTAGCTGTCCACTGTGGGGGGTGTGTGTGTGTGTGTAAAAAACATTGCAGTTGTGTGGCCTATCCATGCATGTGGTGTTTTTCATGATTGCATGCCTTTTATGTAAACATTTAAAATAATTTTAGGCTCACTTTAAGTAGAACTTAGAACTTAGAACTTCATTGCTGAGAAATCAGCAACAAAGGACTTCTTAAAATGCAGGCTGTTGAGAAGGAATGCTATCTGAAGAGCCTGTTCTGGAGTTCACTTGACTACTAGCGAGCAGCAGCACCAAACATACTTTCTAGAATAAAGAGGAAAGATTTTGGAATTGCACTGCTATTTAATTTCTAGCAGACATGTTCATCAGGGTGCATTTGAATGCACATCCTCTTTACATTAAATCTGACCAAATACTTATTGTTCCAATACTTTCATGGCTGGTGTCTGTAAAATAACGTTCTATCTTAGGGTTTATGAGGGTAATCTAATGATCAAGAACTTGCACTGAGATGATAATTTTTTCTTTCTCAATTGTATTAAAGCAGCTAGAAAATCTGCTTTATGAAAACTTAGCTACTCTGTTGCATGGGAAAAGACTGGGAACAGGCTAACCTGCAAAACTTTGACGTGGAAAGAAAGTAAATAGTCAAAACTATCAGCAGTGCTTTTCTTAGAAGCTGAAACAAAGCTCCTATAGAAACTGGGTGAGAATGATGGCTAAGCCTATGTTTGCTTGATTACAGGATGAGCTTTGTTTAGTATTAATCTTGGTATATTCAAACAGATTTGAAGTATAAATGAGGGGTTTATTCTTTCAGTGTAAACCACAACAGGTTTATGCTGTTATCATCTCCAATTTCGACCAGGTGCACCTACAGAAATGAACAGAATTTCAAAAGGGTGCTGAACAAAGAAGTTATGTTGCTTCAGACTCATATGGAGAACTGTCATGTTGAGATTAATTTTCTGTTTGAAAAAAAAATCACAGAATAGATTGCTATTCAGGCCTTTTTAGGGAAAGATGATAGATCATTTGCGAGTGACAGATGCAGGACATTCTGTAAAAGACCAGCAAGCAGTTAGGAGGAAGTGAAAGCTTTACAGTGGAGCATTGTGATGCAGTAGGCAGCTCTAACACCTCACCGTTTTGATGGCATTTAAAAATGCCATTAGTTAGCAGGCATGCAGGAAAGGTAGTGCTGGCAGAGAACACCAAATGTAGGAGGCCATGGAGGAAAAGCATATTAAAGCCTTTCTTTTTACAGGACCCATCTTGGTGGTACTGAATACAGTAGATATGTGACCTGTTGATTTGAGCCCAGGCAGAAAAGGGCAATCATAGTTCACTGTGCTTACACTCCTTTGTCAAAAATAATTTGCTTCAGATTTTTTGTTTTTTGCTCTGAAGAGGAATCCTTCCATCTCAGGCATTAATAGAAGCTTTTTCAACTTGACCTAGTCAGACAAGTCATAAATTAAACAGGAGCATGGAAAATAACTTTCAGAAGAAAATAAATGGAAGAAATAAATTGGAAGCTTGCTGGAGTCTGTGACTGTCAACATCTCAGTGTGTTAGATCCCATGCACAAACTATTTTTCAGCCTCACAGGGATTCTCTGTTGTGAGAGCCATGACTGCAGCCCATGAGAACACCAGCTGAGCAGAAAGTTACCCTGTATAGTCTTAAAGCCTCATGTTCTCATTAGAGAGATTACAGATGATTTAAGTCTGGCACATTTATCCCTATATAAACCTGTTTGCTGTTTGTCCTCAGCTTAGTGCAGTACCTTTTACATGAAATGCTGGCAGTTGAAAGTGCAGGAGCTGCACTTGGCAGATGGGTAGAAACCCATCCCTTTTCTCATAGTATCTGTATCATAGCAGGCTTTAAAAAAAAAATTAAAAAAAATATTGAGAAGAGACAGATGGCCAGAGTGGGTCATCCAGAACTCAGCAGTGAAACTGCTGAGCATTAATAATGGGAGGCTTGATTAGCTTGCTTGTTTGTTCATTCGTTGGGTTTTAGGTTTGGTTTGGTTTTGACCCTTGCCATTGTAGTCATCTAAAAGCATGGCTGGGCAGAGAGACTTTCAGGAAAACCCAGTTTGATCAGTGGAGGAAGAACTTTTCAGAGAGACTCACAGAGGGGAAGATTAAAGCATGTAAATTTCAGGCCCTTCCACTAAGGTTATCCAGTGCAGAGAAGTAATTGGTCAGGCTGAAGCAGACACAGAAATGCTAGGGGAGCACATGGGATCCTGCTACCACATTGTTTCTTTAAGGTTTGAAATTGCTGTGTTCTGTGAGAGGGGTGAAAGCTTGTCTTACTCAGTGTGGTCAGTCAGATTATCCTTGTCTGTTCCAGCTTTATTTCTGAGATGTGTGCAACCAACATTGAAATGGATTGCACTTTCACGGCACAATAACCTCATTTTATATATAATATTGTTTTCGTGTTGAGAAGCAGGAAAGGGAAGGAAATAAGCATTTACACTTTGTAAGCGAGGCAAGTGGGTTGATGAAGTAATAAGGAACTGTTGTGAAGGAGACTGAGAAGAGAAAAGGGTATTCAATTCTGTGCCAAGAAATTATCTACAGAACTCAGATTTCACATGAAAATCCCCTAACTACTAAATTGAACTGTCTCTAGGTCATGGCCCATGAGCTGTTCTCCAGCTTTAGTCTCAGATTCGTTGGATAATAAATGGTGACCAAACACCAGGGAGAAGCTGTATCGTGTTCTGTTGCAGAAGATACTTGCACAAAAGGACCAAGAACTAATGAGCAAATGATATCCCAAATACAGAAGATACTCTGTATTGTGTGAAATTTTCTCACCAACGTCTTAATAAACAGCTGAAAACTTCTGTATCAAGATAATACCAGTTTTAATATGGAAGTACAGTTTCAATTTTAGGTCAAGCAAAAGAAACCTCAGAAAAGCATAGAGGATGAGAAGATGGAATCACCAGCAACACACAGCTGCCAAGTTCTTATTAACCAAAATCTGCATCGTGTATTACCTACAGTAAAAACAAAGCAACAACAACAAAACAACACACAACAAATGTAGAAAGAAAAACCCACCTTGGGAGCTTGGAGGAAGAAGATCAATGGCAGAACATAAATAACTCACCACCCCACCAATTCAAGCGTTTCACATGCCTCAGTGGACTTGAGCAATGCCATACATTGCCTATCTATTGGCAGAAGTAGCATCACTGCTGGTGTTTGGCAAGAGTGTTTGTACGTGCACAGCATCAGCTCTTTCAGCTATGAATTTCTTGGCCAAATCATTAATTAGTAAACTTGCACATTACTAAGGTAGTTCTTAATAAGGTGGGTTGAACTGTTAGGCAATGTGCAGCTGCTTATAACTCACTCAGACATCTAGGCCCTGTAGCCTGCTTTAGCAATAGATGCACATCAAAGAGTGGTGTCATGTGTCCATATGTTGGTTTAGGAAGATCTCTACCTTGGTACCTTAACTTGATCAGTTGTTATTTTTTCTTTAAATACGAGTTTTAAAATACAAAAAGTGTTGAAGTTGCTCAAGTGATTTAAGGAGGATTAAAAGCCAAATATGCTAATTCCTATTTACTGCATTATGTTCCCTAACAAAATTTCTGTCTGTCTTTCATAAATACTGCTAAAAGTCCAGTGAAGCAAGGGACTGAGTCAAATCTTGTTCTAGTCAAATGGCAGCTCCCTCTGGGAATTCAGGTTGATGTTGCAATGTCCTGTCTATCCTGTTTTGAATCATATGTGTGTGTTTGTCCTGTGTTCAGCCATATTTGTGACCAGTTTGTTCATCTCTGTATCAGTGTTACATATGCCCACTCCACTAATGGTATATTAATAAGGAAAATACATGATACTTGAATAATACATAATACTTAAATATAAATATATGCTATGATAAATCTTTTAAACTAATGGATTATAATACCAAGTGACAGATGTTGACTGAGTTCACCTAACAGCTGGATCTGTTCCAATTCAATAGACCACTGTATATTTCAAGCCTCCAGGACTGTGTCTAAGTACACAGAATAAAATAAAGTTTGATATTTCAGACTTCCTTTATAAAAGCTCAGCAGTTGGATACCACTTCAATTTTCCCTTAAGATGCTTTTTCCTTCTGTTTTAATTGCTTTGTAATTCCCCTCTCTGGAATTCGACACCCCTTCTAGTACCACTACTTGCATCTCCAGCATTTCTTTAGAGTCTCTTTCCTTTAGGTCTCATGATTCTCCTCTTGACTGTTCTTCTTAGGTGTTCTACCCATGAGATCAATTTAATGCTGTTGTCCTGTACATCTAACCTTCTATCTTACTGAAGCAAAGTTTAGTCACATAGTGGAGCAAGAAAAATTCAGAAATGCAGCTGTTTCTAGGAAGTGTTTACATAGCTCATTCAAGTAGCATGACAATTTTGTTTGGTGTTTGAGGACACATAGTAGAGACTCCATAAGGTGCAGCGGTGAGAAAGAAACAGATCTTCATTGATGGGACAGACAGGAAGAACTGAATTTTCCTGGAGCTGCTGCAAGATAGGGTGACAGCCTGGAGAGTCTGAGTGACTTTGAGAGGAATGACCTCAAGGTTTCAGAAGGAGGCAGAAGCATGGAGGTGGTAACAGCAATAGGACTGAATCAAGGAGAAGAGAGCTTGGAAAGAAGTGCTGTGACTGTATTAATTCTGAGCTAATGAGTTATGTGCTGATTCAGGTATTAGAAACTGGAATGGGTATGTGAAATGTAAACCACACCCCCAACACAGTTTGCAGGGAACTTTGTGGATACTATGATGTGGAGAGATCAGGTGCCCTTCCTGTGCCCAACAGCTGTGTGTCAGGGATTGAAGTGGTGTGACCAAAGAGCTGAGCTCACAGGCACCTTTCCATGCTGCCCAGTCATCAGGTGCAGAGCTCCTGAGCAGTGTCTGTGTACTGAGTCAGGGAGTCCACCTCTCCAAGCTGTTACAGCACTGCAGGGAATGCTTGCCAGTTCTCCTGGGATGGCCTAAAAGCACCTGATGCCCCTAATTCCTGGCAGACCAGATACATTACAAACTGTCGCTTGGGCTTTGTAGCTCTTCCCTTCCCAGTTTTAGAACAATAAGCTGTCTCCCAACAGGAGAAGGTAAAGCAGGAGCAATGAATAAAATAGGGTGAGAGAGGTAAGAGAGAATAAGTGGAAAGTGGGTGATGGTGTGCCCTGGGTTTACCAAATTCACATTTTCACTGTTAGCAGAACTGTTTTGAAAGAAATTAATGGGTCATTAATGTAAAATGATATTGCTAAGTAGGTTGCCAACTTTGCTTGACTGCTTAATATGGACTTGAATGTTGTAGAAATACTGGTAGAAACATGGAGAGAAAAGAACAGCTAATCAATCTAATAGTGTAAGTCTGGTCAAGAGGTAAGTGCTAGGGGAAGTCTGTCTGGGTACTTCTGGAGAAGTTTAGAAGAGGTGCTGAAGGGTGTACCTGAATAATGCTTGTAGAAAATGATGGAGAAATTGGAGAGGGCAGTTGTTCAAAAGCCAGATTTGGGAACAAGTTGCTGAGTTGGCAGTGAGCTGAAATGCTAAGACCTGCAAACAGAGCAAGGATGAGATGGATTGAGAACTGGGCTAAGAAAATGTAGAAACATTTTTGTGATAATTTTGTCCTGGAGTCTGTCCAGAAGTGACTCAGATCCAAGAGTCAGTCAAAGGAAGCTTGCACTGATTTGTTTTTGACGCTAGACTATTCTGGTCACCACCTGGGCTCTTAGTCAGTACTGTGGTTGACCATCTTGTTTCTCATTATCTTTACTTCATACTCAAGCAAGAGTCAAAATCTGTTGCTCTGCGACCTGCTAGTTGTTCTTGTGCTTTATGCAGATCCTTGAAACGAAGAGTTGAGTTGTGCAATACAGGTTTATGGTGCTGTGAGGGTTACCACCTTATTTTAGCATACCATAACTAGCTTTTTTTCCTTTCTTTCTTTTTCTTTTTTTTTTTTAATCAGTGACATTAAGCAGCAAGGCATGAAGTTTGGTTGGTTGTTTTTTTAATATGTTTACCTAGTATCAACATTGTGATCCAGTGTTCATGTTACATTCCTCTCTCATAGGAAACCATCACTTTTACTTTGTGCAATGTGACATATAAAAATGTATTTCAGTAAGTTTGCCTTTTATTTAATATGCTGATACATTAATTTAACCCCCTAAAGTTAGTGATGTTTTTCCTGGTTTTCTGTGATGCATCCTGCCCACTCCTGGTGCTAACGGCATCAGGTGATGTGTACTCAACTCCTTATTCATCAAATAAAGGTTATTTTTGTAGTAAACTACTCTGGTGGGATGTGTCATCTATGTCAGGCCTGTGGGTAGGTTTAAAGGTGTGTCCTGACTCTAGAAGCTGTTTCAGCCCTTGGACTGCTGTAGCTGTTGAGACAACTAGTTGGCCATGTGTCTGGGGTTGCAGCATTTCTGCATGAAGTAATTTCATGAGCTTTCCTTATTTCAGTTTGGATGTTCTACGAAACCAAAGTTACTTAGTCACTGTTTCAGTTTGCTCTTTTTATTAGCCAATATTTCAGTAGGTGTAGTGAGCAGGGGCTGAGAGAGAATAACAAGGGACTTTTTCTTTGGCTCAAGGAGAAAATTCAGTTTGTTTGCACAAGAAGCTATTGTCTCCTAAAGGCAGTCAGCTGAAAGGAACTGACCTCTGTGCCAGGCAACAGGTCTCACAGACCATTGCTGATACCAGTATGAACCTCACAAGACAAATCTTGCTTTAAGCAAAGGGTTCAGAAGAATGGAAAAGGAAAACTGTGGCTTTAGGAGCTTTAGAAAGCCATTTCCATGCAATCAGAATAGCTTTGGGCCAGCAGGAAGTGACTGGTATGAAGTCTGGATCATATCCAGTTCCTCTGCTTGTTCCTGCTTGTGCTGGTAGCCAGGCAAGATTTAATGCAAAAGTTCTTGATGCATGGCTCTATGACCAGCCATAAAGAAGATTGTCCTCTGTTATATATAGAACAGTATGAAGAAGCAGTGCTTGTGTTGGACATAATTTTATTTCAATTTTCATCAATATTTGTAAATAACTTCTTTCTATTCCCATGTATAAAATGAAAATGCACTCCCCCTCCCTTCAGTTATGTAACTGAACAAATAAGGCCCTCAAGAACTAGCAAATGTGCAACGTATTTTTGAATGGAGTGAAAACTGACTAGGGCAAAGGCCTTTGAATCAAATTCTTAGTTTGCTTTGCTAGATGATGTTTAAGAGTCTGTTCTTTCCTAATAGCCATATTGGTATATGTGCATCATCCTTCTATAAATGATCCTGCTTGTGTGGGTTGGTAGCTAATCCGTGGATTAAAGCAGCTTGTGAATATACATAGATGTTGTTGATAACAAAATTAAACATGTTTTCTTCCAGTGTTACCTAGGTCTTTTTACTCCTCTTCCCATCCCCATTAGACTAAATGTCTTTATTCTTATTTTTTAATAGATTGAAATGCTAAGGAAGAAAGTAAAAGAAAAGGAATTATTTATAGTACAGCTTTTAGAAAAAATCTCTTTCTTAGAATGTGAGGTAAGGTCTTACCTTTTATTTTATTGTGATTATTTCATGAAACCCAATAAAATTTCCACCAATGTCACTGGGTATGTGGATGCATATTTACTACATGTATTTGCTGGAAATCAAAATCATGATACTAGTCATGTGAGGCATGTATGTAATACAAAATCTTAATATTCATGCTAAGTTTCTTAATATATGGTTTTATAACAGTATTATAATTACTTAAAACAGAAGCCTTTGAAGAAAACTGTTGGTTTAATTTATATATATATTATTTCCACCCCCCCCCCCCCCCCAAATAAAATTCCTTTATTTTCTCAATACATACTCTGACATTATTTCTTGTGGGCACAAGACAGTATACAGTTTTATTTCTTTGTTTAATTAACATTATTTAAGTAGTGTAAAGTTGTGATGAAAATGACTGTTTTCCAGAACAAAGAATTGCAAGATAAATTGGAATACTTAATGGAAAACCAACCAAAGACCAATATAGAAACCAGAGATACTGGTGTGGGATGTGATCTTCCATACAGGTATTTGCTTTTTCTGTCTGTTCATAGGAAACTTCTTCATAATGCCCCTTACTGATGCTGTATTAGTAAACCATTTCATTAACAATATGTTAGAGTGGATTTTGGAGCTGTGCAAAACTTTCCTACATTTAAAAGAGCACATCTGTTAGATGTAGTGCACTGCAATGGTTAAGGAGAGGATTTTCTTTATTTTTTTTTTTAAGATGCAAACATCTTGCAGACCCCTTGGGGAGTACTTATTTACAGTAATGTGAATTAAGCAGGGAATAAAGCTTAGAAGTCAATCGATCTGACTTTGTGAAATATGGGAAATACTCATGAAATATGTCTGCTGGCAGCACAGCAGAAGACAATGGACAGATTTGTTCTAGGGCTGGTTAATGCTGCTTCACACATGCTGTATTTCTTGTCTTCTGGGACCATTTGAAAGGGCAGGTAACACCAACAATAACAGTTTAAAGCTGCATCAATTTCTGGAGATATCCTAGCTCTAGGTGGAAGACTGCTAAGTGAAGAGCATGGTAACTACCACTTCTGCAATGGAATGGTTGTCTCTGATCTATGGTGGAGTAGCCTGGCTTTGTAAAGATCCAAGTATCATGTCTCCCCTTCTGCTCCTCCCCTGCCCTGAACACTGCAGGATGATTGCACTGAGCCCTGTGAGCAGGGCCACAGACTTGTACTTGAATCTTCCCCCTAAGTCACTACAGGGAAGGGCAAAACTGACACTAAGATCATAAGGTAAGGAGGATCATGACACATTACTTTTAATCCCAGCAAGTAAACTTGCTCATCTTGACTGCCCTTCAAAATAAGGAATATAAATTAGCATATGACTCAGCAAGCTGCAATACAAACTAAAGTTTCCTTCCAATTTAAAAATACACTCATTTCAGTGTGCACCCTAAGCATGTTTTAATGACATGAGTTTTGAAACTTTAAAAATAGTATTTTTCACTCAGGGTGCCAACAGAAGCCTACTAGCACTTCTTTGAGATTTGTATCTATGCAAGAATGTACCTCTATACAGATTAGATTTTATGGAATTACTCTTCATAATGAATTGTGTTCTCAAATACAACATCACTGTCTTTATTGTCACAGGATCCTTAGTCTTGGTAGCTGTATTGCTGGATATTCATATATGAGCTCTAGCAGATGCCTGCATGTAAACATCACAGTATCTGCCATGGTTTTAATCAAATACTCTTTGTGGCATTATAGAAAAGAATTATGAAACATACCAAATACACTGAAGAGTTTAATTTTAGCCTGTCAGTATCAATAATAAGGCACAAATTCATTGCCTGGGTATTTCCAGCCCTGCTGTCTGATGCTCTGACGTTAACTCTGCAAACTTTTTCTGATCTCTTTAACAGTACAAGTACTGAAAATAGAAGATCTCCTGAAAGTGCAAGGCCAGTGAGGACATACACCCCATTCAAGAGAGTGTTGGAATTTAGCACAAAGAACAGTACATCTTGAGCATTTGAGTAAACATGCTTTCTAAATACAAGTAAATGTCTTGCACCTTTGCAGCTTGATTAGATAAATTGTTATCAAGTTATAGAAAAGAATGCAGCTTGGAGACTTGCTACACTTATCCTGAAGGCAATTTTTTAGTAACTTCTGAAGTTACTGAAGGTATGTGCAAAGACATGAGCTGTGAGTAGGACATGGAAGAAGTAAGGATAAGTGAAACAGCAGTCAATATTGCTTCTGTAGAAGCTGTCTAGTGCAATGTGCCATTTCAAATGCCTGTAAAGAAGGAGTTGTATAGCTGTACAGTTTTTTTTTCCCCTTCAGTTGTGCTGTAATCCTCTTTGCATAATACAGCTCTAATACATTTTATTTTTGTTACTACTAGAAGTGGTATCTGAAACTATGCTGGCAGACTTAGTCTGAAAGCTCCCCCTCTATCCAAGTACAAAGCACAAGGGCTGTTCACACCTGTCCCAGAGATACAGTATAGCTGAGGGTTTTGTTCAGCTGGAAAACCTTCACTCACGATTAGCACTCTTTTGCTGGGAGGGAGAAATGCAACTGGGCTGTTTGAAACAATTCCCTCACTGCACACAGATGAATGTCATGTTTGATGCTCAAAACAGTAAGCGATAGAGCAGATTATAATGGATTTTGCTTTGTTGGGCAGAGGCACTGGTTTGCTCTCCCTCAGTCGTGAGTGACTACTGGTGATACACTGAACTGTAAATGTGTAGGAAAATCTCTGTCACTTTTTATTTATTTTTCCATCAGAAGAAGGAATTTTCACTAAACAGAATTTTGCTTGCAGTAGTCCCTGTAATTCCTACAGCAAGAGCAATCCTGAATTAGGATTTTGATTATTTTTTTTTTCCAAAGCACTTAAAATTTTATCTTTGCCTTCAGAGTACCAGTGGTTATGACTGCATTTAGTACTGAACTTATTTAAATATATATATATATTTGGTATTTTTTTATATCTTGATCTCCCAGTCTTAGTCAACTAAAATGAATTATGAATATTTTCTTGTAGTTCTAGTAACATAAATGAAGGGCATTTTTTTATTACAGCAACTGCTATAGAAAACAAGTAAGTTATGTTTTATATGATTAATATTGTCCTTGCATTGAATGCCAGTCCCAGGAGGTACTCACCTTGCTACAGACTTTCACAAGCTGTTTAAATTCAGTACTGTCTGTTCAAATTCAGTATACTCAGCGGAGCTGTATTTAAAATAATATTATTTACCTCATAATCCAAATGCTATTCCTGCATTATTTCATGGGTTTCTGAATTCAGTAAAGAACTTTTTTATTCAATAGCTGTGCTGTTTAACTACTAAATAAAGAAGCTGGAGGATGGATTGAAGAATGTTTTGGTACAGGTATCTTACAGCAACATTAACCGCTTGATCTAATCAAAGCATATGCAAAATGAAATGGGAAGCTCAGACTTCAGAAGCTTTTGTACTCAGATCATCCTGTTTGCAAATAAACTATTTTTTCCTCACAACCTGTTCAAATCTTGAAAATTTTCAATGGTCATTTATTCTAAAAAGTTAAACAAAATATTATGGACTGCACAAAATTCAAGACAGAATTTAAATCAAAGCCATGAACAAAAAAGTCAATTATTTAATGTGTGAAGGAAGCCTGTAATTCGCACTGGTATAGATGCTGCAAACATTAACACCTGCTCAGTGTTTCTTTTCAAGTGAATAATTAAAAAAATACATTTGTAGTTCTAATAGCTCTAGAAGGAAACTCTTAGCATGTGATGAGGGAGTGCAAAAGAACTCATAGATGTCAAAAGGGCAAAGAAAGCCCTCCAGCTGTCACATTAGTAACAGGCATTAATAAACGCACACATTTGCTTAAATAGTTGCTCTGAAGAAGGGTTGCAAAACCTCTAGGGTAGGGAATAGCTTGAAGAGAAGCACTCTGACATTAAAGCCTGATCCTCATAAAAATGGTTGTCAGATGAAGCACCCTCTCATTATGCAAAGTGGAGGAATTGTCTTGTGCTTGAACGCCCAAGACAGGGGAACAGCTGATACATGGACAAGTTGTAGTCTTAACAGTACATAAAATATTTTAGGTTGGAGTTTTGATGCTTGAGTGAATTTGGGAGATTGTTTGCTGAACGAAGTTCCAAAAAAAATAGTTAATTTGATCAATAATTAATTACAGCTATGAATAATTAAGACCATGAAGTGAAACTCCTAAAAGAGAACAGATTTGAATCGGAAGTGTATGTTGATGAACCCGAAAGATGATGAGTAAAAGGCCCGATTCAAATTTGAGAGGTAAGCTTTGTACTTGTGTAACCATATCGCCCTCTGGTGGCACGTATTTGGACAGCAACTACTTCTGAAGAGGACGATACTAAAAACTAATCTTAACTGGCCATATTGATGTCCAGTTAGTGATGCAACTTTAGTTCATTACTTAGCAGGGCGATTTTGTACCTAAATAGTGCCTCTGTATTTCAGGCCTTCAATTTGCTCGTGGTTCACAAGAATTACCTTCAGATTTAACATGAATGGATGAAGGTGGTATTTATAGGTAAAAGTAAACTCCCACTGTCATGAAAGACATTAACTGGCAAGTGTAAATAAGCAAACACACCTTATCCCTCTGTTTTGCCAAAATAGAGAAAATGGAACCTGATGACTGTGACATTCTCAGTGAAGGGTAGGAGAGGGCAGGATAAAGTATCAAAATTCTGTTTTGACACAGACTTCAAAAAGAACTCCATTCTACTTTTAATACTCTCCTGAGGATCTCCTCTGAAAATAATGCATGCTATTTTAACTTGCAAAATTATGATAATCTGCTCAAGACTCTACCAAGACTGCAGCAAAGTTGTGGGGATTTTTAATTTTATTTTTCCTGTAAAAGTTTTCCATCTAAATTCTGTCTTGATTATTTTACTTCCTAAACCAAGTAAAGATTGAAGTCTACTCTTTTGTTGTGGTGTTTTTTTTTTTTTTTTAAAGAGCATTTTGACATGTAATGAGCCACATCATTTCATTGGACTAGCAGTCTAAATTTGGTAACTATGAAGAACAGGAGAGCAACAGCATTTACAGACTGGGTGTTACATGAAAATAGAACTTCCCAGACAAATCAGCAGCAATGTAAACTAGCATAGATATTAACAAATCTGACTGAAAAGACTGCAACACTTGGGTATAAATTTTGTCAATTTGAGAGTGGGTTAATTAGTCCTTCAGAAGCTAGTAACATTTCTGTAAGCATCAACAGAAGCCATATAGATAGGTCCCAGAAAGTGCATTAAATTTAAGTCAATTGTATGACTACATTTGTGCCATGATAAGTATTCTTTTGTGACTTACTCCAAATACTCTGGAAAGTATTTTTGGGATACAGTTTTCGTATCTACTGTGTAAATGATGCAGTTACATTGTATGCTTTTAGTAAATCCTGTAATGTAGGACATGAAAAGGATAAATTGCAATAAATATTGCATTTAAACTTTCTGATGTGTCAACATTCATTTAGAAAATAGCTTACCTTAAAACCTTGCAAACTCTTGCTCTATGCAATCTTGTTTGTTCAGAACTGTGTAAGAATGCAAAAGCAGTTCCTCTGGAGCCTTGGTGTTCTTGTCAGTGTTTCCTTTGGCAGATGAGCTCTTGAGAACAGGAAGGCACTCCCTTGCTAAGAACTGAAGACTCCTCTCAAAGCCAAGTAACAAAAGTAGGTGAACTTTTATGAAATAAAGGACTATTGACTTGCACAGGACAAACAACTACTGGGCAGCACAGGTCTTGCGAAAATCCCCAACAACTTCAGATCACGCAGATAGCATCTGAATACATCCGGGAAGGTGCTCTTCAGGCTTTGGCACTATGAGACTGGGATGACTGGCCTGTCTTTTTTTTTGCAGTCTATATCCACTCACTGTTAATAGATATTAATCTTTAAGGCTGTCACAAAGAAACAGTCTCCATGTCAACTCAACAAGAAGAGGTCATGCAAACGTGACAATCACGGTATTACTGGCTTGCAATGCTCAGCTGAAGAATGTGAAGTTTTTTCCTTGAGTAATGCTTTCTTGTGCATGTGTATTCAGTACAGATTGCCAAAAGTTCCTCATAAAACCTTGTTGAGATCAGCAATGTTCAGTGCTAAACAGGTAAGACTGTGAAAGCTGGATACTAATGTTTTTTGAGAGTCTTTAAATCCTCATTTTGACATTGGAAGGCTTTCAGACACGGACCAATGAGCAAATAGGTAAGTAGTGCTCTGCACATTAAATCTGTACAGGAAATCCCTGCTCCACAGAATGGAGACATACATGCAGAAAGGTTCAGTCTAGTTACATTTTATTTCATTCCCAATCAGCAGCTGGGACTATTTGCATGTGTAAAAGAAGAAATGTGCTTTAGAGGCCTGATGTATTAGGGCCCTGCTAGCCCTACCTCAAGCCCTAGAACAGGAAAGAAACCCAAAAAACAGATGATAGAAGCCATCTGCAACTCAAGGTATGTGTTATATACTTAGCTCACATGAACGGTGATCAAAATATTCAATGAAGTAATAAAACATAAAACCTCTAATCAAAAGGGCCAAAAACACTTCGAGGAAAATGATACAAATTTAACAGTGCATTCCTCACAGAACTAAGGGCAAAGTCCTAAGACTAAATTTGCAGTAGATGGTGATCACTCATGTTCAGAGTATGGCTAGTGAGGATTTTCCTACAGACCTTTATTTCACCCCAGGCCAAGCAAGACCTCCTAAGCGGATAATTTTTCTCAGTCCCCCTAAGTACTCCATACTATTGCTGCTTGACTGAGAAAGCTTAAATCTATTTTTCTCTTTTCACATTTGTATTTAAACTGATACTATCTATATTGCATCGCATCTAGAAACTGCCCATCTCTCCACAAACAAGAACATTTGTTCTGGCACCTTCCACATTTCAGCTAGCCGTTCATCATTCTGGAACTGTGTGTTATGTGTAATCAGAATATAGTATCCAAAACGTAACACCCCTGAACTGTTAAGATGAACAATATTCCTTCCCAATGATCTGGGATAAATTAATACTTGGTGTATGGTCATGATTCCCAGTAGTCATGTTATTAGGATGTTTTTCCCCTCCGTTTTTTGTTTATGCAGTTTAGTACATAAGCTGAAACCCATTCTAAGTACCAGCATTACTTTTCTGTACATGTAATAACAGTAGTTGAACTGAGATGAACTATTACCATGTAAATGCAGAGCAGTGCTCTAATGAGATCATTCCTTCTAAACTCTCACTTCCATGCGGGCAGAAGCAGTGCTCTGTTTCCATGCCCAGCCTTCCCAGTTTCTCCAATCTGCACAGGAGAAACAGGCTCAAAAGGAAGACAAAGTGTACCTTCTTCTAAGATGCAGAAATGTTATGTAGATGGCATAACTTAAGCCTGCATTACAGAGGCAGAGATTCAGAGAACTTGGGTCCTTTAATACTGAGTGATTTCCTGGTGAGAAAAACTCACAGTGATTTCCCTGAACTTGTAGAGAAAACTCCCTGAAGCACTTTCCACAGGAGATGCTCCAGGTTATGCATAACAGACAGTGAAACTGTCTCTCCAACTAGTCACTTAACTTGGCTTTTCTCACCCTGATCATGGTATTTTTTTCCACGGGTGGCTGCCTACTTGATTAATCTCATTTCCCCTGGCCCTCAGCCTTCCCATTCACCATCCAGCTGAGCAAACAAAGAGGCGGGCAGCCATTTTAAAACGCTTCCTCCTCCAGTCCCTCCGGAGTAGGCCCTCTGTTCATAAAACAACTGTTTTAACAATCTCTGGGAAATGTGCCTCTTTTCTATTACTTGGAGCAGGAAACTTCCACGGGATCAGCTTAAAAATGCTGACATCTGCCACCTGGAAACTACCATTTGGCTAATGACCCTTATTAATACTAGATGGAGTGGATTTACTAAAGCTCATGGCACTTCCATCAGTTTGGAAATACTGGCTAATGCTGTATTACAGCCTAAATTCGGGATGCTGTCTCTGTATCAGACATATGCATATGAAAACTCAATGCCATATAAAGACAATTGTAACACGTCTCTGAAAAGTAAAGGTTTCTATATAGGAATTGATAATATGCTAAAAGCTACTCAGAAATGTGGAAATGCCACAACTTCCATCAATGAAAATGCAAAACCATCCATGTAAAAAAAAAAAAAAAAAAAAAAAAAAAAAAAAAAAAAAAAAAAAAAAAAGTTTTAAGCTTTTGCAGATTTTTGAGCATTCCAGAGTGCTAAGTCAGGAACAGCTATCTGCTTCTGCTCTGCACAACTGCTCACACCCAGGCTAACGCGACCTATGTTTCTTGAACATTTAGGTAATTGCTATGGTAAGGTTGTCAGGATTTCGTGACACTAGGCTGAGTGCCGAGCTGGCTCAAAGGTGCCCAGAGCGCGGCGGAGACTGGCCAGCCCTGCGGGGCTTATGTGGGATCCTACCCGCCCCACGAAGCAACTGCTCGAGCTGACAGAAACGATAGCGCTGGTATCGAAACGAGTATCGCAACGAGTCCCTAGCGAAAAGCCCACTGGCCTCTCCACCACGACCGTGCCCGCTTCGCAGCCCTTCCCTCTAGATGCTCGGGGCGGTTTCTCCCGCATTCCGCACGATAGCAACCAAGAGAGGGAGCCAGCCAGCTCATGCGGCCATCGCATTCCGACTAATTCTGGCCCCGCCGCCCTGCCGTCGCTTCCGGTAAGATGTCGGCCTCCGAGGAGCTGCGGAAGTGGCTTTCGTGGCGGCAGGCCCGGGCGGCTGCCCCGGTGACAGGTGGTGTGGGGCAGCATGGCAGCGGACGGCGGCGGCGTAAACCTGCGCGGTCGGAGCCTCCCCGAGCTGCGGGAGATGCTGAGGCGGCAGGAGCGGCTGCTGGCGGACCGGTAAGGAGAGGCGGAGGGCGGGCACCCAGGTCAGGCCTCTTGTCACCTTCGCGTGTTGCTGCGTAAGCGGCAGAGGACAAACCTTTGCCTCTTATTTAAGCGTTTGCGGGGAATGCTGAAGTTGCGCGTACCTCGTACAGGCTGTCTGGTTTGGATGTGGGTTGGGTTTTTTGTGGGATTTTTGCTTGGTTTGCGGTTTTTAGGGGGTGGGGTAGGTTTGTTTGGGTTGGTGTTTGGTGGTTTGTATTTTGGGGGGGCAGGGAGGGGGGTCTGTTGCCGTCCGTCGTCCCCCCCCCCCCCCCCCCCCCCCGTTTTTTCCTTTTTTTGCCGGCAGTAGCAGCGGTGCCCTTCAGAGATTCGTGTCTCCCTTCAGAGATTCGTGTCTCCCTCCCGGACACTGGCCACGCCTTCCCTTACTGTATTTCGCTGCGTTTACTGCGCATTGCCTTCCTGTGTGGGCTGTCAAGGTCACAGCGGGGGGATATTGTTCAAGTTACACGAGTTTGTGTGGTTTTACAACCTGTGGGCGTTCACAGTATCCACTTTGTGATTTGTTCTGGTCATAGGGGTAGAAGAATGTTGAATATTTGGATGATAATACCAGGAAGTATTTGTACATCACACTTTGCAGAGCAGCAGTTACATCTTTCAGGAGAAAAGATTGATAATTGCTTTGTTGCAGTATATATCTGAGGCTGCAAGTGCTTTGCATCTTTCCAGGTTTCAGAAATGTCATATGTAAATAAGAAACTTAATGCTAGAATGAGAAAACTGCCACGTTAACTGTTTTAATAAAACAGTATTTCTGATCAAAATAGGATTCTTCCTATCCTGTTAAATAATGTATATATTTTTTTTTTGTCTTAGGAAATTCATTGCTAGACTTCCAGATAAGGGTAAGAAGATCTCAGATTTCGCTGAAAAGCTGACCCTTGCCATTGTGCAAGAGGAAGAATTAGCAAGGACGGCTGAGCTGTTATCTGCTGTCAGGTTGGAGTTTCAGGAGAAACAGGAGGAGATTAATACATGTAAACAGCAAGTTATCCCAAACAAGGACACACAAAGCCATGAAGATTCCTCAGTCTATAACGAAAAACATAATATTAATAAAGTTTCTGAGATTTCTTCCCAAAGGCAAGAGGCAGAACATCTTCAGCAAGATGCCTCACATACAGTTCTGGACAATGAAAGGACTCAGAGGAAAAATGATAAAGCGAAGACTATTACAAAAGATCAGAATCTTTTTTGTGAAGTCATCTCCAAGTCAGCCACAAACAGTCCTCTCAGGAATGATCAGCAGGTATCTCAGAGCAATACAGAGGATGGTACAGAAAGTACAGGTGCTTTGGACAACAGTAAAGATGCATTGGTTGATGCCTTTCAAAAAGTTACAATTGTAGATGGGGATCATAGTGAAAAAGTATTGGAAAAAGAGCAGAACGTGGCCAAATGTAAGGGCAATGTCTTTGGAAGCCTGCACCCCAAGACACCACATTACATTGAAGTTCTAGAGTCTAGAGCCAAGAACCCAGTCATAAAAAAACCCAAATTTAAAACAAATGTGTAAGTATTATGAAACAGAAAAACATTTTGGGAAATAATTGAATTATATAATATAGGCCATGGTACAGAATGAGTATTGTGAATTTATTGTCTTGTGATGATTAGATATGAAGTCATGTGGCATGGAAGGGTAGATAATATGATGGCTCTCTAGCTTGCTTAGAATCTCAGCATTGAGCAGTGGTCTAATTCTACTTATTTGAAACAGTTGTCATAAATAATTGGCAGAACTTTCTTGTTGGTCATTTCTAGAACTTGTGGAACTGTGCTAGCTGGTAGCCTTTTGCTTTTCCTGCGCCTGTAGAGGAATTATAATTCACATTGTCTGTACTGGTAGCTGTGGTAGTTTATACTGCACATGACTTCCAAACATTGCTATTTCATGCTTGTTAATTCATTGGCATATCTTTTTTGTTCACTGTCAGGAGTAACCTGTGATTTTGTCTCTCTTTAGTTTTCCTGAGGGCTCTAACAAGCTTTGGAACAGAAGTTATTCGACATTGTGCAAAAAATTGGGGTCAATTTATATGTTTTATCTCTTCTAGATTGTCAGGAGAGCAAAGTGGATCATCACATGGTTCCTCATCTAGTCAGTCACCTGGGGGATTTGGCTCTCCAATTACTGCTGAAGAAAGACGACTTAGAGATAAGAAACATTTGAATGACATCACAGCAGCTCGACTGCCACCACTTCACCATTCCCCTGCTAAGCTACTATCCATAGAAGAGTCCATAGCAATTCAGATACAGCAAAAAGAAGCTTATGAGGTATGAATTTGCAATTTAGTATGAAGAATAATTGCATACTTGGAATCATGCCTGAAAATAGAACTTATAAAGGGATTTTTTTGTACTGATTAATTTGATGATAAAATTGAGATGAGCAGGCTTTGAGGAAAGGCACTTTGTCCTGTATTTGATACAATTATATGGTTACATAATCTATTAATCCCTTCTGAAACTGTTATTCCTGCATGAAACAATATTTGGCACTGTTCTTCATGTGTTGATACACTAAACTCATTGCATTGACTAGAGATGTGAATGTATATTTTGCCTATTAATGTTTAGAGGTTTTATCTTTTGCATAAATGAAGGCTTGGCAGTATTTGTTAGTCTTAAACTATGCAAGTGTCTGCATTTGCTTTTGTTTATGCTGTGCCTAAAGAGTGAGAGTTCTGATGTTCTTCAAATTCTGTGTAATGGATTTTGATTTTTTCACTGTTCAGGTAGTGATAAGTTAATGTTTAAATGAGAAACTATTCTAAAAGTGTTTGTTTCTGCTTATTGTTTGAAAAACACTTGCATTAAGAGAGACAATTCATTTGGAAAATGGAGATGTTTTGCTGAGCTTGCTGAATGACATACATTGCTGTTGCTATGTGGTTACTTATGTGTACAGCTGATCTCTTAGGTGGACTGATTTTGTTCTCTTAAAGCTGACATTAGCATATGACAGGTGAGGACTGCCACATGGGCAATTTACTCTTATGAAAAGGTCTTCAAATACTAATATTATACATAAGTTATACATAAGTTTGAAAATAAACCTGAAATTTCTTTGCTAGTTACAAAAGCTTTTAATTAAGCCCACTCTGAAATTACTAATATTATGTTAGGTGCATATTTTAGCATATTAGCTTTTTTCATGACCAGAATGAAAGTGGCAACACTTTTTCTAACATGTGTCATCTTTCTTTTTTCTTTTATATAGGAAGTGCAAGCCAAGCTTGCAGCACAGAAGCTTGCAGAGAGACTGAATATAAAAATGCTTAGGTTTGAACCAGAAGGAGAGGCCTCAATGCAGTACAGAGAAGTGAGAGATGAAGATTATTTTTCAGCAGAAGACTGAATTCAAGAAGAGATGTGTGAGGATGAGCCATGTAACCAAACTTTGTGCAGTGCTCCTTAAAACACTGAACCTGGATATTGAGAATGCTTGATCTAGTAAATTTTTCTCTTGTTACAGCTATAGGAAGGGTTCAATGTAAACATCATAAAGATAAGTGTTATTATGTGGTAACCTCAGTGTTATTTGGGGGCTGTTTTTTGAGCTCTTGCCACAGTTCATCTTTGTGGAATGCCACATAGTTTTCAGCTGCAGCTACTTGCAGGCAGATGATGAGAAATCCACAAAAGAAAGTTTCTTCTACCAAAAATGGATTACAATAAAAATGGATTACGAAGGGTATTGGCACAGGTGTCCATAGAGTAAGCTAAGGTGCCTGTGAACTGCTTGATGTACAAAAGGTCTTGTGCATAAACATGAGATGTTTATCCATTTAAGATTAACTTTCTGTGCCTGTTTGGTGAGAACATATGCCCTGACATTGACAACAAATATGGGGTATTTAGGCTGCAAGTTAGCTTCTTATCCCATGGGAACTTGTTCCTGTGACTGCACCTTAAAATAACACTTTCTGCCTTTATGTTGTAAATAGGCAAGAATTTCAAGTTACTTTGTAACTCAGATTGTGTTTGGGCTTTAAGATTAATTTTTGGTTATTGCTCTAAAGCACATCACGAGAGAAACTTATCTGAAGGTGTTAATATTTTTATTAAAGGTTTTGGTGCTTTTTCCATATTTTTCTACACTGTGTTCACACTTTGGAATGCTATTTTTCATAGTATGATACTGTAAATTATGAGATCCACCCCTGTGTTTTCTTGGAGAAAATGTTTTCTCTATATATTGAAGTTCTTTGAAGATAAAAAAATATTTATTACCATAACTTTTTCTGCCTTTTAGTATGAATTTTGAAAGATAAGGAGCACACCTGCAAAGTATTTCACAATGACATTCCACTGTTGACAGGAGATTCCAAGCTTACAACAAGTTCAGTTCTGAAAAACAAACCTCAGAGGTGCCTTGTGTAGCCTGGCAGCACCTGTGTTGGAGACACTGCAAGCAGCAGTGTGTGCAGGACTGCCCTTACATGTGTACATACATATTTCTGCAGGAATGGTGTCTCTGGAAACTAAAGGTGGTCCAGCTGTGAGTTTGAAAAGCTGTATGATATCATCTAGAAATTGGGGGGTCAAAGTCTGCCACTTCCTGAGTGCATACAACACATCACTAGCAGGCAGTAACTCTCCCAAGTGCTCCACAAGCTCTCCCAGGCAGTCCCAGTGGCACAGTCTACGGACCCTAGCAATGCAGTTTGGTAGAACTGCTGCTAAACTAATGTGGTCTTTTTTGACGACGTCATCTGGGATGTCTCATTTCGGTGCCTTTTCCCTTACAGGTTTCTCATTCTTGTGATTCATTGGCTTCTTGTTATCTGTCTGGTCTTCCCTTTTTGCATGTGTGTGTGATTTTGCCACAGCTGTCCTCCTGCTGAGGCCTTTCTTTCTTACTTCCTATTTTGGTTTCAGGTTGTGCCAGGTGTTTGCCACTTCCAGGCCTTATACCTTTTCCTTAACACCTTTTCCTGGTTGGTTGGTTGTTTTTCTTTCATTTCTGTGATTCTGCTTCATCCTCTCAGCTGCTCGCCACCAGTTGTCTTTGTCAGCACTGTTTTTGGCATATGTCCAGTCATTCACATTCAGCCCTCAGCATCTATGTCGATGACCTATATGATTGTCAGTTGTATGTATTTCTGCCTTCAGTGTGTGATTCTGACTCTACAGGAGAACCCTTCTCATGTGGCTGCAGTTCATCTCTTCAGGTTACTATTTTCCATACTACCACCTGCACATCTAACTGGGTCTTATTATCAGTCCTACCATTATTTCAATCTGTTGTACTGCTTAAGGACAAGAGGCCTCAAGAACGTATTTGCTTTCCCTTTGCTGCTGCATGAACTTTCCAGGCCTGTTTGCAGCTCTCCCCCTTGTCCCTGTACTGACTGTGCTGTTACTTTTTAAAGTTATTAGATGTGGGTTTTCTATGATGGTTTTTCTTTGCAATTCAGAAGTTTGTAAAAGGTTAGAGAGTAAGGGGATGAATTGTGGAATGGTTTGGTCATAGTGAATTAAGTTGCTGATCAAGTATGGTGGTGTTGTCAGTATTTCAGTGTTTTCAGTTCCAGAACATTTCAGAACATACACAGAATTGAGGAGCTTCCTGGTTTGTTTGGTTTGGTTTGGTTTGGTTTTTTTCCAATGGACTGTTGTATTGGAGTGGGCTGTTAACCTAGTAAAGTATAAAGAATTGATAATAGGTTTCTGAAGTTCCTCATATGAATAATGCTTTGTGTTGACCGGGTAAAGTTTGGGGAAAACCAGAAACTTTTACTTCAGTGCTCTGAAAGGAAAACACTGGAGATGGAGTTAGGAAACAGTTGCTACACAAAGAAAGAAAACTTTGGGGAATTCAAATGGATGAGAAAAGGTTTGTAAGCCCTAAAGCTGGGCTATTGTGTATGTCTGGAAGATGGGACAGAGACAGCTTAAATGGTGCACTGCATGTCTGAGAGCTCTAGCATGAGGCAGGTATCTGTGTAGCAGCATCTGTAGTCCCAGACCACAGAGGAGAAAAGTGCTGTCACAAGAGTTTTTTGTTCACAGCTGTAACCTTTCCTGACCAGAGAACATGAAATCTGGTTTGCCAGTTGTAGCGATAACATCACCTAGAGGATTTATCAGCCTACAAATTGAAATATTTGGGAACTAACATTTGATAGAAGACCTAAATGCTGATGAATTTTTTTTTGGGGGGGGGGGGGAACGGGGGACTTTAAGAGTAGCTGAGGGTAGAAAAGATGCATAAGCTGTTCCTGTTTTTCAAAGTTAGATCTAGTTGAAAGGTCAGCAATCCTGTTAGTAGTTTTCCATGTGATGGCATGTGGACTGCTACTATTCTAAAGGGCCACACAATCAAAAAAAGTCAGAGTAACTGCAAGTTCCTGTGTGAAGGAAGTGAGTTCTGCAAACTGAGAGAATTTGAAAATCATGTCTCTGTGCTGTGCAGTATCGGGAGTCATGAAAAGTAATATCCGTGTGCTACGGACTGATGAATTGAAGCTTGAGTGAGAAGCTGTGGTAAAAGCTTGAATGCTCTGTGACCAGCCCTGGGCAGTAGTTGTGAGGAGGTTTCTGTTCTGACGATTTCTGTATCACAGACACGCCACAAGCTGGCAGCCTTTAGCAGCCTCATGGAGGAGGTAGGGCTTGACTAGCCTGAATTGTAGGTGGAGACCTGACTGTCTGGTTGCTTTGTGCAGCTTCCTTGCACGGTTTCCTAAAATCCAGGAAGCTGACTGTAACTCGGTTGTGTACTTTGCTGGGTTTTGCCACTGAAAATTATCTGTATTTGGGGCCCTGTTCAGAACACTTTTTTGGCCTAATTTGAGTGGCATTTGTTTCATCTGCCTTCAGCAAGAAGTATCCTTGGACCAGGGGAATTGCAATGAATTCTTAGCCCTTTATATCAAATGAATGGCATAAAGGGGGCAGGGAATGGAATGTTTTTCCATATGTATATAAAGCTTTAGAGGCATTTAGTCATCTCTTGTTTCAATCAAATTGGTAATTTGATTATTAAGGTTTTATTAAATTTACCCTTGATTTGATGAAGCATGAAAGCATGTAGTGGAGGCAAAGCTTGATTCTCTGTTTTGTTTAATTTCTGTGAACAGCAGTTGTGAACCAGTTACTGAATGTGAGGAGACGACACAAAGAAGCACAATGCAATCTGTATGGGAAGCAAACTGACTTTCAACTTGTTTGAGCAAAGCATTTCACTTTTGGTCATCCAAATATGAGGGACTGTGTCCTCTAGCAGTAAGTGTAAGTGAGATTTCTTGGCTGGGAAATCTAAGAATTTGTACAAAGTGACACTCTCGTCGTTTTTCTTTCAGGTTTGATACTGGGGACCATAATTGTGTCATGCATGAATTGGCATAGCTCCACTGAAGTCAAGAGGGAGATATGTGGGGCCATAATGCTTAATGAACACATTCATATTCCCTCCTTCTATCCACACAGCTGGTATTAATGTAGTTGCTTATTAGATCAAGGCAATGATATAATGTGGCACATAGTTGCAGTCCAAGGTTTTGCCTAATCTCTGAAGCTAAGCACTTGATAGGAGATGTTTTGTGCGCTTCTGAACAGAACTTTCAGTTACATAACATTTCTATCCATATTTTTCTTATGTTGTTTTGTTGTTGTTTTTCCCCCTAAAAATGTTTTCTCAGTTGTTACTTGATGCTAGTAACAAATATGTTTAATTTACTCAGAGATTAGTCAGGCAGTGGTGGAAATACTGTAGCCCTGGTTATGACAGCATGTGATCCCCTGCAGCCATCTCTGTATTGAATCTATCATCTGCACTGTATTCCCAATGCATGTGGATTGTGTGTAACCTGTGCACAAATTCTGTGACAAAACTTGAAATATGGCAAGAAAGTGTGGCATTTTTTTAGTGCAAACACAGCATCACAGCTCTATCTGTAGGTGCAATGATAGCGTTTGTGGAAGATCTTGGTGAGGTAGAATGACTCTCAGCCAGCCTGAATGCTTAGCTGTTGGGGCTTTGTCTGATAGGTGCATACACTTTCCCAATCTGATAGTGTAGGGAAAGAAGTAAAGTACATAATCAAGGAGATTTACATTCCCAAGTCATGTACACTATCTCACTGATTGTTAAGTTGATTAGAACTAAAATGGGTCACATCCCTCACCAACTAACCTGTTGTTAGTATCCAGGTACTAATATGAAGTTGCATCAGCAGGATTTTCTCCAGCCATCTTTATTTCTTCCATTTATATTGAATTAGTGTTGGTTTTCTTCTGATTTCCTACAAATCTTTAAAAATTAATCTTTCAGAATTTGTCTACAAACCAAATAAATTAATTGGGTTTGGGCAAGTACTTTGAGTGTAGGAAATCTTCAGAGCTGTTGCGATAAGCTCTTTCTGTTTAAGTCGCTGTTACGAGTGGTCTGTGTTGCCTCCTGGTTACTATAAAAGTCTTGATGTAATTGTGGTTTCCAGAGTTACAGAGCCATCAATTTCATTTCTAATTATGTGTGAAATTACTTTGTCATTGGCTTTCTCCCTCTTTTTCTTGAAGGGGAAAAAAAAAACCAACCAAACCACAGGTTCACAGAGTCTTCATTATATGTGATAATGCTTCCTTTACTGTGGCCCAGGTTGTTTCATATTGGTTAAAAGTTTATATTCACTGATTTCACATGTATTTCTCTGAGCTGCTGCTTTAAACTGGCATTGTACTGATTATAGTACTGCCTAAATGATAGCTGATGATAAATATTATCCTTGCACAGACATTGGGCATCATCATGTGTCATGTCTGCAGACTGTTTTTTTGCCTGCACAGCAGATTTTTGTGGCTGTAAGCCAGGAATTTTAATGAAAGAAAACATCAAAGATGCAGAAGAAATGAGAATATTAGTCAAGGAAGATACACAGTGATGCTCTCTGATAACCCCTGGTAATTGACATTAGACTATGTGGGAGCAACTTAAATAAACATCTGGACACTGAGTTTAGACATTTCCAGTGACAAAACCCAGACAGATCTTCTGGACTTGCAATAATAAATATTTCAGTGCAGTCCACATGAATCAACTTAGAATTCTGTTTTCAATTATTCTAGTTTTATAAATATATCATAGTTAATTATTCAGGGATAGAATTTCTTTTGAAGATTAAGGAATTTGATGTTTGCTTCATTCACATAAAGTTCCAATTTTTATTTATATAAAATTTACTTCTGTTTGTACAAAAACAATAGTGCAAGCTTGCCAAGAGCTATTAAAGCAGAATGCAACTGAACTTTTCCTGGGGTGGAAGGACCTTGTCTAAAAATCCTGGCAGTGTGCTGTAATTCATTCCAGCTATGGTAACCACTTAAACTGTGCTGAAAATAAAATTATAAATAATCATTTAAAAAAGTTATTCTCAGCATTTTTAAAGATTCTTTCCTTAGTTTTTTGGGTTTTGTTTTTTACTTCTTGGTAATTTTGTAGTGCTACAAACATGGTATCCCTTACAGACAGTGAAGAGATATTTATATGTACTAAAGTATTTGAAAGTGATAGCAATGAAGCTACAAGTGAGTGTTGTAGTTGTAGTCCAGACCTGATCCTTGTATTCCAACTGTGATGAGGGGGAATGGCTAGTAAAAGCATGCTCAGTTTTCCTGCAACTTTCACATTCCTTAGAAGAGCCTCTTATGAATGCAAAATCACTTATTTCAGAAGAAATTAATTATGTGTCTGAGTTTGAAGACTTTTTTACACATTTTATTAACTCTGCATTCACTTTTTTTTGAGATGGTCTGTGTCTTTGTTGCAAGGAGCTCTGGCAAACTGATCAATTCTTCATTACCGCTTTCAGTTTCATTTATGCTTCCATACAGGCCAGGCTATCAACATCAGCACCTGTTCGTATCTATGACTGTCCTCCCTGGGTGGAGTGGGAGAAGGCAGTTCTTTAAATCTAGTCTGAGCCTCTCTAGTTTCACTTTATGCCTGGCTCTGTTTTCTGCTGACATCCTCAGAGGTACTGAAGGGCTGTTCTTAAATTCCCTTGAAGTTTTCCTTTCTCCAGACTGAAGAGGTACAAAGATTACTCCTGACAAAGACCCTAGGGGCATTTTCAGCAGAGCTGCTGCCCAGCTTCTTGTCATTTCTGGGCAAATCATAGGTAAGCATATTAGGAAGCTGCAGGCTGACAAGTATATTGAATTATTCAGTTCTGTCACTGCTCTCACAGATCAATAAAATACAGGTTTTGCTTTCATGTTTTAGAGAAGAAAAAAAAACAAAGTAACTTACCCAGGTTATCCTGATCTGAGCCTATCTAAAACTTCAATGTTAGTTAAAAAAAAGCAATTTGTGCTTTGTAACCCTTTTAACATACTATAAAAATGATAAATAAGGAAGCACAGTGAAAGCTATAAATCAGCCTTAATTCTGATAGTCTAGTAGGAGCATCTCTTTGGCAGTTTCATCTCTTGCTCATTGATCTATGGCTTGGTAATTAATTTCCCCTAGTTTTAATCTTTTATTTATTAGAATGCCTTATTCCTGATTGGTAAAACTACAGCACTGGAAATTTGTAGTGTTATAGTTCAATATTCATTGTTATAGGAACACAGAGGAGGAAAACACATTATTTAGAGGTTTATGATTTGGAGAGATGCATTTGAGGCAAGCAAGACAGGGAATACAGCTGAATGAATGAATCCAAGAGAAAGATGTAGATTGTGACTATTAAGCAAAAGTTCTTGTAGCAGAGGAATTATCTGTCAAATGATCCCCTGTGGGAAAGTGTTAGGTTCTCATCTGCAGTTACTTAAAACTCCACTGGACAAAGTACTGAGTTCTGTGCACTGACCAGGTAAATGAGTAATTAAGTTGTGTTGCTGTTCTGTGCACTGCTCCATGCCATAAATGCCACATACCCCTCTCTTAGAGCTAAACCACAGTTTTCATTTCTATTTGTGATTAAAATGTGTCTTCTTTCACTACTTTAACTGCCATGGAATTGAGTGGGAATTTCTTACCAGATCTTGAATCTGAAACACACAGTTCTGGTTTCCTCCTCCAGTTCTGTATTCTGGTCTTGCTGAAAGATTGGGGCAGTCTGGGTAACTGCCTTACTTATCAGCTGCGCCCTGTTCAAGCATTGATTTTTCTTTTTTCATTTTTTTTTTTTCCTCCCCAGGAATGAAAAATGGTGATAGAAAATAGTAATAAAATTAACTAATTAACTTCAAATTATTTGTAGCAGATGTAGCTCTTTTGTGCTTTGTGTAAAGGCAAAAAAGCTCAAGTTGTATGTCTTGACCCCTCCTTTGACTCAAACTGCCATGGAATAGAGAGGAAGTATACTTCATAGGTTTGTACTTAATAGCTATTGAGACACTTGCCATATGTACATTTAAAATGTTAAGTCGTTCCTCTATTTGTTTGAGTAGTTTTGTTTCTAAATGACTTTAAAGTTTTGTAGAGATCCAAAGATAACAAACCTTTAAGTGTATACATTACAAGCCACCTTTTGTACTCACATGCCACACACCACCATCATAGGCAGGGAAAAGGTGTTTTTTTTTTAAAAAAAGGCAAAATGTAGGAAAAAAACTTAATTACCTCATCAGATTGTAATGCTACAAATTGATACTTTGTAAATAGCACTTTGTTTTAAAAAGAAACATCCCTCCTCCCACACTAACAACCCAAAACCCAACCCAGCAAACAGCATATATTATTATGGTATCAGGATTCTCCTGAAAAATTAGGTACAGATGAGATATATTAGCCTGATGTTTAGAGGAGTTCTATTCTCTGTCTTACAAGTAATTTCTCAGGGTTATCAATTGTATTTGGCTTTTAGCATAAGGGGAATTGATAAAGCAGGACTTCAGATTTCATCCATTATACCTGTCTTATAAGGTATTAGAGTCTTCTTCCACAGAAAAGGAAGTCTGTTTCTTATTTTATGCTAGAAGATCATACTGTGCTTTTACTGGTGGACTGAGGATCTGTGGGGGACTGCTACCTGAACTACAGATTTCCCACCTTTTAAAACAGGGAGATGTGAGAGAAAGTTTCATAGGTCTGGAAAGAGCAAAAGTTTGTGTTTCAACCTGTGTCATATCTGTCTAACTTGTGTCTGATCCACAGTTCTCGGCCTCAGTTTCAGAGGCAAGTGCTCCAGAGAACTTGGTGTGCTCTTTGTTGAATGCATAAGGAGGGATAGTTCCAAAATATTTGGAGACTTTAAGTTGATGTAGAAATTAGGGTGAAAGCCTAGAATACCTTTTCCAGCCATGTGCCTGGAAGGGGAGCATGGCAGTCATCCTTAAGCCTATATTAATAGTTCTATGTTCCTTGCTAAATTTATGTCTAAGTCAATAGCTTTACTGGTGGGAGTAGAGAAGACATGAGAGTCAGATTACACTTTATTGTGGAACTTGATATCAAATCCATACTTTGTTGCCTGGACACTGCAGTGAGATAGATGTCTGTGGCAGTAATTCAAGAGGATGTTTGTATGAATGCTGTATGTCACAGGGCTGCCCTGGATCAGATCGCTTTTAAATACCTTGTTCATGGGCTTTGATCAAGGACCACCTGGCTGTGTCTAACCAGGAGGCTTACTAAAGGACAAACTTTCCACTTTACAGGCTGCCACTGCATCAGAAAATGTTTTTCCAGGTTATGGTTTTACTGTTAGTAATAGTGGTGCTATACAGCATCAGCAGGATGCATCAACCAGGATGCTATTTGGATACACAACTTCCTCTTGTTGTCTGTTCAGCCAGAGGAGCCAGTGTGCTGGTTATGCTGCCTCTATGATTTTTATCCAGCTGCCTATGGACAGGTAGTACTCAACCTGGCACACAACCTGCCAGGAGAAAGGTGTTTTTCAGAACAGCTGCAACAAATGTAAAGCTTAGAGTCAGGTTCAACCAGTGTTGCCATTTATTTCACCTGCCCACTAGTGTTTTGTTTGTGGTCAGGAGTAGTTGCTTAAATCCAGGTTTGCCATCTGATTGAGCCATGACCTCAGTAAAATCCCAATTCATGCTTCTGGATGGGAGGTCTGTGTCCCCATGTTCCCCACTGCAGAGCTAAGCTGTGCCATGCGAGCATTTGGTGGCTTATGTAGTTTTGCCAGTGGTTCAAGGCTGCCATAGTAATGTTAAACCCTAAGGTTGAGAGAAGCCATTTATTTCCACCAGGGGTATGCAACTCTGCCTGATAATACTTGTGTTTGCATTGCCTGAAGAATACAGCTGGCTTGTTTGTCATTTCTAGATAGCAGATTTACAGCACTATTAAAACATTTTTATGTGGATTTATGGTATTCTGTCAAGTTAGGCTATCTGACATAATAATGCAATTAAATATCTAGTTCTTCCATGATACTACAGTTAAATATCAGGCTTCCTTTGGGAGCTTAAGAAGGGAAATGCAGAAAGCAGGAATTAGTTTCCTGCAAGTCCCCCCTCAAGCTGGGGCCTGGGTCTCTGGGCAAAAGCCCAACCTCAAGTCCTGGCCCAGGGATTTGGTCTGTGAGGGGGCAAAGAAACCTAGGGGGGACAGAAATCAGCTCATGCCTGGCGTTGCTGAGGCAGGGAGGAACTGGCCATAGAGCTGCTGTGTGCCAGCAGGCTCAGGTGAGTGTCTCCAGGGCTCTGAAGGTATGTGCCAGAGGGATAGGCCTCGCGGGGCCTTAGCTCTGCGAGGCCCCCGGGAGGCCTGGTGGCCGTGGCAGTTGTGCCACAAAGTGTGGCCCCCCCGAAGCTGCTGCAGAAACAGCTCCGTGAGAGCTGAGGAGAAACTTTAAATGGGCCATAGCCCGAAGATAATACACTCTGCATGGCTGACAGCCTCGGCCTGGAGAGCAGCCAGGGAGGACGAGAATGGGGCCCTTGGGGTCTGAAGATATTAACAAAATAAATAACTCCGACCACAGCGCTCCTTCCACTCCCCTCAGCGCATTCCGCAGAGGAGCCGGCAGCACCCTTCCTTTCGTGCTGCCTCCTGAGGTAAATCAGACACACCGTGTCTGCTTTATATTATTAAAAGAGGGAAATGAAAAAGAACAATGTAAACACTCTCACAATTGCTGCGGAAACTGGATATAACCAGGTTATTCAAAGGGAAAAAATCAAGCCATCCATATATGCCAAGTTTGCCTTCACATCTGTTAATTGTAAGGGGGGTGATTTAAAAAAAAAAAAAAAAGAAAGCAGTCATGGTTGAGGGCCTGATTCAGCAAAGCCTGTAAATGTGTACTGCACAAAACCAGCTTAAATCAATCCCTTTGCAGTGAAGCCCTCACACATGCTGGTGCTCGAGCAAACAAAACATAACTTTTGGGGGGCTGTGCTGTGGGATGAGTGTCGGCTTCTATGGCAGGACTGGAGCTTGACAGACTATGTCCTGTGAAGCTGTGAGGGCACCCCAAGCTGCCCTTACCCAAGAAATTATTACTGTGGTATTTGTCAGTATTGTGTTGCTGTTATCCTGTCAGCATTATACAATAAGAAGAAACAGAAAATGTCACTGTTGTCACTACTATTAGATTATGATTGTGTTGCTTTATTATTGTTATTATATTGCTTTTATATCATCCATAGCATCACATTTGAGTTCAGCACAGTCTTTTTAACATTGAATAATTAGGTTTTTACCTCATAAAATCTTTAGTTTAGCGTGCACACAGGTTTAAACTTAAATACAAGTTTTGTTTAGCTCTGCGTGCTCAAATGGATGCAAGTTGGTACCTTACTTTAGATAGATGTGATCCTCTTAGTGAAATGCAGGTTTCAGTAAGAAAGTTTAAAACCCCAAATCACTGGCTGAAACTATGTTCTGGTTTCTTCATTGTTGACTTTAAGATATGATTCCATATTGATGCCATTCCATATGATTCCTTATGATGTTCTCATTGCCTGTTATTTTATTATGAGCTTTAAAATAGTCAGTAGGGGCCTGGGGGGTAGATTTTATTGCTTGTTTGGTGGTTTGTGATTTTGTTTGTTGCTGGTTTTGTTTTCTACCACTATGTCACCTGTCTCTTTCATATATGAAAGTCTTGGCTTCATTTGAGTAGGTTGATACTCTATGCCTGAAATCTAGTCCATCAGGTATTGAGGTAAAATCTTTTCCTAATTCTGTCAGTTAAAAATAATCCAGTGCTTCCTGTGTTTAAAAATAAGTAAATCAGTGGATCCCCATGATTTTTTCTTGAGAGGCTGGCTTAATTTTCACTGTTTGAAATGGTCAGTACTGAAAATAAGTAGACCAGAGGATGAAAGCATGTTCTCTGCCTGCTCAAATTCTCAAGGTATTTAGGTTTTCTAAATGGTCTTTTAATTTTAGGTAATAAGGTAATAAGTATGTAAAGATTAGTTTCATTAAGTTGTTTGGATATGTTTATATTTTTTTGAATTTTTTTTGTCAGCAGAATAATAATTAGAATAGGTGAATACTTAATAACTGGAAAACCCTGCACACTTTCTGTGAAACAGAGAAAAATGGTTTAGATAACAGACTATAAAAAGTAGTCTTTAATACATTATCAGATTTTTAAAGCTCTGAATTGTAATATACAAGGGCCATTATCAAATTATGGCACAATCCTCTTTTCTAACATCTTTAAATGTACATGTTTTGTAAGAAGGTTTACATACAGATACAGCATTTGGAAGCATGTGGACAAAATGCATTAATTTAATCTTTCATGAGCTTTTGTACATCTTGTCTTGCAGAGTACTTAGGGAGCATGAGTATTTTCGAAGCTGTCCATGACATCTGTTCTTAATATTCTAACATCTTTCTTCTATGTACATTTGATAGACAACATACTTTTGGCAACCTTTGTTATTAGAATTGCCAAAATGTTGATATTAATTTAAGTGTCTTGGTTTTCAATGAGTGCAAGACTTTTCAGAGACTCATCTTCAGAACCAATTTATTTCTAGAAAGCAAAATGTTTCAACATTCTTTTTAGGTACTCAAGAATGGATTTATAATAGAATGAGGAAATGGTTTATGTTCAGGAACAATTGTTCAAATATATCTGCTCCCTCATCTCTATTTTTGACCAGTGTGTTTCTAAATATAACATTGTGCTAGAACTCCATCCAAGTATCAGGCTGTGGGATTTGCTTCATTAGATACTTAACCCTCCTAAATGCCCCCTTCAGTTGTCACTGTGAGTGTATAAATGGTATTTCATTAAGAGTTTTTCTGAGACTTGGGTGTTACAGTGCTTCTTATGCAATATGTGAGAAGCTCCTTCTGAAAGTTTCCTGCAAAGTCCAGATCACTCAAGAAAGCAAAAAGGAACCAATAAGTACGTACCTCCAGGTACTCTGGATTTGCAGTCTGACAGAAGAAAAAGTTCATAGGTATTTATTTTCAAAAGTTAGGTGGGTGAGTCTTTTTTTCTCCGAAATCATACCATCCAGTGATTAGGTGGTTGTAGAATTCAGCTGGAATGATATCCCTCTATTGCAGTCTATTGCCTTCAAGTCTATTTCTTGTATGTCTCTGAAGAATTCATGAGGCACAGGTACTATTATGTAGTGGTGTAAGCTTATCTTCTCTGGGGAAGCTGTTATCCAGTGAGACCCTGGGAGAGGGAGAACATGGCCTGAGTTTCTGACCTGTCTGATACATGGAAGTGAAAGATTAGGATCCACTCATTCTTCAAAGGATTGTTGTAGTAGACAAGCTACCTTTTCCTATTCCAGAAAGACTCATAGATCATTAAAGTTGGAAAACACCTTCAAGATCAAACCATAGCCCAGCTACCATGACTACTAAACTATATCCTGAAGCACCACATCTGCATTCTTCTTGAACATGAGGCTGCCACTACTTTATCTGAGGATGCCACTGTGAGCAAGGAAGATCTAAACTTGATCAGACACAAGTGATGACTTTGTGAATCCTGATGGACCTCAGCGTGAGAGGTCCTGAACTGTATAGCCCACCCAAGATGGTGGCATGTCAGTATGCAGTAGAAGCCAAGCTGTAGGTACCAAGAAAACTTCAAGGTGATAACTGGAGCAGAGAGGGAAATCAGGTACCTTCATTCAGAGAACAACTGGGAGAGGGTTTTCAACACTGCACTGCAGTTTTTAATCTGTGTGATACTCTGAGCAGAATTTCAGTGGGAGCTGATGTAACAGCTTTATCCATTAGACCAACTTACATAAAAAAGCTGGAGTTTAGCCCTGTGTGACCAAGGATAATGAGTGCTGGGGGTATTTTATATGTCAGATACATGAGCTAAATATCTCATCTTAGATTTCTGTCCACTTCAGAATCTGCAGAAACAAATGTGAAAAGCCTTTGTAGACACTGAAATCCTGTTCCTGTCAGGGTAAGAGGGGCATTTCATAACAATTTTATCACAGACCAAATCTTGTAATGTGATATTTAGTTTTGACTGTGGATGTTTCTTATTACAAAAAGCAAAGTAATTATGCTGCTTTATTGATAATATTGCCCTATGTTACAAATATTTATTAGTCTAGTTAATTTATTTCTAAACCTATAGATTCAATGTAACTTCCAGTGGTGAGAAATTCACCTGGAAGTGGAGAAACACAAATACACTCACAGTCATTAGCACCCTGACTCATTCAAACTCTATTAGAATTTTATATGTTGTCTCCTCCCTTGCCCCCAATTAGTTTTGTTATTACCCAAAGTGAGATACACAGACCTTTCCTGTTAACTTTGTAGAATGCAACCCTAAACACGAGATGTGTAGTAATGGTTATTGTTCCATGGCTCCAAGGATGGCTATGGATTCTTCTTTGCTTTGCATGTGAAAGAATACTCTTTATAATGCATGAGATACCAGGGAAAAAAGATATCCTGAGTTGTCTGAATTGTGTGAGTGCCATACGTCATCATGACAACACACACACATGAACTGTTATTTTGAGCACCATTCTCTTAGTGCTGATATTTTCATTCCTGCTCTAGTTTAAATTATATACTTCCTTGTGCAGCCTTGTTTCAAAGTCCAGCATTTTGTACTGTGTAGATGTTTGGCTTCAGCTGCCACAATTTGAGAGCTTTATTACAGAATGTTAGAGGCTGGAAGGGACCTCAAGAGATCCTCTAGTCCAAGCCCCCTGGCAGAGCAGGATCATCTATACCAGGTCATGCAGGAACTCATCCAGGCAGGTCTTGAATGTCTCCAGAGAAGGAGATTTCACAACCCCTTTAGGCAGCCTGTTCCAGTGTTCTGTCACCCTCACAGTGAAATAATTCTTCCTCCTGTTTCCATGGAACTTCGTATGCTTCAGCTTCCACCCATTGCCCCTTGTCCTTTTTGTGCAGTCTGTATGAACAAGGCCTGCATCCTGATAAACGTGATGCTGTGTGTCAACCTGAGCATTCAGACTTCTGCAAGAGTAAGTTAGTAGCACTTACACAAATACATCCTCTCTTATTTCTTCTTAAATATTCCCTATAACGTCTCTGTTGACACACTGACCTTAAATTCAGCAAATGAATATTGATACAAGAGAAGTAATAAATAAATATGCAAGCACGCATAAAGTGCTGCCGAAAACTAAAATGACAAACGACACATCAGGACAAGGTCTGCCCTAGTCTCTTTGCTACTGATGTGCAATTTCACTTTCTCTCAGTAGATGTCAGCAACACTACAAACTTGCCCCCTTTACAGCTTCGAGAGCCGTTCTGTTTACAGTGTTAATTAGTTTCCCAATTTTCAGTTTTGCAAGGGAATAGTCCATCTAAACCAGTGGAATCTATTGCCCTCTGAAACAGGATTAGAGGCATCAGCATCTCAGAATAATATTGTACTCTCAGTAATGCAGAACTTGCACAGAACTTAGGAGAAGGGGCTTATTGCTACATTTTTAGAATTTTCTGAATGTTTACCTCACACTTGCCCTCCAGGCAAACATGGAGTAATATAAGATGTCTAATATTTTGCTTCTTTCTGTGAAGTAAATCAAAACCGTGGGAATGTTTTCATATAATTTGATTTACTCCTGTCTCCTACAATACATCTTCAACTCTGTTCAATTAACTCTCTGCCTGCTACAAGAAAGGGGCACAATCATTCTGACTGAAAGCAAGTGCTCTGTTGGCTCTGCTGGGAATTCTGTTGGTCCCAGAGGAGTTCACAACCACAAAGGAAGGATGTGGAATGAAGGTTCTTACTACAATTGTGTGTGTGTGTGACAGAGAGAAAAAGAATTGTTTACTTCTGTGTGTAAGGAACATTCATTTTGCTGCATATTATAAACCCAATATTTCAAAATCATTATGTACACAATATGGGGACCAGAGAACAAGCATTCCAAGGTTTATTTGGTTAGAAATTAAGAAATTCCAGTGTCTTCTGGTTCTCACAGGAGGGTCTTTTCCTTCATCTGATCTCCAGCAGAAATCTTTAAATTTTTGTGATATATTGGCTCTTTGTGAAGTGTAACAGATTTGTGCTTTTGGAAATGAAGATTATACCCTCAGAAACAGGGTAAACTACCCAGAAAGCAGCAGTGAGCATCTCTCCATGTGCCTGTCACCATCTCCCTGGAAAGAGTACCAAAATGATCATCACTATGAATTGGAGACCAGTTCAGTCACAGGCAGTGCTGGGGACATTTTGTGTGGTGTTTCCTTTAAACAAAGATGCAGACACAAAAAAAAATTTAAAAAATCAGAGGAGAATCAGGTGGAGTAAATTTAACACCTAGCTAAGGGAAATTAAAACTGTGCTCCCCAAACTCAGTTGTTGCTTCTACAATAACGAAGACCAAGTATCACTGCTGGCAACATCATGCTTTGTTTTCCCTGCCCTCCTCAGAACATTTTAATTTCCTGTGTCACAAAATCCCCAACTCATCACAATGTGCTGCTTTCAATACAGAGGTTGGGAGCTGCCATGTTGTGGTAGTCCCAAATTCTGTGTCCCTTCCCATGATCTGTTCATTTTGGTGTCCTCTCCTTCAGCATCCTTTCCTGCCTCACTATCCTCTGTTCCTATGCTTATGAAGTGATCTCTTTTTCTGCTTGTCAGTTGACCCGATCTGTAGCAATCCTTTTCTCAGCTGCACTTTTCTCATAACCCCACAGGGGTGAGCTGAAAGATGCTCTGGCAGGCAAACACTGCCAAAGGAGTAATTACCATTTCTAGAGATGGATCCAAAATGCAGGGGAGACAGTAGTATTTGGCCTCCCATGTGGGCCTATCCATGTGTGGGTCTTAGCCTGGCTAGATGAAACTGACAAGGAGCAGCAGTTTGCCAAACTGAGCATGGGGTATGGGGATCCAGGGTAATAAGGCAACAGCAAAGCAGAGCAAATTTTGTTTTGAGGCATCTGTTAGCAACCATTTGGGAGTGAAAACAAAAGACCCCAGTGTAATTCTCCTGTTCTGCTGCCTCCATTGTTCTGGATTTCTTTTTGACTTGCATAGCCAGCAGGAGGAAGCTGGTGGCTTTGGCTCTCTCTTTGACTCTTTTGGCTCTCCTTGCTGATGGATCTGTTTATGTGTCTGTTGTTCAGCTGTTGAGCAAGTCTGTTTCATAGAATTTTGCTTGCTCTGCAGGGTATGAAGTAGAGAATGCTGAATCTGCTGCTGCTGCGCAGACCGTTAGATTTGTAGGAGTAATCTTTGCTACTTTGCCTCAGAGTGAAACTGGAAAGGTTGTGTCTAGTGTCTGCCTGAATGTTTTGGGGAAAAAGTCTTCTTTCAGAGGTACACATATTGCTAATAATGTTCTGAATTTACATCTGAGAGTATCAGATCATGAGACAAACATATCTGTGTGAAGACAGGCAAGAGTTGCCTTGCTGTTACAGGAGTTGAAATCAAGGTGCAAAAACAATGAGTTAGCACAGTTTACAAGAAGGCTCAAACAACTCACTGGCAGAATTACAGGAAATCTCCCCATCTTCAGGGCTGTACATCATGGCAGAGCTGAAATACTAAAAAGGTGTAGTGCTGAACACCCTGTTAGGTTTCATTGTCTTCATGTAGGTCTCCTAGGAAGCACCTGAAAGATGAACTTTTACAATGAGATTGGGTATATGGCTGGGCGATTTAGGACGGTAAGTGGTTGGTGCTTAAGTGAAATAGGAGTAAAAATTGAATATTGCTAACTTCATATATACTACAGCGTGAAAGGAGAGATGTCTGACTTAGTTTAACTTTATGATTGAGATAACATTTTCAAGTCATGATTACTGCATTGGTGGATTAGTTTAATTGAAAAGGGAGGTGGTTGGAGTTTTCCTTTAAACATGACTTCACTGGAAGAGCTGGCATAAGTTTTATTGAGCAAAGCAACCAAATTTAACTATTATACAGTCACATAGTTAAATATGAAAAATAAGACTATGAGTCTTCCTGCACATGCATTATTTCCTGCCACTGATCTTCAGGCCTTATGTACATCAACAATAATGGACCGATTCAGCCAAAATGTGCTTCCACAGCTGCTGGCCTTAGGAAGTTCTCTGGGCCTCCTGTGTTCTGCAGCTGTGGAGGCTATTCCCTGCTCTGGAAGAAAGAATCTCCCCTCTCCTGTGACTGCAAATGCTGAATGAGACATCCTGTAACACCCTATTCAGAGGGGCAGAGCTGACAGCTGAAGGCCATCCTTGGCATTTTACTCTTCGCAGATAATGCCAGATGGTGCATAACCATGAGCAAGAAACTCCCTTAGGTCCTAAAATAGGAGAAGACATTTCTGAGGAATTGTTACGAAAGTTCATTGCCCAAAGGTCTTGGTGCTGGTTTGTCTCCAGAGAGAGTAAAAAGGAAAGATATTAAACAGAAGTTTAAAGGAAAAATAATCTGGCATATTAGAGTATTGCAACATTGTAAGTGAGTGTAGAGAGCATATTTCTTCACATACACCAAGAGTAAGCCCAGGAGAACTGCTGTGTGAAATGTTTCTTACAGAATCACACAAAACTCGCCTACTTTCAAGTTTTGTTTTGAGTTTAGATATAAAACTATCTGTTGTAATTTTCACTTAAATTCCTTAATTTGCACCTTGCAAACAACTTGAAGCCCACTCACAGTTTTGGTTTCAAGTTCATTTCAATGTGAGCTTTCAACATTCTTGTTCAAACCTGAAACTCAAAATGAAGTTCAGGGTGTATAAGAACATGTATATGAAAAAAACTAAAAAAAAATTCACAAGAACCTGTGAAATATCCTACAGCTCAGGCTCTGTTAATTCATGCAGATTATCTTAGTCTCTTCCTCTTTGCTATGTGGCTGTGGAGGCCACAGGGTCTGATGCTGGTAGATGTCAGGAGCAGTACTGTCAAAGAACTGCAAAATCTTTCCATGGTCATCTAATATCCTTATGGGGACAGCAATTTGTCCAAATCTCAATTTATCTTTGGACTCCATACATACCTCAGTAAGGCAAGAACAGTTTGAGCTCTGTTGATAATGTATAACTGGAGCTGAAGAAACAAGGTTTGAAGCTTCATTGGAGGAAGGAAAATTTTTAGCTGCAACAAATGGGTAATTACAAAGAGAGCTAGGTGGTGGGGTGAATTATGAGGTTTTGTCTACTTTCTATCCCTGAAGCATTTTTGGTTGGAAAACAGAAACGACATGTACCTTGTTATTGCATGAAAACCAGAATGCTATGGTGGGTTCTTGATCTGTAAAGCATGAAGAGACAAAACCCCCACACGCAAAAACGATCACAAAAGTGAGTGCAAGCTGAAGGGTTGGTGATACTTGCTCTTTCCAATGCATGCAGCTCAATTCTCAGTGCAACTGACCTCTTGGGAACTGATAGGAAGTCCTGACTCTGCTTGAGTCAATGGGAATTTTGCTGTGGACTTCAGGGAAGCTGAAAATTCACGGAGTAACCCATATTGTGCAATATATTGTTCCTGGCTCTTAAAACCTTGCAAACACTCATAGGTGGCCAAATATGCATTTATAGTGCTCTGAGTCTTCTGTTTAGCAAGAATAGATACTTAAAGGATTTTTAGCTGCTGATGGTTAGGCTCCTGGTAGTGATGTGCTATCTTACCAGTGAAAATGGAATACATAAATGTAGAGCTAGTGTGACTGTAAGTAGTCTCACATTGCTCACTGCTGGTTGGTATGTGCTGTTCCTCTTGCCACCTTAAACTGCTTTGGTGCATGCAGGCTTTGGCAGTACTTAGAGGAAGGAGTCCCATTCACAATGCGGGCTTCAGGTTGTGATAGCTAATATTCACTGGTGTTGCTTTGAAAATTTTAAGTACTTCCTATTAATTAAACTGACACCTTTGAGTGTAACATTAACAACAGAAAAATGCCAGATTCAGCAAGTGAATAGGAATTAATTTTGGGGCCCTGTTAGTAAGTGTTCCTACATAAATGTACAGATGACATGACAAAGAGCCTGAGGTGTATATTTCTTGTATAGGGTATTGGTAGAGATCCCCAAACAGGACTCTATGGTCCCATATGCCAAAACTGTATATGAGTGGGAATTTAGGATTGAAATAGCACCATCAGTACCTTCCAGTAGTCTGTTTTTGTGGTGGAGAAGACACTGCTAAGGAAAAAACAACACTTATTTTAATGACAATTTGAAAATTACTTCAGCAAATCACAATATTTGTAAGGTGATGTGTTAGGGTGAATTGACCTCATAAGGTCCATTTCAGAAAATATCATGGCCATGTTTCCTAATATTTTGAACTTTGGCCTTTTCTTGTAGAAGCTCCAAAATGTTTAATATATGTTGAGGAAGAAGCTGGGACCTTAAAGGAGGACACATCTATTGACATTAGATATCCAAGGTAAGATACCACATCAAGAACCTTTCCTTTTGGGGCAGGGTGGAGGGTGAGGTAGGGAGTGGGGTGGGGGGGAAGAATATGAGGTTTATTTCTGTGTTGGCTCATCTAGAGAAACTCCCTAGTGATTGTATTGTGTTCATAAGTGTGACACAATCAGCAGAGTGTAGCTAGTGCAGGATTTGAAACATTAAGAGAGAAAAATAAGCATGAATATAACTGATTGCAAGGGATATGAGAATCACTTGGGGTAGGATTTGCTTTGTGACCACCCTGTGGTTGCTTCTTCTCAAGCCTGCAAAGAGCACACACAATACAGCTGCTCACACTGTGGGTTTAATGCTAGCTGTGGTTGGTTCTTTTTGAAAAATATAGATAAAAAGGTGAAACTATATTTAAGGTTGCTTTAGTTAGGCATGTGGTGCATAAAAATAGAAAAAAAACCCCACCCAACAACTTATTTTCCCAGCCTTGCTTTCTGCAAGAACACAAATAGCTTCAGTCCTCACAAATCCACAGTGATTACAATGTGTTTATTTATTATTATCTATGCAGACACAAAATTACCTCAGCAAAGAAGCCGTGAAAACAATTTCTTGATTTTGGGAGAAGAATGGTTCATCCCCCATCTCTTTTCCACCTCCTGTAGGGGGCTGTGACTTTCAGAAAACATATCATGGGCTGAGTTTGAACTCTCTAGGGTGTGCTGGATATTACAGCTATATTGTCCAATAGAGTTTGTGTTGGACATGAGGTGCTTCACTCGAGTACATCGAAGTGTTAAAGTATCCTGTAAAGTTGATCTTTGTGATTCTCAAAACGTGACTAGTTATTTATGTTTTATTATTACACAATTTCCAAATAATGTAAAAGGAAAGAAAGCCTTCTGTGCTGTGTAAGACCAAGAGCACTTCAGCACTTGTGGGACCAAGAGCACTTCAGCACAGAGCTGAGTAAATTGGTGAGAAGCATGAAAAAAATAGGGTTGTACTGTCTTCTGGAATTTTGTGTGGGTGGGTGAATAGATTACAGAAATATGCTCCATTAATTTACAAGGGATATTTCCTACATATTGATGAAGGGGCCCAAGTTCTGTTCAGAGCCATAGATGATATAACTAGAGATCACTAGATGAATTTGCTGTATTAGGTGTTCCACCCAATCACGTTTCACAGCAAAATTCACAGTGTCAGACCACTTAATGAAGTACCAACAGTGGTTATTTCTTATGACATCATTTATAGACACTATTGAATTTTGGAAATTGGCAACTTAATCATATCTTTTGCTGGGTTATTGTCTTTGCTGAAGACAAAATGTAGTTAAAGATGAAGATTTAATAATAAAAGAAGTGGCAACATGTGATATGTGCATGCCCAAGTTAGATCATAAACCATTAAACAGGTATTTAAAACAACAGCTTGTCTAGAAAAAGTTTATTTATTCTAGATCTGTGTCTGTTCCTTACAGACACGGGGGGTAAGGAACTGCCCGAGGGAGAGAGAAGAGTGGGTTTGGTTGAGAAGGGAAGTACTGGGCAGGAAGGAAGGTTAAAAATGAAGTTCCTTGGTTATCAGTCAGGAAACTAAATATGTTTTATACTTTTATTAATGGCTTTGACATAAAAAGACAGAGAAAGCTGACAAAATCTGCTGATAATATACAGTTGGGACCCACTTCTAATACAGAAAGGGCAGAAATATCTTACAGGAAGAAAAGGATGTAATTGGAACATGCTGAAAATTAATGAAGTGCAAGGTCGTGTACTTTGGGACCACTGACAATTTCTGATATGAACTAAAAGCTTCAAAATATGTCTGACTGTATTAGGTGACCACAGGATAGTTGGTAGCCAGGCACAAAAGGGCAAATGGAATTTGAGACTGACCAAGTTGTCTCAAATTGAAATAAGGGTGTACTTGTGCCCAACAAGGCATGATAGAGCTGTGTCTGCATACCATGTGCAACTCCAGTTTTCCTTGTTGAAAAAAGAGGAACTCAAGCCACAATGAATTCACAGAAAAGTTACTGGGATCATGGGAATGACAAGCTTATCTACAAGAAGAAATTAAATTGGCAATGGTTTATTTAGCCTAGCAAAATGAAATCTGACATGTGACTTATAAATATATCCATGGGAGAAAATACCAGAAAAACAGTGCTATTTAAAAGACAACAATTAAACACAAACAGATCTCTATAAACTAGCGTTGAGGAAATTTGAGCTGCAGTTTAGATTTCTAATAGAAGAGCCAAGTTCTGTAGCAAGCATAGTGGACTGGAATAAGAACTAGTTTTATTATGGAGCTGAGTCCATTAGAAAAACAGTACAGTGTGCTTTTCTGTGGATGAATGACCCACAAGTCTTATGGAGAAGCTTTTTCATTTCTTGCTTGATCCTAAGTTACTTGCTTTTGTTTAGTGCTTGGAGGGAAGTGTGTTAAGGAGTGTGTATAAATTGCATGAGATTTTATTTTTGATTCAGTGGTTAAAACTGAGAACCACTGTATTTTCACTGCAGTAGATCAAACCTTTGTGCTGCCCTTTCTACAACGCCACAAAATTAAACAAATCCTTATGGTTTTGTAAGTTAACGCATTAAAACTGCTCTAAAAATCATCTGTCATTAACCCCTGAAAGGCTAGCAAATTGGTGAGCTAGAAGCTCTTCTACAGTGCCAACACTTGCCCCATATTTCACGGATTTCAGGATTTTCACGTGCTCTGTTATAATTATTATTATTTTACATAGCATTCATTTCCCAACAATTTATAGTACAAATGGGGTGCTTACTCCACTTAATGCATTTAGAGGGATCTGGAATTTTTACTTCCCCATAAAGAAAATATTTCTCATTCCCAGTTTAACTTATGTTTATAACTTTCTCAAAAATACTTTTGCTAAAGTCACTTTGTATCCACTTCCATCTCTAAGCACCCAAGAAAGGAAGGTATCATGGAACTCAAATAACTTTCTTCTCATTAAAGGACTCTCTTAACTTACAGGCATTTTATTTTGTTAATAAAATTGTCAACATGTTCATGGTCTAATCAAAATGACGTGGTATTCAAAGGAGAATCTTTCGTAAGTATTTTCCACTCGCGACAATAGAATGCAGGAGAGTATTGAAAATAAATATGATGTGTGGAAATTTATATAGACATCAATCAGTGTTTTATGTTTTCTGGTCAAGATTAAGTTGTACTTTTGAAAGGCTCCAAAAGTTCCTGTAATACTTCTATTTCAGAAGAAAAACAATTGTCCTTCTGGGAGGATTAAGCCCATGATAGCTTTTCTGCTTATGTTTTCCCTTTTGATGTGCATATCACTATAGCTTCATACATGTAAGATTTTTAAATCCCAGAAATGTCAAAACTCCTTCTTTTATCCAGATGTTTCATTGGAGAAAAATCTTTTTCAATGTAAGTAAAGTAGATTCAAACTTTTGAAAAGTGGATTATCATAGAATAGATATCCTAGAATAGCTGCAATTGAAATTTAAGTTGTTCCAACCGAAACAAAAGAATTACACCAAAGGGGCTTTAAAATGATGATTCATGTGCTAATTGTCTTATTTTTTTTTCATATGCTGACATTTGTACAGCTGTGTTTGTAATACATCCTGAAAAATTTAAGATGCCGTTCTTAAGATATATTTCTATGCTTCATGTGGTTTTAGGAGAGCTTCACTTGAAAGATCACGGAACTTGCTGCGCTCATTACTCACATTGATTACTCACATTACTCATTCATTTTTCTCACTTCATAAGTTTTTGGAATTCTGATTGTATTTCCCCTTGATCTGTATGAAACATGGAAATAACTAGATTATTTTGAAAGGCTTGATAAAGCAGTTGCAGACTGGTAACAAAAATCCTTTTCTAGTGCTATAGTCCTAGGACATGAAAAGGCCATAAAGAATTTAACAGTTTTGAATGTGACCTCATCATTAACTGTGGCTTCTTTAGTGACAATTTAGAACAATGCATGGCTACAGTGCTGTTTGGACTGATGCAATCCAGTGTTTAAACCTTTGTGGAATAATTAGCTCTTCCTTCTACTGACTTTCTGTGCAATTTAGAAAATAAAAATGCTATCTTCTTGTGATTGGTACTGAAGACTGCAGGTATGAATTTCTTAAACCCATAGTGTTCTGGAAGGCATCCTGTACTAAGCCCAAAAGGTATCCCAATTTTTGATCTTGTCAAATATTGCTGTTTAATTGCTGAGCTACTCTTCCTTTCCTAAGCTTCAGTGTCATCTTCTCTCCTACTATCTCCCTCTCTTTGTCATTATACACAAACTCCCAATGTCTGTAGACTATGACGTATTTCACAGAATTACAAAGTATTTTCCCCCTTTCACTCATTTTTTCATGTGTGCTTGCATGCTTCTTTCCTCAGCTTTTTCTCCTGACACAAATGGTATTCTCTCTTTTTCAGTCTTATGAAACAATATAAGGGAACACAGCTTTCTCTTCAGTTTTGCAGCTTCTGGTGTATTTTACATGGCTTGAACAAGTGGGTCCAAAATAAGGATAATGCAAAGTACAAATGAAAGGGAAACCAACAGGTGTACTGCATTAACTGCCTTTGTCACTGCTTTGGTTCTGCCATAAGAGGAACTTCATGATGCATTTCTAGGTAGAGGGTAGAAGGCCAATTTAACTTAAACTTGTGACAATTAGTGGTATGTAAACACACATGGAATAGTTACCATGGAAAGCAGACATTTGAGGTATATATGTATCACTACAGATATAATTTAGCTTCCAGGTAATCTCCTGCTAGCCTATGTGGAATGCAGATAACTTTCTGTTTGACAACAAAATCTGCCTTGAGTTGCCAAACTGCAGCAATGTGGAGAGTGCCCTCACCAGGTGAGTGCTGAAGCATCTGCCCCTGGCTAGCATGCAAGTCATCAGACTGGAAGGAATATTAAGCCTGGAAGGAAGGAGAGGTACTCTGGCTGTGTAGCAGACCGAGCTTATGGAATTACTGTGAGAAAGAAGCTTGGGTGTTGCTTTAGAAAAGAAAAAGTAGTCTTGGGTCTACACAAGAAGTAATAGGGACATAATGGAAAAGGCTACCTATAGTTTTGACTTGTTTCCTTTTATTGATTTAAAAACAGTGTCATGTTAGGTCTACAGCTGTGCCTTGCACCAATGAAGCCATGCAGGCAGCTTCACTGCCCTGTCTGCTTTAAGTAAGAGATCATCCTACTTAAAGGATACCTTTCAGGTATCATCCTTCTCCCATGACTTGTCTTGTAAGCCTCTGACTGTATTTCTCTGATCAAGCCTACAAAATGGAAAAGAAATGAGCAAGAAATGAAGGGAAATAAACAAGAAAAATAAATAACAATCAGAAACAAATGCATAGTTTCTTCTCTCCCCCCCCCCCGCCTATTTTCCTTGAAGAGTAGGAATAACTAGTTTTTCACTTCCACTACTAATAAATGTTCCTAGTACTTTAAAATGAGGAGCACTTATACCATGGTTCCCCAGGGCATTTCTCAGGAGGAGGGCCATGTATCTAAACAAATACCTGGCAGGGGTAGGACTGGCAGAGGTTTTCACTTTTGTATCTTTGTTCTGTGATAAGTATAACATAATGCCTTTCACTGAAGCTGAGAAAATTGAGATGAACTGAGTTTAAACCTCAGAACTCTCTACCTTTCCATCTCTTACTCCATAGCAATGTTTGTGTTTCACTCCAAATTATTGCCAGTCTTTACTGCTAGAGGGACAACTCCTGATAGTAAAAGACTAATTACTGATTCTGTGTTCTAGGTACTGCAATACAGGGCTACTCTGTATCTACTGGTTGAAATCGTTGATCCTCTGGTGGTAAGTGCATAAAAGCACATTTCTGCAATATTTTATCTGGGGTAAGAGTAGTGCTCTGCTTAGATGGAAATAACTTCTCTCTATTTACTCATGTGGTCTATGTGATCTGATGCAGAGTTAAAACGTGCCTAAGTATATAGATTAGTAATGGTAACATACTTACCTCGTTCTGTTTCTGCTGCTGCCAAAACATTATTTATTTCAGTAACTCTATGTGGCAGTGGGTTTCACAGGTTGTACAAAGAAATGTTTCCTTTACTTAGTTGTAAACTTATCTGAATGAAACTGGGTTCTATATGTGTGTATGTAACTTCTGACCTTGCATTCTGAAAGTGGAGTAGGTCTTCCTTTTTCTTCAAAAGATCTTAACTTGATTAAAAAAGTTTTCATTGCCCAAGTTCTGCTGGTCACATCACATATAGCAAAAATAAACACACCAGCTGATGAATGGAGGACTAGTTACAAGGCTAGAAGAGGGGGAGGTTGTCACCTACATCTGCACAGGAAAATTAAGATTTATTCTTGCTTGATTTCTGCATGCAGTATATTTCTTGCAGCCAAGCTGAACTCCTGCATTTAAACACGTAAGCTGTATATGTAGTTAATTTAAAATACAGGGATAATCACATCACTTACTTTGAGTTAATTTGTAAGAGTTTAACATGTCAAAGCTTTAATCACACATATTTTTAAAAATCCTACATCACTTTGAGCAATGATCTAGGCATAGGATCTTTGTATTGACCTGCTAATGGAATGGGAGCAGCATTTGAGAATATTGCTTTGCTTAACAGACTTGAAAATTATTTAAATTAAAAATAACAATTAAATGTTTTCACTGAGGGGTGTCTAAGTGCATTGCAAATTAGGGTAATCATAAAAAAAATAAATAAATTAGTCTGCATCAAAAGAAGCACAGCCAGCAGAGAGAGGTGATTCTGCCACTTTACTCTGGAGCCCTCAACACAGGGAGGACATGGACCTGATGGAGTGGGTCCAGAGGAGGGCCACAGGATGACTGGGGGGCTGGAGCACCTCTGCTGTGAGGACAGTCTGGAAGAGCTGGGGTTCAGCCTGGAGAAGGCTCTGGGGAGACCTAATAGTGGCCTTCCAGTACCTGAAGGGGGCATACAAGAAATCTTGAGAAGGACTGTTTACAAAGGCCTGTAGTGATAGGATGAGGGACAATGGTTTTAAATTAGAGCAGAGTATATTTAGATTGTATGTTAGGAACAGGTTCTTTACCTTGAGGGTGGTGGAACATTGCAACAGGTTGCCCAGGGAGGTAGTTGAAACCCCATCCCTGGAGATATGTAAGGTCAGGCTGGACAAGGCTCTGAGCAGCCTAGCCTAGTGTTGGATATCCCTGCTGACTTTAGGGGGTTGGGCTAGACCACCTTTTGGGGACCCTTTCAACTCTAACCATTCTATGATTCTATGATCATTGTCCCTTTACACCTGAGGAATCTAAAACCTGTAGAAGTGTTTTCACAAGTATTAGAACCATGGAAACTTACAAAAGTCTTATTAGCCTATCCTCTGTATCCAGGCCAGAGCCTTAGCCACAGGCCCAGACTGCTTCAAGATTCTGGCTAAATATACTGTCATTCATTTTCCTAATTCTCACTCCTCAATCAAATTAGATATAGGAATTGGAGTCAGTCTTGAAGAGTATGAAAGTCTTGTTCTTGCATTTGCTGGGGACAAGAGTGAGCCTTAAGTTTACAGAAGTAATCTGTCATTTATTGTGTTTTCCTTGTATCAGGTGTGTTCTATTTCCTAAGCCTTTTCCTATGGAACTATAAATGAAAAATAATTCTAGTATTTAACAGTTTGCTTAGGAGAAAGTTAAACTGGGGAGAGGTTAATTTGGTTGGTTGGTTTGGAATTTTTTTGTGTCATTATCTGGAAGTACCACTATTTCTTCATTTATGGCTACTTTGCATATTTGAGAGGGAAAACCAAACTTGCACTGAAAACAAAAATGTTGATTTTTTTTTTTTTTATAACAACATGGCTAATTAACTAAACTAGGCTATTAATGGAAGCAAAAATAGTCAAATATTTGTCAGGCCTACATGTATTTGAATGATTTGTTTGAAAGGAAGGCGAGTCCTGTATTCCACTTTAGACAAAGTAGTGACAGAAAATGATTGCACTTCATTTAGGTATTTTTTTAAGTTACCCAAAGGCATAATATTTGCAACTTAATAACTTAAATATCCAATGAAATTAATTTAATTGTAAGGAAGCTATTTCATATTGTTTCAGTTCTGTATTTCTTCACATTTGACAAGTACCAGCATTTAACCTTTTAATTGAAAATTACTTCGGAGAGCCTGCCAGAAACTGCAAACACTAACCCCCATTACTGAGTCATGTAATACAATAGGTACAAAATCAGATGTCCTTTACAGGCACACTCTGGGGCTGTATGTGTGGGAAGTTCTGTGTCTTTCCAAAATTAACTTCCTTCTGCTACCAAGGCTGATTGTGCAGTTTAGAGATCATTATTTCTAAACACAGATACTTGTAAGAAGCTAAGTTGATTATTCCCCTTTAGAGAAGTGCTTTTACTTGATATTGTTATAGGCAGGAGCAGTGCTTCAAGGGAAAGAAAAATTTGATTTTTTTATGCTGGTAGTAATGGCTGTGCATAGCTATAGCTCACATCATGCAACCACAGCAGTCTGAGAGGATGCGTGCAACTCGAGAGCATGCCACAAGGACTGTGGAAGGGTTACATTTCACTCTGTGAAAGATTCTTAGTTGAAATCTGCTCAGTGTTACTATTTTGTCTATAATGGTGTTTTCAGAAGTATTTTCTAAACATGAATTTAAACTGATGACAGTCGTTGACAGTTCCAAAATTGTTGCCCAAATCTGGGCACCCAGAGACAAAATAGATTTGTTTTCAGACCCTCAGAGTGTTTTGGCTGCCCTGAAGGCCACAGCTGTAGGAAGTGGAATTTAAGAGTCCACAAAGTAGGAATTTTTACTCTGCTAATGTGATTTGTGTTGATGTATCAGGATTGCCTACTGCCAGTGAAAGGTATTTCAGCATTGTAGGAAAATCTAGATTTTACTGGCATGAGAAGAACCTACAGACAGGACCTAGGCTATATCTGAGTTAGGAATGGGAAGTTAAAGGTGATCTAGGGAACAGCAACCTGCTAAAACAGACTTGCTGTTCTCTGATGGTGACAAGTGCTGCATCTGGGAAACTTCTTCATGTAACTTCTTTATAGCTCTTTTGCCTTCATTGCATTTAGGTGAAATGAGTTAATGGATTAAAAATTTAATGATAGGTGAAAAAAAGGGTAGAACTGGTGATCATGTAAGCTTCCTTCCTCTAAGACACCAGCCTCAACAGAAAGAAAAAAATAAAAAGGTTAGGTTTAACTCATTGTGTTTAAAATTTAGGTTGTGCAGCTTAAAAATCTGCGTTGTGGTGATCTCTTTTGAATAGGGGTTAGTTTTGAGACAGAATGCATGAGTGCTCAAAAACCTTTTGTGTAAAAATGTGAGCCAGACTTTGGTCAAAGTAGAATTTATATACACTGATATCAGGCAAATTCTCTTGAAAAAGCATGCTAGAGTAAACCCTTTTGAGAAGGGAGACTTCACTGAAGTGAGAACTGTGGCTACGTTGTTCTGTGGACTGGCAGGGAGCATGCTGCAGCTTGAAGTGCTTTGCATTGCTAACTCTTCTTTCCGTAGTTAGGTTCCACAGCTACTGGGTGGTTATATATAAAGTTTGGAATTTTTGTTTCTAAATACATTCAAATTTATTACGGTATTTAACTGGAAATATAAAACATTAAAAACAAAATTGAAAAAAAATCTTGTTGAGTAAGGATGAATTTAGTCTGTTAATAAACTAAATGTGTGCATATACCCCTTGAATGGGAAGTAATAGGGCATATTATGTAAAAGCAGGGATTAAGCTGTGATTATGGGAAGGAACACATAGAGCTCTGAGTGTGTGCTGTGGAAATACCTGTGCCAAACTAAAGGAACATAGAGACTTTGGAATCTGGAAATAAGCTGTAGTTAATGATATTTGCAGATAAATTTTCTGCAAGTATCCACTTAGATATTTGTATGACAGAATGTTTATATTTCTTTAACACTTCATCCTCAGTCAGATTGCTCACGTGAGGCAGCAGAATGAAGCTACAAGATAGTGCTGGTCAGCTTCTCTTTTCAGATCTGGATGTTGTGTGGCCAAAATGAAAATGGAGTGCTTCCTGCCATCCTAGCTTTACTAACAAGTTTGGTTTTCTGAGAGGTCAGCACATGAATGTGTCCTGTAACATTACACATTGCCTTTACTCAAAAATTCACATGCATGGAGAAACTGACAGAAGAGTTTATTTTGGAAAATTAGTAAATCCAAATGATGGATACCATGTGTCAAAATAATCCTCCGTGCACGTGCTTACATTTTCACATAGATATTTTTGAAAATGATGCTGTGGAAACTAAATAGAGAATCAGCTTGCCAATGAGCAGGCTTAAGCCACTTTTCTGTGCAGACTGCGAGGTATGGTATCCTTTACTAAACATGGAAGCAAAAGGAGTTCCAGTTACTTCAGCCCTTTGCTATTCTTCTCCAGAGGTGCCAAACGAGATCTAAAGGACCAGCTAGTGGAGTCAAGCAGAGTAGGATTGAGGCTGACATTTCAGAACTAAAGGTGTGAGAATAGCCAAACTGTCTTTCAGATTCATTTTGCATCCCTCGAGCGCTCTGAAAATGTGGTGCTTAATTGAAGCTGGTTCAATTCTAGAGCTACTAGAGAGAGATAGGCATCTCCATAATGAGTTTATTTGATGTCCATCCTGTATGTTCTCAAAGGGAAGATGTGATGGAGAATGTTATAGAAAATGTTCTTGGCCTCTAAATGCAGTGTTTAAACAAGTGAATAGTCTTTCTCTTATCTGCTTGCCTTAGGTAAATCTCAAACAACTTTCATCTTTGTCAAATGTGAGTAGAGAATGATTTTGGGGATGTTGAGATTCTGCTGCCCTGTTTGATTACATTTCATTTCATACAATCATTTAATTGATTACATTCAGGGATGGGCTTGCTTGGAATTTTTTTTTTTCCCCTTCCCCAAGTGCCCAGATACAAATGAGCACCTGTACCTGTCCAGGGTGATACATAGCAAAATCTTGAACTGTAAGAATAAAGCAGAGTTCCTAAGTTTCAGGACGTTGAAGTAACTAACAAGATAACTACCTGTGAACAGAAGGACGTGAACTTGTTTTAGTTACTTTCTTAGGTGTTCTGAGTATAGTTAGTGCAACATTTCTACATAATCAACAAGTAATTTGAAGTAGTAGCAGTCTGCTTCACCTGCACAATGTTCTGTATGTGGGAATATATATGGAAGAGAGGTGGAGGTCTCATTGGTAACAAGGCCTAGCCTGCTTTTTTTCTGTCCCACCTCCCCCCCCCCCCCCCCCCCCCCCCCTTAGGGAGCTGGGAATGGGCAATCCACCTTTAACAGCATAATGTTAGTATCACAGCGACAACCAAAATGTCTTTTGTGGACGCTTAAATTTGTGCAAATATTTTAAAACTTCGATGGAGTTAGGGTTTCAGTCCTCTTCCTAAAGCAGAAAGAGGCCTACTGCTGTCAGGCTAAACTGTTGCCATGAGAACAGGGCATTGCCTGCCATTTTCTTGCTTATATATGCCTTAAAAAAGATGCTGGGACTGTAAAATAAATTACTGTTTCGTAATTTAGCTTTAAGCAAAAGAAATATTTCAATGGTGATAGTTCTGGAAATGCTTTAACTTTTAAATGCTGACACCAAATAATAAGTAAAACCTTGTGATTAATGTTTCCAGAAGGGGCTATTAACATTATCCTACATCTGTTTGTGATATAATCTCCAAATGAAAAACACTCACTTAAAGAAAAAGAAAAGGAACCCTAAAGAAGTATATGTTTATGCAGCATTTCAGTGCAGACTTAACTCTAATGTGTGGATATCCTTGGTAAGATTTAAGCAACTAATTTTTCATCTGATCATTATTTAGTCAAGCCTCTATGGTACTCCTGAGGTTGCTTAAATTTCATTGACAACATGTCATTTCATTTGCTGAAAAATGTGGCCTTTTTTAATTACACTATGTGACAGAGCTTTTTATTACTTGGACTAAAATTAGTCATCCTATTTGATGAAAATGTTTAATAGTAGGTCAGGCATAAAGTTCTGTGAAATATCATTTCATAATTGTTCCTTGCTGATTTAAAGATTTGGGATTGTATAGGAGAGTTGCTTTTTATGACTAGGAAGAATTCGCAGGCCTCCCATCACCTTTTAGGAAACACTTAGGAGTACTGATGCAGAATTTGTAGAATCCATAGCAGCAACTCATTCAGAAAATAATTATTCTGACAATGATTACCTGTATTGGTTGGGAACAATTTGCCCATTTAAGACCAAACCCTAAATTGAGATATGTCACCAAGACAGTTGTATTAATATCAGACCATATGTCTTCACTTCAAATTTATTTTGCTTAATGAAGGAAAGTTTGTAGAATTCATGTGTTCTGTGAAAATGTATGCTGAAAAAGCATCCTTTTTTATGTGAAATGGTGTTTTTCTTAGTGTTAAACTACAGTTTGCACCATGCCAATATACTTTCTAAAATTGGCATTTCTGACAGGTTTCCTAGATTCCTGCTGATCTCTGTTGAGTGCTGTTCTCCATGGACATACAATGCCCAGTTTTCCTACTTCTCTTCTTCTAGCTGGCATGAGAAATCAGTAATAAACTTAACAGTTACACACTGTATCACTTAAGGACCATGTTTGATTAATTTTTTTTAAAATGTTTTTTCTTAATGACACATCTTTTAGTTGGTGCTGTTTCCTACTAGCATACTTGAGCCTCAACAGTCAACTCTGTTGTGGTTTGGGTACAAAAGTGATGTGTAATTTGCGATGCATGGAATGTAGCATGCATATTGTAAGATGTCTTATGCAGACTTAACATCTGCCTGTGGTAGAGCTAAAATACTATCACAGGTGCTGTGGAGTGTCATCTATGAAAAAAATTAATGTATGTTCAAAATGAATGATAGGATAGGAGCAATGGGTTGATTACGGCATGAGATTTAACACATCTAAGTGCTGGGTTCTATACACTGGCCACAACAACCCCATGCAGTGCTACAGGCTGGGGTCAGAGTGGCTGGAGAGTGGCCAGGCTTGAAAGGACCTGGGGGTATTGGTTGATAGTAGGCTGAACATGAGCCAGCTGTGTGCCCAGGTGGCCAAGAAGACCAATGGCATCCTGGCCTGTATCAGGAATAGTGTGGCCAGCAGGAGCAGGGAGGTCATTCTGCCCCTGTACACTGCACTGGTTAGGCCACACCTTGAGTACTGTGTCCAGTTCTGGGCCCCTAAGTTTAGGAAGGATGTTGACTTGCTGGAATGTGCCCAGAGAAGGGCAACAAAGCTGGTGAGGGCTTTGGAGCACAAGCCCTATGAGAAGAGGTCAAGGGAACTGGGGTTGCTTAGCCTGGAGAAGAGGAGGCTCAGGGGAGACCTTATTGCTGTCTATAACTGCCTGAAGGGAGGCTGTAGCCAGGTGGGGGTTGGTCTTTTCTCCCAGGCGGCCAGCACCAGAACAAGAGGACATAGTCTCAACTGTGCCAAGGGAGGTTTAGGCTGGATGTTAGGAAGAAATTCTTCACAGAAAGAGTGATTGGCCATTGGAATGGGCTGCCCAGGGAGGTGGTGGAGTCACCTTCACTGGAGGTGTTTAGGAAGAGATTGGGTGAGGCGCTTGGTGCCATGGTTAATTGATTAGATAGTGTTGGATAATAGGTTGGACTCAATGATCTCAAAGGTCTTTTCCAACCTGATTAATTTATTCTATTCTATTAGTAATCTCAAAAGTCCCATGTTTAAAGTTAGACTAATTCCTGTATGCTTTGCTTGTAGTGGTCATACATCAGGCTAACCTCTGCTAGCTAGAAAACAAGCAAATCCCCTTTAAAATAAATGGAGTTGAAGGTTGCTCCATAGTTTATCCTAGAACACTGTATTTCTAGCCTCTATGGATAGATCAAGATTTAGTCCAAGTCATTTTTGCCAAACAAAATCCTGACAACCTTGGACATGAGATTCTACCTCATACTTAAGCTGCCTGAAAATGCTTTCATGGAATTGAGAGTATTTTAATGATGAAGTCTGAACTTCATATTGGCAAATAATTTGTTTAACCAATTGCTTATATCAGATATGCAGGGCTTTTTTAATTTCTCCCTTATACACACACACACATACAACTTGTGTGTGTTACATGCATGGAGTTCAGTAACAACAGATTAGATTACTTGTCTTTCCAGGAAAGAATGTGTAATACACTTAATTTATGCCCATAAGAAAACAAAATTAAAATACCAATTAAAATAAAATTTCCTCATATTTTTCAAACAGTTTTTATCCTCAGTTATTGAGTTAGAACACAATGAGAACATTGCCATTTGAGGATATGTACTTCTTCATATCTAGGCATAGAGCAGGAAGAAGGTTTCAGATTATTTTACTCTGTTTACTAAGTAACGTCTCACATACATCAGTTGAACTTTGTGTGAATGAATAAACACTGTTGGTATTGATCATAGAAGATGACATTGAAGTTATTTCATTCATTTGGTTGTCCCTTCCAACCCAAACCATTCTATGATTCTATGAAAATGAGCCACAGCAAGAAAATTTTAGTAAAATATATCTTTTATGATTTGTCTCTGCCAATGCAAAGATGTAGTTTGCCATTTTGTGTTCAGTCCTTCAGACTAGTGTATTAATTACTATTTATTTCTCTGTATTAGAGGCTCATCTACTGTGTCACATTGTAAAGTCATATTTTGCACAGTTAATTTTTTTTTCCTTTGTAAGGGATTATGTAATGCATTTTACCTGTTAGTATTAGTGATTGAGCATAACTGACTCCTTTCTGTTGTCTTAATTATTCTGTTTTGACATATTTTTCTCTGTGTGAGCTCTGATAAAGTGTGACATTTCCCTTAGAGAAGTGGACCTTTTTACTGCTATTTGTTTTACATTAAATCTCTTTCTGAAACCAGTTTGTTACTTGAAGTGTAGACAAAACAATGCCAAACTTCAAACTTGTATGCTCATATCAGAGTTCTTAACTAGCAATATTGAAACAGCTGTGCATGCTAGACTTCTTTATACCCACAATTACTGAATGAATGTGGAAAGAGCGAGTGCAAAGGAGACTCCAGTGGATATAGATCTCAAGTTTTTTGGTGGTCATAAAAATTATTCTAAGTAGTCTCTCAACCTGCTGAGAGCTTCCTGAATTCATTATCAACAGAATTTACTCAAAGATCCTTTATGGAATGCTCCTGCTGAGTGATCAGAAATTATGATTGTCATGTTTTCCTACAAAATATATCTGCAACCAAGGCAGAAAGAGTATTGTTGAGGTATTTTTAGGCTCAATGCTACATGCATTGTTATCATTTTCAGAGGGACTTAAAAAGTAATCGTGGCCAAGGAAATTCAGATTATTTCCCTCATCCCAAACCAGTTTAAGCAAAGCTGTTTAGACAATTAAAAAATACCAAACCAATCCAAACCTAACCCCCCCCAAAAAAAAGAAAGAAAAAAAAAAAAAGGCAACAGCAAATCTAACCAATCAGCCAAATGCCACAAACTCAAACCAACCATTTATCATATTATCTGCCACTCTGGAGACAATGAAGACTTTAAAGCTATAAAGTGTAAAGAGGTATGTTTGCTTGGTTTTTTAATAGACAGAATTTGTTGCTTATATTTGTTTTGGAGGGAAATGTGTGCATGCACTTGTAGACAGTATACTTACACAACATATGTGTGAGACAAAAACACTAGAGAACATGGCATCTTCCAAGCAGCCTGGAAAAAAAGTCTGCTTTCCAGTCTGGGTAGGTGTCTTGTTCTCTCATGTCTCATACTTAATTTCTCTGCATGGTTTCCCTGAATACTGGTACAGGTCTAGGTTTCCACTGACATAAACAAGAACAGATTTTGGCTTTTCATTCAGCAAGTCCAGTTTAAATCAGTAGAAATCCAGAACTGTGTTATTAGTATTTATATTAATTACTTCAGGTTGACTTCAGAATAGTGAAAGTAGGTCAAATTTGATCCAACATTTGATAGCTAGTTTATACATATGAGATGTGGACTAAAGGCCAATAAGGGTTAAGAAGACAGTCCCAAATTCTCCTGCACTTTACCTTAGATAAATCTGAGTGCAGGCCTCCAGAGGTGAAAGGCTAGCACATTAACTGGGACCTTAAAAGCATGCTTCAGCACACAAACCTGCAGTATCTTTTGAAATCTATGCAGGTTTCTCCTGCCTGCTGTGCGTAATTTCAGAATATGCTGTCACCATTAAAGAAAAAAAACAAGTTTGCTCTTTCATCTGTGCACCCCACGGCACTGATTGGGGGAATCAGTCCCCAGGCTCCCCTAAAATTTGTGATCTTTGGCTCCTGCTGTAAATTGATTCCGTGCTGTGCCTCCTGACATGTGAACTGGGTAAAATCCATTTTGAAGTCTTTTAAAACCTGGCATTAACCCTGTGGCATCCTCTTAAGTGCCGATGTTTTCTCATTATATTATTTACTGGGAAGAATTTGCCTTTAAAACTCTAAAAGCATTGCAAGCTAACTTGTTAAAATCTCAGTATTAAAGATAGGCACTATGTCATTCTTTGAATTTCTCCTGAGACCTGATGTTGGGAAAAGTGAGTTCAATTAGTCGTGAGTGAGGTGAGTGCCTCACTACTGTGCAAATTGCTCTGGGACCATTTGGCCCATGTCTACTCATGAACCTCCCCCCTCATAAATACAGATGTGTAAAGTAGTCGATATTTTGTTTAAGCTTATCTTGGACTGATTATCTGAAGCACTCCATTTTATTTTTTTTTTCTTCAGTGCCATGTAATAAAAAGACTTACAATTTTCAGATTTCCCCCTCTGCTCTTTTATATAGAAAAGAGTAATGTCTTTTGTACACATAGGTCTCTCTCTCTTTACATCTACCCTGTATGACTTGGTTCACTGCCCACTGAAATGAAGTGGACTTTGGGATTACAACATAGCAATGTTTTACTCAAGAGTTTGGGACAGGAAGTCAGAATGAATAACTATTGGAAAACTCCAGGGATTTTTAAGTAGTGACAACTTGATTCCAAAGAGAAGATGACTTTGGAGACATAGTAAAACCAGTAGAAGTTCTTTAATGATAGAAATGAGTTGCAACCCTTGTGTTACACCTTAAGACAACAGTACTGGAAGTGGAATATCCTTGCACTATAAAATCGTAATAAGAGGGATCTGAATTTGACCTGATGGGCTTCATGCTGGCAGATGCTGCTTGCTTTTGTGCAAAGGGCTAATTATGAAAATGGCCTCTCTGTTCTTTAAGCACTTACTTTGGTTTTGTTTTTAAAAGAAAAACTGAACTTCCCTTCAAGGAAACCATGCTCAAACTAACTGGACCCTGACTAGAACAAGCTTTTGAGAACTTGCCAAAATGACATCTTTTCCATCTCCATTCTGCTGTTTATGTAAATGTCTGGCATATGGTTTAGTTGGTAGCAACAGATAAGGCATAATATTACTTGTTGTTGTATACTAAAAGTGAGGTGAAACTGTATTTCACTTTTCCTTTGAGAAAAATGCTGGTAATACAGAGCTTGTCAAGACCCTTTCCTGTGTTTGATAGCTTTATCACAGCCCCAGCTCGAAAGGTTAAATGTTTTGGATTACACAGAATGTACATTATATGGAGGGCTTACTATAAATCAACAAGGCAGGTATGTTAAACACAGAAAAATATCTACAGCTGTTCTCTTACTCATCCTGGTTGTTATTTAACTCCGTCTCTACCCAAAGGAATATTTTTAGTTGTACTGTCAACAGTTTCAAAACAAAGAAGCAACTACAACTGGCAAATGAGGAACCCAGCTGGTGCTATGTTTAGGCTCCCAATGAATATACTCTAATCCTGACACCTGCAAGCTATTTAATCAGGATTTACAATTGAACATGAAGGATGAGAGGTCCAGAGGGCTGTGTTCTTGGTGTTTTGTTTGCAAATGATGGAGAAAAACTTTGTTATCGGATGTTGTAGTTATTTGAAGTTTGGTGCCCTCTAACCCATGAGGGGACCAAGAATCATTTATCACTTCACAGCAAAAGCAAAAAAAAAAGTGTGTGGCTTACACACTAGCATTCTCCATTAGCTTTTCCTGTATTCCAGTGTAAACATGCCTTGGATTTATGAACAATGAAAAACAATTTCCAGCAGGCACATGGAAAGGAGAGATTATAAGGAAAGTATGCATTATCAGTTCTGTGTCAAACTGAAAAGATCACTTTAAATTCCTCAGTGCCAGTAATATACGTAATGATGAAGTGTACTTTAAAGATGAGCAGAAAGAATATGAAGGAAATTGAATAAACCAAGGTTTTGTTTTGGGGGCGCTTTTGTTGTTGTTGTTGGCTTTTTGTTTGTTTGTTTTGTTTGACAAAAAAAGAAAAGAAAACGATGCCCTTTTCCATAGTATGAATCTTGAATCTTAACATGGCACTGTCAAGGGTGAATGACCCCCTTCATAAAGGTCTGCATTGATCCTCCTAAACCCCTCCATTTCCCCAAACAAGAGACATAACATGAATAAATTTGAAATGTCACCATACCATACTATAACAAGCCCAGATGTGCCTTTATGTTGCTGTGCTTGTTTATTTATTTACTGAAGGTTTCTAAGTGCTTCTAGCTGAGTTCATGACAAATTTAACACGTCATTCTGGCAGTAGCATCAGCCTGTGTACTTGGGGTTTGTTTGTGGGGGGTAGTATGCTTTCCTCTTGCTGTGTCGTGCTGTCAACAACATAGTTATGAACAAGCAGGGTGTGATGTAATTGACACCCAACAAAAAGTGGTTAATCAGATGTCTGAAGTTGTTAGGTAACAATGCTGCTGCCTCTGGGTTTGATTCAATGATGTAATGCCTGTAAGTTATTTTTCTGTTGGTTGAGGCTGTTGTGTAACTCAGTATCCTGCAGAGGGTTTGTATGGCTGGAGTCACAGTACAAATCAGAATTAATTTCAAACTTGGCTATGCTGTTTAATTTTGTTCTTGATTTTTGAAAGTTAAAAAAAAATCATGTTTTTCAAGGCGAATGAGTGGGAACAACCCGGAAGGGCTCAAAGCAGTCATCTTGGGGGTTGGAGTCGGTGATCTTTCAAGGTCCTTTCCAACCCCTAATGTTATGTGATTTTGTGATCTTCATGGATTCTGTAATCAGCTGGAGGCAGACTGGGGCCAGAGAGCTTTGCTCCAGAGCAACTTGTGTTCTGGGCTGCTACAAGTTGTGCTGGCCAGGATGATCCCACAAAGGCTCTTGTGCTATATGACCCCTCTGCTGCACTCCCCCAGCAGGCCTATCCCACACTGCACAGCAGGGAGTCTTTTGGGCTTTAAAGTTTTACTTCACAGCATTGACTATACAGAGGGACTTAATCTAGGGTCTCTTCAAATTTCTGGTTATAGCTGCAGAAACATGTATTTTGGAAGGATGTCAGCACTCCCCCTTTCTAGATATATGCAGTCATCCCTTGGCATGTGGATGGATTACATCACTTATGCAGCACTAATGATATGGGATCTTCAGTGCTTGTTGAATTTTTGCACTGAAAAGTAATTAAAACATCTCCCTTCTTCCTCAGCTTTATCAGTTCAGGCTTTGCAGTTTCTTTGTTACTACATTCCTTGAAACAAGAAACTATGCCTTCTACAAGTATTCTTACTTCTCTCTCAACATCTTACCTTTAGTCCAGGCCTTCAGATGTCAGTGGCATTGACCAAATATTTCTTGTGGTGAATGCTCTGATTACAAGCCCTGGAGACCTACCAGACTTGTACTAAATTCTTCTGTTAGGGAATTATCAGCTGTTGTTAGCCTCATTCCAGCTCAATTCTCTCTGGAGAATCTCCTTTACAGTTCTTCTATTGTCCTTTGGTGTCCTTTCTGCTACAACTTGACCTTCCCTTAGCTTGTCATATCCACTTCCTTCATTATTTTTTTTTCTGTTGATTCCAAAATTAAATTGCTGCCCCCAGCTTTGTCAGATTAATACAATACTGTCAAGTTTTTCATGTGGAGTTATACATGGCATTGTTTCTGTGGACAAAGGAAACAATGCTCAGTACTGTCTAGGGACCCATAATGTGAAGGTACAATAGTCACACGTTCTGTTCTGGTTGGAGCTTTGCAGCATGAACAGGTTACTGCCCAGGGGCTCCCTTCTGTTTCTTTTCCTACTCGCTAGAGATCTGTCATGATAACTGTGTGTAAATGCTCTCTAGGCTAATCTGAGAAAAAGGTTATGCATATATTTTTTAAGTGTTTAGGCTAACCTAGTCATTTTAATTGGACTAGATTAAGAAGCAAGTAGTGGGGGTGGTGATCTTGGATATGCTGGGAAGCAGCTGGAACCAGTAACTTCTTCATTTGAGTCAGCTGCAGCCAGAACAAGACTGCTGAATTCTGTATCACTTGGCACTGCACTTAACAGCACTCAGGTTGACTTTTTGCACCCCTGAACCCTCATCCTGTTCATAATGTCTGTGAGGTCAGATACAAAATGTCTTTCAAGGCCATTTGAGTAGGGAACTAGCATTGTCAATCTTAAACCTCCATTTCCACAGTTGTGTTTCTTCTCTGAAAGCCTCTTTAGAACACAAAAGTTACTTTAGATATGTTAAAAAGAATGGAGAAATGAGACAAAGAAGAGTTAATAAAATAGGCAGCGTGGTGAAATACCAGCACTGCAGCACAATTTACAGATAAAGAACCTAAATCACACACACTCTCTTCTACAAGGTGAAAACTTTACTTCAAAGATCTGCCTTAAACACACCTACTTGATAAAACATCAAATTTCTTGAGACACTTTTTTTTGTAGCTAAAAGAGATGCTTGCTTTCACTGACACTCTCCTGTAAAAATATCAGTGATGCAGCAAAATGTTACATCAATAGATTGACTTGCATGCTTGAAATCTTGTCAGTCTTTCTCAGTCTGTGAGTTCAAATGACAAAGGGTATTGCTTCATTTCAGGAGCGCTGCCTTGCTCCCCACAGCTGCCACCAACGTTACTGATGCAGTTTGAAATGTATCTGCTTTGGCAAGGTTGTAAGATCTTCTCCAATGCTATCTGAAGTATTCCAATAGGTATTACATCTCTAAAAACCCCCCAAACCTGGGGAATAATTTGTTAATTCTTGGGAAAGCACCTCACAGAAATGTTGATTGCTTACAGAAATGTTGATTGCTTACAAAGCAAAGCATATATAAATATCCTAATTCCTGGGTGTGTGAAGGGGTGTGGGTCTGCCGTTAGGAAAATGGAAGCTTTGACACATGCGTTGCTACCTCAGGTTTGAGGATGCAACAAAGTTATGCTGTTGCTTTCGCAGCACCTGGTGAGGAGGGGAAATCTTGGCTGTTTGACTTTGTAAATGTGCTACAGTACTGCACAAAATAATAAAAGGCTCAGAAGAACACTGAATTTATCTATTGTTCTCCATTGTAATAACTTAGTTGCTTCGTTAGTCCTTTCTCATTTGAGTAACAGTTTGGAAAATACTAATAGGGATGGTGAAATGTGTTTCACAGCACATCCCATTTAAAAGCATTTCTGTTTTAATGTGGAGTTTCAGATTTAGCATTATGGACAAACACATCAGTTCAATTATTTTGTTGTTCAGATATATTGACTAGTAAACTGACAAGTCAGGCATAACCCCTTTTGTGTTTAACTAAGTGTTGTGAATTACTGCCTGCTTCAGCATATGAAAATGAACTTGGCTTTTTCTTTGAACTCTGTCTTTAGAAGTTCAGGGTGGGGAAGTACAGTGTTTATTCAAGAAGGCTGTGAATCTATGTACCTCAGCTAGATTATCACTTTGCAACATTGACGGGTGGTTAACAAAACAAATGGCTTAGTAATGCATGAGCTTGGTTCCACAGTTTCTTTTCAACAACCAGATCTGTTCAATGATAGAATCTGTTAGCATTGTGAAAGAGAAGCCTCTGTCCTTCAGATTATTTTTTCCCTTAAGAAATATGAAATATGGAAGAAATGGTAGTTGTATCTATTCTTAAACTGGATGAATCATTAAAAAAATGAGATCCTTTACTCACAAGTATTCCCACTGACAAGTGTCTCTCAAGACAGAATATATTCTCTTTAGTTTTTCTTCTGAGGAAGATTTTGGAGGATTAGGTCCAAATTACTGATGGGAAATATAAGATGTAAAATGTTAGTTTCTTGTGGTACATAAGCAGAGTTGTTCCTAAACAAACAAAAAACCAAAACCAACAAAAAACTCATGACAGACACAGCAATGCTGCTGGAACAATTCAAGTGCTTCAAGTCTTATGAGGAGCATTTCCATGAAGGGTTCAGAATGTCTAAATGTTACTTAACATACAATTTCTCTTGGCAATGTCATAGTAATGCTCATGATTGTGAGTTGTATAGAGCCACAATTGGCCTGATTTACTTTCTAATCCTTACAGAAAGTGAGGTATAAGTATGAGTTACTTTAGGAATAAAAAATTTTCAAGCAATATTTAAATTGCATGTGGTTTCATGTTTCAGAAGGTGAATTGTATAAAGTAGCAGAAACAATCAAGTTGTTTGGGTCTAGGACTAGTCTGTTCTGAAAGCTGAATCTTTGAAACCAGATGAAAATGAATACCTCCTCACATAGAATGGGCCTGTTGAGGCAGCAGGATATGATGCTAGCCAGACTGTAAGCTGTTGCCTCCACTAAGTACCATACCTTAATGAAAGCAAATAAACCCAGGAAGAACTTCAATTTTTAGCTAGTTAGATCCAAGCTTATAGTCTATAGGAAAATACATAAATTCACCACATGGGGTGCAGATCAGATAGTTATCTGCATAGCCAATGTAAATCTCAAAGGTTTAAAAAAGTAAAGTGTTCTGATTAGAGGTTTTCCATTCTTGGACATCTGTACATATAAACATAAATGCACACATATCTCTTTCTCTCCTCCCTCCCCCCCAAGTGAATTGCACGTAGGTATTTTCTGTAGAACAATATCAACAGACAAATGCATTTCCCACATTTTATCGTCCCTGAAAAGGGAGAAAAGAAAGAGAGAAATAGGAGTATAAAACCCAAATGTCAGAATAATTTTTAGTATATATTTGAAATGAACAATTAAAAGTAAATGAAAACCAATTTGCTTTGACATCAAAGTAGTTTTGAAAATGTCAACATTTGCAGTATTTTTTTTTATGGTTTTGAGTTCGTTCCTAAACTGATCTTCATATACATCTGTTAAAACCTTTTCAAGCTCTGGTGACTAGAAGGTGTGCAATAATCATTCTGTGTTCTCCTACCATGATTAGACCTTCCAGAAATTATTATTATTATTATCTTTCTGTTGTTGAGCATTTCAAAGCATGTTGCAGGGTCCTGTGGGAAAATATATAATGCTTGTTTCCTAAGAATCAAAAGTAGACCTGAAAATATAAAACACTTTCATCAGAATGTTAGCTTCTATTGGAGGGGTTTCACTGGCACTAATTCTCATATATTTGAAATGTTTGAAGATCTTCCATACATTCCTCTTGTGAGCCATGTCAATTGCAAAGGAAGGCAATAATACAATTTGCAGGCCTTTGTCCTCTCATGATATTTTTGATTAAAGGTTATTGTGGTTTAGCAGAACACTGGCAGATCCAAAGGCAACAAGCTTTCCACAGATACTTACGCCTGTAAACCCTGCTCATACTGCAAATATTCTGGTAGTGCCTCTGATTACTAGCATGAGATATGTTTGTGGACAGATAGATCTGGGATGAATCATAGAGAGAATCCAAAAGAAAAACAAAAGTTTCATAAAAAGCACTTAGTATATATACGAATAGAATTAATGCAGGTGCAGAAAAAACAAGCAAAATTCAAAGACAGGGTAGGTAAACACTGCTGTTTTGCCTGCAGGTTGCATTGCACATAACAGCTGCAGTTTACATGTGTCTCTTTCCTTTAATAAGTGCAACAGTAATAGATAACTTTTGCTATGTCAGGGAGTTAGTATTTTGATGGGCAACTGAGGCAGAATCTCTAGCACATTCCTCTACATCTCTACACTCCAAATATATTGGATTTTGTATGAATATGAAATAGTACAGTTAAACAATTGTGCATCAGTATATTTCAGTGCTTAGCTTGGATTAAATTAATATTAGGCTACCAGAAAAAGACCCAGGACATTTGGGTTTAACTGTTATTAATATGTGATGTGATGATGTTGGATGACATTTTGTGTGTTTGTTCATATGCTGCTTGACCACACTCTGGACTATTGGTATGGACTCAATTTAATGGAATTCCCATTATGACACCAGATGTAAAAACCTGAAGAAAAAGGTGGGCTCTTTTCCAAAATGGCTAAATCTATAGCCACTTTTAAATAGCTATACTCAATAAACATGTCCCATTTTGATATGGTGCCTCTCAAATTAGTCTCCAAATACTAGGATTCAACAAATTTTTGTGAGAATTTGGGGAAAGGATTATTTATTACCTAGCTATTAGGATATAGGGAAAAAGAACCCAGGGTGAACAAGCTGTTTGTTAATCATCTCAATAGCATGGGAATTTAAACAAATGTTGCATATGCTTGCAAACAAATGGTCAGCTTCTGAACCATGTGTTTAGTTAGTGAACTGGTTCTCTGGTGATATTCTTTCATGTGCTTACTGAGGACATGACTATGCCTGCATTTCTTCTAAAGATGTTAACTTAAAAGCATCATGACACTGAAAAGAAGTTGTCAACCCTGAGATTGCAACTATTCTTCATGATTCCAATGACATTAAAAAAAAAAATCACTCCTTTCATGAGAAGAAATGAAAGTGTTAGACCATATGGATCTACATCACATACTTCATAGCCTTGTTCCCATGGTACCTGAATTTGACAGAAAGTGCTGCTCAGCTGCATCTTAGCTTTTAAAGAGAACACTTTGTGCTTCTGGTTTTGCATCCTCTTATGAAACAAACACCAAGCTTTGAACTGGGGGAGGAAATTTGGGTTTGCTTTGTTGCTTTGCTTTTATAATCCAATTAGAATGTGCACTCCTGTATCTCATCGTGTCAGGGAGGGATGGAAGAGTTAGGTTCTCAAGCACTCTGTTCATTACTGTGAGGGAATACTCCTGCTGGCAGGAGAGCTTTCACAATACAGTGACCTGCAGCAGCTTCTGTAATTCATTTTCTGGTATGTCCTCCCCTGTCATACCAGTCTTACCCCAAGAAAATACAGCTTGTCGCAAATAGCATGAACTGGATCTCCACAACATTTTTGGCTAAACCTGAGAAAGCCCTGAATAATGCTCTGGGCCTGCACATAGCATCAGGCGGCTGTTCTGACTCCTTATGGTTTCACTGCTATTGTGCCAGACTAGTTTGATGAGAGCTGATCTTGGCAAGTCACTGCAGTCATGCACTGCTGTTGCAGGGCACACATTACAATTGGGTCAGTAAGGAAAGTGCTCCAGAGTGATCTTGAAATCTAACAGTGACTGTATGAATACCTATGTGCTCCTTGACCTCAAACAGTACATGGCTAACAAATGACAAACCACAACTGTTTCAAAGATTTGTGTGAGCAGCTGAGCAGAGACCTTTTCCACAGGAAAAGAAAAATATATTTCAGGTTTTATGTTTAAAATAGTTGAAAAATGCTTAAAGTGTTTGATGCTGAAGAACATGAAAAGCTGCAAGCCACTGTTCATAAAGCTGTTGAGTTGCCTAATCTTTCAAAAACTCCTGGGGAGTGGGTTACTATAGCTATAATTGTGTTAAAGACTGGAAAGCAAGGCCATATCTATCATCAAATTGTTATTTCTTAGTGGTATTTGGAAAAATTCTGAATCCTGGGTTTCCCATTCCTTTCTGAAGAGCCTTTAGAGTAGGGTAGGAATAAAGCGTATACATTTCTGTAGAGAGAACTCTTAAAAACCTACAAGCCCAAGAGAATGACAAGTTGAACTTCATTTCCCCTTGTAGGTTTTGTATGTTTTTTCGTAAATAACTTAGGTGGAATATTATTGGTATCAATTCTACAGGACAGCTGAAGAACAATGAACTAATAGAACAACATTTCCTGCTGTGTTGTATAGAACTCCTATAAGCTTTATCTGTCTGATGTTTATCCCCCTTAAAGCAAATAGCATACCTGAGAGCAATGCTGAGATGACATGTGCTTGTGTTGCTGGCTACACCAAGCACAGCTGTTGATGTTTGCAGACAACTTAGCCCCATGCTTCTATTCAGCATGTAGTCTCAAGGTGATGAGAAACTGTTGAGATCCCTGCTGAGTAACAGAAGAAAGAAGCATCTTCTCCTTCACAGCTTTTATCTAAAAACAAGTTAATCAATATGCTAAACACTGATAGTAAAATACACTCACTTAGGCTGATGTTCTGAGGAGGTCTGGAAGGCACCATTTGTCCACAGCAAAACTCTGTCAAAGGAAAAATTATCTGTGGAAGTGGTGGAAGGAGTAAGAAGGAAAACAGTGGTAGAAACAGTCAAAGGTGTTATTTTGCCAGCATGGATAGTTTTGTTCATTACAGACCATCATTTCTTCCTGCATCAAAATCTTTTATCTTCATAAGAATAAATTCACACACATTTCTACCATAGTCTGTGTAACTAATTAACAGATAGTTGGCCTGTTCTCAACATTGTCAATTTAGGCTGAACATATAATATTTTCTGAGGTTTGATGACCCTTTTTTGTGCTCACATTTATTCTTGATGATGATTGCCAACCCATTGTCTTTAAGTCTGATATGAACAAGTTGTGCAAGACAGTGACTGAAAGATCTCCTTCCTGGGATATAATAGGTCCTATTGATTAACATGTATAACTGAGGTTGCTTTTAACTTTCCTGCATTTCCTTGTATGTAGTAGCACTGAATTTCTCCGATCATTTTATTTGCTCATTCATGTTGCAAACACTTTTTTTCAACTCTTCATAATTATTTTTAATGTTGTTTATAGGTTGAATTGCTCCCAGCTGTTTGGGACTAACTTCTGCTAAAACTTGTGGCACATAATGACCATTTAATCTCTACTTTTTTGCTTCCTTTCTTTTAAGGGAAAGGATCTTTTCTCTTTTTCACATGACAGCTCAGAGTCCTGAAGAGTGTATTGTGAAAAGTTCTTGGTTTGATTTCTATTTATAAGAATCAGAATTTTCTTTCTTCTTTCATTTTTATCTCTGTTTATCATTCTGTTCTTTCTTACAGTGTCAGATCACTTGCTTAGTGTGGAAGAAAGGCTTGCTCATCTGTAGCTATTCAGATTTAACTTCTACCTGCTTGGTTTTTTTAGAGCCAACCAACAATATGACTTCAATTTTTGATGAGATGTCTCTTCATGCTTTTTCTCCTCAAGTGAATCTGTGCAAGAGTGGCTTTTAAGGGGTAAACCAGTGCATCTGATCCTATTGAAAGCTGATCTCTGGGGATCCCTTTGAGAGTGGGAGCCACTGTTCTATTGAGTTCTACATACCTGAAGCCAGCCAAAATGCATTAGTGATGGTAGTACTTCCAGAGGAGACTGATACCTAATTAGCTACTATGTTCATACTTGCAGTTACATCTGTGCCCATCTGTATGATATGTGTTTGTATATAATCAGTGCACTATCTGTCTTATACATATTTCTATCATCAAATGAGAGTGTTTGAATGGAAGTAATTAAAGAAAGAGAAGTTAATGTGACCATCAGAATTCCATATTTCAGGTCCCCTTAAGTGAGGCAAGAAAGTACCACTGCTTTTCATGTCTGCTCCTGAGGTAACCCTTGAGATTATGAATGTAAAAAATTACTTAATTTGCTCGACAACGCTCTCCAAACATCTTTCACGTGCCAGCATTACAAGACTACTTTTCACATAGGAACTTAAATTGTGATCTAATGGGTTTTTTAAGGTGGGAAGCTGATTTAAGTTATTTGTCTTGATAGCTATGCACTTCCCTCCCTTGCTTCCCACTGCAGGAAGATGCCTCCTCAGTTAGCCCTGCATGCATTTGTTATTGGCATGTTAAGCAAAAGCTGAAGTTACTGTCTCATGTGGCTGCCCATCGCTTACTCATTCTTCCTCAGGCGAAACAGGTTTCTTCTGCAAGTTCCTGAAACTCAATCTTTACTCATAAATTTCAGTTTTCTAAGCAGCAGAAACACTGAAAAGATGATGAGATCTGAGAAAAAACACTCTACACAGATTCCTGTTCTGCAAATCAGTTTCAGGCTTAATCAGGAGATATTTAGCCTAGGATCAGCACTGCACTAACATGGCTTTGGGAAACAAGGCTGTAAACCCTAAAATTTTCATTTGTATAGGAAGTTATTTAAATATTAAAGCTTTTAGAGTGCTGCTGCTGCTTTGGTGCTTGCCTTTAAGATCCTCTATAAACTTGAAAAATGTTTTTTTAAAGAGCCCCCAAACAAAATCAACAATGAAACAAGCATCATCCTTATTAGACATTTCAGCCTTTAGGATGTAAAATGGAAGTCAGTGCTCACTAACACTCTCTCTATCTAAAGATAACAACTTTGTGGGTTCATGCTCTACCTGCTATCTGTTGCATTGCCTAAGAAATAACTTGCTATATGCTCTTGACTGCAGCAGTCTGACAGCCAACTGTGTTTTCACTTGCATCTTTGTGTTTCAAGTGAAAATGGAATATGGAATCAGTCAGGGTTTGCAGCATGACTGTGTCATGGTGTCAACATAGGTGAGGAATATCCCTTCCCAGCTGTTGTATCACAAAACCTGTGCATCTGGCTAGCCTGCTATGTATTTTTAAAACTCTTGAGTTCCCACTTATGCCTTCACAGCTTATCCTTCCTTCCTAGTTCCCTGGAACACCCACTGTGTTAATACATTTTCTTGACCAGGGCATTCATGCACTCAGCTCTGGACAGGTCCAGATGCTAACTGGATGAGTCACCACATCAAGTGATCCTGCTCTGGCACCAGCAGCTGCTAAGAAGTAAGGGATGGAATAAAAGAATGCACAGCCTAAGAGCATAGAATTGCTAACTGTTTCACAGAGAGGGGAGACTTTATAAAAGGGATGACTTTAACCAGTGTTATCAGGAAAGTATCACAGATATTTTTTGAGTGGTTGAGTAGTCTCCCTAGAGACTTTATGGAGGATCTATTTGATCTATGCCTTAGGTGGTCAAAACTAGATTGCCCAAAAAAACTAGAAAGTTTGCTGCCAGAGACAACTGTGCAATGGCAGGCAAATGATAGAATCATAGATTGGTAGGGATTGGAAGGAACATCCTGAGATCATCGAGTGCAACCCCCCTGACAAAACAGGATCACCCAGGGCAGGTCACATAGAAGCACATCCAAATCAGTCTTGAAAGTGTGCAGAGAAGGAGACTCCACAACCTCTCTGGGCAACCTCTCTGGGCAATCTGTTCCAGTGCTCCATCACCCTTAACAGTAAAGAAGTTTCTCCTCATGTTGAGGTGGAACTTCCTGTGTTCCAGTTTGTACCTGTTTCCCCTTGCCCTATCACAGGACACCACTGAAAAGAGGTGAGTGTTGATATCAGGTAGATCTTCCTTCTCTTTGTTCTTTGACCACAGCTTTTAGAAGGAGCACTGTTTGTAAATGTTTGGATAGAAGTTAGACTTCCTCACCATCGTAAACCTCCAGGGCTTTGTTTAATACATCCCTCTGTTGAACAAGATTCTGGCACGCTGATAGCTGGAAAACAGTTCAGAACTCACTTGAGATCCTAAAATATATAATTTAATTGGACACTTTACATAAATTCTTCTGTGACAAAATTATTGTGAAACACCAGAGAATACAGGAACGCAGCTGAAGGGGTTTAGTTTGCCCCATTCCAATGGATATACTAGTTGTTGACAAAAAAACCACTTTAGTGGTGAATACTTGCTCTTTGCAAGAAAAGAATACTGAGAAACTCTGATTATAAGACTACCACAATCTAATCTGTCTCCTTTCCCTAAGTTTGTGGTTAAAATCTGTTGGCACATGGCCCACAACATATTGCCTCTCTTACAGCAGAGCAAAAGTATGCAGAAGTATTTCCTCTAGCAATCAAAGCTTCAGTGCAAAAGTAGTGACCTAAATTAACTGTTTGGAAGAAAAAGGTTAAAGGTGTTTTAAAAAAGCATTCCTAACCAAACTGAAATAAATCAGCAAACTTCACCCACACATCCTCCAAACCTGCAATCAACAATAATTTCATAGAAATAAAACAAATGGATTGCCACATTCCTTCATGTCTATTACACTTCTGTCTTCATTGCAGAAATTACTCAAAAATGAAAAGCTGGAAGGAAACTTGGCTGTTGGTAATAGCTTTATCACTTGTGCTACAGCAAAAGTACTCTCTACAGAAATTTCTAAGATGCACTGTTTCTGGTTCTAATAAGCCTTCTTAAAGTCTTCCTATAACAGCTCTAAGTGCTGATTTTGTACATAATAGGAGTGAATTAGGCCTCTGGATAACAGAAGTGTGTTAGAGCTATGGTTCAGTTATGCCTAACAAAGTTTACACCCACCCCACCCCCCAATCCAAGAAAGGAGCTTATTGCTTGATAGAAGCACCTTAGCATGCATATAAACTGTATTTTGTATAAGGTTAAAGTGATCTCTGGAATGGGGGCTTACCTTTAAATCAGCTTTTAGGATGCCCTGTTTACATAAAAGGATCAATAAAAGGGATCATTTGTAAAATTCTGTGTTTAGCTAAAAATTGAAAAAACCCTACCACCACACTTAGTACTTGATGTTGTAAGAGAAGAGATGGGTGGTAAATGGAGGGTATTTTGAATTATATCAGGATTAGAAAGGTGTGCCCATTTTTGCTGTTATTTACTTCAGATTTATAAGAAAGCAATGAACTCCACAATTTCAAATCAAAGCTACAAAGAAATTGGTTCATTTGCATCACAAGTATTAGCTAGGAAGGGAAAAAGGACAGCTTGAGGCTTCTTCAGAAGTAGGGTTGTGGACTAAAAGTCATTTTGACTATATTAAGTTTTGTGTTTTAATAAAAGATGGATGAGAATGAAAGATTATTTATTAAGTGTTTTGCAAGAGAGTTTGTTGTACTTTAATGTTTTTGCTAGGGAGGGTATCTTTGGCTCTGAGAAAAGTGGGTATAAAAATTCCTAGCCTGAAGTAATGGCTTGTCAGTTTTGACAGTGGACAGCAGGATAGGTAGTTCATGTTGCATGTGGAAAAAGAGAGGGAAAATGAGATGCTGAATCTGTCCAACAGGAGAGGTGGCATTTATTAGGAAGAAACTGAGTAGTGTACAGTCAATTGTGTCACGGTAAAAAGAGAGCTCCTGAAGAAGGTCCCATTACAGGAAATAGTGGTACAGGAAATACTGAGAGCAAGAAGCAGAAAGAATTTGGAAGGCATTGCTGAAGAGTTTATTGTGCTCTGAGAACCAGAGAGCATAGGAAAAAAACCCTCCCAAGTAGAACTCAAGAAACCTCACATTTTCCTTAGCATTGTGATGTAAAATATGAAATGCTTTAGAGTAAACTGTTGAATAGAGTACACCAATGTTTGTATTTTTATTTGGAAGAGACACTGTCACATTTTTCTCAATCTCATAAAATGCACAGACTTCATTATACTGCTTGAAAACAGTGGCAATGTATATACACTAGAAATGTATTTCAAATTGACATCTCTCTCCATGCCAGAACTACCTTCCTGTAAGTAACTTCTTTCAACAGCAAATTATTAGCATTGTCTTTTGGCTATTTGCACAGAAATAATGGCTAATACAGACTCATAGGTGATATAATGATTCCTAATAGAAGCAGAACCAAAGTAAAATCAGTTATTAAGTGCTGATTCTGTGATACTTGTTTTGTGCTCAGCCAGGTGCCACACTGTGTATGACACCTAGATTGATATCACTCAGCAAAGTGAAGCCCTGCTTTTTCTCTGCCCAATCTTTCATGGATGCCATGCTCTGACAATGGGAAGACAGTAGAAGTGGGAAGTGAGCTCTGTCCCCGTTTCCCCCACTTTTGCTGATACTGTGCATCTCTCTTCCTACCAAAGGCTCAGAGAGGGTTAAAACGCTGCTGACAAGAAGGCAGCTGATGGCAAGAAGGGAGAGTGACAATCTGTGGTTCACGCCCTGCAAGAGGAGGAGGGGAAGGAAGAGGTGCAGGCCAACATCCTGGGGACACTAGCAGAAAAAGGCCCCTGCAAAAGGTCCAGTCTCTTAGTAAGGTGACATTGGCTGGGAGAGGAGGTATTTCTGACAGAATAAAATAGAAACCCTGCTCTATCTTTGGTGCCCACACACTTTTCTCTATAGAGTTTAATGATATTGAGATTCTTTCTTTTATAAAAATCATAGGTGCATCAAATGGTACAAGCATCAAATGAAAACATTCACTTCTTTCTTAAATTGAAACCCCATGTATGTTGCAGTAAGGAAAGAATTTGCTTATTAATTATTTGACTAATTTAGTATCTGGATTCTCCTGAGAGAAGATTAAATCTCTATTGTATTTCAATTTGATATAAAGTAACTACCTGTGAGAAAAGGTTATTAATTCAAAAGTTGCTCTAAGGACTCCTCAGAACTGATGCTAATGCACTTTTGATCAAACATATCCCTGGTGTAAAATGCTTAAATACAGATACACTGACAAATATTGTTCTGTATGTGAGCCATACTTATAACATTGAGGGATGGGTTAATGTAGTGTTATTTGACACTGACCTTTACTCAGTAATAACTCCATATGTCGGAATGGGTATCAGCTCTTACACATCACAACAGACCATTTTAATTGTTTCCCTAGATTATTCTACTTACAAAAACTAACCAGTAAATGTAAAGTGGTTTGCCCTTCACTCCCTCATCTCCCAGCCACATACAATCCAGAACACAGAGCTTAAAACTCCAGCTGTTTATGTTCTGCAAAATGTACTTCCATCAGAGGAGAGCAGGGATTTGCCATTTCCATTTCAGTAATGTTCCTTATATGGAAAGGAATAGCAGCTGTAACCAAGACCAAGCCCACGTGAAAGGTAAATGATAAGGAGAGGGATAAGTGGCAACAATAGAGACAGAAATTAAACAACTGGAGGAAGCTTATACAGCTAAACAACACCCATTTAGGTATTCTCCACTTTCAGCACAGTCTTTTTCTGAGTGTCTTCCCTACAGTTCCCCAGGATTTCATTGGGGGTTGTTGACATGGAGCAAATTAAGTGTTAAAAATGTCCCTTACTCCCAAACAATAAAAGCAAAACTCACAACAGGTGCAATGACACAGGCATCATCTGCAATAGAAGGTAGTAGGCAGGACCCAAAAATTTGTCTATCAAGTATAAACATAACTAAAATCATTCTGTAATACAAGTGTGAAATGAGGGAACAATCAAGCTCATAAAATGGCAAGATTCATATCCTTTAGATAATTTTAATCTATCTGTATAGAAACAACAGGATTGGTGTTAAGTGCTTTGCTAACAATGCTTATCTTAGGCAGGCAGCCAATGGCAATGCAGTAACAAGAGTAAGAAGAGTTCTAATTTTCTTTTGACATCAGTGCACGTGTCAAATTGCATTATCGTTGCTCCATCAATTTCCCTTGTATTGTATATGTTCATACTCGCACCGAGCTGAAACTTGGCTTCCAAAAATTAGTGAAATAGATGAATTTTTCTTACTGCTGAGATCCTGTTGAGAGTAGAAAAACAGATCTGCACTGCTCAGTTGTCACTTTAATTTAGAAAAAAGAAAAAAAAACTTTTGGAGGGTACTTGTAAGTTTAAAAATAAATATCTAACATTGTGACAGAGGTGATGGAAACAGAACCCCAGTAAACATGACATTTCATATGTATGACTATAACGTGAAAAGTTATGTATGTCTGACTTTACTAATGCCAACTCCGACTCCCAGCATTCTTATGCTTTGCACTTTATCAATTACATGTTCCAGGCTAAACCAAACCTTTATTAAACCACAACTTTTATCCTAAGATTTTCATGTACATCTGCCTTCTGTGGCTGCCTTGTAGATCAAAATACCCAAACATGTCTAGAGTTATTAGCTGTAGTCCTTCACACAGTGAGGACCTAGGTACTTGTGCAGCTGGAAACTGATTTTCATAGTTTCATAGTTTCATAGTTTCATTCAGGGTTGGAAGGGACCACAAGGATCATCTAGTTCCAACCCCCATGCCATGGGCAGGGACACCCTACACTAGATCAGGCTGGCCAGAGCCTCATCCAGCCTGCTCTTAAACACCCCCAGGGACGGGGCCTTGACCACCTCCCTGGACAACCCATTCCAGGGTCTCACCACTCTCATGGGGAAGAACCTCCTCCTCACATCCAGCCTCAATCTCCCCACCTCCAGCTTCATTCCATTCCCCCTAGTCCTATCACTACCTGAGATCCTGAGAAGTCCTTCCCCAGCCTTCCTGTAGGCCCCCTTCAGATACTGGAAGGCCACAATTAGGTCACCTCGGAGCCTTCTCTTCTGCAGACTGAACAGCCCCAACTCCTTCAGTCTGTCCTCATAGGAGAGGTGCTCCAGCCCTCTGATCATCCTTGTGGCCCTTCTCTGGACACGTTCCAGCACCTCCACATCCCTCTTGTAATAGGGGCTCCAGAACTGGACACAGTACTCCAGGTGGGGTCTCACCAGGGCTGAGTAGAGGGGGAGGATCACCTCCCTCGAGCTGCTGGCCACACTTCTCCTGATGCAGCCCAGGATCTGATTGGCTTTGCGGGCTGCAAGTGCACATTGAGAGCTCATGTTGAGCTTTTTGTCCACCAGCACCCCCAAGTCTCTCTCCTCAGGGCTACCTTCCAGCCAGTCACTGCCCAGCTTTTCAAGTGTTATAGTCAGCTCTAGTTAACAGAATCATTTGATATGTGGCCATCCTTTATGATGTAGTAGTGGTGCTTATGTTCTTGCAACTCAGTGCATTTCTGTTGCTGGCTCCCACCGATCACAAGTTTACATGCTATTGCACATGAGTAAATTAAATCTTCAGTATCCTTTTTCTTCAGTGGTGTGACTTACTAGATTCATATTCTGTCCTTACCTTCATCAGGGACTGATTCTTTTGGGAGGGTGCAGTTGTTGATACTTAGAACAGGTGGGAATCTTTTATCAGTTATTTCCTCTTCTCTTGTCCTTTGTAGTACTTCTCTCTGCACAGTTCTGCCCAGAGATCTCAGAGCAGAGCAGTTCTTGCATTTTCCCAATTGTGAGCTCCTTCTTGGATTGCTTTACTTTTCTGGGACTCCAAACTGGTTTCCTCTCTGTCCTTCTTAATTCAAAAGGATGAAAGAGTAAAAATGAGCTAACTCACTACAGCTGTCAGTTTTGACTCATAAGGGGCTTTAAAAAAAATCCCAGACAGCATAGACCTTCCTCTTTAAAGCTAAATTCTGCTGGTGTTAGAAGTTTGAAACTATAGGTTATGACCAGTATCTTTAGGTTATGATGTTTAGTCCTTTATCTCCATATATGATAAGTTGACTTCTTATGGAAATGCATAAAAACTGGGATTTCATAAAATGTGTTTTGTGCTCATGGTAAAGGTGAGTACAATGGGAAATGTATAAATGATGTTCTTTGAAACTTCAAGATACCAAAAGATTTTTTTCCCCACCTATTGTAGGACACATTTTGCCTCCTTTGCAAAAGTACTTTGTCCTATGTCCAAACTAGTAGGGGACTGTTTATAATCAGCCTAGTTCATGCACAGTTTCAAATATAGGCAGTATTTGTTGTTACCTCTTCTGATCTGTGGCTGCACAATATTCAATGATAGCTGTGCTTCTGTCCCAGATGGTTTCCTTCATCTGTGAGCAGGATGAATCTTAACATGTGGCCCAAGTTTGGAAGTTTTAAAACAGCTAACTTGGTAGCTACCAGTAGTTGGTATTCTTGTGATCCAACTTAGAGGTAACTCAGATACAGCCACAGTGTACTGCAGACATTGTCAGTACCTTGCAGCTGTCGAGCTATTTGGTCTTGTCAATGTCTAAACAATGATGAAGCTGGAATTTAGGAAAACACTGCTTTCTTGTGATTGTCCCTCCAAGTATTTGTTTGGTGGTCACTTAGTGAGGTATTGTGTTGTCTCACTGATAATTTTTTCAGTATACCATCATAAAGCTTCACATTTGTACAGGGCATTGATACCACAGTTTAGGTGTGTGGTAGCTTTATCTCTTGCAGGGAATTAATACCACAATTTAGGTATCTTTATTTCTTTGATCCAGGTGCATCATAGCAGTAACATATATTGCAGTATTCTTAGATTATGCTACACATGATGTTATGAGGATAACCACTTTGTATGATTAAAAAGAAGATAAAGAATGACTGTTGCTAAATAAAGAAGCATAGAAGAAATGGGACCAACAATAGAGCTGGTATAGAAATTGTTACCATAGCAATCTCTTCAGATGAACTAGAGAATGTTTAATTGCCAAGCCCATCGTAGAAGGGTTTATAACTTGATTACTCAACTCACAGAGGGGAAGTAGTCATGGGGCATGCCTCAGAAATCTCATTCTCATCTGGGATCCAAATGTGAACAGCCAGATTCATCTTGATATGATTAGGAATAGCAGAGATGTTTTTGTCTAGACTGCAAGCTCTCTGGGATAGTAACCAGGCTCTTTAGTATTGCTCTATAAAGCACCTATTTTGGGTGGTGTCCCTGAGTGTCTAGTATAAATAATGACATGGAGATAATGAAAACTAACCAAACATAAATCTGTTCATTTGTTACCAAACTATTCCAGTTTATTGAGAGGGTTTTGCAAGCCAAGGTCACTGCACCAATATACCATGCTAATTTACATGTGATGTTTTCTGACACTCATAGATTAATTCAGAGTGTGTCTGTGGGTCACCTTTCTTATCCTCCAGCTAAGACAGGACATCCCTCACGTGATTCCTACTTTCTAACCATCTCAGATTTCATTACCATAGCTTCTCATGGCCTATCCATTCTGTATCCAGGGGACAAATTCTGCCTCTAGTATCCAGACCCCTAGCAACATCATGTGTTAGGTATACTCTTTTGCTGCCTCCCATACATGGCAGGCACTCCACAAACATCCACAACACTGTCTCAGTCTTTCCCTTCTATACCATCTCTAATATTTTCCCTTGCTTATATGTCTACAGAAAACATGCTGGTGAGTAAGTAATCAGGGTGCTGTTAGGGTGGTGATTATATTTTCAGTTGCTAAGTGCATCTTGCCTCTCCATGTACAATTAACTGTATTTCAGTCTACATACTTTTGGGGCACAGATTATCCTTGGACTGTTATAGATTAGTTCAAGATTTAGCACAGATAGGCCTAACTGGTGCATGTGTTCTGGGAGCATGTTTTATGTAATCACAGAGAAGTACAAGTAGTATTTATTTTCTGTGAAAGTTCAGAAAGAGTCTGTTATACGTGGTGGTGAATACTTGTTAGATTTGTTTAGATACAGTCTGAAAAGTTAATAGGAAGTAGACTGGTTGGCCCAGATTGCTGACAAAATCAGATGGGTCTTCCCTAATTTGCCATAAGAGGACAGGAAAGAAGAGTGTGGTTCTGAAGTGTCAGGTAAGTAAGATACAGTCCATACATGGTAGTAGTGATTGTTTATGTGGAGGCACCAAGCAGAAACAAACTCTGCAGCTGATGCACATTACACACATCCCACCATAGATGAAGTATTACACCCTCCAGGATGTCTGTACCTGAGCATGCTCAGTTGCTCAGAATTTTTTGTCAGTTTCCTGGCCTTTTCAGACTTTTGTAGTTTCAATTTTAAAAAGCCCTGTTTCACTTGGTAGATTTTCTAAAATCCCAACAATTAAGGTGTGCCACCAAACCTGAAACATTATTTTACATTTTCCATCGCTTTTTTAGAACACTTTTTATATCTTCTGGACTCTTCTTTTGTTACATCAGTGAGTGTAAAATTCACTGTAGCACTGGGAGTAAGCCCCACCTGTACTAAGAGCACATCTGCTTCATACTGGTTTACTGCTTTCACCACCTGCATTCATGTTACAGAGGAACATCTGGATACTATTACAATTATAAAAGGTGCAGGTTTTATTCTCAGTGCAGGACTGGACTCTTGATTTCACAACCTTCCTCGAAGAGTGAAGCTCAAGTAAATACATCCTGTCCCGTTTATAATCAACATATACTTAACATCAATAAAACATAATAGATCTTTATGTTAATTATATCTTCATCATCATCAAGCATAATTGAGGTAGTACTAATAATCAGTGTTGCCAAAGCGTAAAGACTATGAATTCAGATCACATCAACTGAGAGATAATTCTGCTCTTTATGTCCTTTTCTTTTTTCAAATAGCAAATCAGTCATGGATTTCTTTATCTCACAGAGAGAGGAGAGATGGAAGGCATAAGGCTAACTGGTTCTTGCTTACTTGAGTTCTGTCACACAGAACAGAAGCAGGCACTATTAATTATCCTTCAGAGTTGTTTCTAGAACCTATTCCTACTCTCCCCACCCAAAAGTAACCCAGTAGGACAATGTCGCCTGTCCTTGATTTCCACATGAGACTGAGCATTTGCATGTGCAGGGAGGTACAAATCTGTTCTGCAACCATACCCACATAATGGAACAAAACACAAAATGAGTAAGTGAAAGAGAACATGGAATGGAAAACAGAAAAGGCAGAAATGATATAATGAAGTCCAACTGGGAAGGAGTATGAAGCTGTACCTGCTGCATGTGGTTCCTGATTTTTTTTATGGCAGTGTTTTAGAAATGTGAGAGACTGTTGTTGTGCCAGAATGGACAAGGAAGCATAAATGTAAACACAATATGAAATCCTTCAGGCATTTTAGCTCATTTACAAATGTGTTCACACCATTTTATCAGTCAGGCATTGCTAAACAGGTGTGACCATTTCCTCCTGACATGCTTTCCATGTTTCCTCTTTGTGTGAGACTTTTTACTTCTGGCCATGGCTTTTTAAATACATAGAAGAGATATGAGCAGCTTGTACAACACAACTGTGCACTTGCTGAGTAATGTATTGGTACGACCAGCATATTATATGATGGCAGAAACTAGGTTTTATATTACTTCTTGAAAGATGGTGTTTCCAAAATAGTTTATCATAGCACCAGATGATCAAATCAGCAATAACATACCTGTGACATTGTGTCAGTGAAAACATTTTTGGAAAGATCAAATCCTGAGCTTTCATAGATGTCTGTGCTCAGGCTAGAGAGAGACATTGTAGTTTGTCAGTTACTCTTTTTATCCTCTGGAATGTTCAATTAAGGAGTTTGTTACATGGAAGACAACCATTGTGCATGTATTCTGCCTTCAAATGCATTCACCCTTCTGAACTGGCTCAGCTGTCCTCCTTCTTCTGACATATTATGTGTATCATCCAGACAGCTGTCTCCCCTTCTGTATGTAACGATAGTGGTCTCTGATAATATATTTACCTTTATACTGTCTAGGCCTCTGCCTTTTTCACTATTTTCTGTCTCTTGGACATCATTAGTCTCATTCTAAAACATGGACTGTGTTGTATTTGTATGAAATGTGAAGAAGACTTAATTTTTCAATTACATCAATGAGGTCAATATCAGTTATACATAATAAAAGTGCTACTCTTGCTATGGACTGTGCCTTGGATTATAATGGCTTTAGTGACACTGTTTTCATCTGAATCTGCTTCAACTGTGAATCTGTTCAGAAGTTTCAATAAATATCTTTTGGCTAACTTCTTCAGATAAATATCTCTCGGAATCAGAGCAACTTCATCAATGTGATTCCGTATCATCTGCCTTTCTTCTCTGCTCAGATGTTCTGATCACTCCCACTACCTATAAATATGGCCTTCTGTTTGAACTCTAAATTAATTCCTCCTCTCAGAATCTATCATACTTCTACCACACCAAACATGTATGCCAGTGTTCAGATTTGCTTTAGCCATAATCCTGTCTGTGGCTGGTCTTGTCTTCCCACATTTTCCTAATGCAGTTTCTTTCTGTGTGGATTTCCCTGCTTTCCCTCCTTCAGATTCTCACTTGTGTAAAGCAGCACTGTCTAGATTCTCTCATATGTAAGAAAGCATAACCACATTGCCGATGTCCTCAAACACCTCAAAAGGTTCCCCACTCAACTCACAAGCTGCTTCAAAAATCAGCATTACTTGACTTTAAAGTAATCTTGGGACTATTCTATCTTTCTTCATGGACATCTTTTCTTCCTTTGTTCCTCTCTTCCACTAATGGAGGCCTGATATCTACTCCTACATTCTTCTGTATTTGTCTTTCCTTGATTTGATTTCTTTGAACCATGGATTTTCACCCATTTTCAAAAAGTTTTTCAGTATTGATGTAAGAGAAGTGATATTAATTCACACCATCTTCTTTCCATCTTTGTCTCCAATTTTCTCTTGCAGTTTTACATTTCTGAAGCCTCAGTATTTTCACAGTAACACCTATTGTTGTGAAGCACCATCTGGGATATGACTCTAATGAAAAAGGAGATACAAAATAACTTGGGTTTGGAGATATGCTGGTGAGAAACATTTGCTTAACCATATGGAAACTGCATTTCTCTAGAGTGCAGATCTAAAGCTAAAACAGTAGGGATGTCAAGGCTGCTCCCCAGAAAATTCTTAAGAACTTGTACAATATCTTTTAAAAAGTCTGTCACTTTTCTTGTTTTAATGGAGAAGTTCATTAGCAAGTTAATGAGGAATGGCACTTTAAAGATGTTCTTCTGTAGCTTCACTCTGTTCCCATTTAAGTCCTTAGTAAACTACATAACTGAGAAGTGTTGTGACAGTGTTAGTGTTGTTGATAAGTCCACTCTAGAAATCCAAGGCAATCATATTCTAAATCATTGCTATTCTTCATGAATTAGATGGAGGATATATATGGTGTGCATAAATGTTGCTCTTCCAGATCAAGACTTGTGAAATACTAATCAGAGAAAGTTTGAATGAATCAAAAACCCACAACAACCAAGCTCTTTTTTGGGGTAGGATGTAAGAACTGAGTCACAGTTTGATTTGGTAGATTTTTGGGGCAGGAATGCATGTGGGTTTTGTTTGTAAATAGAATTTAATTTCACCCACTGGAGGTAGAATTATGCAATTAAACTTTCAAAAAAGCTTCTGGCACAAGGATATTGCAGCACTGTAAAACAGCGAAAGGACATTTCACACCCAGAAGTTATCCATATGGCCACTGACCACATGTTTGGTAGAGATGTGAACAATATGTCATTGGTATTTACAATTCCAGGTAGTTTTCTTGTATGCAATAAAAAGTAAATACTTAAGCAACAGTCTTTGCTGAGTAGATCTTTAATGGGTGTGGGAAATTCTCTTTATTTAGCCAGGAATGCCCATCATTTGCTGTCTTGGGAGATGTGTTGGCAACAGATGGGTTCTCAAGAGCTTTGTTTCATTGTTATTTAATTTTTTTATTTTTTTTTTTAACTGAAAGGGTGAGAGGAACTGTGGAAAATAGGGGAATAAGTAGAGAAAAAGAGAAAAGAAAAATAAATTTGGAAGAAATAATGGAATGAGAATCCCAGGAGAAGTGTTGAAAAATATGGGACAATTGAAAGCAGTAAGTTAGGGTGGAGAATCCTGGCAATATTCAGCACATCCAGGGTACTGTAATGGCAAAAAGGGAGAAAATAAGAAAAAAATACTACTTAGAGATCTGTGGCATTTCCCCCCTCTTTTCCCTCTCCTTTACCTGTGGTAGTGGAAAACATATTGTGAGACCATTTTTAATGGAACTAAATTCAATAGTGCAAAACATGGTGCTGCCAGAAAGTGGCATCTGACTTGGTCTTCTATGCAACAGTACCACGTGCAGCTTAGCAAAACAAAATCTGGGTTAAACCCCTTTGATTTCTTTCTTCTTTGGGAATTTTATTTAAGGATGTCCTGGGAGGATGTTTGGAGATTGTATTGTTGTGTGGAATATGGCATGCTGCCCACATCTGTGTGAGGTTTTTCAGCAGAACCTTAACACTTCCAAACAGATGTTTAAAAAAAAAAACAAAACAACCACACACAAAAAAGCCCCCAAAAAACTTTTCTGAAATGCAATATGCAAAGGCCTGACTATATTTTTGTTACAGAACAAGGAAGATAATGTTTTGAATCTTACATGAGAGGTAGTCAAGAGCATTAGTTTAAAAATCCTGTCAACCTCTTGCATTTTTTTTTTTTTTTGCCCACAAGCCTTCTGGGATGAGACCTTTCTTCTCCACAGGAAAAATCAAGAATAATTTTGCATTAGGCAACATAAAAGAAATGATACCTGAGCTAACATGAAGGTGGCCTCACTATTTCAAAACTGTGTCAGTTGCACAGAAAATGATGGCTGTGATTTCTCAGTACAGGACGTAATTTGAGGAGATGGACAAATGCAATCTGTCCTTCACTAGTGAAGCCTGGAGAAGAGGAGGCTCAGGGGTGACCTCATTGCCCTCTACAACTACCTGAAAGGTGGTTGTAGCCAGGAAGGGGTTGGCCTCTTCTCCCAGGCAACCAGCACCAGAACAAGGGGACACAGTCTCAAGCTGTGCCAGGGGAGGTTTAGACTCGAGGTGAGGAGGAAGTTCTTCACTGAGCGAGTCATTCGTCATTGGAACGGGTTGCCCAGGGAGGTGGTTGAGTCATCGACCCTGGAGGCGTTCAAGAGGAGATTGGACGTGGCACTTGGTGCCATGGTCTAGTCATGGGGTCTGTGTTGATAGGTTGGATTCAATGATCCTCGAGGTCCTTTCCAACCTAAGTGATACTGTGATACTGTGAATTGATTTTGTGGTTTTTAGACTTATTACCCTTCAAGACACGTCAGTAACTTCTCTGTTTGGTTTTTCCATTCCAAACCCATTCTCTAATTTGAATGTCTGGAAACTAGAGGATTTGAATATTAACACTAGCAGAAGTCTAGTGTTGTTGTCTAGTCCAGAGAAAGGAGTACCATTTAAGACCTACCAGGTGATTGATGAACTGCAATGAAAAATATGAACATTGATTATGCTGAACAAGTGTCCAGTCCATCTCCTTGCCCAGAGGAGTGATACTGTATCTCTCAGGCATTCCCAATAGACATTTAACTATTTGCAAAGATGCCCTTGGACACCACAATTTTTCAGATGATCTAGTCAAGCATAATATTTTAACATTAAAAGGATTTTTCCTAATGTCTAATCTTAATTCCCATTGTCAGACTGTTTCAGTACTTTTCATATAGCCTTTTACATGTTCAGAGATTGCTACCATTCCTAATCTTACCACTCCCCAACACTTTCTAGGGTGTTTTCAATGGGTGATATACCTCTAACCTCATTATTCTCTTCACTGTCGCAAGTCTGCAACTGTAAACATGTGTTCTTGCTTATGCTTCTGTTTCTCCACTGTTGTGTTTCCATTATTATTGCAACAACCTGACATGGCTGACTTGTATCCAGTTTGTGATCCACAATAAACCACAGTGTATTTGGTTTGGCTGAGCTGGAGTCAAATCTTCTCAGAGCATCTTTCTAGTGCTGTGTTTTGCAGTACCTTTGCTGGGTGTTGATACCACACCAGTGTTTTTCCTACTGCTGCAAAAGCACCCAGGCTGTGCTTTTCCAACATTTTCCCCACTCCAAGAATATTCGGGGGGGGGGGGGGGGGCAAGATCTTGGAAGTGGACACAGCAAGGCCAGATGACCCAAACTGTCCAAAGGGGTATTCCATGCCATATGAGGTCAGCTCAGATGTAAGAATTAAGTGAAAGAAGGAAGTGTGGGCATAATGGTCAATGGCTTCTGTCCTTCAGAGCAACCATTACACGTAGAGCCCTGATACAGACCGACCACGATGTGATGATAGGAAGTAGAGAACAACATCTCTCTTCACTTTTGCTTTCCACATGTGGCCTTTTGCTTATTATTATGATTATTAAATTTCTTCTGTCTTATTACTGGCTTATATTTTCCTCTCTCCCCTGTCCATCTAAGATGGGGAGTGATAAAGCGGCTTTGGTGGGCATTTGGCACCCAGCCAGGGCCAAACTGCCACACACAGATACTTTGCTGTAAGTTTCCCTTCATCTGATGTGTCCACAACTGTGTTAGCTGTGCCATATTTTGAACACATGGTTTGGTTCTGGTATCTTCAGCAGAGTTAGTTCATTTTTAAAAAAAGCTTAGAAAGTAATGATGAAGTATTTTTGTGGTCAGGCATATTTTGATTCATATCTGACTCCTTCCCTGACTTTTCCTCTATGTTTTTTGTGTCCTGAGGTCACCAGAGATAAATGATTACAAATTAAGTCAAAATACCGAATCTGAGAAGAGGCTTATTAAGTATCTTAAATTTGATCATTCTCCTTAAGGTGACATGCCTGAGGACTACTCATAATAAAGGATCACCACTCTTTTCTAAGTGCTTTAAATAGGCCACAATGATTAACCTACTCTGTCTTGTCTAATTGTTTTCTCATCTGACTGCTGCTGGATATTATTTGATTTGGTTCTTTATAGGCCGGACCCAAATAGTTTTGAAATAGGTGTTCAAGAATGCCTCATTCTGAGGGATACACACTTGATGGAAATACCTTCCCTTGCTTGTTTCTGTCATGGTTCCTGTAAACTCTCCTCATTTCCCCTGTCAGAGTTTTGTAAGTCCCTGTTTCATTTCCAGTTGGCCATCTTACACCATTACAGCTTTCGACAAACATACTGCTTTGTTTTACGCTTTGAAGACAGAAGTCAAGATTTCAGGAGAGATCATGAGGACAAAGACTAATGGTTCTCTGCTGTAGTCACAGGTCTTCTGCTTGGAGCTTGCATGGTGCTTTGGAGACTGTAACTGGCACTGGCAGCTGGCCAGCTCAGGGGGACTTCTCTGTCATCTTGACAAGGAAAAACCTATATAGTAGAGGGGATAGATAATAATTACAGATATTCTCCTGCTTGCTGTATTATTTAGGGGAAAAGTGGTGTTTGGTAGTAGTGAATCATGCTGAAAGTCTTTTCAGTACTTGTCAGTTTAATGGATAGCCATCTCTCAAACATGGTACTGCTGTGTCCTGTTGTCTCAGGGTGAAGAAACCTTATGGTTATTATCTTACAAGTGTCTCACAGTGCTGTCAGCCACAGTACACGCATCTTGAATTCTTGTGAGTAGCTGCTGTTACTGGACACAGTGGCATGATTCAGAAACTTTTTTTAAGGTCTGAAGTTCTTGAAGTTCTGAAAAAAGTACATGTTGGTGATAGGCAGAACTTCTGACATGAGTCTTATACTCATATGTCTGTACTGTAGAATTACGAGTTAGGGACATATATGCACCATCTTGCAGTAGCAGATTGCAGCACTTCAGTAAAATATTTCTGAACATTTAAAAACAGCAGGTTTGAGCATTCTGCTGTACTGCTGCTGTTAGGCACAATGATCACTGCTGTATTGTGCAGACATGTGGCTTCCCTTTACAAGCTACTAGCTTACTTTACTGCTTGAATTTCAGTAGCAGTTGAAATGCAGAGGGTAGCATTTTAGCAAACTATTGCAGTAATATTTGGGGAATGTGAAGTCAAAGTAGGGATGATCTCAGAGTCCTAGAAGCTCTTGAATCCTACCTACTGATTGAAGTCACCTTTTTATGTAACAGCATGACAGTTTTGGCAGCTCTTAAGACTGTAAAGAGCTTGCTTAAAGTGAGAGCAGAAACTGAATGGAAGAAGGAAGAGAACTAGGCAAGACAGAGATATTCTGTAGTATCTGAACATATTCTGATCTCATCACCATCTACACATGATCTGTAAACGGTAATGATGATCATCTGTGTTCATCATGGCAAGACAGTATGGTGGTCATGTGAAGGACCAACCTAGCAAACAGCGAACATGAACTAACTTTATCTGCGTATAGAAAGGAGGCTTCCATCACTATGGATAGAAAAGCCTGTGGAATTTTTACATTTCTAATCAATAAACATAACACTATACACAATATTCCCCATTTCTTCCTATTTAACTCCTTGCAACTGTAAAACCTAACAGCTCTCTGACTGATGTGCTGTGACTCAGTTTGAGCCATTTCACTTCTTTATCTCTGTTTTTCATCAACTTCTTACTCATCTTATCCATGAAACTAAATTATTAAAACAGGAACTTTCTCTTCCTGTGCGTATTTTTCTTGTGCCTAACAACTGCCTCGATCTTGGTTGAACCCTCTTAGTGATACCAGAATACAAATAACAATAGCAGGAGCAGCAGAAGCAATAACAAAGTAGGTGGTTTAACCTTTGATGGTCTTTTCCTGAGACATCTCTAGATACTGGAATAGAGTCACTTATCTATTTATTTATTTTTCTCTCTGTGGTGACTTTGAGTTGGCATATTGTCATACTATAATGCCAAGTCAACAGCAGTGCATGCATAGGCTGGCTTTATTGGTCACTGATCATTTTTTATTTCCTGTAATTGCCTTTTGTTTGTAGTTGTTATTTTAAAGGTGACCCCTAACCCTGCTCATGGAAAGAAATAATACATAGACTGAAGTCTGAAACTTTCTTAGTATTACTACTCAGAGCAAATGAATATTAGCAAGGGCTGGTACTGCTGTTCATCTGCACCTGCATGAAGGAAAAACTTGAGGGGTGTGGTGGTGGTGGGTGTATTTTTTTTTCCTGCTCTCCCACTCATCCTTTTCCAGCTGGTCCCTCATCCTGCTCCTCTCTTGGATTTCAGTTTCTCCTGTACTCATTTATGTTGTGTGGAATTTGAGGTTTCTCAATACACATTCCCTGCCCCCAGCTCACACACTCCCCATGGACTCAGCTTCCTCTCACACATTCCACACTGGAGCGTACCACTCTGGAGGCAAAGTGGGCCCAGGGAAGAGTCCATCTGAAACCTCTCTGTCCCAGGCTTGCTCTTTCTTCATCCTCACCGTGTGAGAGTACTTTCACCAGTGAAAATGCAAAGATAACCGTTCTCATGGCACTATGGATTAGAAATTCCTGAAATATTTCCAACATCAGCTAGCAGAAAAGCAGGGTGATAGAAAACAAATGGTGACAGGAAGGCAACAGGGAAATAGGGAAGAGAAATTTAGGGCTGTATAGGCTAAGGCAACAAAAAAAAATGAGAAAGAAACAGACAATAAAGCCAGGAGCCAGGAAGGAAAAGAAAACAGGGGAAAAAAAAAAAACAGCAGAAAGAGATGAAAAGTTGAGAAAATGTGAGGGCAAATCAAAGAATGAACAAATGAACCATGCAGGCTGTAAAATGAAAGAGAATGAAATTAAGTGCATGGAACAAATATTCAAATAGTGATCAAGGATAGAGAGCAGATGCTGAATATGAGTGAGAGCCAGAAACACAACAGGGATTAAAAAAATCCATCAGAAGATTTGGTTAAATTCTTGTTCAGTTCATATTTGGTTTGATTTAAATAACCCATCCCTCATTTTCATTTCACCTTGCCCACTAGGAATCTGGTGCATGCCACAGCAGATTCTTTTATCAAGGGCTGTTGCTAGTATTTTGCTTCTACTGTGTTTTTGTTGGTTTGGGTTTTTTTTCTACACTAGCACTAACTGGGCCTGTTATCTGGTTAGGTCCAGGATGTAAATGTTGTGACCTTTGTGGGAAGGGATTTCTTCTATCGCTTAATGTGTTCATGTCTGAAATATATGCTCAAACGCATAGTCATCCAAACCTGCCTGCATCTTAGAGTACACTCTATTCGTGGGAAGTCTTGGTGCTCCCCATACCCACCCTGCAAGGGGGGAAAACCATGGGGAAAAGAACCAATGTACTGGTGTGTAACTTTTGCACCAGGGAAGGCCATTATATAGCAGTTCAGAGTAGCACAATGAGCAGCAGAAATAAACAGGCAGAAAGGAACTGAGCCAAATACAAGGATTTCTCCCTCATAAAGTATTAAAGACAAATACAATATAAAACTTCATTTATGAGCTGCTCTCAGTTACAGACAACCTCTAGATTGGCAACAGCACCTTTGCCATACTACTTTTAACAGAAGCTGTCTTCCTTTGGTACTGTACTTTTCCATATGAGCTTGAGGGGAAAGTAATTTACTTTAATAGCAGCCACCCTCATTTTGAAGCAGACCTGGATTTAAAGCCGGAAGCAATTAAATGTAATGAAGCCCTTAGCTTCTGCACTAGTATCAGAGCCATGTTATTCACAGCCATACTTACATGCCCTTGTTGCTAATGTGTCAGTGTTTGGTTTTTTCGATCACTGTGGCCTGCATTTTTAATACCTGCTGGCCACTCTGTGATACAGTATCTGTGAAGGTTAACAGCTTTACAGTAACGGTCTGAAAACAAGGAACACTCACCTCAGGACTGGGGTGTTTATGAGATTTCTGCTTATGATCTAAATATGGCTTTCTTGTGCTCTTTCTCTTTTATTGGTTTATATAGCAGCAGACTGTCAATTCCCAACTCTAAACACAAAATCTTTAAGTCAATTATTTCCAAATTTCCCTTTCAACCCACCAAAAGTGGTAAAATTAAAAATAAAGCTTGTCTTTTAAAGGAACTTGCATACCCTTGACTATGCCTTCTTCTTTTCTCCCTCAATAATTTAATCAGATTTCTCTGGATGTTCCCTGAACGTGCCCCTTGCTCAGCTTGGTATCTACATGGCTCCTTCTTTTGTCTGGCTTGTTAGCTCTTTGGGGCAGGGAGTCTGGAAACTTCCTGAAGTCACTGGGAAGTGAGCCATTGGCTTGAACAGGGATAGGCAAAGGCCTGTTTGTGTTAGCTCACTGGTAACAGTAACCAAACAAACCTCTCAGTGTCCCTTTCAATTTACCAAGATCCAAATATCAGATGTAATGTGTGACAGAATCCCAAAAAGAGGGTCATCAAAACAATCAAATCATACAGGAATGCTGTGGGATCCACCCGCCAGTGTAAATAACTCTGTGACCTCAGCTTCATTATTCTTCCTTTCTAATGTCAATAACTTCCCACCATAAAAGTGTACCATGAAATGGAAGATGGCCTACCAGCATGGCTTTCATATTCAGAGGATAAGTAAAAATATATCTTTCAGTGATATACATATATACATGTGTGTGCATATATATGCAGTGAGGCTGCACACTGACTTTTATAAACAGTTATTTTAATTTTTTTTTAGAATGTTCTATTAAAAGCAGGATCATACAAAGGGCTTTTATTGTGGAGACTCAGGAAAGCAACCTCAGCTATCTGCATCTTCCTTCATCCAGTGGGACTTGACTAGTCAGCCCTAGGGAGTGATATTTTCCCATATCATAATCATGAATAAGGCAGCAATATAACAGTGCCACAAACTCTAATCTCTTTACTCCTCTAAAGAGACTGTTGATTAGTCTCACCCTTACCAAGCTATTTTCTAAACAACACTAAGAGTTTCCTCATGAGATTAGAGGAAAAGTATGGCCCAAGTATTTTTATTAAAAAAAATAAAAAATTACTGAAATTGTTACAGTGCTGAGGTCAGCAAGATTTTCTCAGTGGCCAGTACCCTGTTTTGGTGTCTACTGCCAAACTGGGTGTTTCCTTCTGCAGTTAGAGGTGAAATATGTAAGTAGATCAGAGCTACCACAGATTTCTTCTGGCAAGGCAGCACTTCCAGCTCCTGAGGATTTCCAGATGGGCCAGCTGATGGGTAGGTAGTAGGGTGACTCCAGGTGGAACTGAACTCAGTGGAAGCTGGGAGCTGATATTTCCATGGACATCTTCCTCCAGCTTTTTAAAGTTTCAGCTCTCAGCTACAAAGTAGCCTTCCTACACGGTTCCATGTGCTGATTTTTTTTTGGCCATGAGTGCCACTGGTCCATATTCTATGTCCATATTCTAATGTCCTATTTGAAAAGAGTGAATTTTCAGAGCAATGTTAGTGTGGGTTGACATTCATGTAGACTGCCTGTTACACTGCAGATTATTTTAGCAGTCTCCTTGCTATGATCCTGCATTCCTTTACCTTATCCCTTAACCAAAACAAGCCAGTCTCTTTACTTGCCATTCCAGAGCAAAGCTTATCAAATAGTACTTATTTATTTAGATGCTGATGGATAGCCAAGATCATGCCTTTTGCAGTAGCAGGGTATGAGAGTCAGTTTCAGGCCCAAAAGGCTGTAATTATTGCACTGTGGGCCAATTTTAAATGAGATTGTCTCATTCACTTAGTGCCAGTTTGACATTAGAGCTGCTTTTATAATGTGGGACTGAAAAGATGGCATAACTCTGCAAGGCATACATGTAATTCTTAGGTGCATATTCTATAGCACTGCTCATATGTAGTTTTTCAGGTCCCATTCTCCTCAAAGCCCTGCTTCCCCCCACTTTCCCCCCCCCCCCCCCCTTTTTTTTCCCTGTCACAGGCTATAACACTTTAAATAGACTCTAAGCTTTCTTTAGAAAACAAATGGAAATATATAGAGTTAACAAGGTATTCATGAAGCAAGAGCATTTTTCCTTTCTAGGTTTGGAATGATCCTTGCAAAACCCAGCAGATGTGTATCTTTTGCATACACGCAGAACAATTACATCAAGGACATTATGGACTTGTTACTTGACAGATCTTATTGTTTCTTCCAGCATATGTAGAGATGCCTTTCCAATTCAGTAGATCTTGAAAGATCATTTAGAGGAATAACATCAAAGCATACCTTGCATAGCAGTGAAGACCCTTGTCTTTGAGACACTTTGCATCTCTTAAGAAGTGACAGCTATGCTTTCCACAAGACAAAACTTTAGTTGCTTATCTGACCTCCTGTAAACAACTGTCTGCCCCAACAGGCTCACTTTCCTGTCCTCACTAAATATAGGAAGACCCTGCCTGCCAGGCCAGGGTGATGGCCCCTGGGCAGCACCTGACTGCCAGAGCTCCATTCCCAGCAAGAGACAGCAGACATAGATATTCACTACACCCATGGCAGTGTGTGGGGCCTGGAAGCACCCTCTTCCATCTTTCTGATGGAGCAGACCAGCACCATGACTTTGTGAACAGTGTGAATGGGAAATCTACAGCAACAGGTAACATACTCTTTCAGTCGTCTTCATCTTCCCCACACAGAGAGCTGGACACATCTTGGGCACTGTGAGGGCAGTGTGTACACTGCCCCACAGCTTCCTCTGACCCCTTCAATGCAGCAGATGCTGTTAGAAGCTGTGGGGTTTAGAAATCTGCCCAAGCCACTAGGAAACATCCTGGTCTCTGGCACAAGCTGGACATGAGGAGGAAGTTCTTCACTATGAGAGTGGTGAAGCCCTAGAATGGGTTGTTCAGGGAGGTGTTTAAGACCAGGCTGGATGAGGCTCTGGCCGGCCTGATCTAGTGTGGGGTGTCCCTGCCCGTGGCAGGGGGGTTGGAACTAGATGATCCTTGTGGTCCCTTCCAACCCTGACTGATACTATGATACAACATGGCAACTCTCACATAGGCAGCAGCACAGCCCAAACCTGACCTGAAGACTACACAGACAGAGGCATATGCTTTCACAGATGTAAAGTTTGTGGGTAGTGTTGAGCTTTCAACATAGTGTGCAAACTTTCACTGGTTTTATTAATTACTTGTTCTCAAGTTTACAGATTTTATTATGTTAAAGTTTATGTAAGAAGAAAGTATCTTTTTTAAACCCCTGTGGATTTTTACATTTTTGAAACTTCTATGAATTACATACAATATATTGATACAGCATTTATTGATAGTCCTAAAATCTCCCATGAAATCTGTATGTTCTCATATAAAATGAGTAAACACTTATGGGCACATATAACAACATATACTGTCAAATCTTGTCTCACCTGAATATGTGAATATTGACACTTATTCAAAAGTGATGCAAACCTTCATGGAACTGCTTTATGCCCTTCATCAAAGCTTTAAGTTGCAATATGCCCTAAATTTCAGAGCAGTATTTGTGATATTATATACTATTTATATACTATTAAATGAAGCATTGCAAATTGCAATCAAAAGTTAAATTTAACCTGGCAAAATTAAGCGTACCACATATAAAACCAGTTCTTAAATCCAAAGTTTTTGTCATAGTTCACAGTTACCATGAACATCTATTTTTACTCCTCCAAACTGAAAGGCAGAAAATGCAATTCAAACCAAGTAAAGGAAAAGAAAACCCAACCAGCTCCCACTCGCAAAGTAGAAACCCAAAGCACTTAAAATTACTCCTCCAAGGGAACAATTTTTTTTTTCACAGTTTCAGAAAAAACAATCTCCCCCTCTGCTCATAGCTCACGTAGTGCACTTCTGAGTTGATGTACAGCTTTCCACCGGCTGCTGTAAATGTAGGGAGGCCATTGTGGCTGGTTCATCCCAAGAAAGCACTGCATGTCATTGGTCTTTCCCACACGGCTGCTGACAGCAGACAGCTGCTTGGATGAGGCTGCAGTGCAGCAGGTGCCTCAGGCCAGGGGCCGGGAGAAGCAGAGTAGAAGGGCAGGGCTGCAGCAGGGTCTTGGCTGCCCTGGCAAGGGTGCAGGGATGGCTAACAATTCTTGGCCCCGAAGCTTCCCCGCCCACAGTGAAGGGCCGCGCCGCTCCCTTCTCTGCAGGCTGCCGGTACGCGGCCTGGCTCAGGCAGTCTCTGAGGAGCGCTGTGACGGGCAGGGCTATACGGGTCAGCCTGATACCAGCAATGACCCGGTGTGCTGGCGGCTTGGCTGAGGACAGCTGCCGGCCAGGATGGCCTTGCAGCACTTCATCTGTTGTCGACATCCAGAACGGGCCTCGCTAAAGCTGCCTTTCGCCGGTATTGTATCCCTCCTGTCCCCATCCAGTGCCATTGCCTTGGTGCATAGGGTTCATGCATGGGGTGAGCACTGGCTCAAGAAGCAGGTATGGGTAGTTAAGAACATGGTGAGGGTTAAGCCCGTCCTTTGCAGTCTGGCCCGACTGAAAAGCCACTTAACAGCTCTCTAGCGGCCTGTTTGTGAGCTTGGAGTGCATGTGGCCTCAGTAGTGGGCTCCACCATGGCAGAGTAGGGTGTCTGTGAGGCTAGGCACAGGTGACTGAGGCTTGCTGGCAGCATATGGACATGGGAAGGGTGTGTGGGTTGAGCACTGGAGCAGTTAGAGAGGAAGCTTGAACTGGAATCTTCCTTCAGGTCAGGTGGTTGGGGTTTTTTTTGTGGTGGTGGTGTTTTTTTGGTGTTTGTTTGGGGTTTTTTGGTATTTGTTTCTCTCTCCCCTGGCCCAAAATAGTATGTGGGATACAACTAGAGTGGTTTTATAGCAGAGGGGAGCAGCATATGTTTGATCCTATGTCAGCACTGGTAAGACTACTAGAAAAGGGATATGTATGTGGAGTAACTGAAAAGCAGGGGACAGGAGGGTTGTGCTTTCTTCAGCTTGGGAATTCATTTTATTTTAACTGTGAATGCGGAGGAAGCTTTCTGCAATAGGCCCCCAGAAGGCTCCTTGGTGGTTCCTGGAACCCCATACGAGGGCACAGTAAGCCTTGGAGTCAGCAGTGAAGGCAGGCTGAGCAGGTGCTTGACACCTGATCAGTCACAGGGGCTGCATGAAGAAGACAGTGACAGAAGTGGTGATCTGTTCCAGCATATTTTAAAAAAGCCCTGTAGATCATGTATTCTCTGACTGCATATGTTTTCTGAAAGCAAGATAAATCATCTTGTACATGGGTCTGCTTTAGCATTTTAGAACGCACCGAGTGGTTAAATGTCTTAATAGCAACTACATGCAACCCAAACCCTGGCATTTGCATGATGATACAAGGTTGTCAGACCTGTTAAAAAAATCCAATAATCTAATCCACTTAACGAGTTATATTAAAGTTCTATAAGTACAAGATGCAAACATTGTAGTTGTTTTCCCTGTTTATAGCAATCTTCCAGCTGTTGCTTTACTGGGACTAATTTGTCTCCAAGGGGTTTCAACACTATCCTCCCCAGTGTATTATGAGAGCCTGTAATGTCATGTAATCGGGGCCATATTATTTTTGTCAAAATCTCTGGGAGTGATGTAAGAGGAAAAAGGAAACCAGCTAACTCCCAACCATTTGACCAAAGGTTAGATTAGTTTTGGCCTTCTCCCAGCTAGACCTGAAGCTTTTCAGTCAAACATTTGTTCTGCCCTGCTCAAAAAAAAAAACCCAAACCAAAACAAAAAAACCCCACAAAACTTTTCTTCCTCCAATATGTTTTTGTATTTGTTTTTCTTCACTAATGTCAAGTGTTGCTGTGGATTATGTCACTGGATCAACAGATATCACCTGATATCAACAGGTATCACTGAGTTTTGGTTTACAATTCCTACAGATGCTATGGAATGCCATGGGCATTAAGATTAAATTTAAAGTAGGTCATATTACACTGTGCAAGAAAACTTGTTATTTTTATTGTGTATAATAGCTGCACAATCTTAGTCCAATTTACACCAAGCTGGCCTGAGCATGATGCTTTATAACACTGCAGAAGCTGTTTATCTGCTCTAAAGATGCTAGAGAATCTCACAGCAGTGATGTTTTGTAGGTGGTATGAAAATCTCCCTGCAGACCGTTCTAGACCACATACAGTCTGAGAATCTTCCGGTAGTGCAGAACAACTAGCATCTGTTTTGTGTGTGTATATTTCTACATGAGTGATGTATTCTGGTTTGGATTTTTCATTTTTTTCCTTACACTTGTGTATACACACTTAGGGCAAAAGATGATAAAGTTTGTGAGATTCTTTAGGCTGTTAAGTAAGCATCTTGATTTCACTGTGAAAGGATGGCATTAAAGAGCTTCGTTCTATGTTATGAGCAAGTAATACCTGAAAAGAACAAAAAGAACATTGGTCTTTAAGAAGTCTGGCTGCTTCTTTGGTGTGGAGAGTAGGTTGGGCTGCCACCACAAGAATAGATTTCTAACTGGTCAGCTGGACTGAAACAGCTGGTGCACTAAGCTATGAAACAGATTCAGAGTGAGAATGAAGCAAGGGAAGGAACAGGAAAGGGCTGCACTTGGATGCTAAGTTTTGATAAAAGTTCAGAGATGTGCAACATTTTGCAGACATTCAAACTATGTCTTAATGCATCTGACTTGTATGCTTTCTTTTAACTGCTTTTCTGCTTGTGCTTACGTATGTATTGACTGATTGACTTCTATTTGTCTGATTGACTAAAAGTCCAAATCCTATTAGGGGCCAACTCAGAGGTATGTATTTTGACTGCTTAATGAAAAAAAAAGTTAGTGAATAACAAATGTAGATATTACATGGTCAAACAATGATTGTCATAGAAAGAAACCTGATTAATAACTGAGAAATGTTTATAGTACTAATCCTGTTAAATCCTTTGTTACAATAACTAATACATTCTATTGTCCTTTATTTCCATAGTGCTTTAAAAAGCAGAAAGCGTAGAAGTTGCAGTCTATTTAGATGGTGTTGTTTTACTTCTGGTTAAATCAGTTTCTAAATGATAAATTTAGATGGGAATTACCAATAGTTGTTATGGAAACATTAAGAAAATAACTGAGGGTTGTGCATTTGAAAATCACCCATTACTTCTACATCAATGTGCTAGCATCTAATTTAAGCTTCCAAATAAAGTCACAAGAATTCAGTACTAGTCATGTACTTTTTCAGATTGTTTAGGAGAGTCTTTCAATCCTTTCAAGTGAAGCTGCAATTAGTGTTATGCATTGCTGTTTGCTAGTCATACACTCTGTGGAGGAGCAGAGATAGTTCAGAGGTTAATTTTATTTTCCTGTAGCTATGATGGGTGGATTGTGGCCACCCCATGGGAAGTAAAGGTTCAAAAGTGACCTTGCAAGTTATTCTCCGTAGGAAGAAACAAGTTGAGAGTCTGGCTGGGGTGTGTTCTCCACCCTTGGGAAGAACACAGCTTGCATTGCATCACTTGTTTGCACTGGCTCAGGCATATTATTGTAGGTGTGAAGACAGCTGAATTGTCTGTAGTACCTGGTACCTTCTTAAGAGGATATTGCACTGTAATTACACTGTAAAAAAGAGAGCTAAGACCAGGCAGCTAGTGTGATGTAATGCAGTTTGTTCAGTATTAGACACAAAAGAGAGTAATAAAAGAGCAGAGAAGAAAAACATACAGGCCAGTATAAATCACCCTATGTAAGTGCTTAGGTGAATAAAGAACCGAAATAATAAGTGGCATGAATTTAGGAAAAAAAGAATTGTCATTGATTATCTGATCAGTTTACAAAATCATTGGTGATTATCAAGAACTAGAATTTAACTTCTTGAGTTTCTGCTTAAGTGTTCACTCTCTATATATCTAAGGTGATATCTTTCTTTTACTTAAAGGCATGTATTTTGTAGTTTTTTGGTTTGGTGTTGTGGTTGGGTTTTTTGTTTTAGTGTTGACATTGTCAAGGCATTGTGCCTTTGTTGTAGTGCAGTTGTATATTGGTGCCTTGATGGTTTGAATTCTCAGGATTGAAGAACAGTGTTACTAAGAGGCTCTAGTCAGAGTTCCCTGAGGGCAACCCAGCACACTGCGTATGTTGAAATCAACAATAGTTTCAGGTTTAAAAAAAATGAAGCACTGACTATAATTTGGATTAATCTAGGCAGGGATGTCCTTCAAGTAAGACTCCTAGATTAGGAACATGTGCCAGCTGAATCTCACCCTGATTTGCTGTATCTGTGCTGTAGGTGCTATCACCTGTTCTGTGGGTCTAATATCCCATTGCTGTCTGAAGAGATGTGGTCAAGAGGGTCAACAGAGTTTAGAGAACAGTTCATCTCAACCTGGAGCTCTAACCTGAATGCTACTGCCTGTGCTGGCTGAGCCTGTTAGAAATCTCAGGTAGTGGTCTGTCTCTAGATGCAACTTTTCAAAGCTTTTAATCAATCATCTACAAATTGATTAAGCACAAAGCCAGCCACAAAATGATGCTGGATTGCTTCCTTGAGTTAAAGCCTTGCAGGTACCTAAATACTCATAGATCATAGGTTTTCAGAGGTGCTGTCAATTCAATTGAACTCAGCAAGGATGCAGTCTTAAGTCCTCTGCAAGCTCACCTCTTATTGTGGGGAGCGACATAGGAATGGGCAGAGGAGGAGAATGCAAGGAATTGAACTGTGTACAGCCAAATGAAACACATGCAGCCTGAACACATATGTGTGTGTATTAAAATGAAAAAATAATAATTAGTAACATCTAGGCATATATGTAACTGTGGAGCTTGCCATATAACTGTGGAGAAACAGGAAACAACACTGAGAGATCCTGCACCGAGTCTAAATATCTAGAAATTAATGACTGGTGTGGCTATTTCTAACAAGAAAAAGCGATCTCCCTACCTAAGTTCTTAAAAGGTCATTAATTTCAAGGGGTTTCCCCAGCTGAGTTCATCAGAAGTGAAAAGTATTTGAAGTCTGTCCCTACAGATCTGCAGACAAACAATCCCTCTGTAAGAGTCTCATCAATTCTCAGCCTGTGTGCTTGTATGTATTATTTTTTCTTTTACAGTAATATAACTATAGTTTTGGTGTGCAAGAAGCATGACTCAGATAAAAGACAGTACCAAAAAGGGTGCTGTGTTGGGAGTCAGGAGGTCTGTGCTTGATCCCAGCCTTTTTTTAGCAGAATTCTCTCTCTAATCTTAGAATGAGTTGCTGCATTTTTTAATTTCAATCAGCTCCTTGTCCATAAAATGATAATAATATTTTTTCCCCCCTGGCTTTTCATTGTTAAACTTACAAGGCCAAGTCTGTGATGTTTGTAGAGGACAGTATGGTCATGGTTTTGATTGACTTCATACAAATAATGAGGTGATCAGTTAATGCCTGTATCTTCTTCTTCCTCCCCCCCCCCCCCCCCCTTTGTGCCATGAAGGGGGATTGACAAAGATGATGCAAAAGAAAGCAAATATTGTTATCCCTGCAGGTCATCGCAGCTGAAATAACTTCACTTTATTAGAACAGTTTCAAAATGAACTCTTACCTTATAACTATAACTCCCTCAGTTCTTGTTACTTTGGTTTGTAGACTGTCCAAAGCCTGTTTGTGTTGCAAATCTATTCCATAGAAAGTGCTCATATCTGCTTTCTCATGAAGATAGTACAAGTTTCTTTCCAGATCTGAACTTCTTGAACATCTTTGATTATAAATAAACAGTTGAAGCAAATTCATGGCTTTGTATTCTGCATGGATTTTGGAAATCCTGAATACTGTGCAAGATTTATGTATTTCTTATACACTGAGGAACCTTTCAATTTAGATTTCTAAAATAATGGCACTTAAAGGGCAATTGGAGCAAGCTGTAGAAGAGGAGCTCTGTAGGGGACATAATCAAGTGCGTGACTGGGAGTGAGGCATGAGGTTGTATGAAGTGTGCTAAGGACAGCAGGGGAAAGAAGAGCTGAAAGCCCACTTAAGCCACCTATTCATAGTATAGTATCAGTCAGGGTTGGAAGGGACCACAAGGATCACCTAGTTCCAACCCCCCTGCCATGGGACACCCCGCACTAGATCAGGCTGGCCAGAGCCTCATCCAGCCTGGTCTTAAACACCTCCAGGGACAGGGCCTCAACCACCTCCCTGGACAACCCATTCCAGGGCTTCACCACTCTGATAGTGAAGAACTTCCTCCTCATGTCCCACCTGAATCTCCCACTACCCCTTCCCTTCCATAAATTTCATTATGGTTAATCAATTTTTCTCTTTGCTCAGCACCTTCTATAGCTGCTCAAATACTAATTTGCCTATGACTGAAATGGGAGGTGGTTTGTGACTCAAGATAAAGCAAGAACATTTCCCAGAGCTTTAACAAACATTCAGAGCAGAAAAAGTCTTGACTACACATACAAACCTATGAAGGTTATAAAACATGTTTGAACAATGTTATGAACATGCAGTAGCTGCTTAATTTCCTGATAAAAAGAGATTACAAAATTATTTGCTGTAAAGTTTGATCTCTGTAATTAGTAAAAAGGTATGTTGAACTGGTGCAGATGAGACTAATAATGTATTACCGAACATTGGCTGCTGTGGCTGAGTCCAGTCTGGAAGGTCAGTTATGTTTGCTGCTTTGGTTCTGCAGACAAAATCACCCAGGAACATAATCTAATGAGGAGCAACTGCGTGGCCTGCCCAGCGTTTAATGGCAGAGCTGGAAAGTACTAGCAGAGATTATATGCACAGTGAAGTTAAACATCCAAGTGCTTTGCCACAGCCAGAACTTTTGTAGAAGTGCTCCAAGAGGAGGAGGAATTAAGGGAGAAAGAAGTCTACTAGAGAGAATAAATAAGAAAAATTGATAGTCCTGAAACTTTGTAAAAAGAAGATAAATTGGAAGAAGCCTATTTTCCTTTGTCAGGCAAAATATGCTGGTGGCTCAGCACGCTGATCTGCTCTGTGCCACATGGTTCTTGCTGCTGAGCACAGCTTTCACAACTAATGCATGCAATTCACGTTTGCATTCAGAACTGCTGAGAACAGCAGTTTGGTGACTGTTACTACCCCAAAGAGACAAATAGTAATACACTTTTTTTCCTACTTAATTTTTTCAGAATTCCAGAAACATCATGAAATCTATTGGCCAGTCCATAATCCTAAGACTTTTAGAAGCTCTGAGCAAAATTCCCTCACTCAGACAGCTTCTGCAGCCCGTAGTATGAATTTTGCCTGAAAAAGAACATGGCCTCAAATGTTTGAAACTTCACGCCAGAAGTCTAGCTGGTAATTAGTCTTCCTGGAAAGGACATTATAAAAACAAATCATTAAGCCATTTGTTGCTGTTCTACCCTAGAACACAGTTACTTAAAAGAGCCTCTTTGCCAGAACCCTGAGAAAGAGCTTGGGATATTATTTGTGTTTTTAAAACAGAAATCAACCAGCAACCCTGTATTTTAGCAGGGCTGTGCAATAGCCATTCTATTATATATGTACCTCTTACTACAGGGAAGAAAACAGGTTTGACTTTCTCATAGGAAAGAACTGCAAGGTGGTTTGAAGCAGTGAGAAACAGTATTTGCAGAGATTTTGTTGTTGTATTTTTTTTAATGTCTTTTATAATGGAATAAGAAATTATTTCAAAACGTTTGTCCCAGAGCCTTGGCTCTGACTTCCTGAAAGGCATTGGGCAGCTGACGTCTACTGACATTTTCCCACTGGAGCAATCTGAAATGGTGGCACCAGAAAGGTTCACAAAGGGAAATCTACTGGGAAATGTGGAGGGAGTCAAATGTCCTGCATTCCCTAAAGAAACTTTGTACCAGCAAGTACATTTGTCCTTGGGAGGCAAACACTGCAAGAGGAAGACTGATGGAGAAGTCAGGCTGCAGCAAAGACGGGACAGTAATCGCTCTGGGTTTTGTTGCAGTTTCAGTTATGGGAGTGGGTGGTTCTGTGTATATTGATCTGATCAGAGGTCAGTCAGTCCCCAGAAGATCTCTAGTAATGGCATCCTGTGGCTCAAGGTGCCTAGTATGCAGTGTGGAGAAACTTGTTTCTCCACAGATTCTCAGAAGAGTCCATTGCTTCAGTTTAGTTTCATACGAGGACAGAAAGGGCACAGTGGTCTCAACAGCCTCACTTAGACTTGCCTCCTCCCCTATACTGGATGTGGCAGCCTCTGTGATAAGGCAATCCTGGTGCAGTAGAATATCATAGTGTAGAAGCTTTCCTTGTTCTTCTCAGAAGCTACAGGCCACTCAGAAACCACAGAGTGGTAGCTCTAAGAATGCCCATTGCTTTGGAGGTAATGTAATTTTCTCCTTAATTTCACAGCCAAGTAATATTTAAAAGAGAGTTTGCACATGATGTTGGTAGAATAAGGCTAAAGAACATCTGGAGACTTTTCTGGGCTTTTTGTAATGCTTGATTTGTCTGCTTAGTCCCCATAGCTGTACAGCCTGGGGATGGGGCATCTCACTAGCCAGCTCTGAGTGAGAGTCACATTCTCATGGTAAATGAATAAGTGGGAAGTTCTGACTAGTGGCAGGACCATCAGATGCAAGTAGCATGCTTTAGCTGTCGTTAATCTGCAGTTTCTTGGTGGGAACAAGGCATACCTTTCCATTCAGCATCTTTCCCAGAAACCTGAATGTTTGTGAAGTTCAAAATTAAAAACTAAAAGGAGGCCTTTCTTGTAGGAACTGACTGCTTTGAGATTGGATGTCAGGTGCCAAAGACTGAGGGCGGTTTTGAACAAATAGGAAGCAGGAAACAGCAGAAACTTCACAAGAGAGCCTGTTCTGTGTCCCATCTTGTGGTCCCAGGAAAATCTGAGAAGAGCAGTGCACCGTGAGCTGGAGCCTTTTTGCCAAGGAAAGCAATGCAAACACATTTTCTTTTTGATCAGCAGCAGGAGTGAGCTGCACCCAAATGTCTTGCTAATTAAGCTGCTGTAGGAATTGGGAACTCAGACAGGCATACAGAGCAGGAAAACCCCCCAAAAATATGCGAGTTAATATTAGCACAAGTTACACCAACCTCATAATGAGGAACCAAAGGGAGAAGGATTTGGGCTAAGCAAAATCATGAAAAAGGATCAAATTGTGTATGAGTGCATATACACAAATGCTTGAATACTTCTCGTGGTGGATTGTTGAGAGGCCAGTGAAGCTAAGTTCCTGCTTCATTACATAGACAAATTGCCAAAGGAAACATTATCCGAACAGTTCTACTTCAAAGGCAAGCTTTGGGGAACTTGCGGTACTTTCAATCTGGCCAAAAACCAAGTGTAAAGTGTAAAATATACATGTTTAGGAAGTAGGACACATGCCGTTCAAGACAGGCCTTTCCCATGCTCTCAGACCAGTGCAGCTTCATTTGATGTGCAAATGCATGATGTGTGATCTGTCCTGGCAATGTGCTGCCTGCCAGCAGCACAAACATTTCACAAGCACCCTTTTGGGTTCCTTCAGCCTGCTGTGTGTGCACAGCCTCCTTGGTCACTTCTGCAGCTGGAGCTTTTCTTACAATCTGTTGATGTTGTGGTTGCACAATCCAGGTTTGTTTAGCAGGTCTCAGAAAGAAATTCCAGGCAGATAAAAACACTTAGAAACTAGCCTGGAATTGCAGGATTTGATGTTACGTACTAGGATTAAATGACAATACAAGGAATGGTTACAGTAATGCACTGGGAAACATATCAGTAATGCAGAATTGATTGATCCTTAAGGCAATTTGTCCTGCCAGATGTTCCAGCCATCCTGGGCATTGGAGACTTTGGGACATTACGGCTGATGACAAGGGCCCTCCATACTTTTTTCATAAATGTCATCTAAAATCAAGTGAAACAACATTCCCTGGCGTGCTTCCTGGCACTGGAGACACAGCCAAAAATGTATGTGCCATGTACAGTACAGGATGGCCTCTGCTCTTTGATGCAACTCATCCCTTGAACTAATGAAAAGTAGTAGGGCTCGTCACAGAGAAGCAGTGGATCATGGGTGCAGTCCCTCCTTCAGTAGTGGCTTGTAGTAGTATGAATTTAAATCTGTTGATATCAGGAAAAAATAGCTGTGTTCTTTATACTGCAATGGGGCTCTGGAGTACCTGTGCTAGGGGGGTGAGTTCAGTTTTAGCGAGGGTTCAGCTGGCTGAACTGTTTTAGAATTAACAATTCTGATTATCCAGTAGATGTGCTTTTTCTCCCTCCTCTAACAGGAAACTCAGTGGATTGGGCACATTATGCAACAGCTGTAGTGACCTATCCCAGTTGTACCAAGAGGGAAGTCACCCTTGTGCTGCTGCTCACTATCTTTGGGACAGATAGTCATATGTATGTGTGGGTAGTGTTGAGCCCTCCGTCTTAGATATTGGAGCACTTGGCGCTAAGCACCACTCCAGCGTAGCAGCTCTTCACTAACATGACTGAACCTGCACTACGGCCAGCTGTAATAATCTGTTGCTTGTGTTAACCTTGAATTCCAGTGTGTCAGTTCTGGTCCTCTGAGAAAAATTAGGCAAGTGCTTATTGAAACCAGCATCCCAGCACTCCAGATTGTGCTGTGTGGAAGAGGAAAGTGGGGTGCCAAGCCCTAGTAGTAGCATATTCAAGCCACACTTCAGTCACATGAAATGATACCACTACTTTCACAGTAGTCTAGTCTAGCCTGTTAAGCAGCCCAACTTTAGCATGAAGTCCCCTGCTTCGATTTAGAGGTTCCTGGAAGGGCCACACATAGTTTCCTGATACCTGTGTGCTGTCAGTGGACACAGAAGATGAGGAAGAAAAATGTGTTTTATGCAGCTGTAGTGTAATGTGCTGAGAAAAGTCTGTTTTGAATGGGTTGGGAATGCTGATGGTACAGAGGCGCTTCCTGATAGAGCACTGTGAATATCAGTCATTGTGGTATGAAGTTGTTATGAGAAAAATAACTTCCTGTGTTGATGGACTTAGCATGCAGTGAAAGAGCAATATATGGATGCAAATGTAAGGTGGTTGTATATGGCCTCTCCAGAGCTGTAGATGCAACCATGCAGACATGAGTAAACAGTACAATGTATTGCTTGTTTTTGACTTCCTCTCTAGCTAAACTAGTGCCCTGAATTCAGTTATGGGTTCTGTTTTTCCCAAGACAGAACTGAGAAATGAGAGGAAAATGTAACACAATGCCTCTGTGGGAAGGAAGGGAAACAGTGGTGTTTGCATGCTGCTCAGGTGGTATCAATATCTATCGCTTTGCCTGAAGGGCACAGAAATGAAATACCTTTAGCCTTTCTTCCCATCTTTTTTTCTCAGAAGAAATACATTTATCCATTAATTTACTTTTAATGACTGGTGTTCCACAGACTGCTTATTTGCTATGGACTTAAATTTGCTGTCAACAGTCCTTGTTTTTATGGGTTCCAAAACAACCTACCTTCCTTCATTTTGCTTTCAGGAAAGGACTCCATTGCTAGTGCCTATATGACTGCTTGGAGTGGTGAGATAGGTTGCAAACAGGTCAGAGAGAGACAGGGCGTATGGTTAAGTGCTAATTGTCCACTCACAGTCCAATGACAAGAGTGTTGTCCCTGCCACTAGTTAAATAGAAATTAAACTGCTAAATATATTCCTGATATCCCACACTATCAGGAACAATACTCCTTTTTAAGAATGCAATTTCACTCCTGTTACTAAGTTTTATTCTCTTTTATCCCATCTATTTTAGTCAAATTACTTTATCATGATTACCTGTAGAGTGCTGATTAAACCAACAGTATTATTCTGGGACACTGAGGTATAACCATTGCTTGCTATACAATGAAGTTTCTTGGCCCTGTTAACTCCTGGTGCCTAGGCACCATTTCAAAGAGGAATGCTGTTTCTAGAAGTGGAAGTAGCCCTGAAATAAAAGGATTGCTTGGGGGAGAGTTATATAGAGTACCTGACCATGTGAATTTTTACAGGCTGTCAAATAATATTCAGTCTGTCATTCTCCTGTTTTAGCATTTTGAAATTAAAGACAAGTAGAATATCACTCTATAAAAGATGGGAGTGTTAATTTCATCATCTCTGTGACTCATCTACTACAGAAAGAAAAGGCATCATGGGTTTTTTTTTAAACATTATCTGAAACTCAAGCTGTGATGCAGCAGTTTGCAAGGGTACCCCACTGGTTCTGATGATTTCAGACCTTCCCCCATAGCTAAACTTTAATGACCATGAGGGTGAGGATGAACTTTGGCTATGACCTAGATCTGCAGTTCACAAGTGTTTTTCATACAGCTGCAATAATATTCCAGAAAATGTAATTGGCCTTTTACTTCATTCACTTTTGCAAATGAAAATAAAGCTACTGTGAGAGCAGATCTTTTGCTAAGAAAATATTGTTTTAAATATTTTTATAGCTCTGTCAACAATAAAGGAGTCTCACAGTCTAAAGTCTTTCTCTAAACCTTTTTAATGGAAAAAACTTCATAGAAAATATCCTTTTACTTTTTTAATAACATATAACTATATACATGATTAAAAACTGTAACAAAAAGCTGCAGGGACTGGAAGAATGGTGTGTTGGATCCATGCAGATGGTGCATTTAAAAAAGGATTTCACAAATCCATGTACATCAAATGGAGCTGCAGTGAGTGACGGGGTTGAATAAAATGGCAACTCTACATTACTTTCCTGAATGTACTGGGAGTACAGCACAGACATACAAAATACACAAAGGGAATACAAAAGAGTACATGGTGTAAATGCTGTTAGCACAGGAAGTTTCTCTTTTAAGTAAAGAGGAGAAAATAAGTAAATTCTCCTTTTTCACATTTTTATATTGTTGTTTAAAACATAACTAATCTCTTATTTTCTGTATTTTGTTTTTTCTTCACTCTGGCAAACTACAGAGGAAATACATGGCATTTGCATTTAACAACTCAGGAATATTTTGATTCCTCTCCATGTTTGTGAAGGTACTGTCATTTCTGAGTAACATCATGTATACCTATTGCTCTAAAAACACATACACAGTTTGACAGGAGTTAGAATGTCAAAATACAAAATATTGAGGACCACCACACTAGAAAGTGCTGGATACTCTTGTTCTGATCCAGCAGTATGTTTAAGGACACACACAACTTCACATCTAAAAAGAATTCCTTGGAGAGTAAAGGAAGTTAAGAACGTGCAGAAATGATTTGCTGATCAGGCCTGGAGTTTTCAGCAGCTCGTTGTATAGATCCTGCAGCTAGAAAAACTGTTACACCTGAGGCCATAATTCTGTTCTTCAACCCCAAATGGTGTACCTACACATTGTAGATTATTCAATGTACTTTAAAACTAAATTTCCATATCTCTAAGTTAAAAAATAAAATGAAACCTCTTTAAAAAAAGACTGGGGAATCAATGAGCCTTGCAGCTGGAAAGAAGAAAGAGATAGTGTTCGGTTTGTTAGTTACAAGTTGGAAGAGATTCTGTAGGCAGCAGGTAATAATGTGACAGGTTTTAAACACCTCACTTCTAAAAGAACTTGCTCATATTTTTGCCCTGGGCCAAAAGTGAAAAAAAAAAAGACATAACTGAAAAGTCAGTACTACCCAGTAAGCTCACCTGAGGCTCACAAGCACAGTGAGGACAGCAAGCCATCAGTTAGCAAGAAAATAGCCAAGCCTACTTCTTGTCAGGTGGCCTTTTGCTGGGTTCTTCCTGCTGTATCAAATAAAAATTCCCAGTGTAATCACAGACAGTTTAATAGTAGACAAATAAATGGAGTCTGTGTGTGCATATACTTGCTTTTTCAAAAGTGAAAGGAACAACAGCAATGACAACAAAACTAGACAAGTAGTGACAGCTGAAATATCCTGTGAAGCCTCAGGATCTGTTCCTGTTCTCCTTAACACCCTCCCACCCTATCTGGCCATGCTCTTTTGGCAGGCAGGTAAAACCTTTCAAGTTCAAGTAAGTGAGGGAGGATTTTTCCTTACAGCAAGACATAAAGTAATTATGAAAATAAACTCTGAAAAGCAGATTGCTGTGGGTCCTGAAAGCCAAATCTCTCTAATAAGTATTTGCATTTCATTGTCCATATAGTGGTTTGATTCCCTCCCTAGCTTGACCTCTTTGTGTGAGCATGCTAATAGGAAAGTTGCCAGTGCACCATTTTTTTGGCTTGTTAACGGTCAGAGTCTTTTATTTCTTTAAGAACATCAATGGTACTTCTTTATGTTGTTCACTGCTAGCATTTTGGGTAAAATCTGGCTTATGAAGTTCTGATTGAAACTAGAATGTTAGTACAATGCAGGTCTGTTTGAGAAGGCAGTCTGAAAGGAGTAAGAATTACTTTGTTTATTTGAAGAAGGGATAAATGTGTGTGTGCATGCATTTGCATTTAACAGTTTTACAGCTAGAACCATTATTAAATTATGGCCAACAGCAATGTTATCTCTTGTACAATTAGTTTTATAAAGATGTAATGATTCTCAGGAGAGTTCTATGAAAACATGCAGAGTTGGTTTGCATTACCTACACAGTTATGTGCCCAGTATATATGTTGCAACCTAATTTCTTAAATATATATTGTGTAACACTTTTCATTCCTGAGTGCTGGTCTCCATAAGGAATAGAGGGTGGTATCATGTGCTCTTCTGCACACTGTGGTCCTTCATCATTTTAGGAGTTCTTCTGAGGGATCTTTATTGTCACAGTTTTAACTTCAGAATATTCTCTCAATCCGCATTCACCCCTAAAAAACAAATGGTAGCATCATCTTAAACCAGACCTTAATTTGTTGTTAAGCAGAAGTCTGCGAAGTGATTCCTTGATGAAGTTCAGATATAACCTAAAATTCTCCTTGAAGATTCTCCCTTTCAATGGCCCTGTGAAGAATTTAATGCCAACTGCATACAGAATATTTCTGGGGAATTCATCAGAACCTTCTTCTAATGACTGTTGCTTTCAGAATGCAGTGGATGGTCTGCTGCTCAAAGCAATCAAACCCCTCTGTATGCCCTTGGTGTTGCATAGCCTACATTTTAAATTTTACACAAAAATGGGGGGAGGAACTCCTGTAACCTTCCTTGGGAAGTTAATTCATTTGGGCAGACGTGTCAGTATTTACCACCCATTACATTCCACCTGCAGTTTTGAAAATGTTCTGAGGTCTGTGTTGGCTTGGTGAGCCTTATATGTGAGTGGCTGATGTTTGACTCAGACTGATGACTTGATAGGCATTTTAAGATTTACCAGAGTCTAAGTACATGCAGGGAAATATATTAGTAAAGATTTTTTGACATGTGGAAGGTTCCCATTGATATGGAGCACCCACCCACAGCTTTCAGTAGTAGATTTGTTTCCAAAGAATGACTAAGACTCAAATGGTCCAAAGAACCATTCCATTGGCTCAGTGGAAGCTGTCACCAGGGGCCACTTGGAGCCCAATAACTAATGCTAGTAAGTCTGTCTGTGTGAAAGTTCCTGCTTGTTTCCATAGGGCTGCAGCGTGGCTCCAGACACCTGTTTGTCGGACACATTTTTGCTAGTCAACAGATAATCTAGCCTAGAGTATCCAGTGCCTTTAGGTGTGTTCCAACTACCCTTTGGTTTCCTGTCTTGGTCTGGCAAACAACATTCAATGTATTTATTGTCTGTTTCTGCAGCGCAAAGCTTTTGTTTCTTACATGTTTGTTTTCTGGCCGAAAGTTTGAAAGTGGTCAGCTCTGATGAATTCTAATGCAAGCGTTTTTCAGAAGTTAAAAAACTGTCCTTGTTGAGTAAGAAGATGAGTTATTCCAGACATGGAGAGCAGAAGAGTCAGTGTGTGTGCGCTCAATTAAAGGACTCATTTGTCCCTACAGCCTAATATAGGGAATTAGAGAGCAATAACTTCCTGTTCTGTGAGCATTTTGGGTCGTCTTGGATTACAGCTTGATATCAGGGTGAGAACAAGAGCTTGTGAAAATGAAGGAGCCCACAGGTAAGGTTTGTGTGATGCTCTTCCTTCTGGTTGTGTAGGTATGAAGAAGGGGAACAAATTGATCTTTAGAAAGAAATATTACATACTGTCTTTCCTCTCTCTGTCCCAGATAGAAAAAAGACAAGAAAAAGAATTATAACTCCAAGCCATTCTCCTGCTGGCACTGCTCTGTCTCAGAGCTACCCAGACAATAGTAATTCCTATGACATTAGAGGATGATTCTGAAATAGAATGGTACCTCCTTCCTTTGAAGATTTTTGGAGAGAGACTAGAATGGCCACATGTGGCTATCTGGGATGAGTCACCTGCTTTTTATTTACAGGAGTTACATTTTACCCACTCAAGTAGTGATAAGTTTTTTTAAAGTGTAAATGTGAAAAAACCCACCTCTTTTTGACTCTTCAATCAACACAAGAATATTTTAAGTAACCTCAATGTAAATAAAGTTGTTTTGTATGTATGAGTTCTGGTTCTCTACTGGCATGCACATATACCCTGCTACATTTTGTGGGAGTGTAAAATAAGTATAGCAGATCTCAGCTTTCTGTGTCCATTTTTCCCCATGTGTGATAAAAATCTGTGAATTTAAATGCAGGAGCAAAACAAGTCCCAGATAGTACAGTGCTAGCACAGAGAGCACAGTGTCACAGTTATGATCTGGCTTAGCAATGACACACATATATAGACACTTTCTTGTCTCTCTTTTTCCTTTGTTCTTTAACTGCCTGACAAAATTACTTATGTGTAAAATGTATCCCTTAAAACAGGGATCTAAGAAACTATACCATTTTAATTAAAAGTACAGATATTAACGCAGGGAAGAAGAGGAATTAGAAGGTGATATCTGATCAAAGAGGTTCTGAAAGGAGTAAAATAATTAGTCCAAAGTAGGTTTTCAGGCATCTTTGAGAGATTACTGCCATTCCAAACATTTATTGTTTATGATGAATATTTTAAAAGTTGTAGATGGGAATCAAAGCATACAACTACTCTAGATTTTTCTATGGAAATTGGGGTGGTGCCTACTTTCTCTCCACTTTCAAAAAGCTCTACAATACCAATATGTGAATATTTTGGTTGCACAGTCAACCTCCCTGAAGTCAATGGGGTCATTCTTGGGTGTCAAGTTACTCATGTGCTCTATCGAGCTTAGTAGTTTTAGAATATTTTCACAATGATAAGAGTTAGATGAGCTGACATATTTATGGCCAGTGTGAGATCACCTCATAACTCATGAATGTGAAGAATAGTATGAATGTGTTATTCAAAGTACTCCCTAATGAGGAAAAATATTTCAGACTACATAGAGCGTATTTTATAGATCAAGTTGTATACTTCAACATATTTAAAGTTTTAAAGAGTTTGACTTTCCTTCAGTTTTACTGCTGAGTTTGCCATTAGCCATGGGCTATTTTGAAAGCTTAGGTGAGGCATATCTGGTATACATGCCTCCTGCACAGAAATTAATAGAATCCTTTGTATGAGTAACCAGACTGGGGCTGATGCAATTGCTAAACTTCCTTGTGATTGTAATGAGAATTAAAAACTGCTAAGATTTTAAATTAGGTACATGGGACAGTATTTGAGCATGGAGCTCCATTTCAAAATATTTGGCACTTTGTTCTAAGTGGAATAAGAGAACACAGAAAGCTTTGTAATGGAAGGTGATTTTGTGAAAGGAATGTAAACACACTTGTCTGTCCTTCTCTAGGCCTGATTTTATTTAAAATTGTTTATAAATCTGGACGGGATAGATAAGATTTCAATAAAATTCAGATGCACCTAATATTAATAAAACTAGGAAAAAGGAAAATAAGGAAAAAATAACAAAAGAGGCATAATATATGGCAGAACAGCTCTCAAACAGGTACACCAAACCAGTCAACAAGCACACAGCAGTACAAAAAAGGAGACTCTTATCATGTAAATCGATTGCATTTAGAAAGGGTGATGCTTATCAGTCATATTACATTATGCCCTGAGCCTTAGATGGGACTATTTCCTGATCTTAATTTGTATGGAATGATTCACTAATGTTTCTTATGTTGTAGAGCTGAAAAAAGTTTACAACACAGCAGTGTAATACTTACATTTCTCTCCCATTGCCAGACATTTTGAATCCTCCAAAAGGACTTTGGGCATTTAAGGCGTTGTAGCAATTTATCCTGTAACAGGAAGAGGCACTAAGTCCCAACTGTGATGTCAAAGAGACATTTGGACAACTCAGGGAGAAGCTGAAACTTGGGAAGCTAAAGACACTATACCTCTTAGTAATAACAAACACCACATGTTGAAAAGAAATGAGGGAGTTATGACACAAAACCACTAATCTGCTTCTTACAAGGAGAATGTGGTTTTGCATGTGAGGACTGGAGGAGGGCACCAAACACTTGGACCAACTTCAGTATTGAACTCTTAATCTGCTGACAAACGTCAGTGTCAGAGCTATTAGATTAGAATTTGTCCTTTTTCTCCTTGATTTCTCAAGAATCTTTAGTTTACCCAGGCTTGACATACCAAATTGCAAACTATTAAACTCTGTAAGTGACATTACCTATTTCTAAGGACTAGAGAGGTGTCCACTCAGTTAAGGAACTGTTGTAGAAAGTACAGGATTCATTGTGACTTCAGCATAAACCTCACAGGATTCTTCTGCTCCACAGAAAGGATTGTTTACAATCTGTTTTGTTTGTTTTCAGTAATGCCATTCAGCAGTGTGGCTGCCATGCTAATGGCAAGCAAGGTGCTTTCCAATTTCCAATAGTATTCTCCTTCAGTGAGCAGTCACAACACCTCCCTACAGCTGTTCCATATCTTGGCTAGTGATTTACCACTGGGATGGTCTAGATAAACACTTCTCAGACAAGAGTACAAAACTGAGGTGTCTTAATGATAGTGAGTCAAACTTTCTATCTCCAAGAGCTGAAGTGTGATAACTTTTGCCTTACCAGACTGTCCCAGCCTGCATTGCTGAAGAGACTGTCAGGGCCTTGTTTATGTCATTTGTAAAGACAGCAGCTACCAATCCAAAATCAGAATTGTTGGCTCTCTCTATAACTTCATCCATGGTTTTAAATCTCAGTATTTCTTGAACAGGTCCAAAAATCTACAACAAAGATTAATCATTAATTAATAAACCACTCCACTCAGAAGCATGTAGTTCATGTTTTGTTCGGCTTTTTAAATTGTCTTCTCTCTCCTGTGGTAGTCTTTATGAATTCCCACAGCAACGTTTAATAGTGATAATAGCTGTCTGTGAAACTATGAATTTCTCAAAGCAGTTGACTCAGTGGTGAGGTCTGAGACTTTATAGTCAATGGAAAAATATTAGCTTCTTTACCCAACAGATGTCATAAGTTGCTTTTTTCTTTTTCATTTTTTTTTAATCTAGTGGTAATTTTCACTGTAAACAAAAGGGAAAAAAGGTCCTATTTAGGACATTATAACATGATGTTGCCCATGTGTGTGCATACCTCCTCCTTGGCAATCCGCATGTCATCTGTTACGTTGGAAAACACCGTAGGTTCAATGAAGAAGCCCTTTCTTCCCAGCCCTTTACCCCCACATTCAAGTTTTGCTCCTTCAGTAATGCCACTTTGAATCAGTTCCAAGATCTTGTTGTATTGTTTTTTATCAATCTAAAAGAAAAAAGAAACCATTTGACTTGCATCCTGTGTGTTTGACAATCAGGTCAAAATTCGCTCTTTTAGGCAAGTTATGTCCCAGCAAGTACACTTATGTTTATATTCACTACTCTTTGAGCTGGAGATCCCAAAGATCTACAAATAGCTGTTGACTGTAACCTAGGACTCAGTCTTCTTAAGGCTATGTTTCCTTATGTATATGGCTCAACCCACATTCTTGCTAAGCAATCTATAAGCACAAACAAAGCAGATTATTTTTTGTCCCATGTTGACTTCCTGAACATGGTATAAGCCCAGCTGTTTATTAATGGCAGGAACAGTTTCCAATTCTGCCCATCTTTTGCTTAGAATTCCTGTCTCTCTAGTGGTCAGCAAGCACAATTGCAATTGTAGACAATCCTTGAAATCAAGTGCCCACAGAGACTTTGAGAGCTTCTCACAGTTTACAGCTGTATCTTGGGGGCTGAAGATCAGAATCTTCTTGTTAAAGCTGGGAGACTAACAGTGATATTTAAGATGAGAGTTTTTAGTTAACTTGAAACACTTCTAAGCTGCACTCCATTAGAATTTTAATCTTTAAAATGTTTTTCATGTCAGCTACCATGAACCGTGAATGAGTATGCCATAACTGACCTCTGTCATAGTAGAGTTTAAATGTTTGCAGGTACCTTTTGGGCTGTAGAGTAGAAGCTTTATTCCTTTACCTGTGGGCCTTGTTCTGTAGTTGGGTCAAAAGGACTTCCCACAACTCTCCTCTTTGCACGCTCTACACTTCTTCTAACAAACTCTTCATAGATGGATTCTTCCACATAAATCCGTGAGCCTGCAGTACAGCATTGACCTTGATTGAAGAAGACCCCTTGGTGAGCTTGTTCCACTGCATAGTCCACTAAAAACCAAGACAGCATATGTTGCTGTGAAACTTCATAGACACATTTGCTATACACAGTGTCATGTGTAGTGATCAAATCAAAGCATACTATTGTGTGTTGGGTCATAATAATTTAATTTTGTGTCATAATCCCTGTGAAAATATGGAGGGTTTAAATGTACCTAAAGTTGTTTCCCCCCCCCATGTATTCCACCCTGGGCACAGTAATGCTAGAGGAATATGAGGAGCATTACAGCTATTTCAGAAACACTAGACTGCAAGGGACCACTTGGCACTTCAGGCATTGTCTAGGTGAAGAAAGGTCCACAGGTAATAAATTCCACATGCCATCTCATAACACAAGCCACAAAATATTGCTTAATAACCAACTGCAAAAATTAAATCAAGACAATGCTTTAGCAGTCTATAGGATTGGGATATGCAAGAACAACTTCAGCAGTGTCTCATATAATAGCAATATCTAAATTATCAGCTGAAATATCCACTATCCCAAGGAGAGAGGATCCACTTACACATTCAGATCTAAATTCTCCCACTGGGTACAATAGCTGGCTAGTCAAGAATGCTGAATTCATCTTTAATTAGGGATACCCTGCAGCACTGTAATCAGCTGTTGCACTTTGGAACACTGTTTCAAGTATAACCTTTTATGGAATGAACAGAGCAACAGTGGTTTACTTGCAGCACATTTTAGACAACTTCATCTAACAGAAACATCTTATTCTGCCCTCAGCATGGTCTTGAAATCTATTTATTTTGGGTGTTCCCTGGACCACATTCAAATTTTCCCAGGCATCTCCATAGAGACTGAAACCACTAGTGGGTAGAACTGATTAACTGACGCTTCTTCCTCTATTGTTAATGGAGTTTTCACCATGAAAGGGTCTAACCATTCTTCTCTGGGTGTTTTGGTGCTCTGAACTTTCATCAGCTTTGTCATGCTTTCTGCTAACTTTTGGCACACGGCATTCCTCAAACAGAACAAATAGCTCTTTGGGAATGGTAATCAGATTGTCTGCTGTTCTTAAATCATCAGAGCTTCAAAGTCTGAATCTCAGGTCAAGTGCTGCTGCTTGTAATTATGAAAGGGACAGAGAGCTTTAGTATGATATACTGTGAAACAGACAGTCCTGAAGTCCTATGCTCTCCCTCTGTGTCCTGGTAATCCCCCTGTTGCCTACAACATCTCCCTGGGTCCTCAAACTTATTTGCCAGATATGGCAGGTCACAGATACACAGCTCTGTGTGGCAGCTTGGAGCAATTGTCCTTCCACTGTGGAAAGCCATAACACAGACCTGCCCTCAGCATATATCAGTCTGCTAGAAGTGTTCAGGTGATCCAGTCTGAGTTAGTAGATTAGGAACATTAGAGATATGGTAATTTCTGGTGGGAGATGGAGATGAGTAGGTGAGGTAGATGGCTGTAACATCTGAGTCTGTCTGCAGCTGACAGGAGCCTTTTTAGCTTACCAGGATGGCTGTGGCTGTAATGCCCTCAGCCTGGAAAAGCATTTCTATGTAGAAAAGCTGCTGAAAGTTCTACAACTTTCCCCAATCTTTCAGACACAGTTGAAAATAAATATAGGATTCTAACCAAGTATTGTAATTCATGCTATTCAGAATCATTGTTTTATTCATTTTCTCCCTTTAAATTGAAAGACCAAATCTTTATATGCCTATGTATTTAGGTTACAAAGTTCTCAGAAAATACACTGGGTACAGGGTGCCTGCACACAGCCTGAAACAATAGCTCAAACCAAAGTGTGAACTGTCCCATTGATCTTAATGGGGTGTTAACCTTAAATCCTCCTGATGACAACTTAGATGTCAACATTTTTAACTATTTAATTGCTGAACATTTAAACAGAAACACACAGTTTGTGCTCTTACGCTGTCCTAAGTGGCTGTCCTGTACCTTCTCGGGTGCCAAAAATCTCAGCTGCATAACATCATTCAGCTGCCAAAACCTTCAGCTCCCTGCTGACGGTGGCAATGAGGATGTATCAATACCCAGTTCTTCATCTGTGATATTTTTTTCTTAAAGGAATAATCTCAGCTTATAGCCACGATCAAAACAGATTAATAAAAGTATACTGCACTGACTAGATTAGCAACTCACGTGTAAATTAAAGCCTTCCCCTTTCAGAATTGTTGTGAAGCAAAAAAATATACAGAATTTCTAGATTTAAAGCACTAAACCACCTTCCTGCAGAGTTTAGGATGACAAATGTATGACCATGACTATGAATAACACCATTTCTACGTGCTTGGTTGTAACTTCTGTCAGTTTTCTTGATATCTGTGGATCTGTGGGTTCAAATGTTGTATTTTCATAATAAATATCACACCTTAGGTTGCTGCTGTGAGATTAAAAGTGCAATTAGATACAGCTATACTGGACAATGTCACCTTGTATAGAATATATGTCCTAAAATGGAAATAAATTAATAAAATAAAATAGACATCACTTGAACATGCTTTTAAGGAAAATACGGAAGTGCTGACTTACAGTCTGCATCTGCAAAAATAATGTTTGGGCTTTTCCCACCCAGCTCCAGTGTAACTCTCTTCAAATTACTCCTTCCAGCTGCTTCTTGGATCAGCTTTCCAACCTGAAAGGAAATGGAGACATGTTTTACAGGCAATGTAGTCATACAGTTCACTTCAACAGCCAGTGCTGGCTGTCACTAGAACAGCGCTTTATATAATCCAGCAGGTTCTTCAAGCCAAACAGCTTCTCATCATCAGTGGACAGCTTCCTAGGTTTTCTAGAAATGAAGAAGTGGTTGTACCCTTCACCCATTTGTATCTATGCTGAGAACCTGATAACCTGGCTAAGTGCTTTCTTTTCACAGGGACATATTTTAAGACTGCAAAGAAAATTCTATGTGAAGTGAGATGACAGTGAGTTCAGACTGTTTTTATTCACGCAGTACTCTAGCCTCTATACCAGTTTTCTTGTTCTAAGGTCAGGTGAGTGAGATTCCTTGCAGTAAGGGGTTAATGGATGAGAAGCCGAACATCTTAGAGAACTGAAGGCAATCTGTTGGAGAAAGTTAAGTTACCACTGGAGTAATCAACAAGCAAATGAAACAGAAACCAGGGCCCCCACAGAAAAAAAAATTCAAACCAAATCAAACCCCCACAGGATAATGAAGGAATTGTCAACCACTTACTGCACCTTTGTACTGGTGATACTACAGCTGAGTATGACTGAGGTTATTTCTTTTAAAAAAATTGTGTTTTGATGGAATGGAGTGTTAACATTATCACAAAATTCCTTGCATTTCCCCTTAATTGGAGCTGATTTTATTGCTATATTTGACTGAGAGCCAGGAGTGAACATGAAAAAGAAGGACTCTATCTGCCCTCCACCCCCACCACATATACTGAGCATGTCATCTGGAAATTCCAGTCTCTCAAACTGTGCTGAAAATGTACACTGGAAACCAGTGAGAGTGCTGTGTTTATAGGCAGTGCCAGCCTAAGCCATTTACACCTTCACTACCTTGAACCTCCCTCTTCCAAGGAGCAACCACCACCTCTTTCCCTTCAAAAATTCACAAAGAGCATAACAGACCAAGAAGCCCAAGCTATGTGTCTAGCTCACCATCTCTCCACCTTCCATTCTACCAGTTTAATGTCAAAAATCTTGCCTAAGTAAAGATTTTGAAAGGATTCTTTGCAAACAAATGATTGGCAAATATGCAAGCCCAAAGACAACGTGTATGGCAAATATTAATGTCCACAGGGCTCCCAAACAACCGTCTTAATTTGGACAAGTATGGTGCAGAATATTGTTAAAACAGGGAGGTTGTTGTCAAGTTTCCATGTATAAACTTAACAGACAGCTTCACTGTGTCCTTCCAGTTAGAAATCAGTGTAGACCTCAGGATGGCAGGGCTCATGCTGTTCAGAACTTTTGCTCACTGTGCTCCTATTGTCCCTATGCACTCATAGATTGAGAAAAGTCTGAGCGAAGGCACCAGTGCTGTGATTATTTAGTGACAAAGGCAGCCTTTTGTGACTGACCCTCTCTTTATGGAGAAAGACAGCATGAAAGGGATAAGTGATAGTGTTGCAATCTGCATGGTCTTCAGTACATGCTTCCTGCTGAGTCTCTCAGCTCTATCTGTGAGCTCCCAACAGGCAGCACAGCCTTGTGAGGAGCACTGGAAGAGAGGACTCCCCCACTGATAATGGAGCTTGCGATTATTCGGCAGGAATGTTGGCAGAGAAAGCCCTGACTCCCCATCCGTGTTTTGAATAGGCTTCAAGATTGATATCAGGAGTATCCCTGGATAGCTTGTGAAGTGCCCTAACCTTGTAAGCAGCATGGAGGGTGAGGCAGATGTAATTTGGCCCATTTCAAAGAAAACAATTTGTTATTCACAATAACAACAAGAAGAATAAAGAATCATTTTGTGGCACCCCTGTACAAAAAAACCCATCAAACCCAAACGACTATTTGATGAATAGTCCTGGACTCTGAACTGTATGACATCAGGCATTGAGAGTGTATCATGATATAAAACATTTGATTGTTGCCTCTTTATGCCTTCTGTGTTTGGAAGCTTAATGTCCTCTTTCAAGGATTTACACAGGCACATTCTAAATACTCTGCAGAAATTCAAAACAGTCTGTTGCCTTTTGTGTTCTCCGGATTTTCTGTTTTCAGACAGAAATCAGTCTTTCTAAGTGGTACAGGTGGGTTGGCCTGTTACTCTTAAAGCACCACAAGTCTCACAAGTCAAAAGCAAACCACCAAGTTTTGTGATACTTTCTCTGCAGCTGTGTCAGAATATCTGGCTTCTCCTTGCTCTAAGTCTTTGCTTGCACATTAAAGTCACTAGGGAACACCTGAATGTAGGAGAACACTAGTCCAGCTGAACAGCAGGTATTTTTCTTGCATGCTGCTACAGACCGTGAAGGTAAGGCTGCACAGGAAGCTATACAGATGAAAATATTCCATGAACAGTGCAAAAATTGACAGAGAAGGCACACATCTTCAGTTACATAGGCTTTTTAAGTAACTGGGCTGCTCTAGTCCAGCTATTACACCTTTCCTGGGATACTGCTAGAATAGCTGAAGAACAGTAAGTGGTTTAAGTTACAAGAGATTAAGTTTTGAGGATATGGCACAATCAGACAGAAATTTTCTGTTTTCTGGAACTGCAGTTTTCATTATCCAGCCATTGAGGCATTGGGTGTCAGTGCTTTGACAAAACCTTCAAACCTATTCTGCAGCTTACTTTATTGTTGTTTTGTTTTGTTTTTTAAATTCCAGCTTGCATGCAGAATTTCTCAGTAACATTTTAGGGCTGCATGGCATGTTCAGGGTGTGTCTTCAGCAAAGACAAGTGAATTTTGAGATACTGACATGAAGAAGAGCAGCTTTATTTGACAGTGTAATGCCCTGTGTGAGAAGCAGCCCTGAAAAAGAGCATAGTAAATAGTGCAGCACAAGTAAAAAGACAATCCCTTACAGAAAGTCCTGGAGAGACTCCTAAACTAGAAATTGCACATTTGTTCCTTGGGTTAAATCCTGGGACTCCCTGTGGGAGCCCAGAGCTACACTGTGAACTTTGTCAGGGGTGATATGACACCCTATTTGTTTCAATTTTAAGAAGATGAATCCTTTTGACATCCATCTTTTATAGGCCTTTGCCTATAAAAGACACAACAGTTGTCCAAGAACAGCTCCCTAAGCTTTACCAAACCCATCAAGAGAGTAAAAGGGAAACAGCTACTTTTAATTCAGGAGGCACAAGCTGCCCAAGATAGGATGGAAAAGATAAAGCAGAAGCAGGAATAAATGACAATGTAGCCTCCCTAAAAACGCCTTACATTGAACAGGGCAAGTGTGTAGCATGGTAAACTAACACACCTCTCAGAACAAGTCAAATCACCTTTAGAATTCTTATTGCTAAAGTAGAAAATGCCAGGATGTAATTCTTCACGATATCTAAAACCAGCAAGAGATTGTGTGATCCAGGAGAGCTGGCACAAGTCATCACTCATGCAGTAGGTAGACATTCTGTCTACATCATGTATTGTGTCATTCATCTCACTTCAGAAATGAAAGGAGAATCCTGCTGAGTAAATTAGAATCAGTGGTAATACAGCTGTTAGCTACAAACATTTGTTTGGCATGAATCAGCCTCCACGCTCCTGTAGTCTGCTTTGATGGTCTCTCTAGTATCTTGTTGACTAATGATGAGATCATGGTTTGTTAATCTAAGTGCATAAGAAAAAACATTCTGCCAAGTAAAATGCAGACTCTCTTACTGGGGTTTATTGCAGTTGTTTACAGATCTTTTGTTTACACAGGCATCCAAACCAATTTGTTGGATATTTATTTGGGTTACTCTACAGAACTTCATGAACACAGACTTGAATCCTATCTTTAATCTGTCTGCATTTTAATGGGTGATAGTTTGAACAAAGTGGAAACCATCCACTTAGGATACATTTTGTCTTGGCCAGGGCTTCAAATGTTTTGTGTGCTATCTATAATTCTCATCTTGAGAGTGTTTAATAACTGGAGTTGTAAGCTGCTCTGATTTTGACATAGCACATTTGATTCTGAACAGAAGTTATTAGAACTCATTAAACTTTTGCAACAAGCAAAATACAATTTTCAGTCCAGCCAGTGCTTTACATGCATCTATTTTAAAATGTATTACTTCTTGCTGTCCATAATCATCTCTGATCTTAAGCCCAGAACATACTGCACCCAACTATTCCATGTGCACCAGGAACTTAGGGCTATTCAGTTCCCATTCAAAAGGAGCACACACAGAGCCCTGGCCAGACAGCTCACAGCAGTCAAAACAGCTGTATTTCCAAAGCCTGTAACTGAATTCACAGATTTGAGTAAAGGCAAATGAAGCGTAAAGCACCTTTTGATGGCTGTTTTTCTCTGCTTTTGAAGGCATCTCACTGTTGCTACTTAACAAAAGCTCTTTCAAAAAATAAGAAAGCAATATGAAGACCCTCTCTGCATTTCTGATAGGTGTAAAAGTTATCCCCTCATCAGAACTTGTCTTGGAAGAAAATGAGGTCCACTATTTGTTTAACTGGGGAAGAGACTCGTATAACCTCTCCTGTACTTCTGAGCTCTGCAGCCCAATGTAACAGACACATGGGTAAAGCCAGATATCTTGAGTTTGGATCTGTTCTTAAGCTCAGAAAATATAAACAACTGAATTCTATTTTAACTGAGTTGTTGCTAGAAATTTTTTATGAGGAACTCAAATAGACAGGAATACATGGAACAGTGAAGAAACTGAGGCAGTAAGGCGCAGAGTAAAAGGGAAAGAGGTGTATAGTGAACAACTGGGATAGTGTGGGGAGCTTTACAGAACCACTCCCATGGTCCTGATGAATGAGAATTTCACCCTACAGGTAGGGACTAGAAAGATCAAGCAAAATACAAGAAGACATAATGAGATATTTAAATCAATTATGGGCTTTCAAGGGAAGGTAGGAAAGGGATAGGAGCAAGTGTTGACATGGTCAGATTGGCTGGAAGAAGGATTGGTCTTGGCAGTTTAGGTTTCATCTGATTGTGGAAGATCAGGTTAAAAATTATGTCAGCAAAGCCTGAGGAGATTGTTGTAATTAAGGAGGATCATGGATTACCCCCGACTCACTAAAAGCAAGGCAGCAAAACCAAACAGGTTTGTTAAAATGCCCGTACCAAAGAAGCTGCTGAAGAGCATGAACCAGAGCAAGCAGAGAAAGGAAGGGGGCTGCTGGAATCTAAGGTGGCACAGTATTTTTAGGCTTGCTTTCGTACTTGGTATGATTTTTGTTTTCAGTGTGACAGTTGTCAAAGTGAAACTTGTAGCCTGCCGAGTGTCTGCAGAACAATTCTTGGTGAGCTGTAAGGGAAGGATTTTGAGAGCCATACATTAGGGGACTGGGAGGGGAGGGTGTTTCATAAAGAGCAGGCAGGCTAAGGGATTAAAGAGCTGGCAGACTACTCTTTTAATGTGCATAAGCTAACCCATAGAAGAAGAGGTCAGAAGGAGAGGGGGAGAGAAGTGAAATCAAGCAGTGATGTACCACAGAAAAAGAGCTCTATGATTTTTCACATGCTATTTGGAGGGGAGTGTGTGAAAAGTAAACAGTACTACTAAAAACAATTTTCAAAGCACTATGGAACATAAGAAATGGAGAGTCCAAAGTGGACCAGCATCATAGATTAGAAATCAATATCATATATTAGAAGTCACTTACGTGTTATCATTGCAGAGGCATGGGTTTGAGGCCTCACAATAGTCAGGAGGTTCAAGAGGTACTGGACTAATGCATGGATGACAAGGCCAGGACTTTCAGGCTCAGGAAGTTTTTAAATGGTTGATTACCAGAAGTTAGTTGTGAGGCTACAGCAAGGAAAACATCACTCTACACTTGCTCTCTTCTTCTATAAGCCTCTGTTACTGGTCATACTGCAAGATAAGGTGCTAGGTTGGATGGATCTTTGGTGTTCCTATGTCAGGCTTTATTGTGTTGAGGTTGAGAACCTGGCCTTTTGGTTCATATTTCTATGGATAGAATTGTGCAAATTTTGGAAAACATTAACAATACATGCTTTGTAGGAAGAGAAACCTGGTTTCTGCCTTTACAAAAACCCTTGCAGGAAACAGATAATTATAGTCTGGGTTTTGTAATATTTACAGGCAAATGGGCAGTATATACTTCACAGGTTAAGAGTCTGTAATTTTTTTTCCAAAAGAACCTCATGGTGAAAACTTGAGAAAAAAACTATGCTTTAGGTATCTCAATTTGAATAACCTTGCTTTTGTATTGATAGGTTTTATCATTAACTTGCTCAACTTGAAAGTATTCCCTGACTTAACTAGCACCTGGATGAAATGGGGAAATGGAAGTTAATATCATGGTGTTTGTATATCTGATGGTTATCAGAAATGCACATCACTGAATTGTAAAACTGACATGCCTCAGACTAGACCAGAGAGACAAAATATTTTCATTATTATTTCATTAGGAATTGATACCTGTTTTGGAAAAGTCAAAGACTGTACAGTACAGCATTGTGTTTAAAATGTTACAATGTTGACTTGCTGATAAAAAATTTCAGTGTTACAGGAAATCAGAAACAATATGGAATAGTTTACACTAAATCTGAATTAAAATGTTCCATCTGTTCTTGCTTTAGGTTCTTAGAGAATTGCTTTTTCATCTCTGTAATGCTTTTCACTTCCTATTAGTAAGGCTTTTAAAGGTAGGCACTGAGTTAGTACAAAACCCACAGCTTTTGAGTTTAAATGCCTATTAAAACTAAAGCTGTCTGGAACTACAATAAAAATTTATTTTGGCTACAAAAGACAACTTTGAAACCTAACCCATCTGTATTTTTCCTCCTCCAAACACTGCAACATCCTGTATAACAGAATATTTATCTTAAACAGAGATCACATATCTTTATGAAAACAATTGTTTCAACTTAATTTATGGGGGGTACTCAGCTCATATTAAAGTTTTCAGTATTCCAGGATGCTAATATAAATTGGTTATAGGAGACATAATGCATAAAGTAATTCCATAGAATTATCTGAAATCTGATGTTACATAGAATGTAACTTGTATATCCTAAACTAAAATTGTCTTTAAAATCATGTACAGGTATGTAATAATAGCAAAACAACTGTGTGTGTGAAAATTAGGTGTATGACTGCAGCTACATTTTACTGGTAATTTAGGCTCCTGCATGGTGACTTCCAAACTCTGTTACAGGATAATTCCACCCACACATATCTAGTAGGACTGCTTGGTCAAGTGAATTTATCAGCTCAAATCAAAAATAAATTGACTCACTGTGAAGAGCAGTATCCCTGTGATCCATAAAGCCTCCCACTGCCACAAGTGGGAGTCAAACATATCAAAGATAGCCTGGATCTCTGGGGTTTAGCTCCTTCCATACAATAGTTAGTCAGATTTTGAATTGAAAAGGGCTGGGTTTAGCACTCTTTAAATATAACCAGCCTTGAAACTCCCACTGAGATTCCTTTCTGTCTGCCTTCAGACGATGAGATAAGGCCCCTTCTCCTGTGACTTCAGTCTGGAGTACCTCTATCATCCCCACCCCAACCCTGATAACAGCCAGCTTTGCACATATTTGAGAGCAAGACATGATCTGAGTTTTGAGGGATTCATTACTCTTTCTGTAGATTACTGCCTTTGTCTTCACACTGAACCTCCTCTGTAACATCTGCACCATCAGGTTCAACAGTTCTAAGTGCTGGATCCTATACTTGAGACACAACAGCCCCATGCAATGCTACAGACTTGGGGAAGTGTGGCTGGAAAGCTGCCTGGCAGAAAAGGATGTGGGGTGCTGGTCAACAGCCAGCTGTGCGTGAGCCAGCAGTGTTCTCAGGTGGCCAAGAAAGCCAACAGCATCCTGGCTTTTATTAGAAATAGTGTGGCCAGCAGGACTAGAGAAATGACCCTGTACTTGGCACTGGTGAGTGCCCAATGTTGGGCTCAGTTTTGGACCCTTCACTGCAAGAACAGAATAAGGTGCTGGAGTGTGTCCAGAGAAGGGCAATGAAGCTGGTGAAGGGTCTGAAGCACAAGTCTGGTGAGGAGCAGTTGAGAGAACTGGGGTTGTTTAACCTGGAGAAAAGCAGGTTCAGGGGAGATCTTACAGCTCTCTACAGCAAGGAGATTGCTGTGAGATGACTGTTGGTCTCTCCTCTCAAATGACAAGCAATAGGGCAAGAGGAAATGGGCTTAAATTATACCAGAGGAGGTCTAGGTTGGATATTAGGAAAAACTTCACCACCAAAAATGTTGTCAAGCCCTGGAACAGGGACGTGGTGGAGTCATCATCCCTGGAGGTATTTAAGAGATCTGTAGATGTGGCACCTAGGAATATGGTTTAGTGGTGAATTTGGTAGTGCTGGGTTAATGGTTGAACACAATGATCTTAAAGATCTTTTCCAACCTAAACAATTCTATGATTCTACCATAGACTCATAGCAGTACATTTTTGGCCGTGGACAATCTCCTTTTCTTCCCGCACTCCTTCCTTTTTTAGACCTCCTCTTCATCCTCAGTATACTTGAATGCAGCATCAAAGCTGAAGTACATTTGACCCAGTTTGCCCCCTTCCTTTTCTCAAGTAGGCCAAGATACACAAAGTATATATGCTAAAGCAGCATTTATGTGTGCTGCAATATACATGGGATGTTCTGCCTACTTGCATGTGATTCACATCCTCATAAGCCCACAGGAAATCCCAGCAATATTTTTCCAGGCATATCTCCTATGCTGAGGTGCCGAGCACAGCAGGGGCTGGAGGAAAGGAACCATTTCTGCTTTGGATGTACTGCAGTACATACGTTTAGCTGGCAAGGACAGACTGCTGTTATTTACATATAGCTCTTTTACTCAGGGACAGTGAGAAATGTAGCACAAGGACTTAATACTATCTCCCTAATTATTTATTCACACATCCATGAAAACTCTTACCTCAGTGGATCCAGTAAAAGCAATCTTATCAATGCCAACATGAGCTGCTATGGCTGCACCAACAATTGGACCAAATCCTGGCAAAATATTGACAACTCCTGGTGGAAAGCCAGCCTGTCAAAATAGGAATGAATGACGGGTAGCATGACTTATGAAAACTGACACAGCGCATTAAATCAGACATGTGCTGGTAGTTCTTTCCCCAGATGGAGAGACAGAGACATTGTTCAATTATTCTTACCTCCTTGATGAGGGCTCCCATATAGAGAGCGCTGAGTGGTGTTTGTTCTGCTGGTTTAATAACTACTGTATTGCCACAGCACAGAGCTGGAGCAATCTTCCACGCAAACATCAGCAGGGGGAAGTTCCACTGTAGGAAAATACAGAAGTTGATGGAAAAATATTGCAGTGGTGTTTCAGTTTTTTTTAAGATGTCAAGCTGCTACCTCACTTATTTCTCAGGTTGATTCTTGGCATAAATCTTTCTCAGCACAAAGCAAGGATTTTTTTTTAGTTACTGCCATTAAGAAAGTGACAACAGTGACCTTTTAGTTCTTTTCTCTCCTGTTCAAAGAAATACAGCTGCATCCACAGCCTTTGTAAAAGAGTCTTCTGTTATCCATTAATTTTTTCAGTCACAACTTTTAATTTAATTTACTGCTTTGCAATTGGCACTTTTAATTCCCCATGACAAATAGTCCTCGCTTCTGCTACGGTTGGAAAAAGTTATTTGTTCATGCTGAACCATTTCTGGATGAAAAATTCCTATCCCTGAATACATTTTAAGATTAAAAAAATTATACTCAAAATTAGGTAATACTTAATTGACTCAGTTGCTATTAAACCCCCATAAATGTTAGCGCTTGATCAAAGTATTTCATTTTCTTGGAAACTTCTTATTGAGTAATTTATATGGAAAGCATTAGAAGAACAGTAAAAACCACTCTTTGCTGGTACAAGATTGTGTATCATCATTAATTTCAACTTCATTTACCTGCAGCAGAAGGTGTAGTGAATATTAGTTTTGTGTACAAAGAAGTTGTGGATAAAGGTAAGAATAACAAGACTTTCTACAAGGCCTGATCCCACCAGCTTAGGTGGATAGTCCCACTGATTTCAGTGGGAATGCCAGAGCAATCAAATAACTGCTTTTGCACAGTCACTTGTACAAATGCATAGAATAATCTCCTTTGGAAAGAAAATAGAAAATATCAGTCACAAAGAGTCAGCCACTGGCTAGAACATGTTATTGTGATGCATATCAGCTGCCACTCTCACAGACATCTCTCTAGCCCCTGGCTAGGTTGAAAAATACACAACTGTCTTTCTGTCACCGAACACCCAATTTTTTACTCCCTCAGTTGTTTATAAACTCCAGAGACAAAGTGATGTTTTAATTCCATCTCCAGTATATAAACCTGGGAGGGGAGCTATAGGGCCAACAGTGTGCTGACAGCCTGCACTTCTAATGGTATTGCAAGGACAGCTCTAATGAGTTTTATAGGCCGGTCTGTAGCCTTGTTTATGCTACAAAGCTGCCAAAGAGCATATATTTTGATGGAAGGTAGGATGTGAGAGCGGATGAGGAGTTTAGTGTTAGGCTTGCTGTTTAATTTTATTTTTGTAATAACACATTTGCTAGTGTAATGGTTGGGTGCATGCAGTGGCCCAGGGGCTGTATTCTGTGCCTGGTAGCTGTGGAGGAAATACCTAACAGGTTTGCAGTGGTGTGAGAATAGATGCGTACTATGGTCATGCTGAAGTTTTGGATGACAAACTTGAGGGGAAGAATCAGTTAGTATGGGGATGACTGGGTACCCTGAACAAAGAGTTTCACAAATCTAAACTAAATACATCCTGCTTTTGGCATGATCTTCAGCAAGTGGCCAAGTTTCTTCAGCAGACCTGTCAGTTAAGCTCAATGAGACAAGAATAAGAGACATCCAGGAACTCTGGGGTATGATGTTGGGGGTGTTGTTTTGCAAGTGCTTAGCCACGTGCCTGGCTGGAGAGTAAGGCCAGAGCCTAGAATCATTCATTCACAAGCACTACTCCAGAGTCAAGTTAGGAAAGTGCCTAAGTGTTTGCAGGAGGCCTATGGAGCCACTGCCGAGTGTTTGCACATTTCTCAGAGTTTCTATGAAGCACCAAACACAATAGCCACCCCTTAACAAAGACGTGAGATAACAACAAATCTAAACAATGTTAAAGCAATCTTTTCTGGCTGCTTCTCTTTTAATGGAATTGCTGCATGTTGCTGTTCAGTGGCTTTGTGGTTAACATGAACAGAATTTAAAAAAAAAAAAATATCAACAAACATTTCAGAGAATGTCCTGATCAGTTCCCCGATGCTTTGTCAAGGGAAAAAAGCTTCCACACAGTATTTTAATAGCTGTGTGTGAGCCTCCCGTTGCAACTTCTGCCAAATCTGGTTAACTGGTTCTTCTGAAAAAGTTTGCTTCTCAGTATAATTCCCATGCAGTGTTCAGCAAGGCTATATTAAGGATGTATATTGAGATGTAGGGGGAGTATTAAATTTGATGAAATGCTGTGCTTCTCTCTCATAACAAATAAAACAAACATTTCATGTCTTTTATTATCATTACAATTAACATTGTGTAGCTATGTCTCCTGGAGTTCCCTTTTCTCCTCCAGCCTTGTAAAAGAAATAGCAGGAAAGAATGGAATTAAAATGCATCACATTCTCCCCGGAACTGAGGAGCCTGTTAAATCACAGTAAAAACTAAATAAATAAAAAGACTACCACAGCAAAGCATCAATTTTCCATAAGTTGTGTGAACATCCATAACCACTGACAGCATATTAACACTGTGTTTTGCTTTGCTTGTTTTAATCATGAGAATTCTATGACTTGAGACCTTAACTCCTAATAACAGAGCCTAAACCCTATTAGCATGTTCAAATAAGCATTTGCAGGGAGGCTGTTAAAGATATGTCAACAATATGAGCTCAGCTTTTTTTGTAATGGAAAACACACATAGCTGAAGACCATGTTTTATGTATCTTTAAAGAGAGCTGGTTCAAATGAAAATAAATAGCGCTAGTAGAGATACTCACAGGGATGATCTGTCCACACACTCCAATGGGTTCATGCCTTGTAAACGTAAAATAATCTCCATCTGAAACAGATGAGCACTGTTACTCTCAAGTGTAGTTTGACTTGGCAGAACAAAAAAAAGAGGGGGGGATGTAGCTCTAAGAATCAGCCTTTGATGGCAATAAAGGAAAGCAGACTGCATATTCACAAACATCAGATGTGGATGGTATGATGCTAAAGGGAATTATTCAATTAACTTTTTGATCTGATAATTATTTTTAAGGTCCTGATGACAGAAATGGCACAAACTCTAGCGGTGAGAGGTATAATTAGTTAAAGTGAGTGCTGTGCTATATCTGCAGACCTTAAGTAAAGCACTGTTGAGCTCAGGGCGGTTTGAGGCAGGTCCTGAAACAAACAGATCTGTGATTTGGGGTCAGACCTGTGGTCTGTGGGAACCTTTCATATAGCCCAGCCTACTCCGAGCAGCAGGTCTCTGTGCTGGCTCATTTCGCACAGTTGGTGTAAGTGACTGTCATGGGGGGGCTGATGGAGTTCATGCTCTTTAACAAATCTGTATGGTTGTTGCTGCTTCAGCACTTGCCTGTGGTCTGGGAGTACACGCTGAGGTTAGACATGCTGTGATATGATGTAGGTTCTTCCCAACTGATAAAGAGCAGAAAAATGAGCTGCTTTTTGTGGGGACTGGTTAAGGTATTGTCTAACCATTGATGTTGTTAGTCTGCTCAGCCTGCATCTGTGCAAAGTAGATTTACAGCACTTTTGTACCTAAGTTGAATCTTGTAGCTGTATAAACTAGCCCAGGTTCAAACCACTTCTGAATTTAGGTCAAATATTTTTTAGTGAGGCCCCGGCTGAGCAAAGGACTACACTAAAGGCATGAGCTGAAGATGCCCCTTGGCCCTGCTGTGCTTGGTGATCTAGAAAAACTTGAATCTTTTTACTACGAAATATCACTTCAACTGAATATGTGAGAATGATGAGAAGGTGACCTGGGCTCAGCTACAGATGATTTATCAGGAATGGTCAGACAGAGAAACAGAGTAAGAGGAGGAGAGATTGTAGTGCTTTTGCTCCCATTGTCCCTGTCCAATACAAGGGTATGTGCTTTCCTTCACACTGTGAGAGCTGCAGCCAGCCTTGTTCAGTATCAGGGAAAGACTTACGTTCACTACAGAGAGTACCTTTTGGGAACCTGCTGCAATGTCCTTTACTATACATCTGGTAACAATAAATTAGTTAATCCATAAAGCCCCTTGAGTTCAAGTAATGACTTCAGCTTCAATTTGATTAGAAATAACTTGTTTTTAAACATGCTTATTTCTGTACATCTACTTTATGGGGTTTGCTCAGTAGAAACCTGAGACAGGGAAGCTAACACATCAGCTGGGAGCTAGATACAGAATAATTATGAGAAAGGTAACGACAGTTTGCAACCAAGGCAAGAGACAGAATAGGGGAAATAAAAGAAGGGAGGGAGAGAGAGAAAAGAGGCTTAACTGAGGAAGAGGAGGAAGAAAATAGTTGATCAGTTGGTTTGTGCTGCACTGAAAAAATGTCACTCTCTAGACGTTTAACAGCTTTCCAGTGGAGATGAGACTACTTGTTTCACAAACTGAGATGATGTTTGATTTTCTAGGTTATCTGTGACAGATGCTATCAGTGGTTCACAGACCATAGGAAGTAAAGTAAAATAGAAGTCAAAATACAGGAAGTATCAGACCAGACAGAAGTAAAGTAGAAGTCAAAATACAGGAAGTATATACAGGCAAAACTGTCTAAAGTGCTCAAGAGGCATATAAAGGAGTCAGCTAAAAATACCAGCTTGTACTTGGTAGTAGTGAGAGGTGGATTCTCAACCAGAAGGATGGTGACAACATAACAGTAACACAGTTACATTAGTACTGTCTGACTTTAGATTGTCACTGCATAATCACTGCCACATGTCTGCATGATTCACAACATAAAGTTATAGATAACCTGAACCTGCTTGCCAAGTCAGGCAAATGGTGGTTAATTCTACCAAATGTGGGCAGAATGTTCTTTCTACAGAGCAATACCTCCCATGCAGAGCTGCTTGTCCTGCTTTCTTCCACTAGACTCTAGACAGCTGCCCTTTTATGACACCTACTTCCAAAGTTCATCATCCACAGACTTAGTATCAAAATGGGATTTTTGAGGAAGTGAATCACCTTTTCTGAACGGTGAGTACGCAAAGCTCCCCTGAGCTCAGAAATTAAATAGGAGACTTATAAAATGTGTTAGAGTTTTATGATTAGTTTATACAAATCATGCCAATGACACATGCTATTGCTGATGATTGTTACTTTTTATCCCTCTACTAGCTAGCTAGAAGCCAGAAGAACATTGTCTGAGAGGGCACTGCCCATCAGAGGAATGTGACAGTCGGATCCCACATCCAACCTACAAATTTGCCTTATAAATTGGGGTTTTTTTTAATCGTCTCAGCTGATGTAAATTTTCATTCTTCAGTCCTCACTACTATTAATAGAGCTACATCAATTTGCAGCTGCTTAGCACCTGGCCCAATTATTTTTTATATTTTTAATCAGAAAGAAAGCAAGCCCCATTTATCCACAGATCTCACCTTGGGACAGCAATACCTTCCACAGATGTGGATGCTCAGATTTCCATCAGGAGCTCCCATCTAGGGCATTTTATTTGTATAACAACTGTAATACAGTCACATGCCTCATATAGTAGGACACAGCAAACAAGAGCGTAAGGAGAGCTGAGCTGGTTCTTTAAGCTATATTATATCATATATTGATGTAAAGATATGTTTTTGCTTGCATTCAGTTTATTAGTTTAACAGTTGCGAGTCTAGCCTCATTCTGTTTTAATTTAAATAATCAAGGCTTTACACATGGGAGAAACGGCAATATGAAGGTTTTAGCAGCTCTGGGACCAAAAGGAATGTGACTGTAAAATACACTGTTCTTCTGCTACTTGTCTATCATTTGCCTATTTTTATTGTAAAATTACTTTAGAAAAGAAAACCTCAACAGAAACAGATGAAAATTTGGGAAGTTTCAGATTTAGCAGCACACTGAACAGAAAGAGAAGATCTAATAGAGCTGGGTTTTTTTAGGTTGGTGGGTGGTTGTGGGTTGTTTGGGGTTTTTTGGTTTTTTTCCTTCTTGTTTGGCTTCCTTTGATGAACTGACAGTAAGTGAACCATTGTTTAACACTGGCCTTGCTCTAAAATAGCTTTATGAGAATGATATATTTATTGTGTGAAACTAAAGACTACAGAGGAGCATTAAACCAAAAGGAAAAATAGTTGATACCCTGAGAAAACCTGTAACTATAGTTACAATTCCACACTACTGAGAACTCTGTATGTTATCACTGAAGTTTGCATTTAGGAAAGCATGCTGAAAGTGTGCCTTCATTTCCACCAGCACAGACCAACACACTGAAAAAAATCAGTTTTCATCTGAGAGGAGGACAAGAATAAGCAGAGAATATTTATTCTCCTTAGCCTGGCAATGCCTTTTCGTGACCGACCTAAATTCTGTGTACCTGCAGGGCTAACAAGTGAGAAGGAGGCATTCACTGACCAGGGAGAAAGAGATTAGAGAACAGGAAATTTATTGAATATATGATTTTATGGTGTGCTCTGAACTTTTGCACGTTTACATGTGAAATGAAAGCAGCAAAACCAGAATTTATGAATCTCAGCCTAAATGGCTGTGGAAATCTTCAAGTGCTCTTACAGGAGAGTCTACACTTGAAGCATTAACATTGTTATTTCTTTGATGAAGATACACTAGTCATGACAGACATCAACCAGTACACACTGCAATTTTAATAAGCCAAAACAATAACAGTTATGTGATCAGTTTTCCTCCTGAATACTTTGGGGCCACACTGTCAATTTCTCTGCTTGCCTACATTGCTTGCTTGATGCTTTGCTGTACAGAGGCAAGCTAGTATACTGCAGATACCATATTACATAATGCAATTTTATGTGTCTTCCTGGTCTCCTTCAGTAAAGTGTAATAAACGTGCATGTATAATGAACAGTGTGCATCACAAAACCAGAAGAGTCCACAGAATAAATGTTGGGTTTCCTTACTCCTTTTCCAAAGCTTTATTTTACACAGGTAAAAGATGAATAGATTTATCTTACTGACTGCACCTGTGTAAAATCATTCTTTGCTATCACATGACACTTGGCATCATTACAGCAGTTGGCACATCTAGCCAAGACTGCAAATTACTATGTGCACAATGGAAAAGGCACCTGTATTTGCTGAACAGCTGGGAAGGAAGGGTGGGAGGTAAGGATTTTTCAGTTTTTAACTCTTTAGGATAAAATAAAAGCAGAATAGTTTCCTAGCACTCATAAAGATTTATCTCATACATACAGGATAAAACTCATCCCACTCAAAATTTGAAGAAGCACACATAACAAAAGAGATATCTGATATGTATGTACAGTTCTCTATAGTAACATTACAAATTCTTTCACAGTAAAATTAATTTAGATCCAGTGTTACTCCCAAGTAAAATGATTTGCATAGGCATTAAGAAGACATAAATAAACAAGTTATATATATGTAAGCATACCATTTCTTAAACATGCAGCTAATGCTATTTTCATGTGTTTCAAGGTATTTGTCAGGCTTATACCACATCCATTTAACAACATTTAAATGTAAGTATTGAGCTTTCTCCTTCTCAAATGGACACATGCAAAAGAAACAAAACACTCTTTTGGATATGTATGTAGGGCAGAGCAATAGTAGGTCATCTAGCCCTTGCTGACTTTTAAACAGATGCTTCAGCCACGTACTACACATGAGAAGACCAAACCAAGGTTTTCTTTCTGCCTTTCACAGAGCTGTAATCTATTAGGCCATTTGGCCACAAGAAAGAAGTTTTAGGAGCATACCTCTGCTTTAATCCCCCTTACCTACAGGAATGGTCATTCCATGGATTTTGTCTGCCCAGCCAGCATAATACCTCAGGGTTTTTATAACTCCCTGAAGATCTACATAGAAAGCTTGCAAGAAGGGCTTGCCACTGTTCAGTGATTCCATAGTCTAGAGGACAAGAAAAAGTTAAGAGATATAAGCACAGTAGCATTTTGTACCTCAGTATTCACGGTCTTAACAGCTCTTCAGTCATGACAAAGATTTTAATGAACAACAACCGGTTATGCCTTTGCACAGTGTTAACCCAGAAAGTTCAGGACAACTCTCTGATCCCCTTTGTTACTTCTTTTCTGAGAATGTGACCCAAAAAGCATTTTCCTTAAAAAAAAATGCTCTATGGAGCTTTCTGGGGGGGACTGCTTTTAAGAACGTGCATGCACATGTGTTGCATGTGTGTATCTCTCTCTTGTGGGTTTGTGTGTGTATCTACATGCATGTACACATGCTTGTGTCTATTTTGGACCTAATAGCCCCTGTGTTTGGTCCAGATATATAAATGCCAAATTGCTTTAATCAGGAGCCAAGGAAAAAATGCCTGTCAAACTAGGTTCTGTTATGTTAACGATAACAGCTGAGAAGGGGCTCCTTGTAACCCCATATTAATGATCTGAATCCATAAAGAGAAGAATGGACATATCCCTCTTTATATAATTGATGTGAATATAAAAATTTCTCTATACGGCTGCCAAGACTCCTGCTGAGGTCTGAGATATCTGTACTGTACAGCCAGTTTATTTATTGCCATCAAATAAACAAACTCTCCTCTAGGGAAGCTCATAAATTAACAAGCTAATGTTCTTATTTTTAGGTTAATATTCCTACTTTTTAAAGTATCTTACAAGCTATCCTCTTAGGAGTTCCTAAGATCATTTAGCAAAAAGAATCCAATAAAATATCGTAAGATGTTGAGCAGCTTAACTCCTTCTCAATAGCTGTCTAATAGAAATCATTAAGAATGGGCAAAATACGCCCATGTGTAACACACCAACTATCAAATGAGTTTCTATAGAGAAGAATGGAGGCCTAATTCTGCACTGACTTATATCCCCAGGAGCAATTAATGGCATTGCCTGCAGTGCAATTCAGTAAAGAACTTGGCTCTAGAAATACAAATCAAATGACAGGCAGAGTAAACTTGATTTGCTGTGCACTTCCTTCTCCCTGTGGCGATTTTACAGTATATGCTGGTGGTAAGATGATTTAAGTGTTGACAAAGCTGGAATTAAGATGTTCATCAGCTTAGTTCAAAGCACTTGACATGCGGAAAACAACATTAACAATGCCACCGCTTAGATGGCTTCACACGTGAGTGAAATAGTGCAGTACCCAAAATTCATGTTACCAGCTGAGAGGCAGCCAGCATGTCACCTGCCATTTCATTGATCTCGGCACAAATCACCCAGTCTTCCATTTTTTAGTTTAGAAAAGTTACAAGTGTGCATAATAGGCATACTGATGTGTGCACACCCCTTTGCTTGTCTGGTGTCCAATGTAAAGCTTGTTTCTGAATCAGTTGGAAGACTCCTGTTCACTTCTGTGAGCTCTGGATTAGGTCTTAAGTAGACAATCAGCCATCTTAGCCATCAGGCTGAGTGTAGTTTTCAAAGGTAATTGGTATTAACACATTTAGGAACCAATTTGCTCTGGGAATGTAAAATTGACAGGTGATTTGACTGTTGACTTTCATGTGCCACTTACAGCAAGAATTGCCCTGTCTCTTTCGACCAAGTCTGCTAGCTTGTCCAAAAGGTGGCCTCTTTCTGATGCATCCATTCTCCTCCAAACTGAACCCAGAGAAAAAGCAAGGCGAGCTGCCCTCACTGCTTTGTCTGTATCAACCTGTCAAAAAGGAAATAAAAAAATCAAAGGCACTGAGTTAAATAAATCACCAGGCTTAGGAAATTGCTGTTGTACAACCTTTGTGACACAATGGGTTTTGGAACTGTGGTTAGTAAAATAACTGTCCAGCCATGCTATTCTGAACTTGTTGTTTTGATCTGTTTATATGTTACTACCCAGTCATGGGATGTATTACCTTGTCAGCTTCCTGGATCTCACATATCTGCTCTCCTGTTGCTGGATTATATACTGGGAATATCCTCCCACATTCAGAGTTTTGCCACTCATTATTGATGAAAATCTATAAAAGGAAGAAAACTCATCAGTCCTGCATGAGCAAACTAAAGTATACAACCACAGACTCCTGGGAAAGGCTGCAGATTCTAATACAAAAGAGCAGAAGCTTAGTTAAGCCTGTGAGGATGACAGGTTTTAGGAGTTAAGGCTAAGGGTCTGCCTCTTATGTCTTTCTCTGACAGTGTCACTACAGAAGCAACATCAAACTCTAAATAACTTGTTTGACATTCAAATTTTGCCCGCTAACTGTAGCAAACAATTAAAAAAAACATTAAAAAAATATATAATAAATGCCTGTATCAGAGAAAAAGCCTTGAAACTGCTGGAAACAAGACAAGGATTTGAGTAATCATTCAGTTCGGTAAGTAAACATTTGGTCACTGATACAATCCAGTCAAGGCTGAATAATCTCAAACATCACAGTTCTTCAATACACAGCCAGTTGATTATGGCTTCAGTGATGTCTTGCAGCACAGAATTAACTTGCCTGTCTGCTTGGAACAATGAAAATTGTTCAGTTCTCTCAGTGTTGACATAATTTTAATTGTCACAGACAACTCAAATCTCAACTTTATTGATGTTGACAACTGTCTTGAGTTTTTTTAAAGTAGATTTTTACTGATAGTTGCATACCTGCCAGTTCTTTTCTACTGAATGACTTTCAAGAACAGAATGCTGTTATTTTTTTAGCAAATAGGGAAATCACTCTAGGAAAATTACTGAATATAAAGTTTTCCAGGTATTCAGACTCTTCCTGTCCTTGCAATCTAAGAATGAAAGTTTTCAAAACATCCATGCGCTATATGGGTTCACTGAAGTTCAAGTACCAATGTTCTTTCATTGTATTGCATGAGATATAACTTTAAATTTGTAAGGGGAGGTTTTGGCAGCACTGAAATCAATGGAAATTTTACCAATGACTTCAGTGGGGACAGGAGTTCATGCCTAGAATGTTTTTATCCCTTTTTTTGCATGTGGGGTTAAGTTGTCTTTATACAGACAGGGACCTCCAGTTAAAGCAAAGCCCCATACTCCATACAGATACTACTGCTATGGAAGAGCAGGAAGCCAAGGGATTCTTTGAAAGATTCAGGAGGCTCAGTTCTAATCACATAGTGGAAAGTGGCCTATAATTTAGGTCAATATAATAAATATCAGTCCAGCTTCCTCACAGAACTACCTAGACACTAGGACAAAAATTTCACACAGATTAGGCAGACTAAACATAACAAACAACTTGTCCTGAGTAGTACTTTGCCATCTCTTAATTCTTGCACTTTCTGCTGCCTTACTACCATGCAATAAGGAAGCTGTTACCTTTGCGCTGGTACATGGCTCAGGTCAGCCAGGAGCGCTCTGGGAGACAATGGAAGACAGTTCATAGGTAAGGACTTTGCTTATATGGTCTTAGGTTGTTGGTTCCTTTTTTGGCTTGTTTTCTTTACACCAAAGTTTGATGTGGCAAAACCAGGACAAAAAAAGATTGACATGTTTTGAGTAGAAATGAAGGAAATGTAAGACCTCCCTTTTCTAGTCAAAGAATAGTATGACAGAATTACAGATCAGCTGCTGCTTTTTTAGACTTGAATCATGCAGTGAGGATAGCCACACCAACCTGCCATCCAAATAGTCAAAAATGTGCTCTAGTTTGCATGTTGCAACTTGTCTGATGGCAAAAAAGAAAAAAAAACAAAAGATCATCATCAAAACACTGGGTGTTTAAGCAAAGAGGATCACCAGAGTTTTAACATATTTGTAATGAAGAAAGGAAGCAAATAGGGAGGTAGCCAAAAATTGATGAGAAGAAACTGATCTGGGAGAAAAAATCCAAACTCTATTCTAGCAAAAAAAGAACATCCAGGAGAAAATACAGTCATAATGCTCAAGATGAACAGTTGTAACACCAAAGGGCATAAAGTGTCTGTAAAAAAAAAGAACATGGCGAGAACACTGGTGTGCCTTTGCATTTGAAAAAGAAACTGCGTGCTGCTATTTGCACACGAAGGCAAAGATGCATCTGTTATCAAACATGAGCTTGCTCAACCTGTTCTCCAAACGGGGCTTATTAGCTCAGGCTCAGTGCCACACTAACTGCAGTGACATAGCTTCTGGTTTGGAGGACATGGGCAGATATAACCCGTGCCTGCCTGGAAAAGACTCTGGCAATTAACAGCTGTGCACAGAAACCAACACTTATACGTCCTTCTGCTTTTACAGATGCTTCCATTGTGTTTCCTCATCTTCCCAGTGCCTCTAGCCTCAGCCACTTCACTGCATGCCCTTCCATCCATTTCAGAGTTTCCCCTCCCCCCCCCCCCTTTTTTTTTTTACTTTCCTACTGCACCATTACCCATCTATTGCTTTCTTTGCAAACTGAATTTACCTCAAATCTGTTCATGCCCTTGGTCTGTAAGCTCCTCAGACAACTGGTGGTGTCTCCCCACTCAGTGATTACACTGCTTTACAAACTGAAGTCCTGGTCCCCATTAGGGCATTGTGGAGCTAACACAGCCAAAATAAGATAATGAAAGAATCACCACTATGATCTCTGGTGACTACACCATAAGCCGAAAACCTCCAGTGTATCATTGTCACTTTTCAGACTGTAAGTGAAACAAAGAAATATTGAGATCTGTGACCTGTGTGGAAGAAGCATTTTACTATCATCCTTTCCATTGAGTTCAGCGGAGTTAACTCCCTGACCAGTGTGTGTGGTGTGTGCTGAGGAGTGAGGGAAAGGGAGAAAAGCTTTCAGCTTCAGGAGCAGATGGCCAAAAGGAGATGTAAGGATGTTTGTTTAAGGTTACAGTACATACATAAACACATAAGTTCCTCATGTAATCAGTCTTGAAAGAATAAAACAGTTGGGTTGAGTACAAGAACGTGAGAAGTGGTGACACCCACAATTCAGTACTCTTCCCTTGTAGAAATCATCTGTTACTTTAAAAAAGTTTCTTAAAATGTTAACTACATTCTGCTGGGACAAACACCAATCATCAGGTTTGTTGGTACACAGGACACACATTTGTTCTTAAAATATATTTCACCATATGAATGAGAAGAAATGCCTTGGAATTACAAAAGAGTGTTGCAGTTCAAGTTGGCTGGACCTATAAGGTGTAATATTTTACTGACTGCTCCATTTATCCCACAGATTTAGAAAAAAATAAAAAGCAGTAATAGATATTTCAGATAGAGCATGGGAAGAATCTATTTGGCATAAAGTTAGAGCTGAAGGCAAGAGAAATTGCTACTGTTAATGGTTAATGTTAGTTTCTTCCTGTTCCACTTTCTATAAACAACGTATTGCCTATACAAGCTCATTACTGTAAACTGAGCACATTTAAATTGGCAGTAAAATCAGAGTATTTACTCTAGTGCACAAATAAAGTACCTAGTCCCACGTTTTGGAACAGTTTCAAGTCTTGAAATCCAGCAGCTGGCGGCTTTACAAGCAAAACCTTACACTTAAATAATTCACTTTTGAAAGTTTTAGGTGTTCTGTGTCAGGTAGTACCATTCAGCAGATATCCCCTACCACCAAGACACAGATTCTTTTGCAATAAATTTGCATTCACGGGGGCTTTTATAACTCTTCCAGCACTACTGACTCCAATGGCTGTTGATTAAACGTATATATCCTGTACATTTAATCTGACTTTCATTATGGCCACTTCGTAAAAATGCCATGAAATGGACAAGCGATGACACATGGCAAGAACAAGGAATCCCTGCAAAGCCTCAAATTGTTGTTTTTTTTTCTTTCTGCCTTATTTATAGTGACCATGGTAAAGGCTGACTCTAAATCAGGGAGAATATTTGACAGCAAATGTTCCTATCTATGGATTATATATAACCCATCCTAAATACCAGATGAAAAAGAGGTAACCCTAGAGAAAAAGAAGGGCTTGCTTCCATGTAAATCATGCTACAAATTGGACAACACCCAGTGAGTTCATTATTCAACCTCAATTGTGAAGGCTATTCACGTTTATTATTCCTCTGGAATCAATGTTAATTAAGGCTGACTGGGGCTATAAATCAGCCTTTGGTTTTTACAACTTAATTCAGCATTAAGCCTATATATGTAAATAAAAGGTAACTGATTAACCACTTGAGTTTTCTAGGAGTTACTGAGGTAATTTGTTTTTGTTGAGTCCTAGTGTTACCTTTTGTGATTTGCAGTAAGACAAAGTATATGGTATATTGGCTGTGTGATACTGTGACTAGTTAAGTAATATGGGCTGTTGGGTGCTATCAACAAAACTGTGCCAAAATGCAAAAGCAAGAAGGACACACTTGAAAATTCTGGAACATGTGAACACTTAGTTTGCCATCCACTCTCAGTAGAGCAAATATCTCCAATAATGTCAGAGCAGGAAGAGAAAAGGCAAACCTTTGTGTTTTACTTAGGTGTCCCTGTCAGTACAGTGATTTGGCCAAGAACAAATCCAACTGGCAGAATGGACAATGCCTCTTGTAGTTGAGGAATCTGGTTACAGTTGGTGTACAGCGGGCTAAGGAGAACACTAAACACTGTTTGTTCAGCAGCAATGTGACATGTAGAACAGGGCAGGAACTGAGGTAGCAGAGGGGTGAGGGGATGGGGAAGTTTTGAACGGGCCTTACAGTGTAATAGAGGCAGTTGGAAGCTCCCAGTCGTCCATGTGAATGTGACCTTCAAGTGTCATTATTCTCATGAGTTCTCATCCTAAAGGTCTCTTGATAATTTCTGTTCCTTCCCAAATGAAAGATGGAGAGGGCATAGCATTTTTCCTGAAAGAACAGGCACATCCTGCCAGGTATTTACAATAACACCCCCCCCACACACGTTCTCATAGACCTGATAGGACTTTCTAAGATACTTGTCCGACCACATATTTTCCAGGTTCAAATTCTGTCAGCGGTTAGTTGCATACAACTACTGTTGACAGAGATCCATAGGACTAATCAAGGAAGCAATCTGACCTATCCCACAAGGCACTTTGAGATTCCATATCATACAAAAGAAATATTAAAATAAAAAGTAAAATTCAATGTTATCATGTAAACATTCAAGTTACTTTCAGGCTCTGATGACCAGTGGCTGGAAGGAAACCATATGCTATATTTTACAGAAGACCTGCATTTCAGAAGCATGATACAGTTAGTTCAATAGCATTTTTGGATGCTCATCAGTTCTGAAATCAAGCCAAGAGTAAATGTTTTTACCATAAATCAAAGCAAATTAAGCTTTGCAAATAAACAACTACAATACCTTGTTTAGGTAGTCATCTGGCCCTGGTAGCCATTTCAAACTGTGCAGGTAACTGAACAGATAGTATTCAAAGAGGAAGGGATGTGCATAAAACCAGGCTGAACAATCTGATCTGCAATGCAGTAGCAGCAAAATTTCGAGCAGGGAGAAAATGGATAGGATTTCCTGTTTTCATCACTCTTTACCACTGAGGAGGTACTAACAACTCTCTTTATGGGTGTGTGTATAAATGTAAATATAATTACTTAAAATGCAGCACAGATCTAATGCCTCCCTTGTAGCTCTTAGCTGAATGAGATTTGGTTTCATGGCACCATAGATTCCCTCTGATGTTCACCCAGGGGCTAGCCCTGGATTTGGAAAATGGAACTGATTTTTAAATTCACTGGAGATTCCTGCACGTTCACTGCCTCTCTTTTGTATTGTCTTGCTTTAAAACCCACACAGAAAAAAAGTAATGTGGGTTCCTTTAATTCATAAGAGTAATCAACACAGGTGGCAACAATATAACTTTTCATTTCCTTTCTTGAAATGTTCTTAAATGATGTGCGAGTGAAATGATGAGCCACATTCTTAATTAGATACTGCTTCATGATGATGTCATCAGACATTTTCTTCAGGCTCCCCAGCTGTACAATAAGAATTTCAGCCAGTGGACAGACAGTGGGCTAGCATTCAACTCTTTGGAAATGGAATTATTTTCCCATGGATTTAATAAACAATGTTTTTGTGCTCTTGCAGATCCAGAAATGTTTTTTTGGTACAGGAAGAGGATTTTAACATCCAAATAATAATGGCTTCCCACAGGAGAAATGGTTCTGGATGAATGGAGGAAGGAATGGGAATTTCCTAACTCAATTGATTTAGTAGCTGGTTATGGTTTCATTCCATCAAAGATATTTTTTTCATATGTGACTTTCTCCTTGGAGAGCTTTTGACATTAAATCTGCACGGATGGGGGAGGGGGCATCAGATGCCGAAGTACTTTACAAAAGAATCACAGCTGTTTGGCCCTCAGCATCTTCTCATAGCTAGAGGCATTAAGAAAGACATAATGGCATTTTTTTTTCCCTTTTTTTTTTTTTTTTGGTGGGGAGGGACATACAATTTTAGAGGCATGCAAAAAATCCAGCAGCAGCATTTCCCTTGGTAAATACTGCACAACATCACAGATACTGGTCACCTGTGCCTCAGTCTGGTCAGGAAATTTCATATCCTTTCCCATCTCAGCAACTTCATTTCCTCTCCTTTGGAAACATTTCAAGAGTCCTAACGATTAGTGCAATTGTAAGAGAATGAAGGGGACTGCCAATCAGAGGTGCAGCTTGTTTATTTTTTCAAGCTTTGTTTTCCTTCAATTTTATGGCTGTCTTGATACAACAAATCTCTTACATTCTAGCCGGGACACCCCTGGGAGTGACGGGAAATCAACAGCTGCCTATGGAATTGGCAAAAACCTGGTTTATAAGTAGGCACTAGGGAAGCAAAATCCAACCCCAACAGAATGATTGCCGACTGGCCAGCGACTGACCAGTGGTGCCATTTTATTGTATTTTTGCGAATAGGATTGTTCAGGTGAACAGCAAGAGTCACTGCTCCTTACTGGCAGTTCACTGATAATGAACAGACTTTGAGGCCAACCTTTCCAAATGTTTCTCAAAGCTCTCCACAAATGAGGTTTTCATTGGGCAGTGCCAATGACTGTGTCACTTTCAAAAGATAAGCCTACATAAACCAAGGCAGGCAGGCCTGCTTGAGCACACCACAGCAAAGATTATCATGTTGTTCATTGCAGTTACCACAGAGAGTATTAGTCCTGCAGAAGCTACCCAGTTTTGTTTCTTGCAATGAGATGGCTTTCAAATGTGGAGGAGCCGTAATTGCCTTAAGAAGAGTAACTGTGAACTGTACATGAGTAACACTGAACTTTGCACCTAACTTCATTATGGCAAGCAAGCTGCTGTGGACATAGCTGGTTTTCAGCCACTAGAGGTCCAATCCCACCCACAGTAAAACAAAAGTCCAACTGGTTTCTGTGGGAGCTGAATCAGGTCCCAGCTGAAGAAAAGAAAGCATCCAGAGGGATTTCTATAGTGGGAGACAAAGCTGTTTCAGTGGAAACTTGATACTTGCTCTAGAGCCTGTGAGGTCTGCAAAAGTCAAACAAAACCAGAACATGTTGATTTTTATTTTTCTTGACTACTGTGTTGTCTTGGCTCCCTCCTTCTCCTTACCTCACACCCTCTCCATTAAAAAAACCAAAACCAAACAACCCCGAACCCAGAGCCCATATTTGTAAAGAAGATGAGCTGTTTTCTAAAGCTGTGTGTGTTCTGGGTTGTTCGGGCTTTTAAAAAACTCATTGGGACCTCACAGCCAGAAGGATATTGTCATGACCTTTAGACATGGTCTAACATAAATGGAGGTTTCCTTCATAAACTCAAACTTGGAATTTCACACAAGAAATCTAGAGACCAAACTTAAGAGTGTACTGAGGGGGTTGGAGAGTTTTAAACACTTAAAAACATACTACGACAGGAGGCTCAAGAACCTTGACTCAGAAATAAAATGCATGAGTGAACGAGTCTGTGAACACAGCAGCACATCCACATCCAGTAGAATTACATTTATGCCCCAAGTTCTGTGCCAAGGTGCATGTCTGGATGAGAAGAGTAGAGTAATTGGCTTTTCTTGATATAATTTCCAAGCAGCAAGTTCTGAGCCAAGCCTACTGAAATCAAAAACAGTCCTTGACATCAGCGGACTTTGTATCTGAAGCCAAGTATTTAAAGTGTGCATAACTGAAGTCAGACTTCAGCAGACATAAGCTGGAAGAGGATGCATACGATTGAGCACCTAATGGTGGCATCTTATGCAGCAGCTCAGCTTCTTTACATTGTCTGTGGGATGGGAGGAGAGCAAGAGGCACTTCCTCCAGGCAATACTACCACTCTTCTGTCCCTGTCTCTTCAATGCTGTTGCACTGGCCCACTGATCTAGACATCTTGTCGAGGTGGTCAAGTCCCTTGCTGGGCTAGCTCACAGTTAGTGTAGCTTTGAGAAATGGTATGTAGGAAATAGGCGTGACTAAGAAAAGAAACTGGAGGAATTTGGGTCTCTGAGCAGCAAATGGAATCAGGAGAGAAGGCTTGAAGCCTCCTGTCAGTCTGCTGTGAAAGTGGAATGTAACATGATTTTTTTCTCCCCTATGTCCCAAATCCTTCACACCAAATGTTTGACCTGCCTGTCTTCCTGTCTTAATTAGTCTTCTGTCCTTCTGGGAGCTGGGTCTGTTCTTTTGCAAATGACGGCACATCAGACAGGGGAAACCTGTCCTGTTTATTTTCTAAGCTGTAGGGGGCACCCATTTGAAAAAAACTCCCATATTATCTAAACGGTTTTGTTTGTATGATTTTGAATTAGGAAGTGTGAGTAATTAGTTAAGAAGATTAAATAAGTCTTAACAACATGCAGTAGCATGCTTACTTTCCTCCTACCCCCCAAGTATTTCCTGCACAAAACCCCAGACTGCCAAACTGTGATGATACCCTTTTCTACATCAGTTTCTCACTGTGCCACATGCTGGCATAGCATCCGTTATTTCAATTCAGTCTCATTATGGGGACTATTTTGTGCCTGGTTGTTCAAGAAAATTAATCTAAAGAGAAGAAAGTCCAGATTGTATTGTCTGTGGAACTATACCCACCACAAACATTTCACTTCTTCTGGCTGCTTTATTAAACCTGTGGGAAGAAATTTTACTTACAACATGTAAAGGCTTTCCCCAAAGTACTTTATTTTCTTTTTTTTCCCCTTCCCTCCAGTTAATGAAGACTTTATCTGCTATGAGTAGCACAATACAGGTGCAATAACACTTTCCCGTAGCTCAGGTAATATTTCATGTATTCCTAAGAAATTAAGCTCCTAAGCTTTACTGATCCTTTCACTTGTGGGGCTCTCTTTAATTGCTGAAGAAAAACATTTACTGTCTTGCTTAACTGCGTCAGAAAACATTGTTTCTGAAGCCAGAATGACTAAAACATTAAGTATGCTCTATAGTTCCAGTAATTACAAAAAAAAAAGCCATTACTGAGTAGCTTGGGAAAAGATGGCAGCACTTTTTGTAGAGTATGATCCTTGATGTCACTTACTGCTACTGAACAAATGAAATAATGAAAGATTTCTAAAAATGAATGAAATCAGGAGTGGAGAGATGGGAGTGCTTATTTACAGAATCCATCACTGGGCTGTCACTGGGCTTCAGTGAAGTTGTGGCTATCAAGAACTTGATCCTGGAAACTCTTCCACAAGCACTCATCTATAATGGTGGAAATGAGGAGGGGTTTGTACAAACAAGACTGCATTGTTTTCCTATGTTTTGCATCATTTGTGCATTGCAAGTCTTGTATGTTCATTACATGTGACATAAACCAGCACAATCTATTTATTTGCACACGGGAAACACTTTCTGCCATTTCAAAGAATCCAGCAGATCATCACTTGATGGTAACTGCCATTTTAAATGTTCATCACCAAAGAGTAAGTTCTCCCTTAGAAATTGGCTATGCTGCATAGACAAACACTTCTAGGAGGATTTTAGACTATAGACAACACAGAAAAATGCAATGGGCAAATTTGTTTTGACTTAAAAGCTCTGTCTGAGAAAACTACCTTATAACTACACATGAGAAATTGCTGGAATGTCAACTTCATTTGCAGTGGCCCCTTTTGGCCTGATCACCCTCCCTGGCACGATAAATCACTGGCAAGATCCTTACCTTAACACGTTTGATCTCAGCTCAGCAAGACTTGGTTTTGATGTGAAGAACTCCAGATCTGTTAGGTCAGAGACAAATAGCAGAGCCACTGACCTGCAAAGTGCTAACTCTATATTAGACCCAAGTGAGCAGCCTTTAAGCTCCTGGAAAGTTTGCCTTCACTTCTACTTTTCATCCTGAATATTTTCAAACGTTACTGTTAGCAAGTTTTTGCTAAATTGATGCCAGTGAGTTTTCCTTTCATGTCATTTTGCATGTACACAACCCACAAAAAGTCAAACAAAATAATCAGCACACAGTATGAGAAGCATTATCTTGGATAACCTTAGAGCAACATGAAACAAAACTTTGTATTTACCAGTGTCTTTGTTTCATGTATATAAATGCCTTGTACTCACCCTTTTCTACCTAGTCCACACTTCCTAGTATCAGAAATAATGATATGCACTAGTACATTCATTAGGGGGATTTAAAGTGCCTGTATGTACCTGTTTGTACATACGGAAATTCAAACTACACCAAAAAAATAATAAAACTATTCCAGCTTGTGACATTTGCATTCCCAAACTGAACTTTCACAAAAACCAGTTTTGTGGCCACTTGGTTTTGCAGCCTTGGTTTGAAAGTATTCCTCATTGTCCTGGTTAAACAGTCACTTATCTCTACGGCAGTCAGCAGGAGCGTTAGTCTACCAGAAAATTGGATGTTCTTAATGGGCTAGGGGAAAAATAGCTTTGCATCGTCAGCATTAAGCTAAATCACATTAAGTACCCACTTACAACATAGGGATTACCTCTTATGCCATCTTTGGTGAAAGCCTTTAAAACAAATTGTTGTGTTTGTTAGAAAAAGCTGTGAGATAACAATTCCCAGAAGTCTGATTTAGAAATCCTTTTTGCTCTTCAAGAAAATACAAAGGAACCCAACACCTGTCCTCTTACTGACTGCTGCAATGAAATCACTCAGGCTGTAAATTCTTCCTAATAAAAAGTATTGGGAAATTCATGTACTTACAATATTCTTCTGAAGAGAAGAAACCTTTAGCTAGATTCCTTTCCTCAGAGTTCAGTTCTAATTTATTCTCCAGTTCTTTCTCTTGGAAAGATGTTGACTTTACATATACAAAACTGGAATAGGTCATTATACTCATTCATAAGGCTGACTGGGGAGAACTGGGCTTAAACTGTCAAAGAAACCATCCTGACATTCTTGGATACCTCACAAATTTACACCCCAAAGTACACTGTGGTGCTAAGACTAAAATTGGATGTGAAGCACTCTTGTAAGAGCTGATTATAATCCCAAGCAAATAAACCACTTCAGGGTACAGCAAAGTAATGTCCACATTTAATAGAGTTTAACATTTTTATATATGACTGGCAAGATGTTCTGCATAGAGATATATGTAGGCCTGGGTGAAAAATGAACTCTTCTATTTACTTTTAAATAGAAGCAGATTAACATCTTTAAGTGTGTAAATTAAAAACATGACCCTCACATTTTGCCAAACATGCAGCATTAAAAACATGCATTAAGGCAAACCAAAAACCTAACTATACAGAAATCTCCTTAAATGAGCAAAGTAGATTTTAAGTCCTGTCAATAAAAATCCTTCCTTAAAAGCAAATGTTCATATATGTAGAACTGAGATTCCACCTCCACCCCCCATTTCCTTTAAAATTCATGTTTCTTTTCCCTTTTCTAACCAAATTCCCTTTTTCTCTGCTGGAACCCCTTGTAATGATAACAGAGTGTGGGCATACCTCATTAGTCTCCCTGCAGTTTACAAGACAGGATTTATGCTCAGTGTAGTGAACACAATGATACATGATCACTAAGTGCCTAAAATCACTATAAAAATTTTAATCTGAGAATTTTTTCACCCCAAAATTGCAGATGCTTTTGGCACATAAAGGTATGAAAAGCAGCATTAACTGCAGCAAACATATGTTACCCAATGCCTGGCACTCTGCAAGGAGCATACCAGTAACTCACCTTTTGTGAAGGTTAATTTCAGGCAACCTTTGGCAGTTATCTGGTATAAGGTATGTCGCCAATTCAATCCATTAAGTAATAACTAAATTCTCATGGGACCTAGCTGAAGTCAAATGTTGTTATTCCAGGTTCACTGCCTTTAGTCTCCCCAAAGACCATTTAGGCAAACAGCTGGAAGAGCTAACTACAAAGGTTCCCACTCACAGGGAATCACTCCAGGAAAGCAGGTAAAGGATTCTAAGCAGGCAATAAGTTATGAAGGATTTGTCCTCTTGCTGCCTCAAGGAGAGAAATTCACTGAGACAGAGAGTAAGAGCATGAATACATTTGTGTTTCAGCTAGAATCCAAACAGAAGAACTGTCCTGCACTAGTCACAGGACATGTGCTGCACTGGGCTTCTGGCGGTTATCAAAATAGCAGGGCTTTCCTTCTCCCTCCATGTTGGAGCACCTTACTAAAACAAAACCTTTGAAAAGCCAATTGAAACAATACCAGAGACAAACACCTGGGCTTCCAGTACTGTCACTACACCACATGGATGGCAACACTCCTCCTAACAGAAAAGTACAGAGGGGTACTGAAAACACCAGCTTTGTATCTTCCAGCAAAGAGGGCACTGCCTCCCAGACAACGTTCAAGGGAGTAACAGGGACAGCTGCTGATAAAGTGACACAGAAAGAGAGTAAAGAGCACAAAGGAAGGGGTCTTTTCATCTATACTCTAGGTGCATGTAGAGGTGAGCACACAAAGAAGCGTGCAATTAAGATCATATAGGACTGTAGTCATGCATTCATGTGTAAAAGCTGGCTCTGAAATTCATCTGAATTTCTCTTTCCCAGAATAGCATGCACAGAAAAAGAGGGTTTATCTTCTAGTAGCCTGGCTGGTTTAGCAAGAGATCCTGCCTCTGACACTGACCTACTGTCTGAATTAGTCGTGGTTACACCCCCACAAATTTAAATCCCCCCATCTGTGAAGGAGCCTTGTCACCAGTTTTACAGTGAGACTGAATCAATTAATGCTTTCTAAAAGCTTTGATGGAAGGAGCAGAATATTAACACTTGCAGTTGAGTGATGCAAGCTAAAAATACCTTCAGTAATGTAACAAATTAATTTTGAAACCACTATCAAAGGGCTGAACTACCAAGACTAGGTCAGCAGCAGCACAGCTAACCCGGTCTCGTACAATGTTGGATGGTCAAGTGAAAAAGCACAACTGCATTCTCACCTCTCAGGAAAAGAGCATCCCACAGATATTACAAAGACAGAAGAGGCCATTAAACAGCTATGGTAAAGAAAGGGTGATAAGAACAAAAAGAGGAAGAGAAACAAAATATCAAGCTCTGATGGAAAAGGGGGTGAAGGCTTAACTAGATGTCCAGAAAAACGCATATACGTGTTTCTCCGGTAAAGGACTGCTGCAACCATACATGACAACTGAAGAAACTAGAGGGAATGAAATAAACCCCACCGTTTTGAAAGGCAGGTGGTAATTTCTTGGTAGGTTCTAACCACTCAAGAGTAAACTTAAATTATTTCTGTTACAGATGGGGAAAAAAAAGCACACAAGAAAATGTATATGGTACTAGAAAGTTTTGAAAATACCTAGTGGAATCTGGATGCAAAGAACATGTGAAATAAACTCCAAATAAGTGTCAAACAACAAAATGAAGCAGCTCTGTTAAAGAAAACCAACTATGTAGCCAACTGGCAGTTACATAAATGCCTTCTCAAATAAATTCAATGGTAAAGAAGTATCAAAGGCAGTTTAAAACTAATTTCTATTTTAAAGACTTCTTATACTAGCAGAGTGATAAATAAGAGTGAGTTGCGGTGTCACGGGAAGTGCTTTACTGGTTGAGCTGAAAAGACTCTGCGTGGTTTTTCAGCTAACTAGATTACAATTTTCATCTAGGTCATCTTGTAGTTAGAAAAGTGCAAGTGCCTACAAACAGGCATAGAAACCTAAGTGTAAAAATGGGCGGTTTGGACTGTATCACAGAGAGGAAAAAACCCTAGCATTTGTGAGCTTAAGGAGGTGAGAATTATCATAGGCACACCACGATTTCTAAGCATGACCTACGTAGGGATGACAAGTCAGGCTGCAGAGAGGGAGGAGTAGCTCTGTGTACAAGGAATCGCATGGATATTTCTTGGAAGAGAAACAAAAAACATAACACAAACCCACAGATATAGAGGCAGTGGGGGGATAATAGTAGGAGTGACTTCTGGTAAGAGCAACTGAAGTGGAAAAATAATATGAAGGCAGTAAGATTGGTGCAAAAGTAACTGTATTTTAGTTCAGTGACAGCTGCATTGATGAAGCGTCCAGAGGACATAGAATCTTCTGTATCCTAATCTAAACAACGTTTGACATAGTCCCGTCAAGGACTAAAAATTGTGTCTGAACCCCTGAGAAATGGTTACCACATAAATAATTTCAGCTTCATTGCAGGAGAGGAACACATGAAGAAGCTGTACTCTCTGGGATACTAAACTTGAAGAAACAATTTTTTTTTTAAAGAGGAAGTAGCTTAGAAACTCCCTGCTTGAAGCTAGGAAATTAAAATCCACAGAATCAGCATGGAGGCTTAAGAATGTGAAAGAGTAAAAGAAGATTTGCATTCCCAAGGCTAAAAACGGGAAGCAGAAGCAAGAAAATAAATGGGGTGGCTAAGCAGTGGGATACAAGATGAAATGCACACCAAAAACACAGTGATAAGAAGAAACAAATTCCTAAATTTAAAAGGCTGCAAAACACAAGATAAAAACTAAAAATGGCTTCTCAGTATTCTGAAGGAAAATACCCAAAAGGTAACACATATTAAACAGCCAAGAGAAGCCTAAGTTAAATAAACAAGTAAATACAGGCTGTGGGAGAGTCACTGGATTCTGAAAACAACCTAGCTCTGAAAGGTATAAAAGGGAGACTGAAGGTAATTCCAGAAGTGGCTGCTCACTTGGAGTGATCTTTATTTGCTATACCAAAGTAGATTATATTTGTGGTCACAATTTAACATGTATTGTAGGGCAAAGAGGGGGGGACACACAAAAAATAACAACATAAAAAAAAAAAGGTTTGAATGCTAGAATATGACAGGTAAAATACTTGTTCTCAGGAATCATCTTTATTAATAATCTAACACCATTCATACACCAAAGATCATTTAAAGGCCAGGTCCAAGACAAGGGTTCTTCAGTCCCAGCTGTGCTGCCAGAGTTCAAATGTTTCTGAAATAAATCCCAAATGCTTCACAATTCTTAGTTTTCAAAAGCTGAGGCCTCAGGAATTGCACAAAACCCACTAAGGATATACTAGAGTGGTGTGGGAGGTGATGAAGGTCATGTATTAATTGGTGTTTTTCCCACTGAAGCATGAGAGAACAATGCCACAGTACAGACCTGGAAGCACCAATTGGAGAGACCTAATTTAGATGAAATGTAAACTCAAGGTTCTGCCAGCTCTAGTCATTTGAGGCCAAATTTAAAGGAAGTTGACCTGTTCACAAGAGGATAAGATCAGCTTTTAGATTACAGTGAAATAATGCCTATATTTATCTGAAATAGTAAATGTGTCTGCTTTGAACATAAATCAGTTTCACTTTAGAGCAAAGTCTGTGCAAATATGCATTTGAAATTCCTGTAGGGAAAGGCACTTTTTGATAGTTTCTGATTCAAAATGGAGAGATTTTTTTGTAATCATTGCTAGATGACCAGAGTGTGGTAAGAGAACAGTACCTCCCTGGCATCCTCTTGCCATCTGAGAACAGCAAAGTGCTTGCAATCTGTTCTCCTTTGCAAAAATGTCTACATCTTTATGACTTTCCAAACAGATTTGTGTAACTCATTTTAAATTGGGGCATACTGGAAATCCACATGGACACTAGCAACGTGGATCCCTTGTGTAACTCCAACAAGTGCTGTAGGCCCCACCACAGCTGTCCCCCTTTTAGATTCTTGAGTTCAATTCAAAGTCTTCATTACCTATGGATCCCTGGCAAATTAAGGTCAATACACTCTAGTGGTCAGCATGTGCCTTGGTTTTTTACCTCCAGGTGAGGTTAACGGAGATTGAGTTGACGTTAAACATTTTCATTTGGGTCACAGAATTTGATGTGGATGGGACTCTGCTCTGAAGTATTTTCCCACTATAGCCCAACAACACTGGAAAGTATTATGTTTCAAGTCATAGGGTAAAAATCTAGTTCATTAGGTTCTCAAAGAAAGAAACTGACTTTGAGTGTCCAAGAATGAAGGCTGCCTTTTCTTTTGTTGGTTGGAGACTATTTCAGCAATGCTCTAGCAGCAACACTTTGATGTGGCTTCACATATCATACTTTCAGTAATTAAGTACTCCTAAAGCTTAATTACACTGCATAACTTAAAACTGATGTGTTGCATTCACCTCACAAAGGTAGATTGCCATTAGAAGTGACAGAAAATGCTTGTCAGTAGAAATGTATTTAGACAAAATCTGAAACATGGAACTTGTGTTTTGGAGGAAAAAACCCTCATAGGTGTATGCAGTCTGAACAGGCTTTCCTCTCTTCATCTGGGTAAGCACAAAAGTAATGCATATTTGGGCCCTTAGATGGCAATAAGTTTTTTTCATACTTCATCTTTCTCCATATAATACTTAGTAGTAAGTCTTCACATAGCTATTTATGCACGCACTTGTGCTTGAGTAGGGATGCCAGCACTTGTCGGAGGATTCCTCACTCAAGGACTGCACAGAACTGCAACTTCCGGAAGATTCTTTTAGACTTTAAAGCATCTGTGCTGGTAGTCTATTTACACAGCTTCCTTACAAAGTTGTCTCTGTATAAATGCATTTTTTGTCTCTCATTTCTTTCAGCTTCGGTTGCTTGTTTCAGAGACTTAAGTTCTACTCCTTAACACAACAAACGGACTAAAAGTTGTGGGCTTTTTAGAAGTGGTCAGAATTAAACAACTTCCACAAAATAAGCAGCAAAGTGTTTACAGTTCACTTTAGGAAAGACATTTGCAAAACTGTAAAAGAAGAAATTTACTTTATGCAGGAAGAATTTATGATATTGACCACTGAACTCCTCTTTTGCCATTTATCTTGGTAAACCTGTGAGATTTCTTGGAAGATAGTTAGGCAAATGAGGAGCTGAGATGAATCAGTGGATATAATTTATTTAGACTTTAAAAAGGCTTTTGATGATAAAGTCCTTAGCAAGAGGCTATTAAGGAAAGTTAGTAACCATATGGTGAAAGATAAAGTCCTGCCATGGATTAAAAAGTGGTCAAGAGATAAGATAAAAAGTCTGGAAATAAATGGATAATTCTCCCTGGAAAGAGGTTAATAGCAAGGTGCCCCTCCATTACTGTGACTAGCAATCGATACCTTGGTTCACCTGCTTTTACAGATCAATAATAGTAAGATACATAGTTTGCAGATAAAAATATTCAGACTAATCAGATTACTGAAGAAAACAGCACCAGGGCTGAAGTTAAAAAGCATTTGGGCAACTCAAAGGTAGATGAAATTTTCCAAAAGTAATAAATGCAAAGCAAAGCCTGCTGGAAGGAAGGCTTCAGATTATGTTTAGATGCCAGTATGTTCCCAATCACAGAATTGCCTGGTTGGAAAAGACCTTAAGATCAACCAACCATAACTTAACATCTGCCTGGACACAACTGTTAGATCATGTCCCTAAGCACCTCATGCAAACATCTTTTAAACACCTCCAGGGATGGTGGGCAGCCTGTTCCAGTACCTGATGACCCTTTTGATGAAATTTTTCCTAACATCCTATCGAAACCTCTCCTCATGCAACTTGAGACCATTTCCTTTCATCTCATCACTTCTTACCTGGAAGAAGAGGTTGGCACCCACCTCACTAAAAACTCCTTTGCAAGTAAGTTGTAAAGAGCGATGAGGTCTCCCCTCAGCCTCCTCTTCTCTAGGGCCTGAACAACCCCAGCTCCCTCAGCTCCTCATGGGACCTGTATTCAAGACGCATCACTGGCCTCATTGCTCTTTTGTGGACGTACTCCAACATCTCATTGTCCTTGTATGAGGGACCCAAAACTGAACACAGTACTCAAGGTGGAGCCTCACCAATACAGCAGTAAGATTGCTTGCCCAGTGACTTGCAGTATCTGTGAACAGCTTATTGAATGTAACTGCTAATGTGAATTGTAAGGGACAGCAAATGGACATAGTAGCTCCGTTGTGTGGTACTCCCAAAACCAAAGCAGTTTATGTCAGCAAATAACTTCAGACTAGGAATGCCCACTAAGGTCTGTGGGGAACAATTTTGCACAGACAAGCTGAGCAGATGTCATCAAGAGTTTTTGGATTGTTGGGATTTTATCAGAAAACATGGATACATCAAGACAGAAATTTAATATGGCAACGTAGCAGGATTGGTGAACTTCAGTGGGAAATGCTTCCAAAGGACAGAATGGAATCCAGAGTTAAAAAGGGATTTACTTTTGTCAGGTGTGTGTTTGTAGGGATCCATACTCAAGTTTCTGCTCTCTTCTTTTTTGCTTCAGAGCAGGGAAATGAATTTGTCTGTGCTTCCACTCATGCACTGATTATTACTGACCTTCTGGGTTTTGGCATGCCAATAAATATATGCATCTTGTGTAGCTGAATACTTAGAATCATACACATTTTTGTAAAGATGAGAAAAACCACTAACTGCATAGCTCTTGTCCTTCCAGGTATCATCTGTCCTTGCAGACTGGGCAAGGGGAAGAAAACTTCCCCCTAGCCAGCAATATAGTACTGTACAGCTTGATGCATTAAACCAGTTTGGATTTTCCCTAAAGATTCATTTTTTTCCTCTAAACATTCCACACAGTAACAGGTCACTGTTGCAACAGTTACCTGTAGCAATAATAGTGGTTGTCTGCAGCAGTTTTTCTAGTTGTTGCGAGTTTCAAGCTGGTACTTTCTGTATTTTTAATGCTTTTAAATTAACATGGTTGCAGCAGCTGTATTGGAGTAGAAAAGACAGGGGTCTGGATATGCATAAGACTGCAATTGTTCCTTGATCCCTCATGCAAAACCTGGGCAAACTGGGTTTGTGCAGAAGACCTTAAAGGATTGGTGGGACAGAAAGAATCCTATATTCAGGCTGTTAATTTGAAAGAAGTGCATAAATTGCAATTGCTATATGCGTTGATGGATGGTAATGCTAACCACAAACTATGCACACACTAGAAGAGAATTCAAATTTCAGATTTAAGCATATAAATACATACCTTGAAACTTAATATATGATGACGCCAAGGGACATACCTAGTGTCAGCATCAGATGCTGAAGTGTTCCATAAAGGGTTAAAGCAGGTGTTCTATTTGTCTACTCTTCATGCAAACATCTCTAATTTTCTGTGACCCATCTCTTCTAAATGGACAGTGCTCACGGAGCTGACCCAAAAAGCTAGCTGATTTCAAGTGTCAGTCACTGACTCTGACTTCAAAAGGCGTTAAAAGAGTGAGCTTGCTCAGGTGGGGAACAGAGTGTGTTCACCGCTTCGCCAAGCTTTGCCAAAGCTCGCCTTTAGATCAAAAAGTTACAAAATTTCTGCATGTTATTCTAAACAACACAGATTTTTCTGCCTCCTATCTTAATGGCAGTCTAGAAGTTTATCTGTAAAACACATGCCAGAAATTTTGGTGGAAAGAATTTGTAATAGTGTTCTGCAGCATTCATTTCTGGGCAATGCCAAGAACGCCCAATGGGAATGAAAATACAGAAACTCAGTAACAAAATGCTTCAAACCCAAATGGTTATGACAAGAATTTGAAATATATTTGTTAGTTCTTGTCTTCCCAGGAGCAGTTTGCCTACACTTAATACAAAGTGCTGCATGCAGTTTTCTGCTGCACTGCTGTGTAGTTTACCTGATCTGCTAACATCAGGCAGCAACTGACCTGATGTTACCCTGCAGTGTTAAGAGTGCAGGCAAACTCTTGTACACAGGACAAAACCACATGGTACTCAGCCAATTCACAAACTATTGGTACAGTAACATTTCTGTGCCTCTTCACTGCCACAGCATCATAACTTCATTGCTTTAGGGCATCTCTTTATAAACAGCTCTCAGAATTCTTCAGCTTTCCTCATGCTAAAGTTCTTCACCTTTTTCTCAGGTTTAAATCAGTTGGCAACCAAGAAACAAAAGGTGAAACATCCACCTGTTTAGTGTCCCAAAGATGATGCAAACTGAGAATGTTTGTTCACTCAGTTATTTGAATTAGTGACAGAGGTAGGACAGGACAGAACTCTAGGGTCCTCATTTTATACCAAGCTGGCTTTTAAAGACAACATGACTTATTAAAACCACAATGAAAATACTTTGTAAAGCTGACTGTGATTATGTTGTAACACAAGAATGATAGCCACATCCTGTAGAAACGCTTTCAGCCCCTCAAACAGAGGCAGCAGACGAAAATGCTGCAGAGGACTCAATCCACTGGGATGATTCCACATCTACTGTCAGATACTAGGGAGATGCTCAGGTCTCAGGAGGGAAAGTGGAGTTCTGTAAGAGCATGAAAGTGGGTGGCCTTAATATAATAATCTGAGAACCCTCTGATCACCCTCAGAAACTATCAGGTTCTCAGAGCCATCAGCTCAGAGGTATGCTTCCTGTACAAAGCATATTAATAACATGTCTTTACTAGACATCATGCTATGGCTTATCTCACGCATATTATATTTCTGGACCTGCTCATTCTGTGAGAGTTTCTGACATGCAGCTGACATTTGTGGAAGTATGACCTGTTGTCATACTTTCTACCTGTATGCTCTCTTACTTACAGAGTATAACACTATCAACATTCTCCTGACAAAAACTCTGAGGAGGGCTTGCTGTGCCACAGACCTACAGAATAACCTCATTCCAAGCAACACTGGACGATCCCCTGTTGTGCAGCTGCAATCCCTCCCCAAATGTTAGCAAGTAGAGAACTAAAGAGTCATAACAATGAAAAGAGAGATAATCTTGCATGGAGCAGCTTTAGTACTTGCAGAAAAATTCTACCCACTGTGCCTAACACTCATCTTCATGCCTAGTCTGGATCCTATTCATCAGTTCTCACTACACACTTTTAAACTATGTTCTTTTTCACAGAGGCCAAGCTAAAGTATTAAAAATCTAGGAAGAGTATTTCCAATGGCTGTTTTTTTCAGAGAAGCATAGCCTGACTCCTTATAAGAAGTCATGACAGATACCACTGCACATCTTACATAAAAACACGGCATTGTGTAACTTTCATCATTAAATTTATTATTTCTGACCAATGGAAAACTCTCTGTGCTACATCAGGTGTACAGATCAGGACTGAATGCACAGCTCTGCTTACTCCAGTAAACCTGCCAGAGGAATACATCACAAGTTTCAATAATTCTGAGAAATAATTGAATGCATGAAAATTACATAGGGAGGACTTCCTTTATCTGTGCTCTTGGAAGGTGCTTTCATAATAATTCTAACAGCAATGTAGTGTTTTAAACATGAATGAATGATAACTCTACTTTTTTTCTGGTACTTAATACAAGTGTTCAACAAATCTTGCTAGGGATCCCTGGAATATCAACATGTTCTATCCTAATACAATTATTTCCCAATGTTAGAATTCCAGAAATAGGGTTTAATTGGCAAAACACATGGTAAAATTACTTCGCTTAGTTTAAATGTTCACAGGTACCTCTATTTTTCACAAAGAATTAACTCCCAAATGGTTAGGATTTCATATAAAGAGACAGCTGTAATAAAGGGTTCAAGAATTCTGTGTCCTGGTTGTGTATTTAACATTCTCAGCTAACTAGCAGGAGCAAGGCTGCTAGGAATGCTTACAGATGTCTGATTTTACAAGGTTTGGGGTTGTTGTTTCTTTCTTTCTTTCTTTCTTCCCCCTAAAGTGCTTCAGTCTAATGTTATTTATTGTTTATGGAAGTTGTTTGTCATTTAAGACATGAAGTGACCACTCCCTCAGAAGAAAGAATCAAGTTACAATCCATTATTGCATTTTTGATTGTTTTTCTTTGTAATAGGTGGGAAAGTGGATCCTGGATAAAAGTTCTGCCCAAGACAAGACCCCAAGCTGAAGACTCCAATTATCTATAAATCACTTCTCTTCCCTGCAGAGGAAGCGAAAAAGGAGTGAAGAGCAAGACAGGCAGAAAGAGACAGAAGATATGCTAAGTGAAATATTTGATACCTGTCCTAAACTTAAATTTCTCTCAAAAGCAACCTGATATCCCAAAACCAAGGTTACAAGAAACACGTTGCTATTGTTGTCAGCTTAATAGTGAAGAAGTGAAATAACTTTGGTTTATTTGTTCCATGAGTACAATATGTGTAACATCTTGCATATTCCCAAGTTGATAGCACTATTCTGAGTAATTAAAGGTTACTATCCAGCTTAAAGTCTCACAGATAAGAAGATGTGATTGCTGTCTTTTAGATTTTTCAGAACCAATTCTTTAGTTTCAGAATAGAGAAGCATGAGTACACTTACTACGCAAACTGACTGCGACACTACTCTCAAGTATTACCCTCTGAACGCTCAAGAAGCATTTTTACACTGAAACTAGCAATAAACAGAATTCACACTGAATACCATTTGCACAGTATGATTGCTCCCAAAGCATAACACCACACAACATCAAATAACTACATTCCTTATTTAAACTATTGTCAAAGAAATTACATGCTTGAAAACATTAGGCACCTTTCAATTTTCATATTGCAGTTTGCCTTAAAATGTAAGGAAATCTAAAATTCTTGACTTTCCTCTGGAGCATTCTTCTAGAACATGGAATTGTAACAAATTAGAGGACAAATTAGTTTGGGCACCCACTTTAAAAAAAAAAAAAAGAGAGAGAAAAGATGAAAAGCTTTTAAAGTGATGGGGGGAGGAAGGGGGAGAATCCACTACATTGGCCAAAGTGAGTTTCCTATCAGCTTTAAAGCTTCTGAAGTTGTATTTCCAGTAGATAAAAACATTATCACCTTTTTCCAGTGCTGATGTGCTTACTGTCCTATTAAGTTACCCAGTAATTAGAAACAAAGTCTGACACATTGTAATCTGTTTATACAATACATTTGAAACTTCTCCAACAGCAATTAAAACATTCTTTAACTGAGGATACTAAAGATGCAAAAAAATTCAAAAGATATCAAAGAATTTTTAAAAAATCAAATTGCATTTATGAACAAATGACTCTTCTTAAAGTACATTCTAATAGACAAAAATAATTTAGTCACTTAACACACCACGGAAAAACAGCATATTTTTTCCTAAATTGCCTCAATGGGTTTGTTCTTAAGTCTCTTTATGGAAATCACACTTAAAGGTTAGTAGGAAAAAGTATGTCTTCTTGCAATATTGTTCAAGGGTGTATTCAAGTATCACAGAAGTTAGTAGAGAGACCTGTTCCAGGGCTGTAACAACCTGGTAGTATTAAGAGTCCTCCAGGAATTGTAAAAGAGTCCCTTGGGTACCCAGGGTAATTCAAGAAAGAAAACATTTTTACTTTCTGATTGAGATAGACTGGTATGTATAGTAACTTTCTCTAAAGTACATCAAAAGCAAATTAAACTTATTCAAGAACTACTGATTTTGCACTGAAAATAAACCCAAACAGCTCTGTAGAAAACGTGTTTGAAGAGAAGTGGCAAAGCCAGTCCCAACAGATCTAATTTGCTTTTCAATTATCCTGTGGTTTTTCAATACAGGGTAAAAATCTGTTTCCCGTATTACAGATTCCAAGCAGCCTTTTTGTAAGTTGTTGGGGGCTTTTTGTTTTGGGTTTGTTCTTTTTCTTTTCTTTTTCTTAACATCTCAACACTCAAATTGGTTAGGGAAGAATTAAATTGATTTAAGCAAAATTCCTCCTTTGGAGGGAAAGCCATGATTTTCCCTGTCAGAACAAATGAACACAACTTACCTTGGTGTATTTGATTTCAAGGTTGAGAGTGGGAGAAGGCAGCAGATGCAGAGATGCCATCAGAGCTGCAGGATCTGCCTTCACCTCCCCTGGCATCTCAATTTTACTGGAAGTCATAGTCTTGGGGGGGTTTTATAGTACCACCGAGCCCCCCGCTCTGGCCTGATCTTGTGTTGTGTTTTGGGTTGGTATGTGTATGTCTCCCCCCCTCCCCCCCTCCAAAGACCAGCGCCGAAGACGTTGCTCTCGTCCTCTGTATATAGGCAGGTGTCAAGCCGGGTCTCTTCTTATTGGACATGGGGGCAGAAGCAGGGGGGCAGGTCCATCCTACCTAGGGCGAGAGCGGCACAGCCCCGCTCATTCACGCGGCGCAGCCGCGGCTCCCCGCTGTCCTCCACCGCCCCTCCTCACACCCTCCATCACACACACTACCCCCCTCTCTCCCCGCCGTCCCGTCCCGAGCGCCAGGGATTCCCCTGGCAGCCCACGGGCGGACAGAGCTCCTGGGCGCGAGAGCCTAGCTCACGTTCGAGGAGCGGGACTGGGGAACCGATTCAGCGCTGGCGAGAGAGCTGAGGTCACTAAAACTCCACTACTCCCCCTCGTCTCCCTAGTGCCGGGCAGCGGCAGGGAGACGCCGTGGCCTCGCGTAGCCCCGCCCGGGGCATCCTGTAGGGAACCCCGACAGTCCCGGCCGCGGCAGGGGGCAGCGCCGGGAGGCACTCAGGCAGCCCGGGCGGAGCGGGGAGGGGCTCGCGTGACAGTGACTCGCTAACGGCATTGCCTTGCAGCACGGCTGCGACCCGCAGGAGCTAGCGCGCAGCCGGCGACGGCCAAACAGCGCAGAGGCAGGAACTCTTCACGGAGCCCTGGCCGAGGCGCGGTTGAGGGCGCGGGGCCGTCCCGCAGCGCTGACGCCTAACCGGCAAGACGAAACCTCCGTTTCTGGCGCAGCTCGTCTGTCGGCGCTCCCCGGCCCTCTAGCGCCGCCCGCTACCTCCGCTGCGTTGCCCGCTGTCCTGGCCGGGGCTCCGCGCAACACCTGGCGCTGCTGCTCTCCCCTGCTCCCACCCACCGGACGCGCGCTCCCTCGCAGCCGCCAGTCCCCGTGAGCTTTGCCCGCAGCGCGCCCGATGCGCCCCGGACCGCCTCGCTTTTATTTTTGCGGTAGCTGGCGTGACAGTGGCCGCGCGCGCCCGGTGACACTAACGGATGCGCGGAAAACAGCCCCCGCGCCGGCCCGACCCGCGGAGCCATCCCCGGCCGCCTGCTGCCCTCTGCCGGCCACGCCACCGCCCGTCGCTACGCCACGGGGCCCCGGCCGCCCTCGCCTCGCGGCCGCTTCGCGCCACGCAGCGCGCCTCGGCTCGCGCCATGCAGGTCGCAGTGTTCCCCCGCCGCGCTCCATGTCAGCCCGCGGGGCTTCCCTCGCCTCCCGCCCACCCTACGCCATGCCGAGGCTGTCTGCCACGTGTCCACTCACCTCAGTCCTCACGTCCCACAGCGTCTCTCCCACGACCTGGCTACTGCATGTCCACACGGGGCTCCGAGCTGGGCCAGCATTCCTGAGCTCAGTCCTCATGTGGCCTCAAGGTCCTGACCTCCTCCAGGCAGGCATTGCGGGATGTGCTCCTTGTCCTGCTTCCCTCAGGCCTGCGCTGCCTTTGGGCTGGGAGCACCCTTACCTTTGATTTGTGGAGCCAGTCCTCACAGAGTGGGATTCTTGCTTGCCCTTCTCTGCCTGCATGGAAAAGAACTCTGCACTTTTCCTCACTTCCATTGCAAAGCCCAACACTTTGCCCTTCTCTCTTTGGCTGGGGACTCTGCAGTGCTGCCTTGCCTCCCATCTTATAGTGCTACTGCAGCTGCTAAAGACACGGACAACCTGTATGGAAGCTCAGGGGCTTGGGACTCGTGCAGCAAGGACACCCAGGTGCACCTCTGCTTCCAAATTCCTCTCATGAAAGAAAGCTATCAGGAGAAACAGGTGCTAGCTGCCAGGGCAAGTACTGCAGCCCAGCTGTGATTTTCTCTTTTCTCCAGCAAAAGGAAGAAGCCTAAGGAGTGGAAGAATTTGTTCAAGCAACAGCAACCTGTTCCCAGCTATTATTTTTAGGGGGGAGCCCTCTTAGTGGAAGGCCACATCAGGCAAGAGCTTGGGCATGCCATACAGTGGGTTACTAGGACATCAGCAGCCAAATAGAGCCAGATCCACTACTCACCATCTCAAACTCATGCTCAGCAAGCAGCAGACATGTGGTTGACATCTGTATTAATTTGCAGGACGAAACAGCAAATGGCTTGAGTTTGCACTCTGACTGGGCTGGTGGACATAAGATATTTATTGTCAAAGCCCTACATTCTCTCTGGCCAAATTGTCCAGTGCATTTTTGTTACTTTAGGCAACATGAATAAAGTTGTGCTTACTGATGCAAACACTCCCAACATGTTGAAACCTATCAGATGTCATGTTATGAGATTACCATGTTGAAGATAGGTAAACAGAAAGGACACAAAGGCTTACATCTGCCTAAAACTGGTAAATCAAAGCAGCAAGAAATATTACACATGACCTTTATATTCAGCTATTCAACATTACACAACGGGATCTGTGCATGTCTTGATTTTGTTACAATTCCTGTTTGATTCTGTGCTCTGTTTGCCAAATTTGAAGACATTTGAAAATACCATCCCAGCATTCTCTCAGTGTTTTATACAGGAGCATGGGACAAAGACCGCTTCAGTACAGACATCACAAGAAACAGTGCCACTTAAGTAATTTCAGGATGATGTGCATATTTCTGTAAATTTCTAGCTCAATAATGAAGAGACTGGAGATTCTGCTTTCTCTCATTTTTCATCTTCTTTTTTTTTCCCTTTTTTTTTTTTTCCCTTTTTTTTTTTTTCTCCCCTGACAGAGGAAATGGATCCATAATACTGTGCTGTAATGTGACATGCAGATCTGTCAAAATGTGACACTTGGGATGAGTGAGACTTTTAAACGTCAGAAATTCAATTTTCAATGGCACACTGGCAACACAGACCTAACACTTCATCACAAGGATGACACCTTCTAAGAGCTGTTTTAAAATAAATCAGAGTGAGGAAGTGCTCTTTGAAAAAGAGACTGCATTTAAACAAGTTTCAGGAAGGAGGAAACTGTATAACAGTTTTTATTATTAAATAAAGTCAATAAAGTTCAAGAAACTTGATGAGAAGGGATTCCAGTGCACATGAACATGCAGTTCAAATCCACATGATCTGGAGCTGCTTAAGCAACCTCCATCAATTACTTGTACAAACCACATTGTTCTCACACCTAAGAGCAAAAGTAAAAGCAGTCAGAGCCCACCACCTTCAGACTAACTGCTACCTATGCCTTGTTGGCAATCCCCAAGTGGAGAATGGCACTGCACTTACCACACTGCAAGCATCTACAGCCAGCCTCACAGGACCCACCAGAAGGGCATGGTGGATGTGGTGCTGTCATTCTTCCCAACAGGAAATGACCAGCCACAGTTCCTGCAGAAAAAGAGACCAAAATGAAACTTCAACCACTCTGTGTTCCAGCTAAGATTTCCACTTACGAAATCTGAACTTAATTTTCTGATATATATATATAGAGAGAGAGAGTAAAAACTTCAGCCTTATGTGTCTTGTTTTAATTGCCTGCTATTTTCATTACTGACCATGATGGTAGCAAATGCTCTTCAAGAGATACTTGTATTTTAATTTATCTGCAAACATAAATCACACATTATAGCACTTTTTTTCCTCTAGGTTAATTGAATCAATTCTCTAAATGTCTTTAAGCCTGATCATTTGAAAGAGGCTCGCTGTTTGAAATCTGTTAAGAATTATGGCCCTTGAATTGTTTGCAGGGTGATAGCAGTCCTTGCTCCAGACAAAGGTATTTCGTATATATAAGGTAAAAGCATTGTTATATGCATAAGCCATATTAGCTGTAAAGCAACACCCACGATACTGTAATTATCCTACCAAATATTATTTCAGAACTGTTTCAGTTATCCCAGTGAATTGCCGTAATATTACAAGTCTTATTAACAACTGTCTGAACCTGGATGTATTTTAAGTTCTAAAATAAACAAAACAACAAAAGGAAATCTATCATTGCAGAAAACTTGATATAATATAATTGTTACCATAAATTAGTAAATCAGATCAGTTTTCTTACATGTGATATTGGGCATTTTATACTCAGTAGAACTGTTAATTGCTGCTATGGTAAATTCAGTCATAAGATGAGACTTGGATTAAAGCAAGCCACAAATAATTCAGGACAGTGTCAAAGCAAATATGCTCAGAAAGACTGTCAGTGTTTGGCTCATGTTATAATTGGATCAGTTCAAAATTCAGAATTATTATTTAAGCTGGCAGTTGAAATGTAACATGGCCCTCACTAAACTATTGTGCTGGGGCTGGTTTTGCCATGTGTGGAGTGACCCTGCCAACCCCTTAGTCTGAAGGCTTTCTGAGACCATCCAGCTCACGCCTGCTCCTTGGCTGGTCACCACCCTGTGCATAGTAACACAGAGCAACACACAGCCACGGGGGTGGTTTAGCCCAGTCTCTGCCCAGTGGCACCTGTACAGTGAGTGGCCGTGCTGTGTGAGAGTGCTGTAAAGAATGCATGTTGTTAACTGTGAAGTTAAAGGCAATGTGCACTTGATTGTAGGGATTCTATTCTGACTTTAAATATATAAAATCTTCTCTATTCTGAATTTCTGTTTGATTTACCTGTTTGAATTTATTATTTGTAAAACACATTGTGCCTCAAATGGAATGACCTTCTGCTAATGTATATCACCTAATGAATGGATGCAATTAACTAATTCATATTGGAATATTGCACTTTCCAGATCACATTTATCATCACTAAATGTATGATCTAGTTTGCAAGTTTAAATTTTTTATTATTACCCTTTAAACTGAAGAAATAAGTCTTATATTTAATTACCTGAACTTACATATTCAATTAATAGCTTCATTACCTTAATGAATATAGATACTGCACAGAAGTAACAGAAGATTGCTGCCTGAGTCTGCTCCTAAGTGCACCCTCTAAAGTGTCATCGATGACAGCTTCTTTTTATTAAAAAAATCTCGACTAGGGAGTTTGAAGGAACTGGGCCTGGCAATCCAATATTCCTGTTTGGGTAGCAGCCCTTAAGTACCAAGGGGTCCAGGATGGTTGGACCTTCTTCAAACAGGAGTTCTTGAAGGCACAGGAACTGGCAGTTCCCACGTGCCGAAAGATGAGCTGCCGGGGAAGGTGATCGGCCTGGATGAGCATGCAGCTCTTGAACAAATTAAGGGGAAAAAAGAGGGTGTATCACCTTTGGAAAGGGGGGGAGGCAACTTGTGATATGTTTAAGGATGTTGTTAGATCATTTTGGAGAAAGCCCAGTTAGAACTTAAGCTGGCCACTTCTGTGAAAGACAATAACAAGCATTTTTATAAATATATTAATGCTATAAAGGACAAGAAGAACCTCCACTCCTTATTCGACCTGGAGGGTAACATTGTAACTAAAGATGAGGAAAAGGCTGAGGTTCTAAATACCTTCTTTGCCTCAATTTTCAACAGTAAGGCAGGAGGACTTCAGGATAACTGGCCTCCTGAACTGGTTGATGGGGTCAGGGACGAGTGTAGTACCCCTGAAATCCACAAGGAATTAGTTTGGGACTTGCTGAGCCACTTGGATACTCACAAGTCCATGGGACTGGATGGGATCCATCCTAGGGTGCTGAGAGAGCTGGCAGATGAGCTGGCCAAACCTCTCTCCATCATTTTCTACCAGTCCTGGCTCACTGTGGAGGTCCCAGATGACTGGAAACTGGCCAATGTGATGCCCATCCACAAGAAGGGCTGGATGGAGGAACCTGGAAACTACAGGTCTGTCAGCCTGACCTCAGTGCCAGGGAAAATTTTGGAGCAGATCATCTTGGGGGCAATCACTGTGCACCTGAAGGATGGCCAAGGGATCAGGTCCAGCCAGCATGGATTTAGGAAGGGCAGGTCCTGCCTCACCAACCTGATCTCCTTCTATGATCAGGTGACCCGCCTGGTGGATGTGGGGAATGCTATTGATGTACTCTACCTGGACTTCAGCAAGGTGTTTGACACCATTCCCCACAGCAAACTCCTGGCCAAGCTGTCAGCTCGTGGTTTGGACAGCAGCACTCTGCACTGGGTTAGGAACTGGCTAGAGGGCAGTGCCCAGAGAGTGGTGGTGAATGGTGCCACATCCAGCTTGAGGCCAGTCACTAGTGGTCTCCTGCAGGGATCAGTCTTGGGCCCCATCCTGTTCAATATTTTTATTGATGATCTGAATGAGGGGATTGACTCAGTCATCAGTAAATTTGCAGATGACACCAAGCTGGGAGCAGGTGTTGATCTGTTAGAGAGTAGAAGAGCTCTCCATAGGGACCCTGACAGGCTGGACAGATGGGTGGAGTCCAACATGATGACCTTCAGTAAATCCAACTGCTGGGTGCTGCACTTTGGCCACAACAACCCCATGCAGTGCTACAGGCTGGGGTCAGAGTGGCTGGAGAGCAACCAAACAGAAAGGGACCTGGGGGTACTGATTGACAGCTGGCTGAACATGAACCAGCAGTGTGCCCACGTGGCCAAGAAAGCAAATGGGATCCTGGCCTGCATCAAGAATAGTGTGGCCAGCAGGAGCAAGGAAGTCATTCTGCCCTGCACTCAGTATTGGTTAGGCCACACCTTGAGTACTGTGTCCAGTTCTGGGCCCCTCAATTTAAGAAGGACATTGAGAAACTTGAATGTATCCAGAGAAGGAACAACAAGGCTGGTGAGAGGCCTCGAAGATAAGCCCTATGAGGAGAGGCTGAGGGAGCTGGGGTTGTTTATCCTGAAGAAAAGGAGGCTCATGGGAGACCTTATTGCTCCCTACAACTACCTGAAGGGAGGTTGTAGCCAGGTGGGGGTTGGTCTCCTCTCTCAGGCAACCAGCACCAGGTCAAGAGGACACAGTCTCAAACTGCGCTGGGGGAGGTTTAGGCTCGAGGTGAGGAGAAAGTTCTTCCCAGAGAGCCATTGGAATGTGCTGCCCAGGGAGGTGGTGGACTCACCATCCCTGGAGGTGTTCAAGAGGGGATTGGATGTGGCACTTGAAGCAATGGTTTAGTAATTATGAGGTCTGTGGTGACAGGTTGGACTTGATCCTCGAGGTCTCTTCCAACCTTATTGATTCTATGATTCTATACAGCAGCCTGAGATAAATTTATCACCTGCACTGTTAATGTTTAATATGTAAAGGGAATCCCAGAAGCAATGCTTTCGTTTCTGGAAAGACAGAAGTTTTAAATGTTCAAATGTATCATTCTGAGTGAAAGGGAACTAAAAGACGAAAAAGCAGACAGACTGGCACTTCACCTACTACAGGACAAAGGATGAATGGAGCATGGAGTCAAACCAAACAAACACTCCTAATGTGGGATAGAGGGGACAAAACACCAGGAACTGCAGCTGTTACAGAAAATGGCAAACTTGAGAGGCCATGTTGAGTGGGAAACAGCTGAAAGTAGGTGGGTTGGTGAGTCAGATGTAGGAAAAACTCTCACTTTCCTGACAGTAATTAGGTTTCAGAACCATTAATTGACCTTCTTATTTAGCTACATCTGTTTGCCAAACATGCTACTTGGGTTTTGTGTGTTAGTGGAATCAAATCTGTCATTATCTTTGGCTTTTGTGTTAAAACTCTTGTACTGATTAGGTAAGCTCAGATCACCTGCTCTTCACAACACTACAGGTATCCATAATAAGTCTCAAGGTGTCATTTGCTATGAGAAATCAGTGCTCTGTAGAAAGATGGTTTTGACAATGTATCCCATTCAGGTTAAGAAAGAATAGGGTTTAGATGACTTCAAAACTCATTGGATATGCTCTGAGGTTTTCTTCATGCTGCATAAATGCATTACCAAGGTATCTTTCTAATAGGAAAACTGAATTTAAAATTTTTATCTCTATTTCAAGGGCTTTTTATAAAGAATTTGGAAAACCAGTTAGCTTGAAAAGAGCATGCTGTCAATAATCTCCCCTTGCATTTATTTCTTGTGTACATTAATGTTCAAAAAAGGGAATATGCAGAAAAAGAGAGCAGGGAATTGGCTGCCACAAAGCATTTGTCTGTACTATTTGGTCTATTCTTTAAAAGTAAAGTTCTTTTACAGAAAGTCTTTTTCTAAGGCATTTCAGAAAGTCAGCCCTGTCCATACTCTAACCTACCAGATAAGCTTGCAGCAGAATCACATCCAGCACATTCAGAAGGAGCACTGCTATTGCAGCAGATAATGCTGGTACACGTAACCATCTGTACAGCATTGCCCTAACACTTCCACATTTTGCCTGCACTGACAGTCCTGTCACAGAGGATTGGCTATGGAATGTTATCTATGCCCCTTTATGCTAGCTATCACAGAGATTAAACTGGCTTGGAAACTCTCAGGGCCTTTGTATGATACACACAGACTTGTCTGCACAACGGTTAAAAAATGTACTGCTGTCAATCAAATAACTATATATAATGTAGTTGTGTGTGTAGTAACGTCAGTTATGTACTGAGGCCTAATGGCACGCCCTGTTGATTGAGAACAAAGAGAAGCCTGAGGTCCTGCTTTAGAGAAACTCCAGTTTCATTCTCCCTGAAATCAGTTTCAGCAACAGTGGACTTCATCAGGCTTTGAGTTGGGGTTAAAGACTACTGGCAAAAAGTTTAGAACACACATATGAGGTGTGGTTTTGATCTCATAGACATGATCTGGACCAAAATATTTTATCTGGACATGGAGATCACAGAAATAGAGAAGAAAAAACAAAGAAAATTTCTAGGTCACCTTATGTGCCCTGTCCCTTCTCCAAGCTGGGCTCAGCTAGACCTGAGCTGCACATTGCAGATGTTTGCCCCCATGAGCACCTTTTGAGTAGGAACCATAGCAGAGACAGAAGGATTATACAAAAAGACAAGAACTAAAGAAATAGAGTGCTTGTGCTCTCAAAAAGCTTAGAATGCTGAATTACGGTGTGTTCAGATCATTCTCACCTGATTTTTTTCTCCTTTGAGATCCTCAGCAGCAGGACCAATCCATACATCAGAGAATGTCCTTTAAGGTCTTGCAGCATCTTTTGTATGAAAACATAAATACAAATTAGGTAAATGAATTTGACCAGGGACATGAATTATAGTAGATGTACACATTCAGATTTTGCCCAGCTCAATGAAAATCATCAGATTTAGACTTAAAAAATAATTTGGCCCATATTAATACAATAACCCCCTCCCCCAAAAAAAAAAAAAGGAAAAAAGGTATGGTATATTTATAGCCTTGATCTCTCTCCATCTGTGTTGCTTAAGGTTTTATTACATCAGTAATAACAATTTATGTGATACTCTGAATAATGTGCTATTAAAAAATTCAGTACAGTATATACTGTTGCCCATGGGATTTAAACTATGGGAGCTAGGTATATTATTCTCTACTTTGCTATTTCTGTAGGACTGAAGATTACTATAAAAATGTTTTGGTTATACACACTGTGTGAATTTCTGCTCTGCTTGAATCCAGGTGAAGAGAAGAAGTAGTTCGGCCTTGGGCTAAGGGTCTCAAGGGTCTTAGTCTTGAAGTCTAAGGTTACACTGATCACATGTTCAGGCATGAACAGTAATAGCAACATGCTTTTTTGATGCCTTTGAATAATGTCAATAGACTTTTGAGGCATAACATCCCTTAAAAGAAGCCATTTAGGCCATACTCTACAGCATAGCAACTTTATCTCTGTCTATTGATTTTATTTCTTGTAACAGGCCATCTAATTTTCCTGGCATAGAAGTCACATCGACAGTTTTGCAGTTGCTATGATCACCCTTGAAGGACTCTTGAAATGCCGGTGGATCAGAGGTATGTTTCCTGTGTTTTATTGTGCTGGTGGTAGGATTTGGCTCAGCAACCCCTCTGGTGATGGAATTTAAAAACGTTTATATTGTGACTTCTTCATTCTTGGCAAAAATCTTAAGATCTTTTTGGTCAACTCTGTTGTGGTTCTACATTTAATATGACAGCAGCGTTTACTCTCCTTCTATGCTCTTTGCTTGTATACAACTTCCATTTTGGAAAGATGTCTGAATTTTGTTCCCTCAGGCAGCACAGCTGTAGATATTTATGGGTGGCACTGCCAGTATCCTCACCATTATGACTCTGGGAGCAGGGCCCAGGTGAAGGAGATAAGTAGAAAACAGTAATCGCAGTGTATTTTTCTTTCCATTGTTCAACCAGGCAAGCCCTTGCTCACGATTAAAAGGCAAATAACATGAAGCATGAATCACATGAGTTAGTAATTATGGTCAAAGTTTTAATGGTATTTATCTTCACATGTTACTTTTCTTTCTTATAATGCTGCATACATATTTGTTAGCTTTGGGAAAGCTCTTTAGACCCTCTTTCTGACTACAATAAAAGGAGAAACATGACTCAAATTTTCTGTGCTGCCTCCTTTTCTATTTGAAAATTGTTCCAAAGTGTAGCACAGTTGTCAAAAGCTGGAAGGATTTACCAAGGGAGCAATCATTCCCCAGGTACTCTCTTCTATATTTTCTTAGAGCGTCTACTTGAATCTTGTTATGGAGCTGAAGAGGACCTTTAGTCTAACTTAACACCACAGATAATAGTAATGGAGTTAAATCATATGACTCCTGTAAAGTCTTGAAGAAAAAAAAAAAAAAAGGCAAAATATACACATTTGTGTGAGTTCTCCATCCTGTAAAAACAGGAAATTGTTATGAGTATGGCCACATGGTCTGGACAAATGAGTAGAGAGGTTTCTGTCTCTGACTTGTTATTGCCCTCTTGTTAATTGAAAAATATTACTAATGCCTTCACATCCATTATGAGACTAAACTAAGAAATATCTGCATACTACTTTGTGAGGGAGACCTGCATCTGTATTAAAGAAAGAATTGCTATGGCCCAGCAATCAAAAACTGCTTTCATGAATGTATTTATTTTTTCCTGGAAGAAAGGAAGTGGTTTATCTCATTCCTGCTGTAATGAATGACTTCCCTAGCATGCTCTCTGTTCCACTGTATACATAATTCTGAAAGACTTCTCTCACAGACACAATAAACATATACTTAAGCATGCTGTGATAATTAAGGTCCTGAATAATATCTTTGTTTTGCAGTGGTGTAGGGTAAAGGTTTTCAAACTGCTGTACACAAGCTGTTTACCAGAACTTCTCAGGGGCAGCTCTCAGCTGCCTGTGCAAGTGTGGACCTGCACTACAGGACCTGTAGCACTCTTAACACAACAGTGTGCCTGCACAAGTGCTCACCCTCACTCATGCAGCACCAGTACATTAGCAGTCATCTCATAATTTGTTAGCTACACGCCCATATGTACACAGGCCAACGTTTTCTGAAAGAGCTAAAGGCAGAGTAGTATTTGAAAGCAGAGGTAGAGAAAGGTGAGTAAAAGGACACAGAAAAGCAATGAAGAATAGGGGTGAAGTGGGTGGTTAAGGGATGAAACTGGTGGTGGTAAAGTGCCTACATTTGCTGGGAACATGCATCAAGTCCTATCTTGAAGCAAGGAAGAGCACTGATCAGATAAAAGAAATGGCCAGTTTGCCCACTGCTGTCCTATTTGCAGCAGACAACAGTACTGACAGACCTAAACATATTTGCCACCAAGGTGGAAAATGTTGAGTACATATACAATCCAAGGCACTGAGCATCTACAACACATGCCAAAATAATCTACCAGAACTGAACTAAGACTATGGTGTCAAGTCAATGACAGAAGTTTTTGGTAAGTCAACTAGATGGTTAGACAACAGAATCACATATGATAAAATCATACGTCATAATTGCTGACTTGGATGAGGTGATTGAGTCTACCATTAGTAAATTTGTGGATGACACCAAGTTGGGGGGGAGTGTTGATCCGCTGGAAAGTAGAAAGAGACTTCAGAGAGACCCGAACAGGCTGGGTTGATGGGCTCAGGCCAACGGTATGAGGTTTAACAAGGGCAAGTGCAGGGTCCTACACTTTGGCCAAAATTACCCCGTGCAGCGCTACAGACTTGGGGATGAGTGGCTGTAGAGTGGCCTGGAAGAGAGGGACCTGGGAGTGCTGGGTAACAACTGACTGAACATGAGCCAGCAGTGTGCCCAGGTGGCACGGAAGGCCAATGGCATCCTGGCCTGTGTCAGGAATAGTATGGCCAGCAGGACTAGGGATGTAATTCTGCCCCTGTATTCAGCACTGGTGAGGCCTCACCTAGAGCACTGTGTACAGTTCTGGGCCCCTTACTCCAAGGAAGATACTGAGATGCTGGACTCCAGAGGAGAGCAACAATAATGGTGAAGGGACTGGAGGGAACATCTTATGGGGAGAGGCTGAGAGAGCTAGGGTTGTTTAGCCTACGGGAGACTCAGGGGGGACCTTATCACACTCTACAACTACCTGAATGGATGTTGTAGTAAGGTGGGGGTCGGGCTCTTCTCCCAGGCAACCTGTGACAAGATGAGAAGGCATGGCCTGAAGCTGCGCCACAGGGGGTTTAGGTTGGAGTGGACTGCCCAGGGAGGTAGTGGAGTCGCCATCCCTGAGTAGAATAGAATAGAATAGAATAGAATAGAATAGAATAGAATAGAGTAGAATTAACCAGGTTGGAAGGAAAGATTCGATGTGGCACTTAGTGACATGGTCTAGTCAGTGTGGTGGTGTTAGGTCATAGGGTGGACTTGATGATCTCAGAGGTCTATTCCAGCCTCAATAATTCTGTGACACTTAAGAGATGAAGAGTGCAGTATTTTTCTATAGGAGACCCAATTCCTAGCATAATGCTCCATATGTGCAGCACCTGTGCCCTTTTAAGGTAAACATATTGGAAACATACAGCCACTCAATACTTCACTTGCCTGTGCCCTATATACTCCCTATACAGGGAGCCACTGGACCAAAGCAGATTTCATTAGATGTTCCTAATTTATTCTGCCTCAGCACTCTTTTGTAAACAGGGTGGATCACTAGAGAGCAAGGAATTTAATCCAAAAAGAGGATTGTGGGTGAATATGCAAATTCACCACGCTACACCGAGGTAGGATTCCTCACTATTTGCTGAAATCCCTCAGAATTGACAGGCGCTTTTATTTACAGGGCAGAGCACGGCATTCTCACAAGCATTCACTCTCTTTTACAATCTCCCCTTGAGAAGTTTTTGGCCAGCCAATAGCAGCATCGTTTTAATCCCAATCTAGGTCAGTGGGAACTTTTCAACCATATTTTGTTTCCTTACTTTGTGGTGTCTTTTTTTTTTTTTTTTCCCCTTTCCTTTCTTTTTAATCAGCGTGACAGGAACAACATTTTGTTATTTTTACCAGAGGAAAATAAACAAACAAACAAAGGTAACACAACAGGAAAGGTAATGATTAATCCATTCTCCAAGAGAGGAAAAAAAGAAGGGTTCTGATAGTGAACTTACTGGTATTATCTAACCAGTGTAAATAGAAGTGAACTCAGAGAAGACACAGGATGGAAAACTCAGGATGAATTGTTAGGGCATGTTGAGTTAGTTCTGTCAATGCCTGCAGTCAGATGATTTCACTGGCTGCACAAGATGAAATCTCATATTTCAATGTATGAGTAAAAGTGTCAAAGTTCAGCTGGAGCAGGGACAAATACAGAACAAATTTTGTGTGTATTTCTAACTACGGCACCCGAGCAACAGAGGAAGCCAAAATGAGCCGGAAAAGCAAAAGGAGCTTAAAGGAGAAATTTGTCTTGAAGAACAGCTTGATTAAAGAAGCCCTCTCAGAATTCCTGGGAACTTTTATATTGATAGTAAGTGTCAGCTACTTTCCTTTTTTCCTACTGATCTAATGTTGGACAGTGCTTGTAAGGCAACACATATGCTTTTTCTTGCACTGTACCAGCAATGTGGTTACTGCCTGACAAACATTGCACAGCCTTGAATGAATAACTTCTATTTCTGGTAAGTTTGTAATTCCTTTCTTCACTTAATGCAATTATAGGAGCAGAATTTCAGAGAACTACCACATTCTGAAAAATCCATATATGCACAATGAACATTAATAATATTCTTGCTTTTTCTTTTTTTTTTTTTTTTTAAGATCAGTTGATTGTGCTTTGATTTCTGTGAACAACTTTCATTTGTTTTAACAAACACACTGTACTGCATATTAAGAGAATTTCAGATGAATTATTTCTGTGCAATATAGTAATTTAGCTGTGATCTGTGCTGAATTTTGGGGGAGTTGCATTGCCTAGCCTTCGGAGGTTTTGTAAGTTAACTAGTTTTTGTTTTTATCTCTACTGCATGAATTACATAGATACTTGGTCCTGTAGTACTGCTACAGTTTAGATAAATAGCAAAACTTCCTATTTTCCTATATCCCCAGATTTTTTTCCCTTAATTTCTTGCTCAGTTTTTCCATGCATTTTGCACTCACTGGGACACAGAGCACTGCCCTGTGATTTACCAGGGTAGAGAGCAGGCTCAGTAGCAGAGCTGGAAGTCAAGCAGCTGCAGTATTTATGCCGAACTCTTTTTTTCCTCCTTTTAGTCTGAATAAGACAGGCTTGCTCATTGCTAGATAATTCATCATAGTGAAATAACAGAAAACAATAAGAAGCAGGGCTAGTACTGAGATGGTATATTTTATAACCCTAACTGTATTAGCTAAATTTCAAGTAAGTAGCCTAAAAATTACAGTAGCTCATAAAATACATGAAAATAATGGTCTTTGCCACACTTCAGCTAACTGAAGTGCACAGGCACTAAAGTAACATTATTCTCAAATTTAATACCATCCATAAGACATTATTACAATAAGGAGCACATTTAGAAGCAAGAAGCACAAAGCACTTTACAAACATTAATTAAGTGTCACAACACCCTGGTAAGAGGGGAAATGTCATTATCTTCATTTTATATATTAGCAAACCTGATTACAGCAGATGGCAATGGAAGCCCGTGGCAGAACTCTGAACATGACCCAGATCACCTGACTTCCAGTACTCTGTCCTCACCAGACGATCATCCGCCTCTTTCCATTAATACAATTAAGCAAGTGAAGAAAATGTATTAAAGGGCAGATTAGACCACAAATGCCATTATTTAATGTCCTACTGCACAAGACCAGCAGGAAATGCAAACCCAAAGCCCATTTTCTATTACACTCACCATAATGAATGCAGTAGAAAATGAAGCTACAAATTTGTTGATAATCTGAGCAGAGAAGAGCTTCAAATGGATTAAACTGTGCCTTTCTCACTGTTTGGATACTCCAGTGTATCTGTAGTGTTTACTATGAAGAAACTGACTTTTCTGATGTTATTTATTGCTATTGCATGTAGGTTATGTCAGCTAGTAAGTAGTTTCTCTTTGAGAACAGACAAACATTACACCCCTAACTTAAAGGTGAGCTAATGAGAGGGGCACCCTGGTAAATCAGAGGGCAGAACACTTGCAGAACACTTGTAAAACAGACACCATGTATGTGAAAGCAGCAATAGCTTTCTTCCACCATCCTATTCATAGAGTCATAGATTCATAGGTTCATAGAATGGTTTAGGTTGGAAGTGACCTGAAAAATACCTATGCCTTAATCCTTTTACAAAGTGAAAGTGAGATGAGAGCTCACCACCTACATTACAGTTGATCCAGATCTTTGCTGAAAGACATTTCATGTTAGCATGATGGGTTTTACAGCTTATGAGGAGCACCTGAACCAGGGAGCAAGGCAAAGATAAATGTTTCTGTTGCTCACAGGCTCTGTCTGGAAGTCAATGCTAACTGACTGAACCTTAATCTGCAACCAACCTAGCACCTCTGGCAGTTAGTTGGGTGAAACTGTGTCCTTCCAAATCACCTCTTTCTATTTTTTCTTGAGAATAGCATCACGAGCTCCCTATTATTAAAAGCTTAAACTACCATCTCACGTCTTGTAACATTATTTGCCAAACCGGAAAAAGGTATAAAGTGAAATTGCATACCAGGCGAAAACCAAGCCTTCACCTGGGGTGAGAAGGGTTCTGCCTGTGATGTTGAATAGATTTGAGACAATAGGCCTTGGAAATTCACTAGGTATACAGTTTGGACAACACCTCTTGGTCATCCCTACTTAATATGCTGTGGTTTGCCTTGCTGCATGTTTTCAGAGCATGTAAACAGTTATTTTCTGATGAAACTGAAGTGAAAGGTGAGCTCCAGAACCACAACAGATGTGCTAATTAATGGTCAGACTGGAGATACTTTTCCTGATATGTCTGTATTCTGGCTCTCTAAACCATCTGCTTGCTCTGTATGATTTGGTAATACAGACAGAACTTGTATGAGTCCCTCTCTCCGCTTATCAAAGCAGCAAATTTCAACTTCAGCACTCAGCGTTTCTCACTGAATCCTCAAGGAACCTGAAAGCACCCTGCTGTACAGGTGGGTCCAACGGCATACAGAGCAGCTGCCATTATCACCTCTCTGGGTAATTCTTCTGGTAAATAGGCAATATTTTACTCAGCTGTATTCTGCTGGGGAAGCACAGATTTCTTTCAGTATCAAGCCTTGAATTCTCCAAGGCATAGCACAATTTCTCTAATTATGCTGTGTGACAAGAATTGGGGCAGAAGAACCAAAATGTACAGTCCATAACCAAATCCAAATTGCCTGTGATTTTGGTTATGGTGACCTTTTGGTTACTGTCTTGATCTACACAGCATTCTCTTTGCAAGGTTCCATCAAGCTGAGAAAACATTGCACTGTCACCTCTTTGGTGATGTTTTAGAAAACAGAGTGATGCATAGTACCCAAAGCTTGGTCTCCACCTGGAGGTGGGGCACCCCTTGCAAAACTGAAGCAAAAGTCTGTTTAGGCATAGAGGATGCAGCTCATGAGCATGAGTTGAATTCAGGACAGCCCACACTGCAAAATGTGCAACCCATCCCAAGGAAGGCTAGTTATCTTTTGCTCATCAAAAAAAAATGTGTCTTGCTTTCATATTCTGAGCACTTCATTATTTACATTATCACTCCTACTGTTTAGCCCTGCATGAAAAATATTTAAGTATGATATTCCATAGATCTGCTCAGGTCAGGAAACTAAAATTTAAACAAGCTTTCCATATCTTTCTCTTTGTGGCCTTACATCCCAGTGCATGTTAATTACAATGCTCTACAGTAATATATATACCTTGTTCTAAGCATGCATTAGAATCTGTATGACGTTATTACTTAAGAGCAAATGCAGCTTTTGCTCATTTACTCCTTAAGTGTTTAACATTAATTGCTACTTAGAAATTTATAACAAAGCTAAATTCCACATTCTAGATTTTTGTGAAAGGGAGACTCTATATGGTGAAATTGCTTACAAGTATTTCCTGAAGTACATAGAATCACAGAATCAGTAAGGTTGGAAAAGACCTCAAAGATCATCAAGTCCAACCTGTCACCCAACACCTCGTGACTACTAAACCATGGATTCAAGTGCCACGTCCAATCCCTTTTTGAACACCTCCAGGGACAGTGACTCCACCACCTCCCTGGGCAGCACATTCCAATGGCCAACAACTCTCTCTGGGAACAACTTTCTCCTCACCTCGAGCCTAGACCTTCCCTGACACAGTTGAGACTCTGTCCTCTTGTTCTGGTCCTGGTTGCCTGGGAGAAGAAACCAACCCCCACCTGGCTACAACCTCCATTCAGGTAGTTGTAGAGGGCAATAAGGTCTCCTATGAGCCTCCTTTTCTTCAGGATAAACAATCCCAGCTCCATCAGCCTCTCCTCATAGGGCTTGTGCTTGAGGCCTCTCACCGGCCTCATTGCTCTTCTCTGGACATGTTCAAGAGTCTCAATGTCCTTCTTAAACTGAGGGGCCCAGAACTGGACACAGTACTCAAGGTGTGGCCTAACCAGTGCTGAGTGCAGGGCAGAATGACTTCCTTGCTCCTGCTGGCCACACTATTCTTGATGCCGGCCAGGATGCCATTGGCTTTCTTGGCCACCTGGGCACACTGCAGGCTCATGTACAGCATCTTGACTAATCAGCTCTTAGACAATGAACTTAAGTTTGTCAAAGTTAGATAAAAAAAGGATATAAAACATATTATTTTTGCATATAACTTGACAGCTTTTTAATTATTATATACAATGTCCATGCAATGCTTGCATTCTGAAAAGCACTCATATCACAAGAGATATCACAAGGCTTTTAACAGCAATACTAAAGTACAATCAATAAATAAAAGTCACTCATTAATCTACTGTCATAGAATTTAATCCTACACTTCCAGGCCCAACCTGTTCATTCTCTGGGACTAACATGCTTCCTTTCCCTGTCATGACCAACCCCAAGTTCTTTCTGTTTCTATAACTGGAGCAGTTGCAGATATTTTGACCACTTGAAACTTTGCTAATGATTTTGCTGAAGATGTGCGAACTCTTCCTCTTTCCTGCTACTGTATTAAATCAGCACTGCAAATGGGAGTCAGAATGGTAACAAAGACCCTTAGTTGTGCTGAGGTTAAGGAGGTGTTCTTGCACACTGGTATCATTTCTATATATTTATTATAATCAAAATCAATTTACTTATTTTTCTAGACAACAGTTCTGTTTCCCTGAGGTCATTCTTTAATTTGGGTGAATACTTGGCACTGTGAAATAATTGAAAGGAAGGTTATCCAATTGTTCTTGTACCCCAAAAGCAAAAAATAAATCTGAAAAGTCACAGGAAATCTTTTGTTTTCAATACAAAATGAAGTTTTCCGGTATATGACATTTTAGACTTGTAGGTGACTCAGATGTTCTGTTTCATGAAAAAGAGAGTTAATCTTCATCCTTGCAACATCAGCCCCACCCCATAACTCATTTAACCAAAAGGTTCCAGTAAGCTTAATTTTCCAAGATTTGTAGCTACACTCTTTTCCAGGAAGTTTATATCTGTAGGACTGAAGTGTAGGCACTCTCCCTGAGCCTCACAGAAGACTGGCATCCATTCAACATTCAACTGCAAGTGTAAATCTTGAATTATTTAGTTTGTGTTTTAAAGACACAAATTGACAGGATGTTTTTTCAAAAGCTAATAAAAGTAATAACTTTTTAATTGTCACAAACAGTTGAAGAATGGAATAAAAAAATAATGAATGCAGTTCATGCCATACAGTGAGTTTATATCTTTGTGAGCTCAACACTTCAATAATTCTCTCCTTCACTCAAAAATTCACTTCTGGCTAAAAGTGAAGTCTAGTCAGCTCTCCAAGCCATAGTCTGGTTTAAAGGCAAACTCAGATCAGTTCCTCTAACCCATTTCTTAAAGGTTTCTTTACTTCTAAATGCATTCCTTTTGTCCTTCCCCCTCCCTCCCCCCCCCAACAACAGAAAACAGCTCATGAAAAGAACATAGTCAGACTTTAATTACATATGTAATTACATATAACCTCCAACTATGAGGGCACAACAAAGATCCAGCCACCATGTTCCTGCACCCAAAGCAAAGAGTAAAGGAAAAGATACATTCACCCTTATACTCACGCCTAAGAGGACAGAACACCTCCTTTCTCAGAAACTGAAGTGCCTGCTCCTGTGATCTCTCTGGATTGTACAATTCTTTGAGCATCACTAAACACGTATTAAGAGTCTAGAAATATTTCAATTGCTTCAGTTGGTGTAGGAAGCAAAGCAGAGAAGTGCATCTCAACTCAAGAATAAATGAGTTACCTGGGAGGGAACCAGCACCTATATAAGCTCTTCTTTTCTCCTCCAGAAGCTACTAGGTGAAATTTTCTTCCCTTGCCTAGCTTTATTTCCTTGCCCTTTTGCAAGGAGCCATGTTTCACTCCTGAAAGTTTGTATCTGAATATGAAATGTTTCACTTCCTCTCATTCCTTAGTAAAGAAAATAACAATAACCTTCACTGAAGAAACTGATTTAAGCCAGTTACCCTATATAGTTCAGGAAAGAAAAGCATTTTCCATTTAGGGTGAAGAGTGCAATATTAATCATAATAAAATATGAGAGAATGTAGATTTTGCATTCTCCCTAGGTGAGTTCAAGCTTTTAATTTTATGTGTGCAAAAACAATAACAAAAAATGTAAAGCATCACTTTATATAACACAGCACAGTCTGCCCCTCAACATTTTCAGTGTTTTTTCAGAGCAATTTGAACCAGCTCTTCATATGTTTTAAAAGATCAATATACTAAATTTATCCAAGGCTTTATTAAATTTACATTCATGTCTCCAAGTAGTAATGCTTTCTGTCATTGCAACAATGGTTTCAAAATGGCAACCATTTTAAGGCTTATGCCAGTGCTATTTAATTAAATGAGAAGGGTGTGGTTTTTGACTCCCTAAAGCTTTATTTTATTAGATAGGAAGTCTGGGGAACAAAAAATAGGGGGAAAGGGAAATCCATTTGAACCCCAGAGGATATTGGTTGTGTCCCAGGAGATCATCATGAGAACGGATATAGTGATTGCTTTGTTACTCCAAGTTTGATTAAATTGTATTGTACAGAAATCCTCCCCACCAGAATATTTAATTAAAAAGAGCCGTGTGCTTGTAAAGTATTTAAAAATTACTTTACTGGTAAGCTATATTTTTATCTCACATTAAAAACTTTAAGTACTACCTGATTTAAGAAAAGAAAAAGAAAAGGAAAAAAGGCAAATATTAAAAACTAAATTAGATGAAGATTACTCTCTCCTGGAAGAACAGGATTTCCCTGCAACTTGAATTCTTGTGGAGGTAATGCCCTGAATTTTAGTAGATCTAACACATCTGGCTTGGTTACTATTCGCTTTGCTGTCCCTGTTGAAAGCATGCTCAGGAGCCCTGCCTGAATTAAAGTCCTACACAAGACACAAAGAGAGCAAAAATAAACTCTGAGTGGAAGGGATTTCTAATCCATTGTAAAATATGCTGTTATGCAATGCAATAGACAAATTCTTAAGCAAGTCATGTGTTGTAAATAGGGATTGGAAATGAAACTGAGTTCTAAAATATAGTCCAAATTAAAGACCTTTGGAAGGGCACCAATTTACTAATCAGCCTCATATATGAAAAGTTAATTTTTTATTATTTTTTACTTTTTTTTATAAGCAACATTCTTACCATATATAGAAATATTAATAGAGGGCAGGAGGGACTGCACAAGACTACAATAAACCACAAACAACCCTCTCAGGCTTTCATAGGCAATTTTGGTCAAAAAGATTCCTATTTGCAGTGAAGGGTAAATGCAATCACTTCTCCCAACCCTCAAAGTACTTCCTGCCTGTATCCCTGTTTTTAAGGGCCTAATAAATATGCAGTGCTAAGTCTGACTGCTTGGAGAAGGCACGGAGGTTTTAAGAAGTGAAATACCAGAGCTTGCTCTCATATGCTTGAGTGTCCCAGCAATATTGCTCTGCTTCTGCAGACTAAGAACAGGTAAGTTTAGGACAGCAGGACATTCATGGTAAGCACATAGCTTGAGTATAACATACTGGCTCTTAAGAGCCTGTCCTCTTCACAGCATTGTGCAGGTGTGCAGCAGAATCCAGAGCAGTACAGTCTAGAAAAGGGGAGCAGACAAACTTTGGTCTAGCAGGAAATGCCTCTCAGGAGAATGACAGAAGAACATAAGTGGGTGAATGGTGTGGGAAAGGGGCAGGGTTGCTGTCTTACCTAAACAGGCATTCATGCAGAAAATTGTGAATCAGAGAAGGGATCCTTGGAGATTATTCATAATTAGCTGTGGTTGTTCAGGTATGGTTCTGTCCTGAAAACTGACTAAACCAGACCTTTCTAAATGTTTTTCTAGTGTTTGCTGATTGAAGTTTACAGTTTTGGGTTTTTTTTAAGCTGCTGACACTGTATTCCTTGCAGCACACTGAATTTTTGCATTTTTGTAGAGCATCATCAGTTGTGTGGCCATTGAGGCCATACTCAGGGCCCACAGGGACATCTGTGATACTCACTGTAGGTATGTAACTCACCACAGCTTGGCAGCTGGTGATGTACAAGATAGAACAAACCAGGACACTTGGCCGCACCTTTCGTGTTGCCTTAAGAGTGTATGTCTATGAATGCAGTAGGAAGGGGACTTGTTTTATATAACCATTCTGCTTTAAGATGTCTAAAGCTTTACAGGCCATGTAAAAATAAAAAAAGTAGATTCCCTAAATTCTGCAGTCAGATCTTACAGGAAATCCTATTTACACTGAAAACTTCCATTACAATCATTTGCAAAAGATAGAGGCAAAATGGTCATCAGGCTTTCTCATGAAAAGTTTTGCAGGAGTAACAAGACATTATGCTCACTGGAGGCCAGTCATTTTCCTTTCCTAACTCCAACTTTGTTAGCCAAGACAAAGAGAAGGATCTCATGTCTATGAAGGAAGTTCTTTGGCAGAGAGCACACAGACAGCTATTCCACAGCTGAAAGTGTTATTTACATAGTAATCTAATTACTTTGTGGAAAAAAAAAGTCAGTACTGAAGCCACTCCAGTAAATTTAAGCAGATCAGGCTATAGACAACTGCTATGATGAAAACCTGGTAACATAAGATAAGACAAGATAAAGAGATCTGGCTGTATTCTACTGCAAATTAAACTCCTATCAACTCCTCCTGTTTTAATCAATGAGCTTGTGTGGGTGCAGCTGATAGTTGAGTTTGGCCTAGAAACTTAGAATATTTAGTTACAAGCTGATGATCTAGTTGGTCTTAGCTCAGCCGAAAAAAGATTCACAGGGTATTAAATTGCTGCTCATGTAATTACATGATTAGGTGATAGTTTCCAGTTATGTGACCCCAGCTCTAGTAGGTATGAGAAATCTTTTTTTTCTCTCTTTTTTTTAAGATGACAGCAGATGAAGAAAATATTACCATGTCATGGTTCACAACTGCAGGTTCAGTTGCCAGTTTCCCCATCCCAGAATGGGCACACACTGACTTGTGCCTGCAGTAGTGTTCATTGAGTGTACATGAGTACAGGTAGTCATTTAACCAGTCCACCAAGCAAGATACCAGTGGAGCTGTATTCAGGCTGGCTTGTTTGTCTTCTTATTTGTAGACAGAGTTTTCTGAGACTACAAATCTGAGTGTCTGGAGTTGCACATCTCCCTCTGACATGCAGAGCAGAAGCTATTATGAGAGAGGACTACTACCCAGCTATTTTTGTAGGACTCTATTCCGTTCTAGTAATCAGGGAACAACCTCCTGTTGTTCTTTTCTTTCCTCTTCTGAATTTGTCATTGATATACACGTGTGCTCACTGTACCTTACCCTTTTCTATACTCATCTCCAACTCCTGATCCCTTTTTTTCATCCTCTTTAAAGAAAGGGGTAATATTTTCAAAAGAATGTCCTTTTCTGTGAATCTGCAAAACTTTGCCTGTGCCACTTCAGAACACAAGTGCATAATTTTAGCTCTAACTGCTTGTCTGAATGCAAACTGCACACCAGTGTACACAGGGTCCCATGCCAACCTTCTGAACTTGCTCCTTGTCTGAGCAAGATGCAATTTCTCGAATAATCCCTTTGAGAAGGCTGGAACATGAAGGCTACAGCATGCTAAATCCATCTCTTCTAGACTTGTACCCAAATCTTAAACTTCAGAAATTCCAGCATGCCCATACCTTCCATATTAAACATACAAATACATGATGAGAATTATCTCATATGAAGTTTTTAAACATCCATGTAATTTAATCTACAAATGACTAAAGCGTATTTTGGTTTTCACAGTATCACAGTATCACAGTAAACTAAGGTTGGAAGAGACCTCGAGGATCATCGAGTCCAACCTATCAACACAGACCTCATGACTAGACCATGGCACCAAGTGCCACGTCCAGTCTCCTCTTGAACACCTCCAGGGACGGTGACTCCACCACCTCCCTGGGCAGCCCATTCCAATGACTAATGACTTGCTCAGTGAAGAATTTTCTCCCCACCTCGAGCCTAAACCTCCCCTGGCACAGCTTGAGACTGTGTCCCCTTGTTCTGGTCCTGGTTGCCTGGGAGAAGAGACCAACCCCTTCCTGGCTACAACCACCTTTCAGGTAGTTGTAGAGGGCAATGAGGTCACCCCTGAACCTCCTCTTCTCCAGGCTAAACAATCCCAGCTCCCTCAGCCTCTCCTCATAGGGCTTGTGTTCAAGGCCTCTCACCAGCCTCGTTGCCCTTCTCTGGACACGTTCAAGTGTTTCGATGTCCTTCTTAAACTGAGGGGCCCAGAACTGGACACAGCACTCAAGGTGCGGCCTAACCAATGCAGAGTACAGGGGCACAATGACTTCCCTGCTCCTGCTGGCCACACTATTCTTGATGCAGGCCAGGACACCATTGGCCTTCTTGGCCACCTGGGCACACTGCTGGCTCATGTTTAGGTGGCTGTCGATCAGTACCCCAGGTCCCTCTCTGTTTGGGAGCTCTCCAGCCACTCTGACCCCAGCCTGTAGCTCTGCATGGGGTTGCCATGGCCAAAGTGCAGCACTCGGCACTTGGACTTGTTAAATGCCATTCCACTGGATTCCGCCCATCTGTCCAGTCGGTCGAGGTCCCTCTGCAGAGCCTTTCCACCCTCTAACTGACTAACATCTGCTCCTAACTTGGTGTCATCTGCAAACTTGCAGATGTGTGTGCACTTGTGCAATGAGAGAATGCTTAACGTAAGCATACGTCATCCTCTGCAGCTTGGAATATGTCTTGTGTCTTTGAATTACACAGTTCAATCAACTACAGCTATCTAACACCACCCTGCCCTTACGTAACCTCATAGCACCAGTCAGCATTTTCTTTGCTTGCATGATTATAGCCTCAAGGCAAGAACTGCACCTTGGTATATGACATAGTCTCAGGGCACTTTCGTAACAGAAACTCTGTCAGCCTTGCAAAGATGGTTAAAAGGATAATTTTATTGACAGCTTTCCTATCATATTTTGGTACTAGTTAAGACCCTTGGGGAAATAATGGAAACAAAGTATGATTTTGCCTGTTTAAATTGCATCTATTCTAGCAGGACTTGCTTGTTAAACCTCTGTCACCAAATCTTTGATCTTTGGCACAGCCTATTTCTAAGGCAGGAGAGATTTTCCCTTTATTTTGCAGTTTCTGAATGCAACTGCCTTGCAACTGAACATAAGCATTGCTAAAATAACTAAATTTCATGTATGCAAATATGCATAGTTGGGACGAATATTTGCAATACAGTCATTGGTGACAAACAGTAATGGCAGAATGCCTGGAGAGGAGGAAGACTCAGGGGTGACCTTATTGCTCTCTAGAACTACCTGAAGGGAGGTTGCAGACAAGCGGAGGTTGGTCTCTTCTCCCAGGCAGCCAGCACCAGAACAAGAGGACACAGTCTCAGGCTGCACCAGGGGAGGTCTAGGCTGGATGTTAGGAAGAAGTTCTATACAGAGAGAGTGATTGCCCATTGGAATGGACTGCCCGGGGAGGTGGTGGAGTCACCATCATTGGAGGTGTTCAGGAGGAGACTTGATGGGGTGCTTGGTGCCATGGTTTAGTTGTTTAAGTGGGTTGGATTGGTTGATGGGTTGGACGTGATGATCTTGAAGGTCTCTTCCAACCTGGTCTATTCTTCTATTCTATTCTATTCTATTCTATTCTATTCTATTCTATTCTATTCTATTCTATTCTATTCTATTCTATTCTATTCTATTCTATCTAAAGTGAAGTAAGGAAATTAACCAATGGCATTGGCTAAAAGTAAATGATTTTATAGGAAGAAGACAAAAAATCATATTCCCATGTACCATCAAAGGAGGAGTGTGTATATAACATATATCCAATTCAACATCAAAGTAATTAAGGTGGCTCAAGATAAATGTAGTCACATCCCAGAAATGGTATGATTCAGATCGCTTACAGTTGCAGAGACGCAAAACTTTCCAGACCATAGATATTATCAAATGGATGTCTTCCATAGAATGTTGTGTTCTTTTTATCTGCATGCCTGTGTTTTGCTGAATAAGATTTTAAAGACTCAGCTTTCCTACCAACTTTAATAGGACCTAAATACATGCCTGAATCCAAAGAGAAGCTTTAGAAGTGAATGAGCTAAACCATGTACTTATATGTGTTGCTGAACTTCATTCTGAGGGGTGCCAACATGAAATGGAAGCTAGCTTAAATGCATTGAGAATACTCCAGTGTGAATTATTCAGGTATCCTCACTTCAGTAATTGTTTTAGCTGCAGAGACAGTGAAATATTTTGATAGAGCAACATGTGATATCAAGGCTGCGTAACAGTAACAAACACTTTAACCTTCAGACTGTCTCATTCCAGAGTTCCATCATTATACAGTAAAAGAAGTTGAAGTATATTTCATAATATTTATAGTAACTTTTTAATGGCTTATAACAAGAATCTGGAACTTAAAACTTACCACAGAATTAATGGCTGGCGTTGATGATCTCAGAGATCCTTTCCAGTCTGGACGATTCTATGAATTAATTCACTCTTCACCTTCAGATACAGTGATTTTTTTGTAAAGGCTGTGAGATTTTGTTTAGGCTTCAAGTTCTGATGTGTATTGCATCATTGTACTCAAAAACTGTTTGAGAGAGAGAGAGGGAGAGGTCCTTGTTAGCAGACATCCTTCCTGGTCACAGAGCTAAAGCACAAATTTTCGTTGTAGCAAAGGCAACACCGGCAACACATGCTGCTAATCTCAAATTCTAGCATTGTTAGAGTATTTAACAACATTTTCAGGTATACCTGGACAGCAGCAGGAGTTGCAAACTAACCAATAACATTTTATAGACATACTCACAGTTTTACTTTTTCAAAATACAGGCACTTGGATTAGGGTGTGTAGGACAGGCTGTCCTCAGCCGAGGAGTCCATGGTGGGACCGTGACAATAAGCATTGGATTTGCAATGGCAGTCACCATAGCAGTTTATGTATCTGGAGGGGTTTCTGGTAAGTGAATTTTTTTTTTACATATAACATTTATTGCCATGGTTTTCAGGCTATTATATTAAATTACTTCCATTTCATGGTATAAATTATGTATCTAGCTATAGCAAGCACCACTAACCTGTTCTGCATTTGCTTCTTTAAGGGATACTCATCTCCATTATATGCAAGATTACACTTCAATCCCAGTAGGGCAGAGCAGTTGTAGATGATGCAATGTGTTTTTCTCTCAGTGAAGGATTCTGCATGCAGTGCATTTTCTCTGTTAAAGAGGAACAGATATTTCAGTAGGCTGTGACAATCCAACATATGAGTACTACTTTGGAATATTAGTTCCTATGTAGAATGTTAGTAAATTGTGTGGCTCTTTGGCCATGCTGAAATATTTTGCATCAATTCATTTATGAAATCCTAAATTCATGTTAGCATAAAATATATAGTCTGCACACTTGGTCAATTTGAGATGTTTTATTTATGAAAAGTACCATTTTGATTTTTTTCCATCCAATTTTCCTCAATGTCTAAATAATTTCCCACCATTTTTTCCAACTTAACATTTCACACAAACTCATGAGTGTGATCAATTCAGCCACAAAAGAATGGGGAACATACTGTCCAAAACAGACTTTAAAAAAAACAAAAAACACTATACTACCAGTGGTACAAGAACCAAAAACCTTTTAACCCCTCTGTTGTCAGCATGAGAGCTGACTTTTCCTTTCCACATTTAATGTTAATCACACATCTTTAATATTATTCAGATTTGTCCTGGCCATCATAATTGCCCAGTATTACATACAGGTGGAGAACAGTATCAAGTGTTGAAAGAAAGGAAAATTATTCATTCCAGTCAGAGTAAAGAACAAAAGACAAGATAACAATTTATCAAAATTCAGATGAAGGGCTGTTAAATCAGGTGCCATCCATCTATTTGCTCTGTACCAAAGAATTTGAATCCTTCAGCAAGGAACTCAAAATTAATTCAAGACTGGTGCTACTAGGTCAGCGTTTTGGAAATGATACAAAGAAGGTTTCTATCCAGGTTGTTATCTGTGTTTGTCAGTTCATTATGTATCAAAGGTGCCTGGACTTCATGGGGTAATGACTCACTGACCTAAGTGCAAACAAACACAGAAACTGTACATAGAGGCCCTTTCTTCATCACTAGCTTTTGACAGACAAAGGTCATGCTCTTTTAATTATTTTATTAAAAAGTTATTTTATTAAAAAACAAATTCAATTTTTTCCTGGTAACCATACAGCTGAAATGAGTCTTTACCTAGAAGGTAAGCAATGGATCTGCTATGTCCTTGCAAAGCTTTTTAATCTGTTTATTTGGCAATTTTGTAGTTCTTAAGTATTAGATAATTGCAAAACATGAAGTTTTCCAAAAGTATTCAGCACTTTTTAAAAGCGTTGATAAAAGATGTTGAAGGAAGTGACTAGCATGTGACTTAAATATGTTTTAACAATTGAAATTGTCACAGAGAATTTCAGTGTTCCTGAAATCTTTTCCATGTGAGCTTAGGTGTAGCTACTGCAACATACAAAGGAAGGAAATTCCACAGGAAATAGAACTCTGTTTCAGCTCAGTTGCTTTATCAGTTTCCTTATCATGGACCTTTCTGGAGGGTGTAAGAGCTTGATGAAAACATGCGATGAAAAACTAAGCACTGCTGTTCACAGATCCCATCTAGGCATAGCTCACCAATAGGCAGCATGATGTTGGATAGCCCTAATATAATATTATTTTATTTTATGCTCATGAAAAATGAGTGTCTAGGCAATCCCAGGTTGAAGAGAGGGATTTAAACATGACTTAAATGCAGGGTACTCCAGATCTGCCTCAAGATATATGATCAAGCCAATAATATTTCTTAATCTTAATACGTGCTTGCTACACTGAACGAATGTTCTGTTGCCTCAGTTCTCCCTTAAAAATAAAAAGGCAAAGACCTTGAGGGGAATGATGGACCCTCCCATCACAACCAATAGGGCAGATTTAGGCTTTTTCTAGAAAAGCTTTCTATAGATTTATAGATTACATACTGCAGGACAACAGTCTCATAAATAGCAGTCTGCAAACACCAAAAGGGAAGCTGGATCTTGGTACCTTTCCCCCTCCCCCTCTAATTTCATCCAACTTGTTTTAACTTAATTGCAAAATAACATCTAGAAAAGCATGTACTAGTCTTATGCTGAAAAGTGGCCACATTTTTACAAATCCTTCACCTATTCTCATGTATCTGAGTCATCCATAAGACTTATTTTGTGATTTATATTTTAGGTGGTCACATAAACCCAGCTGTTTCATTAGCCATGTGCGTGACTGGAAGATTAAAATGGACCAAATTACCAATTTACATATTAGCACAACTCCTGGGAGCATTCATGGGAGCAGCGGCTGTCTTTGGGATTTATTATGGTGAGTAAGCCTTAGCCATGCTCACAGGACAAACTAGAGGTCAGGCCCCAATTTTTCAGTGAATGCCAGGAAGGCAGAGGACTGTGTTCAGACAGGGCTAATGTCAGGACTGAACCTAAAGCCATAAAGAAGAATGGAAAAAGCTTAAAGAGTTTGCAGTAAAAAAGAAGCTCAAACGTTCCAGATATCCTACAGTTTTTCTGAAACACCAATACTCCAGGAAATGTTCTGAAATTTAGAAAAATTATTCATGGGAAATCAGATACTCTGAGATCATGTATTTCTCAGTAAGGATTTTAAATTACTTAATAGCCAGGATATAGTGCTATTCATCTTCCAAGCAAATTGGAAACATGAAAGACCTGATTCAAGTGCCTGTAGGCAAGTATCATCAACATCGTTCATTGAAGTTACAGGATATGAGATCAAGTCCCTCCTGACTAAACTTCAGACCACCCTAGAGAGGTAGTTCTCCAAGGGAATGACCTCTGGGTAGAGTGATAAAGGGATCACATATTAGAAGGGGGAAAAAAGAAAACACAAATTGCCCCTACCCTTGAGGCATGTTTCTTTTACACGGTGTGCCACAAAAGGGGAAAAACCTCAGTAATTGAGTCTGATTTGATGAACCCACTGAATCTGATCAGTTCCTTCATTCACCTACTCCAGTTGGGGAGTGGGGGATTGTGCTTTTGTGTGTGTGTGTTTCATTTGGGCTTTTTTTGTTTGCTTGTTGTTGATTTTTAAGCTTAGAATTTGAAACTCTGGTATTCCAGAACAGGATTTCTGCCTGAATCTAAGTTCTCACACTAGACAACAAGGAATAGTGCTATAGCTAGGATGCAACAGTATGTCAACGTGCATGTGTTCTGCCAAAGAGCAGCATTAGAACAGGGAGTCAAGATAGAGAACCTAGTCATAGGGTTGGATTTGAACGCTTCTTCCTGTTATTCATGTGTGCAGGATTTTTTCCTATCACTCCCTCTGATAAAGTACTTTTGCCTCCCTCTTGTTCCTATCAATTCCCAAACCTCTCCTGAACTTTTTCCTTCCTGCAACTTGCAGGTGTGTTGTGTAATCATTGAGGTCCAGCAAAAATTCACCAGTAGAAAAACAAATATAGGAGCTCAATGTCTCTATCTTCCCCATATGCATGTATTTGAACTAGGTGCTTTCCTTCTAAGCAATGTCCCTGAAAGAGTGAGGGAATATATGTGCTAGACTGCTGAAGCTGAGGCCTTTTTAAAGTTACACAAAGTAACTCACAGCTGAGAAATTTTCTTTTCCTTATCCACGTTTTTCCCCTCTAAGAGTTAAATGTAGTGAAATAATCTGATGCTGCAAATGAGAGCACCCGACCAAAGTAAATAACTAAACATTCTCTGCACCCATGTGGTGGCCTTAAGCAAAGCTAGAAAAAACAGAGGCAAAGAGAAAAAGATTTGTCTTCAGAAGAAACAAACAATCCTCACCCTAATGTCAGTGGGAGATGGGAAGCTGTTTCTTTACTCACAAGTATGAGTTCATCACTGGACCCACTAGTGAAATGAAGGCAAAGTATTTCTCATTCATGTCTGTCTTCATCGGTGTTCTCCTAATTCTAACATTTCAGGTATTGCCAAAGCAGCAAATTATTCTGACAGAGAAGTGATAAGCATATTTAAAATATTTAAATATAGTAACATCAATATACATAGAAATACACTAAGTATAGTAAGAACTGAAGTTTGGGGGCTGAGCTCTCCCATCATATCTTGGATGGCTAGCACAGCAGTTGGGTGTAAAGCCTACACAGAGCACAAATTTCAAAATCCTTTACAAAAGGAAGTCTCTCAGGAGAGTTCATTCCCAGAAGTCATTGCACAACTGCTAAATGGAATAGCAGATTCCACAACAGTACAATCAGGACACTATGCATTTTTGGGGGCATTATGCCAAATACAGCACCTCCTGGAAAGTAAAGTAAGTGTGCTCAGAAGCAGAAAATGCTCCTTGGCACTGATTTTGGAGCAATAAATAGTGGGGGAAAAGCCCCATTTTGAATGCTGTGATACAGCACTTCAAACAAGTACGTCACAAGGCACAGGAGGAAAGATGAGGCAGAAGGGTGTCATTTGTAAGTACATCACCTTCAATCTGTTAACTATGCTCACAGAAAAAATTATAGGTTCCAGTTGGGAATGTGAAGTGCACAGACTTACTACATTCTAGTCATAGAAAATGCAGTGCAATCAAGTAATGACTTTTTTCTGTAGATGCCATTATGGAGTACAGCAATGGAAAATTTGAAGTTACAGGGCCTAATGCAACAGCACATATCTTTGCAACATATCCAGCTCCCTATCTGTCCCTTGTAAATGGATTTGCAGATCAGGTAAGTGCAATCCCTGTCTTTGTTCTACAAATTAAACATATTGAAGACAGTAAAACCAAACAGAACAGAACAAACCAAACAAACCAAAACACAGATCTCTAACAGGTATGATGCATCTCACTGTTTTGGTCATGTCACTGTGTTCAATAGCAATGATGATGCAGTGCTGTTTGTGGGGGTTACACTTCGGTCGTAGTTTACAAGTAAGACAATTTCAAGTTGTTATTTTCACATGCATCATATTAATTATTGCACCCTACATCTTTAATGCAATACATGTAAGAGGTTTTCCCCAGCACAAATTAATGTTTCTTCATAAATTTTGTTTGAGCTGTGTTCATTTACATCAAAATCCATCCCATTTTGTGGACCTATTATTCCTTAAGTAATGCTTAAGCAGCCAATTTAACACACCTTGAACTACTGAGTTTTCAGCTACCATACATCTCCTCTCCAACTTCTCTTCACAAATAATTTGCATTCATTAATATTTTTTCAAATTAATGAATCTGGGGGGAAAAAAAAATCTCCATTTCCAATCTTTCTCCTCTAATCCCACTTATCCAACACTGAAAAAATGAAGTTCTATATCTTCTACCCACTTCTAATCAATTTGCCTCCTTCTTCAGTCATACAGGGAAGAAATGCTCTGTAAGATATGAAAAACTAGACTGTTGAAGCACAGGAATTTCTTATGTAAAGGCTTGAAGATTGTGCAATCTCACATCAAAAAAATCCAAACCTTGTTATGAAATTTTATAAGAAAGACAATCCTTTGGCTCAGCCTTCTCCAGAACATTTTTGTTTACACACAGATATTTTAAAACAAAATTAAAACCAGAAGAAATAAAAAAATTTTAAATAGCTACAAACATAATTGTCGTTAAATCAGTATAGAAATTGAATATTTTGACATGACTGAAACTTTTTCCTGCTGTTCCCCCAAAGTTAATGATTAATAAAATTGACGTTTACAAAGCACTGGATTCAAGCAGATGAGTACCTCTGTCAAAGTAATTCCAAGAAAATTTCCCTCATCAGCTCAGCTGTTAAGTTACACCTGCAACCTTAATTTAGGTTATTCCTAGTTTTTAATCTGCTCAGTTTTGACATTATAGATTTCACTTTTTTTTTTCTAACCTTATTGAGTAGCTGGATAAAGAGATGAATGTATAGGCCTGTAATGGGTTGGGCAAGCCCCCTCCCCACCACGCGCAGAAATAACGACTCAGACAAACGGATTGCAAAAGTGATGGAAAGTTTAAATAGAAAACCAGTGAGTGCGTGCAGAGAATTAGAAACACAGTGACAAGAAGAAACCCCAAAACAGACCCGGAGAGATCCCATTCCCACCAGAGGGTGCACCCAAAACTCCCAGGGCTGCTCCTTCCCCCCCCCACTGCTAGGCTAGTCTCAGCTGGCCAGATCTGAGACTGCCCATCCCCCTGTGGCCTTGGGCCTAACCAGGCCCATGGCCGGGAGATCTCTCCCCCAGTTACCAGGTGGCGGAGAGGAAGGAAAGAGGAAGTGCCAGACCCCGCCATGAAACTTATAGTGGTGCAAGGGATCATGGTAGGAAATAACCTAATTCCCTGTGTCCACCCACTGGGCTGGACTTCTGGACACAGGAAACACCCCTGTAGCAGAGGACACCCAGCCCAAACTACAACAAGGCCAATTTATCAGCCTGAGCTACAGTCATATAAAATACTTATATCAATGTAACTGATTGTGTTGGCATAGCAAAATCACCCCAAATGAAGTAAATGGAACTGTTAAAACTGATGTGGTAACAAGGCGTCAGACCTCATATAGCAGATGCTCTTTAAATCCTCTATTCTTCCCACACCAGGTTGTTGTAGTTTTTAAATTTTCAAATGCCCTAGGCACATTTATTGTATTTTTGTTTCAGCACAGACAACAAAACTCTTCATTACTGTGTAGAAGCACTGGTTCCAAATTTTGCTGTTCTGTATAGTGAGATAAATCTAAATACCAGCTCTAAGCCACCACAATCCACAGAGCTGCCATAGTCTCTCTTTATTAGTGGAAGGAACCAGCACATACTTACTCAATATTCTTTTCTTTGCATTGACCAGGTGATGTCAACAGCTGTTCTTCTTCTGGTTATATTTGCTGTTTTTGACAACAGAAATAACAGTGTACCAAAGGGCCTGGAGCCAATTGCAATAGGACTTCTTATAATTGCTCTTACTTGCTCCCTGGGAATGAACAGTGGCTGTGCCATGAACCCAGCCAGGGATCTAGGCCCAAGGCTCTTCACAGCCGTTGCAGGATGGGGGATGGAAGTATTCACGTAAGTATGCCTGGATATGAACTAAAATGCTCTCGGCTAAAGTTGATTTCTTGGAAAGACAGATCCTGATTCAACATGGTACCAAATCATACTTTATATACATATAGGTAATTCCTTGCATACCACAAGAAGCTATTCATGCACTTTAAGCCAGATATCCTCTAGGAATGAGGCTTTAAAATGGATTTCCTGCTTCTAGGGCAAATCAAACATGCATTATCTCTAATATCAATCATTGTTTCAGGGAGACCCTTCCCAAAATATTAGAGATTCTTAGAGGTTACTGAAAACATAAGCGCTCTTTCTTCTCTTGTACTGTGCCATTTAGACAAAAAGGCGGGGGGGGGGGGAAACAACAAATCATGAGAGAGTTAGTTGGGAGTATTTATTGGGTGCTGTAAAAAACAGAGAGGTATTAGATTGATTTAGCCTATTATTACCACTGAGTTATTGCAGGAATACACAACAATCTAAAAGCCTGACTTCCTGCCTGGGAGCAAAGGAGTGAATGGAAGAAAGCTCCCTTCATTTTCCCACATTTCAGAGCAGACTCTCAAATCCCTGTGCATGCATGTACGCATGCACACACACACACACTCTTGGCTGGCTGAATGCACAGCTAATTATTTGCACATCAGATCCACAGCTTACACATACCCAGTGTAAAAGGCACTCTGGGATATCTAAGTAAGAGTAATCTGTCATCAGGAGATAGACTTTTTGGTTTGTTTTTCCAGTTATTTCCAGTTACTTACAAGTAGGAATCCCCAGAAGTATTGCAGACCACTAGAGAGCCCTGGTTAGCAAAGACTTCCTTTTAGCTACTTCACCATGTGCAGATAATCTGTATTTATTTAGTATGACTTCCATCTACATAAATCATGTGCCTTACTAGAGGAGAGCAGTAGCAAACCTTTTCTCACAGGAAAAAAAAAAAAAAGCCAGGCACACCATGGAAGAAAGAGGCACAGTCATGCCACAAGCCAGCCCAAAGCTCTGATGTAACACAGCTCTGGCCAGCTGTTAGTGGGAGGTTAGTTCTCCATCCCAGTTACCTCCACACTTTTCCTTTCCAGCAGCTCTCACCACTGTGCCATTAGACGTAGTTGTTGACTATGATGGTAATTACAGTGTCCTGTGCTGTAATCTGTAATGGATTATGAAATTGCATATTTGCTGAAAATGTCTGGAAGCCTTGATTGTACTGTGGCCTAGTCACAAAATACCTGTGAACTTCCCTACTCCCCAAAAGTAAGGTCTTACTCACTTACATTGAAGCTGTTATGGGAAAACGGTACATCTGTACCAATATGGGCCCTTCTACAGTCTAGTGTTAGGATTTATATACAGAGGGTTAATATATCCTTGATGTAAAGAGCACACTAAGAAATTTTAAAATGAGAATGTATTAAAAGAAAAGAAAAAGGAAACAAACAAAAAAAAAGAGATACATGACATTGCTGGTCATTGCCAGAATAAATTTACAGCAGTCTCAGGTATGTGTAAATTGAGGAAAAAAAGGCTTTCTCCCTGCCTTCAGTTGTAAGGCTACAACTATAGCCAAAAATGAAGGAAATGATAAAACAGGAATATGTTCTCATTTATTTACAGCACAGATCCATGTGTGACTTAGGAAGAACTTGAGCTTTGTTGGGTAGGTGGAAGCTCTGGATCCGTTACAGACTATGGGAGAAGTCTGAATAACTGTAGGTGGGATCCTAAAACTTCTAATGCTCTGATGGCATTACATGCAAGACACAAGTCTGTCTTGCACATGCAATGCACAAGTGATGCATCAACAGTTGACAGCTAATCCTTGGATGCCTCAATTTAACTGGAATTCATTACCTTGAGGCAGATGCTTAAGTAAAAGGCACACCCAGGAACGGGGACTTAAGCGTGAAACCTCCACAGTGATATGAGGAGTGTGCTGTGCAAACGGAACAATTGGAAATACTGAAGAGACATCAAAAATTCATTGGAGTGAGGGTGGAAGTAGCTCTTTGGAGCGACGATGAAGTATCTCACGATGTGTAGTCTTGGTCAGCAGTGTTTGAGTCCTGCCCACAGAGGAGTGAGAAGCGGCCCTACAGAGCAGTGTTTCGCGCCAGCATTTGAAGACTATTCCACCCCTGGCCTAGTGCGGGCTCTCTCGCAGCGTTGCTGAGGCTGGGTCTGACCAGCAGCGGCAGCACAGGGGGTGCAGTGGTGGCCGCTGCGGAGTGGGAGGTGGGGTGGGCACAGCCCGGCCGCCGCCGGCGCGGTAACGCTGACACCTCGTGGCCGCCGGATCCGCGCAGGGGAGTCATCGTCCGGAATAAACGACACTGCATTTTGGGAAAGGTCAGGAGACTCGCCTCTTGTCTGCACAGGGATTTGGGCGGCGACCTGGCCTCTAAAGTATTTTGCATTCTCTCCAGAGTGTAGACAGCAGGCAGACACTTCCCGCACTGGGGAATGCCGGAATTATCCTGGCATGTCTTATAGCAAACAGCGTTATCTCATCGTCCCACAGCAGCCGTCTAGGAGAGAAAGGTATCTGTAAATCTAAAATGTCCATGTAGTTCACATGCTGTAGTTTCTTGGAAATTCGTGCAGTTAACCAAAGTGCCATTTAGCAGTCCTCGCCTTCACCGCCAGTTCCCTTCTGCATAACACCTGATGATGACAAAGGCAGAGCTGGATGTTTCCCTGCTTACTTGGCAGCAAGGCTGAAAGCTAGGGTGAAGTTATGGTGTAACTAAGGTTACTTCAGTGAAGCTGTCTTTGCTGTCACAAAGAGTATCTTGCTCCTGTGATGGAGGATTGAGTCTTACGGAAACTCATAACTTGATGTGACCTGATGTTATTTCAGCTTTGGCGTTGTCCTCTACAAAGGCTTTACACCAATTGCCTTAGCAAAGGGTGTTTAAATTGCAGCTGACAGCAGCTGTGCAAACACAGGTCATGATTTGGAGAAGATCACGCAGGAGCCAATGAAGTGAATGTCAGCTCATGGAGCAAGCTGAGATAAATCTGCCAAGGAACACCTTCATTAGATGCTCACGTACACACATGGGCCCACACAGAGGAATACATGCAAGTACTTGATATAAATGTTCTCATGCTTATTCATTCAGTAAAACCTTAATCCATGCTTGTTCCAGAAAGTCGAGGACTCAGCCACGAACAGATCTATGAACTCAACAGAAAAATATCAGGTGTTGTTTTATATCCTCAGGGCAAAATATCAATAATTCCGAAGGCAAGACATGCATCTCCAAGGCATTTCTGAACAAGAAATAATATTATCATTAACAGAACACTGTAAGATTAACTTTTGTGTTGCTGTTAACCACAAGTTCATTTATGCATAAATATATAAAACTGAGAGGTATCCTTACATTTTCAAAATTGTCCTGGCAACTTCCTGTAAAGTTCCTCTCACAGATGAATTTGTCCCTGTGTATTTCTGGGAGAGAAAAAAAAAATGTTGCTTCTCTGTATGCGTGAAATTGAAGTGGCTGGATTTTTACTGCAGACTCACATAATTATTACAGCATGTTATCAAAACACCTTCATGCATCAGCAGAGTTAAGAAAGTTTGTGCTCCAAACACAATACTCAAAATTTTACTGTCTGAATGTGAATCTCCAGGAAAGGGAGAGCAATTCTGCAAGCCCAAGTCTCCTGCATAAAGAGGCCATTATTTATTATTTGATAATCTGTAATGGAGGATTTGTGTCTTTAAAAACATTCATAGATCTACACATTTGAAAATGAAATCCCAGTAGTTGTACAAATATTTCAGTGGAGCCAATGTGCTGGACTTTCTTAATGAACACAATAATTCCATAAAAGACTAACTTTTAGGTGTATAAAATGTCTAAACACTTATTTGCCTCATACTGAAAGACCCTGTATTTTAAACAGAGGTAGGATACAACATCGTGAACTCTGAAACTTAGCCACTCTGGTCAAGTATAATCTACTTTACAGTCACTGTGTTGCATTATATTCCTCAAGGCAAATATACTCAAAATCCAGTATAATCTATGGGACTGTCAAGAAGAGCACTGTATGCTATTGCAGGCCTGAGATCATTTTCCACAAATTATTCCCTGCCTCAAAACAGACAAGCAGAAGCAGTAAAGGGGCCTTATTTACTCAGGTGCAAGTACAGCACGTATACCAACACGTCTGGTGGTTGTTTCTTAGCATTTCAATTGCAATATGGGCAGGACAGACGGCAATGTCATCCATTCACAGAAACATGAGGCAAAAAAGAAAGGTCTATAGTGTTGTGAGTGTCATGCCATCATATTGGTTCACGATAAGGTACGGCGTTCACTACAGTAACAAAAATAGTTAATGTTCTCTCTCTTTTTTTTTTTTGTCTTGCAGGGCTGGAAATAGTTGGTGGTGGATCCCTGTAGTTGCACCCATGCTGGGAGGTGTACTTGGAGCAATGACCTATATGGTTTTTATTGAAATCCATCACTCAGATACTGAGCCAGGAGAAGAAAATGATGTGTATGATAAATACGAACTGACCAATATGGAGTAAGAAGTGAAGACTTTTTGCACTCATTTTATTGTGCAGTTTATACACAAATGAGTATTTGACCCATTTTATAAACCCTCAATTTAAAATTCACATTTCAAAGGAGAAAATCTACATAGAAGACAAGTTCAAAACTGACCATTGGGCTGATTAGTTAGGGTTAGGTGATCGGTTGGACTTAACGATCTTGGAGGTCTCTTCCAGCCTGGTTGATTCTGTTATTCTGTGATTCTGATCACATTCAAAACTGGGAACTTGGGGGGTGGAATGTGTAAATAGTTGGATTTTTTCATACAGCTTTCAGATTGAGTTATCTCCTAGACAAAAGTGTAGTGAGATGATGCACTGACCTGCTAATTCAATGCATATGATCTTATTTGTGTTGCCTAGTTAACTAAAGATAAATGAGATGTTGTCACTTCATGCTTCAATGCTGAATTAATGTGTAAGAACATCACTTAAGAAAACTAATTATTTTTGAAAACTACAAACAATATCCAAATTGCCTAAATATTAATTGAAGTAGTTTTAAAGCTTACTAAGTTGGAGGCACTAATTGAACAACAAGGAATCAACTCATCAGTAATGGTGTTTAATAACTGAGGATATGATCATAAAGGGTATGATCACAAACTGTGTGATGTAAGATCAACAGCAAAAAGACAGGGGTCTGCTTCTGCACAGGTTCTTCATTGAACAGCATCCTGTTACTTTTAAACTAATTCCCTGACTTTGATAGTAACCAATATTAAAAGCCTAACACAGAATATTAACCTATGTTTTTGTACTTTTCTGGATAAAATTGATTCCTATGAAGACTGGCCAGGAACAGAGGTTTATGCTGTACCAAAATCAGCACAAGGTCCATGTCTGTAAAAGGTTTACAATGACCTTGTGCTTCTAATCTACCTGAGGGGATTTAATCTGGTTCATGGGAGTAATTTTATATTTTGGTAGCAGTAATTAAAATTATAAAATGGTCTTAGATCTAGATCTGCATTCCCCAAGGAAGGCCAGCTCCACTTTAGAGTGCTGAAGCGTGGGCTCCCTGTCACAAAATATAAGTGGTTGGACATACATCGCTTCCTAAATATCCATCCTTGAAAAGTGAAGGTTTTTTTTCTGATTAACCATTGTGAATTGAATGTATCTGATTAAATCAAAGTTAATTTCTACTATGTGCATTTATATACATACATACATATATATATTTGTATGTATGTATACACACACACATGTGGTTATTGGTGGTGATCATGAATAAGTAGACATCCTGCTCAGTGATCCTCCTGAGCAAACTTGGCAAAACTTCAGGGTCTCAGTTCAATGTACTCATTTTAGGCTGTCCTTCCCTGTGGGTTCTTAAAACTCTGAACTCTAGAATTTCACACTGGTTTTCTGCTTTCTTTCTGGAAGGGGGGAGCCCTTCATGTTGCCAGTAGTTGCCTGTGGTAAGGCATCCACAAAAGCAGTTTTGAAAATGCCGTTACCAGAATCTGTCAGCATTTGGGCAGATCAGGCTTATGTCACTGCATGTCTTTATTATGCTTCCTGGTATGCCATGTTGAATTGATGGCAGCAAAGGGACAGGATAAGCAGGTCAAGCAAAGCTTAGCTTGCTGCAGGTAATGCTATATACTCAAGGGAGTAACATTCCAATTTTAATTATGTTTTTGAATAAAACTTACAGCACTAATGAACTCAGGCTGCCCAGAGACCATATAAACCCTCTGCAAAATGCTCATTTGATTCAGCATTTCTCTGTTGTGAGTTAAAACCAAAGTAGCTATGCTCATTCACATCTGACTGCCTCATATTATGATCTGGATAACTGCAATAGCAAAAAATGGGGTTTACAGAATCAGTCCACAATCTGAGCAGAGGAAAATCAAGAGTACAATGTAGAAATTATTCCTAGCTGCAGAATTTTCATATATTGGCAGCACAAACTAGTTCATCTGTCCTATATAGTGATAAATTGCACTATGTAAACCAAACAGGTGTGGGAAAGCAACTACAGACTGAGTCTTTTGCTGTCCCTTGTAATGAGTGCTGCCTCCCATCCCTTGGTGACACTTGGCAGGAGCACTCCTAAGTGGTTGCCAACCATCTGTGTCTACAGAGGGATTACATAAGTAGGAACAGTCAGAAGTCTGCTCTCAGGTCTGAAAGGCACTTTGCCACCTACACCAATATGTAGCATGATTTCATGTGTGGAAAATAAAAGAACAAACAGCTAATTAACCAGAAATAACCAATTTTATCCAAAATGCAGGCTATCGCTTGCTGTGCTAGAATTTGGCATAATCAATAGTGGAATACAGGTGAGGAATGAAAAAGGGATGGTTTATTTATAGAATCTACTGAATGATTGGCCGACACTTGATGTGCATCTGTGGATCAGCCAAAGTAAGTGAAGTTGTGCACAACAGGTTCTGCCTGTAAATCAACACAAAATCTTGATTCTCCTACTTATGCCATTCCTATGTGTTGAATTACTGTACAAATGATATTTACTTGTCCAAAGTTTCAGCATGCACATTGCAAGCTGTGACATAGTAGTGTGATAGCACAGCAACATAAAAAATATTCTCACAACTTGTTTACAGTTCTGTGCTTGCTTAAATAACTTCCTTTTAAACAAACAAGATGTTAGACACCTGTCTCAGATTTGACATGATTTATGTTTATAAGAATGAATGTGCTTTAAGGACTAAGCTGAGTCTTAACTACAGAACTATGACCAGTGTCTCCATAATACAGTGGGAACAACAGCAGCAGTCACATCATGACATCATGATCTGTTTTGTGCATAACAAAACCAGCATTTTTCCTTTGCATAAACTATGCAATTTTCTATTATCAGCTGATATTCAGTGGTCACATTCTCAATGAATTAATAGAATATGGTTGGCAACAATCAACAGTTTTTCCAGCTGTAAGACCTTCTGGTTAATGAATTAGTAGTTATCAGGCTTGATCATTTTGATGTTGAAAAATAAATAATTTTCAGAGCATTGCTCAACTTTCAGTCTGTGTTTGGTTTGGTTGTTTTTTTTCGGCAATGTGTTTGTTCTTTAGAGCTAAACTTAGTATGGAACAAATCTGGAGAGTGATCCTGCAAAGAGTACTGGGTTCAAGGCTGTCATTCCATGGAAGCCAGTAGAATTATTTACAGCAGAAGGCAATACAGGCAAGGACGAATACTCAGATAATTGACCTTGGAATATAATGGAAACTGTACTTGTAGTTTTGACTGTGGGTCTGGATGAATGTCTTGTGGTTCAAAATAAATGCAGTCAATCCATAATAAATGCATTTCAGTGCTATTTTTACATTTATAAAAAATTATCTCCCCTCTGGCACCTAAGGACATATTAAGAAATAAATAGCTGCCTATTATGACCTACAATGTTTTATAGCCTTGTGCTGGAAGAACACATTGACTTACAAGCTGTATTCCCAGAGCATAGACCCTGTGGCAGATTTTGTGGGTTTGAAGCAGTGCCAAAGCAGAGAAATGCTGATAGATCAGTAATGGATGGTGAGGAGCCACCAAGGCAACAATGAGAAGGCCAGACGCCTCACCTCTGGCCCTTCTCTTGGTCCTGTCTGCAGTCTGCCTAAGGACACTTTCTGCCACTGTTTTCCCACTGATCTAATGATAACCTAGGTAGGACTCGATGATCTTTGAGGTCTCTTCCAACCTTAGTGATACTGTGATACTGTGATACTATGAATCAGGATATTTTGCTTAAGTTCCTCTTCAGAGATTGCTTTTAAGGCAGGCATATCTCACATCAGATTTGGATTACAGTGCTTAAAAAAATGCCCCAAGATAATTTATCTATCTTGTTATCCACAGATTTGTAACAGGGCCATGCTTTGCTAATTTAATTTAAAAAGTACCTGAAGATCTGATCAGGAGGGGAGGGATGGAGTTGTGAAGGGGAGACAAAAATATTAGGAGCTTCAAATCTTCTTAGGAAGCCACAAAGGCAAGAAACCTCAACATTTGAGTTGCAGCAGGCATATTTTCCTTCATCCATCCTCATGACTCTTGCCTTCCCGTCAGGATTTCTGATATCCTTTTCAACTTCCTGACAGTACTATATGCTGTACTCTATAGGGTACATCTCCAGAGAGTTAAATACAGCATGCTTTTCTCTATTGCTTGTCAATCGTAGAATATTCTCATGAGAGCAAACTGAAGTTCGCCTCACATGCTTGTTTCTTGGCAGTTGCTTGCATTCCCCACCCCCCTTCACACTAAATAACTTCCAGTAGCAGCTGCTCTTCTTTTATTTATTATAATTGCTATTGTGCAACAGATTACCTCTTCCAATAATACAAAACAGCACAAGATGATCCACCAAAAAAGAAAAGAAAAAAACCCAACCAAAAAACCCCTAAAAACACTGTTCACATTATTTGGTTCAGAATTTGATTATCTTTGCATTTACAATTTGTTAAAAAAACTGTTTAGCATTATTGTACTGTAAGCATTAGTGGCTTTCTGCTTATTTGCACATTTCAATGGCATATAGTATGAAGCTATGCATGATGCATTTGCAGCATTTCTCTCTATCTGCTGAACATAATTTCATTGAAAAGGTGTCACTAATATGGGGAATATTACAGCAATGATCAAGCTTTCTGGCCAGATGACCCAGTTAGGTCCTTTTCCATGACATGCAAGGACAGAGCAACACAGTCCATCTTAGACCTGCCCAGGGACTGAGCAGTCTGTTTCAAATTATTAGAACTCAGGCTTTCCTTTCACACTTCAAACCATCCAGAAATCAAAAAATAAGGATCCTGCTACGTGCTGCACTGACAAATAAAGCAGTAATAAAGAAAAGGGAACCTTTCAAGAGTTGGTAAACTAAAGCAATTTCTTTTGGCAAGAGGTCAACAAAAAGCCTGACTGATAAATGCTTCCTTGCTTTGGAACACAGTGTATATTTTACTGGGGAACACTGACATAAAGAGACAACAGTACAAGTAACACCATCAGAGTACTGTCTTTAGGTTCTCCTATCAGAAAATTCACACTGTCTTTGATCCAAATTCTAGCATTTCTGTATCACTAAGAAGACCAGTTTGGGCACATTAATACTATTATTTCCTCAGCATCAGGCACACCGTGAGGAATAATAGTACTTTGTTTCACTGCACAGCCCCTCTGAGGAAGCCTTGACTGCCTTCCAGTTAGCAACAAGGCTGTGAATGAAAAAGAACAAAGCAAACAATAAGACTTGAAAAGTCAGCATCTGAATAGAAAGAAATTAACAAAACCAGAACTGAACATATGCAACACTTGGCAAATCTCAGGGAAAAAAAAAAAAAAAGGCTGGGGGGGGGGAACACAGCAGTAACTCTCCTGAATTAATTCCCAGCCCTGTCAACTCTGTTGCAGCCCCTCACAAGAGATTTCAGTTTTGGTTGTGTCAGAAAATCTTGTGATTCTCAAGCAATTCTGCTAGTTGAGTGGCACATTACACATGGAAGAGCTCAATCCCAAAAAATCATTTGCAGCGGCCTCTTCTTCTGTCCAAATTTCACTTGAGCAGTGCATTATATTGACTCTCAAACTCAGCACACAGACAGTTGTTAAGTTTGTGGTTAAGGTGCACGTACATTGCAGCTTTTGCTTTGCCTGACTATGCTGGCAGGTACTGTACAATTTGTTAAACTTTAAATCAATATAACTAGGCTGGTAAAAGCTATCTGAAGTATTATAAGCTATTCCACACAAATAGCAGGGAAAAAAAAAGTAGCCAAGTGATAGCACCTAAATTCTCCCCTGGTTACTAATTGCTGTTGCTGCTGTGCTGTTTTTCTACACAAACATGTTGGACTGCATTATGCTGAAAGTGTTTCAGTCAAGTAGAGAAATGCTTGGTGAAAGCCAAGATGAATAGTCTTCAGAAGAAAGTAAATAAAAGAGATTGAGTATAAAGACTGTACCTGCATCTGGCATCTGAAGATTTCACAGGGTGGAAATGTGGAGAATGCCTTAGAAGAATAATAAAGATTAACAGTTCAGCAGCAGATGCAGAGTGCTCTGCTAAGACACTGTTCACGCCTGTTGCTTTATGTTTCCAATTAACTTGATTTTGGAGCAATGGATGCAGTCCAAAGATTTACATAACTAACAAGTATAGTGAAAATTACAGATTTCCTGGGTTGGGTTTTGTTTTTTTTTTTTAACTGAACAGTCACCAGATGCATTTGCAATAAAGGCTGAAATAAAAGTCTTCTGCTTAAAGCAGTGAAACCAGTTACTTATCTAAAAGGAATACTTCCCAAAAGATCATGATGGCTTGTAACTATTCAACATGGCCAAAATTTTAAATACTTTTAGCCAGATCAATCCCTGTGGTGCATTCATCAACCACTGCTATGAAAATATGGTTAATAGGTTCCCCAAGGAATATACCTGAAGAAGGTATCCCTTACTTATTTAGCCGTCGAGCACTCAGTGCTTTTTACTTACAAATCTTACAACGATCCCCAGTGATTGGAAAGCTCTGACTAAATGGGAAAGCAGACACAGAAATAAACTGAGCTGGTAAATGTCATGCTTGTTGGAGCATAAGCAAGAGCATGGCCTGGCAGAGGGACACAATCTGTGTGGTTGTGCTATCACACAAGAACAAAGTGAAAACTGTTTCTCTCAACAAGACTTTGGACAGTAAAGGTAGGGATGAATTTTCATGAAGATAGAACAACTAGTTGGGTATAAGTGGGCACTATGGAGATTCATCTTTCCCTTCATATGGGAAATCACCTGGGTTTTAGCAGTTCATTCACTGCCTTCAAAGAATTTCCCAACAATTTTCTAGAGCTTCCCCATCTACACTCTAAAAATCCTGACACTTTCCAGGAATTCACTTGGTACTTTCTAGGAATGTCCTGCCTGTTTTCTAGGAATTTTCCCTATGCTTTCTTCAAGCTCTCACAGAGTGCTTTCCAGAGATGCTCATGATTCTTTCTAATACATCTCCACTCAATTTCGGGTTTTGGTGTTTTTTTCTCTTTTCTAGAAAATCCCCTGTTCTTTTATAGAAACCTTTATATCCTTTCTTAAATTCATCATCAGAGAGCAGTAAGAGAAGGGCTGCTTGCTGAGCAACTAGAGCACAGACAGGACAGCAATCCATGGCACCTGCTTGAGGCAAACAGCCATCATCAGATAAATACAAGCTAGCAAGGCATGTACAAAGACAACTGCAGGAAATCAAAATCAGTCAGTATGCAAGACAAGCAGAGAACAGGGCTTGAAACAGGCTCACCTACTCAATGTAGCTCACGTAGGCACATTTCAAGGAAAAAAAGTACTGCCATTGAATAATGTCTACCTTCAGTGCTCTGTGAAATAACCTAATTAGAATCTCTCTGTTCCCTTTCAAATGACAAATTGCTATAGATTTTTAACATGAGGATTTCTGAAATGTTCATTTTCCATTTATAATCCATTATAGAATTTATTTTATGATGGGATGTAGGCAAACTGTTTCCTCTTCCTTCTGAAAATGCATGAGAAGTTATTCTCATAGAAAACCATTTCATCATAAACTTAATTTAAAGGTCTGGTTTCTTGGATCGTACATTAGCTTCACATTTCACCCACCCTACAATATTTAAATCATACCCTACAGCTTGTTTTCATCATTCCTGTTTACTCCACATTGCAGAAAATAGTTGTTAAATTTCAACTACAGGATTCTTGTAGTTGCTCAGCTTTAAAGTTGCTTAGTGAAAGTACCAGAAATAGTTTTCATTACTCCAGGTGTGTTACTCAGTTTCTTTGCTAATTATAGACAGCTGGCCAGCCATGGCATGTCAATATACCTCTCAGTGCCCTTGGATTCATAGAAAGTCCAAGTTAATGTCTAGTGAAGAATACATTTTAAGTTGTGTCTTCACATTTTATGTATATCCTCATTGTGTAATGAAATATGAGATGTACTATATTAAAAAAGCACATTTTTCTAAATGCTTAATGTTTCATATTGAAAAAGTGGGGACCAGCAAGTATTTAGCACATACACAGACAGCAGAACAAACTTTCCTACACATCCTTTTTCAGCTGCTACACAAGCTATTCAAATATTGCACGTATTGTTTTTATTGCTCTGTGTTGAGCATTCCTCACTACAAAATTACTGCAGAATAAAGGTAAAGACAAAATTATATTGTGGTAGGACTACTTTTTGGTAGGAAATTAAAATATAATTCAGACTTTGTGCTATGGCCAAAATCATTCTGTTTAATATATCTGCACATTCTCTTTCCATGTTTGATAACATAACAAGCTCCTGATTTAAAGACCCTTGAAATCAACAGAAACATTCCTATCCATTTCAAATTAAATGTTTCAATTTGAATTACAGAGATGGAGTAAGGAAATCTGATATAGTGTTGCCTTCTGTAGATTGTTAGTGCAGCCAGTGGCAGGTGCTACTTACTACCCCATGGCTGACATGGAGGTGACCTTCTCCTACTGCAAATAAGTACTTTCTTTTTTTGAAGAGTCAAGGTACCTTTTATTTGCTCTCCCTGTTTGTTCTGTAATGCACATAGAGGGTGGGAGATGAAGGGGTTTTTGTAGGCATTCAGAGCTATAGTGGTCTAAAAATTTGTTCCATACACATGACTCCATTCACTTCAATAAAACTGCACACACAGAATGCACAAACTGAGCCTTTAGCTCAGTTAATATAAAATTAACTTCTCCACAATAGCAATTACAACACTGTGATCAGTAATGAGATGGTTTGTTTGGATTTGCCTCACATCAGCTATTCAGCATTTTAGCATAAAGCTGCTCTAACAACGGCAAGAGAAAGAACTGAGGCAGACATTGTGTAGGAATGACAGCACACTTTAAAACCATGGTAAATCTGCTGGTCCTCCCTTCCCTGTATTCCAGCAGCTGCTAACAAGCACACTGTGATGCAGCACTGGCCCTCATGAACAGTAGGTAAGCAGCAGCTGCTCATTCTGAGTTCCTCCACAGTGACAGCAAAAGGTGTGACAACGGAAAATGCCATCTAACTTTTATGTCAGTCAGCTGTTTTGGTTACTTTAATAGCAGTGGTGGCACAGATCATGTAAGCCTTCTGGGAAGTCAAGTGACTCAACTGGCTAAGCTGTGCAAAAGCCTTTTGATTCCCAAGTTGCTCACCAGAAAGCTGGTGTGTGCTGCTGCCAGAGCTCCTACCAACAACATACCAATCATTTGTGCTGCATATTACCTTCATCATGGTGTAGAATGAGAGTTTCAGAGGACCCCAGAGAGCTACTGAATTGATCTCTTCTACTGACTCAGCTTTTCATGTAAGTGAGCTGATGCCACCAAAAATTAAGAGAACTCGAGTATTGACCCTCAGTATCAGTTAACATAAATTGAAATGTGACTAGCTTATTAAGAGACGACTGACGTGACAGCCTGAATTAACATGTGGCAATTTCTTCCTGAAGAGTAATTACAGTAACTTCTCATGCTGGAACATAGCTCGCCCTGTGTTCCAGGGATTCACTGTTGTCAAAGAGACAAGCACCAGCTAACAGCAGTGGTTTTAAAATGCCTTCTTCATGTACTTTCACAATTTCATGATGTTTGCGTTTATTTCCACACCTGTATTGGCTTAAACTTCACAGGCTGTGCAGTTTTGCTATGAGGCCAGCTTCTCTCAGCCAGTTCGATGTGCAGCCACTAGATGTCACTTGGTTAAGGTGTTTTTCCCCGTCCGTGAGTTTATCAGTGTTGGCCGGTAACTCCAGACGTATGTTTTGATTTTAAATCGTTTTCAATAAGAAATGAGGATGCTGATGAATATTTTACCAAATTTAATGATTATGATTATTTCATGTTTCAGAACCTGGGCTCCTAAAACACTGTGACAAAGGTTAAGTCACTCCTTTTATTCAGAAAGTGTAAGTCATCTACATTTTTCTATCATGTTTGAAATTTAGGCCCAGACTTGTAGCTCCACTAAATCATACGTTTGCTTGTTTTGCAATTCTGTTGCAACTTATGGAATTACAGAACTGGGAAACACAGTGTGCAGCAGCAGCATGTCTGATGAGAGTAAGTATGTGGTGACTTTGGAAGAAAAAGCACAAAGCCTCAGCTAGTTCCCTTTCTTCTGCTCAGTTCATATGATGAGTCAGAAACGAGAGACCAGAGAATGAAACACACAGAAATAAACCCAAGAAGTGTCACTTGGCCTGCTGTGAGTAACAGAAATGCTGTCAAGTACAGCATTTATGGTTTAAAAGCTCTATGTATTTTATCCTCAGTGTAATAACTCTGCTTTCTAATGCTTCTGACTTTGAACCTGGACTAAAAGCTCACCCTTGCACAGCAGACCCAGGTTGAAAAGCATTCTCCCCTACAGAAAGCTTTGCTTGATTTTGGTACCATTATTAAAGAAAGCTGAAATCAAACTAGAAAACCCCTTATAACCAAAATTTTCTTTCATGATGTCAGCGTCACATCAGAGATTAGTGAAACCATAGACTGAAGACTTTGGGGAATTTAGGCAGATGAAATCAGAGGAGGATTTGTCCACAGGATTGTCTTCCAAAACCCATTTCTGACTGTGTATCTTGTGAAGCAGAAGTTTTATACAAAGTGACTTTAATGTATACAACCTACAGATTATAAATCAATTTGTAAATGATGCATCTACAGAGTCTAATTTGAAGACAAACCTATTCAAGAAGAAAATGAACAAATAGATGGATCTTTTCAAGCAGACTATATCAGCTTTCCTAAATAAACTGGTCCTAAATGATTCATGGCCTGTGACCACTTTGCTATGAGAAATCACATTCAGATTTCAAAGACTGCAGCAATTAAAGCTGAAAGCCTTCCCTGTGAATTTAGCTAAATAAATTCATCATAGCAGCATATGACATAACATACTGTAAATTGCATATCGAAAGCATTAAAATATCAGAGATTAATATTCAAGAACTTCTTTGCTTATTCTGATAGTACAAAGAGTATGCACTTCTAAGGTGAGGGTGGAAAATTTAGTTATGCTCTTTTAGGGTGAAGGCTAAAACCTTGAGCAGAGAAGACGCCATAAAAAAAATAGTAGGAGATACCTGGGGTATCAGGTTTCTCTACCAGGCAAGCCAATGTTCTTCCAAGGAGAGTGCAAGATGCAAGAAACTTTACTCAGTGTTAAACCAACCTTAATAATTACACATAGGAGAATGCTTGCAATTATCCAGGGGGGTGATGTCGTCAGCACTTCCACAAGATGACAGCTTAGCCATTACAATGAAGGAGAGCTGGAGTGCAGATTTATTACTAAGTTCTGGGGCTGCCAGAAACATAAAATGGAGAAGTTTTAAGGGCTGTAGAATATTGCAACGATATGCAGAATGGTGAGATCTTATGTTACTTTTATGGTTTATTCCAAAATGTTGTGCACTTCGAAGTAATGGCTATGTTAACTCTCTTAGGATGTTAGTTCCACTCTAGCAGCTCTAAACCTCAGTTCAGCTGATTATTCTAGTTGCTAGTAATTAAGATTGCATTTCATGAGTCTCAGCCTTACTAAATTGTTACATTTTTGTATGCTACAAAAATAATACTAACCACTATAGTAATTAAATTATTCATATTTTACATTGGTTCCACTTCAGATGTATGTATAATGAGTACCAGAGCAGACAGACAATTTTTTTGTTTGTTTGTTTTGTTAATGGGAGAAACATGGAATCATTCACATTAGACTCGAATCTTTCTAATTTATCTGGCTGCTTTAAAAAGAACAAAAAAAAAAACATCTTCAAGCTAAACCAAGGAAATTAGTCTTTGTTCATCTTCACACCTCACTTCAGCCCTGCCATGGTTCTAAGGATTTCCTTGCCTGGATGCCCTGCTGTGCTGCAGAACGCACTAAGAATAATGAGAAGGTTGCTTTTTTCTCCAATACTACCACACATGTTGTCATCACTGCAGTGCAAAACAAGAGTAAGTCTATCATTTTACAACACTACCTAGAGCCATCCCACTAAGACCAGTAAGGCTTATCCAATTTACACTATTGTAACAGACCCATTTCTAACCTATACCAGGGAAATCAAACAAAATTTGGTCCCCAGACCAAAAGATTAAATGTTTTGGGTAATTTTCTGCCCTGCAAATTCATTGTCTCACTGGTGGAGAATATGTTAGTGAGATCCCAAGTCTGTAGCTGAAAGTGAGTTTCTGTCCTGGCTGGGACAGAGCATTAGAAAACCTTCAAATTTAAAATAACATGGAAAGCTGCATCTTCAAAGCCTGTCCCCTTTCCTTTCTGAGCACACATCAAAATGTCCTGTTATAAATAAAAGTAGCAATTGCTCTTTACTTTTTCTTTCTTCTTAAATTCCTCTTTCAGTAAAAGTTCCAGTCACAACCAGAGATCAGATCAATGATTGTTATACAGATCTTTGTTGCAGATTGTAATGGGTTGGGGCAGGCCCCCTCCCCACCACGCGCAGAAATAACGACTCAGACAAACGGATTGCAAAGGTGATGGAAAGTTTAAATAGAACAGTGAGTGCGTGCAGGAAAAAAAAAAAACTAAAAATACAGTGACGAGAGAGAGAAACCCAAAAAACAGACCCAGAGAAACCCATCCCTACCTGAGGGTACATCCGAGACCCCCAGGGCTCCTTCTTCCCCCTCCCATTGCTAGGCTAGTCTCAGCTGGCCAGATCTGAGACTGCCCATCCCCCCGTGGCCTTGGGCCTAGCCAGGCCCAAAGCCAGGAGATCTCTCCCCCATGTTACCGGCTGACGGAGGAGGAAGAAAAGAGGAAGTGCCAGACCCCGCCGCGAAACTTATAGTGGTGCAAGGGATCATGGTAGGAAATAACCTAATTTCCTGTGTCCACCCACTGGGCTGGACTTCTGGACACAGGAAGCACCCCTGTAGCAGAGGGCACCCAGCCCAAACTACGACACAGATTTAGTCAAAAATTGCTGTCTGAGTTCCTACTGCACAAAACACACTGTCCAGATACAATAAAGATGAGCTTTACAACAATGTTAATGTGCACAGTGAATCTATAGGAACTTAACTCGCTGATGTATCTGAGGGGCTATCTACAATTAATATGTAGTAGTTGAGTTATTTCATTAGAATTGATTATTTTCATTGATGGTGGCTTGGAATGAGGAGAGAACCAAGAATAATGGCCATCTCTAAGGAATAAAGCACGCATCACCTAAGAAACTACAATGCAAAGCAAAACCAGTTCACAAATACCTGCAGATTCTAGTTAGCACCAAAATGTATGGCAGGTTCCTCATCTTCCTGCCACCAGATTATTTCCACAAGTGAGGAATGATATAATGATAACTTAGTAATTGCATAGTTAAGCTGCAAAAGCGTCATACATCTGTCTATACATCTGTTCAATTATCAATAAAGCATAGAATCATGTTCTTCTGATTCAACATGAACTGTATTCCATCCACTGTATATTCTATGCCAACTACAGCTGTGACATTGTATTCTTGAAGACAGCAAAAAAAAAATTAGAGAGGTAAAACCTTTCCTTCTGGAACCCCCTTTGATTTGCATTCACAAAATCACAATTTCCAGGGTATTCATGCATTAAGTCTTCCAGTCTGTATCGTATAAACCTTGCACTGACTGGTGGTTTTGTAGTTGTGCTTCCATCTGATCAATTCAATCCCATTTATTTTATTTCTATTTCTGTCAAAATTCATATCTTATTACCTGACCTCTTTTCCTGCACAAGATTCAGCATGTAGAATACTACTGTGCACACCAGCTTGTGTATCCTCAGTCACAACAGGAAATCTGATCTCATTAATACACAGTTCCTTATTCTTTCACTCAACCATAAAGCCAGCTTCAAAGTAACTGCTCCTCACAGGCAAAATACTGGTCTTTTTTTAGGAAAAGACAGATCAGACTTTGACTTAAAAATTACCAGGATCTGAAATCCACATCAGAAATCTTTTGTGCCTTTCTCTTCTGGCTCTGAAAGTTTGCTATAATTTGAGGGAAGCAGTTCTTCTCAGTTTGGGTAGTCTCACATGGAGAATAGCATTTAGTTCTTAAGAGAGGCTTGTTATTTTACAGTTAAAAAAAAATTCTGAGGTCCTGTCCTGGATGCCTAAATGCATATGTGACTGACTTACAAAGAGCATTTTGTGTGTTTTGACAGAAGAATGTGGTACACAATGATCTTTTTTGGCAATATTTTGAAGAACATGGAAATTTTGAAAAACCAGACATCCAAATACGTGACAGAGCTGAGCTCTAAAGAGGGAATCTTCATGAACATCTTTTCTCAATTTCCAGTTTATAAAATAGGTTATGCCAATTTGGAATATATCATCAAGTAAGGCGAAGTTGGGTAAGCAAACTTTTTTTGTATGTAATAAGTAGGACATAGTGGTCTGAAGTCTGTTCAGACTGAAGCTGTTTCACTAAGCTGGTTGAAGGTGATTTGTCTGTTTTTACAGTGAGGCTAGGAAAAAAGCTTCATATCAGTGTGAGATCCCTTATCACTTCTGAATGAGTGAAGATACTAATTTGTTCACAGGAGAGGTTTATGAATCTATTGTTCTTATCCTGTTAAAAAGAATCCACTCATCCTAGGACCCATCAGAATGAAAACTGCGGACCTGTACATTTTACTTATGTTATAATAGGTTTTCCAATATATGATAACATCAATGAATTGGACTATTGCAGAAAGAAAGGAAAAGGGTATGGATTGTTTCTATCTGGATAAAGAAATGCTGATTTTCTAAATGAGAATCTGTTATTCTGCTGGAATTGTTCATGATGTACTCTGTTTTGATATTTTAAATTAACTAACAGACTTCTGTGTTTTCTTTTAAAGTTCTCTACATGACAAACAAAGTAATAAAATGGAAAATGAGAGTGAGCTAAATGTTCAGGAACCATCTTGAAGCTGTTACGTAATTTAAAATATTTAATATAATGTTATAACATCAATGGATGGATGCTTGGCAAGATTAACTAAAACATGTTGAAAGAAGAAAACTAGTAACTATTAAACAGTGCAAAAGGGCTCTATCATGCTTCATATCATAGAAAAGTGATACGATTGGTTATTCTGTCTGCCAATTCAATAAAGCTCATCCAATTACTCAGAGCAAGCAAAGTCTGTTTTAAAATGAACCCATCTTATCCATAGCACACTATTCAAAGATGCTACAGTTTCTATAAATGTTTGGTTGGTTGGTTTGGGGGGGGTTGCTCTGTTTTGGTTTGGTTTGGTTTAGTCTGACAGGGATTAGGAGACCATGCTCTATGGTCAGGAGACCCTTTAACCATTTCTTTTTATTTTTGATTGTTGTTCTTTCCCTTAGTGATGAACTATGGAAATTGAGATTTTCCTACTTGTATAGAACACTGTACTTTCATTACAGTTTCATAAGAGACAAACTAAAAAAAGAAAAAGCACCAATAGAGCCTTACAGAAGTAAGAATAAATTCTAACAACACTATAGAGGCATGATAAAAATTTCAGAGAACAGCTAATGAACTGGTATAAATGTTTCAAGGTTAGGAAAGAAAAGAACCCACAAGGATGTAGTGGTACCAGTCACACAACTAACAGATACTGAACATATCCAAGTTTACCATGAACAGCTGGATAGAACACATAGTTTCTTAGAAGAGGTTTAGGAATCAACTGCTCTTATCCTGTCAAAAAGAGTTGACTCATTCTCATCTTTCAGGCAGAATATGGACTTTTTAAAAAAGAAGCTACAAAATAATTAAATTTAAATATAGAACCTTAATAAATCATGCATACAATTTCTGGAAGAGTTTATCAGACTTCTGAATAATTTTACCTGTGGTGAAATACAAAACAAAACAACAATCCATCCTGCTAGCTAATCTCATTAAACAGAAACAGGTATCCACAGAGCACTGGCCCTCCTGTTTCTAGTAAATCTCCACTCCCTTTGCCTCCCCTTCTGCAATGTTTGTCAGTGAATGCTTGTTTTTCATGATAAGCAGTAGCCACTAGCTTCCTAACCCATAGTACACAATCTCTGTTCCCAGGTAGTCTCATGCCTTCACCCAGCTGCATCACAAAATGCTAATGGTTCTGTGAACACTCTTCAGTGCCTATACAGTCTGGATCTAAAATTAGCATTTATATAGAGAGCACCATTTGTCCCAAACACTTTTAAACAAGCCAGAGATATACATGCTCTGTCCACAGGCCATTTATTCTACCATGGAAATACAGTCAGCCATGGTTTGAAAAGCAGCAGCAGTTAATAGTGCATAGCAATAGAAGAGCAGTTTAGGTCAGCAAATTATGAATGCATTAGTTCCCAATGAAGCTGTTTCTGTAATTTCATAAAGGAGTATGCAGAGTAGTTATTCAGTTAACACTTTAGAAAAAGACCAACAGCCATTTTTTGTATGAAGTAGCGTCTTTCAGTCAATCTGGAATCAGTAAGATGTTTTTGTTTGTTTGTGTTTGTATTTGGTGGTGGTTGGTGGGTTGGTGTTTTTGGTGGGTTATTTGTTTGTTTGGGTTTGTTGGGGGTTTTTATGGGGGAGTGGGGTGGGTTGGTTTGCGTTTTTTGCCAGGCGATCACATCAAGATTGCTATACAAGTAGCAAGGCTGCATGAGTGCACTTAGACAGGCCTACAATCAACTCTTGATCTTGGCAGTAACCACCAACTGACATAATTGATAGGTCTGGTTTTAGTCATGGAACCTAACATTTACACTCTGGCCCATAATTATATTTAGAAAATACACACACACCTCTTCCTGCCCAGAGGAAAAATCCCTGCACAGTACATCAGAAAGACACTAAAGATTCCACTCACCCATCCCTAAAGACAAATTTCCTTTTCAATGCTGTGCAGTCAGTTGTTATGTTGCCAACCTCCTATAGAAAGAAAATAAGGGAACAAATTAGGATACAATTTCATCATCCAAGTAATAAAAAAAAGTCCTTCCTTACAACAATCCAGTTATTTAGAAAGTAGTGCATATTACAAGATGTGACCAAGATATTTTTTTCATCATATATAATGAAGCTGCAGCAAGCAAGGTGAGACTTACCATCTCAGTAAAGACTTAGCACCTCAGGAGGCCAATACAAAGCATAAGGTTTTTTCATGTTATTTTATTATAAAAGTGAGCAAGTCATATGCATACTTAACACATAAGAGGCTGCAAAGTATTAAAGTAACTCTAGATCACATTAGCATAGCTTTGATCTGCAAGAACAGTAGTGGCAATAAACTTTAGCTTTGTACTGATTTTTTTTTTTTTTAAACTCCACCATAGTTCCTTGTGGTATCCTTTGTTATGCTGAATCCTAAATTCAAACTCAGCATGCAAATTTCCCCATGTGTTTAAGTCTGGTCTTGATTTATACCAAAAACACATTCTATTTCTTCAAAGGCTGACTGAACAAAGTCCAAGAACTGCAGCCACAGGATTCTGTTTTGGTTTCAACTTAGCAGCTGAAATTAAAAGTTGTGAGGGTTATATTGCTGAGACGTGCAGCTTTCTTTAGGGATGTATTTTGTGACTGCATCCTGAAAAATGGTTGTCTTGCTTAGTATGAGAAGAACTAGAGGATTTTTGTTCTAGATGATCCATTCCTAACATTCTGTGATTCTGAGCCATTATAACAGCCTAGTCTGACTCTTTTGTAATTCTTGATCAAGGCTTTAAAATTCTTTTCAATAGCTGTGTAGACCAAAGAAAGTTTCTGATCTCTCAAGACACTTTTATAGAACACTACATCCCTGCCTTTTAACATTGTACTAGATACTCTGTCTCAGAAGGCATTATGGACTCCTGTAGACAGAATTTCCTTTTCTGGTGCACACTCACCTGAAGTATAGAATAAACTAGAACAACAAAAATTTAAGCAATTCCCCAAAACTCAAGTCTTTAACGTCACCTATCCAATATTTGTATGTGTGTGAGAAATTACATCTGTCATTCAAACCTAAATAAATTTGCATGGAAGAAACTGCAGAAGTTTGTTTAAATAATATTTTTTGTATCTGTTTGCAATAGTTTTTATGAGAACAGCCTGTGTTGAGCTTGCTTCATTGTCCTACTTTATCTCCCAACCAAGTTACTGAAAGATGAGCTTTACAACCACAATCTTATCTGAGTGAGTTTGTGACAATTCTCTCGGTTACTGGCCTTGTTACTCACCCAAAGTTTATCCCATCACCCAACTTGCACTTAACTCTTTGTTCAGTTTCCTTTTCAAGGGAAAGGCATTTCTCAAGTGCTTTCTTGAACTGGACTGACTTAAAAGCCACCGGTGCAAACTGGTCATTTGCTGAAGAATGTTGCTCTTACAAAACTGACATGATCATACTTTCTCAATTAGCACTTACGTATGTAGCATAGGCTCAAGGTCTTGTTTGCACGGTGCTAGACTGCAGTAAGTAAGAATCTCAGATGGAGAACTAGCTTTGTCTTATCTGTGTTGTCTCTACCTAAAATGTTTCCACATACAAATGAATAAATGTGGTTAGAAAAACATGAGATACACAGAGCTAGAGCAAACACCCAGCTGTAGTTTATTTTTAGTGTTATGCCTTCTCTTTTGGCCTAACCAGAGAGGGAAGGCAGGGCCACTGAATACTGAAGTTTTACTGACCTTTTATAGTAGGAAGCATCTGTGTTAAATTCAGTTTTTAGTAGCTCTTCCCATTTCACATTTCAGTTGTGGAACATTAGTATTTACAGGACAATGTTACGAAGCTGGTTTCATACATGGTTACAGTCACTTCAGACCTAATACTCGTTTGTTGCTCTCAATCATTTCAACAACTATGGCATTTAGAATGCCAGTGTACTTAATCAATTATCTCATGATTAATCCAGTTATCAAAGATGTGCAGTACCAGAACAAATAGTGAAATAAGTATTAATTCATTTGCAACCAAAATGCTATGATTTATGTGAACAAAGTCTTTCACCATTCTGTGCTACCACAGCTGAACTTCCCTATTATGTGAATTATCTCCTGAGCAAGCCAATTTCCAGCCTACAGTTGTTACTGAAACATGCAATGGATCATTTGGCACTGAAATTTACATAGCACCACACACAGGTGGAAATCTTCAAAGCCAAACAGCTGTCTCTAGGAAGCCTTTGTTTCTCAAACTCAGTAAAATATCTACCTCCTTCTGCACTGCCAAGAATGAGGCACACATTTTCTGTATGTAGCTCTTTTTGTCAGAGGAAATCTGATTCTAATGTGGGACTGAAGACAGCAACATATCCCAACCCAGCAGCCAGGAGAGAGGAAACAGGAATGCAGAAGGCAACCTGATTGCACAGACTAGCTTGAAACTAGCTAGAGGCATCTTCCATTATCTGAAGGACATTTTCAGTCTTTGTTTAAGGACTTAGCCTTTTTTTAGTTATTTTCTTCTGAATTAGACTGAGATGATTCTGACAGGGTGTATATGGCGAGATACTGCCAGGCCATCCTCCTCCAGCTTAACCTGTGAGATTTTACTAATGATTGTACACTGAGAATATGTATTACAAAGCCAGTCAGGCGAGAATGTAGATAACCATTTTTACATAGAGGCACAATAACAACTTTTATTGACTTATCTGGGATGTGTATAGTTTTCACTTTCAAATAAGTTTCATGCTCAAGTATGAGTCTGACATTCTCCAGTGTTGCAGAATCACAAAACAAATGATTCATAGTTTACACCTGTCAAAAGCTTTTTTGATACAATCCCTCAGGGGCCTAAAACATAATCTGCAGATTATACACTGCTTATCAGAAGATACAATGTGACAGTCATTTTCCTTAACTGTGCAGATTTGCAGAACACAACTTGGGATAAAAAGTAATTCCATGCTCGTCTTATAGCTCTACCTTTAGAAATAAACCAGAAAACATTGATCCTTGCATACAAAATAAGTATAAACTTGCGCATTTTCCAGAAAAGCTTGCAACTAGCACAACTCTGAAAATCTCACAGCAGTATGAAGGCTGCAAAGCTTTCAAATGCTCTTATTACACCTACAGAACTGCCAAGCAGGCAGCTGATTACAAACTCTGCTGATATATAATGCCCATTAAAAAGACCACATTGCTTGTCCCTAATCAATTAAGATTGGTCAAGTTGGTTCAAATGTATATGCCAAACAGAACACGAACCTAAATTGAAATGTTAAGGTTCAAACTAGTTAAATACTTGCAATATTGGTTTAGTGTTCTTTTCTTCGGCAAGACCTCCTGAAAATATTTTCAGGCAGTTTTTCAGAGTGGATTTTCATAAATTTCAGAGAAGATTTAAAATGTAAGTTTATCCTAACTGATGCTCAAAGTATTTAAGGCTTCCTCATCCCCCCAAGTAAGCCAATTTTCTAAACTATAATCTTCTCTAATCTTGTAGAAATGTAGGAACTGACAGCAATCTAGTATCTAAGTTCTGCTAAGAGTAGCAGGAGCTGTTTAAGGCCTTGGAACAAACTAAATATTTGTGGTTGATAATTAACCATCTCAAACAATCTGCTTCCCCCTCATACTTCCTCATCCTCCTGTCCTTTACACTCAGAAGTGATGACTGAAGTGCTGGAATAAAAAAAGCCAAAACACACAAGCTCTCAAGACAGAGTAAGGTGAAACTAGGGTGAGAGGAATGGAGGAAGGAACGCAGGAAGTTGCCAGGAAAGGTCCTCCCTCATCCTATCTTTTTGTTTTATTTTTTAATGCAGTATTTTAAACTTCATTATTGCCCATGAAAGTGCCTCCTCATTCTGTTGGTCAGAACCACTTGTTGCAGATACAGGTGTTGAAATCATTCATTTAGCAAGTACAGAAGAAATGGGTGTCTAGAAATATTTTCTACTCCAGATTTGTCTGGCTCTGCTGTGAAGATTTTTACTTACTCAGGTAACAGGTTTGTATCTCTCATTGTTTTTCCTAATTGTCAAAGAGATTTATTTTTCATTGTTCAGACCTACTTGTTTACATCTCTCCTGTGTATTTTTCTCTGTGTGTTCCTCCCTCTCTGTAAAGCCTCAATTTCCGTGACAGCAGTTCCAAAGAAATACAAGTTCTGCTCTCATGAGGGTGTAACTCCTAAGAGTCATTGTTAGTCACCAGTTCAGCATTTAATGTCTCTGAAGTTTCTTCCCTCTAACACTATAAAGTGCTTTTAAAGTGTATCCTCTTCGAATATGTTGCCTACAGTAAGCCCACAAGCACATAATATTCCACACATAATGCAAGAGCATAGGCAGCCCAGACTTACTGGGCTTTGTTTTTCCCTTCTATTTAATTCTCATTTGTTAAGATCTCAATGACATAACCCCAAAATGAACACGATGTACTCATGAGGAAACCAGACTGACACAAACCAAGAAATAGCATTCTTCTAAGGCAACTATACAATCACTAGGTTAACACTGACAGAAACAAGCTAAACCCACCTTTTATTTTTAAAGTGGAAGTAGGAGCAGATGACCCATGCATTGTATAATTACATTTATGTTTGGCATTTGTATTTGGCTTCTCTTCACTTACAGCTGTTTATAATACAAACTATGCAGTGCATTATAAAAGTAATTAAAAGACACAGAAATACAGGATGTGTTAACATTTCAAGAATACTCTTTCTAGTCTCAGCTGTGTGTCCATGGAAAGTCAAACAATACTCTGGGTGATGAGTCCTGAAAGATTACCTTAGGGGCTACAGACTATGAAATGCACCTTGCAGATGATACTCATTTCATGAGGCTACGCTTATATAAACTAATGGGTTTATTTCATACCAGAAAATGTATGATGGCTTGATATCTATTGCTGTAAAGGAAGTTTCAGATATGTGTGCAGCCACTGCATGTTTGACATAGGCCATGAATCCACACACAAAAGTTCATCTAAAATAACTCCCAGAAAAAACGAAACATGAAGAATGAATTCTGGATTTAAAAATCACATTAAAACCTCAACCCCATCAACATTTTCTTGCTCTGTAACCTCTGATGGATTAGCATAACCATATAATTTTTTTTTTTTTTTTTTTTTTCAGATACCAGTGGGTAATTATAGGAACACAGAGTGGATCCTCAGCTGGTGAAAAACGTTATAGCTGCACAGATGCCAGTTTATGTCAGCTGAAGTTCTGGCCCATAAAATCCCTTCTAAACCTGAAAGAACATCTTGTACTAAAGTGTTATTGGTCTTTAGGTGATTGAAAACTGTCTTTATGAACAGTGTGGCCTGGGGGGAAAAAAACAAACCAACAAAGACTGCATGTCTAACAGCTTTCTGCTCTATGTTCCTTTATTTAACTGGATTAGAGTGATACATTTCAGCATAAGCATGCATAGTGCAAGGCACCATCATTCACATGCTGCTTCCCAATAGTGGAACCATCAGTTTTATTATAGATGTGACTATGTGCAAGAAGTCTAACTATAACTGGAACATAAGCCAAGAAGCAGATGGGGACTCTGATTAAGAGTATACCTCCTGGGTGTATGTTGTACAAGCAGCATCTCTGGCAGAAGAGAGAAGGATATCAAGCCCTCTTGCAGGTTATGCAAGATAGATATAAATACAGCAACATAAGCTAGAAATTTAGTTTTAGATGCTGTGCATTAAAGAAAACGTTCTACTTCATGTGAAGTAGACAAAACACTAACCTCCATGCAACATAAAATGTGTCCTCTCTGTTTCACAGGAGAGCAGTTTGGGTTACCTAGCTTATTATTTAATACTTAAAAAAATATCCTCATCACTACAGTAGGTAACAGTGATTTCAATGTGGAGAATTAAATACACTGCAAATGCTGGGTGTAGTGGAAAAGAGAGAAATACTCAGTAGAAGAATAATATTTTTTTAATGGGTCCTTTAAATTTTATGGTTAACATATTCAAACCTTACATTTAAGAAATTGATTTCAGACCTTTTTTAAGAATCAAGGTTTTTGTAAACATCTATTTGCTTCACCCTGGGTAACATACCCAACTGTAAAGAGTAAACCTAGTCACTCTTTAAAGTCACATCAGGACACAGTGTCACCTGCATATTCAAGGTGTCATTATCCCACACTAATCTCTCAACTTTTTAAAGATGTCTGCTCTCTGATTTTCTAGTACTTGTATTGCTGTTGGAAATTTTGTTATTGCCAGTGGTACAGAACTGTAGCAGAGCTGTCTTACAGTTCATACTGCTCTGGCAGTCCAACCAGAAATATAAAATTCTCTATGATTGACCAGTGAATGAAGGCTCAGAGCATTCTCTTTTTTTCTAGAGGATTCTCTTTTTCCCCCCCCCCCCACATTTTTCATCCAGAGAATTTCAGTTCCCACTCACCACAGCTCATGCAGAATCAAATGTGGCTGAGCAGAGCCATTTCAATATGCGATGCAACACGCAGAGAGTAACTCCAGACTGATACTGACAAGGCCCAGAGGACAGAATTTTGTCCTGTTCATGTGTGAGAACATTCACACATGAATAACGCTGTCTGTACAAGAGTATTTTTTTGCTGTCACACTGCAGTATGCACCTATTCTTGGGATATTTACACACACTTGTGTAACTAAGATTCTGATTTAAATCACTTCCTTGTGACTGTTATGACAATTACACTGGCAATGCAGTGATAATTATGCTTCATTACTAAATTTCTTACATGATAAAAGTTAATAATTTTGTGATTATTCAAATTGGTACCAATTTTGTCAGTGAAATAAGGGAAGTGTTAATTATGCATAGAATTCTGCTGTTTCCCTTAGTGGGGTTTGTCTATGTTAATGAAATCCTTAGATAAACCTTCAGCTCTTATTTTGCAGTGTGTTCAGACTGACGCGTTGACTAACCAATTCAAGCTGACTACTTGCAGCTTTAGCAGTATTTCAGTGAAAAAACATCTTCAGGTCTGCTGTGTTTGAAGATGTGCACTACTGAATGAGGTGGTAAGAGCCAGATCCAAATTGTATCTGCCATAGGCAGCATAAAATAAAAAAGAGGAGGTTGGAAACAAGCAAATTCTGTTTTGAATTGCATAAAAGGAAAGACTAGAAAATTCAAGGACAGGAGAATTCAAGGTTAATGATTAATGGGAAAAGAATTTATTGCATACCATTGATAATTCTGTTCCTTTTCCCATCTCTTGACAGAATTTAACAGGGCATTCCCTAACTCTCATTCAGAGAAAGAAGAAATGAAAAGTTTGCAGCTTCTCTCATTTTTGCTGCTTTCCTGTATCATCACCCGAGCAGACACATATGGAGGAAAAAAACAAGGTAATGCTCTTGCAAACACAGTGATCATGAACTTAAAGAATGTTTGGGCTATAAAAATGAAGCAGTACTATTTAATCATAAATATGTTGGAATTTGCAGGGAGTTGAGTGGTATGTGGGAATTTGTTCACTCTGAGACTCTTGACTTAAGGTCTTTAACAAAAATCTGATGAATGTAATTTAAGAATGTATTAGTTTGAAAATATACACTGAACCAAGATCAGAGTCTTGGTCTGCAAGCATTCTATAAAATAGAATCAATCTATGATTATAAATTTGCAGCTGTCAGTGCTTAAGCTTTCATTTTCTGAATTGCCTAATGTAGGCTGCCTTTCACCACAAATGTGATAAATATCTTTGAGTGAAAGAGATACATCTACAGTATGTTTTATAGATAAGTGCTGTGGGGGATCTTTACCATTTATGAGGTTGTACAACCATTGTCTACATTTGTGACACTGCACATTATGTCGATACCTGCGTGGCTGTTGAGTATGACAGTGCATCACAGAACTGCATTTCCTAAAACATCTCTAATGTGACAAAGACAATTCAATGTTTGCCTTCATGGTTAAGCCATAGATAGGAAGCACTAGTTTCCTTCTTACCTAACTGCATTTCTAATTTCCTAAATCTGGAGGGGGTAAATGTAGCTTTCTCCTTAGCCAGAAATAAAGCAAGATGCACACATTCACAGAAGTGCAGTCTCTTTTGGTAGCTGGGTTTACCTTTCTGTTAATTTGTATTAACAGTTTTAGAAAACATTTCCTATTAAAACCCTTTCTAATAAACACAATCTACAGGAGACAGGACCACTTTCCTTTGATTCTGCACATTAAGCTTCCCCTTGGGTTTCACTTTGAGCAATATAAAATCCTTGAGTTAAATGACAAGAATCATAAATTTCCACTAATGCCGTAACTTGGCTTGGCTTACCAGGCAGTAAGGCCTGCACATCCTTAATAGCTTAGAAATTCAATTAGAAATCGTGATCAAATTCTGTATTTTTCAGAGAACCAACAATCCTAATTTTAGCTTGAGGCTTCTCACATAATTTTGCTCCCTGAAGGGTCACTGCTGGGACCAGGGAAGAGATGAGGGAACAGAGTGCACTGACAGCAAGTTTACTGATGACACAAAACTGGGTGGAGTAGCTGACACACCTAAGGGTTGTGCTGCCAGTCAGCAAGACTTAGGCTAGAAAGTTGGGCAGGAAGAAATTTAATGAAATTCAACAAGGGCAAGTGTCAAATCTTGCACCTGGGAAAGAACAACCCAGTATATCAATATAGGCTGAGGACTGGCATGCTGGAGCAAAAGAACCTGGGGGTCCCAGTGGATGGAAGGTTGACTATGAGCCAGCAGTGTGCTCTTGTGACCAAGAAGGCCAATAGTATACTTGGGTATATTAAAAGAGGTAGGGTTTGTAGGTCGAGAGAGGTTCTCCTCTCCCTCTACTCTGCCCTGGTAAGTCTGCATCTGGAATATTGTGTCCAGTTCAAGAAGGACAGGGAACTGCTTGAAAGAGTCCAGCACAGAGCCAGAAAAATGATTAAGGGAGTGGAACATCTTCCTTACGAGGAGAGGCTGAGGGAGCTGGGACTCTAGTTTGGAGAGGAGGAGACTGAGGGGTGACCTCACTACTATTTATAAACATGTAAAGGATAAGTGCCAAGAGGATGGAGTCAGGCTCTGCTTGGTGATGCCCAATGACAGGACAAGGGGCAATGGGTGGAAGCTGAGGCACAGGAAGTTCCATGTAAACATGAGGAAAAAAAATTTCACTGAATGCATTCCAGTGTGATCTGGTATACATGACCCTGCTCTGGCAGGGGGGTTGGACTAGATGATCTTTCAAGGTCCCTTCTGTCCCCTAACATTCTATGATTCTGTATCTACTCAAGTACCACTCTGTGTTAAAGTTTAGTTCACCTTAGACACAAACACAAGGCAGAAAGAGGAAGTCACTGCACCCCATTCTTTCAAAGTTACTGGTCACGCTTCATGCCAGCTCACATTCTTCTGCTCACACATCTGTGGCACCATTTTATCAGGGTAAACCACTTCACTCTCTCAGCCTCATAAATTGCACACTTCTTGCAAACATTGGTTTGATAGCTGGCTGAATTTAAGATAAGAACTTCCATGAGTAAGTTTGATTTCTGGTCACCTTTGTCCTACATATACTACACATCCTAAATTCATGTCCCAAACTCCAGATGTGCTTCCATTGCATTCCTGTCCCAAGATTCTCAATTTTTCCCTTGCTCTGTATACATACTACAGTTATCTTAGGCATATGCTTGTGTCTATTGACACAGGCTTATGGATCAGGTAGTGACTACCTCAGAGCTGCTCACTGTACTAAGAAGCTACCATGTATCAGTAATCAAAACCTATCAAATTTCAGGAACTAAATTATTTGAGCTAATTGCATCCACAACATTTTCATGAGTTAAAGTTAAGCACAATCCAGTCCTGAGTTTCCCTGTATGATGGGCATTCAATTGTTTCAAAATGACAGCCAGAACACAACAGCTAAGCCTTGTATGCTAGACTTAAATGTTTACTTGAACCCTATGTTAATGCAAGAACAAATGTGTTTCTACAAAGGTGTCCAGCTGCTGATTTTCAGAAAACATGTGGGAATTTCATATTCAATACCTCTTCACTATGAATTTGTATTTAAATCAGGTGGGGAAAACACTGCAGGGAATTTTCTTTCTCTCACTGTTCTCCATATGCAGAAATATATCATGATGATGTCTTAGGGAAACAAGTCCAAAAGCCATTTAGAGTTCTAATCTACTTTGACTGAGTTCAGGCCATATCTAGTTAAATCATTTAAACAGGGGTCCATGGGCTAAAATTCATGACATACTGAAATACTCGTCCTAGAAGTCCCAAAAGCTAAAAGTTTGTGTATTAGGGTTCTAACCATTTCCACTATGCTATACTACTATTATTAAAAATTCTACCCATGTATTTGCTGCCATTTTCTGAGTGTCTGTGTTTTGGAAATACAGTAGGTGTACAAAGCCATTGCAGTGTTCTCAGGAGCCTTAGAATTCTACCAACATTTCTATCATCTAAACCAGTTATTCTGCCTTTTGGCACCTTGGAAAAAAAAAACCTACAAATATAATTCAGACATAAATTTTCAACATAGAGTCCAAATTACAACTGTAGTCTAACTAATTGAAGACCCTCTGAATTTTCCCATGAGAAGACACAATAATAAGAACTCGTTTGACAAAGGAACTATTCATGCATGACACGAGCTTCAATATTTCTACTAACACAAGTGACTGAACATCTTAATGAGGAGCTTAAACTCACCAGAGGCTTGTAATTCACTTGACTTAGGCAATACATTAATCTCACTACTACTGTATGAATAGTGGTTGAACTCATATGACACTGGTGAAATTAACATTTCTAGAAAATGTGATGGTGTCATCTAATTGCTGAACTTACTTTCTTTTTTTTGTCTCAAATTAGAGGAGATTATAGTTCTTTCTTAATATACATATTTTTCATGGTAAATAACTATCACCAAAAAAATATTATTTGTTTTTCTATTCTGTTTATTGTGTGCTTCACTCTACGTTCATATTGCACACTTCATTTTGGAAAACGTAGTAATCCATGTGGAGCTTCAGGGTTAGAAAAGGGTTGCATCAACAGCAGCGTAATGATAATATAGCTCATAACACTGTGTGGTTCCCTAAGGGGGCGTTAGCACAGTGACCTTTTTCCCTATATGTTAGCTAGAGCTAAGAGACTGTTTGCTGAAGGAAGGTTGGATTCCTTATACAATGGAATAGCTTGGCAGCAGGTGGATAAGCCAGCAGCCACTTCCAAGCAGCATGATTAAGATTTCCTGGCAAAATAAGCAATAACTGGCAAAAGAGACAGAAGGGGCTATCTAAACACGCATGCCAAGGCAAGGTGATAAAGTTCACTGCCAAATGTGAATTACAATTCTTGCCAATTAAAAAACCAGTAGTAGGTAATGGTCTAAGTAAAATATATACTACTTCCACACTTTGTAGCCTTTCTTCTAGAAAAATGTAGTGGTTTTTAAATTCTGTTACTATGTTACTGTGACATCTTGCATGCTTGGCACTTTCAATTAAAAAAGAAAGAAGAAGAAGGAAAAAAAAAAAAGGAATAAAAAAAAGAAAACAATTGCTAATATTCCCAGGAAGCATTAACTGCAGAAGATTGCACACCCTTGCATACACCCATTAATACCAGCTAATGAAAGTTTTTGTTCGTGCTGGAATGCTTCTATTACAACATAGTTGTGTTGCTTAAAAATACAGACATTCTCCTGCCCTCTCAGATTTTCTTACCTTTGCAGTAATATCAATTTGAATCTTTTAGCAGCAACGCTGTCTATATTTGAGCTCCTACTTGGCCTCCAGACTTCGTGGTGTTGCAGCAAATAGCTATCACATAAACAACAGAAAGGAAATGCAAAAAAAGGAATCTAGAAATATTGAGTATTAGTGGAAGAGGTATTTAAACACTGGCATTTAAACACTGGAGGTATTTAAATCTCTGGAATAGAACTAGCACATCCCATTTGGTTCTGTCCCAGTTGTTTTTAGACAACGCCTCAAAATTTCTTCTCTTTTTAAATATTTTATCTAAATACCACTTTTTAACTTTGCATGTTGTTGTACTCAGCAAGTGAAGCTGATGGAGATGACTTACACAGGAAGGTACTTAACCATGGGTGATGATGACAAAGCAGGCCCAAGGACACAAATGCTTGACCTTTGCCTCTGGAGTTGACAAACTCCTATAAATCTCTGCTACAATGGCATATTTTCACACATCTTAATGCTAACTTTGTAGAAGATTGCATTTTTAATAATTAAAAAAACCCCTTACATATCTTAAATCACTTGTGGCTTTACTTTATGGATCTCAATCTGAAAATACTCTGTAGTATCTAACTGAAGGATTTTATTCAATCTTTCAAGCACCACTCTTCTCCATTAAAGTAATCATAAGGGATGTTGGAGGACAGCAGTTAAAGTTTAACTCTGTGTTTGCCAATCTGCATTTCCAAAAGCTATCCAAATTTGGAATTCTGTCAAACTGAAGGGTGGCTGAGCAGGGGGTGTTCCTTATTTGTGCAAATAAACAAAATAAAATAAAATACTGAAAACCTGCCAAAATGCATTCTGATTTATCAAGTAATTCATTGTCCAATTAATTTATTATCCTAGCAACTGTCATGACTTAAGCCTAAAACCTGGCTTGCAATAACATTTGACTGGAATTCTGTGAATTGTTATATGAATACCAGTAAATTTCATGGACTTGAAGACCAGGGAAAAAAAAAGGAAAAAATGTTAAGAAATTATATTTATGATTAGTTGTATGTCTAGTTGATTATTTTATGTGGGTTGGCCAAGTATAATTTCTAGTTTTCCTATTTATGTCACTTGTACTTAGGATGATAGCGCCAGTATCTTCAGGACTTTCTCTTTAGCTGCTGACAATAAGAAGGGAAGGAATAGGGAAGAAACTCTGATCTTTTTTTTTTAAGGGGGATTTGTTAGGCCAATTTTTATTCACTACAAACAAAACACTTTGAGTGGTATTACTCAGGAAATGTTTTCACCCCAGAGCTTCAGCCTATCCAGGAAATCACTTGTAAGAATGATGCATACTATTTAAAATGGTTATTATTATTTTTCAAAATTGATGAAAATTACTGCTTCTCTGTAATTCATTACTTACTGCAGCACTATATTGCTTTCAGTACCTAAATTGTGAGGAAGAAATAACAATATGAATTAGATATGTTTTCAGGATGCATGGGAAAGGCTTAACCTTCAGTTTATTGTGTCAGATACACAATTTGTAAACTACGCACATTGTTTCCTAAATTACATTATGTAAGAATCCCCAAAGCCTTCCACAGACATTGAATCAAGTTCTTAGAAGCTACTTACATTTTTTTCTTATGTCTAATCCTAGACTCCAGTTTCTATTAATGCTGCAATATCAATCCTTCTGCAGTTCACTAGAGTCAGCAATTTTCAAACGTCTGTGCAATTCCATAAGTCATCTTGATTAAAATAGCTTATGACTATGACAACACACCACCTACACAACAGTCCCTAGCTAAACTGCAAGGAAACTTGACAACTCTAATTACATTTTGAGTATTTATGTAAATGACCATAAGATGGATGCAGTGTGACCTAGAGCAGAGGTTCTCCATCAATATCATCACTGTGCAGGATTCCTCAGATCTGCTGTTCAGGTTAAGGACCAACAGCAACCTAAGGAAAAATGGAGCCTTCTGAGATACTTAAAATTATCCTCAAAGCTGTTGGGTTTTTTTAATATTTTTTTTTTTCAAGAAGCATTAGAGCATTTAATGGACAGAATCCATTTTACTGCTACCAGCATAAAGCATTAGTGACTGGACCTCTGCAGTGCTAGAAAACACACAGAAAGCCAGCTGGCACATCCTCTAAAAATCTGTTGTGCTCTCTATCCATTAAACTTCACTTCCCTATTTGGAAATTAAGCTTGTTGCTTTAATTTGGAACAGTTTTCTGTAAGGAACAAAAATTACTGCTTTCTTGATAGATGACATGAAAGTGCCATGAAAGATGAGATATTAAAATGAAACTTTTGTATCAGAATTTTTGTCTATATCTTGTCAATAAGACTCTAGAAAGATTCCTAAACAAAACATGTCAGCATGCCGTACTGAAATTGCCCTTCTAGCATTCATTTGAATAGAAATCTGACATCTTTATTGTACTGTGTACAATACCAACCCTGGATGTGTTTAAAGGTTTAGATATGTTGGTGTGGGATATGGTTTAGGGGTGAACCTTGTAGAGTAGAGTTATTGGTTGGACTTGGTGATCCTGAGGGTCTTTTCCAACCTGAATGTTTCTGTGATTCTGTGATTACTCCACATCTTTTCCTGACTGGGTTCTCTGAGCTCTCACAACACATGCTTGAAGTTAGCATTTAGCACTCTGTAACTTCAGCACATCATTACTTCTGATCTCATGTTTAGACATACAGAATACAGAATTAACCAGGTTGGAAAAGACCTTTGAGATTATCAAGTCCAACCTATCACCAAGTGCCTCATCCAGGTGCTTTTAAAACACCTCCAGGGATGGTGAGTCCACCACCACCCTGGGCAACACATGCCAATGGCAAACAATTTCTTCTGTGAAGAACTTCTTCCTAACATCCAGCCTAAACCTCCCCTGGTGCAGCTCGAGACTGTGTCCTCTTGTTCTCTCACAGGTTGTCTGGGAGAAGAGACCAACCCCCACCTGGCTACAACCTCCCTTCAGGCAGTTGTAGATGGCAATAAGGTCTGTCCTGAGCCTAGTCTTCTCCAAGCTAAGCAACCCCAGCTCCTTCAGCCTCTCCTCACAGGGCTTGTGCTCCAAACCCCTCACCAGCTTTGTTGCCCTTCTCTGGACACGTTCCAGCAACTCGACATTTTTCCTAAACTGAGGATCCCAGAACTGGACACAGGACTTCCCTGCTCCTGCTGGCCAGAGTTCCTGATACAGGCCAGGATGCCATTGGCCTTCTTGGCCACCTGGGCACACTGTTGGACCATGTTCAGCCTATTATCAACCAGTACCCCCAGGTCCCTTTCTGCCTGGCCCCTCTCCAGCCACCCTGACACCAGCCTGTAGCTCTGTATTGGGGTGGTTGTGGCCAATGTGTAGAACCCGGCAGTTAGATGTGTTAAATCTCATGCCCTTGGACTCTGCCCATCTGTCCAGCCTGTCAAGGTCCCTCTGCAGAGCTCTCTACCCTCTAACAGATCAACACTTGCCCCCAGCTTGGTGTCATCTGCAAATGTACTGATGAGGGACTCAATCCCCTCTTCCAGATCATCAATAAAGATATTAAACAGGATGGGGCCCAGCACAGATCCCTGAGGGACACCATTAATGACTGGCTGCAAGCTGGATGTGGCACCATTCACAACCACTCTCTGGGGTCAGCCCTCCAGCCAGTTCCTAACCCAGTGCAGAGTGCACCTGTCCACGCCACAAGCTGACAGCTTGGCCAGGACACGCTGGACCCAGTCCAGAGCAATATGACCAGACAAGTCTTGGATCTTTAGTAAATGATTAAAGATTTCTTCCACAGCTACTCAGTTACTATAAGTAACAATTCAGTACCTGGATTTTTGTTTTTCAATGTAAACACAGCTATGCCACCTAACTTTTCTGCTACAGAGCTCTCTGGATCTCTAAGATTTCCAAATGGAAGGTTGTTTCAAATGTTCCTTTATTTCATTAAAATATTATTTGATTTGTAGCTTAAGTAAAATTAATTATGTTTTAAATTAAGTTAAATTATTTTTTATTAAAGCTGGTAGTAGATTTCCCCATGGATTTTATGTGAGCTGATACTGTCTGGAAATCTCTACCATGGATGTATGTTCTCTATGCTTGGATGGTGTGCATAGTTGGAAAATCCAGTAAACCAATACTTTTCAACTTGCTCTGCAGCAAGTTAGTCCTCCAATTGATAACTGAGTTCCTGAGCAAGCTTAATTGACCACAATAAGGCAATCAAATGTGAATATCCTTTGTTCAGTAATTTTTTAGAGTGCCATTTAACAGTATAACCAAAATCAACAGAAGAGGTGACATTTCACATCTGTCTAGCTCTGGGGAAGATCAAGGCCTCAAATACTTGATTTTTATGTTTTCTATTTAACCTGTGTTCAGTGGTGGCAGATGTCAAAGGGAAAGGTTGTAGTTCACTACACATTCCATTACACTAATGGTTTAAGCAGCTCTTACCTGAGGCCACTGTTGCAGCTGCTTCCACTCCATTGTGCCAGAACAACTGCTGAAAAACAATTCTATTTTTCCCTGGTCATCCTACTTTGTAGCTGGATCAGCTCTCTGATCTTGTCCACTGTGCAACTAAGTGACCAGCTGTGCTGTGACAACAATGAGGACTACAGGAGGTCAGGAGTGAGTGGGTGGCAGCAATATGGGGAAGAAATCTGCTTAAGAGTTCCTCAGGCAGCACTGAAGCCAAATGTTTGGCTGGCTGACTGATTTCCAAAAATCACTTTAGTGTAAGAAAGATAAATCAGAATCACCACCACTACCATTCCCTCTCTCCCCTCCCCCAATTTATTATTCCAAGTCTTTTTTTCTGGCTAGTGTAAGTAATATTATTTCTATTGGAAAGTTCTAGAGCATTGTCCTTGAAATCACCATTGTTTTGTGCACCATCAGCAATCTAGTAGCCAGATAAAAAGATCTTGTACCTCAGAGCTTTTTATGTACTTGCTCAAAGCTTTGAAGCTTTCATTTCCCTAAGATCCTCTGTATATATTTCAGCAAACTAACCATAGAAAAAGTACTAAAACTGGGGAGAAAAGTTTTAACTAGAAATAAACTGATTCCAATTCTAATTGCTTTCCTAGCTTTATTTCGGGTTTATGCAAGGCTATTTAACCTAGAAGATAAATCCCTCTAATAATTTTCCAGGTATCTCTTTGCCTTTTCATCTCTTGATTCTCCCAAGACCCGTACTTCTTTTTCATTCATACAAAAGCAGCTACTTAGTTAATTTTGTGTGATCACTAAACACAGAACTGTGAAGAGGTGAGCATCTCTAATCAGACGTGTGCAGAATCAAAATCTCTATCCTTCAAGTACAGGGTAATTTCTGTCAGGCATTTTAAAGCCAGGGCAGGTCATTGAAGTTATTATTAGCTCTAATTAGCACTCCCACAGGCTCTTGAATTCCTTACCTGCAGCCAAAGAGCACTCAATATGGTGCAGAATTTGCTAACATCTTTTGAAAGCATGAGAGAAATAGTTTCTCTTTAGAAGCATGGATCTGCTGCACCTGAATAGGCTCCTGGTAAAATTACATTTGATTCTTGTAACAAATGGCTATAGAAGCTACGATGAAACTGTTTCAAAACAAAGGAATTCTACAAATGTCTAAACAGAATCTCAAAGAGAAAAGGAAGACTTTTGATGTTAATTATTATATATAATTTTACAGACAATTCATACCCCATCTCAATTACAACACTCTTATGTTTTATGTAGGAAATTGAAGACACATCTGTATTTTCCCTCTTGTGAACAGTCTTCCTTTGAGATCTGAACTGAATCACAGCATTCAAAAAAATGTACTGATCCTAATTGTGAAATAGACTGAGAACTTATGAAAGACCAGGAAGCCACCACTTTCATGCATCAGGCACATTTCTAACAAGGTCCCATAGTGAGGAAGCCTGCAATAACTCTCATTACCAAAAAGCACTGCTACAGAGCAGTAGAAGGATTTATTTGAAAGAGTAGAGAAAGAGTGTTGAGTCTAAAAAATATTCCACAGTTTCATCTTCAGTCTAGAGAGAAATTTTCTACAAAAAAATAAGTGAAATTGCAATATATGATGAAAAGTGAAACTAGGAAAACATTTATTGTGGAATCCAAAATGCACCTAAATGATTCACCTCCAAACCCATGCCACTATCCTCTATTGCAAGATCTTGGAAGCAATGGAAAGTCTTTAAAGACATAGTCAAGATGTGTCTCCAACTACCATTGCAAAATCAGAGAGCATGATACAAAGAGTTAAAAGCGTACTGCTTGCAAATCTTCAAGACCCATCTCAGTGCAGTTCATTAGGTGGAATCTCTTCATCAGCTGGATGTGCATCCCACCAGCTAAAAGCTGGCTGAATGGCTGATTGAGAGTTGCCTGTATCACTCTGAGCTACATAATTCTGTTACTGAGCAGATGGCAACTTCACCATAAGCTCCACTTACCAACCCTGGAATTGTATGCATTTTCATACAGCTAAATGTCAAATACCAGATAATAAGGACCCTAGGATATATAGTTAGAGGGTAGAAAGGCTCTGCAGAAGGACCTCGACCGACTGGACAGATGGGCAGAGTCCAATGGGATGTCATTCAACAAGTCCAAGTGCTGAGTGCTGCACTTTGGCTACGGCAATCCCATGCAGAGCTACAGGCTGGGGTCGGAGTGGCTGGAGAGCTCCCAAACAGAGAGGGACCTGGGTGTGCTGATCGACAGCTGCCTGAATATGAGCCAGCAGTGTGCCCAGGTGGCCAGGAGGGCCAATAGCATCCTGGCCTGCATTAGGAATAGTGTGGCCAGCAGGAGCAGGGAAGTCATTGTGCCCCTGTACTCTGCTTTGGTTAGGCCGCACCTTGAGTACTGTGTCCAGTTCTGGGCCCCTCAGTTTAAGAAGGACATCGAAACACTTGAACGTGTCCAGAGAAGGGCAACAAGGCTGGGGAGAGGCCTTGAACACAAGCCCTATGAGGAGAGGCTGAGGGAGCTGGGATTGTTTATCCTGGAGAAGACGAGGCTCAGGGGTGACCTCATTGCCCTCTACAACTACCTGAAAGGTGGTTGTAGCCAGGTGGGGGTTGGCCTCTTCTCCCAGGCAACCAGCACCAGAACAAGGGGACACAGTCTCAAGCTGCGCCAGGGGAGGTTTAGACTCGAGGTGAGGAGGAAGTTCTTCACCGAGCGAGTCATTCGTCATTGGAACGGGTTGCCCAGGGAGGTGGTTGAGTCATCGACCCTGGAGGCGTTCAAGGGGAGATTGGACGTGGCACTTGGTGCCATGGTCTAGTCATGGGGTCTGTGTTGATGGGTTGGACTCGATGATCCTGGAGGTCCTTTCCAACCTAAGCGATACTGTGATACTGTGATACATTATCCCCTTCCACATGATGTAGCACGTCATGTTTTGTAGCCCAAACGGTCAGCCTTTTGGCTTTATATCATCCTTAAAGTACTTCCACACCAGTAAAATATTAATGGTAATAATATCAGCATGATCAGTATTATGACTCATCTAATGTAGATCACATCTGCTGTAAGAAGTACTACAGTGCAATAACCACAGATTTGCTCAGTGATCCCACTACAGGACTTCATGGGAGAAGTAGGAATTGCTTTGGATTGGCTCTAGTCCATTTCTGTGAATAAGTGCCCATCAGAAAATCAAAGAATCACCAAGGTTGGAAGAGACCTCAAAGATCATCAAGTCCAACCTCTCACCACAGACCTCATGACTAAACCATGGCACTGGAGCACAGGATTTCATGTGGATTAATCTGTAGGGAATCTGCTTTGTGTGCACCCCACAACAGGATGGTAAGATCAGGAGATTTACTTTGGAAGTGCGCTTCTAAAAAAGTTCATTCAAGCTGATGCTGAACAAAAATTAATATGTAGCTGAATCTTAGTTATTTCAACTCTCATGACACAGACAAACTGTTTGCCCAGGCACTCACTCTTACAATCTAATTAGCTTGGGAACAAGTAATTTTAGAGGAATCATTATTTGCCTAATAATTTCCTTGAACTCTGTATCATTATAGATATCACATATCATTACCATTATATAAGAACACAGATATGTTCTAAAGCAATGCTACAGTTTTTCCTTTGTTAATGACAGTACCTTCACTCCTAAATTGTCTAAACAGCATCCCAACAGTCAACCTAGGTAAGACAAGCTAAAAATATTCTGGTTTGTGAAAAGCAGTCTAGGAAGCTGGAAACAGGTGAGCTTCTTTTGTGGCTCCATTCATTGCAAAACTACACTTAATTTCTTTCTAAAAGGTCATCAAGCTATTGTTAAATAGAATTTTCACTTAACATTTTCATGAAGTGATTTTCAAAGAAGTTAATCTTAGGTTATTAAACAGGTTAACCATACCAAATAATCATCAGTCCAACACTTCTACCTTCAGCAAAAAAGCAAACAAACACCAATAAACTGTTACCTCAAGGGTTTCTTTTTGTGAACTTAGCACAACAATAGATTTCCAGTACAATGTATAGAGACTTAAACAAGAAAATAGTAGGGTGTCCAAAGAGAATAAATACTGTTAAGGTCAAAATTGGCTTTTACCTTTTTTCTCACAGGAAGTCTGCATCAGGATTAGTGCTAGGAATTAATTGGAATTAATTATTTGTATAATATTCTCTGCCTTCCTTTTCAGTAAATACTTTCAGTCTGAACAGTCTTACTGAAAGTTAATTTGTATTCAAGTTGGTAAACAGGTCAGCTATTCTCATCTCTCTGCAGAGAGATGACAGGTCTACAAATCAATAATCCTTCCTTAAATACATTCATTATCACATGATAACCACTACAGAATTCCCTTCAAATTGCTAATGTTCAGTGAAGGTGCCGTAGGTGTGTCTAGCCCAAAACTAGTAGCAACCGGATTTAAACTCACAAAGGATCTTTAGGGCTAGAGTGACTTTTCATTTATACCTTCAGATAGAGTTATCTTTCAAACCGACACAGTGACACACAACACTAGTTGAGTCAGGTTATGTGTGGGAAGAAAGGAGACAGTACAGAACTCCTGCTGTAATGGATGCAAATACTGTGTTTTCACACCTACACCACATATATCACATATGCAACTGTGCTGGATTGTCCAAACCTGTTCCCTGCCTGCTGGCCAAGCTCTTGACTTGCTGACACATTCACAGCTTGTAGAGCCAAAGACAAGATTAGCAAAACTGACTCAACCTGTTGCCTGGGAGGTTTAGGATGCCGGCAAACAGCTCTCTACCCTAGGCTGAAATGCTATGGTAAACTCCTTCACATGTTTTACTGCCAAACTAAATTCAACAGAATATAACAGCCATTTGACTGAAGAAATAAGGAATAGAATTAGCAGAAGCTTTTTAGTGCTGTAGCTGCTGCTGTGCCCCACACCTAGGCAGCCTCTGCCCTTTGGGACGATTTTGAGCTGCAGACACATCATGTGGCAGTTTCTGTGCAAAGGAATATAGTCCAAACAAAACTGACTATAGCAAGCTTATGATTTAGATAGGTTTTATGTTTTATTAAGACCTGTAGTACAAAGAGAATGGTGAATCTTGTATAGAGGTTTTTTTCATTATTTTTCCTATTTTACCCTCATTCCAGACTGAAAAGAGCCTTTGAACTCCTTTCCATTAAAGCAGATAGTAATATCTCTTTAAAGGATTATGAACTAACCAAAGACTACTCTGTTTCCACTTGGACTTCAGGACAGCAGAAATACAATTAGACTGTCACACCTCAGCTGAGAACTTCTGGCCTAATACAAAGCTAGTTTCTTTCACCTTTGTGTCAGAGACAAAACAGATAGGTCAACATGGACTAGAATTTAATTTTTTAACTGCATGTTTGTAGTCCTTCTGTTCCCCACTTCTTATATAGCAAGAAAGACTATTTTAATTCCATCTAGGATTTGGAGAAAAATACTGAAAGGAAACTCTTCCTTCAGTTAATAGAAAGTTTTCCTAATAGATTTGTTAGGTTTGGGTAGAAGAAAATTTATTTGTGTCAGTTTAGGCTGGGTGCCTCCTGTTGCTGCCACATAGGTTATACCTCCAGTGTTCCGAGTGTCCAGCCCAGTGTGTGGACATACAAAATAGCATATTTCATACCCATAATGCCCTGCGCCCTAAAAATCTATCTGCAAAGTCTTTCAATTCCTCTTTCTTCCCTCTCTGTCCTCATGGGAGATGCTCCCTAACGGGTAACAGTGGGGAGTTATCTCAAGGACTCTTAGGTCTGGCTAGGCCTAATGCCAGGAGGAAAAGGGGGAGAGGCAGACTCAGACCTGGCCAGGTGAGACTAGCCTGGGGGAGGGGGAGGGTGGGGGGGGGGAAGGGGGAAGGGGGAAGAGGGGAAGAACCCTGGGGGGTTTTGGGTATACCCTCAGGTGCAGAGAAGGGAAGTGTTGGGAGGCTTTTGAGTATGCTGTAGGTGATTCTGTTTGCTTTGGGTTTCTTTTGTTACTATGCTTGTAGCTTTCTGTAAAATGCTTACTGCTTTTCCGTTTAAACTTTTCCATCACTTCGCAATCCATTTGTGAGAGTGTCATTCTTTTGCCCCTTTCAGGGGCAAGAGAGAATCTGCCTGGCCTCAAACTGGGACAATATTTCTCTTTTAAAAAATAACATGCCCTTTTTGTGAATCAGTAGTGGAAAATTATGGGAGTCATTAAACTCACTGTAAAGGGGTAATAGATGGTTCTAATTCAAAATGAACTGAGTAGAGAGTGACTTTTGCTGCTTGCAATGACAGTTTTTCAGTCTAGGCAGTCTCCCATAAATCTGAACAAAATCCATGATGCTGCTCTAAAGTGAAATGAAAAAGAAAGGACAAATAGCTTCACTTTCATTTCTAACAACTGACCCAACCCCCACAGAAAATGTGTGATTTATCTCCGGCTGATAGCTACAGGAGCTTGAGAAGTAAGCAATATCCACCAGCACTCACCACAGTTGTGTATGGAATATCTATTATCAGATACACACTTAAAACCAAACCAAAACAACCCAAAACAACAATTCACAAATGAAAAAACCCAACAACAAAAAAATCAACCAACCAAACAAGCAAACAAAAAAGCCCAAACCCAACGAAAACAAACAAAAAAACCCCAAACACCAAAACCTCTTGCCAGAGGCAAGCCTGAAGTCACAATTTAATCAGTAAATGCAAGCACAGCAATGTGCCATCTGCAATATTATATATAGTGCAAGAGAATGATCAATAGACAGTACCTGTACACATACAACAAAGGCAGTTGCCCACTGCTATCAATTATAGCAGCCAATGTGTTTGCCACATTCTCTTTAATTATTAATTCTCATATTGTCCATGTTGTCCAGACTGCACTGGGAAAACAAAATTTGTAGGGCATTATATCTCTAGCTTGTGGGAGATGACAAAAAGCTGGAGGTGGTAACCTCTTCATTGGTACAGATGGATGCAGACAAGGATGACTGTCCACTGCGATAATATGCTCCCTTGTAATGAATGTTAAAGTAGTGGTTTTCTGCTTCATGGAGTTATATGCATGGATACACTTTCAGGTTCTTTTATACAAAGGAAACTTGGCATTGGAATAGCTTTGTTTCTATTGTTACAAAAATAAAAAATAATAAAAAAACCCCAGACAAACCAACAAACAACCCTGAATGCATGTACAATGAAAAGAAAGAAGCCTTCTGGAAGGACTTTCTATTACTGTTTTACACAAGACTTCATTTTGTTTTGAATCTTTAAGTCTTTATATACAAATAGCAGTTCTACTTTCTTTTGCCCTAGGAAATATGACAGGTTCTAGATAAAACATGCCAACCAAAGTCAGAGGCACGAGTTGTAGTGTCATATGCACCAGCTATGCACAGTATGGGAAAGCAGCTTTTGACAAAGTGATGTAGTTAAGAGCACAATGCAAAACTGAATTCCTAGTCAGAAATTCACTTCAGCACAGAAAGGTAATCTTCATATTTGTGCATTCAGGTTTCCATCTCTTCAGATGCCGCTACCTCCTCACCTTCAGAGAAGCCTATGTACAGGATTCTGATCTGCAGTGCCACCCAGCTGTTACCACACCCTGTGGAGTGCCCCTATCCACAGTACCAAGCCCAGGGTTCAGCCTCCTCCCTTTCTACTACATGCCCTAATGCAGCAACTTGGTCAGAAGAATCAAAAAGATGACCATTAGGATTGTACTCAGACAGCTATTCTTATAAATGGTTGCATGATAATTCTGATTACACATCTTCTGATGTCTTTATTTTGTCTTTACATTTATGCTTTGCACAGAAGGGCTGGGAAAAACAAAATGCCATTCTAACCTTGTTTGAATGCTTTTTGTAAGCTTGCCATCTTCAACAAGGGCAGCTGCTCACCAAGCAGCAAAAATGGATCTCTGGCTGTTCATCTGAGCCACTGATCTCTCTTCTGGGCTTGTGAATGTAAGAAATGGCAATTTCTGGATTGGTAACAAAATGTTCCTTTCCCCCACATTGTGTTCATGAGACTTTTCGGCTCTGCTGTGTCCCTTCTCAAGTATACAAGAAGAATACACTTCCAGCTGTCCTCTTGAGAGTCTCATTAGGTTTTGCCAGCCACTTCAAAGAATGTTCAGACTGTTGACCAAATACAATTGGTCTGTACCTATTTGGAGAATTTAACTTCACAGACTACATACTTTGTGCTAGTCAAATGACCACAGAGATTCAGTTAATAAAAAAATAAGGGAAGACATGAGCAGGCCACATTGGTATTTTTCACAGAATAATCTTGAGCAAATTCAAATGTAAATTTTTCCACAATCACAGCTTTTGGGTGACATTTTTGCTTAAGTCTTTTGATGTATCCTGCCTTTGCTTTGATTTTCACATTTGGGGGTTTGGGGTGCACTTGCCTGATTAGTTCTGTGATCTCATTTCCTTCTTACTCCTTATGCTGACTTACTTGCATTTCTGCAAGAGTCTTTTTAGCTAGCTAATCCAACAGCAAACTAACCCAGTAGAAAAGTGAATTTTCACTTGTTGGCTAACTGAATCAGATGTGTGTAAGAGCCACAGCTGCACTGCTCAGGAAGGAGGGAGTGTTCTCTAGTATCACTTTCATGGATGCAGAACTCCACGGACCAGATCTGGGTCCTGCCTTGGGAGCATGGAGTTCCATCCTGACCAATATAGTATATGTCTTAGTAAAATCTTCATCAGTATGAACTATGACACAGGGCACATCCTGGCACCAACCTCAGCATCACAACTCACCCTAAAAGGCAGCACACCATCCCCACGCAGCAAGACTCAGGCAAGGATCCTAATCAAAAACGTTACTGCTAACACCACCTAGTACCTCTAGAAACAATAATTTCTAACTCTAAATGTCTCTGCTCTCAGTGATGTATGCCTTTTCCCATTGTTTTTTTTTTTGGTACATTCAGTCTTGAAACTTTGAAAAAATTAGTTCCAATGTCCCCACTGAACACATAAGATTATCTTAAAGCTATATAAAATTGATTTACAGAAGCATATACAGAAAGTCCCCAGAAGCAAGGCTGAAGGATATGAAAGGACATGAGCTATGCTCATGAAAAAATCTGCTGAATCAATACGGCTCTCAGGGGAAAAAAATCTTGTTCACCTAATATTCTTGGATGGTTGGTAGCATTTACCACAGTGGGGCTCCTATCCTGAATAAGCCTCTGAGTATGCCTAGAATGCAAATAGTAATTCTCAGAGTTGTTATATTCAGGGAAATTACTCTGCTGTACTAATGTGTACATTACATATATTATTTACATAAAAGTCTAAAAGAAATGTTAAATGAACATCTTAACACGCAAGCAGAATGTAAATAGGCTCATTCTAATAATTTACACTTAGAAAGAGCAATACAGCATAAACACCTCCATTTCTGTTTTCCATTATTGCAGTATTTTAAAGTAAAGTAACCTCTTTCCTTTCTTCCTAAACCACTGTGAAACAGTTGCACAACGTGATCAGTGATTTCATCAGTGATACTGCTCTTGGATTTTTACCAGTTAGCTAACATTTTCATTATTGGGTAGGTGACTATTTCTGTACAAGAAAAATTGATGGTAGCATGGAAGACTGCAGAATATGAATATTAGACTTTCTTTCTCATATGGTAAAGTCTCAAAACCAATGCATTTTTTCCAAAGCAAAAAATCTTCTAAAAGCCTACTTTTTTTTTTTTTTTTGCCAGCAACTTTATTTCTTGCTACCATACCAATTAAACTAAGTAGCTATATCACCACTATCAGATTTTTTCTAATATACATTACAAGCAATTTTACCTTCAAGTAAAGAAAACATGAGCTTTTTCCAAAGGTGATCAGTTTATAATACTGAAGTCACAGAAGGCAATGCAGAGGCTACGGAGATGTTACTGGGCATTGTGATGAAGACAAGGAAATTAAATTAATAACTTCACTGATCAGCTAATACCTTTCCACAGAGCATACCCCCCTGCTTACTTCCCAAGTGGTATTATCGCTCACGTGCAACTTACCCAAGTTTAGAGATGGTCAGCATATAGTGCTTTTAGTGATGGCATCTCATGAGATATCCTTACGCAAGGCTCTGTGCACTAGCTCTACTCAGTAATTTACTGAGGTTTGAAGGCTATAATCTCTTGTCTACCTGTCTTTTTTACTAAGCTACAACCAGAATACTTTGAAACTTGGTAAATCAGCCTACTCATTAGGAATCCAAATGCAATATGATCAGATTCAACTTTTACCAGAGAAGGGACAAGCCTGTTATGAACTTCTAAGTAAATCTGTCAGGAAAGCATCCATGCACTGAGGTCAACTAACTAGCCATCTGACTGTCATCTCCTTTTGATTAAACTAGCTGCAATTCAGCAATAAAACTAGGAAATCTAAAACATGACAACGTTATAGTAGACAGAAGTTATATCACTGATCAGCAAGCAAAGCTGTTAAACTAACATTATACTGTACTAAGCACAACAGAAAACCCTTGAGGTGACAGTCCACAAACTGGTCAGCATCCATGAAGAGTACTAAGTACCCACAGCTTCCCCTGATTTCAAAAGGATAGCTTCAGGCCTTTTGTTACCCTTGTTGTTGCATGATCAACTCTGAACAACTTCCTTTTCACCATCTGGCAACTGAACTCTTGAGTCTTTGTTTGTGCTTTCCAGGCTGTCAGATTTGATATCCCAATCTCACCTTGAAATTTATGGAGGATTTTTCTGTTCTAATCCCAGAAAATAGCACAATCCAAACATCTACATTTCTACTCCTGGAAGATGAGACCTCGTTCACCAAAATGGATACTTCTTTCTGAAAGATTTCTTACTTCCAACTTATAAACTCTGCAAATTTAGAGGAAGATACAATATTGTCCATGTTTATTTTCTCCACTAAAGTAGATTCAGTTTGCTTTGCAACGCAAACTTGGCTTCAGTACACTTTCACTGTGCTGCCCTGCTGATTTCTGTTGAACAGCTCCTGGTGACAGACACAAGGCTGTTTCATTACCCACCCATCAACAAAACTAATAACATGTGAAGAATCTCGACAGCTCATTTATGGTTCAGTTAATTCATGATAAATTCCTCCCCAAAGAGATATCACAAGCAGAGATCAAAGAAACTTAGGAGAAGGAATTCTCATATTCATACATTTGTGAAACTAGGAAGTCTAGAAAGAATGAGTAGGAGCAGCCGACGGATTAAGAACAGCTTGCACATACACTATGGAAAACAGTTATAAAATAAAATCAAATCTCACCCTGAGTAGGAAAACAATGTAATGTGGAAAAAAGTATCTCAAAGTATGTACTTCTACCATTTGGAACACTATTCATAAAAAGGTTTTCACTGTGTCAGAGCCTGAAAATCTCTGTTAACAGACCCAAACCATCAAGGCCAAAAAAAGCATCTCAGGGTTGTTCTAAACGTGCAGAACCATTTGTCTATTCCTGGCTTTCAGCTTCTTCTGCTGACAACTCCTACTTAATCCAAATTATTGAGTGACATTTTTTGTATCTCAAATTCCAGTCTTTCAAATAATACTTGCATCTCATACATTTGTCATCCTAACTGTTTTGAAATAGGTTTTACAATCTATGATTAAGAAACATTAACCAAAAAAAAAAGAACATGCATGCTTTCAGGTGTCCTACAAAAAACAAATACATAACAATCACATGACAATTCTCTTTGGCAAATAGTGATTTTTTTCACAAATTTCTATGTATTCACAATATATAAAGTAACTTAATTCTTCACAGTTTGATTCAAGTCATTCCGCAACTGATAAACAACAAACATGTAAATAAAAAAATAATGCAAGTGAAAGTTAAAACTTCCTTTAGTCTAACATACTGTTTTCAAAGCCCAAACACCTAGGACTACTGGAACAGGCATAACAGGTAAAACCAGAGATGCTAAAAATCCAGTTAGAGAGAAATCAGTACTGAATAATCTGCTCCCCCCCCCAAAAAAAAAAGAAATTAAATTTTATCCAGTAGCTGACCTGAAGAATGAGGCTTTGTACTCCTCATATACTTTTATTCCCTACTTTAAATCTGGATTTGCTCCTTCTTCCTACCTGCCTGCAGAGAGAAGTTTTTGGACAGCCTGTAAAACTGGGCAAAAAATTAAGAGTACATGCAATGCATAGTCTAATCACAGAATTTTCAGTGCTTGCTTTATCTTAACCAAAGTCTCAAGTGAGCAGACAGCACTTCAGAAGAGCTAGGGTTAAAGGATAGATTAGCAAGAAACACAGAAATCCAAAGAAAACAACTAGGCTGATCTTATAAGATGCTGAGTACTTGGCAACACCCATTAAAATGAAAAGTAGTTGACAAACACAAATAATTTATTGAAATCATGTCCAAAGTTACAGTTTCTGCCTTTCTGTAATGGATACACAAAGGAAAGGGTTCATCATTTTAGTCACTGGTTGGTCAACAAATTTTTTATCTGTCTAGACATTCTTTCTGAAAAAACAAACATCCAAGCAAACAAAATGACAAAAAGCCAACATTTCTTTCTTTTTGTGGTTGCCCTCCCAGGGGAATCTCAATTTTTATATTTCCCTTTTCATATACTAACACATACAAATCAACTAAAGAAAACATAATCTCTGCCTATGGACCAACCACATCCTGAAGCTTTATTCAAATTAGTCCCAGGGAGATGAACTGGGGAAGATTCCAGCAGACTCAGAGGATTCTTCTAGTCCTGTCATCTCTTATGCATTTCTTCTCTTCTGCCCCTATCAACCAAATTATTCTCTAACTTATCATTAGGTATTATTTTATTGCCTTCCAATACATATTTACTGCTACGGGCTTCTGGACTTTTAGACTTGGAATAGCTCCAAAACATCCAATTTTTTAAGTCACCAGGAAACAAAACAAGTATTGCTTTCTCTCTCCATATCAAATTTAGAATTTTACTCCTAAACCCCAAACACTGCCAAAGGTTCAAAGACAGAATTCTCACTGCCACTCTGGTAGCAGGTTAAAATCTCAGCACTGCCTGTCCTTGCAGTGCTGCCAAGAGCAGCTTTATCTCACTTGAAATGGAGATTTAAGGCTTTGAATAGGACACAGATCAGCTGCCTAGCCATATAACTTGCTGGACCTTAGCATCATTAATTTAAAATACATTTTTAGTAATTTTATACATCTTGTCCCTGCAACTGGACTCACAGTATGCCTTATGGGTAAAAGGACTAAGACTTCTAATAGAAGTTTCATATGCTGGTAATATTTTGAAATTATTTTTGCATTGTATGATGCATGAGTATTAAGCATTCCCAAAATAATCTTGCAAAATAGTTTCCATAATTTTCACAGAACTCCTGGAAAGGCCTGCAGAGCTCAGAAACAGCTTTGCCCATTTTGATAATGGTTCATCTGAAACTAATGTTCATAGTATCATAGTATCAGTCAGGGTTGGAAGGGACCACAAGGATCGTCTAGTTCCAACCCCCCTGCCATGGACAGGGACACCCCACACTAGATCAGGCTGGCCAGAGCCTCATCCAGCCTGGGCTTAAACACCTCCAGGGACGGGGCCTCAACCACCTCCCCGGACAACCCATTCCAGGGCTTCACCACTCTCATGGTGAAGAACTTCCTCCTCACATCCAGCCTGAATCTCCCCACCTCCAGCTTCATTCCATTCCCCCTAGTCCTATCACTACCTGATATCCTAAGAAGTCCCTCCCCAGCCTTCCTGTAGGCCCCCTTCAGATACTGGAAGGCCACAATTAGGTCACCTTGGAGCCTTCTCTTCTGCAGACTGAGCAGCCCCAACTCCTTCAGTCTATCTTCATAGGAGAGGTGCTCCAGCCCTCTGATCATCCTCGTGGCCCTTCTCTGGACACGTTCCAGCATGTCCAGATCCCTCTTGTAATAGGGGCTCCAGAACTGGAGGCAGTACTCCAGGTGGGGTCTCACCAGAGCTGAGTAGAGGGGGGAGAATCACCCCCCTTGACCTGGAGATTGTTAAACAATCTCTGAAGGACACAACTGCATGACGCCTTTTATTAGAAGAAAGAGTTGCTATAGAGTATTAAATAAAAGTACTTGAGAACGTTTTGTGAACTGTCTCTCAAACAACAGCAGCTATAAGATGGACTCAGTTTACTTGTACAAGGAAAATCCTAACAAAAATTGCATGACAGCAATACTGAAAACTCTAATGCTGGTTCAGTATGCAGAATCTACTTCAAAATTATTTCCACAGTAAATTTTCCTTCCTCTTAGACTAATTAAAAACAAAAATTCAGCATATGATAGGGAGACTTATCTCCAAACACAACTGCATGGAGATAACTTTGTAAACAGCATGCACTGCAAAGTTTTGGAAGAAATAACTACAAGCATCTGCTGTAAAAGACGAGTTGGGAGAAATTAAGGATACACTTAAAATAATCAAAGCCCTTTGATACCATCTTAGGGAAACCACCAGACTCTTGCTTAGATGAGCACACCTAGTGATTGTCAAAATTTCTACGTGATGCAAAAACAGGATTCCCCCTCAGCTATTTTGGCTTAGCTAAAGCTTTCAGACAAAACCAGTAAAAATAAAAGAACTCTATTAAAAACATAACAAACAAACAAAATAATGCAATGGAGGAAAACCAGGACTATAACTGAAAGTCAAGAGAACAGGAAACAAGCAGAAGAGGGTGATTAAAGAAAAATACAGCTCCTGGAAACATACCCTTAAATTTTTTATATGGATCTCTGCTGACAGAAGCCATGAAAAGCACAGGAAAATGAGTACAAATGCAAACAAGTTTCCAACTGGTTCAGACTTAGATGCTTATCAGCAAGTTGTGCTTTCCTATTTCAAATATTTGTGCTTCCAACAAATACAAGCCGTCCAAAGTTCAGCTTCCTTTCAAATTGACTTAATTTTTCAACTGCTTATGGATCAGGTGTGGGCCACTGAAACAACTTCAATGGTCTTCAATAAGACCTTAAAGAGAAACTCTTCCTGTAGAGTTCTATGACAGGAAAAAGGATGATAAACACTATTTTTCTTAGCCCTAAATGTTACTTTCCTTAGTTGGGAATACAAATTTTAATCACAGTTTTTATGCTGTACTATCAGAAGGAATTTAAAGGGCATGACTTAGCAAATATTAAAACTTTGCTTTTAATATTATATAGTCCTACCATGCTTTGTCTTCATTCCTGACACATCTTTAGTCAAATTTTACAGCCTGAAGCAGGTATTTTGTAGTAGTATTTGTATTAACAATTGGATATGATATAGAAAGAAATATGTTTAGATTCTGGATCTCTCCTTCTAAAAGCCATGATATTTCATGGTTTCAAATGCTGGCCAGTGTACAGACCTTTCTCTAGCTTCCAGTAAATTCTTCATTTACAAGCCATAGAGCATTATTATGGCATATATAAATTTCACAAGTTCAGTTTGGGAGTTTTTTGTTCGTTTTTCTCCAGAAGAGCCATTCAATTAACCAAGATAAATATTATATTTGTATCATGTCTTATCATTATACTAAAATAAAGCCATGAATAAAATTTGCGACAAGACTGACATATGGCAAAAATACAGTCTGATTTAAAGCCAGCATGCTTTCACATTAAAGCTCTTTGTGCTGGGCATTTTAAGACGCTACTACTACAAATGTATAAATATGAGAGTTTTCCACCACTAAATATGCTTGCAGGAAAAAGGCTTATATGCAAATGTATGGAAGTACCTTGTAAATCATCCAAATGTTATTAAGACAACACCATAAAACTTCAGGGCATGTTTGCTGACTTAGAAAATGAAATTAAATACAATATTTATATTATTAATTTTGTATTAAGGAGCATTTATACACTAACAAAACAAAACAAAAAGTTAACTAATATCAGTCCTGCTCCAACAGAGATTATTGTATGTTCTCAGTGAACAAAATACTGCATTTTTCCCTCTGAGAATATTTCATGCTTTGTTAGGTCTAGTAAAACAAAAGCCTTCTCCCTGACCATTTTAGTGGTGCTGCTGAGCAGCTGTTGCAGCATGAAGTAATATCACCTGAACTTGGTGACAAGAGCTACAAAGACTGTTACCTATGTGAATAGCAAGTGGCTTAACTTACTGGTACTAACGTTCTCTCCTCCTATTAAAAACATCTTCCTTGATGCATCTTGGAATTGTATTTTCCGTTCTCACAGCCGAATCACAGAAGTGACACACAGTCAGCTTTGTTATTGATTACTGTAGTCAAGTCTTTTTACTGTTCTGTCACTTCCAATTTATGAGCCCCATTTACAGAAAAATTCCTATAACTGTATGACCTTGTGCTTCATAGTATGAGATTTTTGTCTTTTTCTGTTGCTGTAATTTCAAAGTCATCTAACTCTTAGAGTTTAAAGTTTCAGTCTCTTCAGCATTAGCAAATGCCTTCCAAATTTCATTAGTTTTGTGACTTTCCTGTCTGCTGATTTAATGAATTAAAACAAGATTAGTCAAACAGTCCCCAAAGGAACTTCATTAGTAAATTCTCTCCATTCTAAGTTTCCTTTCCAACACAATGAAATGTATCCTCTTATTTGTGTACTTCACCACTTCCTAACTTTTCTTCCACTAATCCCCACTTTCTTTAGCTTAAATAATAATGTATAATATGGATTATTCTCAGACAAATAAAATGTCTGAAGTCTTATTACAAAGAAACACCAGGTTTGCATTTCCTAGTGTGCTTTTTGTAGTCTTCTGCTTTATTTTAGTCCATTTTTCAGCTGTTTCAATATTAATATTTTTAATTCTATGTTCATAATGTTGATAAGACCACAGTTCACCTTGCCCTCTCTTTCCTAAATACAGATACCATCCCAGGTACTTAATAGACATTTGCAAAAATGCTATCCTACATGTACCAAGCTATTCTGTCTAAAAATGAAAGCAGCAAAAAAATTACAAGTAGAGCAAGCACATCTTGCCTTTTTAGAGAAAAAACAGTTATTTACTATGTGATCTTAACAGTCTTAAACAGTCACCTAATTCTCTAAGCAGAATTATAACCCTGGCTGAAAGGGCTATTTTAGTGTAATGAGGCTTGCTCAGCAATTACTAGCAAATGCACATTAGTAAAATATGCCCTGCAATGTTAATATCCTGTGAACATGATTGCCACTACATGCACAATATTGTAAAGTCACAACACTTGTGTTTTAAAAATATATATGTATTCTATAAGGGCCTGTTGTAATAAGATCAGCATTTCCTGTGGAACTGTTCCTGTTCAAATAGATGGACTAAAGACACACATCTATACCATCTCCGAATTCGAAAGACATCATTTTTTGACCTAAAAGGTACAGCTTAGAAGAACCTGGAGTGGGCAGCAATTATACATAGCTAGAGTTTCAGTCTTACTAGTCTATGCTGTCTTATAAACTGTGTTTCACTAGTAACTTCTTCAGGTTTTAGATTCAATCCTATTTTGACTGTTGTTATGAATTTAATTTCAGAGGCACTGGGATCACAGAGTCATCATACAAGAACAAAGAAAAATCATCAAAACTTAGAAACCAAATTTCGACTCTATACAGATACAACTGGAGAAAGCTGCCAGATTTTTTTAAACCAGTTGGAGACTCTTGACAAATGCAATTTCAACATCTCTCTTCCTCTGGCGATCATAGTCCACGGCTGGTCGGTATGAACTCATAATTTATTTTTAATTCAAGCTGTGTTTGATTTGATATACTTTCCTTCCCATTATGCTAATGCTAAAAGTGGCTTCAGAAGAAAGCTTGTGATTAGAAAGATGGTGGATTTCACTGGTAGCAGTCATGGCTAAAAACAATACAAAGTGGATATTCCTCACTAAGATTCTGAAGTAATAGTCTATAAGCAATTTTTCACATGAGAACCCCATGCCAAGGATTAGATTCAGCCCTGCTCTAAACTCAGCAGATTTCAAACTAGGAGCTGAATTTACATACTCTATCTCTGGAGGACTGAATACCGATTTAATTTCTCCGATATGTTCACTGCCAGATATTTACAGGCTTCTTGGAAAGAAGAGCACACAAACTCCCCACATTGTTCTCACTGATACATCTTTAAAGGTGACTTCTCTACAAACACCTTCAACTGAAAATTAAGTCTTCAGCATCAATAAATTATCATTGAACTGATTCCAGTTAAACCATTAAAAAGAAATCCACCATGAAACCCAGAAGACATAAGGATGTAATATCAACTCAGGAAATATGTGCAACTAGAGCAACAATTAAATCTGATATACTAAATAACTCTGGCCCATCAAATAATAGGCAGTCTTTGATGCTAGTAAGGAAACTGTGATCAGGTCCTTAAAAAACAATGGCCAAAAAACCCCAGCAGATCTCGAAATGGAACAACTGTGGAAGGTAAAAAACCCACTGGTCTGCAATCCTCCAGCTTCTCTCCCTCTCCAAGACTTTTAGCTTAAATTTACAGGACAGCGGCTCCTGAATGAAAACAGTAGATTTCTAGGTATTTGTGTCTTTCTTCTTAATAAGCAATACCAGCATAAGTGAAGGTATCTAGGGACATCACTTCACTGATAAGTGTTCATATTACATGACATTGATTCTTAGTTTTCTTGTCCACACAAAAATTCTCAGCACTTAAGTATGCTGAAACCCCTAAAATCTAGTTGTCAGCATAAAGCCCTCCTTGTTGGTTGTTATTTTGGTTGGTTGGTTTTGGAGGTTTGTGTGTGTTTTATTTGGTTTTGCTTTGTTGTTGTTTGTTTCCTTCCTTGAGCTTTTCACAGGAAATATTTGGCAAAGGCTGCCCTTCTTTAAGAAACCTCTTTTTTTTTTTTTTTTTAAATAACAAAACAGATGGATGGGGTGTTAGAAGGTTGGATTTGGAAAATGGCAGCAGCTCTGAAGTCTCAGCGTAAACGCATTAATGTGATCATTGCAGACTGGCTTACGCTTGCGCACCAGCACTATCCCATTGCTGTACAGAATACACGCTACGTAGGACAGGAGATAGCAGACTTCCTGGAATGGCTGGAGGTAAGAGCTACTTCAGCTTTTCAATTAGCATGTGTGCAGACAGCTGACAGAGTCCCACACTCTGAAAGCAAGCACACATCACAATTTGCAAGCTTTTAGTTAAGTAAAATGAGTTTATCTATGCTCTGTTTCTGCTTTAATGCAGAATTCAAGCATGACATTGTGTTGGGCTTTTGCCTCCATTCTCCAAAAAGAAATATTCTAAAATAAAGGCTTAGAGATCCAAATTGTAAAGGGAAACCTTGTAAGAGGATGTGTCTCACAAAGCAGATGACATGAAGGCAACAGTGAGTACAGAACCACAGTAATGCAGTGACTACTCATCAAAACACCTGCCACATAGGAAGTGGTGGCCATGGCTGGAGTGAAGAGGCTGCAGACAAGTCTGCAAGGCATCATTGGTCTCCAGCACTAAGAACAGGAAAAATCCCAAATATTAGAATGAGATCATTCATACAAACTAGGCACCCCAAGCAGCTCTTACTGCATCTGTATTACTAATCACTGTATCAGTAGTACTAAATTAAGCTACCTAACCTGAAGTAAAATTATACTTCTGTACCTCACCATGAATTTTTGAATATTTTTAAGTACAGTGATGGTTAAGGTGGAAGGGAAATAGACTGCAAAGCTGAAAAATTTGTACCAAATACCACTGAAGGGCTAAGCTGCTTTCAACAGGAATGACTGGGCTGGAAGTTGTCAGATAACAGACCCAGTTAGGGGCAACAGGCACAAAAGATAAGGAAGAAGAGCCAGAGTATTCTGACATGACAAGAGATGTCAGATCTTAGTCAAACGTAGTTTAAGGTGACAGAGCCTGAAGTTGTATTTTGAAGTTGTTTAATTATTGAATGAATCAAACAGTGGACTTCATTCAGTTTCCAGGACACAAAACAGTGTCAAGCCTGTGATTTCTCTAGTGTCAGTAAACAGAACCAGACTTGAGTTCAAGTTACTCCTTGTTCTAGCATTCTAGATAGCTTCTTTTCTACCTCATGATACACTCCAAGATTTAAATATACCATAAAATTTCACAGCAAATGAACTCTCTCAAGCAGTAAACCTTCCTTCTGTTGAGAAGCCTCCCTTCTGCGTTTAACAGCTAAAACCCCCTTCATTCCAACTCCCAGAACTAGCTTTACACTATGCTTCTGTCTGCTTACAGGCAAGCATTTGAAATATCAAACCCTACGGTGCTGTGCAACACTTTAATAAAGAGTAAAAGTTAGTGCTCTTAGTCCAAGACTTAAGAGGCCATGATCAGTAACAATCTCAACAGCATCTATCTCAATGACACCTGCCAAGAAAACTGGTCAGATCTTGTGATTTCTAAGAGCTACCTCTCTCACAAAAAAAGTTGCAAGTTTCACCTCATCTTCACAAGACGCAAGAATCAAGACTGAAAAGTCACTTCACTGGGACAGCCAGTATTCACAATGAAATTAAAACAGAGGCTTGCTTTCCTGCAACAAAACCATGACACATTTTTCTTTACAAGTCAGAAAAACTTTGAGCTTTGCAACTTGAAAGAAATGCTTAAGATCTAGACAGTATTGACTAGGCAGAAAGAAGGGCCTGAGGCCAACTCTGCTTCAATAGGTTTGTTTCAGATCAGATACCCAGTTTTGTACGACCAGTCTACAAATGTCATTGCTGCAGCACTTGTCATGCCTGATCAGGGGTTTGATACTTTGGTTTCTTATTTGGCCTGTGCTAGCACCTCAGGAAAAAAAAGCAAGGCATTTTCTACAAAGGACTGTTTTACATTGAAGTTAAGGACACATACCAACTTTATAATCACAGGAAAGACAAATGCTGCAGAATAAAGGCAATGCACATTTGCATCACTTGCAACAAACAGCAACAAAAATCACGCTGTCTGTGTAGAGTTTTCCCAAGCATTAAACATGTAAGCAGCAGTTCCAAAATGTGCGGCATTTTCCTTCTGCATGAAAAGGAGGCAAACAGCAACATTCAGCCAGCAAAGAAATTTAGTGCACAATCTATGCATCTCACTTGACCTTCATCATCAACATGCAAATTTCTTGTGTTGTAATTCATGGAAATATTTGCTATGAGCTAGGAACACATTGTTTACTTTTCACATTTTATGCATTTAAATCAAGCTGCTGCTATCTTCCAGGAATCCATTCAATTTTCTAGAAGCAACGCTCATCTAATTGGGTACAGTCTAGGAGCTCATGTTTCAGGATTTGCTGGAAGCTTTATCAGTGGTACAAAGAAAATTGGAAGAATTACAGGTAAAAGACTTAACATTTCAAGAAATGTAACAGTCAACTAATTTAAGTTGTACAGATATTGGACATGCCAATTTTGGGTCAGTATTTAGCTGCCGATTAGCAATATTTGTCACAGTTTATAAGTTTCATCCCGTTGGTTTAGAAATGTAACAAACACACTTTTAAAATTCAAGTGTCGCAGTATTTCTAGCCTTGGTATTTCCTAACTCAGTCCAAATTATGACATACAGAATACACAAGAGTGAGGACTACAAATCACAGATCAAAGACTCAAGTAACATGTTACTTGAATTTATCCTGTATCCACTCCCAGTAACACTTTATAGTAAATGTTAGCTACTAACATTGGTGTACTCTCTGCTGTATTAAAAACTGGATGGATGACCAGGCCCAAAGAATTCTGATAAATGGAATTAAATCCAGCTGGTGGCCAGTTACAAGTAGTGTTCCCCAGAGCTCAGTATTGGGGCCAGTTCTGTTTAATATCTTTATTAATGATTTGGGTGAGGGGATTGGGTGCACCATCAGCAAGTTTGCAAGTAACACTAAACTGAATGGGAATGTTGATCTGCTCAAGAGTAGGAAGAGATCTCTCACTGTGGAGAGATCTGGAGAGGTTACATTGATGGGCTGAGGTTTAACAAGACCCAAATGCTGGGTCCTGCACTTTGGTCACAACAACCCCAAGCAATGCTACAGGCTTGGAGAAGAGTGGCTAGAAAGCAGCCCAGTGGAAAGGAGCTGGGGATGTGGTGGACAGCTGGCTGAACATAAGCCAGCAGTGAGCCCATGTGGCCAAGAAGGCCAACAGCATCCTGGCCTACATCCAAAATAATGTGTCAATCCATAGTAAGGAAGTGATTGTGCCCCTGTACTCAGCCCTGGTGAGGCCACAGCTTAAGTACTGTGTTGAAATCTGGGCATCACAGTACAGGGAGAAGACTGAAGTCCCAGAGCATGTCCAGAGAAGAGCAATGAGGCTGGTGAGGGATTTAGACAGCATGTCATAGAAGGAGCAGCTGAGGGAGCTGAAGTTGTTTAGTCTGGAGAAGATAAGGCTAAGGGAAGATCTTACTGCTCTCTACAACTACCTGAATGCAGGTTGTTGGTCTGGTGTCGGTCTCTTCTCCCAGGTAACTAGCGACAGTACAGGAGGAAATAGGTTTAAGTTGTGTCAGGGGAGGTTTAGATTGGACATTAGGAAAAACTTCTTTACAAGAGTGGTGAGGCTGCTCAGGGAGGTGGTGGAGCCACCATCCTTGGAAGTGTTCAAAAAGCGTGCAGATGTGGTGCTTCAGGATAGTTTAATGGTAGTTGGTTTACAGTTGGATGCAATCTTAAAGGTCTTTTCCAACCCTAATGATTCTTTGATCATTATCTTGGCTCAAAGCCATTCAAACACTCTGTTCCTTGTTAGCCATTTTATAAAGAAAATTACCAAAAGGAAATTGTCTAACTATGTTTGAGTTCTCAATTGTGGTACATTGGTCATACAATGACTTAAGTGAAGCTTTACAAAGTTTCAGGTCCCAAATGTGGACTAAAAGTCAGCCTCGTTGTGAAATAATAGTAAATAACGGGACCGACGCCTTCCAAAGGCCTCTGAAACACAAAAGCTAGAGTATGGAAGAACAAAGTTACATAACCACCACTCAAGTGACAAAGCAGTAGTGAGCATGGTTTGTCCATAATAAACACATTTATCTCTGGGCCTGTGTCCTTGGGCATGCAGCAGGTACTGTTTATGAAGTGCCTTTGTTTACTTTTCATTTGGTGTAACTACAAAAAGTCTGCAGGATAAGTGCTCCTAGTAGTGCTTTTATCAGCGAAAGACCTTGCTAAAGTACCAGGATTATTTGTTTTTAAATATTTATTACAGACTTTCCTCATAACAGTAAAAGGACAGCCCATCCACATGGTATCACAATGGAGTGTTTGCATTTATCATAGGCCTTGACCCTGCTGGTCCCTTGTTTGAAGGAATGTCACCAACAGACCGTTTATCTCCAGATGATGCAAACTTCGTAGATGCAATTCATACATTCACTAAACAGCACATGGGACTGAGCGTTGGCATCAAGCAGCCTGTAGCTCATTTTGACTTTTATCCCAATGGAGGCAGCTTTCAGCCCGGCTGTCACATCTTACACGTGTATAACCACATTGCAGAATACGGAATTCATGGTAAGAGCCAATGGCACAAAGTGGGAAGCAGCATTGCAGCTGCAACGACAGTATCTTTAGGAAACTTTGCATATCTCTGTAGTCTTAAATATGCAAGGAAAATTCTTTTCTAGAAATTGGTTGTCTGATTTTCACATGTACTGAGTTCAAATCATTCCTACTGACTCTAGTAAGGAATCTGGCTGTCCATCACTTCTGAAAATGAAGTCAGGAGCATCCTGCTGTCAAGCACCTCTGAATAGTTTCATGGCATTTGATTTAGCAGCAGAGAAAATAAGAAAATTTATTCTAATTAAGCCAGATTCATCTAGTATGCAATTTCAAATTAAACGAAAAAAAGGGCTGTACTACTCACACCTTCTTAACTCACCTCTTCTCAGCTCCCCATCCTTCAGCTCTGCAGTTGATGCTCTCTCTAGAACCTGATTGTCAGTGTTCCAGGCTAGGTTTTATATATCGAAGCTTATTTCCAATGTACCTAAATGTAAATGTAAGAGAAACTGATGCAATATACTGAGAAAAGATAAAAGTATTGATGCACACTGACAACCAGAACTGTTCAGTGAAATACCCTAAGAGCACTGTTCACTCAACATGCTGCATTGCAAAACTATTTCTCAATTATTGTTACACTATCTGAAAGCAGACCTTACTTGTCAGCAGGTAATTCATGACAAATATGAAACCAAGCATCAGCTAGAAAGCTTCTCAGTGAAGATATACAAAACTAGTCCATCCTGATATAACCCTGTTACCACAGAAGAAAATAACTTTTGGAATTTGATGAGGCTTAAATAAGGAAGGGGGGGGAATTAGTATTTTTCTCAAAGTAGACCCATGTATTTAATAAACTTTAACATACTTAAAACATATTTAATATACTTTTTGCTCCTTCTTCCCCAGTAGCTGGAAGCAAATCAGTTCAGCATAAGAGCTCGTTACAGTATTATTGCATAAGCATCCAAAAGACAACCATGTTCAACCATTCAGAATGAGACTTGCCAGTCATATAACAAGATCTGAAAGACTGCAAGTAGCCTCATATTGTATTTCATATTGACCATAACAGCCAGGACAGTAAAACCAAGATTCCTATTTACTTTCTTAGAGTCAGGCTAGAGAAGTCTAAGCAGCAAATTATTTATTGTCATGTTGGTTCAGACAAACTATTTTTGCATTGTCCTAAAAGTAAATTTGCCACAGTGAATGATGTATGAGGCAAAAATCACAACATTTTAGTAGTAAAGGGGATGGGAGTTAAAACATCATATGTTTACAATTGGTTACTGTACTTTACTGGAATGGTAAAGAGGAACAATGGCATGCAAAATTTTGTTGTTTGCATTTTTTCAAGGCATCGCTCAAACTGTGAAATGTGCCCATGAGAGGTCAGTTCATCTGTTCATTGACTCTTTGCTTCACACTGATAAACAAAGCACAGCGTACTGGTGCAACGACATCAACACCTTCAACAAAGGAATGTGCCTCAGCTGTAAGAATAATCGCTGCAACACACTGGGCTACACCATCAGGGAGGAAAGACTCCCCAAAAGCAGACGACTCTTTTTGAAAACAAGAGCACAGATGCCTTTCAAAGGTTTGTGGGAATATATTACAGTCTCCAGATTGACCACAAAGTGTGAGAATGAGCCTAATGTTTGTGATGCTATTTACCCATTTATTAAAGCTTATAAAAATCTATGTGAATAATCAATTTGCTGAGACAAATGAGAATCCCATTAGACTGTCTTGGTGGCTTTTCATCAAGTTCCTGAAGTAATTTTGCTGCAATACGGTCAGGTCACTGTCAGAACTGGGAAAGTGAACCGCTCTGAGGACACAGCATCCACTACCACCACACCTGGGCATGAAATGCTATTCCTGTGTTGCATTCTCTGAACACAGGGACAGTTTCAGCTCATGTTAAAATATCTGTGCTCACTGCCTTTGATTTCAATTTGAAACACATTGCGTTTTTATGCTTGAAACCGGTTTCGCTTCAAAAAACTGTCCCTGGTGCATACGCAGACATCAGTGCCCCAGACAATGGTCTCCTTTCACAAAAGCTCCCAAACAAGGCAGCAACTGTGGGAATGTGTGTACAAAGTCATCTTTGTGACACTAAAAAAAAAAAAGACAGAGGGAGAACAGAAAAAAGAGGATCATGTGAGAAGCCCTAAACACGACATATTTGAGAAACTCAGCATTACACTTCACATCTTCATGAAATCTGACATATCATTTTTCAAGATAATAGCATTGTATTCTGTAGTGTACGTTAATCCACTTCTAACAAAAAACCAGTTACAAAGCTGTTAACATTTATAAATAAAGCTTCAACGGGACCCTGAGGCAGAATCAGAGAACATTAAGGGTTGAAGGGCCCTTGAAAGATCATCTAGTCCAACCCACCGGCAAGAGCAGGATCCCCTAGGGCAGGTCACACAGGAATGCATCCAGGCAGGTTTTGAATGTCTCCAGACTTTCAATGTCCAGAACTGGACACAACAGTCCAGATGTGGCCTCACCAGGGCAGAGCAGAGAGGGAAGAGCACATCTCTGGGTCTACTAACCACACCCCTAGATACCTCAGGCCTTAGCCACAAGGGCACAGCTACCTGTTTCCCTGGGAGTTCCCTCTGTGTCACAGTTTCTCTCGACCAGTTTTTGGCCAGGTTGGAACCCCATCTTAACCTGACTGCACGACTAAGCATTCCAATTTCCAGGATGCACCCAGACGACTCCCCCTTTGCTGCTTGGTGCACAAGGATCTGCGTCCAGGGTGTCGCCCACACGCTGCGCGCCCTCAGGGCTTCCTTGAAGAGGGGAAGGCTGTGAGCAGCGCCAGTCGCCCTCGGCACGTTTAGGCCTCATTCAGACCAGGCGCCGGGCTCCACCCTCTGCTCATGCCGCCTCAGCAGCCCGCCCATCAGCTGCCAGCCCCTCAGAGTCGCCGCCTTGGCTGCAAAAAAAGCACGAAAAAGAGCTCCTTGCCCGGTCCTTTTGGCGGCGATTCCCTTCCCCAGTGCGGACTTGCCAGCTCTAGCTGGGGTCCTCGGCGAGAGTTTTGATAGGACTACGTCGCCCCTTTTCCACAACAAAACCCTAGGCTCTATCAGAACAGACACCAGAACAACCAGTTTTTACAGCAAGGGAAAACTTGGTTCTCATGGGGTTTGCAGCAAAGAATAGGCCATTTTGTTTTCTGCCACCTTCTCAAAAGAAAAGGTATCTTTCACTACATACTACAAAACAGCAACAAAACCTACAGCTTTTCTTCTAGTAAATACTTTCAATGGGAACCCTTGAAGCTCGGGGTGGGGGGGAGGAAATACAATTGAAAATCTGTGTATCTATTTAAAAGAAGAACTTCCTCAGCAGCCTGGTGGAGTCATTCTCAGATCTAGTGAAGCCTGAAAAAAGGAAATGAGGGAAGAGCACCTTTCTGTGCAAAAACTAGCATGCAATGTTTACCAGAAGAGTTTCCCATGTGTAACTTGACCATAATGCAAGGGTATATACAATTTTCAAAACAACTGTGGTTTTGGCTAATGGAAATTTTATTTTTTGTTTATTTTTAAAATTAACAGCTAAATCTGTTTTGTTAAGATGCCTGGCAGAATCATCAGACAGTTTTCAAATCTGTCTGACAATATCTACATGCATGTGACCTCTAATTGATGTTGGTGGTGTTTGTTTGGGGGTTTCTTTGTAACTTGCTAAATGTCAAACTGCTTATAATCAGTCCACTGATGATTTCTTCATTCTGATAATATTCAGTTGAAAGACTTTCCTAAACACTATTCTTCTAGAAGCCCACCAATCTCAAAGTATTAATGACATCTTTCTTACAGTACTGTGCTTGAACAAGGGCACATTGTTAATAGATGCATGTTAAGCACAATGTATCATTATGCAGTCAAGGAACGTTTGAGAGTCATCTGTTTTGCAGAGCAAATTTCTAGTAAATCAGAGAGAAAGCCTGACTACATTGCATGAGGTCTTCAATCTATGTAATAGATCTCTACCCATGTCCAGTCATAAGGATTTGCCTGTTAGAATTTCTGGCAAGATCTCTATCGAAGCTTCAGAAAAACTGAAATATTTCCCATGAAAGAGTATTTATCCTACAAAGCGTACTCAGCCTGCATTGTATTTTTTTTTCCTCCTTCCTTTTAAATAGAGCAGCAGTACCACAAACCCTCCAGGATTACAATAGCCCAGCAACAATCAGAAAATAACACATTTTCATTTCAAGAAGTTAAGTTTTAAAAATAAAAGATGGAATATCAACTAAGTTTCTGCTCTGAAAGGCAAAAGTCTTCTGCCTGAGAAATCTACTGCTTCTATGATCATTAACTTCATCACTTTGAAAACTCTTCCTTTCTATAGTCTATCATTACCAGTTCAAGATCCACTTCATCAATGAAATCGAAGGAAAGCAGCTAGAACCAACATTTACCATGTCTCTGACAGGCACTAAGAAGGATGCTAAAAACCTGCCCATCACACTGTGAGTATTGATATTACATGTCATTGTACAAGTGAGAAACAAAGTGCCAATTTATAATAGTGTATCATGTATACTATTACACTGTAAGTGAAATCATTAGCACAGCTAAACCTTCACCCATAATTCCTTAAAATCTCAAAACTTTTACAATGCTTTTACAGTTTTTGCATGAGAAATCTCCATAAACAAACTTAATAATCTTGGAAGTTTCCATTAGTTATCCTGTCCATTTACCTTGTGTCCCTCTCATGCTTAGCACAATTAGGTCTAACCAATTAAAACACAAATAATAAGCTGTAATTTAAGGTAAAGAATTTTTAGGTATTTCTCATGATGGACAAAGGCAATAGTGTGGGTCAGCATTTGGTGTAGATGCTATTGTAAGATGTCTTTTGCTATTAGAAACCACTACTGCTTCACTAGCTGTTCAGGCTTCTTCCACATCTTCTTTTTTAGCATGATGTCCTATTCTTTATGCACCTGGAGGAAGAATATCCTAGAGGCAGTAATGTGCCCCCCTGGAGAAGGAGGAAATACAATTTGTTGTTTGGTTTTAAGGAGAAGAGAAACTATTTATTTCTCCACTTTAATCCACAATAACTAGGGCAGTGTTATTTTGATTTGTTTTATTTTGGTTTGGTTTTTTTGCAGAGTTGAAGGTATTAGTGGGAATAAAACCTACTCTTTTCTTGTCACCCTGGACAATGATATTGGTGAGCTAATAATGATCAAGTTCAAATGGGAAGGAACTGCAGTTTGGGAAAACATCTGGGACACATTTCAAACCATAATACCATGGACAAAAGGTACTCATCGACCAGGACTTATAGTGAAGACAATAAGAGTGAAAGCAGGAGAAACACAGCAGAAGTAAGTGTAATGAAAAACACAATTTTTCTCTAGTAACACCACAGATGTTTGGCACACAGGTTATTCTAGTTCAAATAGAAGCATCTGAGTCCCAGCATTCATGCTAAATGTGAATTTATTCATGTACAACTTCTGGTTTTCCCCCCTCCGCCTCAGATCAGACTGTATGTTTGTTCTCAGGTCAGATATGACTAGTAGGAATGTTTTGGCTCATCACTGTCATTAACCTGAATTTAAGGCACAGTAACTTCAGGTGACAGTTTTGTTGATACTTGGGAATAGAAGATAGAGAAGGAAATAGCACACAGATACAAGAAAGAATTTTAACAAGTTCTGCAATGTGATTTTTATACACAATTAATGACAATAACTGATGACAGTTTCTGACTTGTTTTTAGAAACTGATTATCTCACTCCATAACAATGATATGAAATTTCAAACAAAGATACCATAAAATATTGATTCCAACATTAAGGCCATGAAGATTCAATTTACTACTTACCCCAAAATATGCCAAATCTTAATTATTTCATTTTTACTATCTACTTCATAGAGGATCTACTTAATTAGAAGGATCACATACAGAATTGCATAGTCATCATTCATTGAAGATGAGGGGTTTATAATAAAATTCCCTTATTGTTTGCTCATTCTTGAGTCAGCTTAGTGTCTGATAGTTGATAATGAATCACTATACTATGTAGGCTGTATAACGGGTTCCTGGAGTGGTAAACTGTGGAAACAAAATTTCAACTACAGCCATTTTGAAATTTCTGTAATGGGTAAACAATGTGAGCAGTTCTGCATAACAACAACACTATCTGTGCTTCTGCATACCACAGTTTCACTGCTATTTGATAGTAATTTCTGCATTTCAGTTGTGCAATTTTATATATAGTATGAATTCAGAGATCTGAATTTGTCAGCTCAACAGGTTATAGGTTGGACTGGATGATCCTCAAGGTGTCTTCCAACTTTAGTTATACTGTGATACTGTAACAGTGAAGTAGCATCAGAGAGCCGTTTTTTGAAGAAAACAAAAATTGTTAATGCAAACGGAAGCCTGTGTTTGGAGGCTGTGGGTTTGATGTTTTTCTCATTTGTTTTGTTGGGTTTTTTTTGAGACTGGTATTCCTTTGTTTTTCCCCTGCTGATTTCTTTGAAACTAGATCAGCAAGTATGAGTGAGCCCTTTTCTCTATGTACTGCAATGCTAACTCTTTTGACTGTTCATTCACACACAAAAATTTCAAGTAGAAGAAATAATAACTAAATTTGTAATGATTCCCACTGCTGTAATCCGTGGAGAAATTTTAGCTGAGCAGTTTAATTAAGATTAATGAGAAAAGTGGCTTACCTTTTAATTGTGGTTCAGTCTTAGAGGTGATTTTTCCTTGCTACAGTCTCTCTCTCACTAGCGTAACTACTCCAAACTTTCTGTAGAACAACACTTATTGACAGAGCTGCACTTCTTTGATACTGACACAAATGAGACAATTAAGGCATTTCTATAAAACAATTTGTGTGTGCTGGAGGCCAAAGTTTTCTTGGGTTTTGTCCCCCTGAAAACATTTTTTTTTGCAAGTATTTTCCTCTCCTAACCCCGCACTTGGTGCATGCTCCTGTCATAAACCAAACAAACTTCTGTAACATATCTGTTTTAAAAGTGATGATCCCAAATCAGTATTGACCTAGCTGCCAAAGTAAATTAAAAGCATAGTATACACAGCAAATTAAAGAACTCTATTTAAATACAGATTTTTGTACCTTGAGGAAAAAGTATGAAGTCTGTGAGAGAATTGGTATACTCATTTTTGGAGCCAGAAAGCTCTAAATACAGATTTAAACACAGATTTTTTGTACCTTGAGGAAAAAGTATGAAGCCTGTGAAGGATTGGTAGATTAGATTGGTGATTGTATGCTGGGTTTTTGTTCCGTGCAGTCTGGGCATGTCACGGTTATGGAAATGTTACCATTGATATACTGTATTAATGCTTGAGGAGAGAATAAAAGAATATTATTTCAGTCTTCTTGGAAAGACCAAACATCACAAAGAATTAAGAATTTTGGAAATTCAACATTGGAAAAAGATAGCAAACAGAGATGTGTTTTGCATTGTCTTGTGCTCTCTTGGCACTAGAATGAACGTAACTTTACCTTACGTTTTGTGCTATTTACATATATGGTGAATTTTTCTTACACTGTCTGATAAACACACAGAACATAACAATATAAACTTAAAAAGTAGTTAATCAACAGCTATGATAAGCAATAAAATATTGGATTCCAACCTATTTGAACTCCAAATATGGACAACATTTCTGTACCACATGTAATTGATGAAGTTGTTGGCACGCTACATAACTCATTATTAGCAACCTCACAACTAAATATTAGTAGTCCAACTAAGTACTAGCAGGCCAAATAATACAATCATCACCATCACAGAAATAGTGACAATGACCACTGAGAATACAAAGACCAAGTCACTGTGTTATGGAGAACAGCATGCTATGTATGGTATCAGAAAGAGATGGAGGCATTAATGCACTCAGTAAAAGGGAGTTGCCTTCCTTTTTTCTTTTTACTCTGTACATACTGCCTATCAGCCAGATGCAGCTCTTTCCTCACAAGCCTGTAAAAACAATCAGATATCTTACTGTAAAAGATGAAGTCAGATTCAGTGTATCTCGAAAGCAGAGTTTTATGCAAATAGTAACATTTTTTATATGCTGTTCTTTTCTAGAATGACATTTTGTCCTCAAAGCATTGACAACCTTCACCCAACCCAAGCAAAAACATTTGTGAGATGTGAAGACCACTTTCTGAGTCAAAACAGAAAATGAGCAAGAACAACAACAAAAAAACCCTAACTACTCACCAAAATAAATTCTGGTACAACATTTTTAATGCAACTGTGTATTTTTTAATTAGAATATCCTGATAGATTTAGAGATGCTGAAGAAAATACATTTAAAAAAATGTAGATTTTGTGATGCAATGGTAAGGTGAAAGACGGGCTTTGCTTATTTCTATGAGTCTACTCTCAAAGTGATCAAGGAGCAATTTTCATCAAAGGCAACTGCCAATTGTAAATGTTATGAAGTTTTATTTCTAATGAGCAGGTATTTTAAAAAAAGATTACTATTTGAAAGAATCATTGTCATAAGCCTTTGAAAATGTTGGGTTTGCTCAAGGAAAAATGAAGCCTCATTTTGCATTAAATACTTTACCACACTTTACCTGATAGTGACTACTATCAGTTAAAATTTTCCTAAATTATCTCCTAATGAAGAGGAAGTTAAATAATTTATAGAAGAAATTATTGCAGTGCAGATAACACTGTTAACCAAGAGTTTCAACCTTTTACTTTATAACATTTGAAAACTAATATGCATCTGAACATACAGAATGCTGGGGCTCTCCGTCATAACCATATTACAAGCCAAATAACTGTATCAGGTAAAAATGCTCTACTAAGCTTTATCCTGTTGGAAAATGCTTTGCTGTCTAATTCATTTAAAGGTAGTGACGTAAATGACTAGTAATTCAATGGTTTAAATGATGCTTAGTATACTACACACAATGCTACCACAACTGAGTTCAGTTAACTTTGGCATTAGAATTATATTCACCCATTCAAACAAGGTCTGAGATTTTTAGATCGTATCACTGTATAGCAAACTCTAACATGATCTGAAACTGCAAAAAATGAAAATGACAAAACCCTGAAGCATCTTCAGTGCATATAAACAAACTTTATAAATACAAATATATACAATTACCTTGATTCCTCTGTCAGAATGTAAAGTACCTAAAGAAACATTATCTCTATTTTTTATTTTGTGGTTAGTGAATACTGAAATAGAAATCTGCATGTCTGTCATAGTATTTCATTTGTCACTTTGTAATGCTAAGCACAAGATTAATTAAAAACTATGTTTCTATAACTCTGTATTCTGATTTCAGTGTTCTCTACATGGCAAAAGATGTGCAAGGTAGTCCTGAGACCTGGAGGAAAGCGTATTTTCTATATCTAAAGAGTGCAAGGAGTTTTGAATCAAAATATACGAATGTTATCTGGATTAAAGTAATTATTTGTTTTAAAGTATGGGGAGTCAACAAGTGGAACAGTCAGCAATCCTGCAAGCAATGAAGCAATCAAGTGCTGAATACAGGCATTTCTTACTACCATTCAGAATATTAACTTCTAACTTTTAATAGCTGTTTTCAATAACTACCATTCCTTTAAACAGGAATATTGAATAAACAGAAAGGCTGACTAAATATGATAGGAATGTTCAGGACAAAGGTACAGACCTTTAGCACCAGAAAGTTTTTAGATGACATTTGCCTTGCTACCCCTTGTTTTTATTTTATACTTGCAGTAGCTATAATCCACTGGAGAAAATTGCTAGAGACCCAGTGACAGTGTTTTTAAAGCCATGAAGTAAAAATGGACTGTGTCATGAAAAATGGTAAGACAAAAAACAAATGACAGTGTGCCCTGGCCACTTCAGTTTTCCAAAGCATTATTTAAAATGAAACAGAGAGAAGTATGTGCATCTGGCTAACTCAAATTATGCATCTCCCTAGATAATTTCTAGAATTCAATCTTTCTCTCTCCTGGACAAAGCTGAAGATCATGTACTTTTAGGGTTGCTTATAAAATAATTGTCTATTTACAGAAGAATTGAAATACATTCATTGGAATGATCAACTTTTTAAACTATGACCTTAGCAACTTCCTGAACCAAATCACACCCCACCTCCTACAAAAAACCAACAAAACAAAAAACCCAAACTCTCACACGGAAAACCCACAACACCCAAAAAAACCCAACTAACCAACCAACAAACAGAAAACCAAAAGGGCTTTGTTCAGAAGGTATTGAAGGATGACAGAGCAACAGAATGTCTACAAAAAAAAGGGACTGTGCTTCTCCAGTGCAAATGCTATGATGTTAGCTATGGCGAGACAGCTTTTATTGAGATTTGTATGATGTAAAACATATTGACAAAGCCTTTCAATAATGACTTGCCTGTAGGTACACATACCTATGCACTTAGAAATGTTAGACAGTAACATGAAAGAAATACAATTTTAATATCACTTGCTTGGGTACAAAGACCAACAAAGCTATCAAAACGTTAGGAGAAACAAGCTTGAAAGCATAAGTTCAACAAAAGCAGGTGGAAAAAAGGTCAGATGGGTACAGTGTGCTGAAACTCAAGTAATGGAGATACTGCAGTTTGAGGACTTCTAAAGCTTCTTGGCGACGGGGGGGGGACACAAAACAGGACCCACACTCTCCAGTTCACCTGCAACAAGCTAGCATACCCTCACATAAGACATCTTTTTAAAAAGTCAAATAGGAAAATGAAAAGTTCATCATTATTTGAACTCTTGCAAATATGAAGATACTTTTTCTAGTGTTGCGTCCAAATAAATCCTGTCCCTGCATTTTGATAGCATTGTAACAATTTCTGATACAAAAATTAAAGTCCAAGTTGCTGCATAGTTAGTCTTAAAATGCTTAAACACAGTACTAAAGTCACACCTAAATGCAGGTGCCTATAGTGGTGCCTTACTTCATACTCATGGAAATTACTCCCAACTCAGTCCAAACAATCAAAACCTTGATTACCATCAGGAGCCTAACTCCTGCCAAAGCAGGCCCAGCTTAGAATGATGTAATGACTACTGTCCTTTCACTCACCTCTCTGTAATAATAAGCATCCAATATTTGGAAGTAAAAGTATCTTCTTTCCTTTTTTGTATGTTTTCCCTGAAAGAAACATTGGAACATTATTTAAAAGGCAAAGAATATAGATTACTTATAGACTCTCTAAGTTTCATAGCTTGAGGAGTTCGGTGTTCTCACATTCACACCATATTGACTATACATGACTCTGCATCAGAGGTGAATGTAAACATGTAATGACTAAACACTAAGAAATACAGCTATTTAAGTTTTCCCTCAGACACACTTTAAAATAAACATAAAATTTGTATTTTAGATGCTTAGACATTTTTTCTACCTCTCTAGTCTATGTTTTTAGGCAGAAATTTAAAAACAACCATCACCAGATCTATTAGGCACCTGTGATGTTGATTTGCAGGACTCTACTCCACCCTGATTATCTTTTAAGAGCTTTTGCCCTGACAGTGCTATTTAGCTACAAGAGGAAGCCCTGCTATTAAAAACAAAACAACAGAAGAAAACAGTGCTGTGAGGAAGGAACTGTGAATATGAATACATCAAAGCATATGCTGCTCAGTTAGGGAAACAGATGTCTAAGCAGGCCACTGTCAACAAACAGCCCTAAAGAATGAAATCTGGCTTTTAAAAAGCAGTCTTACCACTTAAACCAACTATGTGAAACACAAACCCAGACTCAGCCTGGCAGTTTTAAAACACCTTGAAAAAAGCAGTTTTGCTCCTTCTAAAAGTTTTATCCATAGTTGTACATTCAAAGTACTGCATGTTAATTACATTATTCTTCAAAAATATATTTATTTCAGAAGATATCATTCAGTAGCTACGCTGCAAGGCTTGACTATCCCACCAGTAACTAGTTTCCATTTTAATGATAAGAACAGAGAAAGCTTTATTCCTGTGACTATACAAGTAATGCAAAAGTAATTTTAGGGTTTTTCCTTAAAAAAGGTTTCACAAAATCATTTACTCTCACATTTAACTGCATGGTCCTGTAATTAGGAGGTGCAGTCTGATGGTGTAAATATAGTACAATTACTTTTCTTGCTTGACAGTCCCTTTCCAGTGGAAGTCAAAAATTAAGCAGAAGTAGAATCTGTGTGTTCCTTTTTGTTTTCACAGTTCAAAAAGTAAATGGATCTTTAGAAGATGAATTCATCAAGTCTATTTATTAATGCATTTCAAGTTTCAAAAAACCTTACATATCTTTGCACAATACTTTATTTTTTGCATTTTTAGTAAAAATTTCCAAAGTGAACAAAAAAGATACTGTATAAAACACAGTGGACATGAATCGACAGTAGTATTCCATTTCATTGTCTTAACTTTCGGTTTTACCACATCTTGACTTGCAGTGGAGAGTTCAGTGCACATTTCTGTTTTCAGAAAACATTTAACTTAGACTCAAAATAAAATAGGGCAGAATTTGTCTGCCAAAATCCTACCACAGGATAACATTACAGGCAAAAAATTTACATGTTCCAAAGTCTACCACACTCAAGAAGTTACTAAGAACTCTTGCTGAATAAAAGTCACCATTTTAGAAATGCAAACCCACTTCCAATCTTTGCACAGTCTTAAAACAAATGTATTTTAAATGACTTAAAAGCAACTACATACACTTCTAACTAGTTAAGATCATTTAGAATTATTTATATAGTCTATTGGACTTGGGGTTTCATGTACAAAATTTGTCTCTAAACCATGTACAAAAAGCTGTATTTTGAAAAAGTTACCACATACTGTACAAGTTTACAAGGAAGAGAACCCATTATATTCTGTAACATTTTTGGCCTTTCTGGCTTGCGTCACATTATGAGAATGATTGTGTAAACCTTATACTCTTAAAAAACATAACAAAAAAAAACAAACAAAGGAAGCCTGTCCAACCCTTAGTAAATTTTCTCCTAAGCAAAGCCAGGAAAATTATAGCCATTTGCATCTCTAATTAGCTTGGTGCTTTTGGAAAACAAGCAATAAATATATCACAAGCTTAAACATTTTGTAATGCCCCCTTTCAATTCCTGCATAGCAGTAAGCACCTTAAGACATCTTTTGTTTCTCCTCTTTCAAAAATGCCAATTATTTACATTCGTAATAAAAACTTTGGAATGGGACATTGTGCTGTTGAACTTCACTACTGGTGTAAAATGTGGGAAACTTGGTAATCCTAACTACAATTTTAACTCTGCCACAGTAGCTGGGCAAATCACTCTACTTTAGTGGTTAACAATAGTATCATGCTGAAAAGTTATCCAAAGACCTGATAAATTAAAACAAAACAAAACCCAAACCAAAGAACTACAGCTTTTCTTTCTCTTTCCACATCCTTCAGAATACAAACTTAATTATCATACTGGAAGAATATCTGAACAGCCCAAACAAACTGATTTCAATTTTTAAAACAAGCTGAGTAACAGGCAGAATTTTCTAACAAAGCATGGAAATAATTCATCTAACTATTCATTATTTAACTGAACAATCAGACAAATTAAAAATATTTATGTTGAGCAACAAGAAATTAGACACTCACATAAAACATTTTTGAAACATTCTGGCATTTGCAAAGTTTGCAGAACACCTGTTACCTCTAAAAGACCATTCAATCTTGTATGCTGTATCTTAGCAGCTGTTTGATAAAGATGAAATGAGTGCTTGAAACAATTTTGATCATGATAAAAACCAATCTGATTTGATTCAAAACTGCTGCATAAAGCATCACGGGATCCTTGACCATTACACACCATCATCCTCTGTTATCCTGAGTATGTCAATTAAACAGTAATTTCTTCATTAATAGCGGAAAAGTTTTATAATACAAAGAAACATCCATATTGCAATTCTCTTGTTTACAATTGCACACAAGTACGGGTGTACGTTAGAAATACATGTCTGCATATAACAATGTATATACATTGACAAGTAATGTCTCCATTGCTGAGGTGGTCTACCTTCCTAGCCTTGACTGGCAGGTGAAAAATAGATCTTTTTTTTTCAATTCTTGAATTAAAAGTTTTACTACAGCCATATTTGCCTGCAAGTGAAGAAAATGCAGCAATGAAGAGCACAGAAGGGGGAAAGAACCATGATACCCTAGGACTTTGTGCCACTAAATTAAAAATATGCAAGAAAAAACTTCTCTTCTTTTTTGATCTGGAAGATTTGCTCATTAGAAAATAACCATTTCCACTTCTTTTGAGGGCATATCATGCCTTTTTTTTTTTTTTTTTCCTCTTCAATTTTTGAAAGTTAGACTGGGGATAATGACTTATTAGGTTTTCTTTGGAGTGAATTTTCCCATTGTAGGCACTAGGAAGAACCAAGGCAAAAAGCTGGAGTCAACGTCTCATATGTCCCATCTGATAACTCTCTCGGGGTCTTTGCCGCTGTGGTGGCTGAGTGGTTTGTGGTGGTCTCCTCCTTTTTAAAGTGCCTATTTAAGGAAAAGGTATCATTATTAAAATGAATTTAATAAATACATTATTTCCAGAAAAGCTGCCTTGGCCATGAAAATTAAATATAACTATTTTTCTGAAAGCCTTCAGAGTTAGAGCTGCAAGGTTTTAAATAGATGATTAACTGCATGGAGTATTTACAGAACACATTTAATTACCTTAACAGTAGTTCTTTAAACAGTTTCATTCTTAAAAAATGTAGCATGGAATAGGAAACAAAATGAACTCTGATTTAGAAAAAGTCTTCAAAGCTTTCTTTTGTATGCCTGTTATGTTGTAGGAAGACATGAATAACGTTTCTGTAAGTCGTTTCACTTGCATGAATTCCACTTGTAGTTTCAGTGCCAGACTAAGAACTATAGGTTAGCACACCTGCAATTTGTATTTCATACGAAATAGTTGAGCATAAAGCATTTCTCTCTATATTAATTACTCACCTGGAAGTGGTTTATGAGGAGGCAACTTTGGATTACTGCTTGGAGTATGAACACTGCATATCTTAATGAAACCAGCCATCAACATGATCAAGGCAATTCCCATAAGCAACACTGCCCACCAATAAGCCTAAAAACATTAAAAAAAGTATTTTTGCAGTTCTGGCACACATGTACATGACAGAGGTCACTGAATATGGATGGCTTTCTTTTGCTTATTTTAATAGTAAAAAACCATTTCAACAGAGCTATATAAACTTAAAAAAAAAAAATCAACAGCTTACACAAAATTGACTATACACCTCTATAAGTGTTTCACTTTAGCTCTCCTCACAGTCTTTCGTTAGGAGAGTGTCATCTAGTGTAGTAAAACTCATAAATGCTAGAGATTAATACATTTAGCTCTTTAAAAGAGATCAGAACATTCACATATGAAGTTAAAACAAGAAAACCCTCTAAATTAAAAATATGAACATTAACACCAAAACAGTGAAGAGTTATTAACACACAATATTTACTTGTTAATTGTTTCTACTATTCCCTTCAATCTGTCAAAATGATTTGCTGCACTCAAGGTGCTCATTGAGAAACTAGTAGAACAAGGACTGATTATACTTTGAAGAATGCTGAAGTATTGTGTAAGTATAGCAAAACTTCATAACTGTGATTATCATAAGGGAAATTTTGTATTACACTGGTAAGAAAAAAGCCCAATCGAAGAAAACAAACACAAAAACCACCTTACCACAATCCATTCTGCAATATTTTCATATAGTTCTGGATTAAAAATTGCTTTCTTTAATCTAGCTAGAGGTCCATCAGCATCTACTAGCCGACACCTCATGAACACATCACAGTAGCCTTTGAAGTCGTTACAAGGAGATCCAGGTTGCAAAGTAGTAGTTTTACGACCAAAGTGTTTCTCCCACTGATGAGAGCCTGTACTTGCACAACTAGCTGGGTCCACTGAAAAGCAAACACAAATTAGATAAATCTTTATTGTATTAAACTATCTGCATGTATACTATGGTGTTCACTTGCTTAAAATGCTTTTGAAAGACATCAAGTTCCTATTTAATCTGTGAAAACCCAAAATGTATTGTTTACATCCTACAAAATACAATGCAATGTCTATCTGAAAGGAAGTACAAACAAAATTGCAGTACACTCTCAACTAAATGAAAATATAAACAGCATGAGAAAATTCCTCAGATACCTACTGCTATATTTATGCTTACAATTCAGACAAATCTTACTTTTTCTCATGCAGCAGACATGACACAATTCTCTATCGTCCTTGCCATCTGAACTAGCACATGTACACTCCTCCAAGTCAAACTTCTCACAGATAGAGCCAGCACATTGCTGTGAGACAAAAGCATGAGAACACAAAAATCAGTTTCACTTTTAAGAACACTGACATTAGGAAAGATATAGATTTTTAATAGCTGAAAACACAATGGCAGGTGTAAAGATGCTTATCAATAAAAATAAGAGCTTGAATGTTTTCTAAATTTTATACAACAATTATTGCAGTTATTCAGTTGCAGTGTTCAGGGTTCTTCGATTTTTTGTTTTTTTAAAGGGGATTTACCATATTTTATTTTTTACCACTGCATCTTCTTTTGGTATCTCAAAGTACCCTGCACAACAGTCACAGCACTGCAATTTACACTGCAACAGAATTACACAAAACTGCTTAGGAAAAGAAATGAAAAGCATATCTTCAAAAATATTTTCTCTCAGAAAACAGTAAAACTTAATGGTGGGAAAAAACTATTTAATTCCACTGTGGGAGGACCCTTTCAAGGTCAAATACTACTGCTAAATAAACATTAAAAATATCTGTGTATTTATAATCATGACTAAAAACCCAGTAACTATATAAAGACAATTCATCTATCCTTAAGATGTCTCTAAATTAAGACAAAAAATTATTACAAGCAGTATCACTTGATTGAAAAACTGGACTGCAGAAAACAGACTAAAAGCAACACAAGTTACAGCCCTTTAAGAGGATAACTTTTAGTTTGTTTCTGTTTCCAAATAAACAGAGATCAATTTTATAAGAGGCTTGCAACTACCATGGACTCTTTAACCCTGGAAACTAATGGCAGGTCAGCCTAATTCTATATGCTTGCACATCTGTGTGACATGCACATGGGTAGAAGAAATGAAAACTATCATTGAGGCAAATTCAACATGTACTGACAGGGTATCCAGTTTTTTAAGGCAACAAAAAAAAAAGCACTTGACCAAGACTAAATGAAAATGGAAAGATGGAGCTAGGAAATACAACATTTTCATATTCCAGATTTTTACCAAAAAAAATAAACAGAACCTTCCAAAATAATAAAGTTATCTTCTTCTTAACATTCTGTGTGCCTCCATTTATTCTAATTGGAATTAATAAGTCAAATGTTGTTGAAGAGAAGAGTAATCCTACATTCTTCTCCATAACGTATTGAAACCGTATCGTTTCATATTACAGTGTCTGGCAATAGATGACAGTAGTTGCATGTGATTCTAAGACATACCCCATTTAAGCAAACTTGTGTGTTCCTGTTGCAAGCTGTGAAGTTCTTTTTAGGCTCAGATGCTGGACAGAGAGCACTGACACCATCACACATTCCTTCCTTTGCACAGTCAGAATCATTTCGACACTTATCAGTCTTCAGTTTGAAATTACACTGTGCAGTACAGCAAGGGCCTTGACTAGGGCTAGAAATAAATAGAAAACATGGATGTAAAGAAAGCATGAATGATTCCAGAACTACTATTCATCCTGAGAATGACTCAAATACTCAACATATTCCTGATTTCAGTAAAATGTGAATTGAAAATAATTTTCTTCTGTCTCTTAAGGTAACAAAAGGTTACTGCACTGCATAGAAATTTCTTAGCCATGGAGTAGGTCATTAAACTACTTGCATTAGTTTAGAAAAACAGTACAAGCACATTTTAGAGCACAAAGAAGAGAAATGACATTTCAAAGTTTATCTATTCAATTAACAAGTTGGCAAAATTATTTCTAAAACAACTGATTAGTTTGATAGCATCCATATCAATGTAATAATTAAGTCAAGATTTATCTGTCACTGATTAGCATCTGTAAGAAATATTTTTTTATATATATTTTGCAGCCATACCACCTACACTGTTAAAATAAACAAGAAAGGGGAAGACAATGGGTCAGACCTTTTATCAGAAATCACACGTAAGTATATGAACAAATTTTGGGGAGAGACTTGTGAAAGAAGCCATATAGCTTCACTGGTTCCCCTGAAACACTTTGGCTTCTTTCTGCCACAGATACCAAAGCACCTCCTTTTGCTATGTATATATACATATATGTATATATATGTATATATATATATACACACCAGTATACAATTTCTCTTTCTGATGCTGGGCTTCAGTACACATGCCATTACAAGCAGCAGCATGAAGGTTATAAAACATACAGAACTACTGGATTAAAGCTAATCCTGAGTTATCATCTCAAATTATTCTGTATCTCAACACTATTCGCAGTATGTACTCACTGGCATTCAGTGGACATCAGAAAATAGCACAGACCTTCTATACATCAGGATCTATTTTTAAATTACTGCATGCTAAGAAAAAAATCACTTATATCACATATGAAAGACTAAAATACATGCAAAACAGCTGGAGAGATACCACAGTTTCCTTAAATGTATTTATGTGATCCATTCTTACACTTAAATTTGCTCCATATTTGGAAATCTTGTTGTACAGCAAAATTTTCAACTTTAACAGAACTGAGAAAAGGGAAAATGATGCAGCAATGAATACTTAAGACTGTTTCAGTAGATCATAAAACAGTCTGCTGAATACAGAGAGCAAAGTAAGGAAGTGGTGATGGCACCTGATGTACTACTCAGAAGACAATGGCCCTTCCCCATAAGTGCAACATAAAATCTCACAATCAAATTCTAAGACAAGACAATATAAGGTCTGTATGTTGGCAGAAATCGTAGAATTTACAAGGGAAAAGGAAAAAAAAAGGCAAAATTATTGTGACTATGAATTCACAGGAGAGGGTCCCTTCTACCACGCCTACACTGTCAAACACATTTTATCAGGGGATGCCACCTTTACTTTCACTGCTAGGACAAAGATAATTTTTAAGAGCAGGATAGCTTAACTAAACAAAATTGTTTATGTTGTATTAAAAGGCTGAGCTGATTTAGACTTGAAGGTATCAGCAATTTTCTCTTAATCTTTGGCTAGGATTCTAACCTAATGTTAGATTAATGTCTGTCTCTAGAGAGAAACAAAAGGTCATACCCTTCATGTGAAAACAATCCACTTCAGTTTTCAGATAAGGTAAGAATTTAACACCTATCTTAACTCACAAAATTAAAAGGCAGAAGTTGACTTCACCATCAGTCTTATGATCTTTGAAAGTTTCTCTTATAAATCATTGCATACACAACACTGCCAAGATACAAACTGACTTTAAATCATAGTTCAACTTAATTTATAAACCAAGCATTTAACAAATAAGATAAATCAACTATATCCTTCAGTCATCTTCCAGTTAAGCCATGTCAGAAATGACACTAGGCACTGCTTTATCCTTTGGGCAATGATTACTTTACTGTACCCATTGTTAAAACAGCATCCTGGTTGTGGCTTTTTCAATCATGCACCTTTTACACAATGCATTTCTGATAAAAATTACAGAATTTCAACACATTTTTCTGTGATACCTTAGCACTGATGTAAATCCATTGCTGTATTATGTTTTTTCAAAAGTTAGAGAACAGTCACCTAAAGGAAAGCAAGTTACAAACAGCACCAAAAACTGTATAGCGCAATTGTGCTCATGAATTTCTCTCTCACAGTATAAAGCCTTTTGAACAAAATAAAACACTTTGAAAATAATGTGGGTAAACAGATTCTGATTCTAAAATATTAAGTATAACTACCAATAAATCTCTCAAATTAAGATATACTGTAACAGACATGCACAATACCTGCAAGATTTGCCTGGTCTTAGCTTGCATTTTTTATCTTCTGGTTGGTTTGCATCATAACAGCATTCATCTTTACACTGGTCGCTGTATCCACAGTCACACTGTTCTCCTTGTTCAACCAGTCCATTACCACAGATGGGCTGACCAGATTCTGAAAAATGCCAGTATATTTATGTACAAAGCTGTAAAAATAATATGCAAACAGACTTAAAAATGTTAACGCTGACTTGCAATGGTATCCAGCTAATCATGACTGAAAACACCTGGTCAAGATGGATTTCAGACTAGAGATCAAGTCAACATGCATTATTTACTTGCCACTCAGTCATTCCTACAATTCACAGAATTCTACACCTCTGAGTAAAATGTTTCAGCTGATAACAATGGGAATTTCTTGAATGGATAGGAAATCAACTGTGATTAGTAGAACTTTTCTGCTAAGTCTCCAACAGAGCTGCATCCTTTCTTGCACTCCTCTCTTAACTTTCTGAGGACCTCAAGGCAAAAGCTGATGGTGCTATGTTAAATTACTACTACTCCAAAACCAAAACCTTTGTGCTGCACAAATCTCACAAAATTTGAGAGCTCACACATCAGACTGCAGAAAGAAAACTACTGCAAAATAATGTTAAATAGAATTTCCTGCATTTTAATTCCTGCTATTTAACACTTGTCCTTTCACTGGGCATGTCTGAAAACAGTCCTGCCCTGTACTCTTTAATCTCTCCCACCAGGCACTGAGAAAGACAAGAGCCTGACATTCTCTAGCCTTCTCTTCTCCAGACTAAGCAGTCTCAGCTCTCACAGCCTGTCCTCATGTCAGATGTTCCAATCCCTTGATAATCTTTGCAGCTCTTTGCTGGACTCACAATAGTATGTCCATGTCTTTTCTGTACTTGGAAGCCCAGAACTTGAAACAATACTCCAGATCTCTAAAATTTTGTAGTTACAGAACCTGTCAGTAAATTTTAAAAAAAGTAACCTAAACACAGAAATGAAATAAATATAAATAAAAGAAATTTCTAATCAAGTGTAACAGCAATAGCTTAGCCATTGTGCTTCCAGGATGAGCGAATACATACCAACAAAACAATTATTTCTCTTTTTCTCAAGAACTTGGCTGATATTTCGAATGCTACAGATAGAAAACTTGTTGTTGTTCAGTTTGTCCCCAGATGTAGCTCTTGCATACATGATATAATTGCCATTTTCTTTCTGTCCCAAGTTCTTGGACTCTCCTGGAGTACACTCCATTCCAGAATCATGCTGCAAAACAAGTATTTTAAAGCTATTTCTAATTAAGACAGCTTCTCCAATTTTTTGCATACGTATAACAAGACTTCAAAAGTAACCCAATTCAGTAACCTTAACACAGTGAGGAGTAAAAACAAAGTACTATCATATAATCTATGGTTTCTTGGAATACAAAAAGCATACAGAAAGTAAAGATTTGGGTTTTGCTTCATTGGTTTTTATGGCAATTGTGGGTTTTGTTTGTTGTTGTCATAGTCCCAAGCTGAAAAAGTCATCTCCTAAAAAGTGGCTTTAGGGTCACAAAGTCTTCCGTGGAATAAAAGCAAGAGGAGTTAACTGACATCACATTCTATTCTTTTTGCTTGTTTTGAAGGCGGTATAAAGAGATCTTCAGAGCAGAATTTTGTTTCTGTGAGCCAGTGCCTAGATCTGTATGATAACTGGCACGATGAATGCATTGCATTACAGGATGGCACACTAAGAACTAGCATCTTGACAAAATGCTAAGTGTAAGAGCAACTCTAATGCTGTTTTGATGCATCCAGAAATACAACCTCAGTCCCCAGATGTAGTAGGCAAATTTTCAGCACAGTTGCGAGAACTATAGAATCCATTATAGTTTAGTAGGACCAAACGTGCTTTCACTTGTTTCTCTGGATCAAATGCAACTCAAAACTAAAATGAAAAGAACCATTTTCCAGGATGATTCAAAAGATATTTCACAGCGTGGGATTGTTTTTTCACTTTTATTTGTTCGTATTTTCAGTTATATTTGAATGGCCTGTTCCCACTCAGAGCAGTGTTATTAAGAATTATCTCAAGGCACATGAAGAAAGCTTCACATGTGAACATCTGGTGAGGCCACACCTTGAGTATTGTGTCCAGTTTTGGGCACCTCAATACAAGAAAGATGTCAAGGTGCTGGAGCAAGTGCAGAGGAGTGCAATGAAGCTGGTGAAGGGCCTGGAGAATAAATAAATCTTCTGAAGAGCAACTTAAGGAGCTGGGGCTGTTTAGTTTGAAAAAGAGAAGGCTGAGGGGAGATCTCATTGCTCTCTACAACTACCCAAAAGAACACTGTAGAGAGGCTGGTGCTGGTCTCTTCTCCCAGGTAATTAGTGATAGAACAAGAGGGAATGGCCTCAGGATGCAACTGGGCATTAGGAAAATTTTTTTTCATGGAAAGAGTGCTCAGGCATTGGAATGGGCTGCCCAGGGAGGTAGTTGAGTTGCCAACCCTGGATGTGTTTAAGGTTCGTTTGGACATGGTGATTGGGGATATGGTTTAGGGGTGAACCTTGCAGAGTAGGACTTGGTGATCCTGAGGGTCTTTTCCAACCTGAATATTTCTGTGATTCTGGGATCTCTTTTTGGAAGAACTTGTCATTCAGTTGACATCTGGATTTCATTTTACTTCCAAGAGTAGAAAACATATACTTAAGTTCAAAGCTCAAGTTCTCATCTCCAGCAAAAGCAAAAGCTTCATGCTTTCAGCTTGCCATAAGCAAATCACATCCCTAAATGACTGGGAAGACAATTTTGCTTTGGTGAACTTGTAAGTATAAAGAATAACACGTAAAAAAGAGCCAGTTCTTTCTTCATTTGTTGAATAAAGTGTCATCTTTATCAATTCTGCATTGCTTCTTCCTCTTCTACTATACATTTGAAGGATGTCTTCAATAAGAAAGAAGCAAGTTGAGGGAATACAGCCCCTCCATAGTAGACTGAACTAGTAGAAATAAACAATTCACAAAATCCACCATTGCACCCACCACTCATAGAAGGAGCTTAGTTTGGCAATCTTTTTTTTCTGTTTGTATGCCATGGGCTTGCACACATGCACATGCAGCTATGACCATATTTTCTTTGTTAATAAGTAGTAAAAACTCCATTTGCAAACCATGAACTTCAAAACAGTTGAACTGAGTTAACAAATCAACAGTAATACTCACAGGTGAGCCAAAGTTATGCCCAACCTCATGTGCAAAAGTAATGTGAGAAACCTTGGGAGGCACATGAGAGCCATAGTTCTGAACTGTGATGATTCCAGTGTTCAGTGACTTCTTCTTACCATCAGAATACAGTTTGCTCTTTTCACATATTCCACCAGAGCTCCCTGCATTTAGACAAAAGTACAACAGTTAATAATTTAAGGAAAGAAGTGTTGTGCTTCTTTTCCTAGTGATATTTAGAACAAGAACCAGCTTGCAGCTCAGTGGATGAAGACAGACTAGGAGTTCTTCTGTGTAATTATTAACCCAACTTTGAAAGTAGATTAGATTTATCCACAGTAATGCTCTCAAGCACTGAATGGATACATTCACAGAAGTTAGCTGCCTCAGAATAGCTATTAAGCAAGAGCTATTTTGGGCTTTCACTGCACAGACAAGCTCTGATTTCTCATACTTGTAATATCAGACGAGCAGGGTGCAATGTCCAATACAGGTAGCCTCAACCTACACTCCATTTGGATTTCACTAAGCAAAACACCCCACAGTAAAATCACTGGAGATCCTCTCTCATAGCATAAACATTTACATAAAATGCCTAAGTGCATTGAACTTACTGTTTAGAAAAGTCTTGCAATTATGACTTTTATACCCCCCAAACTTTCCACAATTTGTCTTTGTACTGAGACATTATCAATGTTCTAAAATTCAGGTGTTCTTTTCCTAATATAAGCTGTATCTAAAAAACACTCTCAGGAAGTTTCCTTGCTCTCCAAAGTACAACTCACTTTTAGTGAAACATCCCATTTAACCTAGGTCAGTATGTGTGTTAAGGAAACAGTGTTTATGGAATGTACATTCCAACTCATCCTGTGCTTGCTCAGTATATAAACTAGGCTACTCATGACAGACTCAGATTCTTATTTACATAGGCCACTGGTGTGTCCACACAGGTCCTTCTAACATAGTTCATGGGTTCAGTGATCCCTTACCTGTCTGAATATTCTACTAGTATTTATTTGAACATTTTCGTTTCCTGTGATCAAAGTCTGAGAGACTTTGTGTCTGGCATGTGGCATGATGTGTTGTTTAAAAACCCTCTGTCATACCACAACAGTTTTCCACATAGCTCCAGTACTCTTCAACCAATGTGTGCTTTAGAGGAAATTATAGCAGTAAATAAAGTAAGGTTACAATGTAGCTATATCTCATGAACAGTTTAATGATTGTTCCACATTTACTCAAATTTTGTTAAAACTCTTGATAATGTTGTCAATAGAAGTATCCACTCTCTTGCAAATGTGTCAGAACTTGCTGATCCTCAGCATAATTCCTTATTACAGAGAAATATGCTTTAGGAACAAAACAAGGGCAGACTGTTCCTTACGAATTTCTGATTTTGATTTGTATGAAATTTGTGCTGAGCTATAATTAAAGAATTTGCATTTACTCAAATTTAAAGACTAAGAACATCCTACTGTATCATTTCATAAAACTAATATATTGTATAAGACATATATCCAGGGGAAATGTCTTGAGATGCTGCACACAAGAGACCATTGTTTGTTTTCTTAAATCCAGAGACATGCTTCAGACCCAAAATAAAAACCTAGATGAAAATGAATGAGAAGTGGTTCAAGAAAAGTCACACAATAATTGTTCTAGTATTTCCCAGAACAAGATTTCACCTGTTTTACTGTACTTTAAAAAAATACAGAAAGAAAATTACTTCCAATGCTATCTAGAAAAGTATTCTGCAGTATAGTTTTACTATAAAATTCAAACTGTGTAGTTGCAAGCTTTGTTTATAGCAGAAATGCTTGTTTCTTCTGCCACTTTACCGGTCACTTACACCTATCATAAACAAAAAGCCATCCCAGTAATACCACCTTTGTATAAGAAAAGAAACACATCTTTCTTTAATGATCACATCTTGCTCATCAGAAAGACAGCAAGACTAACTGAAGTGACATAATATGCTGTTAAATAAAATTAAAAATCAAACCATACCTAAACAAAATTGTGACAAATAAGTTTTGAGATTTTTTGTCTATTTGCTGTCAACTTAAATGACAGTTTCTACCTTTCTTCGTTGTATCTGGCCACAATACTTAACCTTATAGCACTGAAGTTTTCAACAGTATTACCTGAAGGGGCTCCAACCCAAGCCAGACCAAGGACTCCATCATCAAAGTCACGGTCTGTAAACACATAGGCCAAGCAATAATCATCATGATTCTGCTCCGAGTTCAGTTCCAAAAACTTTTCCACACCAATGTTAGGAAATCTGAAGGGATTGGAAGAGTCCTTTTCATCTACAGTTGTGTTAATCTAAAAGTAAATTGAAAGAAACTGTAAGCCATGGTTCATTTGTACTTCTAAATACCAGCAAAGAGGCTCTCTCTTGTCAACACCTTGTTATGTTAAATAGTGGAATATGTTGCTAAAGATTTATAGGTCTTCACAAATTACCATACTAATATTCAAAAAACTAAGTTGTACAACAAAGGAAGAACTGCATTTGTATAGTAAATTCCCAGTCTCTTATTTCTTTCTTTTTCCTTTCTATCAACACCCAAAAGTTTAAATTTAGTATCTTAAATTTAACTTTTATAAGGAACTCTCAATCTGGATAGCCATTATCTATTTTAGTATTAAAGTTATTGGAGAGTAACATAGTCTATTTGCCACAAAAGTCAACACTACACTGCTACAACAACTGTTATTCCCATAAAAATTGCCTACAGCTTAACAGAAGTAGTGGGGTTTTGACAATAAACACTAAAAATCAAACCAAGTAAATGGGTTAGGGAACAAGTTGCTGCAGAGACTTGCATTACAGAGTTTCTACCAGTAAGCGGTTACAAGAGAACAGCAACAGGCTTTGTGGAAACCACAGGCCTCCAAGCACTATCAGGGAAGCTAGAAGTATTTCCAATACAACTTACTCTTATTCGTTTCACCATGAAGCTGATGTTACGGATACCTGAGAAATCTGTTGACTGGTAAATTGTGTCAATTGCTTTGACATGGCTGGAGATCTGTCAAAAAATTTAAAGTAACCACAGTTCAAAGATCCACACCGTGCACTGTAGCTTAAACAGCAACAACTGCAAGGTCTGTGCTTTCACATGTAAGATCATTGTGCCACGTGACTCTTCACAGGACTTCTAAATCAAACACCGATGGCAAATAATGGGAATCAATCACTGTATAACCTGATAACTGCATTGCCATGAGCAGCAAAGTATTCTGCAGTTTCCCTTTTTCTCCCCTAACATACTGCTATCAACTATTCATATACCTGTTTGTGATACTGGTTTGATTAACTACTAAGATAACACTGTTGTTAACATCGCATTCGAAGTATTGTATTTATTTTGTTTGATTAAAAAAAACCACACTTGTTGCAGCATTATTTAGTTTCCAGTATAAGATAAACATGGGGAAAAAAAACCCACAAGGATCATTTACTTTTTTCCAAGAGCACAAAGAAATCACTGAAGGTCTTTGGAAAATGTTACTCAAATCAAACTATATATACACAACGTAAGTCAGATTTGCAAGTGGCACTAAACTTTAGACATCAAGAGAAGTATGTTAACATGCTAGCTATATTTTTAGCAAGTGATAGAGGAAAAAACCCCACTTTTTCCACTGACTTGTATATTGATAAATGAAAAGCATCTACCTTTAGATACCACTGTTCTTTTAACCTTCCACTACATCAGATACTACGAGGACAGATGTCAGTGTCATTAGCTCAAGGTATTTTGAACTAAAATTTCCAATGGAAGGCAATGCAAGTGTTAACACAGAGGTTTGCCAGGCTGTCAAACAGAACAGAACTCTTCAGGAAGTAGTATTTTTCTGAGTAGGAATGGAGAAAAGTCAAACTGCAGGTCATGATCAGAGTTTCTAAACAAACCACTATAATGTTAAACAAAGGAATTGGAAATACCTGTGCAATTACAGCTTCCCTTGTTCCATAATGCTTGTAGAACAGATGATCAGTCTGAATATACAGCTGACATGTATTTTTTTCAGCCTGAGTAGCACGCTTTTTTCTTAAAACCTGTGGACCATTGTTTTTAGGCTCTTCAACAGGCTTCTACATATACATAGGAAATAAATAGATTAATTGTGCAAACCTACATGCTACCTAAAAAATAGCAATGGGGTTTTCTAAACATACTCCACTAATACAAACATATTTCTGTTCTTTAACCCACAAAGCTTTACAAATCCTGAATGAAACTAAGTATGTTACAGCCAGTTTTCATGTATACCATCTATTTTACATGGTATCTCTGTCAAACCTTTCTGTGCATTTCATTTTGCATCAGAAAATGCAGCTGATGTGAAATAGACTTTTTTCATTTGTGTGATCTCTGGAATTTTTCTTTGATAATCCCTTCTAAAATGAGTAAGTATTTTGTAGATTTGGGGGGGAGGAAATCAACAGTGCCATAGGACTTAAATGCACCCTCCCTATCACAGGTTATTTCACATTGTAACCACCTTAGTCAGCTGCCTCAGCAAACAGAAAAACATAACCACTTCAGCATGGAACAAATGGTACCCTAAACATGAAGTTAAAATAATGCTCATTAGTCAGAGATGTATCTGCTAACACATTTGCATTCACTGAGGTTCCCCACCCTTTCCATGAGGTCTTACAAGTAAAAGTTTGGGAAAGTATGTTATTGTTACCAGCACTGAATTGTATAATACTGTTGATAATTTCTTGAGTCACAACATCAATAAACTTTAAGCTGCTGCTACTATTTAACAAGCCATATTGTATAGTTTTGTTGGCATATACTTAAACTGACAACACAAGATGTTGCCAAAACTTAGAACAGCTCAAAACACAGCTAACACAGCTGAGAAACTCAATTTACTATTGGAAGGTATTGGAAAAAAGGTCCAGTTTCATTGGAAGTGCTGCAAACCTGAAGGCAAAAAACTGCAGGACCATAAAGTGATACACAAGTCCCCCTTACACTTGCCTCATATTATAGGCAATCTGTAGATTCCTGTAACCCCTTCAATCTTTTAACATGGCTATTATAATCTTCCTACTCTTATCACTTCATTTATGACTGAAAGCACTCAGATATTACAAAAATGAGTTACATTAATGTAACTTGAAAATCTAAGTTATTACTCTTTAAGAACCAATACATTAATTAAGAGATGAAGGGACCCTGCAACTCTTCCTTAACTGCAATAAAACATATTCCTCATCTCCAGCTTGATTTATATATCCATCTAAAATTCCAATTGTTGAAAATTCTGAGATGGTGTAGGATTCATTAAGACTATGAGCTAGCACATCTATGCTGTTTTAAGCAGAGAAAGAATTTAGAGAAGTTATCTTAACAAGAAAACTGAAGCAATAATTTAAGTACCTCACAATGTCAAGGGATGATGACTGACCAAATGTAAAAGGGACAACATCCAAGTAATAGGAAGTTATAACATAAATTTCTAATCAACATAATCCATTAGCCTGTGTTGTACCTCTGTTGCTGGTTCTTCTATACCAGTCATCTGGTATTTCTGCATTCTTTCAAATACTGAATGATCTGCACAACCTCCTTGTGGTCCATATTTATGTGGATATTCTAAAATGAAGAAAGATAGGTTGAGTTTTCAAATTCCAAGTACCACTGTAAAATATAGTTGTGCCACTGCAAATTACTGGGTTTGTCCAATATTGTCCACAAGGTCTTTAAAAAAAAACACCAAACACAAGAAAACAAACCAACAAACCACACACACACACAAAGAAACAACAAAACCCAAAAGAAACAAAAAAAACAACAACAACAACAAAACCAACCCCAAAAACCCCAAATACACACACAAACAAACAAACCAACCTCACCCTGAACAAACAAATGCCCAAACCCCACATTTCTAGGACGCATTCCTAGTTTTACAAACGGGGGTGGAAAAAAGGGAGGGGGTGGTGGTGGTGGAATTGCTTCTTAGCATTCTTTTCTTATAGACAGCAAAAGAAAATACGATGGGCAAATATCTTAACATAAGAACAAGAACTATTATTTACACATATGTACCAATTGGCTTAAAATAACAGCAGCCTTAAATAAAGTGAACTCACAACAGAAAAAATTCACTGGAGATTGATTACATGAACGAGCAATTTGATTAACAATGGAGTGGAACACTGGCTTTGCCATAACCAACATTAAACAAGAAGCACTGTTGGGATCCTGCTTACTATCACTAGATTGAACTTTAATGCAAGGGATTATATGTATGATCCTTCCCTTCTCCATCTCCACCACCTTTTTTTATCCTCCCACTGTAGTATTTAAAACCTAAAGTTCTCACTAACCACTATGCAATTTCTCACCATCAAGCACTTCGCTGAAACAAAAGCACATTACACAAGGGTATGAGCAATGGACAATACAGCCTCACCATCAGCACACTACCTATGTAAATCCAGTGTAATGTTAAAGACCCCTGCAGGTGGCAATTGCTAAAATCCATGGCAATTAACTGGAAATATGACTGAAGAGCATATTCTGCACCAGCACAAAAAGCCATTTTGTGCTGCCATCACACTTCTACTCATATTCTGCAGCATTATGACAATTGACAGAATAGTACTAGAAATAAATGCTCTCAGTGCATCAGACAAAATAAGCAATCTTTCCTCTGCATCCTGTTTCCCAAAGAGGTTAGGAAATCTAATACATTTTTAATACTAAGTGCCTGCAAATCAAATATTTCTCACCTCACAAATAATCATCTAATAATAAACACTTTAAAAGCACGACAGATAAAATTATAAGAAATTGAACATGAAATAGTGTGCAACAGCAATTGCCATGGTTTTGCATTTGCTGGAAAAGACAAGTCCTCCCTGACAGGTTTGAATCTGCCCTGCAAAACACGGGAAGCAGGTTATATAGGATAGTTCACTTTGGCACCATGCCTAGTTTACCAAGGAAGTCGCATACAACATATTCCTGTGTGACCTGTGTTAGCTTCTATGGTCCTGCTCTGGCAGGGGGGTTGAACTCGATAATCTTCAGAGGTCCCTTCCAAACCCTAACATCCTGTGATAATCTCTTGACAAACGCTGCATTACCCCCAAACTGTGAAGGCACTGTTGCCTCTTCATCTTTTGTGACTTCTTATTTCCACCATCCCCTGCAGCAGTTCCATTTCTGGAGCTAAACAGGAACCACATGATGTCAGATGACTTGGACAGTTTTGACCTTCATCACAGAAGTGTGGTCCATGCTTTTGTGAAGTTTTTTAATGCTTTCAGAGTTACAGCCTTCTGCCAGCTCTTTGGGATTCAGAGCTTCTTACTCTATTCCTAACACAATCCTGAGAATTTGTTACAAGAAAACACGTGCCCTTACCAGGAAATCACTTCTTACAGTTAATGCAAAGTTGAGGAAAAACTAGAAGCGTACCTTTCCTCATGTCTATAAAGGAAAATTTTAATGGAGGGTCAGTTCTCAAATTAGAGACAGTCCTCAGGCAAAACAAATGCTTTCTCTTTCCGTATTGTCCAGTTTCCCATTTCCCACTTTCAGTTTTGTACATCCTGACAGCATGTTAAAAAATAGTAAATTACAGATCTTAAAAGAAGTCTTGTCATTTCATACTTCTTGACAAGGAAATCTTATTTTAACTAGATGGCAGATTATTATTAATGATATATGCAACTACAGACCCTCAACAGAAGAATTTTTATCCTTTAAAAAAAGGCATTATCTGCTGCAAACAGATTCCTGATCACATTCTTTTTTTTTCCTTCCATGTCAGTAACTAGTTTGATCTGTTAAGCATTTAAGTTAACAGCTTAAATGGATATTGGATTTAGGCATCTGGGGCAAAGATATGACATTGAACTTCCATTAAAAATGATGGAAATTCAGTTCTTCAGCAGCCAAAGTGATATGTCCAATACTAGCAAAAGCAATAGCATCAGAAAAATGTTCAAATTTTAAGCAGATACAAAAAATTCTTACTACAGATTTCACTCTAAGCAGTCTATCATACTGTGCTCCCATGACAACTGCCAAGTAGACCTTTCCTTGTTAATTCACAACCACAATATTGAAAAGAATTAAATAAAAATCTAAGAAACCAAGTTGCCACACAGCCTCTACCTGCCTATAGAATAATTCATCAACCTCTTCATCCTGGTTGGGTGGTCTATAACAGACTCCAGGATGTCAGCCTTGTTGGCCTTCACTCTAATTCTCACAGGCACTCAAGCTGATCATCCTTAATCTCTAGTTCCATGGTGTCCAGAGCATCCCTGATGTACAGGCCCACCCCTCCAACCTTTCTCCCTCACCTGTCTCTCCTGAAGAGCCTGTAGCGATCAATTACAGTGCTCCAGTCATGTGAGTCATCCCATCATGTTTCTGTGATGGCAACTACATCATAACTTTCCTGCTGTAACAAGGCGCCCAGCTCCTCTTGTTGTTACCCATGCTGTGTGCAATAGTGTACATGCACTGCAGCTGGGCTGCTGGTTTCATCCTTGACTCCAGCTTACCACCCTCAGACTCCTGTGCCCAGGTGGCCAAGAAGGCCAATGGCATCCTTGCCTGCATCAGGAATAGTGTGGCCAGGAGGAGCAGGGAAGTCACTCTGCCCCCGGACTCAGCACTGGTTAGGCCACACCTTGAGTCCTGTGTCCAGTTCTGTGCCCCTCAGTTTAGGAAAGATGTTGAGTTGCTGGAATGTGTCCAGAGAAGAGCAACAAAGCTGGTGAGGGGTTTGGATCACAAGCCCTAGGAGGAAGGGCTGAGGGAGCTGGGATTGCTTAGCCTGAAGGAGACTCAGGGCAGACCTTATTGCCATCTACAACTACCTGAAGGGAGGTTGTACCCAAGTGGGGGTTGGTCTCTTCTCCCAGACAACCTGTGACAGAAGGAGAGGACACAGACTCAAGCTGTGCCAGGGGAGGTTTATGCTGGATATTAGGAAGAAATTCTTCACAGAAAGAGTGGTTGGCCATTGGAATGGGCTGTCCAGGGAGGTGGTGGAGTCACCATCACTGGAAGTGCTTCATGATGAGACACTTAGTGCCAGGAAATGCCAGGGTTGAGTTGATTAGATGGTGTTGGTGTTAGATAGGTTGGACTTGATGATCTCAAAGGTCTTTTCCAACCTGATTAAGTCTGTATTCTGTAATTTGGAGTTTGCAATGGCCAGTTCATTCAGCAGATTCAGGGATTTGCAAAAACTACAAAATACTTTGAGTTCTGAGTTGTATAGCTCTTCCAAGACCATAAAATTAAACGTATTTCTGAAGGTCTGATATTGATCTCAGGAAATACCAAATTTGTGTTTTATAATATGAAGTCAGGAACATAATTGAAGTATATATGATTTAAATAAAGTAAATACAGTTCCAATGAAATCCTGAATTTTTTTAAGAGAAGTTTCCAAAATATTTTAATGGAAAAGAAGAGTCATTTGCATCTTCCTAGCACTAAAACAGTTTGATCAAGTAGTTTAGAACCTAAATTATTCAACTTGTGTTTCAAGTCATGAATAGAAGGCTGCCTTCCACTGGTCACCATATCCACTGTAACAGACAAAAGCTGCTTTATGAAGTTGACAATATAATCCCCATTTACAAAAACCCCTTTTGTTTCACTACTGAATAAGAACTCATTGAGATGCTAATCATATGTTGCATTGTGCTTTCTGAAAAGCAGTAAAAAGCATATAGTTTCAAAAGGCTGAAACAAGGGTGACCAAAAAATATCTCAAAGTAAAGATGACTTCCTCCCCCCATCTCTTAGAAATGTAAGCATTTTTGCTGCTTTTGTCCTGTGTAAGATACTAATGGTTTGACTCTTACTTCACAAGTGTTAGCTTTAGATTAGAGCGAGAACAAAAGATTTGCATGCTTGGTTTTACTTTTAAAACTACATTGAAGGTTAACTTTCTTTTAGTTGTTCAGGCTGGGTTTTCTTTGGAGCTGCTGTTCAATGCAAAAATAGGTCAAAAAAAAGAAAAAAAAAAATTAGCCTCAGAAGCATTATTCCAAAAGTGACAGAAGCAGTTGTATACTTCAGATAATTTAGAGCCTGAAAATTCTGGAGACATCTAGGATACCAACAACAAAAAAAAATTAACTCATACAATCAAAATGCATGCACATCAGATTCTGCATTGACAGCAACCAACAGGAGTGGCACATTTTCAAACAGTGCTGGTTCGACGTAGCTCCAGGAGGGGTTATTTTCAACCATGCTGAGCAAGCAGACCTGTTCACTCACTTTTTGATTCAAAAGCTGTATCATATTGTTGGTTTAATGCAGCTATCCAGAATAGATCTAGACAATCCCCCTCTGATTTTGTTTCTAACTTATGGTTTTCATGCACCAGATTCAAGAGGAAAAATGAAATATATCAACATTCCATAACTTGAATAATTAAAACCTCACACAAGTATCCTGCTCCCATTCACTTTAATAAGACATTCACATGAAGCAATTTCATCATTAGCTTTCTCCAGATGTCAAGTGATGCATTTACTCCTTCAACAGAGATCACTTCTACAAAACTGCAATACTAACTTACATCAAATCAAATCATCTGCTTCTTTAAGGTAAAATTCTATTTCTTACATTAGTTGTTAGCAGTGAAGAGAGTATTTTTAGTCATCCACTATTCACAGCATAAAGAACTGGGACATGAAACAATATTCTTGCTTGTCTCATCCCTTGGAAAACCAGGCAAATCACTTTACTGCCTTATGTCCATTTACTTTGCTCCTCCTCCTCTTTTCTACAACAGGATTAATTAAACCCTTTGTAAAGCAGACAGTGACTTATTTACAGAGCAAGCTACGTAAGTGGTAGTCCAGTGTTCCCACTATCAAGCAGTGAATTGAACTGTTTGCTAAGATCTATAAAACATAAATAATTTAGAAGTATGTACAAATAATTCACAGAAGTATTGTTATAAAATACATATTTTATGGCTTCACACCAGGCTTTTTCAATTTCTTGGTTACTTTTCCCCACTACTTATTACAGTGGCAAACCCTGCAATACTCCAACAGCAGCTAGCACAGCACACTGCCTTCTCAGACTCCCACCTGCAATGTTCTGTTGAGATGAAAATTAAACACAAGCTGCAGTTTCTCTTTGGGAATCAAAAGCAGTATATGGAACACTGTCCTATAAAGTTACTGTATTCTCAAATATATGTCTTGTAAGTACTGGGAAGATACGTATTTAGTCAGAAAATAAAAGTGTAGCTCACAATGTACATAAAACTCAGTAACTACATTCATTCAGAAGCTCTTTACAATTATGCATCTTCTATTTGAATTTGGATTAGTAACAGTATTTACAGAATGGGGCAAGAGGAAGGACAAACATGTGGTAGCTCACAGAAATTTTTTACACGCTCAAGATTACTTAAAAATGAAATCAGACTGATTTTTATTATATCTGAAAACTGATCATACAGGAAAAGGAAGATGCATGAGTACTCTGCATCAGTTCTGAAGGTGTAGAAGCATTCCCTGTTATTATCTCATCCTTCTAGGCATTTTCAGCTAAACCTAGACTTCTGGGGCTATAACTCTTCAAATTCAGGTAGTATTCCACCAGCTACAGTGTAAAATGGGACATACAGGGGTGCCACCACATCTTCTAAAGAGCTGTCTGTGACCTACAGATTCAGGGAAAGCTTTTATTTTCCACAAGTACCACTGTCACTAGATGTAAATGCATATTGAGGTGAACTTTAATTATGCTTCACTTTTCAGATCACATAAGAACAATAAATATAAAGCATTTTAAGAATGTTTTTTTCATGTGAAACATGTATCCATTTAGCAGAAATTATACTGCTTACATGCTTAAGCTTGACTGCTAAAGATTTCTTAATATGGCAGAATAAAGAAGACTCACTTTGGTTTGTATATGAATTGCTTCAGGACAGAACGATCACAGTGTCATATGCAAGCCCAAGTCTCGTTTTATGCTTGTAAGTGGCTTGAGTTTCTGACATTTAGTAATTTTAAAAAAAATAAAATATATACACTTCATCTGTAGCACAAAATGGATATACTCACTGATATCATCTTCATGATACATGACAGAATGGAATGGTAGAGTCTTGTCCTTTATATATCTCTCTGCTGGCTCAATATAAAAGGTCCCACTGTGAGTTTGGATGAATCCCTCAAATTTTCCATCAATAACTGACCCATGGGTAAAACTTCCCTGCTCACCTGTAAGGGGAAAAGTGCATTAGTATTTTTATACCGTTTATACACCTTTCTAAAAACTTAAGTCAAGTGACAATATGCGTCTAGGTAGACCAATTTAAGCACTGAAGGTGTATATTTCTTTTTGCAGATTAAAGCAGTCACTTCAAGACCATAGGACGTAACAAACAGATTACTTTCAGAACTAAAGAGACTGTATAAAGAGGGAGAGAGTAAGTCCTAATCCTTCTTTTCATCTGCTTTTAATTCCTTAATTCTCCTTTCTTTTTAAATCAATTTTATCTTTTGTATTTACTGAAATTTGGTATATTACCCTTAATGATGGCAGTTCTACTTTCCTTAAATTCCTTTTAAATGCATCGGACATCAATGAACAGTATGCTCACAACCAGAGCTGAACTTCAGGCTCTATGAATATGAAAATCATTAGGTGAAATAGTCATTTGTGTAAGTGTAACTGATAGGAGAATAAAAGCAAAGTTTAAAATTATACAGATACATTATTAAAGTTTAATACATAGATAACCTAATCCTACAGACACTAATTATCGACATGTACTATATTAAAAAAAAACCCACAAAAAACCACGTTTAAAATGAGTGCACTTCAACTCATTTTACCATGTTGCACTTACCATAAATGTGTCCAGTGTAAATATGGGAGGTATCATAATCAATTACTTGGTTTGATATTTCTACCTTAAAGTCATCACTAAAAAGAGATGTATCTCTCCTCATTCGAAGGTTGAAGTATCTAAAGTGAATAAAACAAGACGGTAAACTGACTCTGAGCATCAATTAAAAGAGAAGCAAAGTGCTTCTAACCAGCAGTTTTATGCAAACAATTTGCAGACCTTGTAAAATTAATCTATAGAAAATGTTCATACTGTACAAGAATTAGACCAGTCTAGAAGATTTTCTTAAGCAAGATTTAGAAGCTTTTGATACAAATAGTAAAATTCACAAGATTTAAGCCAAAAAGCAAGGCTAGACCTAAATGTGTAAATCTAAAATGCTGACCTAAACTATACACTTGTTTCCATTCCTCCAGAGGACACAGATGTAGCTATGAAGCACCTATTTTACTTCACAGCACTGGGAAGTAGAAAAGATAAAAACAACTCTCAGGTTATTTGAATTTAATTGCCAACATTTGAGCAATGCAAATTAAATGTTGATGAGCTAATTACTGTTTTAATTGAAACTGGGAAAAAAATGGGCAACAACATTTAATAAAAAACAATACTTAAAACTAGTAGAGTTACATGCACAACTAAGTCAACAACTCTACTCCTTGAATGATCTTGTTCAAATTACATTACATTCTTTGATGCAAACCCTACTGCTAATCTTTATGTGAAGCACACTATATTTTCTTTTTACAAACCCCAAAGTTTTATTCGGTGAAGTCAAGCAACTGTAGTGTTTTAAAATGCCTGACATCATGTGATTTCATACCTGTGACAATCATTAGCTTTCTTCAGAATTTCATTTGGTATTTCTTAACTTTTTTTTATAAACACATTGTGCAAATACAGATCAGTAAAACTGTTGACACTTCAGTCATTCCAATTTTACCCTATTTTCTTCCTGTATTTTTCTCTTTCAGCACAATCATGAAATTAAAGGCGTATTACATTTATGCCACCAACTTGTTACAGAAGAAGTAAGTCTGCTAAGTTGACCACATCTGTGTCAGTCTTCATCTAAAAAAATATGATTAATTTCTCAGTATGCACAGTATACTGACAGAACTGACTTCTCCTAATGAAAACTGGTATCCATTTTTACTAACAGCAAAATAACCATCACAATTAAGCACCATGGTGTATAACTGATTAAATACAATCACTTTTTCCTGTGGCTAAAGCATATACAAAATATACCTTCAGTCTTCACTTGCACATTAAATATGACACTACAGTTTTAGAGATTTTGAGACAACTGTATGTTACGATGCAAAACTCAACATCAAAGAAAAAAGTCCTGCCTACACTTAAAACCTGGTAAGGGCTCTTGTGATTCATGTTGACTATTCTGTAATGCAAATAGTATTATTTCACAATCAGGCTGTATTATTGTTGCACAGTGTTAATAAAGCTTCAAAGTGAGTGTTCTCCTCTGTTAATGCCTTAGAAGTATCTACTACAAGGTTATGAAATTCTGAGATGTGGCTGGTAGTTCCCTGTGACTCTTGGGCTTTCTGCCAAGCCAGTCAGTGGTTCTACAATAGCTTTTGGTATGGATGTTATTTTATGAGGGTTGATTCTTCTGTAAAAATGAAGCAGTTCACTACAGATGCACTTCAGTATTGGAGTGAAACAACGCACACCAGATAGCACTTAGAGCTATTATCAGTGGTACTCATAAGGGCAGGCTGAGCAGGCAAAATCACTCAGTGACCATAGGAGATTGTTTTAAACAATGAAGCAAACAATCATTAAATAAAAGATTGAGCAGTTACTCCACAGCTGGAAGTGGTAAACAAAACAGAAGGTAATGGGCTGACAAGGGTACAGAGTGCAACTCCAGTATAATGAGAGTCCATTTAGGTTCATGCTCTTTTCTTCTCAGTAGAAACCAGAAAAACCTTCAGTTTTGCCTCCATGAGCCTCTCCTCACAAGTCAGGATCTGGAAGATACTACTCTGGATTGATGTAAGGCTTTTTAATCCTTACTTTTCTCATTTAAGATGTCAAAGACTGTCTTCTCTTAAAAAATCAAAAGGAGACTAAAAATAGAAGGGGAGAATAATTTGAGTGCCTTCTAACTGCTTTCACATGAGGCATTCCAAAATCTAAACTCAATTTCCACAGACTGTCAGCATCATCCCAGCTGCATGAAACACAAGAGAGCTGAAGAACTCAATGGTGGGCTTAAACTACTCACAAGCTAACTCTACAGAACCATCACATTTACAGACATTATTATTTTTCAGTTTTCATTTATTAAGCCCATACAACATAGTCCATTACCATTTACTAGACAATTCCCATGATCCTACTTCTGACTCTAAAGAAAAAGTTACCTTTGAAACAGCATATAACATCTCCAGGTTTATCATTCCTTCTATTACCCACCGAGATGCAGACAGAAAGCATCATCCTCTAGTAAGTACTTACCTATAAAACAATCTCTACAGTATTGCAAGCCTCAGCAATTCCAGCTAGAATGCTTGCAGCTCATATTTGTTCTCCATCAACAACTCTCAGGTGGCACTTGCGATTTTTCAAAGCTGTCTGGCCTAACCTTCAGAAGTCAGAGCTGCTAAGTGTGTTATTATTGAACACAACTGAGGATGCAGCCTTCATCCTCAGTATCTTGCCACTGATTATTCTTGATACACACAGCTGTAAACACATAAGCTTGCTGAGATAACAGACACCATCCAAACAGGATTACAAGTAGCTACCTGTTGGCTAATTTACATGCTACGACAGTCAGTCAAGCATCTGTCCTGAAGAGTATGGTGTAGAGATTTTAATAGCAGAACAGTCTTTACCCAGCATTGATTATTTAGTTTTTATTCTCCCTTTCAGTTACAGTGCTTAGTCCCTGGACTAAAATCACATCTGAAAATGTTGGTTTAAACACAGGACTTCAAATTCAAGATTTGGACTGCTTTTCTGCAACAGTTACAAATGTGTTTTATCATTAGTTAGAAGGCATTCGAGTTTCTGACTATTATAGCGTAAATCTCTACAGGCATTTATGCAGACTGAGGTAACAACATGATGTAATAGTCCATTTTGGGTCACAGTAGAAGAAAGTTAAGTATTTCTAAGTCCCAATGAACCGTATAAGGTGGTAGAAGTTGAAGAATATATTATTCCAGTTGCACCAACTGACCTATTTACATGATTTGATGATTAATGATATGATTGATGCTTACATGATTTTAAGTACATTAAGCTAGTTTTTAAGGTTTGAATGTGCTGGGTTAAAGGAATCTGGACACAGCAACCGTGACTTGAACACCCAAATTAAAACACAGTGAAATATTTTTATTAGTGAAGACCTATTTTTTAATTCTCTCAGACTTCATAGAGCAACCTAACAATATTCAACAAATCAGTACTTTTAGTATTAGAACAACCATATAAAAGGTCTTTTTATTCGTATGGCTTACAAACAAGCGATGTTAGAAGTGTTTCCAGTAATAGTTTTCCTATTATAAGGATCACATATAGACCATACATTCTGACAAACATGTCTGAACTTAACTCTAGCATTTTTTTTAACTAAAACTTTAGGTAAAAATCTAATGAAAATTGCAGTTAAATCTGCAAAGTTCTCACTCTATCATTAGTGACAAGAGGCTGCTACCATGTAATTCAAGTCCCAGACGAATTCAACTGTTCATTAAAGTTGCTTAGACAACTTTCCCAACCAGGAGTAATCAACTAATCCAGTATGAAGAGTGGAAGTGGGTGTGGATGGGTAATTAACAGGACAGATTAAAAAATATTAGAAAGTGTGAATTATTAGGAATTTATTAATTAAAAAGTTGACTAGCAGCACAATTATGCACTACACAGATGTAGTTCCTTTCTTATTCTGATTGCATCAGAGGAATTCACAGGTTTGTCATTAGGTAGAAAGTTCAGAGAACATAAGATGTCAGAGATGTTCCCTCAAAATGAGATTATGATGAAGTACCAAGCTGACAATTCAGTTTAAGATGTTATACAATTAATATTTTGCAAATGTTTATACTGAAAACATGAAGAAAACAACTTTCCAGCTTCTCTGCATGGGCAGGGTTGTGTTCAGTACATGCAAGTACACTCTTTGTGATTAAGTCAAAACTAGGTATAACACACAATAGCAGTTTTGGTGAAGTTCCAACTTCATTGTCAAAATTACTGATATTATCTTGACTCACAAAATAAAGTTATGCCATATTAAATTCCTTCACCACATCTCAAGCTGGTGCCAAATTAATTGCTCTTCTATGAATCGCTTCATGTTGGCCTGGTTTTGAGGGGTGTGTGAGTGAGGGAGGCTGTGGCAAAGTGGTTTCAAAAGCTACTTCATACTGGGAACTTAACTAGGTAATATCCACACTGTGCATTCATGGTATCTGTATGAACCTTCCCTAGACTCAAAGGGTACTTGAACTCACACTAACACACTTGGAATAAACTGACAGGTGTAAGAACTATGATATGTAACCAAGACTGTTTTAAAACTTCATATTGCTTCCCATTTGAAGCTTTTTAGAAATGAGTACTACTGGTGAAGCAGTAATGTCAGCTCATCTAAATTACACAGTTTATTATTCAAATTAACAGGTATCCATAGCTTAATTTTAGGAACTTAAACTGCCCTATTAAGCTAGTATTTCAGCACTGAATAGTGGCTAGTTTGGTTTAAATCATTGTATCTGCCGTATGTTGTATTCTAGATTACTCAAGAAACTTTGCAAGATTTCTGTCCTTAACAGTACACTGCAGAGTATTTAACTTTCAGATGAAGGTTTAAATAAAGCAAGGTTTCCCAATGATGGCATGTTACACAACCATTTGCAGAACTACTAAGTTTGGTGTGAAAAGAGGTAGCTTTGCATTGAAGTCCATCATTAATATCTATTTCATTAATGAATTATTAGCCCATGGCTAAATGGTCACTTTAATTTAGTATACAAATATAGTATATAAATTTCATTTTTACTTTTCCCTTTTTTCAACCAAAGGGTACTATGAAATACAGTTCCTAAATCAGAACTGTCTACTGAAGAGAACAAAAGCTATTTGCACAATCATAGAATGCTTATAGCTGCCAGCCATTTTCTGGACAATGAAATTGTAAGTTTGATGAATGGTAATATGGCATATCTCAGCACTATGACTGAAAGGGGGAAAAGGGTAGCACTACAACTTCCCTTTTACCACTCCTGTCCTTTTTCCTGCACCCTTTCCTCTTACAGCAAGTTTGCTTATATACTGAATTGAAAGACATAGTAGCCTGGCTGGAAAACAACCAGCCAAATCACTTTCTGATACTGACTTTCAACATGACCAACAGGTGTTTCCTCTGTCACAAATGGAAACATAAAGCTTATAAAACTAATACCAGAGATGCAACATAAAATCTGTTGTGATGCAGCTAGCTTTACCTGCTGTTTGTAGCAGTAAACAGTAGTAAATACCAGGACAGCTTTTCCATTGTTTCCTGGCTACAGGAGACAACCGTTCCATCAGAAGCCAACTCAAACCAGAAGATCATCATTTCAGTACTTATAAGTTGATGTTTAGTATCTTACTAAGTTAAAAGAGATGCAAGTTGGACATCTGTATGCCAATAATCCACAACACCTGGACAAAGTCTTAACTAAGCATTTGGTATAAGGCCATTCAAAACAATCAGGTTTAAATTTTCAGAATCTCAAGCCTTATGTTGACTTGAATGCCTTTAAGTTTCATCAGCTGTACTTAAATAAAACAGCACTTTAGAAGTCTGTGAGCTGCATCTAAATGATTCCAGGATTTTGCAAAAAACTTTATTTTATACCTTAGCACAGAGTAATGTGAATAACTGATAGAGAGGTTTTAATGGTGTGGCAACACATGATTTGTAATTATCTGATATATAATTTATAGTTAAACACACCAAATAAGATGCAATTACTAAAAGGCAATCCTATTTATAGTTTTGAAACTGCTACACACCTTCAGAACTTCTAAACAGTCTGAAGTAAATTCACTTGATCCTTCCTAATACATACTGAATTAAAAAAATAGTTTGTAAGAACACACTCATATCAATTAAAGAAGTTTGTGGACTAAATTTACAGCCTGTCAATTACAGGCTTTCGCAGGAACTTAAATATGTCACAGGAGACGACCAAAATCCCAAATTGTGGACTTGTGCAACCTTATAGTAGGCTGCCATTCAGCCATCTCAGTTAATGATGGTTTTGTGCCTCAGAGTACAGGGATTTGAATCAATTCCACATATAAACACTAATACTTACATTCATGAGTAATAGTAGCTGTTATCAAAACCTTTACAAATCTGTCTGCTGTGACTAAGGTCTGAGAAGTGAGAGGAAATCTTTTTTAGACTTCTTTATGTTGAGTATACTCAATATTTTCATACAATAAGGATTTTCAGCCCACCATATTAGCGCAGATAGAATGCACAGACTAAGCTAAGAGCTCCATTTTAGAGAAGAGTATTATGATATCTTCACCAATGACAAGATGAACTTGCTCAAGTAGACTGCTTCCCAAAAGAATGGTCTCATCCTCCATCCATCACCTTTCGAGTCATACCCATTTACTTTTTATTCCAAGCAATTTTCATCTGGATCAGTTCCCAGATCCTACTCCTTGGAGTTTTATGTCTATTAGTGCTAGTACAAAAATGATGTTGGGAATGCAGTCACTTTGGAACATCTAATTAAGCATCAGTTTGCATCTTAAGAGGGGCAACATTAGACTGAAGGTAAACTCACTGTCTTGCAGCCTTGCTGGACCATTTAAAACTGAAGAGGTTTATAATATGAGGAGCCTCTGAAACATTTTAGTCTGTAGTATTGTTTATTAAAACTATTTAATAGAGACAAATAGAGAGTGCCTGTGAAGCTATAGCAAGGACAACATCAACATGTTTCTTCTTTAAATAATACAAATACCCTGGACTAAAAATTGCACCCAAAAATGTGGTTTAAAGGACAGGACTTCAAATTCAGCATTTAGATTGCAGTTCTACAACAGTTACAAACACAACCCTACTGGTAGCCTTTTCAGAGCATGCACTGAAATCCAGTCCTTACACCATATGCTTCCAATAGCAACACTTCATTCCTTGAAGAAATTACAAGATGGCACAGAAAGCTTATTCATAAAATATTCCAAACCCATTCAGGAGACCTGGTTTTACCTTTGCTCTGTTAATCTGCCTATTTTTCTACTTACAGTAACTGAAATAAGAGGAAAAAGCAATAGCATTACACATTCCTAAAGCATATTAAGACAGTGGTGCTGCACTGGGGGAGGTTATGCAAAAAGCTCACAATTCTAAAGTACAAAGAGATCTTCCTACAAACTGTGAAACCTACAAATTGTACATCACATGCTCACGGTGAATATCTAACTTCTGTACTGAATCCTACAATCACAAGCTGAATACAAGGCAAAGAAAGTCTTGTAACATCAGTTGTTTTCCTCATATCAAGTAATTCCCAAATTCCACAACAGCACAGAAAACAGATGACACCATTACACACAGAATACTTTGGGGCTCATTTTTCAGTTTTGAATGCAATTTGAAATTTCCTTTCCTTTTTCTCAATTAAATCTCCTCAGGCAGTTTGGCACTGGAAGGGACTCCAGGAGATGGGAATGGGGGAAATGGAGAGAACTATGGTGACATTTTCTGTAAAAAATATGGCAAAGCTGCATTGTAAGTATAGTCAACTACCATTGTGTTTCCAACATAATTCCATTGCTTAAGCTTCAAAGTGCATTATTAGTTACCACCTGAAGTTTCAGTAAGTCATCACAAGTTGACAATTTCACACTTTTACTGGACATCAGAGCAAATACTTCACAGCAATTGTAAGCACTGAATTTTAGTGTATTCCAGCCAGAATTAGTTTGGTAAGAGTATTTCACTATAATTAAAACATGTATGTATAAAATATTTAAAACTAATACCTTCTAAAGTACCACTAACCTTCCATGAGCATGAAAATCCAGGCGCAAGAACTGATCTTCATGTGATACTGCTCGTTTGGCACGCTGGTGTTTTTGGTGTAATAAATCCACATCATATGACAAACCTTCATAATGTCTAATATACTTATTTAGAGGATTTCCATACTGGCCTGAAAAGAGAAAAAGAGTAACACTTATGTCCAAGAAATCCCTAGGACTACAATTACAATACCAGGTATGGGAGATCTGTGGTGCAAAACACATTATACGCATTTCAGCTTTCTTTTTTCTCTCTTGCACACTTCAGATTGACTCTACTCTGGTCCCACAGAATGAATGCACACTTGCAGTTACAGAGTGCATTAATTTGTCCGTAAAGGACAAGCCCCAAAACATGCACTAACCCAGACAATGGGCTATGCACCTGTGAATGTGCAAACCGGGACATTTCCTGGGGTCCAAAGGGTCTAGGTAAACATGTAGCATGTGTAATTAACCCTGTAACACTCCTGTGAACTGTGCGTGCCCCTGGCCATGTTTGGATGTGCCCCACTCTATAGGTTCAGCGATCAGGTTTCTCTGTTACCAATGGACATTAAATTATCTTTGGACTGTATTTAAACCAGCTGAGATGGTAGGCAATTTGCCTTGTTCTCACTGAGAAAGCAACAAGAGCCAAATGCTGCCAGAGTTGCAGCTGAAGAGCTTATCCTAGCAGGCAAACCAAACCTGGGCCTTGCACCTGGACCAAGGTGACCGACACTCCAAGAGACCTGTGCCAGAGGCAGAAAGGGGAAAAGCCCTTAGAGAACTGATTCCCAGAAGAGCCAAGGAAGGTCAGCAATGGAGCACACAAGAGAGGACCCCTTAGGCCTCTCCAAGCCAAGAGCCACTTGAATCATAGTTACAGTGTCTGGGAAGATACCAGACAAAGAATCAAGCTGTGAGTACCCAGCTAATTTGCTACAGAATCCCCCTTGTGGGAAACTGCAGATCATGGCACCTTTATTCCCAATTTAAATCGCTGTATTAGAAATTCTCAGATTTGTGCTTAATTCATTTCACTGTCTTCATATGTGCAATGTAATACCCACAACTGAATAACAGAACCTGTAAACACACTTTGTAAATAAGTTATGGCGGTGTCTGAAGATACCAACCACCAGAAATATTAAATATTAAAATATATATTTTTTATTACATAAGTGAACCTTAGAAAGCATCTTCCACCTCAATTTCAATGAAAAGGAGTACAGTTCATTTACTCTGAAACTACTCCACAATGCAAATTTCATCAGTGTAGACAGGAATGCCTGAGACATGTTTCGGAAATGTACTCTTGATGCAAATATGAAAAGCTCAACAACTGAACATCTTTCTTCTGTTTCCCTAGGATTATGCTTCCAGTTTCACTGTGCTCATGACACCAAATACTCTGCTATGCATGAAAAATATTTAATCTGCCTGCCAAATATAAACACAGATCTTGTGTAAGGTAATATTATGATGAAGCAATTTAGTAACTGTGATCAGAGACCAGAAGAAGTTCCAACAGGAGAAAATAATGTGGAGAAGCAGGAGAAACAAAACAAAACAAAAAACCAACCAGCACAAACCCAAACAACTTCTGTAGCAAATCACTGTGTCTTTGCAATGGAGGCAGTGAACACAGTACATTTTATATGCACAGTGAAAAACAGTTCCTAATTTATGAATTAAATATCTATCTTCAGAATCTACAGTGAAAAGTGAGATAATTTCAGTGGTTCTGGTTTCAAAGACAGATTATATATGACCCAAATTACATCTCATTTCTTGATGTATTAAACATTAAAGCCAGCAAAAAAATTAAGGCATTAAACAATATATAATGTTTCAAAACTCCAAGGAGTAATTGCATGTTTTGATATCAAACTTTTGTCAGTAAGCTACCATGAAAACGTTGACCCTGTTTGAAAACAGCCTTGCAATGTTCTTCAGTAAATTTTATGCAATAAACATACAATCAATTCTTTTCTCTTCTAGCTGCATAGAAGCAACTGTTTCTGAAGAACAATCAACTATTCATTACAGAAACTATGTACCAAATCAAAGGTAAACACAATTTCTTAGTGTTACTACACAAAAAGTCAAATTTTCTTCTAAGCTGTGGCAGCAATATACTGCCAAATGTATTTATAGAAAGAATGTTTCAGCACTCTCATTTTTTAGTAAAAATGTCCACACAAATTCTTCCCTACAGATTTTATTCTTGCTTATTTGTGTATATGCAAGTGTTTGCTCCACTCTTCCTAGCTCCTCACCCAGCTTCAAAGCCCTCCTTCCTCAACCTCTTCTTTTAGAAAAGCAACAAATTATTCAATTTATGCTTGCTTTTTTTCAAGAACCTGACCTGGGCCACTGTATTGTTTTTTTCCTGAAGAAATACCAATGTGTAGCATTTAAGAGATCAAAGTAAAATCTCAAATTTTCTCAAAAATTCTTAATGCTGCAAGAAAACCAGGATACTTCATAGTCAGTTTAATCTCAGACAAACCTAAATGTGAGAATTCTCAGATTTCAAGTACTATTTTTCTTCAGATATGTACACTGACAAAGTTCAAGAAGGCCCCACGAGACAAACACATCCTGATGCCAAAGGAAAAAAGTAAGTTACTCTACTACGAATACAATTCTGGTAGGCAAAGGTATAAATTTGCCTTTCCCTGCATTTATTGTTATGAGGTCTTCTTTAATAGTAGATTTCTCAGCGCTTCTCTTTCTTTTCAAGGAATCAGAATGTCTAATCACCAATAAGTTCAATGAGCAACACAAAAGACGACTAAGTAAATGAATGTTTTCAAATGCGTTGCTTGCATTTAGCAGCAATGTGCACAGGATGATCCTTATCCTTGTAACATTCAAGTGATTACATACTGTGCAGATAAACCACATACAGGTTTCTGCCAAGTGTTCAGTCCTCATTGTTGACTGCAAAGAATCCAATAATAAAACTCCATTCTAATTTCCTATCGCTCTTTGTCTCAAGATACAAGTCTGTTCTCATTCAGCTTCTACACATCTTAAACATTAATAAAAATCTATGATTTAAGCAAGTCTAAGTGAATTCTAATCCAAATAAGACAGAGAATGAATCCATTGTTTCAGCAATCAGCACAAGGAAGAACTTTGAGGAAGAAGTATATTGTCTGTGTCAAATGTTTCTGTAATCACTTCCAACAATCCCACAAAATGAAGTAGGAATGCCTCCTATGGCCCAAGAACATCTATAAACTAAATAAGATTAGCATGAATTCAGCTGTTACATTAAACTGATGTACAACATACACTGGCCTGACTACAGATACATGCTTTTGAATTACAGCTCTGTGATCCAAACCCATCAACATTAAAGAAGGTAAGCTTCAAAATTAATTGATACAAGCTAAAACTTACCTAAACTTTCATTTTAGAAATGTATGTAAATCTAGAACAGAATATTAAGAACTCACTTTAAAAACTTTATAAAAACTAAAGAGTTAGTATGCTGTAGAATGCGTAACTATACTCTGTAACTTCATGACTATCTAACAAGTTAAATATTTTCATCTTTTCTGTGATAGGAGGCTTCTAATAATGCATTCCTTAAATTATTTTAAGACATTTTTTCTCAGTATTACAAGGAACAGTTTGAATAGCTTCAGGCACCTACTGGAAAAGTTTTAAAGCTAACTGAAGACCTATCTGATCATGCCCATATGGAAAACCAAGAGAAAGCACTCAGCTGACTCACAATGAATAGTTTTAAAGTGCTAAGTACTATGACAAGACAGCAAAGACTACTGACATAAAAAAAAGCACTGTAACTGTTCTCTCTGCTAAGCAAAAGCAGAGGGCTTTAAGTAAAACAACTTTCTGTGACCACAGAGAAACAATGCTATTTTCCCTTTCTCCAAATCTTGAAAGTCCTTATGTTTTAAGTACTCTCATACTGAACACAACACAAACACTCTTGCTACTCTCCTTCTGCGAAACCAAAGCAGCTGCGTACCACCTTGAGCATGTGCTACTTCATAGCTTTTCTACAAATAAGACTTCAGTTAGGGTTGAAATCAAGTCTTCAAAATGAACAGTTACTTTCAGTTCCATAAGGACATGTAACAGCACCATTGCCATAGCAGCCAAATCTCCAATAAATATCAACAGCAATTTGTCTTCTTTACAAAGGTAGCTTAAGTAACTCAGCATTGGTAACAAGGATTTACAGGATGCTCTGGTAAAAGTTTGTTAAATTGTAAAGAAGATTTCACTGAGGTTCATGAGGCAGGAGTAATTGCAAGATGCAGCTTTCATTCTGCATCAAAAAGGAAGAGGTATGTCACAGAACCTGAGTAGTGGAGCCCAAGAAATTGTTACAATATCACACACAAAGATCTCAACCTCTGTGAGAAACTACTGTTATTAAGTTATTGTAAGACTTGTCGTCTCTATGAAAAAAAAAAAAAAAAATTAAATTCAAGACAAAGGTCTTTTCCAATCAGTTTATGATCAGGAAGTCCACAGTAAGGAAAACTGAGCTATAAGGATCTAGATACAGTTTAAGGCAGCCAGTCTACAAACTGCTTATAGCATGTTGCTATCAGCCAAACATCAAAGGCGGCATGATGCTTTTGCAGGCAACCTAGTGGAATAAGCCAACATTATGCTTCATCTAAATGCCAAGCTAGAGGACAGGAACGCTTTAGAATAGAGGTATCCAAGTGACAACAGGATGGATTTTGAATTTGACAGGGTAGTTTCCCAAAGGCTTGTGAAACTAGATGTGGCATTTCCTATGATGAAAAAACCCTCGGGGAATGAAGCTTTATTCTCATGGGCTTAGAAGTAAACACAAAGGAAGGAATTTAAACTGAATTAGGTGGAACATTTAGGCAAATGTCCCAGGGTGACAGTGCCTGTAGAATATTTGTGTGTACTAAGGTCTATAGCTCTTCAGCATCCCTAGAGAGTTGTAAATAAAGTCTCTAAATTTGTGGTTCTGAGCAGACACAAATCCCACTGGACATGTAGGGAGCCTGAAGCACACATTCTCACCTTTAAACTAGCTTATGCGAAAGGTAAAATGTACCACCTAAGGGATTATATCTATAAGCCTCCTGGCACAACTTGAGCAGCTATCTATAACAATTGTTTGGTGGCCTGTGCTAAATGATCTGGTTTTCAGTTTGTTTATCACAAGTTTCCTACAGAGGACCCATAAAGAGCTTTTCCCGCTCCCTAGAAAAAACTTTCCCCATCTGTGGGAATGAAGCAGTACCCCTACAGTAAAGGACCTGAACTAGGGAACACCTAAACCATTTGGATGTACACAAGTCCACCGGATCAGATGGGATGCATTCAGGAATAGAGGGAGCTGGCTGATGCCATTTCAAGGCTTTCTATCACTTTTTTAAAATACTACGGTGAAGGAGCAGGGTTCCTGAGAACTGGATGACAAACATCATCTCCATCTTCAAGGAGGAGGGCCTGGAAATCTACAGGCTGGTCAGACTACAGTCAGTATCTGGGAAGACTAGAGAGGAAATCCTGATAGGAGCCAGCTTCACACACATAAAGAAGAGTGGTAATAAACAGTACTGAAAGATTGCCAGTGTAAACATAAACATCTATTACATTTATATAAATCACGATAAAAGATGACAATTTAACTTCCCCTAAGAGGATAAATCAGGCAAACAGTTTAAATATAACCCAAGCGTTAATTAAGACAATCAAAGAAAGTTGTACTTCAAGCTGTTTTCAACATCAAGTTTATTTCTCTTAGCATTCCCTTTACATGGGACATTAAGGAATGCTTATGCCACCAGTATAAGCAATAAACAGATGTCTGCTTTTTTTTTAATCCCACCCTCTTTCTTCTTATCCCATGCAAGTCCCACCTCTTCCTCCCCACTGGGCTTGAGTCTGTGCAATAAACCAATGGAAGTTACACATCTAGCAAAACCCAGTTAATTTCTTTTGTTTAAATTATCAGGTTGAATTGGCCTCTCATGCCACCAGACAACAGAAGTGGTAAGAGAGAAGAGATGAGAATGTATGGTCAGGGCACAACTACTAGACAGCAGTAACTCATTACAGACATGCCATGGAATTTTTAAGTTGCCATCTAAACACACAATTTTATTTATTTTTCATTACCATAGGCATTTCTGAAACAACCATCTGACAGCTGTCTTTACCAGACACTGTCTCATCCAGTCATACAAAATTCATGGTTTGTTTTTTAAACTCCAGATAAATGCTGGAGACTGAGTGTCATGCTAATGAAGGCTAATATTCTTCTCAATTTATAGCAAGGATGCAAACCAAATCACTCAGACACTGATAGGTCATAAATGCCTTCCCACAACTCCCCCATGTGTCCAGAAGATGATCAAAATTTCTCCTTGTTCAGGGGAACAGGTAGTTCAATATCCAGCAACACAAGACAAAGATACAACTTGGAAGTCCTAGCAACATAGAAGAGTGTGCGGTACCAGAGAAAACAAAATTTATCCTAGATTTGCAACAACGTTTAGCATCTGATCTCTCTAGCCAAAGCATGACCCCTTTTGCTAAATCCAAGCTTTTGGGAGTTCTCAATAGTTCTCTCTTTCATTTTTTTTTTCAATAGTTCTCAGTAGAAGGAGAGCATCTTTCAGTTATTTCCATTCCTCAAAAAGCATTATTATGTACAGATAATTAAGCTCTGTTTTAATACACATGCATGCGTCTTAATCACATGCAACAAAGAATGATTATGTGGTTTGTTTTGTTGGGGTTTTGTTTGTCTGCTTGTAAATAAAATTAAAATGCAGGGCACATATCTTACCCTCTAGTATACAGTACCTGTTTGAGAGAAACTTTACCTTTCCTCAATTACTAATAAGAAATTGCCACAGCTGCTTCTTCTCATTTTTGAAACTGATCTATTGGACCACTTGTTTCATGAAGTTCATACTTATTCAGTAGTAGCAAAGAAAATCTTCTGAGAGGCCCCCAAAAGTGATCCAATACTAAACATGATCAAGCATGTTTGGCCTGTTTAGACCAAATTGCTGATAACCTGTCCATTTTAACCACAGACCAGACAGACAGCTATAAAGCAGTGTAATACAGACACAGTGGTACACCATTAGTGCAACAACACTAATTACTTACTTTTGATTGCATTCTTTTACATAATTTTAAGAACAAAAAGAAATTTTCCAAGCGAGACAAAGATTTCACTAATCTTTGTCCTCAAATCAACCATCTGATCATTTAAAAATATTGGCTGTGATTTAGACTTGTGAACTGTTACTATTAGTTCTGCTAATCTATAATATACTTCTATGACTAAAGTACTTAAAGACTGTAACAAGTGAGTCTACAGAGTTGAAAGGATGTACAGTCTAGAGTGAAAGAAAAGTTCAAACTCAGGCATCCTGTAAAAGTATCTAAAACTCAATATAGAGAAGTGCATCTTTTTTAAAAGTGCAGATTAATGCAATTTAAAAATGTATTACTATGCTCAGCTAGAAATAATCTACCCTGATGCTGCCAGTCCAGATCCCTCTGAGTCACTTTCAGCAGCACAATCTACCTGCTGGTTGTTCTTTAGAGGCCCAACTCTCAGGGTTCAGGGGCATCCTCATGACGTACTTTTGACTATCAAGCTCTCTGTCTGAGAACCAGTATCTTGCCACAATTCAGCTGCCCAGATGGGTTTACTTCTCCACTGCCAGTTGATTTCCTTCTGTTGCTGTAGCCACCCTCACAAAGCATTTGCCACCATCCATAAGTCTGTATAGAGATAGAACAAGCATTGGTCATTTCTCTTGCTCAGCAGTTATCTGACGCTAGCTGGATGGCTTTCACCTCAATTCACCTTCTCCCTCAGCAGCTTCTGCAACTTGTCATGTACGACGTGGGTTTGCACACAAGGGGGAACAGCAAGCCTCCCACCTTCAGTGCTTTACTACAATGCAGCAGGAACCATCAGTGAACAGAGCAGGTCACTTTTCATTTTCTGGCAGGTTTAGCTCTGATGATATCCCAAAATCTCTGCCTTCTGGCCAGTTTGCGATGATTTCTAAGACTCTTGGGCAGTTAGGGCTCCCTAGTTGAGCCTGTTGTATTATCAGTGTGACCCACTTGCTTCACATGGCATGATAGGGAAAGGGGGCCTTGAAGACCCAGTTCAGCTGTGCTCTACCATCTGTGGTGTAGAGCACATCTGTAACACCCTGTCCCATCCAGACTGGCCCAAGGGCTACTGCATGCACAGTCTCCTGTGTGATTTGTTCAAAGGCCTGTAACTGCTCACAGCCCCATTGGAAATAATTCTTCTTCCAAGTCACTTGGTAGAGAGGGCTCACAATCAAAATACAGACTGGGATACGCATACTCCAGAAACTCACAACACCCAAGGCAGCCTGAGTTTGCTTCTTATTGGTGGGTGGAAACATAGCTGCAATTCTATTAATGACACCCATCAGAATCTGGCAACACCTGTCTTGCCACATCATCCCTAGAAAACTCTCTGTCTCATGCAGGTACCTTGACCATACTCCACTTTATAGTGAATCTGGCTTTCAGATGACTCTGCAGTCTCTCAAACTTCTTCTGCTGTGTCACACCACACAGTGATGTCATCAACATACTGAAGTGTTCCAGAGATCCACCCTGTTCCAGTACAGTCTGGATGTGTACATGGCAAACGATGTGGCTGTGTTGCACCCTGGGACAGTTGATTCCAGGTATACTGGACAATTGGCACTTGTTGATCTTTAATGATTCACAGACATGCAGCTAGGGCTGAAGTGGTTTTTCCATCCCACTTTTCATGTTGTCCCCCAGGGTCACACACGTAAAACCAGAGGAAGCATTGTGGTGTGTGTTTCCCAGATTCTGTGCCTTGGACAGAAAGACACCTGCTTTTAATAGCTGAACTATGAGACTGCACATGTGGGGAGTAGGACATATTCTCTTGGATCTGGTCAACCTTCAGGACAGTTCCTCCAGAACTGAAACACAGGCCTGTACACTACAAGAGAGGCTTCCCTTATATTGCCACAGCAGGGTAACCATTTAATTCACATCTAGGTCTGCAGGCTGAGGATTGTCATTCATGTCAGTATAGAGCAGTTCCAGCACAGCTAGTTCCCTCAAGTACTGGATGCCTTTCTTCATGGTGACCCATCTTCCCAGATGACTTGTCATATCACCCTTGAAGGGCTAACTACCCCTTCCACTTGCTAGAAGCCATCTCCAGAGGCTGAGGGATTGTACCATTTTTCCATTAACCTTGTCAATGCCCCCTTCCCTAGACAGGGATCCCACCTGCTTAGTTTCCCTACCTTCTAATTCCAACCACTGGCTTCACTTTCCCAGCATTGGAGCAGCCCGATCATAACGAGCTCCCCTGGATGGTGGCCACAGTCCTTCTCTAGGTCCTGCAGTTCATCCAGGGAGATAGATCAAGTGATTATCTCTGACTCTTCCTCTCGTTCCTGGCCATCCTCATCCTTTGGAGGATGAGCCATTTTCCTTGTGTACGGCTCTCTAGTGTAACTGCCATGCCTGCTGATCTGCTTATAGGCCCAGAGACGACTTCCTCTGTATGCTGAACAGCACTGAGAAGAGCTCAATAGGAATAGGCCAGGCTCCAGCATGTTGCAGTGATTTATATCTTTTGGGAATTTCTGGGCTGACAACATCTTATTTCCAAACATTTTACCAGGTTATCAGGAATTTGCACTTCCTCAGAGGTGAGATTCCAAAACACTGGTGGTGAGCACAAGCCTAGGCACTTGCCCATACTCTCCAACATACTGTGCCGCTCAATTATCCAACCTCAGGGCAGACCTTCAAATGGTACTCTTGGAAAAAAATTGTTACTATGATCAAGACCAGACACACATTTAAGAGAAGATGACAGAAGCAGTTTGGTGTTGGTGTCCCAGGGACACTGAAAACCAGCAACAGGTGGGTAAGTGCTCTCTTGTGTTCCATTTATCAGTTGTGTGAGATGAGTGATAAATGATGACACAGCATACAAAACTCATTAACTGAACAATCAATGACATAATCCACTTATATCAGACCTGCCATTAAACAGCACAGTACCACCAACACCTTTAGCATCAGGGGTGCGGGTGTGGGGGCACGGCATAGCCCCATCCTTACTAGCGGTGCGAGTCAGTGTGAACCAATGCAGTCTTTTATAACTACATTGAGAATTTTACTCAAAAAGTTTCACAGGAAATGTTAGTGATATGTGTCAACTATCATTTATAAATTTCTATCTGGCATTATTAAGCTTTCTTTAAAGATCTACCTGTGCTGCTAAACACTAAAATAGACACGTGCTTCTGTTACCAGCTAGCGAGGTGTGCTTCCTAGCGTCAGAAATACTGAAGATGCCCATTCTTTTCTCAAACAAAAGAAGTAACATGAATTTCTAAAATATGCTTCATCAATTTGCTTCTATATATTCAGAGAATTGTATTTTGGGTGCTTACTGTGACTTTAAGATGTATTTGCCTGACTAGAATTCAACAGAGAAAAAAACCCCTCACAACTGGTTAATGAATCACTTTGAATTAATTCTGTGCCAGCACCATTTAGTTCAGAAAACAAAGAGGCCTTGAAAAGTATGCCAATAATTAAGTCTGAAATATCTTGATAGTTTAGAAGAATTTCTGAAGGAAAAGTCACCAGCAGTCTTGTTAATCATATAAATAATGGGATGTCTTCTGACCATGCAAATCTGCTTGCCTTCCATCTCACAGCTTAGTCTCAAGCACAACCTACTGAAATTTTCACATACTTTTATGTTACTTTTTGAGTACGTGTAAAAGACAAAGATTTAGGACTAGATTCTTTGTTAATAAATCTACATACTGATGTAAAAAGGTGTTGAGCACAGATAAACAGGAATGGTGCCAAACGAAACAGAGAAACTAAGTCCTTATCAGCTGCTCCAGAAGTCCACCTTGTCCAGTGTTTATTCATGTAAAGACTCGAAACTATTTTCCTACCATGACTTGACCAATTTACCAGACACAGTCAAGAAACTACCTCACAAGTTTCCTAATGGTGAAAAATAACTCCTAACGGTTGCCGTCACAAAGTTATAGGTTCCCCGTAAACCTAACCCTGTTTTTCCTTTGCCTGAAAGAGAATGGAGACCCTCCCCGAGGCTACGGTCACACCTCCGGGAAAACCCAGGCTTGTCGTTATTTCCTTAACCTGAACTTTACGTCTACCCGTGCTTCCTGGTTTCGGCGACTAGCAAGGCGAGGTTTGGGGGTGCGCCCCGCTCCGCGGGCGGTGAGATACCCAAGCGGGCAACCGCACCGCTCCCGCGCATTCGCAGCTCAGGTCCCCGGCCCATCCGCCGCCTCTCCCCAGACAGCAGCTCCCCAGAGCCGCCGCCGCCTGGCTCCGTCCGTGCGCGAGGAACGGGGCGGAGGAAGGTGACAGAAAAGCGACTCCTGGGACCGTGAGGGATTGAACAGCGGAACCGAGAGGAGGAAGCCGGGCCGGAGAAGGTACAGCTAAGCGCCGCAGGGGAAAAGGGGCAGAGAAAGAAAGAACAACTGAGTCGGTCCTCGGTGGGGGAAAAGTCCCGGGAAAGGGGTGGTGGCGCCGGTCCGGCCCCAGGCAGCGGCGGAAGAAGGCCCAGGCAGAATAATGAGGACCGTGCTCAGAAGCGAGCGACGGAGAACCACGGCCGGCGGCTCAAGCCGCGGCCTGCCGCTGGAGCTCTAAAGAGCGGCGCCCCGGCGAGTGGGGCCCGCCGCCCCCAGCCGCGCCGCGGCGAAAAGGGGGAAGGGAGGTAGGGAAGCCGGCAGCCCCGAGCGAGGGCCGCAGGCCACGGCCCCGCGGGGCTGGGCGGGCCCGGCAGCTCCTCACCTCCGGCGCCCACTGCACAGGAGAACAGCAGGATTATCGTCCCCGCCAGATCCATCTTCACCGGGCCCAGGCCCCGCCACCGCCTACCCACAGCACATCCGCTCCGGTCGGCACCGGTATGGGGAGGGGCGAGCTCCGCGCCCTACTCCGCTTTGTCCTCCGCCGCTCTGGAAGACTGTTTCCGCCCACGGAGCAGCGGCTCTCTCCAGGACCGCCGGCCCCGCCGCGCTCTGCTCCGGTCCGGCCCCAGCACCACGACTTCCTCCGGCCGCCTGCCCCCGCCCGTGCGACGCTACCGGCGGGGCGGGGCCACAAGGCACACCCCGAACGTGCGAGCCGCCCCGCCTCCCGCGCAACGCGCGGGGCCTCGCTGCCTGCTGCCGCTCGGGGGCGGACGGAGTTCTCTCGGCGCCAAATCAGGACAGGCTCCGGCTGCATTGTCCCGCCCGAAGCACGGCAGGAGGACCGCCCCAGGCCGCCTCCGGGAGCGGTTTTTAACGGGGTTGTCGGCTTCCCAGCTGAGGCAGGGCAGCGTCAGCTACTGTTCTAAGGCTGCCTAGGGGCGGGGCGTCAGGCGCGGAACTGCTGCGGCCTCCTGGGCCCCTCCGGGGCTGAGGCGCCGATTCCGAGTGAGAAGGATTCGCGTCCTCAGAGGTGAACGAGCTGGTACACAAGCTTCATTTGCATTTGTCGATTAGGATTTTTTCTGACTCCTTCGAACCTCCGTAAGAATAGCCTTCGGGCCGTTCACCACAACGACATCTCACGAAGGTGTAAATACATCAGCTGGTTTCCTTTACCCCTTATACATTTTTCCTTGCAGAAATTAGTTTACTCCATTTTCGGGTCCTATTTTAGGTCACCCATTTGTCTTGATGCTCCACGTGTTATGAAGCATTACAGGCACCTCAACAGAAATTTCTCCATTTTCTGACTGTCTTGGACAACCCTCACAACTCAAGCGTAAAGGAAAATCCTCTAATGAAGATTAACAAACTGTTTAGACAGAACGTTCCACGTCTTTGTCAACATGCTAATTCTTACATTAGCTTATGCTAATGCAAAGTTTTCTGTATCTTAATATTAGAGCTTGTGACAAGTTTCACCCCTTCCTGAGATTTTTTCCTTCCTATTTTCAAAATACGGAAAAAAAGCCCCAAACCCCACCCTTCCCCCGATAACGTTGCAGCTGAGAAAAACTTATGTCAATACAGAGAAATCACACTAACATACTTAAGGCTGATGCAACTGTCTATAAAGCACCCAGATAAAAGAACTGCTGGAAGCAAAAAAGAGAAGATAAATTCTTATCTTCCCAAAACTGTATTTAAAACATGCAATTACATCCTGAAGGTTTCTACAGGGAGTAAGTTCATTAGTCAGATAGTACAGCTGCACTAGCTCTTCAATGATCTATTACACTCCCTATAATCACATTTCAATATCACAGATATTTAATACACTACAATTAAAAGTACTGAAAACCTTTAGGAAAGCTGAACTTGCTCGTAAACAGATAAACTACCCGTAATGCAGCGTGTGACCCCTCCCACTGCGCTCCAGCCTAGCGCTTGGGGGCGAGAGACCAACGCCGGCACGGGGGCGGTGCGCTACCCGCCGCCCTGCCCGCGCAGCCGCGGCCCCGCCCCTGCCCGCTTCCGGCAAAACATGCGGGGCAGGGTAGCAAGGGTGCCTCCACCCTGCCTCCCGTTCGATGTAGCCTTTAGTACTCAGTGGGGCGGCTTGTTCTGCCGGGAAGAGGGAGCGGGTATTCTCAGTCCCTGCACCGCCTCTGAGGGGTGCACTGAGGCAGCCAGCAAAAAGCAAGGCCGTCCCGGTGCTGTGCTGTCCTGTCCTGTCCGGTCCTGTCCCGTCCCTTCCCGCCGCGCCTTGTGCCACCCCTTTCGGGCTCGCACCTCTCCGCGCCCTCTTACGCGGCCCGAGAGGGCGCTTTCTCCCCACCTGTTCCCCCGTGTCCCTTTTTCCCTAGACGTCGGTGCCACTGCTGCCTTCTCTGGACTCGTATCCCTCCGCCGGGCACCTCCGCCCCGCCAGGCCCCGCCCTCGGGGCACCCCTACTCCGCCTCGAGCCGCGTTGTGACCCGCGGCTGCTTCCCCATCCCGCCCACACGTCCCTGGTGGGGCGGAGCCGTCGCCGCTACTATGGCGTCTCGGGCGCTGTTGGCGAAGAATCAGCTGCTGCAGTGCCAATAGAGAGTGAAGGAGCCGGCGGCGGGCCGGGCATGGAGAGCCTGGCGCAGCCCCCGCCGCCTCCGGGCTCACTGAAGAGGGGCGACGGGGGCGCTGCCAGCCCGCTCCTCCTGGAAGAGGCGGTGGAAGGCGAGGGCGGCTGCAGGGACGGGCCGGCCGCGGCTGAGGAGGGCGGCGGACGGCACAGCCCTTCCCCTCAGCCGGGCGCTCCTACCCCAGCCCCTGGGACGGCGTCTCCCTCACGGGCCACGGAAGGTAGACTGCCAGCTGCTGATGGCGTGGGGCTGGTGGCGCCGGAGAGCCCCGGAGCGGCGCCTACCTCGGAAAGCGGTTCCGCCGGGGCCGGCTCTGGAAGCAGCGGGGCTCCCAGCCCGCCAGGGGAGGAGTCCCGGAGCCTGGACTCCCTAGAGTCCTTCTCCAACCTGCACTCCTGCTGTCCGAGCAGCTCCGAACTCAACAGCGACGTCGAGGAGGCAGTAGCGGTGGGGGCCTCCTCGGGGGACCCGGCCCCCGAGCCTGAAGGGGATAGGCCTGCGGCGGGCTCCCAGCTTCTCTCCGCTTCCAAGGAACGCTTCCCGGGCCAGTCGGTCTATCACATCAAGTGGGTCCGCTGGAAAGAGGAGAACACGCCCGTCATCACCCAGAACGAGAACGGACCTTGTCCGTTGCTGGCTATCATGAACGTACTGCTTCTGGCTTGGAAGGTACGGTGCGGGCGCGCCAGGGCGCCTGCCGCCGCCATGGCGGGTGCGCGCCGCGTCGGGGCCCGGGCGGGCGGTGCCGCCCGGGCAGCGCCGTGACCTGGAAACGCCGGCACCGCCGGGGCTAACGGGGCATTTCGTGTAGTGAGGGAAGCGTTTAGGGGGCACTTGTGCTTGAATCACTTTAATGCACCGCTGGAAGTTTGTGCTGATTAAGACGCAGACTCATTTTTGCTCGCATGGGTAACTTGCAGTCTGTTGCCAATATACTGGTTAGATGCAACTGTCATGTAGACCTACTTTGTTGCTGCCTTAAAATAGAAAAAAAAGTCTACGTGATGCTTTACTAAACTGAGCAGTATATGGTTTGCAGATACGAGGGTTTCTTGTGAGTAAACATTATTATTTATAGCACTGAAAACATAGGTGGTGCTTTGAAGAAGTAGGTTAGTTACTGAAGTGTATGCAGAAATGTGCAAAATACAGATTTGTTCAAGTTAACTACCCGAGTAATGGGATTATATTGTACAGTTGCACAGCACAGAATGTATTTAAATTAACAAGTAACTAAGGTGATCTCATGTATTGCTTTGAGACCCGGAAGTTTTTGTGCCATCATGATTTATGGACTTCCTGTCTTAAAACAATTCTTTGTAACTTTTAAGCCATTAAAGTTAAAGGCATAATGTAATGATTTATATGTGAAGAAGTAGCTACTGGAGGAGAAGTGAAGTTATAAGGTGCATTGCAAATCAAGACAACAGAGGTACTTCTCAGGAATTTCTGGCAATTCGACCAGAAAAGATTGGTGAGCTGATAGAGTTGTAGAATACTGAAGTTTTACAAAAACATTTAATATTTCCATATCAAGGGGGAGAAATTTGGTATTGGAAGAGTGTAAGGTGGTTCATTGTTGAAACGTGACAGAGGAAGAGGTTAAATGGAAGCAATATTACAAGAATATTTTATTTCTTCTACAGGAATAACTTTGTTCAGAGGAAAGTAACTTTTCAGAAGATTAATGATTGAGTTATAATTTTTGCACGTTTTCCTAAGTGGAATAGCTCATGTATTAAGAGCAAAGCTATGGGTACAGTGATGTAGATATTTAGCCATCGGTGAAAGCAATACAGGGAAGTTGTTTGTGGCTCAGGTATTAAGTAGGTTCCCCTATCCTCAGAGTGTGTGAAGATTCTATTAAGACTTCAGTATTTAACATTCACTTTCTAATACTCACTTAACACCTAGGGGTGAATGGAGGGCCTTGAACTTACCATTCCATATCTCAAAAATAAGCAGGGAAGTTGATACCCCAGAAAGGAAGATCTTGACAGACTGGCCAAGTGGGCAAGAAGGAACTGTATGAAAATGAGGCCAAATGTAGGGTCTTGCATCTGGGAACACATAACCCAGGAATGCAGCTCAGATTGGGAGCCACATGGCTTGAGAGCAGTCCTGGGGGTCTTGGTGGATGAAAGGCTCAACATGGACAGTGTGCTGCAGTGGCAAAGAAACTTACAGGATGCTGAGTTGTATTAATAAGGGTATCACAAACAGGGATAAAGGTGTCATTCTGTCACTCAGCTCAGCACTGGTCAGGCTGCACCTTGAGTACTGTGCACAGTTTTGGTCCCTGCTATGAAGAAGGATGTGGACAGGCTGGAAAGGGTCCAGAGAAGGCCACAAGAATGATCAGGGGACTGGAAGACTTGTCATGAAGGAACACTGAGAGAACTGTTGAGTCTCGAAAGGGCTTAGGGGAGACCTCATAACCATGGGCAAGTACCTAAAGGGTAGCTGTCATGATGAGGGAGACTCCCTTTTTACAAAGAGTCACGTAAAGACAAGGGGCAATGGGTACAAGTTGCTACTGGGGAGATTTGGACTGCATGCCAGAAATTTTTTTTCACTGTTTGACCTGGACATTGGAATAAACTCCGAAGGAAGGTGGTGGATTCTCCTATGTTAGACAGTTTCAAGGCCCAGCTTGACAGGGTGCTGGGCCATCTCATTTAGGCTATATACTTACCCTGAAAGGTTGGACTAGATGATCCTTGAGATCCCCTTCAACCTGGTATTATATGAATCGTGCTGTATGGGAGTGTTTTAAAAGAAACAGCTAATTACAGGAGTTTCTTTTTTAACATTTAATTTAGTGGGAGCATATATATGGGACAGCACTGGCCTTGTGTATTTAAGTTTCAGGAGGTTTTGTTTCTTAGCCTCCTTAAATTTGATTGCTTGCTTTTGCTGTCTCCCATACAGAATTTTAACTGACATTCTGTTTTGAACAAATACTGCATTAGCGAAAATTACTCTGATACCAAATTTTATAAACAAGTGAAAAATCAAAATTCCTCTTCAGAATGCATGAAGAATTTTCTGTTGTTGTGCCTATGTAAAACCTCAGCAGAATTTACATGAGTTGCACTCAGGCAGCATAGTTGGTGAAACTGTCATCCCATAATTTATTATTTATATGCTCAAGGGTTTTCATGTTGGTGGTCTATTTCCCTTGCTTAGAATTGACTTTCCTAATGAGTGCCTTTCTGAACCACCTTGACATTGTTTGGACTGGTAAGCTTATTGTCAGATCATCTGCACCTCAGTGACAGTACATATCAAGGCTAAGGGTGGACATATTCCTGTCTTCTCACTTCTCCAGAACCAAGATGAACACTAGGCTGAGTCAGGTATTTGTAATGTGGGATCAAGAAAGCAGACTGGGAGATGAAAATAGGTGAAAGCAGAGCAAGAATACTATACTATGTTACGTGGAAAGAAGCTATGTGACACGGAGGACAGGAGGAAGAAGATGAGGAGGGGAAATAAAATAACAACAGAAAATATGAAGGTAAACAGTTAAGATTTGGGCTCTCTTTTTTTCTATCAGCCACTAACTTTCCTTCTCAGAAATGTGTTCTGACAAGGTTGAGAGTTTTGGTCATCCTGTAGGTAGGTAGATGCAGTCTCAAATAAACTCATATAATGTATGCAAATGCTCAAAATTGAGAAACAATTAAAATAGAAGTTTTCAAGTTCTCAAAAATAATTCCCGTAGCATGGCCATGCTCCCATCATTCCAGGATGGGAGTGAACATCTTGAAATCCAATACTGTGTGTTGTCTGTGCTTGTGCAGCAGTGAAATGTGAATTCCCTTACTTGTTTGTGACAAGTGGCATGTAAAGATTTTTGTTCTAAGCAAATTGTTTATTTACTGCTTAGCAACTAGTGGGAAGTCTTTAGAGGGCGTGTAGACCACAGTCACGGAAATGGTTATGCCTAAACATTCAGATTAACATTTGGCCATGTTAAGAAGAACTTGCTTTTTCAGGTTCAGCCTTTCTAAATGCCAGCTTCTTACTTCAGTGCTATAAGTATTGTTTTGACTTTCTTTTTGTATGTCTCAGTTGCCCTCGTTCAAAACATCTTTTCAAGATAGCCCTCACTGAGTGCAGAGAGACTATAGATAGTTTAATTAGTTTGAAGGATTGCAATAACACAAAGACTTAAAATGTCCCTTAGATAAATGTGCCATATACTCAAAATATTTCTTCCTAGTGGTTATGAAAATCTTGTTCATTAATGCAGTAAGGTTCTTCTCTGTTCCTAGTCATTCAGGTTTTATTATGCTGGTTGTAAGTATTTTTGATATTGGAGGGGTAAGATATTTATTTAGGAATACAGGTAAAAAGATTGCTTAAAAGTAATTGATTTTTATGAAGTGCTGCATCTGTGTGCTCTCATCTGTGAGACAGTAGGTTGTCAGCACTCAGGTTCTTGAAAATTCTGAAATAGTAGCACACATTGGAACTGTTCAGATTCCTTTTTTTATAGTATCAGGTTTTGGAACTAAACTGGTGATAAAACTGCTACCTCTCTTTTATCCTCCACTTTCAAATGTGTCTGTATATACAACTTTGAGGTGGTAGATTACAGAAGCTGTGTTTTTAAATGTTACAATTATGAAATAGGTTTTTTTTTTCTGAAGTGCTTTTACAGTTTGCCTGTATTGGCTTAACTTAAAGGTGGTTTAGCATTTAGAAGGTAGAGTTGAAGAGTTCTGCTTATGGAATTGTTACAGAAGTGTTATTCTAAATAAATAACATTAGCATTTAGAAGGTAGAGTTCAAGAGTTCTGCTTATGGAATTGTTACAGAAGTGTTATTCTAAATAAAAAGAAAACAAAAGAAACTTGATACCAACTTGAAAAAGTACTTGCTGTGCAAAACAGTATGGCATTTGTTTAGGGCCCTGTGATGGAAATGAAAACAGGAGTGTTGAAACAAACATTTTAAAATGCATGCTTGAGCGTGGGTTGTCTTCTCTGATGTAGAGTAGCATAGGATGCTCTTTTTCAGCTTGTCTGAAGATGGCTCAGTTTTTCCGCAGACCTGTGGCTCACTATGCAGTAAAGCTTTTGAGTAGTTTTTGTGATATTCATTAGGTGTAGTTCATGCACCACTTTCTGATAACTTCTGAAGTTACATTAAACTGTAATTTCTTGTTGGGGTATCATGGGGCAATCATAAGATGCTAAAAACTTAAGGGTGCCATGTAATTTTACTGTGTGTTTCTTAGGTAGGATGTGATGTCTTCTAGTTGAAGAATTCTGTGAATTTTAACACATTGCACAGAAATTACACATTTGAAATGTCTAGGGAACAGAGAAAATTGTTTCGAAACATTAAGGGAAAGCATAATGTAACAGAAATAATATTAATACTGCCTTGAAAAATGAGTCCATACAGACTATCTTGCCCTTACAGCTGTAGGTGAATAATCCCAGCAGCATATTTGACAGTGCCTTTAGAAGATTTTTCTATCACAGTCCTCCCAACAAATTGAAAGTTTGGGGGCTGATGTTCCTTACATGCTTAGTTCCTCTAAAATTTCAGTACCTTTTAGAATTGTATAAATTACCTATTTAGGTGATTGTAAAAATCATCTAAGTGTTATTATTTCTCTTTATGCTTAGATGTATCCAAACTGAGGAGATGAGAAGTTGAGTAAAAAATTTCTGCTTAGACATTTTTAGTTTTAGGTTTTCATAAAAAAAGCTTCTTTTTTGTCTTCCTTTTGTTTTTCTTCCTGAGGAGCTGACTACAATATGCTCCTGCTGACATCCATTTGATTTGTTGGAGCCTGTAATGGTAGTGCCTGCTCTGAGGTTTGGCATTGGCCCTTTGCACGTGACCCGCTTTTTCTTGTTGCTCAGCTAAACCTCCTTATGGTCAGAATTGGCACAGATTGCTCATGTGAACTCAGCCTCCAAAGGCGAGTTGCTGGTGAGCTTCTGATGAATGCTCAGTAGAGGCCTTGGCAGCCTTCCTCTGCATCTGTGTGATGAGCGGAGCTTACAGATCAGTAGGCCTGTACTATGCGTTTCCCAGAACCGGAAGCCTGCTCAGAGGGACCGAAGGAAACCTGGTTGAGGAAAATGTTAAGTTTATTGGAGTGGCACCATGTACTTTCAGGCTGCTGTGTGGTAAGTTCATGAAGCCGTTCCTGTAAGGCAAGAGATACATATTTGCAGGGAGTATTAACTTATGCTTGTCAAGGCTATTTGAAGCTACTCTTTTTCTTTGCTGGAACACTGAATTCAGGAGAGTTCCATATCTTAGATAACATGTGCTGAGACTATAAATAATAAACCATTAGGAGTTTGCATGGTCCATTTCTATATGCATATTATTTTTGGCACTCTGTTTTTTTTTAAGCCCATCTGAAGAGTGGGAGAATACAGCAGAAAACATTTAAAATTAGTGTTATGTGGTTTCCCAAATTTACAGTGTAATGCATAGAAACTGTAAGTTGTACTAGACATGCTGTTCAATATGAAAAATGTGTTTACCAGTCTTATTACAAAAGCAGCTCAACCTTGCCTTATGTTATAGTTGGGTGAGAAGCATTTAGTTTACCACTCCCAATGTGGGTAGTTGGGAAGAGACATCAGGGCAAAAGACCTGGAAATGGCACTAAAGGGTGGGGCATGTGGGGTGTGGTGTACAATGTATGGAAAGGTATGGAAGTTGAGGAAACATGTTTTTCCTAAAGCATCAAGTGAATGTAAAATCTAGTAACCAAGCATTGAAACCCATTGAGAAAACTTGAATAGATTATTATAGACAGCAACACATTTTACTACTGTTGCTTACATTGTTTGCTTGCGTTGATTTACATGGAGAACTTTACTGTGGTTTTGTACGATTTTCTTCCCCCTCTCTCCCTTAAGTTTGAAGATGTTTTTCTTTCGCGCTTCCTTTTTGTTGTACATTTCCTGCAGCTTAAGTCCTTGCAATGAAGGTCTGAACAGTTAGCAAATACTGTGTTGGCTCTGTAACTTCAAATCAGCTCTCTTTAGAAGTACTTATGACTATGTTGTAACTTGTTAGTTCACCGTTAAGACGGGATCCACAAAACACACCATCCCTAAAATTATGATGTGAAACAATCCATTGACTATGTTTAGCATTGAATTAACCAGTTAATATTGAGATTTATCTTATTAAAAGATCTAACAATAAGAGATTCTGCAGATATGAGTAGAACTGCTTTGTTTCTGCAGTAGGAAAAAAATTAAATTAACACTGCAGTTATGAGGAAGACTTCAGATTGTTAACCAATGATACATTTAACACTTCCTTTAATTCCTGAAGTCTGAAACATTAGTACATTTATGCCATAAGTACACAGAGGCAAAATACAGATAACGTGTAATTAATTGAGCTTGCTAGCTGCCATTTGTAGTGTAGGCATACTTCTAGATTCCCAAATGTGGTGCAGAGCACAAACCCTCAAGCAGTGCTGGCTGAGCTGCTGAGAATGATTTTTAAATAAATGAGAAACAAAATCTAGCTTCAGTACTTAAAGAATCATCACAGTATTCTGCTCATAGTGGAGGGAACAATGCTAATTTTTCTTCATTTTACTACTATTTCTAGTCCTGGAACCACTTCAGACATACCTAGCATAATGAATTCTGTTCTGTGCTGATACATTGATGTGGTTTAGGAGCTGCAATGAACCACACCCATCTCAGGGGTGTGTGCATCTAATGTTTGTGAAGCCTTGAATGCTGCCAACTCGGAAGTTTAAGAATCAGCTTTTTTAGTCTGTAATCTCGTTATTTACATGGCACAATGTATTATATGAATGCTCAGTATGAATACTATTAACAGGATGAAAAAGTATTAGTGAAACTTAGAGGAATTTTGGGAAGAGGTTTAGAAATTTTATAAGTTGCAATCAGTTGTCACTCATTTAAAAGATATTTTCAAAAATTCATGTGCTTATGCAAGCATGACATGTTTAATTCATCTAATTTTGTATGAGTTTGCCTCCTTTTGTATGAATTTGTGCCTCACTGATTTTCTACTTTTCTAACATTTTATGCTTTCATTCACTTTCCACCCCAGATCCCAGCACTGTTAACTTCTTTCTATGTTCACCATCTATGGCTTGATCAATGTGTGGCATATGCTGTGTGGCCAACTCTGACCTCAGTAAGGGCATATTTCTTAGCCAGTGTATAAATAAGGCCATTTAATGGAACCCCTTTTAAACCCATATGTTTAACGTATTGGCCTTTTGTCAAATATGATTAAGATTGGTGATGAGATAGATTTAGTGCAATCATGCATCATTTTCTTTGGGAAGTTATTAAAATAGCTTAGTTTTTGGATTGGGAGGGAAATCCTCTCCATCATCATGTGAACAATGTAATGTGTTGTTACAGTGTGTCTTTGTTTGAATGCTGCATCGGAGGCTTTATATGTATTGTTCTTCCATCTCATAGCTTTCTACTTAGTCTTTCTTTTCCACAACCATGGAAATAGTTGCCTACTACATCTTAAGCATGAGTTGACAATCTAACATCATGTCTTTCAATCTTTGTAAAGGAGAACATTGATAAGTGGTGAGGAACTTGACTAAAGATTTCCTAATAAAATGCCAAACTTTCTAAATTTTCTGTAGTAAGGTGTTTTAAGAGAAATAGGATGAGAGGATAAAAAATGGAGGAGAAAACCCCCCAAAATCCCAAGCTGTTTTTTAGGCTCTGTAAAAACAAAATTCATGTTTATGCAAAGAAAAATTGATGATGCTATGGTCAACACAGTCCTATGATCTTCCTTCAGATTGCTGGAAGCACGCCTTCACATGTGTTTGTGCTTTATCTATTATTAAAGGGAATTATGTAAATAGAAGATTACAACCAAAATATTTGCTCAGGATGGAGGAGTTAAATATATAAGAAGCTTTTGGCTCTGGCTACTGTGAAGGTGGTTGGCTTTAGGACGTGACAATAACAGAAATAGGTCAGGAGAGAAGGGAATGGAAGCTTCACCACAGAGTTGTATGCCTGGTCGCTCTATATGGAGTTAAACCAAACCTTTGAAATGTGAGCATGGAGTGAGAGGCTGGGAGGTAATTTTCTCATAGCTGCGTGAATCTTGGCTTCCCTCTCCCAATAGCTGCTGGCTGTATCCAGGAACTTCTTGAGTTGTAATAAAGGCAGGAAGTCAAATGGCTTTCCTGAGTAAGATGAAGTGTGGCTATAGTTTCTGTTCAACCTGGTTGCTTTCAGCTGAACTAGCACAGTGAGCAGTGTGAAGTCCTTATAAATTTGAGGGGAATGCTGGTGAAAAGTTTTGGGAGCACTAAACAGAGGTGAAAGTACTATGTGCATCTGGTTTTGCTAAAGCAAAATGCCTTATTAATCTCTTCTTGTAGCTGTTTTTTATCAGAAGTTCTGGAAACATTCTTAGTGCCAGTGCACTAATGCTTTTATGAATTGATAAGGCAAATGCAATCAGAAGACTTCCATCTAGAAATACCTTATTGATGCTTTCTAAGTTGTAGTGTTAAAGAGGATATTCTTTTGTTTCCACAGATTAAGCTGCCACCGATGATGGAAATCATAACAGCTGAACAGCTGATGGAATACTTGGGTTAGTAATTACAGTAACTGGTTTTCAATTATATACTTACTAATGCGTACTAATATGGGACAATAATTTTATTTCATTACTACTTTATTCAGCTTTAATTGAATGCATGCTTCAGGAAGACTACTTATAGTATTCAGTTACTCATGCTTTTCCTTAATTGCTTTTAGAATTTTTTTTCGTACTGCTTTCCTAAGTGCTTAGTGTAGTGATGCAGCTGATATTGCTTAATACACCAACATACTGGTAGGCTTAAACTTATTCATGTCTCTTAAAATGTTATTTTGTTATAGTTGACAGAATACAATAAGTTAACTGTGCCTTTGTCTGCAGTAACTGTAATCCTTGGTAGTGTGACCCAATTAAAATAACGGGAAAATTTAATTTAATCATCACAGTGGTTAGAGTCTTATATGCAAGCACTAATCTGTTCCTAGATGGTGTTCAGCAAAACTGCAACTGTTTTCATCTGTTATGTCTGTAATGTCAGTAGCCTGGAATGATCCAATTTTAAAAGTGCAGTTGTGAAAGTACTTAAGCTTCATATGCCACAGTTCCTTCCCTTTGTAGCCTAACAAATATAAAATGTTTCACCTTAATAAACCAAGTTTGGGTTTTTTTCTTTAGCACGAGTGGAAAAAAACTTTTTATTTCTTTTTGCTTTGTAAAGAACGTTCTGTTCAACAGCATATTGTTTGATGAGTGGAAGAAAAAAGTTAATTACATAGTTTCAGAAAAATATCTTAAATCTTGCTGCCTTCCTAAGCATTTCTTTCAATTGCATTGATAGACTTATGTCTCAAGTCACTGCAAAATCAGTTGGCTAAACGTGTGTATTCTTTCTTGAAGGTATGTGTTAGTTACTCGAATTACCAAATAGGGTAACAAAGTTATTTGCTCAAATGATTTAGGTTCCTATTCAGTCAACAGGATTAGCAGTTGCCAAATAGTTCTTTTACATCTCAAAAAAACCCCAACCAATCAGAAATCTTTTCAACCACTTTCAAGAACCTTAATTTAAAAGATTATAAATTAAGAAACCTGTAATGATACCGTTCTGTGAGTAGAAACTTACTTTTTTTTAGGAAGGGGGCAAGGTAATAAATAATACAAACATTGAAAATCTGAAAATGAGAGAGATCCAGTTTATGGGTATGAGTCACTAAAAATGTTATGTAAATCTTGAACCCAGCATGTTGATTAACTGATAAATTATCTTTGTGTTGTAGCCAGATATAGTACAGGTCTTTCAGAATTATTGGTGCATGCAAACATGCCAAAATAGAAATAATATCTAAGAGGATAAATGGTTGCATTTTTAAATTGCTACATAAGATACAGTGGTGTTGTGAACTTTTGGACCTTTTTGTATTATTAAGTTGAAGAACAGAGGGAGGTAAATTTCTTAATAATGAGAATATTGGTATGATAGCCCAAGAGGTTACGAAATGCTGTGTTAGTAACGACATTGGCCATTTGAATTTGATTTCTTAATACGATCTTACTATGGCTTTTTAATATTTGTATTTTCTTCCATAATTATAATTCAGGTTATAAAGCAATGGTAGAAAACTTCAGTGGTGTTATTTATGGTCAGTCAGAATTGTTCATAAAAATATTACAGATTTGAGTGTGGAATAAACTTTGTTTTCTTTTTGTGGTGGTTTCTTTTTTAGGAGACTATATTCTTGATGCAAAGCCTAAAGAGATATCTGAAATTCAGCGTCTGAATTACGAGCAGGTAAGGAGCTGCTCCTAAAATAGAATTGCTTCTGTCTGAAAGAACCAAAACTCTTTTCTCACCAATGGCTTACCATCTTTGTGGGGAAAAAGAAAATCATAAAATCCATGGTTTGTAGCTAGTTTTCCCCTTTTTTTTTTCAATAGACTTCATGTAAAGTATTACTTAAAAATATTTTTCTTATCACAGTTGTGTTAAAGACAACATTGTTATTTAAAAAAAGTTGTTCTAATATGTTTTGGAACAAATTTTTTGAAACACTATGTAGTCACAGCTGTATTCTTGATTACTCATGGAAGAGTGGTTTAAATATATTATAGGTGTTAGCTTTCAAGCTAGTTCTGTTTATTATTAGGCCTTTTATTGCTCTCAGTGTTGAAAACTGGACTATCTTAGGATAGTTGAAATTAGAATGAAGACTGAATTTGGGTTCTTTCAATAATAATAAAAAATATGACTCCTATCAAATTTTATGAATTATTTTGGCAGTAACAGAATTGGCTGTTTTTGTCACACGATTCGTTGCCGTAGAACATTATGGCTAGAATCAACTTAGAGCAGGTTGATGAAAACTATATAGGTGATTAAAGTACAACTTCTGTGACTTTCGTGTGCTCAGATATACTGGTTTACCATGTAAATGTCACAAACCTTTTTCTTAAATATTTAAGAAATATTTTCCTGGTAATAGAAATTACACAACTGTGCAGTTGAAGGGCTACAAGCAGTAAAACGTTCTCGTTATTAGCAGTCATTTGCAAGTGCAGACACCAGATAATGATGACAGTGTTTTATACCTGTGCTTTATCAAGTGGTTAATAAGTTTTTCTGTGTAAGCTTCAAGTCTTCTAGGAGCTTTCCAGGTTTAAATCTGCCTAGTAACAAGGAAATATGTCTGCTTATAAACTTCATGAGTTTTCAGATTCCTCAAGTAGGAGCAAGCTTCTTGTCATACTGTAATTTTACTACAAAGAACATTTAAACTTTGATACCAGTAAGAAGAATACCTTATGCCATTAACTAAAATGGAGAGATGGTGAACTTATGTTCCTGAAAACTCCATTTTTGCTCTGTGCCTTAATGTAACCGTGCTGTTGCATGTGTAATACCTTATGCAAAGACCTGTAGGCAAGACCACTGTACACAATCTGCTTACACAATTTTTATGTAGAAGTTCTGGTTTAGAACTCTGTTGCATGCAGAGAGATGTCTATAACTTCTTCCAAGTGCTGGGTAACAGTCATCATTCCGACAGATGCAAAACTGCTTAGAATTCGATTGTGGAGTATTGAGTGATGCAGCTGTTTGACTTAACATATTTACTAGTGTTTTATGTTTTAATTGGTTTTAATTAGTGTGTGTTTTATTGGTACATTCTTTACGATACCAAGTTTCAAAATGCATAGACCTATTTCTTAAACCCATTTTTAAAAAGTACTAAGCTCTGCCTTACATTGTAATATACAGCCTTTTGTTGGCGTTCTACTCAGTCTATTAATGTGCACACTAATGTGTTGCAGAAGGAAATATTCAAGTTAATGCTTTGGTTATATTATTGTTGAGTGGATCCAGTTATTTATAATCTTCCTTCATTTTGGCAAGTTGCTTTTAATTGGATAAAATAACTCATTACTATATACTCAGCTTATGCTTGCTTAGTCTATGTAGCACTTATCCTTTATAATCATCATCCTTATTCTTAGTTTTATCTCTTCCCTTACTGATTCCAGTAACTGTAGTTCTTGCCATCAACTGTCATATTGTTTAAAGAAAACAGCATAGAGGTAACTGTCTCTATCAGTAGTTTTAGTACATGAATCTTTTCAGTTTCTGTGTTCTTCCCACTCTGTATTTCTGGGGTTTGTCATGCTTTTTTCCTCAGAGTTGCAATCCTGAGTTCCTCTTAAGCAACACTTGCAAAATTGTTCGAATATTGCAAAACAGAGCAACCACCAAAAACAAAAAAAGGTGAACAAATTCAAATGGAAGAACACCAAACAAACAAACACACACTCCAGTTTCCCTTTTGCAAATACTGCAGATAGTTTCTGATGATATTCTTTGTGGACTCTTCTCACGTGGTGGAAAATTCTCTTTTCCTGCATGTCAGGAAACTTGCTGATCCATTGGTTCTAGAGACTTATCTCACAAAGCACTTTTTCTTTGACTCGTCTTTACTTTTGATTAGGTCTTCATAACTTGATAATTCCCCCTAGAATTCCATTGGGATCACTGCTATAACAAGCTTTACTTTCATGACTTGCTTCCACAGTATAATCTGCATGCCATTTACAGGTATGCACAAAATAAGATCATAAACCTTTTTTTCTGAAACAAAAAGATCAGATTATTGAGTTTTGCCACTTTACTTAATACTGAACCCCCAAACTAGAGTTGGCAAGTAGATCTGTGTAGATCTGTTTTGTTTTGTTAATTCATTATGTGGTTCCTGCATTAGGAATAGTGTGGCCAGCAGGAGCAGGGAAGTCATTGTGCCTCCTGTACTCTGCATTGGTTAGGCCACACCTTGAGTACTGTGTCTAGTTCTGGGCCCCTCAGTTTAGGAAGGACATCGAGACACTAGAACGTGTCCAGAGAAGGGCAAAGACACTGGTGAGAGGCCTTGAGCACAAGCCCTATGAGGAGAGGCTGAGGGAGCTGGGATTGTTTAGCCTGGAGAAGAGGAGGCTCAGGGGTGACCTCATTGCTGTCTACAACTACCTGAAGGGTGGTTGTAGCCTGGAGGGGGTTGCTCTCTTCTCTCTAGCAACCGGCACCAGAACAAGGGGACACAGTCTGAAGCTGCACCAGGGGAAGTTTAGGCTCGAGGTGAGGAGAAAGTTCTTCACGGAGAGAGAATGTGCTGCCCAGGGAGGTGGTGGAGTCACCATCCCTGGAGGTGTTCAAGAGGGGATTGGACATGGCACTTGAAGCAATGGTTTAGTAGTCACGAGGTCTGCGGTACCAGGTTGGACTCGATGACCTTTGAGGTCTCTTCCAACCTTGGTGATACTGTGATACTTCAGCCTGACTTAAAAGGCAAGACTTAAGAGGGAAGAAAAAACAGATACAGTTGATGAGAGGCAGAGTTCTTCGCAAATTTCTGCTGGCACAATGGAAACTAGTAATGTGAAAATACATTAAAACAGCTGTTCAGCTAATTTCCCCTGCTGTCATTTTTTTTTTTTCCCCTGAAAATTGAGTTGGTGACTACTAAATGATGAAGGGTTACAAGAATAACCACCAAGTGTACAAAGCTCTACGTGCTCATCTGTTGTTTTCTCTTTCTGCTGTCAGAATATGAGTGATGCAATGGCGATTCTGCATAAGTTACAGACGGGTCTGGATGTCAATGTGAAGTTCACAGGTGTGCGAGTGTTTGAATACACACCTGAATGCATAGTGTTCGATCTTCTTGATATCCCCTTATACCATGGATGGCTCGTGGATCCTCAGGTAATTATTTTTTTTTCCACTAATTCAAACCATACAAGTTATCCTGAATTTTTCTGGGGAGAGCTGTTTCAGAATTTTGGCTGATGTCAATAATTATGGTAAGAGATTATTTTTTTAAAAACACTATTCAGGAAAACTATTTTATTCAGAGGGTAGTGAATACAGACTGTGCATGTGTTTTTGCTGTGGTAACTTTGCAGATAGTAGGTCTATAGTCAAGCCAACTTTCCAAACCTGTGCTGAATTTGTGACTGTGTAAATGGGAATCATTTTTCTGAGGGAGACAGCAGAGGTCTGGTGTTTCAGTCATTGTTTTTGATAGCTCATTGGAGAACACTGGATGAAATGCAAGATGAGTTTCCTCCTTTCTTTGATTTTGGTTTACTAGCAATTGCTTTTGAAAGCTGTAAGTGTTAGAACTGATTGTAGATAACTGCATCTTCAACAGACAATTAATTTCTAATGGCACTGATTACTAAACAGTAAACTGGTACTGTTTACTTAGATTATTCCAGTCAAATTGAACAATTTTTCCCCTATGTTAGATTTCTCTTTCTTTTTGTGCCTTGTTCATAAGTTGTTGTTCACTTGGACTCCCTACCTCCAGCTGAGCCAACTGATGCCCATTTCTCTCTTCCATCTGCTTTAGCAACACCTTTTTATGTTAAGTGTTAAGGATTTAAAATTACCTATGAGGCAGCAAAATGTAACAGTCTGGGCTAAAATATTTTTGCTTAGTACTTTTAGAGGGACAGTGTCCTTCCTTTGAAACGCTTCTTACTTCCTTATGAATAATTGCCATAGGTTTACAGTTGTATTCGATTCTTCACAAAGGTAAATTACCTGTTTTGTGTGTTGTTCCTTCCTGCTCCAGGTTGCTGACATAGTAAAAGCAGTTGGTAACTGCAGTTACAATCAGCTAGTGGAGAAGATAATTTCTTGTAAACAGTCAGACAACAGTGAACTGGTCAGTGAAGGTGGGTAATGGTGTGGGGTTTTTTTACCCTGTGCTTTATCAAACTACCTACCCTATCAAATCATAGTTAGGTGTTTTGTATGTAGAGATACAAGTCTGAAGAGCTGCATTCTGTCTGTTAAACTTCTTGCCGTGGGCAGGCAGACTGCACTGTGCCTCTCTTGTAAACTTCTGATGCAGTTTCCCAGCCAAGGGTCCACCTTATTTTCTTGCTCTATTAAATAAGCCTTTAAAAAGCTGCAGTGAACTTCCTTTTATGAAAAGGTATTATGGGCAGCATTAAGATTTCAACTTGTCTACATCTCTTAGAGTATAAATTATACACTACATGATGACAAGGAAAAAAATGTGTAATGTAAGGAGCAGATACAGCACTTCTAAACATGAGAGGGTTATCTACAATGCTGAGGTTTTAGAACGTTGATCTCCTTTTCTCCTGAGTATTTCCTTTAGATTTGTGGCAATATGGGGGCATATCAGGAAAAATAGTGTAACCAGGTTTTATATGTTAGGAGGCATGCAATAGACACACAACAATTTCTATTGTTTTTTGCAGGATTTGTAGCTGAGCAATTTCTAAATAACACAGCTACACAGTTGACATACCATGGACTGTGTGAGTTGACTTCAGCTGTCCAGGAGGGAGAGCTTTGTGTGTTCTTCAGGAACAACCATTTTAGCACCATGACCAAATACAAGGTATATTCAACATTTTCATCTCTGCTGTTGCAGTTTATGTTCTCATTTCAAAGCAATCTTGTTTTTCCCATCCTGAGAAATTCCAGTTTGTTGCTGTATGTAAATATGTGTTCTGTTTAATCTAGGGTGTGTAGCAAATGTTACATGTGAATTGATTACAGTGTTTTAGATGGCAGGATACATTATAACTTTGAATTTCCTTGTAGTTCGTTCCTTTGTGTTCAGTTTGCTCCCTGTGTTAATTCCCTTTGTGGTTATGAATAATCATAGTATCAGTCAGGGTTGGAAGGGACCACAAGGATCATCTAATTCCAACCCCCCTGCCATGGGCAGGGACACCCCACACTAGATCAGGCTGGCCAGAGGCCTCAACCACCTCCCTGGACAACCCATTCCAGGACTTCACCACTCTCATGGTGAAGAACATTCTCCTCACATCCAGCCTGAATCTCCCTACCTCCAGCTCCATTCTATTCCCCCTAGTCCTATCACTACCTGATACCCTTCTTATGTGGCTTAAATTTACTTGCAGTTTGTGAATGTCAGTGTTACTGAGTTTATTTCAATATCTTGTTTCTGAGGATACAAAACTTTGCTTTACATTTGGGCCAGTAGGGGAGTAGCTGCTTCACGGTGGTCAAAATATCAAACGTTTGGAGAAGTTTAGATAATCTGCATTATTGGTTACCTTTGTTAGGGAGGGTGTGCTTTGAGTCAGAAACCAGGGAAGCAAAATGGTGAGAATTACAAAAGTATTCCAGGGTATGAAAAGCAAGTGACAGCTTGGCTAATGCTCCTGGAATTACTTCTGCTTTGGATTGGAGAATCTTGCTTGGCGAGTTCACAATTTTATGGAGCCCTTTCATCCTCATGCAACTTTGCTTTTACTAAGATGATAGTGTATTTTTATATTTGTGACTTGGGTAGAAACTGTCACGGTCAGAGTGACTTCTAGGAGTTAATTACTCCATTTTCTTCAGTGATAAATGTGAATATTTTTAAGTAAACTTTTCACTGGTTTGCAGTGTCAAGTCATCCTCCAAGGGAGACATTTCTCTCAAACACAAATGGGAATCTTTACCCTTTGTACAGTACTCTTGAAATGATACTTTGGTTATCTGTTATGTAATAAGTCTTTAATTTCTCATACACTTGCTTTTATGAGTAATGGTACTACATGAAAAAAAAAAAAGGGAGTATGTAACATACTAAAATGGAAAAAACAATGGTTCCTTAACATTTATTATATGGTCATATTGTATACCTGTTGTGAATGACACTAATTTTTCCATTTGACAGTACTATTCCTTTTCACTCCCTCCATTAATCTTGACTGTCAGTATTTATCTTTGACATTTTGAATAACTGCTCATAAGATCATCATGAGATAAGTGTTTGAACAGTCCTGATAAATAATCAACTCAAGTAACACATTGGCTCTCTAATAGCTTCTTAGAGCACATGTAAGAATTATTTTGAATCTATGTAACCCCATAAACCAATAGGACAGGTAAAAGGATCTTTCTCCTCCCTCTTTCTCAGTTTAAAATAAAGAAAAAAGCCCTATGGAGTGTATCTGCTTATATTGTTACATTTCGTGATGTAGCTCATTAATGTCACAGTTTTAAGAGGTAGAGTTTTACTTCTCTCCATTATTCTAAATTTACCTCTTGCAGGAACTGACAGTAGTTTGTCATGTAAGCCCGTAGATTGTTTTAGGGTTGCTTTCATTATGGGAGAAAACCACCAAGGTCAACACAATTTGCTCTTGAAACAGATGGACTTTCTGGATACAATTGGTACCTAGAGGTGCAGGAAAGTGTTTTGTTTTTTTTACTTTTTAAAGGATATTCCAGATCAAATACTGAAATCCTCCTGGAAATAATTTGGTTTTGTGTTCTTGTTATTGTTCTGGTGGTGTTTTTATTTTTTTACTATAAAATGTCCTTTGTATTAAATACACTTTGACCTTTTGAATTATAAATACAGAATTTGGTTTGTAGAATGTAGATTTTGTCCTCTTTGGCAGCCCAGTGTTTAGATTAAAGGCCAAAAGCTGGTCTGTTTATCAGTGCTTTATAAACTTCATACTTGTAAAGATACAGTTGAAGTCCTCCTTTTTCCTTTCCTTCCTCCAAAATGCAGCACTTCAACTACTTAAATATCCTTAACCCATGTTAACAATACAGAACAGGCTAAGGCAATGATTAAAGATGTGTGCTGAAATTGTAACTCTAGGAAGTAAATCCAAGCCCTATGAAGTACTGAGTAAGTATATTGGAAGAATAGTGGGGTTTTTTAAGGTGTGTTTAAGCTTTACAGGCACTATTTTTAATCATGTTCTCTTTGAGAAGTCATAGGCTTTTGAAATGCTAAGTTTTGGAATACAGGCCATTATTCCTGTGTTTCATAGTCATTATGGTGACCTTAGTTACAGCTAGTGTTCAATTTCCCGACTTTTTTTCATGGGGTTGTCACAGTTAAAGAGATTTTTCATTTTGCCTTGGGTTTTTGGTGAGTGCTGCATTACAGAATTTGAGATAGCAAGAAACTCTTTTAATAAAGACATAAATTCTCTATTTTTGACAGTTGGCAGCAACTTTTCTGTCTGTCTTGAACTTACCTAATTATTTGCTATGGTGATATGACTAGGTGGTATTTCATATCAAGGAAGTCATAAACAGACTTGATGGGCTTTTAGCTAAGATGAACTATACAAAGCACTTTGGACCTCCAGGATACTCATATGAGTGTCAAATGCATTGGTGTCAGAGAGGTGAGATTTTTTTCAGTTGCTTTACTCGTTCCTTTTACTACTTGTAATGCTGTTCTTCAGATTTTTAATTGAGTTTCTTTCACTTCATGGTTTGAGCAGTAACCATCAGTAGCTGAACTGTGGAGAAAAGTCCACCAATTAGGAAAACTGAAGAAAATGAAAAGTGTGAAACTTCTAGAGCAAGAACTATGCAATTTGTCTTACTCTAACATTTCCCTTCTCTCTTCCCCTTCCAAACCAATATATGGAAACATACAAACAAAGCGCAGTTAGAAGGGAATTAAAGGTGTGATAGAAGCTGTGTATATATAATAAAACTTAAGTATTTTTTGAAACATTTGCACTTTGAATAATTGGGAAGACTTTCTAATGTAAACATTTTGGGTACATGAAGATACCTAATGAAATTAATATGTAAACTTTTACTTGGAGGCTTCTGTATATACCTGATACAGTGACTCGTAGGCTCAGGGTAGTTCTTAAGTTCAGTGGGGTTTTTTGAGGCAAATATTTTAGTGAAAGGACTTGGATTTCAGTATGTTGTAGTTCAAAGAAACTCAAATGAAGGTTGATATTAATGTCAATAAGAAAAAAAAAAAGGGATTGCTAAGATTTTTTCAAAGCAAAGGCAGAAACCTGCTCCAAGTTCTCTTCTTTGCTTAGTTTTTCTGGAATTAGCTTCAGAATGCAGGAGTAGGTGTGAGTAATTTAAGAAAAATAGTTAATAATATTGAAATAATTCAAAGGGCAAAATAGTAAGCTGAGCATATAATTTTTTCTAATAAAAAATGAACCCAAATAGCTTTAATTCTGTTCTATATTGGTGCCATACAGTAGTGTGGTTGCAATTGAGAGACTTTTAATATTTGTGGTTCTTGAGGGGATTAACTTTTTCAAAGTTATATCAGAATTTTTTCAACATCCCATCTGGTGAGCTTGTTTTAGAGATTGTATGTTGAAAAACAGAAAACATCTACATCCATCCATCTATCTGTCTATCCATGCATTTATCTGTCATTCATTAACACGGAATAATCTGTTGGGTATTTTAGAGCAGAAATGGGAGAGGTGGAGACTGGTAGTATCCTTTGTGTATGTAATTTGAGGAGCCTGCTTTTGAAGTTTTTATTACAAAGTGTGCAGTATTTATTATTTCACATAATATCAATTTTAAAATAGAAGTTTTACTAACACTGACAACACTTTACCCAGTTACACTGACTTCAGAGTGGCTTTCCACTGTCACATCAAAGGATGTTTACTTTGCACTTGGATTGCTTATTTTAGAGGGCTCTCTTACTGAAATGAGAGTTATGTGAAAGCATGAATAAACAGCCCAGTATTCTGAACTCCTCTAGCTTTGCTTGGGCGGTTCTTATTCATAGCCTGCTGTTCCATTATGTTGCATAGGGGCAAGAACGTTTTTTTTCATGATCACTAAAGGAATTTGTAAGGAAGGGAGCTGAAATGACCTCTCAAAGGTTGTTTTCTTTGTAATATTATTTTTTAATTGTAACCTTTAGGTTTGAATTGGGGAACTTGTCAAATAAAATTTAAAAGTTTCAAATACACTTACCTTAAAGATCCTGTGGTTTCTTTTGCCTACATTTTTTAAAGATTTCTTACATAGAAGATGCTGTCAAATAGGTATTCTTTGTAAAATGGAAATATTGTATGATTATTTCCTTTTCTTTAGGTGATTTTTAAGCATTGGAAGTAGCATTCAGGTTTTAGGCAGTTTTCCAAGGGAGAGATGATTCCTTAGATCATGTTACATGATCAGATTTGTGGCTGACCATTGTATTTTTGTCTGTAAGATCAGGTGCGCTGGGGTAACTGCCATTCCAGAGCAGGAACTGACTCTTGTGTTTTGGTACCTCTTTGAGAACCCTTTGTGTGATGCTGTAACACAAATAGCAAATCATTGTGGTTGTCACAATAAACTGCTTTGATTTTTACAGCTAAAGTTTTGCATTGAGTATCTTGATCTGGTACATTTGGTAATGCTACTGGGAGGTTGAGTCTTAAGGTACTGTATGGTCAGTAATAATATTCTTGGAGTATGATTCTAAAAATGTTACTAGAAGGGTAGGATAAGATGAAAATCTAACTGAAATTGAAATTTAAACATGGATTACTTTGTACTGCATTGCTGTCCCTCAAACATGCAACACTATCTCCTTTTACTTGAGCCATGCTTTTGTAATTTGTCTTTGATTTTTGGATCGTCTCCCATTTCTTCAACCTTGCATTTCATCCTTCCTGTATTGTGGCTTCTGGACTTGCTAGTATTGTCTTTTTTACTCCCAGACTAGCCCCATTTTATAATTTCTGAGTTTGAAATCAAGAAATTTGGCCTTGTGCAACTGTGAAAAGGCTTAAATCCAGCAAAAGCAGTTATTAATGACAACTGATAACAAGAACCTTATTTAGTTTTCTTTCCATTGAAATAAACCTCAAAGTCTATCAAAATCCATTATAAAACATGAAGGCTGTGATGTGGTCATTTTATGGTAGTGCCACTTGGATTATTTGGAAAAGATCACCTTTGTCTCCAGACTTTGCCTTTGGAATTTAAATTTACATTGCCAGTCCTGTGGTGTGGTTCTTTGGTGTGTTTCAAAGGTACTTCTTCATGTATTGTGTTAATTTTTAGTCCATAAGAACTTTCACTAATAATGAAAACTTAAGAGGTGAAATACAGAAATTAAGCGTGGCTGTTAATGTAACAACGATTACTAGTATCTGCTGTTTTTATGCTGTATACCAATTCATTTGAATTTTAAACTTGCTAAAAAGTCTAACTGAATGTTTTCCTGGCATGCAACAGTTGTATTAGCTGATCATTTCTGCTAATTGTATCAGATGGTGAAAAATAGGTTGTTAACTCTTACCATTTTCTGAATTCTTCTGCCTAGGGTCAGCTTTACCTGCTGGTGACAGACCAGGGCTTCCTTACAGAAGAGAAGGTTGTCTGGGAAAGCTTACACAATGTGGATGGTGATGGAAATTTCTGTGATTCCGAATTCCACCTACGGCCTCCATCAGACCCAGAAACTGTTTACAGAGGGCAGCAGGATCAGATAGATCAAGTACTGGATTTCTGCCTTTCTGTTGTTTTCTTTGCTTGTGATTATATATATAGCAGCTAGTACTTATTTTTAGCCATATGTATGTATATTTATACAGATGCATATGTATTCACATGTAGATAGGACTATTAAAAAAAAAGATACTTAGGTTGATGTTCTCAAAAGTGCAGTTTTGAAGTATTCACATGACTTCACGGGGGGGAAGAGTAAGACTGTGAATAATTTTGAGAATCCAAATTTAGTCTCTCAAAATCCACTTCTGCAAAGAATTTATCTGGTGAAATGTCACATCTGCCTTTTATATGGAAACAGAAGCAGCACTGTAAAACTTCTGTCCTGTAACAAATTAATTTCTGCTCATGAATATTGTCTTAACTAAACTATGCCTTCTGATGCCTTCCTACTGAATGTAGGACAAAAAAAACACATAGTAGATTGCATGTGATGGTGGTTGTTAATCTTAACTATAAACAATAGTTTCCAAAGTCATGTCTAAGACAGGAGTTATTTGTACCAGGTAATGCATAACAAGAGAGTAAGACCAAGCTGCTTGGAAACCCTATGATCTGAACAAGCAAAATAAGTTTGTTTATAATTTTAGAATGATTGCAGCTGGAAAAGACCTTTAAGATCAAGTCCAACTATTAGCTAAGCCATGTCCCTCAACACACCATCTCTGTCTTTAAAACACCTTCAGGGATGGGGATTCAGCCACTTCCCTGGGGAGGTTAAGAACCCTTTCATGGGAGAAATTTGTTGTAATACCTGATCTAAAACATAACCTGGTGCAACTTCAGTCCGTTTCCTCTAGTCCTATCACTTGTTACTAGGGAGAAGAGTCTTGACACCCACCTTGCTACAACATCCTTTCAAGGAGTTGCAGAGAGCAATAGGGTCTCCCCTCAGCCTCTTTTGCTCTGCACTGAACCTAGCTCCCTCATGGATGATCACCATTACTGGTTTTTTAAAGTACAGGGGAGAAGAAAAAAAAAAGTAAGATTCTCTTCAAGCGCTGTCTTGTAGGATAAAGCATCTGGCAGAGATTACAGGGCTAGTAGTATCTACAGTTGCTTTTCTGGATATATCAAAGACTACCTTTTAATAAAAAGGTTTACTCTTTAGGATTATCTGATGGCATTGTCTCTACAACAAGAGCAGCAAAATCAAGAGATTAACTGGGAACAGATCCCGGAAGGCATCAGTGATCTAGAGCTAGCAAAAAAGCTCCAGGAAGAGGAGGACAGGAGAGCTTCGCAGTACTATCAGGAACAAGAGCAAGCAGCTGCTCAGGTCCAGGTAAGAAAGCATTATTACATAGCATGTTCCTGAATTTGAGAGAGTATTAGTAGTGCTTTAGACTGGCAAGATTAATATTTACATTCTATATGGCAAGTGATGAGATGAATGCTGGAATCTTCAGGAACATGCTGTAATTGTTGGGGGGGGGTGTGTGCAGATATGGCAGTTGCTGCCACTTACATCTTTTGAAGTAGGCCCAAACTAGTATTTCATCATACTGATTAAGTTGCAATGATGGGATGAGTTAATAGGTAAGGTTTCAGAGATTGTATTAGCTAATATTTTACATTCTTTGCAAACTATGAGCTTTTCAATAGTAGTTTATCAGGTTTTGGCTTGTAGAAGATTGTTGCTTTACATTTTTAGGTGTTTCAGTCTATGATACCATGTCAATCTATTCAGTCCTCTTTTAAATTAGTAAATAGTTTCTTCTGGTACACATCCCCATAAACAGATGCATGCAGAATGCTTTAGATGTGCTTCATCCACATCTGTGTACGAAACTGCCATGTAACTGAGTCTTATGTGCACAAGGCAATATTCAAATTGGTATTCTGGATTCACAGAGTTCACTGAAGACTCTTAAATGCTTTTATTTACAAATCTAAAAAAAAAATCTGTATGAAGGATAAATCTTTGATGGCCTGAAGCAATTCAGAACCATTAACTGATGTGCTCCTTAAGCATGAAACAAGAATTTTTCCAAAGATTGTGTTATTTCCAATATTTATTTAACAGAATCACCAGTAGCTGCTTCTGAGGCAAAGATTTGCTGCTGCAAAATGGTAGAACAGAAAAACCTGCTTAATAGGACTGAACAGTGTCCTCATTTGCAGCCATGAAAACTGTTTGCCTTTGCACACCAGCCCTCTCTTTGCCAAGTTCTTAATAGGTTTCTGGTCACAAAAAGCTGCTGCTTTCCCATTTCTGGCTGTCAAAACCAACACTTTCACTCTGCAACTTGTGAAATGTGGATTAAGTTCTTAAAGAAACAAAGGAAATATTCCCGTACGGTAATACAGAAATGCCAAATTTTGACTTAAAGCCAATTTTTTTCATTGAAACAACTGATCTGAATATGTGGACACACTAGAAAGGGCATGAAGGGCTGGAAATATATTTGCAGTGGACTTCATTTTTTAGAAATCAGGAGTTTTGTGATGGAGTATTTATACAAAACGACCGGCTGTTTTTGTAACAGTTAAACTTTGCGAAGTTGAACAGAGAAACACTTCACAGTGCATCTACAATGATGTTTGCTTTATTGAGGACTTTGTTTTTTTCTACATAGCAGGTGCAAGCTGCTGCTTCTCCAGCAAGCGGAAGACAATCTGGGAGTAATGAACGCAAGCGTAAAGAGCCGAGAGAGAGAGAGAAAGAAAAAGAGAAGAATAGCTGTGTTCTCTTGTAAGAGAAACTGGATTTAGTCTGGAGCCAAGTGCATGTCCTCAGAAGCTAAAACAAGGAATGAAGACAAACCTGTTACATGCCGCCTGTGCCTGATTACCCCATGGATTTTGTTCATGTTTCAAGAGCGGATGGGTGACTTTGTTACAATCACACAGACTTTCTTCAGAGTCATAGTGTGTGCTGCTCAAGAAGGAATTCCAAATCACAGTTGGATGTGGCTGTGCTTTGAGCTAGTCATAAGAAATACTGCACCTTGTAGCTGAACACAGAAATCATGGCAAGTTTTGTGTCATAGTGACATCCATTACTCATGACATCAGTTAGTAAGCTATTTTATCTTCTACTCTAAACAAAGGAGGTAATTCATTTTCCGTACAGCTTTTTCTTCAAGTCTGTACACTAGCACAAGAGTTCTGTGTTACTTACAAGGTATGAAACTATATCTTAGACTGGGTATAGTCTTCACAAGAGAAGAGCCCAAATAACAGCTGGGCACTGCCTCCTCAGTGAGTCCAGATTTCTTTGCATCTGGATCTGTTTGTTTTCTTGAACCCAGATTTATACTGTGTTACTGCTATCATTGCACCTCCCAGCCAGCTTTCTTGCCCCAAGAATAAGTGACTTGATAGGCATTATACGAAAAATTGTCATAGAAAATGGGACACTTTATTAATAAGCAAGATGAATATTGTTTGCTTTTCTTGCAATTACAGACTGGGTATGGCAACTCAGATTTTATCAGGGTTAAACAAGTAATTTTATAGGTAGCTTCTTTTTCTTTTAGTATTTTTTTTCTCTTGTAGGTAAACTGGACCAGATAAGTTCTTATTTATTGACCTCTCCATATGATAGGTGAATGATGAGAGGAAACTAAGGTCTGTAATAATCATTATTCTATGTAAGAATGCAGAGTTAAAATAACTAACTATCTGCCTTTTCCAGAAGTACCTTGAACTTTAACATGTTAACATGTCCACTTGTATATGTAAGCAAGTGTACTGTAGTTAAAAACACTTTTGTTCATTTTATAAAACATGTATCCTTAAAAAGCACACTTCTGAAGGGTAAGAGAGAAGCAAGGCTGCTCTCTGAGATTGTTTGGAAAGGTGGTCAGGTGTAATAGTTCTGTTTAAATCACTAATTTACAATTTTTGGAAAGCAGATTTTTCTAATTTATGGGAACCAAATAAACATGTTATGTCTTGTAGTATTTATAGACAATACAGAAACAGAACACTTGCTGAATTTTGAGGGAACCACAAATCTTCCTCCACTTCCATTCAGTCAATAACAATTACCTTCTTGCTGAACCTTTTTGATAAAACTCTTGATTTAGCAATTTGTAGATACTTTTTAAAAAGCCTACTTCTCCTGGACAAGTTATGTGTTCATGCTCTAAGCCTGGGTAAGTGCATTAATATACAACAAACTGGGAAAGCCGAGGCAGCCAGGTGGAATATGACATTCCTGGTTTTAGGTGTTTGGAGAATGTAAGAGAGTGGGTGTCAAAACTTAAGTTCACTGGTAAAATGCTGCTCTATTTCAGGCAGCCTTGCTGCAGTGATGGAAACTAGTCATCACATGTCTTACAAAACTAGAATGGAAACTAGATGGATAAAGGAAGAATGTCTTATTAACTAAAGGGCCACTACTTTCTTCCATGCCTTTTTCTCTTTTGCTTGTGGGGTTCTTTTGTTGTGGGTTTTGGTTTTGTTTTTATTTTTTTCACTTTTGTTACAATTTCCCTTTTATAATAATGTAGTGAACAGCAGGAGGGCTGTCATACATAAACTGTCAATTTTTTAATTTCTCTGTTCTACAGAAAAGTCATGCCCAGAAAAGTAATTTTAATACTTAATGTATTAGATAATTTTCTATGTCAAAGCAAAGGTCAATGGCTTTTTTTCCTTTGCAGCATCCTAACTTCTTCAAACAGATTGGTGTGACGGAGGATCACCAACATAATGACTTACCTACTATAAGCAAATAAGAAAATATTTCAATAGTGTCAATAACAAAGACTTTAAGCCAGAATGTTGTTTAAAAACATTCTGTTACTAAGATTTTTTTTTTTTCTGAATTTGTGTATTTACATTTATTTATTGACCTTGAAAAATAAATATGTCGAGCTAAATGTTTGTTATCTTATTATTTTCAGTGACTGTATTGCCACTTTAAATTCCTTTTTGACCAAATCTAGCTGGAGCAGGCATTTTGGCCATTGAGTATTTCATTATGCCTAAGATAGTTGCTCTGAATGGAAGAATTCATGTAATGTTTCCCACAGATGTGCCAGAGACATGCTTGTAGTTATGGTACTACTGTCATTTGGTCATTAAGGAAGAAGAGCTAAATATCAATGCTCATCATGAAGTCTTGCACTTTGAGATAATTGAGTTTCTCTTTCAATAAAGGAGTGGAAAAAAAACCATTTCATGTTATCTGAGATGGGAAACAGTTCCACAGTTAATACTCTCTTTTATTTTACAGGTCTTGAAGCTTTGGAAAGTAAAGAATTCCTGAAATCTAGGGCATTGTTCTGCATGAGTTGAGCTTGTTAAAGCAAAAGTTGTAAGCAGATGAGTGCATTAATATCTAAAATGAAACACATACAGAAGCTTAATTTATACCCTCCTGTGACTATCCATTCCACAAGCAACTCTCATGGTTGGTATTTGTGACAGGATCTCGTAGTTTAAAAAACTGAACAGAATTGGTTATATCTCAACCAATGAGAGCTTGAGAAGAATATTACCAAATACTCATGGAGTACCAGAAAGATAATGTCTAGATATTACTTCATTTGCCTCTTCATTTTTTGAAGCTCATGTTCTGGAGAAAGGGCACAGATCTATACTATTAATCTGTTTATACAATTTAGCATGCACATGCTCAAAATCACTACATTTTATATATCTATAAAAACTGTCCAGAAAAGTAGAGTAGATCTTGTTTTCCACTTGATAGAAGCTAGCACAGGAAACAGAATCACAGAGTTTTTGTTGTTGTATTGTAGTTGTGGAATAAAGCTAAATACAAGTATTCTTAAAATTAGCAAAAAAAAAGAGCACTCCCATAGGGAAAAAATGTTTGTTGGCTTTTTTTAAAGGCACTTTGTAAATGCTCAGATATACCACTTTCTTGTGAGACTCACAAGGAGTCTGCAAACCAGCAGGACAGATCCAGAGGAAGACTATAACACCAGAGGATGAAATTAACAGTCTTGAAAATTCACTTAAACACATTGCACAAGGTCTATAAAGTATTTGTTGAGAATGTCTTCAGAGCTGTTCTTGTGGATCACAGGCACACTTGCTAGAAGTGAAGCATATGCTCTTCCGTGTACACCTGCATTGGATTACCAGTCACTCTGCACTCATTTGGTATTTCACATAAATGTTTCTTCAAACTTGTATACACAAGTTATTGGAAAAAAAAGTTTCCAGTATGTAATAAAAGACAATTTTGAGTTACTGAAATTGAATCTTTTGGTGTATTCAGCAGGAAGTATGTGAGAACCCAAAGCTAGCTCATTGCTTACATCAGCTTTCTTACCATTAGGATGCTTATTGTAGTCAATTACTGAAGTTTATACAAAGCACATCCTTAAATACAGCTCTTAATTCAGTAAGTTGTGTTTATTTTATATAAAAGTAGACCTTTCTTGTAACATTAAACAGCAGCTGACTCAGGAAATGCAAGTTAATTGATGCAGTATTTGCGTTAGGAAGCATGTTAGAGAAAAGCAAAAATACCAAGCCTTAGTTTGTTCAAAACACAGTGCTCACATTTTTTCCATCTATGCTATAACAAGATTTTGGTAACAAGAAAAATTGGACACTGAAAAATGTTCATGTAGTCCAAGGATAGCAAATGTCACATGGAAGAATTTCTATGCATTTGATCTTGTAATTCTATGCAGCTACTTTTAAGCAGAAGTAGCAGTAGACTGTTAGCAGTGTTGTTTGGTAGTGGGGAAATTTGGTAAGGAGGATGACATTTTCTCATACAGAATCATTTACACAGGAGTCTACTTGATATTTCCATAGCGATTCCATATAGCTCCTTCTTGTTCTTACAGCTGTCCAGGAGGAAAGCAATCTATTTAAGATCAGCTGCCATCTGCCCCAAGGGGGAAGAAGTGCTGTAGGGAAACATTGATGAGGAAAGATAGGCTGAAATATAAGTCTGCACACCACCACCTGAGATTGTTTATAGGGATTTGTCCTTAATTTTGCTGTTAGACATAAATAGCTGTAGCACAGCACTCATCCAGGTAATGACCAGCATGTTAATTTCATAATGGTTTTGCAGTCTGTCCCTGTAGGTGCTGTTCTTCATTCCCATAATGCTTCTAGGTCAAAATGAGCTATTCTCACCCTCCCCTCTAATATCTCAGAATATGTTTACTAGACATCAGTTGTCTTATTGTTCAATTTTGGTCATTATGTCATCTCTGTCACTGTGAGCTCTCTTAACCTGGAGAGTTAGCTCTAGAGAACTTGCTGAAACCTGTAAACTTGCATTTAGAGTTCCTTTTCTAGTCTGTAGGATTATTTGTGCTCATGGAGAAGCTTTATGTGCTGAAGTGAGTGATTCTTTATCAGTTCAAGTTGTTAACCTTAAGTAGTTAATTAGAATTCACAGTCTCGTATTTACCTCTACGTGACAGCATACAAACATTTTCAACAAAACACTGGTAGGCTTGGGAAATCCCACAGGACTAATTGAGGTAAGTATCAGTATTCAACTGAAGAGTTTGCTAGTTTAGTATAAACAGTACGCTTGCAAAGTGATTTATTTTAACAATATGATGTTAAGAAAGGCACAATTCCCTAAAGGTAACTGGTGATGAATCCTGAAGGTAAGGCACTGCAAGTGCTTTCATCACTAGTGAAGTCATGCATTTAAGGAAACAGGTGGTGGTGATGTAGCTAACAGTTTTGCTGGGGCTAACAGTGAGTGAAATAGGATTGTCTGACACAAACATTAAGCCAGCGCATTTAGATCTTGAGGACAGACAGGGATGCAAACTCATACAAGTCTTGTATTAATTTAATGAATCTCTAAAAACTCTTTCAGTGCTGACCCCATTGCAGTTTAGGTCCCATGCAGCTTAAATGCTAACTACTATGAAACTCACAGGGGAAGTAAGTGATCTACCTCTGTCTCAGGAGATGATACCTTTAGCCCACACAAACTTAGATTCTCCATCCCAGCTGGATGAAGTAATGTGGTGCTTAGTCTGTTTCAGCCTGAAGTTCAGATTATCTTTTCTTGATGCCAGTAGCCAAACAAGCATAGACTAAGACCAGCTGTAATTTTTTCAAAGTTCAAGTTACACTAAGCAGTCTTGGAAATGCTACCTGACGTAGTTTAACATTTTTAGGTTTCTTCTAAATGTGAACTGGTATTCTTGCTGGAAATCTGTTGACTTCTGGTTCACTGACACCTGCCGAGGAAAGGCTAATACTGCTACTGGAAGAAACACCCCATGTGTTCAGCAAACTGAAATCAGATGACTGGTGAGTACATCCTTGCTTTTCATCATTTTTCTTGGGGGAACTAAAAAAACAACAAAACCAACACAAGATTTCCGGCCCTTCCCTCCCCCCCCCCCCTTAATATGAGCTGGCCAGATGTAGTCATTAATATCTGTATTGAGTATTTTTTAGGGCTTGCTGACGTGTCTGTGATGCTTATGAGTTAATGTTTGCTTCTTATCTAGTAGACATCAAGCAACACTTCTGCCTTCAGCTGCAGAAGCAACAGAATAAAGTATTTACACTTATCAGCTCTGATGCTTTAAAATACAAGAGCTGTAGAACAGTTAAAGGATAAACAAAGCTTTTTACCAGTGCCAAAACATTCTTTTGGCAGTAGTAAGTTATAAAATTTAATTAGTTACAAAACCAGACATAAGAAAATATTAGTGCTGTTATAAATCACATCTCAATGAATACAGAATAGGCAGTTTTACAAGATTAGCTGTGTTAGCCAGCTACTGTTGTGCCCAGTTCCTTTAATGTACAGTAATGCAGCTCAGGAAGACACAGTGTGGTTGAAAGAGACATAACCATGCCATCTTTATCCAGCTAATGCAAACAACCTTAATACCCAAGACACAACGATACGGACTTCTCCCTGTAACGTATGGTTTCAAAGTACATACTGTCATTGAGTCCATACTGTAATTTACTGTACGTGCCAGGTGTAACAATGCTGGCATGATTATTTGTTTGCCATAAATGCATATACTTTCTGTGAAAGAAATACAGAAAATTAGATGACTGCTTTCCTTTGAAACATTCTTTGTAATACTGTCTTTTGCAGTCACACATAGACATTTTTGAACCAATGTAATGATTTAACACAAGGTTTTTCTTGTCTCAGGGTATGTTAATATGGAACACAGTATTATAAAATGACCCCACCTTTATGTTGATCTGAACTTCTAAAATATTTACTTTTTGGCAGCTTGTTTTCAATTTTTTTCCCCCTCCAGCATCCTAATTTGTTTCAGTATTTTAAGTGAAATATCTACATATGCACAACCTCATTTTTACTTCAGCAAGAGAGAGTCAGGAAATAGTTATACTTTCGACAGTTGGAATGCACCTCTAAATCTGTTTTACTGTAGGTAAGATAAGAGTCACATTGCAAGGTTGAATTTTGTACCTCTCTAGAGCTTTGTCTTTTAAGGTTACACATGTTCATACTTCCCCCTTGATCTATGAGCAAACAACCTGTGTTACAGCAACTATTTGACTTGTATCTGTGCACCTAATCTGCACAGACTGCAGCCGAATGTATATACACTATTTAAAATGCACTGCTAATTTGTACAGTCTTTTGGAAAATCCTGCAGAAAAAGACAAAGTAAACTGAATGTAATATTTTCTCCTAGGAACTGAATAACAGAGGTTGTTCTGTCAAGGTAAGTTAATGTATGTATTGGACAAAACTGTCCTGACACATTTTCTGATACAGCATATTTCTTTCATTTAAGCCTAAATATTTATCTGTTGTGACTATTATTTACAAACAATTCCTTACAGAAAGTGCTGTTAAACCATGTTTCTCTTTTCTTGCCTGAATGGTTACTCAAAACCAGTACGTAATTCCTCTGGAACACTGCAGATACTTAGCTGCTGTTCTACACAGCAAACAGAACATAACAATATGCAACATCTGCATGTTCTTCCTGGTTCTTGCCTTAAATCATTCTTTAAAAGACAATCTGGACCAGTAAAAACTTCTAGCTCTTTGCTCAAATAGTACTTTACATGCTCTTGTGCTCTAGCATGTAGCACATCTACAATTTGGTAAAGCTGTGTGGGGGATTAGATTTGCTCCACCCTTTTTTTTTTTTTTTTTAATTTGCTGAGCAGCAGCATTGTAGCTTTAGACTTCTGCTGCCTGGGTGATAGAGGAGTCTTGGAATACCTGCTTATCACTTCTGACTAGGCCTGGTCAAGAAAGATTTTGTATAAGCCATTCAGTAATAAACAAGCCCAAAAGTTTTTAAAGTACAAATCCCTTCTGTTTGAGACCACATCATTGAACAGTTGTGGGTATAACTGAACAAGGCTGCATATATTGGATTCCCCAACTACTGTGTGCAAAGGTCTGGTTTAAAACAAACAAACAAACACTGCATCAAAGTTCTGCCAGAGCTTTGTGAAACACAAAGAAGAAACTATAAAAATCATTTCTTCAGGCCTCCTGTGAGTGTTCTACTTTTTAGTACTACTCTTTTATAATGCTGATCAAATGTGAGTCTAGTTCTTCAATTTAATAATTGAGACAAACCCAATTAAGAAGTTCTAGTTGGAAGCTAACAGCACCTGTGTTTTGCTATACCAAAATGTCTGTTTAATTCTGTCGTCTTTGCCCAAAGACTGTTTCAAAGACTTACTAGAAGCTATACAGAATATGAAGGTTTATTTCAAAAGAATACATTTGCAAGAATACACATAAATGCACTCAATGTAACAGTACCTTCTGCAAAAATAGGTTACATAATACCCAGTAATGAAAGAACAATCTTATCTCTCTACAAATTAGAAAGCAGAGATCATAACCTGGACAACCTTCCAAATGGAGGCTAGAGTTGTGTATGTTGTGAGAAGGAGCTAACTTTGAAGCGTGACACCACAGAGCTAATGTTGGTAAATTAAACTACTAGCACACAGCTGCAACCTCTTATTTTATACAGGATTAACAAATAGTTTGGTTCCAATTTGGTTTTTTTACACAGCTCTAGTGCCTCAAGGAAAATGCTTATCGAAGATACACAAAAACTATCCAAAAATTACAACGTAACTATTAAAATGCCTCCAAAATTGAGAGGAAAGCAATCATGTTAAATTAAAAAAAAAGAAAGAAATTAACCAGGACTTCCAGACAAGATTTCCTGTTTTTAATCAGAGAAAGTTTACAAGAGATTTCAATAAGTTATCTTGAAACCAAGCAGCTGTAGATCTTAGAATCTTCGTGGAGGTCCACCTTTAAATGGCTTAAATCCTGAGCCACTTCCCCTCTGCATGGAATTGCCTGTGATCTGTACAACTCTATTGATTGGTGAAGAGTTACTGGAAACAAAGGTTTTAAAAAAAGTGTTACTGTAAGTATCTGAGTTCTTGCTGCACAGGTAAAAACACTGCTGCATCTCATATCAAAGTGTAAGTCTTAAAAAGAGACTTGAAACTATGTCTCCGCAAGAAGTCACTCACTTCTGTTCAGCTGAATTAGCAATACAAGTTTGGAGCCATGTGCAATCATGGAAAGATGGGTTTGCATGTTGTGCAGCAGCAACCCATCCATTCACAGAAAGCAATGTTGCTTGCACTGAGGTTACTACACTTCCTAAGCACAACCAAAGCATTCAGAGCTCAGTAGGGAATTGAGAGGAAAGAACGGGGTTTGTACCTTGCATGTGGAGACATCATGCCACCTCCACGGCCATCCCCCATTCTCCTTGTATCATGATACCCACTTCCTTGAGAACTAGGTCCATGCCATTCTTTTCTTGGTCCAGTTTCACGACTGTGGCGTTCGACGACGTGTCTGTCCTCACTGTAGTGCTAGCAAGAAAGTGACAGCCATTTTCATAATGAAAGGCATATTTAATGAGAAATGGGAAATGAGATTTTCAAGGAAGGTAAGATAACAGATTATATAAGTCAAGTATCTTGTAAGATTTCAGCCCACAGGCAGCCAACCTAACCTAAGAACTCTAAATAACTCTAGATATAAAACCCAAACTCATTTCCAGTAACACCTGTGAGTATGGAGGGAGTTAAATTCCATCATTTTTACAAAGTTGTGGCAGACAGGTGAGGTGCCTAAGGACTGGAGGAAAGCCAACGTCACTCCAGTCTTCAAAAAGGGGCAAAAAAGAGGCTCCTGGAAACTACAGACCAGTCAGCCTCACCTCCATCCCTGGAAAAATGATGAAGCAGCTCATCCTGGAAGTCACCTCTAGGCACTTGGAAGAGAAGATGATGATCAGCAGTAGTCAGCATGGATTTTCCAAGGGGAGATCATGCATGACTAATCTGATAGCCCTCTATGATGTTGTAATTTAATGGGTAGATTCAGGGAGACTGTGGATGTAGTCTACCTTAGTATGGCTTTTGACACTGTCTCCCATAACATCATTGTGATCAAGCTCAGGAAGTGTGGGATAAAAGAACAGACCGTGAGATGGATTAGGAACTGGTTACAAAAGAGTCCAAAGAGTGGTGGTCAGTGGTGCCAAGTCCAGCTGGAGAGAGCTCTACCTAGTGGAGTCCCCCAGGGCTCAGTGCTGGGTCCAGTCCTGTTTGATATCTTCATCAATGACACTGATTAGAGGACAGAGTGTCTGCTCAGCAAGTTTGATGATGATACCAAACTGAGAGGCTTGGCTCATACACCTGAAATTTGTGAGGCCATCCAGTGAGACTTAGACTGAAGAGCTGGGCAGAGAGGAACCTAATAAGGGCAATGGACAAATTACAGCCCAGGAGGTTCCACCTCAACAGGCGGAAGAACTTCTTCACAGTGAGAGTCACAGAGCAGTGAGCAAGCTCCCCAGAGAGGTTGTGGAGTCTCCTTCTCTGGAAACTTTCAAGACCCATCCTGATACATTCCTGTGTGATCTGCGCTAGATTCTGTGGTCCTGCTCTGGCAGTGGGGGTTGGACTAGATGATCTCTGGAGGTCCCTTCCAGCTCTTAACATCCTGTGGGCTCACAATCACTTTACTCCCAAATTCTGCCCCTATCTCATACTCACTGATAAGCATATTCCATATAGCTACAGAAAGAGAAATACTATTCTTTAAATGCTTCAGGACCTTGTAACATAGAGCAATTCAGTTTGTGGATTTCAAACCCAAGTCTTAGAAAAGGGTTTTCTCTCAGCACATTCCAGATTGCAGTGACAAATTGCACTGGAAGTAGCAGCCAGTGTAGGGTTAAAAGCTGCAAATACAGGATGGTAAAAGCCTAATCAGCAGCTCAGGTATTGCTCTGATCTACTTGAAAGATGCTGGACAAAGAATGGCATTTGTTTTCTGCAGTTTCTTGGGTTATTAAAAACACCCACAAAAAAAAAACCCTTGAAAATAAACAATGAAAACAGCCACAATGCTTGCTAAAGAATTGTATGATGCTACCATTTTTCCAGCACGGTTTTGCTTTTTTCAGGCTCTCATTCATACACACAAACAAAAGATGACTCACTTGTCCTCCACCTCGTTCTCCCATCACACCTCGTTCTCCTTCCCTGCTTCCATACCCAGAAGCACTGCTACGGCTACCAGGAGGTGCACCTCTCACGTGTCCAGACACTTCTCTTCCTGATCGATCTGGCCTCTCGCCTCTGCAAAAATTGCTTTTATCAAAATTTTGGTTTCAGTATAATAGAATTGGTACCAAATCATAACACAAGTAAACACCTAAGATTCCTTTTTGTTTTTCAGGTTCCTAGGAACTTGCAAGATAGCTTCAGAAACATTCTTTTAGATCTATGTGGCTCTCTAAATAATTAAAGCCTACATGTCATTTGTTTACACCTGCAGTCTTGCACAAAGGCCTCCTTTCATAATCATGTTGCTACACATGACTAAGAACAGACTGCTGCAAGTTCAGCATCAAGTTTACATATGAGGTTTAGCTTATGTGATGACATGCACAATCTCTTTCTAATACTTTTGGAAAGTGACTTTGCCATTCTTGAGGAACAAGTCTGCTCTCGCTTTGCATCCGTTCTTGAGGAATTGCTACTCTGGGTAAATTTCACAAGAATCAGCACCTTAATTAGTTTGTTGGATACCTGCCATCCCGTTTGTCTGTGTTTATGCTTCCCTCACTCTTCCAATTTGTTTGTCTAGGTGGATTTGAACCAGGCTCTCTTGGATGTCGACCGTGAGGTATTTCAGGCCTGTCATGAATTATCACCGTTCTTCTTTCATCTCTGTCTCCTCGCACTTCTCGTCTGTCTGTATCACGAAGTTCACTTCGTGGTTGTGGTGGTTCATTTCTTCTGGAATCACTGAAGTTCTTAGGGTATCTCTCAAATCCTGGCTCTTCTCTTCGTGCTGTTGGGCGAGTCTTTTTTGCTTCACCTTGGTTTACAAAACGTTCTCGCCTGAATTGTTAAAGTAGGGAAAAAGTAATTTGCTGGTTCCCCATTTTCCCACTTCTCTGCACATGCATGCATATACAGAAATATTATTCACCTTTCTATTACATCATCTTTATCACTATATGATCCTTCCCACTCCAAATTACATTTATTTTTACAATTGTCATTTTGAGCTCAAGTTCTTACAGCCAGTTCAGCATTCCTTTATGCATTTATCTTTTCATGTTTTGGTCTGTAAAATTTAAGCAATTGTAGGGCCTCCTTTTTGCCTAGTATAAAGCAGAGGGAATGCTGGATTCCTCGAGTCAGCTAGAAAACATAATTCTTGTTCACTGCAGCATAAAAGTCCAGGAGCTTTCTCCTCAGAGGAAAACAAGTTAGATTCCATTATACAAAAGTCCAGACCTGAAGACAACAAATTTCAGGACACGATTTCAATTCTGCTTCACTAGAACTGTATAAAGCCTTTAGCAGCATTTTAAATTTTGATCAGTTAAGACTGAAATCCAAAGAAGTGTTGGCAGGTAAATGTCTGCCCTGTGATCTTAACTTACCTATCAAAAGATGAGGATGGAACAGAACCTTCTGGATATCGGCCCCGCTCTCTGTGATCAAAGTCATTAAACCTGTTCTGCTGACGACTATAATCTGAACTGTGACTAAAACGTGCATCTGTATCAAGAGGCATCTTCTTATTCTCATTCCAGTAAGGATCATCTCTCCTTTAAGCAAAACAAATGAGCCCTCATTAGCTACACCTCCAAATCAAGGCCTTTTAAGCAGAAAATGAAATTAGTTTTAAATTTTAAATCTGTTTTAAAGATGTTTGACCTTTGGAAAACCACTACCAAAAGGTAGACTTCCAAAAAGAAGAGAACAAGAATGTTTGAGGAAATAAAGAGAAGGGAAAAAAAACCACCCTACAAAACCACACCCCTGTTTGCAGTGCAAATTAAATAGACAAAATATCAATAAATCATATAATGAAATCTAAGTAATAGTATACCATCTTGGGCAGTTAAAAAAAAAAATTAAAACCCCTCAAAATGAACAAAAATAAATCACTTCAGTAAATTTTTGCCTTGAAAATGGACTCCTAGGAAGACTTCCTTACTGGGAACATTCAGGTATAGAGACTCTGTAAGAATGTGAGATACTGAAGTGCATAATCAGTACAGAAAAATGAAGCTGTCTTTATTCCTCTGGTGAAGAAGTATTAGTGTTCAGCTATTTCATCTACCATGATGACTTTATCTTCCACTGGACCTCTGATATGTCAATTTTATGGCTAAGGTCTCTGTCCCATTCTTACAACCAGACAAAGATTAAAAACAGTTCAATTCATGTGGTTCAAATAGCAAATGACAGGCATCAGCCTCAGTAAGATTTAAAAGCCAACGTATTGACTTGAATTTACCAGAATTGTGAATTGCCCACTGAGTAGAAGCTAGACATTTCAACCATTAAGGTTTGTCTCTTCTCACAAACACACCCAGTTGCATTATGCTTTTTGTACAGTATGAATTAATTCATGGGATGCTTCTCTTATTTCAAGATTCTGTCTTACAGATAACACATGTCTCATGCCTGCCATAATCTGATATTAAAAAACCAAACACCGGAAATCTAGTTCTTCTGTGAAGACTTGCTTCAGGTACAAAAGCCTGAACCAAATCTGGCAGCTGTTTCTTTTTTACTAAGCACTGTAGACCAATGGTTTGAGAATTACCTATGATCTACATCACGGGGACGTTTCAAGGAATTTCTCTTTTCCTGTTCATAACGTAGTTGCTGCTGTTGTCGACGAAGTTCCTCCCTTTCACGAGCAATACGCTCTGCTTCTTTTCGACGTTCCTACCATGAAAGGGAAGAGTGAATAAACACGACAAACCAACCTGTTCTTTAGTACAGATACCTACAGAACAGGTAGGGAGTATACAAAATTATATCCGGTAGTTTTATATTAAAAGGTTATCTGATATAATTAATACTTGCATAGCATCTTCAATTAAAGAGTACAAGGAATGTTTCTCTTAAGAAGCAGACAACAGATCTGGAGAAGCTACTGGGTGTTAAGACAGAAGTATCTCCAGGCAATTGCTTGTATTGCTACTGTATTTGTTGCCCAGAAACACATCTCATTAAGACTGCAGTAACATCCTCTAGGAAAGATCTAGTAAAATCATGGAAGAGTAGTATGGGCAATATGATCTGCTGTACTTCACTTTTAGTGACAGAAATACAATCACTGTATAAACCACTAGCAAGAATTTGCCATCAAACTCCTTGCAAGTCAAGCACACAAGATAAGGATTACTGTTGTGTGCTGTGGGTTACACAAGAGTTAGGTAATTATTTTATGAGATGAATGAAGAGTAGGGTAGTGCAGTACAGTCCAAAATATACACACACCTGTTCGATACGAACACGCTCTCTTTCCAAACGCTCCCGTTCCATCCTTTCCCTCTCTAGTTTTTGCCTTTCAATTTCTAATCGTTCCCTTTCTCTCTGCAAGCATTCTTCTCGTTCATGCATTATTCGTATGCGTTCTCTTTCACGACGCTCCCTCTCTGCAATTTCTCTTCGCCTGAAGAAAGAGGTAGCAGAAACTCATGTGAAAAATTTTCTCATCTGAAGCTATCATCATCTTAGACATAGACAATAAAAAAATTAGAGGAAGCTATTTACAGAAGTCTTGGTCGTGGAGATCTTTGAGCCCTGAGTAGCAAAAGTGGGTTTAACCTCTTCTATAGAGCCATTTAAGCAAACAAGATATAGCAGGGAAAAGTTCTATCTAGAATCATTATTCCTGATGTGTCCAATGTTGGGTTCTTATTTCTATGTTGTCATCTGTTAACAACTTCACTTTGCCTTGTCCTGTACAAGAAGTAGGAAAGGCATTTTGTCCTTTAGGCTTCATGCTTCCTGAGAATTCCTTGGTTTAGGTATGTCTAGCTAACTATACAAGTCATTTAATTAGCCTTTGCAAACTTTTGGCCATATGAAAAGAGCAGAATAAATAAAAGGACTAAAGGGCTACACTACGTGCTTCATTTGTCATTTAGATAAACAACAGTTCCCTGTTTAAACAAACAAAATTCCCAAACATGATTTCTGACCACCACTCATCTTTTTAAAAAGAAAACTCCTATGCAGTAGTGCTTTTTAAGATATGCTTCCCATAACACTAAGCTATGTGTGGATATATATGGCCATTAAAAAGCCAACCAAAAATCTTGTAGTCTGTTAATTCATATAAAGATACTGTAGAGTTCCAGACTTTAACATCTGAATAAAAGGCTTGACAAAATGCATTCTGATTAGATTTCTAAATGTATCTGATCAATTACCATATATACAATAGCCTTTAGGGAAAAAGTTGAATTACTACCTTCGGAGTTCAACAGCTCGTCGTATTCTTTCCAATCGAACCATGTGCTCTCGTAATCTCTGCTCCTTCATCTTTTCGAACGGCAAGATATCCTTTCTACCTCTGTATTCCCTGAATTTCACTTTATCTGGAATAATACGCTCTTTGTTCCTCAATATCTGCGGCTACAGACAGAGATTACAATGGTTATTTCAGCAGTCTTATTCATTTAGGGAGATTTCTGGATGCTATATTCAAGTATCATTAACTATTTAGCTATCCTAATGCAAATAAAGCTTCTATCTAAGCTTAACAGTTTGTGATAGTTTATTGACTCCTCACTCAAAATATCAACTCTAAGGCAGTATCAAATCAGGTAAGAATTGCATCAAATCTATAAATACTTACTTTATCAAACCTTCCCCTTCTAAATGTCCTAGTGTGGCCTTGGTCTCCCTTCGTTTGGTCTAAAACTACAATTTGACCTGGGCTTTTACCACCTAGTGAAGAGTGGAGATGGAAGAAAAAAAAAAAAAAAAGAAAAAAAGAAAAAATGCTTTAAACACACAGCCAGCTCCCTGCATTTTCCTATTACAGACTCTGCTTAGTGTTTTTTCTAAATCGAACTGCTACTGGTAGGAGAAGCGTACCAGCACATCTCTAACTAAGTGGCAATATAAAATATGGAAGCTTTTACATCACCTCTAAAGTAATGCATGTTACTCAAGTCTGAAAAAGAACAGGTGTTTAACTGTCTGCTTTTCCAGTAAGAGTAAGAACATGCCCCCAAAACAAGTCGGACACACAGATTCAACAGGAGGAAACATGGCTATATTGCATACTTATTCTTTTCTTTTCTTCAGTTTTTTTACTGGATTCTTGATTAGGGCCACTTGCTCCATTATCACTCTTCTCATCTTTACCTTCTGTTTTCTTGGCTTCTTTACTTTCTTTTTTTTCGGACTTCTCAGATTTCTTTTCTTCTTTTTTGGTTGACGGAGTTCTTGTTGGGAAAGAAGCACACAAACACCATGAGGAAAACTCAACTTACGGGATTGATTTTCACAACTTCAGAAGGTATGTGAAATTTCTTACTTGCTGGCTTTATCACTTGATGTAGTCTTCTTATCTCCTGTGCTTCTACTTGAACCAGATTTCTCATCACTTTCCTTCTTCAGTTCTTTTTTGGAAGGATCACCTTTCACCTATATTATTAAAAAAATATTAAAAATGGTTAATATACATTCTTACAGGAGATGGGTCTATTTTTGGAAACATTTTCATCTTACTAAACCTACTTTCTCCACAGAAATTTGTTGTCCGTGCAGCTCTGTTCGATGAAGGTGTGCAATACATCTAGCCACTTCTGTGCTAGAAGACATTGTTACTATGCCATAACATTTTGCCCCCGGGCTTCGTGCATTTGTGACCACCTTTGCGCCAAGTACCTACATAAACAGGTAAAATTTAGGTTTTGAGAGAGACATTTCTAGTAAGAAAGTGATGGTATCCCAATAATATTTTTACTGTAATATATAAAACCACAAGCAAACAGTCACTTCAGCACCAACAAAAACCCCACTCCACTAGAAAGACTGGTGCTCTAGGTTTGCAAATCTATGCCAATTCCATGGGGAGTTGCAGCTTTGAGAACTGTATTGCAATTGTCACATCAAGCCGTATTAATGCTTACATTCTGTTTTGACTAGTCAAAACCTCATGAACATTACTTAAATGTTTATTTTGACAGGTTCCATCAAAATTCATTCACAGAAACACCACTGAGCTGACCTTGACAGTTTATCTCTGACCCCACCAAGAGAAGTTGGCAGCTGCCAGTTAATGGCAGGAAGGTTTAAGCAGTATTATGCAGTAATGTGATAAAGGAGCCAGTTCGTCAAAGGCACATAGCAAGTGTGCCAATTAAGCAACTTTAGCAAAAAGGTCTTTGACACTTGCTTCTTTAGCAAGTATTAAGCTTTGTGCTCCTGCTCCAGTTGCTAGAATTTCTCTAACTACTCAGCCAGTCTTCTGGCTGTAGTCATACTCTAATTCAGAGGTTTTGTCTTTCTAACAGCCTGCAATGGTACAGTCACTTAGAAGTAAAATATTTTCTGAATAATTTAAAACTGGGAAGGTGAGTAAACACAGGGACCAAGTATCTTTACAGTAAAAAGGGTCAAAGAATAGGAGGTTTTAACATGATAATACTCTCAGGTTTCAACACTTGTGAAGGCATCAAATAAAATTACCTACTGAATTAATAAGAAAGAACAGATATCCCATAATTAGTAGACACACTTGATATTCACAAAACTAAGATTTTAGCTAGTTCCCAAGAAATAATAATGTAACTGCACAGGCTTATACAAACACCATGAAATCACATAGTTATCAGCTAGTGCTTTGAAAAAATGAGAACTGCAATAAAGACTCTTTTCTGAAGACTGCCAAGCTTATATGGGTTCTGCACTGTTCTGCAGAATTTGCATGGTAAATGAAACCAAAATCCAGGAAAACAGACTTAGTTTAAGTAGCCTGGAAAAAACAAAAGATTGTCATTACAAGAGTCCCTAAAAGAACAGACTTCAACTGTCACATTTCCTTATTCTTTTTTTTTTTTTTTGCATTCATAACCCTCAGAACACAGTCTAAAAACAGTCTCTCAAAGCAGCAAGTTCTATAAAGGACTGTTTATACTACAGTTTTCCTGGTTAGCAGATTATTTTACACTCATGGTGCAATACAGCTGCTGCAAAAGAACACACACATAATCAATTAATTTTAAAAGCTTTTGGAAGCCAGTCCCAACCAGTCATATTTGTGACATTTCTTTTGCATCTATCTTACCTCAACAGGAAGAAAAATTTCTGTTAAAATTAACATAAGGTTCCTCCTGAAAGCATTCACTCTTACTTCAGAGGCTGAAAATACTGGTTTGTTTTTTTTTAGATGACACTGGTTAGACAATCTCAGACTTATGACTCAATTTCTGTAAGTGATAGAAGAGGCAGAACTGACACACACACCACACGTTATCACACTTCACAAAGTACCTTTCCATATTTGCCAAAGAGATTTTTCAAGTCAGCAGCTTTTGTGTTGGAAGACAGTCCGCTAACCCACAGGTTTCTAGTTGAACTTCCACTGCTACCACTAACACTGCTTGTGCTTCCTGAAACAAGTTTTACAAAACAGCCAAAAAATTAAGGAGAAAAAAGTTACCATGAACATTGAGCTATACTGTAGCTGAAAGGAAAAACTTAGTCTGTTACCTTTAAGTAACTGTTTATCCGGTTACCTTTCTTGAAAAGACTTCTACATAAAAAGAATATATGCTGTAAGATTTCATTCATTTACCCATGGATTGAGACCAACAGCTTGCCTAACTCATACCCAAATGACAGAGCTAGAAAAATCATACCATTCTTTGTTAAAGGCATGGGTATGTACATTAAGCTTCAACTTCTGGCTCTCATGAGTAATTTCCATCCAAGAAATTTTGTTTAGCATTCAACATATTTTTCTTCGTTGGTACATCTTTACTGTGTTCTCTTTACCAAAAAGATAACACAAAGGTAAATAGAGGAAACTTAGTTAATCCTAGACTCCAGAATAATATGGTCAATTTCCACAGCTTTTTCAACTGTCTGCCCTTCATCCAGAGCAGATTTGTAAAAATACTGCTGGATGTAGAATGTGATACAACTCACCAAAAACATTTCCCATATATTAAGAAAAACACTGAAGAGAAGCTTTAAATGCCAACCTGCTTCTCCCCTGCCCCCTCCCCTAAATATTATTTTTTCAACACAGAACTAAGAACTCAAGAGATTCATGCAGTCTTATTCCCAGTATCTTTTAGTCTTATTTATTTCAGCTTGCTGTTGTTTGCTGCTAAATGCATGAACTGCTTTTGAGTATGCTGGCATGTAGCCAGTCAGGCAGGCAAGACCAGAACTGGATCTCCACCTGAACAGTTAAAAAATCTGGTGGTATGCAGTGTTTTAAAAGGTAATTTAACCACTTTGAGGAAAAATGGTAGTTTTCTTTTTTTCAGTGCATCAAGATTACATAAGAGCAAAATGTAACAAACTGCAGTTATTGTCAAACTAGAAATCTACTGATTATCCAGGATTTACCATGAGGCACTTAGAATGTCATTAAGTATCACTGAAGAGCCGCTACACAGGCTTTGGCTATGTATTATAAGACAGCTTTTCAACAGTTACTATTGCAGTTATCATACACGCTACATGAAAGCAGATTTGCTCTATATGTAATTTCACTGTGAACATACAGCTATCATAAAAAGAGATGTATCTACAGAAGACTGAATTATGTCTGTCTCAAAAATTCCTCCTTACAAAGTAATTTATCAGTTAACATTCCATTCATTCATCAGTGATAAACAACGTTTTTTGGCAGAGCTGGTAGGCAAAATAAAGAGACACATGAGTTTATACAAATGCATTTGTTCAACAATGAAGCATCAGCATAACTGGTGACCTTAACATGCTCTTGAGCTCCACTACATGAATTTGTAATCATAATACAGGGTTTTATGGTAACAGATGGAAACTCCAAGGCTGAGTAGTAGGTCAAACTTTAAGGAACAGCCATGAGTGCAGTTTTGCTAGCTAATTTCTCAACTGTTACACTTGGTTGAGATTTTGACTTATTTAAAAATGAGCTAGAATTAAAATAAGACCAAAAAAAATCATTTGCACTACATTTAAGTATTTGCAATTATTTTTTGGCTTATTCTGTGTATAACAGCAACCCAAACCACTGTAAGTCACAGCCTCCTTATCTGAAAATTACATCTTATCAAAAGACTTGGGAAGCTTTAAGTGGAACTTGCTCCCAGAAGTACTTTGAAATAGGAAAATATACTTTTGTTGAATATTTAAAGTATTTTTGATCTTATGAGGACACTGGCACAAGGAGAAACAAAAAAGATACATAGCTAATGACTACTGTACCCCTAGCATAACATCCTACAGATGGAAAGTTCAATTATATATGCTGGTTTAGTACGTACCAAGCAATTTTTAAACAGGAAAGTGTTCAGTTGAAGATAACACTACCCTAATTTGTAATAGTTACCTTTATCATCCTTGGATGTTGTCTTGCTTTCTTTAGATTCCTTAGCAGAGCTAGAGAAGCAAATTAGAAATCAGAAGAAAATTGAAAATACAGAATTTGTATGTGTTGCAGTTAATACTACTAGTAGACAAGTTAACATTTCAAAAAATAAAAAGGGCTAGACTGTGTATTTGAACAAATGATTCCCTTATGGATTCTTGCACTGATTTTCCCCAAGATGCCTGAAGATCTAGATTTTCTGACAACTCTATTCAGTGGATATATGGCACTCTTCTCCAGATTTCAGGACGGGGACTTGACTTCATTTTGTGTTCTTAGAACTGATAGCTGTTCATTACCATCATCACAAGGACATTTAAAAAAAAAATCGTCAATTTGAAAAACAAAAAATAAACAAATGCTGACAATTCGACAATGCAATCAGTAGGACATAGTGTCTATACGAAGATCTTGAATTTTTAAAGGTAACTTATGGCGGTCAAAAAGAACTACAGGCAGGAGCATAGGATACTAATTATAAGATTCTTGCTGCTACCCCCTTAATGTAGAGTGATCTTATTGAATGCTGGTACTCAGTATCGAAAAGAACTGACATAGAAAAACAAACCTCTTTGCTTGACCAGAGGCCCCAGTAGACGAGGGACCTTTCTTCAAAGTATCCTTTTCTTTGTCTCCAGATTCTGCTTTCTTTGAACCTTCTCTGGCTTCCTTCTTGATGGGATCACCCTTCACGCAGTCTTCCTTCTTACCATCTTTATGGTTCTCAGTCATCTCATAGTCCTTGCTTTCCTTCTCCAGGCTCTGTGAAATGGTATCCTGCCCATCCTTTGGCTTACTTGCTTCAGAATCTGTAATTTTCACATTTTTACCTGTTTCTAGGAGGTCATCACCATCAAAATCCAGAGTGATGGCATCTTCAGCCTGGATTGTAACCGATATGTTATCATCCTCAGCTTCTTTCACAGAGGTGTTAGCTTCCATCTCTTCGTGAGCCGTGTGATCAGCCTCAGCTAGGCTTTCTTCTGAAGGAAGAGGTTTAGATACTTCTTGTGTACCATCACCAGAACCTGCTTTATCTAAGAGGATTTAACAGGAATAAATATGGCAAAACAAGAAGTTTAAACAATTTCATATGCATCAGCTAGAATAGGACCTAGAAAATACAAAGCCAGTTATTAGCACTGATGGAAGGTTAGAAAAAAAAAACACAAGGTGTATTAACACAAATATAAATCCTTTACCCAGGATCACTTATTCTTCATGGCAAAACATTTTCTAGGGACAAATACCAAAACATTAGGAGGGAGAATACGGTTCCATCCTGGAGGTACCCGTTCTTCATAGCAAGTATCCATTTTTCCAGTTTAGGATGTAGCGTTCCAGAAGAAAAGAGGTGCTTTGGACGCTCACAGTTTGATTTAAGCTGTCTTTGAATCTTCCAGGTTCTAGGACTTCTTCCCAAATCCGAAAGAATTACAGTCTTGGAGAATTTCAGCCAGTCTTCCACTCTAGTGTTCTCATTTACTTTTCCTTTCCAAGCAGTTGTTTGGTAGTGAAGTTAGGTGTACAAGGCTGCTGCAGAACACGTAGGAGCGAGCTTTAATCTAGAGTTCGTAGATGGCCGGTTCTCAGTCTTCATCCACCAGACAGATTTTCCGTCTCAGTCCCACAGGCATCTCCAATCATGTTCTTGGATTTGTGCAGATGAGGCACTTCAGCCATATGGTCCCTCGTAAACATGGAATCTGAAGTTTTATCCTGTAACTTCAGTAATGTGTTTATTCCATCCTGTGTAAAGTGATGGTGTTCCACATCCTTTCTAGTCCACAATATGTAGAATCCTTAAGACTTCTGTCCAGGAAGTCTATTTGCCCAAATCCGTTACATTCCTTCTATAGTTTCGCTAATGAGCACAGCTCAAAAAAAGGTAGCCACTCCACGGGTTGCCAAATACTTGTTTTACCATCCCATATACAAGTGGTATTTCTAAGTGACAATCAGCCAAGCATATCATGGTCCATACACTTGTTGGGTGCTTAAGCTCAGTGTAAGGGTGTATCATTTCACTCCATTAAGCATCAGTTACTGCAGTGCAAGTTGGAAGCTTCTGCATCAAGACTTACCGTACATTAAAATCAGACTCCTTGAATACTATGTTTTTTTAAATTAAGAATCATAGTATTACAACTGCATTATACATCCACCACAGTAACTGATTAAGGACTGTAATAACTCTTAAGAGTAAAATTACTCTTAGGAGTTAAATAAACCCACTGACTGCAGTGATTCCAGGTGCTGAGGAGACAACTGATACTTAGTATTGGAGACAAGCCTAATATTAGAAAAGAGATTGGATGTTTCAAGAGAATGTTGCCTTCTCTACCAGACCAAAGATGTCTTAACTCTATTAAACTTTAAACATACCTTTCTCATTTTCTTCATCTTCACCATCCTGCAAGAAAAGGAAGCCAAGACTAAATGTCCTCTAATTTTAAACTTCAAGCAGAACAGTTAATGTTTTCCCCAGAATCTCTATTGTATGAAAACAAATTAACAAACTGAAAACTACTTTCAAGAAAAAGATGATCTAGAAACCAAGCCTGGGCATCTCCATTATCAAATACAGAAAATCCATCTGTAACACCTGCAGCTTGCATTTGGATGGAGCATGTAACTATTTTCTACCCCTACCCTTAACAGGATATTTCTAAACTGTCCCATGTCTTGCTAAAGCCTTCAAATGGATGTCACACTGCTAATTACTGCCTTCAGTGAAACATGAGCAGTATGTGATAAGCTTTAGAAATGTAGGGCAGAAGTCAGAAACTCCACTAAGTACTTAAAAATGAAACTGATTTTAACGGGTATTTACTTATTTATCACTAGCCTCACTGAGCAAGACATGCTATATGAGACATCCCTTTTCAAACATTAATTCTGTTAATTCTGTGTCATTCAGAATCAATTTCTGAACTTCAAGATGCTACAGATGTTAGTATTAACAACCACCACAAAGAAACAACCCCAAACACTGACCACCCCGCTCCCTCCACAAACCTCGACAAAAAGCAATTTTCTACATTAAAACAGGAATTTTAACTCCTGTCTGTATGTATATACTATGTTAGCATTTGGATTAGCTGCATTATAAAAAAGTATGAATGAAAGCTTCTCATACTGGTTACCTTTACTGACTCTAAGATGTGTGCTGGAACAAAACAACAGTCTAAAGTGATTATTTCCAACAGAACAGACATGAAAATCACCTTAAAAGAACTGATTTGGAACTTACATGGACAGCTGGAAAAGTGTAGTCTTCTAGGTCTTGCCCTTCATTATCCTATGAGAACATAAAAAGGTCTTGCTCAACAAAATGTTTGACAGGCACTTAAACATTCAGAGCATCAAGAGATGCATTCAACTCATAAAACATTTTAGTTAGTGGATATACACTCAATAAGGTGAGCATTAATCAGTTCTCATGACTTATCTTTCAGTTCAGATTATGTATGTCTCTACAGTTACCAGGGGAAAGGACCAGTAGCTTGTTCTGACCTCCTAATAATACAAGCATACTAAGAGAAATGTACATTTTGCTAATAAAAATGCATGTGAAATACAAAGTACCTGATTTTCAGAATCCTTTTCTGCATCTTCTGTTGTCTCTGCTGGCTCTGGGTTGTGGTATCTTTTCTTTTCTGCAGAGGGTAGTTCTTTAGAATTCAAGTTTTCATCTTCAACAGGTTCTTTAATGTCTTTTAATTCATCATTTCCATCTTGATCACTTGCATCATGAGTCTCCAATTCACTTTCCTTTTGGTGTGAACAACAAATATTTAACATAACTAAGGATACTAGTTATATTCTGAAAGAATCACTGCTAGAATCACTGTTTCTGCATCACATCCATAATAGAGATTTATAGCATGTTTTTTTAAAACTCTACACCTTCACACATTGAGGCAACACAGCTGTGAACACAGTAAAAACAATACTCCAAATTTCCACATAATTTAACACAACATTAATACTAAATATAAGGTGAAAAAAAAAGAAAGGGTACATACTTTTATTACCTTGACAAAGGAATCCTCCTCAACGGAAGCATCACCAGTTAATTCATCAGCTTCCTGCTTTTTACCTGAAATGACAGGATACACTAATGACTAGAGCTGCCATGTAGAGTACACTTGCTTTAAATACTGATTGTGTGTTGAGCCTTTATTATTCTCCATATGCTCTAGTTGATCAGAACTGTTCGCTATAATATAATCCTCCCAAAAACCTAGTAGTTTGAAGGTGAGGAGAAAAAGTGTCAGCTGAGCAAGCCAGGGCGGGGCAGATATCAGTGCTGTTGCATAAACAGGAGGTTACATCTAGTTTATGGATTTTAATACCAATCCTTCTACTCTCAGTAATAGTGGAATTCAGGAGAACATTAAACTGTACATCTATAGAATTACTGGAGTTAACTAGACTTCATGACTTAAGCCTTTGGAAAGGCCTGGCTTTATACAATAATTAGCATCACTGAGCAATTTAGGTTAGAAGAGACCTCTACAGGTCACCCAGTTCACCCAACCTTCTGCTGAAAAGTAGAGCTACATTCCAAATATGATCAGGTTTTGCTTAGCATTTTATCTAGCTTTTTGAACATTCACAAGTATGGCAACTGCAAGCCTCTCTAAAACACCTTTATCAGTGCTTTTCATCACTAGAGGGAACAATTAGCAGAACTGAGTCTGGTAAAGCACTTGGGGTTTTTTACATATTCTTTACCATACTAAGAGCACGTTCCACTGAAGAATTCTGTCCTTCCAGCAAATAGCTTTGTGGAGATGTGACTAAACAGTCCCATTCAGAACCCATTACATTTCCTTAATCATCTGCAGAAACAAGACTGAAGAACACTAGATATAAATATCTTCACACAAACACACCCTTTATAGAGTGCTCTGTCTCTCTGATTCATTCTGTCAAAGATTAGCCTATGTGATGGTCTTCAGCAGCTCAGGGTACAAAAGCAGTTCTGTTAGGAAGTGGCTTTACTATCTTCTGCTGAAACTCAGCATCACTTCCAGATATATATGAGACAGCAGTCACAATCAGCATTTAATGCTTTATTTTTTGACATCGTATCTTGCCTCATCCCTTCATCTGGTAATGACTGGCTAAATCAATTCTATAGATAATTAAAAGGAATAGGAAAAAAACATAAGCTGAAGTTTGACACAATTATGGACATTTTTGCTGCCTGCAATAGTCAATTTTTTTCAGCAATTAATTTCCCATGACTTTCATATACACTTTGAAATTTAATTTCAAGGCTGGAAACTGCCCAACTACAAAGCAAGAAGGGAGACTACTGTTTTGGTTTTACTTAGATTCCAGCTGGTTTCACCCATTTCACTAAAAGGTGGCACTCTGACAGTACTCCTATATACAGCATATTGCTGTTTTGCATTCAGGCATACACTAGTCTCCAGTAGAAGACACATGACAGAAGTTATTTCTATGATTCCAAACACAAGACCTAAATATTCAGATCTAAATGCAAATCTTGCCACTGATTTTACTTCATTTAAAACAACCAAAATATTCCTGGTTTATATTTGTAACACAGCTGACTTGTACAAGAAGCCAGCAGCACAGGTATAGGTAGGGAAGCTAGCTTTCCTTAGAGAGAGAATGAACTTGCACTGAGAAGGACAGGTTTTGATATGCATGAAAGCTGATGCCTGAAAGCAGGACTAACCCAAATTCTTTATTACTGTTTAGAATTCTGTGACAGAATCTACAGCCACATATAGAACAGGCCATGAGTTGCCCATGCAGCCAGGGATCAAGTTAGAAAAGCAAAAGCACAAACAGAGTTACAGTATCACAGTATAACTTAGGTTGGAAAGGACCTCGAGGATCATCGAGTTAAACTTGACTAGGGACATAAGAAAGGACATCAGGGACAAAAAGGCAGCTAGGGAATATGCAGGGCCTCTCCAACAGGAGAATGGAGACCTGGTCACCACAGATATGGAGAAGGCTGAGGTGCTCAGTGATTACTTCACCTGTGTTCACTGGTAAGGGCTCTAGCTGCACTGCCCAAGCTTGCCAAAACACAGATAGGGAGTGGGAAAAGGAAGATCTGCCCATTGTATGCAAAGAGCAGGTTCAAGACCACCTAAAGAAGCTGAAGGTGCACAATTCCATGAGGCCTGACAAGATCCATCTTGAGGTCCTGAAGGAACTGGTAGATGAAATTGCCATCAGGTTTGAAAAAAGTGATGGCCATCTGGTGAAGTCTCTGCTGACTGGAAAAGAGGAAACACAACCCCCATCTCCAAAAAGGGAAAGAAGGAAGACCCCAAAAGCTATAGGGCAGCCAGTCTCACCTCTGCACCTGGCAAGATCATGGAGCAGATCGTCCTGAAGGCCTTGCTAAAGTATACAGAAAATGAAGACAAGGTGCTTGGCATTAACCAACATGGCTTCACTAGGGAAAATCCTGCCTGATGAACCTGGTGGCTTTCTATGATGTGAGCTGCAGCACCAGTGTATAAGGGAAGAGCAACTAATGTAATTTACCTGAACTTGTGCAAAGCATTTGATACTGTCCCACATGACATCCTGACCACCAAATTGGAAAAGTATGGACTTGAGGGGTGGAGCACTTGCTGGATAAGGAATTGGCTGGATGGCTGTACTCAGAGTTTCAGTCAATGGCTCAATGTCCAAATGGAGACCAGTGACAAGTGGTGTCCCTCAGGGGCGAATACTGGGACCAGTGCCGTTTAACGCCTTTATCAGCAATATGGACAGTGGGATTGAGTGTACCCTCAGCAAGTTTGTGGATGACACCAAGCTGTGTGGTCCAGTTGACACACTGGAAGGAAGGGATGCCATCCAGAGGGACCCGGACAGGCTTGAGAGATGAGGCCAAGCCAACCTCATGAAGTTCAACAAGGCCTACATCCACATTGGGGCAATCCCAAGCACAAATATAGGCTGGGTGAGGAGTGGCTCAAGAGAAGTATCAAGGAGAAGGACTTGGAGGTGTCAGCTGATGATAAACTCAACATGAGCTGGCAATATGCACTTGCAGCCCAGCAGTCCATCCTTATCTTGGGCTGCATCAAAAAAAACTGTGAGGGTGGTGAGACATTGGAACAGGCTGTTCAGGGAGGTTGTGGATGGCCCCCTTCCTAGAAGTGTTCCAAAGCCAGGTTGAATGAGGCCTTGAGCAACCTGGTCTAGTGAAGGGTGTCCTTGCCCATGGCAGCGGGGTTGGAACTTTATGACCTTCCAAACCAAACCATTCTATGAATACCTTCCATAAAAGCAGTGAGAAGCAGCAAGGACTTCCACATACATCCAATCACTTTGTGTTTTACTCATATTTCAGTTCTCTACTGTGTTAAACCTTTAAGACCAAATTTTTCTTCATCCCATATCCAGCTAAGAATACAGAGACATGCCAACACAGCAGATGCTAGAAAGATTTAGCAACTCTCTAGCATATACTACCATGAAAGCTATGTAAATTCACTTGTGTTGCCTGAGAATAGTGGCAGGTGAACTAGAACCTAGCCTTTAGAGGGAACAGGAAAAAAAAAATGGACAAAGTAACCTCAAGTTACTTCCAACATTCTGCAATAGCAGCTGAAGAACTGTACTTTACTGACATGTTCTCATGGAGACAAAGTTATACCTCTCAGTAATAAAGCTGTCCGTATCTTTTGCTGGCTGCTAGATTGAGCCAGACATGAATATATGTTTTTGTTACTTCATTAGTAATTCATTCATGTTTGTTTCTTCACTCTTTCTTTGCAGTAAGTCCCATTTACTCTGAATACAAGAAGTATTTGAAGGCATAAAGAGAATTAAACAATGACCTTCACTTTCCAGCTTGAAGTCAGAAAGTGGTAGGAAGTTTGCTTTCCCTCTTAGCTCTGTGTTTTAGATTACTTTGATCTGGTTAGACTCAATATTGCTCAAAACTGGCACTTCAAGGTTCTGATACAGATAGTTTTTAGATGTTTGTACAGTAACTTGCCAAAAAGCTAGCATCCCCCAAAATTCAAAGCTTTTCTACACTGGTACTCATCCACATACATGGGTCATAGTTTCACATAACAAAATGGTAACAAGCTGTAACAAACACCTTTCAGATACTATTTCTGTGAACTGGTATCACTTCAGGCAAAATAACTGGGATGAAAAGGTATGCTAAAAATCACAGTCAGAACAGCTGGACTGTCTTTACAAGTTGCCAACACTTAATAGAATTTCTCTACAAGTTTATCCATGAAGCACTTATTGAAAATGTCAGTAATGTAACAGCACACACCATGAATCTGGGTGCCTGACGACACAAATACTAATTCACCTTGGAATGATGACACACCTTTATAAGCCATGCTCAATCTCTTTTCTGGAAATGGCAATTGCTACACACCACAAAATTGCAACAGATTTTTTACATAGAGAATGATTAATCTCCTTAGAAGTTAGTAGATTTAGAATACCCTTAAAATGTTGGTTTAACATTATGCAGGTTTATCTTTCACTTGATTTACAAAGCCTACAGTAGCATAAGTTTGTTCTACCTATTTATGGTCCCCAACATGAAGAATTCAGGCTACCTGAATGTAAACAAAATTATAGAAGAGGGTGTTTTTGACAATCCTTGAACAAACTGGACATCTGCATCTCATGAAGAAGTAGAGCGATACACTCCTTGAGCACCTCTCCTATGAGGACAGACTGAAGGAGTTGGGGCTGTTCAGTCTGCAGAAGAGAAGGCTCCGAGGTGACCTAATTGTGGCCTTCCAGTATCTGAAGGGGGCCTACAGGAAGGCTGGGGAGGGACTGCTCAGGATCTCAGGTAGTGATAGGACTAGGGGGAATGGAATGACGCTGGAGGCGGGGAGATTCAGGCTGGATGTGGGGAGGAAGTTCTTCACCATGAGAGTGGTGAAGCCCTGGAATGGGTTGTCCAGGAAGGTGGTTGAGGCCCCATCCCTGGAGATGTTTAAGACCAGGCTGGATGAGGCTCTGGCCAGCCTGATCTAGTGTGGGGTGTCCCTGCCCATGGCAGGGGGGTTGGAACTAGATGATCCTTGTGGTCCTTTCCAACCCTGACTGATACTATGATACTCAGCATAAAACTTTGGAAGAATTAGCATTTGCATTTCTTCTGGTATTCCTGCAACACCCCTGCCCCCTAGCAGGGCACTGTCACAATCGATGGTAAACATTCATGTAAAACAGGAGGCAAAAAGGAGGAAGGAGAAAGAAAATGTTTACAATGGAATAAACTCTCTACAGTATTGTTTGGTTAAGAAATCTGCAATTTGAATAGCCTCATTTACCACAACAGTATCAAATTATCCAGTTACATTTCTGTATTCTTAAACAGTGTCATAGGGCAACAAGAACACTTAAGTCTTCTATAGTGTCTGCAGAATACCTTAGTCCTGAATGGTTTTTAGAAAGGATGCACTTCACAAAGTAAGATACTCTGTGACCAACTAGCTCATAGTATTTGCCATCATTTGTAATCACACAAACATTCATAACACTTTCTAATGCAGCTCATTAAAGACACCACTCACTTAAAATCATTTAGGAAGTATTTGCCAACATAACTTCTTCCTATCTGATGGCACATGGAAGGCACACCTACAGATTGTACAGTTTGGCTTCAATAAGGCATGATCTATCATAACTTTAAAAAATTAAATCTACATTCTAATATTGGGCCCATGTATGCAAAGTGTTTCTAAGGTTCAGTCTGCATGTGAAAATATTTCTAGTGGTAATTATAATTTACGATATCTTACATTTCTATAATCAATACTGAGTTCAGGTATTTCAGCTCATTAATTCTCTCCCTTCAGAGAAAGATTCTTTTCTATACATCTACTCATCAACATTCAAGAAGGAAGTCTCATTTAAAATGAATGTTCTCTACAAATAATTTATGTGCATCTCTCCTCAAAAGAGGAGAATGTATTCATTTCCATATAATATCTTGGGTAAAACATTTGAGAAGGAGTAGGGACTCTACAGTTGGGTTTATCTTGACAGTAATACTTTGAAGTTTGAAAGGATAAATTGACTGAGCACCACTGGATGGATACCTAGAAATAATAACAGAATTTTACAACCTACTTTGTGAGTCAATTAAAACATGCCTCAGAACATTAAGAGGTTTAATTAGACATGCAATAGCGTGTGCAAGGGCACACACGCATCACCAAGAACATTTGGAGAAGTCTCTTTTCAATCTTTACTATTTTATTCAGCAACTGCAAAGTAGATCAAAGGAAGCAGCTACTGCATAGAAACAACAAAGAAGCTTCCTGCTTGCCTTAACAGAAGTTAAAGAATTTTTAAAAGAAGGTCAAAGCTGCTCAGGAAGAATATTTAGAAAATTCATTCTGAAAAAAAAAGTACATGGGAAAAATAGAAAACTGAGGTTCTTCAAGATTTAAATCAAGGTACTTGTACCTCACAGATCATGTCATGTATGTAACATAGCCGTGAGACATCTATTTTCAGTGCAGTTGAGTGATTCACTGGGCAGGAAAACTGACTTAGGGACAAGCTCACTGCATAGCACAGTGTTTCAAAAATTCAAATCACAGAACTATTGTTACAGATGTTAATGACTACAAAAATGACACAATGAGTTCACATTTTGTTAATATAGTTATAATATTACTGAAGGACAGATGACATCATTAACACATTACGTCCCCCTCTCTGCTCCCCTTTTGAAGGCCAGCAATATACAACTTTATAAAACAAACTAACAACCCCAAAAAACCCACAATAAAAACCTCCAAGTAATAGAGGGTTTTAATAAAGGAGTCAAAAGTATTTGGGCAATAGTGCAAGCCAGCTACTGTCAGTTGTCAGCATCTGGTCTAAGAAACCATATTGTCAAACAGGAAATTCTGTTGGAAACTAGAAGGGTACTTAAGACAAATTAAGAGGTATCCAACTGGCTTCAGAAACGTGAAGACCAGCAATTAAGCATGTTTGACCACATTAATACTCTGTGTTAAAATTGGTAAACCTAAAATGATTTTCATCCACACTAATTCCAAAATTTGGCAGGAAAAGTGATTTTCAATCACCAAGTTACAATGTATCAATATGCTACACTCTTTTTGCGTGTAAATACTGCAGAGGAATGTTCACATGAGAAACACTTGGAGAAAGTTTCATGCTAGCAGTAATTTCCTTCAGATAGCAGAACAAGCAGCACAATGTTCAGTCTTTAAAAGACCAGCCTTTTCCAAAAATTGCCATCTTTTTACAAAAACAGAAGTTTGTCCCTGCCTACGAAATTCCAGGGCGGAGAGGCACAGCTGAGGCTAAAAAGATGGAGCGCTGGTCTTTGTTCCAACTTAAAGCTTTCAAAATAACTGGCAAAACCAACTGACCTCACCTGTATACCTCTCCTCTGATTAGCTGTTCTGCAGTTCTTCTGCACCCCAAATATTTCATTAAATCGGCTTCTGACAAAAGCTTTAGATTTTGACAAGCTGCCTAAGGGATTGAGCAGAGAGTCTTGTTGGAAGTAAAGAATGCTTGCAGAAGGATTCTAAAGTTGTGATGCAAAATCCTGGAATTATATACTTTCACAAGGAAGATCACATGGCGCTCTCCACATTATCTCAATTTTGGGCAAGTCAGTAGATGCCCTATTTTAAATGACTCCATCGTCATACAGTATCTAACGCTGTGGAACTTGGTATTGGACACTGGCAAGCTGCTGTTTACTTTAAAAGGGGAAGATGGTCTACATTCAAAGCCGTTTCATCAAGGTTTTATTCTTCTACACACAGTAATCTGCAGATGCTACTTTCTCATCCCATAGCAAGTTGGCTTTGTATTATCATCTTCAACAGCTTGTTATAGATCAGCAAAAACAAATAATTAAAAAATGCAGTACCTACTTAGTTGATGAATCAATTGATCAGGCCATTACAAAAGCCTATTCTAGGAATTTAAGTCCCACTTTTAGCCTCATTCCTATTAGTCTTCATTTTCATCAGTATACACAGAAAAAAGCAAGAATAGGGGAAACAAATATATCACTCACACACACTATTTCCTGTCTATTCAGCCTGCATTAATATTCCAAATCAAGTTCTTCTAACAGACAGTGCTAGTGAGTTAGACATCCCACTTTCTCCATGGACCTCAAGAGTTTCAGTAAGCCTGGCTACAAAGACATTCAGATCTACAATGAAGTGCCATCAGACACAGTTCATGATTTTTTGGAAGGGAAACCTTCCTCCCTCCTTCCCACCCACTTCTCTAGCTTCTATGAGGAGGTTTATCCATTACTCCCACACTGTGGCCTTTTCTGAGGCTGTGTTTTCTTCATATGTGAATACCTAATATTCCTACTCTCTTTTCTACAACCATAATAGTATGGGGATTAAAAAAACAACAAACAACTATAGGACTAGTAGCACTGTTAATTTTACCACCAAACAGCAGTAAAATAATTGAAGATCCATTAGTACTAGTCTGAAGCTGGAGGCTGGGGGGGGGGCATGCATTAACAAAAGGCAAAATCAGTAAAGGCAGCAAGACTATTCATAGCAAAGAGCCCCTCCCCACACAAGGAGGGTCAAGATAGTTAATTTTAAATGAATTCCTACTGAATTCAGATGGAGGCCATGCATCTTCCACATGCCTCTAAAAGTTTCCCAGTAACATATTAGGGAATGGATTCTTGAAGGGCTGTATTTCAAAGTTTTGAGGGATACCTTTTGGTTATTAGTAACGTATTTCAGCTGAAAGCACCAGTGAGGGAGGTGAGATCAGAATCAGCAGTTAACACATACAAAGAATAATTTAATATATTCTTGCTTATAGTTGGAGGCAAACCAATAAGACTTTAAAAAAAAAATAATTAAAGAGAGAGAAAGAGATCTTCCCCAGACAAATTAGTAAGTTTTCCTTGTTCCACAGTAAGGCAAATACACAGCATGAACCTCACATACTCTTGGCACAAAATGTACTTGTAAGATTTTTGTAATCCAAAAAGGAATGAGGAAAAGCTTGAGCTTGCAAAGTGTAGAGTAGGTAAGAACTTCATGAAGGTTGTGTTTTACTCTGAGGTTAACCAACAATGTACATGTCATATGTATGCTTTATGATTCAGTTACATAGAAGAGGTGGCAGAGAACAGCTACTGAACTCCTGCCTCAGGCAGCAACATCACCCAAGTACTTCTGCAGAAGGAAAACAGTATAACTAAACAAGAAATTGATTCAAGAACATTATGGACATCATGGTAACCGTTTGGAGACAAGGAAGGTGAAAAACAGCAGGTAGGAGGAGTGTTCTTAAGAACAGAACAAGTAGTATTTAAATCTCTACATGAAAAATTGTGGAAGTGTTCCCTTATTTAGCTTCCATGCAGTTTTCTTAAGCATCAGTTACCTTCCCAGAGCAGGAAGTAAAGTAATGTCACAGATAACGACACCACATCATTAAACAGTTTATTTCCTTTCACTTTTCCAGTATGTAAAAAGCCTTCTAAACAAATTGATTTTATTATTCCCTTTCCACAGCACCAGGAATAACCACTTCTAAGAAAAGTGACAGAGGCATAACACTGATCATTTCCAAAACAGGTATCTACAGCCCACTCATTAACATTCTTACTATTCTTCATTGAACATACGTGCTATGCATAAAACACGGACTTCCTTTCCCTCTATGACTTCATTACAGATGTGCCCACAACAACAGAAAACAAAAATCCCTCAGAACCCAAACTCACAAAGCACTTTTGCAAGAGAAAACAGCCAACACAATCACTGCCAACCAGACTGGTATAGAATCTAAACAGTTATCTTCTACAACAGAAAAAACTAAAATTTCTTAATTAGACATTTCACAGTAAGCCTTCAGAGCCCAGTCAGGTAATTCATATTTATAAACCCTCTCTTCAGTAATAAGTATACTAATAAACCTACACAACAATTAACTCCATGCAGTGACCCCCTACCACATATTACCATACACTCATCACTAGCCTAGTCCAGTACCTTCTCATGGCTGAACAATCTCTTAGTTCTTCCTTTGCTCTTGCCACAGATACTCTTGGGCACTACACAGATACACACCCCAGCACCAGAGCCATGCAGCACTTTCTATATCCACTTTGCACCTGTAACACTCCACGTTCAGGATCTGTTAACAAAGCATACTCCAAAAATCTCTCAAATTGTCTACACAGCCTCAGCGCACATGGCAGAAGTCTCCAAGATCTGCAAGCCACTACCACTTAACACATTTCCTAACCCACCCATTTTCCATATATATCCAGCATCCCTATACATTGCCTGAAAATAGATGAGTAAGCAAATGACATTTTGCATGACAGAAGTCATAAACAGTGACACCACAACTGTTTCCAAACTACACTCCTCCTCTAATATGCTATATGCAAGAAAAACTGCCTAAGAATATAACCAATAGATCACAACCTTTGCCTTTCGTTGGTTTCTTGGTGGGTGTATCAGCTGAAACAGTTATTTCAATATTATCTGGATCGCCTCCTTCCTCTTCAATAGCCTAAATAAGAGAAAAAAATAGAATTACAACAGATTTCAGTGGGAAGTTAGACAATATGACTTCAGCAAAAGTCAATGAACCAAACAGATTTGTTTTCTATCTTAAAAATAGCGTATAAAACACTTTGGGTTGAATCTTTCACTTACAGCTGAAGGAGAGAGAGAGAGGGTACGCTAGTGAAAACGACAGGTGTTTAAGCTATTAAAGTAACATTTTCAAAGTTAAGCTTATCAAGGATCAGCACATTTTTCTTTGGAAACAACATTAGAAGGCCACTACGACATTCATGATAACATTAAGGGCAGTACAAAAACAAGAGGAAGACAAGCACAGAAACCCTACAGCAACAACCAGCCCCGGAGCTCTTCCCGGCGGCCGCCCGAAGAGCTCCAGCACCCGGTGCGGCGGGCAGGTAGGCAGGCAGGAAGGAAGGCCGCGGGGAGAACTCCACCAACAGGACACCAAGCCTAGCCCAGCCCGGTCCGGCCCCCGTCCCCCACTCCGGTGGCCCAGAGGGGCGTGCCACCCTACCGGGGCCACGCATTGCTACCGGGGCTGCCCGGTCACGGCAGACCCTCACCCCAACACCGGCGGCGACAGAGGAAGACGTCCCGCCCCCCCACACCGGGGGGCAGCCGCTGGGGCCACAAGGGCCCCGCCCCTGGAGCCAGGCAGCCAGCGACGCCGAGCCAGGCCCCTCGGCCGGTCGAGCTGGGCTAGGTTGGGCCAGCCCCCGCGGCCTGTACCGGCCTCTCACCTGCTTGAGCCGGGATATGAGCACAGTCTTCACCCCGGTGATGTCCAGGTTGCGCCGTTTCAGTTCCGACTTGAGATCGATGACCCGCAGGTCGGTAATTTTCTTACTCTCAGTGAGGGGCAGCGCCACCACCGCCGGAGCGGTGACTGCCGCCGGAGCCCCCGCGGCAGCAGGAGACGAGGCGGCGGCGGCCATTTTAGAACGACTGAGCGCGGCAGCTGCACGCACAATGAACCCCCCCGCCCGGCCAGGCCGCCGAGTACCCGGATGGAGTCCGCGGCCGACCTGGAAGTATGCGCAGGCGTGCTACGGCTTACCTGGTCCCGGGACCTCCCCGCGAGAGGTTGGCTGCGGGCGGGGTTGCTGGGCTGCGCTTCGGTCTCGGGGAGCCCGCCCAGGAAGGAGGGATCATGGCTTCGCATGGTTTGGGGTTGGGTTTTTGTTTCTGCTTCTGCTGGCAGTGGTGCCGAGAGCCGTGAGGTGCCATGGGGCGGTGTGGGCGCCGGGGGCCGAGCCGGGCGGGCGGGAGGGAGGCACGGGGCCGGGGGTTTGTACCGAGGCGGGAAGGTGTCGCCGGTTCCTGCGTTAGGACCAGCCCGGGGAAGTACTAAGCTAACCCTAGTTAGGCCGGCTTGTCCTTTGCTGGTTTCTGTTGAGAGCTTGTGTTTGAAGACTCCATGTAGCTGCGAGCCTGTTCGGGGGGTGGTAAGTATCGTTTAGTAAGAGTGCAGTGGTTGCTTGTGCGCATTAGTGCAAACAGGGAGTTTGCTCAGGTGCGTACAGCGTTGCAGCGGGCCTTAACGGAGCTGCGAGCAGCCGTTTGCCCCGCTTTGCCATTCTGAGCGGCCGGCAGTGGTCTCCCGAAGCGGGAATCTACTGTAGGTGTTCTTTTTGTAGCCCTTTGAAAGCTTGGCTGAGGGGCGTCTTATCTGCTGTTCGTTTGCTGTTGTAATGAAGTGTTCATTGGAGTCGTGTCAGAATAATGTAATTTTTTTTTCTTAAATAAAATACTTACATATTTCTGGTGCTTCTCCATTTGCTTGATCTAAGTCACTGACATCTCAGAGTTGAGGAAATACGTTTGAAGAATTGATGCTGGTTTTGCCAATTTTACTCAGGTGAAATAGTAGTTTCTTTAATCAGTAGCTCCAATAGCTTTTACAGGTTAGAGAAGAGTGATGTAGAGAGAAGTAAACCGATTTGTTGGTTGGTTTTTTCATTTGAAGTGTTCCAGAAGTATAATACCAGTGTTTTAAATGGTTAACAAATAAAGTATGAGTTGTGAGCCTGTATTTGTACCAAGTAATGGAAGGTGTTACCTCCTAACTTGTTTCATTCGCATTCTGTAGGGAACACTTGAAGATTTGTCATTACTGCATGTAAAACCAATGAAGGTTCATTTTCTTTAATATGTCTTGGTTAAACACCTTTTTGTGCAAATTAAATCCTGAATGCTACAAAGATTTGTAATGTCATCTTTCTTTTCAGAATGCACTTGAAGTATATGATAATTTAACTAGTTATCAGTTAACAATGACTAATACCTATGTATTTAAAAGTTAAGCATGCAGAGAAGTCTAAAAACACAATTTGGACTGATAATTGCATGTGTGTTTTAGATATATCATGCTCCTGTTGCACTTTATACCAAGACTTTATAAGAAGAGCAATCTTAAGCAGTTAGTACATGTTCTTGCTTTTGCTGTTTTCTGTGATAACACTTGTACTAATGTCAAATACATTAGGGTTGACTTTGAACTCTTTAACTTGTAGACTACAGAAACAGATTTTTAGGAGTGTGTAACATTTAAACTGCATGGAAAAGTTATTTTTAATTTGCATATTGTTTTGAATTCAGCAATGCAACAGGCTCTTAGTTTTACTGTGGTAAAGTGTTATACAAATACACACAAAACCGTTTGATTAGGTTCTAGTATTGGAGGACACATGTTTACTGTGTCCAATTTCAGGAAAGATGAGAAGACTAACTGCAGCATTCATACTGTTCTATAGGAGTTGCTTGCCTTATGTAAACGTCAGTGCTTGTTGGTTGATGTATATAGATGTCAAAGATGTACACTGTGTTCACCCCCAATAAAATACAACCAAGAGAACCAAAACTGACCTTGAGATAGATTCTCAGTCATCTTACTGCCTCGAGGCATAATAAGCTATTATGGAAATAACCTTGATGGATGTGTGCCTAACCTGTTCTTAGAGCCTTAAACACAGATGCCACTCATTCCTCAAGCATTCTAGTCTAGTCCTTAACTATCCTTAGTCAAATATCTAGATTAAATCCCTTTTGCTTCAAATTAGCCATCTTATTAAAAGTAATTATAAAGGACAGTGTTCCCTTTCGTTTTGCAGCATCCTTTCACGTAAACTAAGATTATTAGCATAATCGTGTTTTTGTTTGCTTTGGTGGTGGTGGTGGTTGTTGTGTTTGGTGGGGGTTTTGTCTTGTGTTTTGTTTATTATTAAAAGCATGGATCATTTTCTTTTTTTGAGTTCTGAAGCACATGATCTTTTGGGTTTGTACCCCTCAAGCTTTTGTCCAATCTTTCCACACTTTCTCCCAAGTTATCTTGGTGACAACACTTCTTATTGTGCATCTCAGTAGGACATATACCTCTTTCAACCTCATTAACTTATTATGTTCTGCTTGTGATCCACTCTGCCTATTGGTTCCTTTTCTGCAAGTTTATTACAATATGCCTGTTCTGTGTTGTTAATGTGTTTCTTGCAAAGTTCACAACTTCACACTTGTGTTTGTGGATTTTTTCCACCCCTCCAGCAACTCTAATCTTGACTTTACCCTTTGCAGAACCTCTCAACCAGGTGTCAGATGCAGGTTTATTAGCATGACCACTAGAAAGCCTTTACCCAAAGAGACTACAATATTGAAGTGTGTAAGGAGTTTTTATAACAAAACTTAGATTTTATCAGTGATCTACTAATAGTGATGCTCTGAGCACAACCATTTTTATATCAGTTATGTTGTTTCTATCCAGATTAAGCTCCCACATGTACTTTATGAAATGTCAATGAAACAGTGTTGAAAGCCTTGCTGAAGTGAAGATTTTTGGTTTATTTGTGTCAGTGGAACCATAAATAGGTATTAGGTGGGTTTCATAGATTGTCATGAACAAACCATGCTGGCTCTTAGTTATCACTTGGTTATTTTCCAGGTATCTACAAATATTTTGATTTTGTCCAGGAATTTTAATTAAGTTCCCTGCTTTCTAATTTCTTGTTTGATTCTCTATATAATTATTTCTTTTTTCTTATAAATTTTGGCTATATATTGTTTTAATGTTTTCCCCTGGGCTCTGTAATTTTGGTTTTCTGCATAGAAGTCTATCTCAGTTTAAGCAGTGTTGACCAGTCTTTGCCAGCCTTACGCTGAAGCAAATTAGAGGATCAAGCACTATGTATTTAATCTTTTACGGTTCAGTGCAGTTGGTATATTCTGTGATTTGAACATGATTTGGTTCTGTAAAAATGCAGTGATAGTCTATGTTTGTAAAGTACAGAGAAGTAGTTCTTGCCTTTTTTTTTTAAGGAAGTGTCCTGGCTTGAGCATTCATCTAGAGCTGAACAGACTGTCCCAGTTTTCTCTTCTTCACACAGCCACTCATTTGTCCATATCCCCTTTTAAAAAGAGGAGATGTTGGTTTAAGGAAGGGGGAGGAGCTGGGAGTGTTGGAAGGTCACCTCCAAATGAAGTGCATTCAAGTAAACAGAACCCTGTCTCTTGTGTATCATTTTATCAGTAAAGCTGTGTACAGTTCTCCGTTTAACATACTGTTTAAGAACTGATTTTTGCCATGGGTGTTTTAATTTTTAAGGTTTTGTTTGCTTCAGAAATCCCAGCTTTTTCAGATTCTGCTTTGGGTGCTGACTGCATCAAAGCTATTTGTTACAGCAACAAATGATGCAATGATTCAGTTCCTTTTTGGACCCAACCCATTTTTGGAAAGTGAGAAATTGGACTAGTGCTAGAGTAACTGAAATCAACAGGAAGAGTCCCCTTTACAGTCATAAAGGCACTGAGTCTTGTCCTAGTTCTTCAGCTACATTGCCAGGTTACTACAATTTCAAACTTCACTTTTAGTAATTAATGACATTAATCTGTCTGTATTCAAACCTCTGACCAAGCTTATTTTTAAAAATTATTAGCTGGTGTGTTTATGGAAGTATTTCTCTCCTCTCCAGACAAAGCAAGAATGAATTTTGGGACCTAGTAGACATCTTCAGTCTGACAGTAGTGACATTTTGAATTTAAGAATCACTTATAATTTAATATGCATCACCTCTACAAAAAATAGCTCTACTCCAAGTGTATAGTTTTCTCTTTGATGTATCATTGATACACTGTCTGATGAGCAGCCAGAAGGTTGCAGAAATTGCTGATATGTAAGTGGCTCTCATGTTACAATTGGAGATTATTAGAATTATAATCTACTTGTACATCAAACAAATATTTTCCTTTATTTTATTATTGAATTTCTTACTGTAAAGTCAGATCATTAAATATGAGATGCTTTTGTTTGTTTTCAATTTAATGGCCCTAAAAATAGCTGCTGATTCATCATTAAAATACCAAAAAGCCCAGTAATTTTTGTCCTGTTATTGTACAAGCACTGAAAGAATATGAAGGAATACCTCATGTGATCTGTTTGTTAGCATATTTTGGTTTTGACTTTTAAAAGAACAACCCAGAACATTAGAAGTGCTAAGTAGCTATTTCTACATAATTACATGACAAATACCTAAAATATCTTGCTTAGCATATCTAAATGTTTGAGGCCTTGATAGGAGTTTGCATAATTTCTGGTATAATGTGTTGTGGAAATGCTGTTTCTAACCTTTAAATTTCTTATCAGGCTGTACAATATGAAATTAAATGAGTACTTAGTGGGTCATGTGTCTATCTACATTTTACTGTACTTAAAAATAGACAGTTGTGGTACACATTCTTTTCCAGGCTTTTGAAAGCTTTTAGATCAATCACATTAGAAAATTTCCTCTATTTATCATCATAAGATATATAGAACAAATGGCTGTCAAGTTTTATTTCTGACTCTGCAAATGCATCAGTGTCTTGTATTATGACAAATTGCTAGTAGGAAACAAATCTTGCAGCATTTTTTAGCTTTTCACTATTTCTCCAGTCTTTACTGATAGGATCTGGGCTGATAAGAGCTGCGAGAGTTTGTATCATCTGGTATCAATTCCACAGTTTTCATGATGTGTTTTTCTGTGTGATGCAGCATACTACCATGAGAGGCTCTGCAGTTCACTACTTGTAATTGTAGATTTACTTAACACAAACATTAAAATATATGCCTCAGTGTGGTCTATTTTAAGTCTGCACTATTACGTATGATGTAACCGTCAAGGATGGGCTGTTTCATCTGGATTAGTACGCTGGCTGCAAGTGATTTGGAGCAGTATTTGTTACAGGAGATACATAGTCCTGTGCAAGTGTATGGTGTTGCCTCCAGTCAGTCAGCTGCTCTATCATCCACAGCACGCACATCCCCGAGAATGGGAATAAAGGAAAGGAGAGCTGTGGGCTGAAATGGAAATTAATAGAATAATAACTAAAAGCCCTAATATTTAATACTTTGTTTAGTCGTTTTGATCTGTGCACTCCCAAGCAGTGAATGCTGGGATACCTGGCACTGCGAGCACCACAGCTCCAGCAGAAGCACAATGGTCACAGGAGAGAAGCCTCAGAAGCATGACCATTGAGTTAAAAAAAAATGTAAAAATGTCTCCAGCAAACTTTCCAGTTTGCAGTGTGTGGTGTTTATGGTATGGAATAGTTATGTTGGCCCTCTTGAGTCAGGAGCCCTGGCTTTCATTCTTCTTGGGTTTATGACCCTGGCTAGCTCAAAACTGCAGAAGGCCCTGATCACTATGGAGACCCACATACAATGACTGGCTGTGAACAGAAGCAAAGTTTCTTACCAACTTTGATCTCACCACATTGGTGCTGATGTTTTATCAAAAATGCACCTTTCCTGAATAGAAAATTGATTCTGAAATTCTATGCCAGCAAAATCAGGACAATTATTCATACTGTCCTGGACCCTACCAGGCTCCAGTTAACCACTCATAGGGAAGATATCTTTCTGAAGGCACGCAGCTTGTATCTTGACCACATGCCCAGTGGGACTGCGTTCCAGAAGCTGGTGTCTGTATCTGGAAAAAGCTATGCCTAGCTTTCAGCCATGAATGAGCAAACTGAAACAGCACTCCTACAACAGAACTATGTCCAGCTATGAACCCAGCCGGCTGAATGTACCTCAGGATAGGGGGTTGCTTAGGGGTTTGTCTTTTTGCCAAAAATGTAAAGTGCAATCTCCTGCTTGTTGTTATATTTTGATAATTAATTACACTTTTTTTCTCTAGTTCTGCCAGGCTCTGCAGTACAAATATAACTTGTTTGGTTTAGCTCTAGTTAGAAGAATTTGAAGAGTTCAGAATTAATTGATAGCACTGTAGCCTGAAAGCTGTTCTGAAATTTGTGTTAGTGACTTAGAATGAATTGATTTAATCTTTTGGTTTTCTGTAGCTAAGGAAAATCTTTTCATTTTGCCCAAGGAATCCATAAAGTATTTTAAGAAAACTGTTTCCTGAGATAATAGCCAAAGTATCTTTAGTAAATATAACAAAGGGCATAGATAGAATTTTAAAAAATAATTACAGATAATTGTGAATAATTCTGGGCACTTCAGTGCATTTTCTCCATTACTTTAAAAATTATGTTAATAGCCAGTCAATAATTGACAAATTTAATTTCTTTCAAGTTTTAATTTAAGGGTGAGTTACTAGCTTCTTGTCAGCTGGTAGCCCATAGTGAAACAGGAATTAGGAAATCATAGCTAATAAAGATCCTAAGAATTCTGCTTTTATCTTAATTTATCAAGGAGCAAAGGTCTATCAAATCATACACAGTTAAAGCATTTACAAATCAGGTGGCCACTAATTTTGCATTGGCAGAAAATCAACACTGTATTTACTGTGCATTGCTTTTTAATTTGTGAACTGAAATTTCTAGTCACTCTATAGTTGCTTGTGTTTTGGTTTTGAAATGGTCTTTCTTTGACCTTCAGTGGATGGGTATTGAGAGACTCTCTACGTTTTCTCTGCCAAGAACTGCCTTTCTGGCATTTTTGGCAAGAGTATTCAAAAATACTGTTAAGTAAATAGGTAAATACAAAACTAGCTGATGTTTGTTTGTGTGTGTGTGTGTTTGTTTTTTAAACTGGTCTTAGTCTCTGATCAGCTTATAGGAAATGCTCCTCTGTCTCATAAGATAATCCTGTCAAATTTCATTAGCTTTCTCTCACATTATATATGCTATGTTCCCTTGAGTGACCTGTTAAGATTAGAGTTCATATTCCCTGAATACATATTAAAAAAGCTGGATAAAGTAGTTGTAAGACTATTTCAGGAACAAGTTTTACAACAGCTTTGAAACCTGTCTCTCTGAAAAAGCGTTACACTAAAATACTGTACAGACGTTTGGCTTTTTTTATGTCCACATCATGTTGGTAATTTTCTGAATTACATACTTTATTGAAGTTTTCATCCTACTGCCTTCTACAAATTTTATTAATGTATTTGAACTTCACTTCCTGTCATTAATGAAAAATATTAAAATTGCTTATACAACCAAGCCATTCATGACTTCTGTTGAATATGATACAATGATCTTTCCAGTGTTTCTATCTGCTGTTGTGGGTTTTAGTTATGTCCCTCATTTTTGTACTGCTTCTCATTCTTCACTATTTCAGTGGTTATTTCATATGTGTTCCAATATCATTTACTGAAGTCTGTCTGGATGAGACATTCTGCATTGCCTTGAAGTAAGAACTAATATCCAAACACACACCTATGTACAACCTGTGTAGAAAAAGGTATCAAGTTAATGCTGGATGACCTTTATTGAAAACTTAAATTTATTATTATTTTGGTTCTGGAACTACACAAAATCACCTGTGATTCTTTTTTCTGTCTTTACATGGGCCTAACTTTTTCCTGTGCTCTCACATGAGATGTAGTGCTGAAAAACTTATCTTCATATAGTTTGTAGTCTAACCCCTTTTGTATTTTTTTCTACACTTTTTGCCTATTTGTATATGTCTTTGGTTAGTAATCTTTTTCCTGGCCCCTAAAAATACCTCTTCTTTTGCAGCAGACATTTATTGAAGTAAAGCCTTTTTTCCTTGTTTGAGAAATAGTCTCTATGTTGTATTATCCACTTTTGCCTTAAGGAAATTCCATTCAGAGACCTGTACAATTAATAGTCTCAAAATGCATTTTTTGCCAATGACCATTTCTTCTGTAGTGATGCATAAAGGTTGCTTGGCTTCTTTAACACATATAAGAACTCTTGCATACTGCTGACTGGTGATGGTGGTGTATCACATCCTTCACTACTGGTAGATCAGACTGCATGTTTCTGCTCCAAAATCTTGGGATTTATGTATCTGTTTGTCACTGACAGTATACAACCTGTTTCTAGCAAGTGTTTTAAGATGAAGTGTTTTGAATGTTTATGCTAACGTTGATGGAAGATTGTCCCTGGCAGAAAGATACCATGGTCACTGGCAGACTTGAGCATTTACAAAATAAATCAGGCTTCCTGATCATTCATAGAATCAGAGAATGTTTTGGGTTGGAAGAGGCTTCCAAAGCTCATCTAGTCTAACCACTCTGCAGTCAGCAGTAGCATCGTCAGCTAGAGCAGGTCCTCAGAACCCCAGCCACCCTGACCTGGAATTGTTCCAGGGATAGAGCATCTACCATCTCTGGGCAACCTGGGCCAGGGTCTCACCACCCTCAGTGCAAATTGGAAACTTTATAAAGTAATGTTTTCTGTGGTGTTAGGTATGCCTGAGACTTGATCACTGTATAGAATATATGTATTTCAACGGCAGGAGTTCCTTAAAAGCTTTACTGACATCAGTAGTGCAGTGGTAAATAGGAAGAGTGGGTAGGTGCACCTGTTGGTACATCAGTAAATGCATTACTGCAGTAAATACAAATTAAATCCCTATTTCTGAAGTGAGTAAATGCACCTGCCGCTATCATAGGCACTATCATACAGTACCCATGCTGTTCTCAGAGCACCCTGCCACTAGTGCAGGCAGCCGTGGCATCCCTGGCAGCGTGGCAGAGGCCTGGTACTCTACAGGTCAACTACGCTGGCTTAGCCACAGCTAGGCAGCTGTCAAACACCTCTACGCAGAAGGAACAGACATCTCTGGGTAGAAAGCTAATGTTTTAATACAAAATCTGGAAGGAGAAATGCATTAAGAGTAGCAGTGTCGCGGCCTCCGAGTAACACTGTCCAGGACTAGTGCTGCCTGCTGCTATCCCGGCTGCGCTGCTGTCCTCGACTTCTGCTGACATAGTCCTCCGCAGCGCGAACAGGCACCCCGTCCTGCGCCACCGCTTCCGCCCAGGAGGGGGCGCGGCTCCGTCAGCGGCGCCTGCCGGGAGGAGGGGCGCGGGCCGGCGCGGCTGCGCTTTGCGGACTGCTGTAAAGCAGCACCGAGTGTCGCGCTGCGTCTGGGGAGGGAGCGGCGGTAGCGGCGGGGGCTGCGCAACAACAAAACGTCGCCTGTCTCGCATCGTGTCACTGGGGCCCTGGCAGCTGCGGCGAGGTCGGGGGACAGCGGCGACGCGAGGGGCGGCCGGCGGGGCAGGGCGACGCCGCGGAGGAGGTAGTGGCCTCCCGGGCCGCGCCAGGCAGCGGCGCGCCGTCCCTGCGGTGCCCGCCGGGTCCGCTTCCTTATCTCCGGCCTTGAGTAAGGAGCCGGCGGCACCCCCCTCTTCCCCCACGGCCTTACAGTCTCAGGTATGGGGGGAGAGGGGCGGTGGGGGGAGGGGTGTTGCACCGCTCCCGGCGGGTGAGGCCTGCAGGGGCCGGGAGGGGGGTAGTGGGCTCTCCTCTTCAGCCCCGCCTCTCGCCTTGCCCCACAACAGTCACCGGCAACGGTCAGCCGCGCGGCGAGGCGAACCGCGTCTCGGTGGAGCTGGCCTGAGGGGTGCGGGGGCAGTTAGGCGGGTGGGAACTTCACGCCGATTTTTAAGTTTGTGTTTGTTGTGTAGGTTTTTTGTGTGTGTGGGTTTTTTTGTTTGTTTTGTGGGTTTTTTCTCCCCCCCTCCCTCCCCCCTTGGTGCCTCGTTGACGCACAAAGCAGCACCTTCACTGCGGGAATCTGCAGCACTCTCTCGGGTTTTGTCTCCATAAAAATTTGTATGTTTTTCTTTAAGGAAGTGAGGGGGTTTTGTGTGCGGAATAGGGTTTGTTGCAGCGTCATTTGTTTTGTTGGCAAAGTTGTATTCTGTTTCTTAACCCGTGTTAAAAAAATAAATAAATAAGTCATTGTCAGATATTTTTTCCCCAATAAACGAGGAAGCAGCATTAATTCGGAAATGTAGGCCAGCACCTTCAGAGGTAGGTAGGATTGTAACTCTGAGTAACTTTTATTGAAATGGGCAGATGTGAAGGGTCTGTGTACTTATTTTTTTTGTTAAAGAGTTATGTTTGGTGATGAGAGCTGAACATACATTTGTGGGATTTTTGTGGATTTGGAGTAAGATGTTTCACGGCTTGGAAAGGTTTTATGAAATCGTACATAAGGCTTGATTGCTTTAGTTAATTAAATGATAGCCTAAATTGCTGAAACTCAAGTATTCCAAAAGAAGATCTATTACAGCAAGATCCTGCCTCCTGTATTAGCCCAACTGAATTTGATGTCTTTACCTCAAGTTTTTGAGGAAATGAAAAGAATTGACTGCTTGATATGAAGACCGAGGTAGCATTCATCATGGTGGAATATCCATGTTATAAACCAATAAAGGAAAACTAGGGTTTGAGGTATTGAAATGAGACCTTACATTGTTTTGCTGTCACCAGTAGAAAATTAAAAAATTAGATTAATTCTGTATACCTAGTAGAAACAGTTTTTAGGAAAATTAATATTTAAAGTATTTGAATATTTTGTCACTCTTAAAAACACATTTGAAAGCTGCTTGTAGTTCACATAATTGCAGTCCTTACTATCAAAGTATTTTTTCCACCAATTTAAATGTTTTTATTAATCTTTTTGTTGGATAGAGGGCTACCTGAGGCAAAAATAACCCCGAACCCCCACAAGCCTGTTAGCTAAGATTGCCACTATTCAGATTTGGTTTTGTGCAGGTGTGCAAAGATTGAAAGATGTGATCTTGGTTCATTTTATAAAGTGAACATCTGGTCACCTGTTCCATGCTGTTATCCACAGTACAATTCTATAAAATGACCTATTGAATGCATAAAGTAGGAAAGGCTATGTGCACATTTTGATTTTAATTTAGTTAAAGGTATATAATACACCAGGCTTACTGTTTTAAGACTCTTGATGTCTTTCATATTTAGAAATATGTTTGTTGATGGATGAAGTCCTGGCAGCTACAGCTGTGGTTATGTCTGGTATTGGGAGCCAAGGGGTGAACAACAGCTCTTAGTATTCATGCATATTTCACATGTCTTTTCAGAATCTGAATGGGAACATTCTGACCTTCCAGAAATGTCTTTTATGAAGCAGTGGCTTTTTTAAAAGTGTATTAAAAATGTATCTTTAACACATCTGTGGCTACTTGTTAATTTAACAGCTTTTGTGGGCTTAACATAGCCAGATCAGTTGTAACAGTTGTCTCTTTCAGTGGACATGGCCATGTTGCAATAACACTTAGATGGCTGCAGTTACAGCCTTTTATCCCATCTTTCACTTCAGTTTGTATTTCTTCTGATGGCAAGGACATTACTTTAAGAAGATACAGGTAATAGTGGCTCCCTCTCTAGATGGCAAACTATGGAGGCTTGGATGTTAGACAGTTGGATAAATGGGGGAAAATTGCTGGGGGGGGTTGGAACTGGGAACAGGATTATTTAGTTTGTGTGTAAACAATGAGCCAAGTATGGAAAGATGGGAGTTGCCATAGCCAGATGCTCTATAAAGATTCCCATCCTCTGGCCTTTAGGCAGCCTCCTCTAGGTCAATTTTTGTCACCAAATCTGTAGTGCTTTTGCTGTTTGCATTTGAGGGAGGTTGAGAAGAGATTTAGGGATGTGTATATTGAATAATGTTGTGTGTGACATATATACAATATAGGGATAGGACAACTACTCCCAGTTATAGTCTCTCAAGTCTTGTCAGTGTGACATTGACAGCGTCTTCCAAAGTCATCTGCAGTGCTCTTTAAAGGGAACACAAAATGTATCTCCAAAGTGTTATATTGGTGAACTTCCTTTAGAATTAACTTCAGTGATTTTGTTGGTAGGCAGATGTCAGGCCTAACAAAGGCCCCTAATGGAGCAGAGGGGAAGGAAGAAAAGAAAACCCTTTCATGTAACTGAAAGTTTGCTAACAAGATTATTTTGTTACTTTATGTGTTTTTTTCCCCCCTATAGTTTATGCTATTTGGAAAGGTAGCTACTGTGAACTGAAGTGTTGTCATCTGTACTGTTTACATAATGAAATCTGAGAAGTTTGTTTCATGACTTTACTAGCAAGTGATTTCCTTCTGTTTGTTGTTTTGGTGTGGTTTTTTTTATTTGCTTGGGGTTTTGGTTGTTGGTTTGTTGTTGTTCTTTTTGTGTTTTGGTTGGTTGGTTGTGGTGTTTGTTTTGGGTTTTGTTTTGGTTTGGGTTTTTTTGCCAGTAAGATGCAGTCCTAATACTGGCCACTTTTATTATTTGTCCACTGCCACTTGGCTTTGCTGGGTGACAAGTAGAGAAGTCTCCTGTGCTGTTACTACCTCTTAAAGTGGTAGATCTACTTGGTTTAGTATCTGCATAGTCTCCTACTTCTCACACCTTTTATGAAGTGCAGGATAAAAGTGTCCTAACGGTTACACTTCGAATTCTCACTTGCAAGCTTCTTGCTACCAGATTTGACAGTTTTATCAAGAAGTCTTTGTAAAATGACACTGCATTAAGGACAGTTACACATGCCTCAGGGGTCAAAACTGCCAGGGGGACCAAGAAATACGTTTTTAAAGTATTTTTATATAGCAGTATAACTCAGAACTTACCTAGCTGTCTTTGCAGGCAGAATTCCTGGTTAAGGTCTTAAGCACCAATTATAAAAAAAGTGTATTTTGTCATTCTTTTGTAAAGCTACAACTCCTTATTCCCAAGATCATTGCTGTTGTGTTTGTCTTGGAGTTCACTAAAATGAAAACATTCCTGATTATCAAATCATAATGCTTTTGTCTTAAAACCATGATTTACATAGTGTTAATGTAGCTAACTGAGTGCAAGCCTAGGACAGAGCAAAGAAATGTCTAGACTGAAGAATGCTTGTTAACATCATGTTTGTCAATTCCACTTGCTTGCATCCATTATGCAAAGCCAAGCAGATTCCTTTCCCAGGTGGGCATGTGCATGATAATGCTTTGCTGATGCTTGATACTAGAATTTCTATGGGTGCCTTATGCTCTTGGACTGAATGATAGTATATTGTGAGAGAACTAACTTGTTTATAAGACTTTGCAGAATTGCTCTTAGCCTGCCAGCTGATAGAGATGGGGCACTTCCAGCTGTACATGCTCCATGTACTCTGTCTAGTCCAGCTGGAGCCAGGCCATAGATCAATCTCTAGGGAAGAGCTCTTCTATTTGCAGCTGTCCTGTGCTGGATTCTTTTAGAAGATGCGAGTGACACTTTGAATTGTCTCTCCATAACCATACAGTAGTGGTAATTCTCAGGGGTGAATAATAACATGTCATAACAGAGACATTCTGTAGGTATTCTATAGGCGGCTTGACAGGTCTGTTGCAAGGTAATTGCTTCACTGATATGAATTGACTTATGCATTAGGAGAGAAGCCTTGAAGGTCTCAGAGGAATTTTTGTTGCAGATAAAATTATGGAGACTCTGCTGGTCCCTGGGGATGGATACTGTTGATTACAGTACTTTACAGGACAGTTACAATGGTCTGACTTCTCTTTGAGATGACTTTGCAAAGATTAGTCAGGCTAGTACAGTACCTGAAATAACATTGTTTCACTTTAAGTGTAGATTTTTCAAGCCAGTAGTTGCTCCTAGAATTGACTACAAGGAGTGAATAAGCCTGCTTTGTGTTGCTTTGTCGTCTTGTGCAACTGTAGCACCCCTCTGCAAAGCACAGACAAACCCTGGGCTAAATGTCTCTGGGAGACTGCAGACAAGAACCTGTCTCCAGAGCATTATCATATATTTAGTATCTAATACTATGCATGTTCTTCTGAAATACTGTAACATTTCTGTATGGCAAAGGTAAGTATTCTGTTTGGAGAATTTTCAGGTAATTTTGTCATTCAAAAATTGAATGTCATCATGGTGGCTGCATTAAAGCAAACAAAGTAAGTTGAGAGTAGTTTGTAATGGTATTTCATATTATCCTGTGAATAAAGACATATTCAATGCTACATAATATCACAGCAACCGTAACAGTGTTCTAGATTACCTTCTGATTGTTGTTGTTCTATAGAGAGATATAGATCTTTGACTATCAGTTGCTTTATGTTCTGTCAGAGATTAGCAGACTGATATATAATGTGCTAAAAATTAGTAGCAAAACCAAGCTTTTGCTTGTTTCGCTTTTTGTTTTGAGCACTGTTTGCTTCATGAAGTCGTGAAAATGAAGAATGACCGAAGTGAAGAACAGTGCAATAAAGTTTCAAAATCCAATTGCGCTTGGTTTGCTAATACTGCATTGTATGGGTTGTCCCTTCTTGGTAGGAATGACACAAGTAGGGCCTGGCTGCCTCTTTCAGTCTAACAAGAGGGTTTTTTCCATGAACTGCTCCATGAGTTCTTATTTTTGTTGGAACGGGGCGTGATAGCACTCGGATTAAATCTTCATGGGATTGTGTTGGAAGCACAACTTCTCACATGGCTCCCAAGTCTTCTGTTAACCTCCTTGTGTTAGGGCCACGCGTGAATCAGTCCTCTTTGGTTCTCTGGCCTTGAGAAACAGAAGTGGTAGTACTTAGGTTATCTCACTTTTGCTGAAGGTCTTGTATGAATTTTATAAGCTTTTTCAACATGTCTTGATTTATCCAAGTCTTGCCAAAGAATAAAAGTACAGTACAGCTTTTTAAGGAGAGGAAAGGAATGACTCTTAGTGTTCCAAAATACAACTTGTGCAATACTTTCATTCACTAGTTCATACTTTGAGATCTTGATAGCCATATTTGTCAAAAATATAGTACTGTGGCAGGAGCAGTATACACAATGGAAGATTTCTTTGTGCATACCAGACCTCAACAGTGAGGTTTTTTCATTGAGATAACAGTGCCAATATTAAGCTTGTCATAGCAAAAATAGTGTTAAAGATAAAATCTGATGAAGGCCACATATTAAGGAAGGGAACTGGTTTTGAAAGTCAACTGTGAGTTCAGTGAACATCTGCAAAGAAATAAGAGGGCTGAACAAAGGAACTACAAATGCAACTGGCACAAGCTTCCTTTCTCATACAATCTTCAATACTTTCTTGCCTGATAGCATTCTATATATGTACACTTGAGTTGGATACATAAATGGTCTAAGACAGCACAGCATTTTTATGGACATGGAATTGCTGTGTTCTTTCTGTGATAATGACAACAGCGTGTTCTGCAAGTTCTTAGTAGTGTTAGAGAGCTGTGGTATTGGAAAGAATTTCTTTCTGCATTGGTCTCTAGGCTTAACCCTACTGCATACCTGGGTTGTCTGTAAGTGCATTTAGGGTGTGAGTGGTAGGGAGTGCATCAGACAAGGGGAAATAATACTGTTTGTAATTGAAGGAAATAAAAGATGGGGAAAATGAGGAAATAAGCTACTAACTGCTTTATAAATAAAGCTTTTTTGTTCACTGCTTTTCATCAAGTTGGCCAGAAGTGTAGAAATTTGCTGAATAAACTGACTGTCTGGATGTAGGTGTGTGTATTGCACTAACAGGACAGAGACCACTAATTTGGGGTTATACAAGAAGCATGTACTTAACATAGGCATTTCTGCGAAGTGACTGGCTGGTCGTGTGTCAAAGCACTGTGTGCTTACTGTAGCCAAAGCTGGAGAGAATTGATCAAGGTGCTTTTTGACACCTGAAAGAGAGATTATTTCTTGGTGGTGAATGGAGTTGACTGTTTTAAAATGTACCTAAAAATACATTTTCAAAGTCATAATACATTAGATAATCAACCAAATTTACACACACACAAAAAAAAAAGTAGATGTGTAATGGACCATTTCACTGTTTTATAATGCTTTCTTTATTGCTGTAATTTTTCAGTTGGTAGTAATGAAATGAATTCTTAAGGACAAAATATGTTGCTCCATCTTTAATTTACATGTGTCCTGCTTTTATATGTGATCATAAACTTGTCTGCTGTGAAGAGCTCAAAGTTCAAGCTTGTATTTTGGCTTAGCAATTTTGAGGGACTTCCCTAGTTTGCATGAATTTTCTTGTACTGCTGTATGTTTTGGCATTGTTAGTATCAAAGGTCTTCATTTTCTGGTGTTAATGGTAAAAGCCATGTACACGGTCATGCACTTTACAGGGGAACTTGGAATCTATTTATAGTTTTCAAGAACTTAACTCTTCATAGAGTCATTACTTAAAATGGCTTACTCTTACTACATAATTTTTCTTCTCCAAAGTATTGATTCTGTAAGCTAATAGGCAGCTACTTTGATTAGGAAGGAGGATCACTGGTATTCATTGAGCGTATTTATTGCATCTTGTCACTCTTTGAAAAAGCATTTGAAGACTACTTTTTAATTAGAAGGAGATTTTGTACAATGGTCTAAATATTTAACAGCATATTATGTCATTCGAATGAATTTTAATTATTTGCATGATATTTTTGTAGTCCCTCTTAAATTTTGACTTCTGTGTAAAAAGCATTTGAATTATATGTAATATGGGTATTTCTTATGCCTAACCACTGAAAATACTTTAAATGGATTGGAGTCTACACAAATACTAAGCTCTTCTTTCACCTTGTCTCTTTTTTGGTCAGATCCTTTGTTCAAAGGTTTGCAATAGCATTTCTAAATAGTGAAGAAATGGATTATTTGTCATTGCTGATTGCTACTATTCACTTCAAAAATATACTCATGTGTAAGCTGTTTTGTAATTTTTAATTGGAAGCCATCAGCTCTCCTGTGAGTAATCAGTTCTTCAGGTTCTCTGTTGGTTAGCAAAAATCAAGACTTCTTGTTTACTAGGTTGAGTTACTGCAGACATGTCCATTGTTTTAAGCATGCAAATATAAAAGATGGATGAATCCGAGTTAGGTATTACATGTAGGTTTTGTCAGAATGAGACTTGGCTAGTATATAGTGTTTGCATTTTGTGGTGGTTTAGGTGTTTTGCTGTCTTGCAGTAGTTTGAGAATTAAAAAAGTATAAACTTTTTTGCCTTTTTTGTTGGTTTGGGGTTTTGATTTTTGTTTTGCTGTAACTTAAGTAGTCTACCTGTATTTCAGCACAGTGGTCTTTGTGCTAAGGTAAATAGAGTTTATACAAAGATAAATGCATTCAGAATGCAAAATTTAACATACTGAGGGAGATTTCCATGATGGAGTTGAACAATAAGAGCAGTAGAGGGAAGGAGCTGGGGGGACACTCCAGTGATTAGAACTGAGACTTTTGTAAACCAGCCCCTGATTGTGTTCACATAGTGAGGAACACTTTGATTTTTTGTTTCTTGAGAAAACTTCAGAATTGAATGAAATTACAATTTTTTAGAATGACATTGTTGATTATAGGCTGGACATGTAGTATGTGATAGCAGATTATGACTGTTTTTGAAGCCTGTAAACTATGAATAAATGAATCCACCTCTCTCCAGTCATAATATTTTGTGGATTTTCTGAAAAAAAAAAAAAGCTATGAAATACAGGATTTTTGTGGGAGGGGCTGGTTTGCTTTTGGACTATGGAAAATATTGACTAGATTGTGTGGCATTTTAAAAAACAGTGATGCATAAATAACATGCCAAAATACTGCCTTAAAGGTGACCTTGAGAGAGAATGAGGAAAAAGCCTATGCTTATTCTCTGTGTGCTTATAACAAGTTTGAATTATCATTTTCTGTCCATGTATAGAAATTTTGTAACATGAAAGTTTCAATTTTCATGTTTCAAAGAAAGATGGTGCATGCATGTGATGGCAAGTATGTGCATAGGGAGGAGCATGTGAGACCTGGTATTTTACCTGGGAGCTGTCAGGAGTGGAAAAGGGTAGATACCTGAATTCTACAGCCTTAACAGACACTTCTTAGTTTGTTTTTACACTTCTTACTTTGTTAAGTTTTATTCAGAGGTGGTTTTTTTTTTTTTTTTCCCCCCAATTTAGCAATTTTTTTTTCCAGTCCTAGAGAAGAGTGTAGCCTTATCTAGTTAGTGCATTCCGCTAAAACTTACTGCAATAAATATACGTGTAGTCCAGGATGTAACAGTTTTCTGTTTAACACTTGGAAATAAGAAATTTCTGCTGCGAATTATGTTTTGAAGAAGCGGAAGTAAGAATCTTGTTTGTTTGTATGTACTGAGGAGGTTGAGTCCAACTTGCCTGCAGTTAGCTTTTGACTTAACTGATGTGAAGCATACTTCTCTGCTGTAATTCCAGTAGAAAACAGCAACACTTTCTCAGCTGTCAGAGGGTATAGCGTTCTGAAGAATTTTAAGGCTCAGGCAGAAGATCGTGGACCTGACTAGGCATATTGCTTGACCTGCTGTAGATCTTCCCATTGCTCCCTTAGACTTTTTTGGTGATTTCATGCATAAGGAGCATCATTTCCACATAAGGTATAGTTGCCTGTGTTTTTGTTACACAGCATTCTGATAGTTCAGGGCAACCTGCTGCAAGCTAGGCATAGCTGTTTGTGTGCTAGTGCGGTGAATTAGATTGGGATCTGATTGGGAGATTTATTTTTCAGATTGGCCAGCTCTGCATTCTGGTTTAGTGTATTTAAATGTTTCTTCTAGAAGAGAATAGGAGATGTTCTGTCAAGGAACTGATGAGGGAGGGAGAAAATGGGGGAGTGCTTGACTGCTCAAGTAGTTCAAATGTGTACTATAGCCTTATTAATTTGAGACTGAAAAAAATTGCTATTAGCTACAGTGAAGAGTGATTTAGTGGTTATCACAATGGGAATTCAATTATTTTGTCACTTCCTTTTGTGAATTTAAACAGAAGGCAGAGATACCAGATGAAGCAGGTTGAAGGTGAATATATTACTGAGTTTAGTGTTGCCTGTCTTTCTTAGGAGTCTTCCCCTACTACAGAAAATTTTCTTTGAAATAGTCTTTTGGGCTAATGTTGCATTGTTGTATGCTGGCAGCCTAATATTTTGACAGGGGGTGGAACCTATCTGGTACCAACTATTAAGGAAATGTGATATATTCAGTTTCTGTCACAGAATAGAGTCAGAAGTACATGGACTAAAAATCACTTTGTACATGACTTTCTACTATGAATGTATAGGGACTTCTAAAAAAACTCTAGGTAATAAATGGATTCCTATCACTTTACCCCATAATAATAACAGTCAAAATTTCTCCTGTTTTACACAGAACAGGCTTGAAAGGGACCTCTGGAGATCATCTAATGCAACCTCCCTGCTGAAGCAGGCTTACCTAGTTCAGGTTGCATGGGAACACGTTCAGGCGGGTTTTGAAAGTCTCCAGAGAAGGAAGGAGACTCTACAACCTTTCTGGGCAGCAGTTTTGTTCCTTTTCATGTCAGAATAGGACCATGAATTCTAAGAAACTGATTTTTATAGCTCAGTTGTCACTGTACGGTAGTATTTATTGTGTTCTAGGTGTTTACTATCCATATATACAGTCATAGGGGATGATGCAGGCTTTATTTCAGGATACAGTTTAGTTGATCGCTATTGGAACTGTGTCACTGAAACTCAGCTAACAATAAGCAGCAGCCTGTAAAACTCTCATGTTTAAGAGTTGGTAAAACACATTGCCTGTGAATTTAGCAGACAGCATACATCAGTATTTACTCTGTAAGTGATCTTGTTTTCATCGACTGTAAGAAGTTCCCTTCACTGCGAGTTATAAGAGTTCTATCTTCATTCTAAATGATGTTGTTAAGCAATAGTCTTACTATTATGAAACAGTTGTATTTCAGTTGCTGCATCTCCCAGTGGGGGATTAGTCTTAGCAGTAAATGGCTTTTCTCCTATTTCAGTTTTGCTTCTTTCTCTTAATGCATATCTATTTTTATTTTTAGGCCTCTCTTAAAACTTTCCATGTCTAAATGGACTCCTGAATGTAATATAGTTTATACTCTAAAAGCGGATATGAAGAGTGAAGTTCCTTCTGATGCACCAAAGAGACAGGAGAGTCTGAAGGGGATCCTCTTGAACCCTGAGCCTATTGGGGCAGCCAAAAGCTTCACTGCAGAAGTTGAGATGATTGCCAGTAAAGTAGGAAATGAGTTCTCTCATTTATGTGGTGATTCTCAAAAGCAGAAGGACATGAATGGCAACCATACAGACCAAGACAAAAGTATTGTGGTGCGAAAAAAACGCAAGAGCCAGCAGGCTGGTCCTTCATGTACTCAAAATTGTCCTGATAAAGAAAACCAAGGAATCTTAGGATTAAGACAGCATTTAGAAACACAGAGTGAAAGCAATGATTCTTCTTTTAGTGACTGTATCTCTTCACCTTCATCTAGCCTACATTTTGGAGACTCTGACACAGTAACATCTGATGAAGAAAAAGATGCTTCTATGAGACACCCTCAGGCAGTGTTGAATACTACAAGTAGAACTCATAGCGCAAGGTCACAAAAGTGGCCTCGGACTGAGGCGGACTCTGTGCCTGGGTTATTAATGAAAAGGCCTTGTTTTCACAACAGTTCTTTAAGAAGACTTCCATATAGGAAGAGATTTGTGAAAACAAGTTCATCACAGCGGACACAGAACCAAAAAGAAAGAATTTTAATGCAGAGGAAAAAGCGGGAAGTGTTAGCTCGAAGAAAGTACGCTTTACTACCCAGCTCCAGCAGCTCCAGTGAGAATGATCTCAGTAGTGAATCTTCTTCCAGTTCATCTACTGAAGGGGAGGAAGACTTGTTTGTGTCGCCTGGTGAAAACCACCAGAACAGTACAGCTGTTCCTTCAGGTAAAACAAAGTTTCTGATGTACTTCCTATGAATGAGTTTTCATCGTGTACAATACATGTTTTTATAACGTGCTTTGAAGCAGTTGTGTTTTCTTAGCAGGTTATACCACAAATAGACTTACTGCAAGTAGTGTAAACATTACACCATAAGTTCTTGATGGGAAAAGCACATTCATAGCTTCAAGTCTGATTACAACAAATCTATCTAGCATTAGTGTAAAAGAATCTGATTACTCAATCTGATTAGTTGCTTGCTGTGGAGTTGCTCCACAAATTTTTCTTTTTTTTTTTCTTCTTAGCTGTTAAACTCTGTGAATTTTAGCTATTCTAGCTTTGTTAACTGTTTGTGGGAATATCAATTCAGATTTCAGAATGTAGAAGTAACTGCTAATACCTAATTAACTGTGCTTGGTTACTGAAATGTATAAGAAGGAGAAAAAAAGTGCTTATTGTGATGAGAGCCCAAAATAGGATTCAGTTGAAAATCGAAATAATAGGAGAAAACTCTACGGCCTGAAGTTGTGGAAAGTAAAGTGTTGTGTATACACCAGATATTTTACCTAGGTAAATTCAATGCTGTGTTCTTGCAGTTGGTTTACATAGATGTCTCTCTAGCATGCCTCGACGCAGTGCTTAAGGGCATATTTGTGGGGACACAAATGTTGTGGTTGGTTTGTTTTTCTTTAAAGCCTAGAAAAGTTACGTTTGCCAATTGTGTTAAAGCATATTGAAGAGTATGGTTTGTAAATAATGTATGGGGATTGCATACATCCATGCTAAAAGATAATTTGGAGAACTGCTGTGTGAACGCTTCTGTTTCCAAGTCAATAGTTTCTTCTCATTTTCAGAGAGGATGGAGATTTGTGTAGCAGTAAAAGGGTATAGGAGCATTAAATACTCTTTCTCCACACAGACAAACAGAGCACCATGCCATGGTGAAACTAGTATATGGATGAGAAAATGCTGGTTGTGTTTCTTAGGCTACCATCTATTTATAACTATGATAAATATACTTACAAGAGAAATTTCAGGTTGGTGGCTTTTGGTTGGTTTTTTTTTTGTCATTTGCTTGAACTGTTAGCCTATTGCCCTTTTTTAACACAAATTAAATTAATACTACTTAGGTACTTCTGTTTCCCTTGAAGTATTGAACAAGTACTGCTGTAGTCAGGCTTTCCATAGGCATTTTCAAAAAACTATTTTAGAGAGCAATCTCTTTAAAAACCACAATGATTAGTGAATATCCAGAGGGACCTTGACAGGCTGGAGAGGTGGGTACAAGCCAACCTCATGAAGTTCAATAAGAGCAAGTGCAGGGTCCTGCATCTGGGTCGAGGCAATCCCAGGCACAAATACAGGCTGGGCAGTGGCTGGCTGGAAAGTAGCCCTGAGGAGAGAGACTTGGGGGTGCTGGTGGACAAAAAGCTCAACATGAGCTCTCAGTGTGCACTTGCAGCCCGCAAAGCCAATCAGATCCTGGGCTGCATCAGGAGAAGTGTGGCTAGCAGGTTGAGGGAGGTGATCCTCCCCCTCTACTCAGCCCTGGTGCGACCCCACCTGGAGTACTGTGTCCAGTTCTGGAGCCCCTATTACAAGAGGGATGTGGAGGTGCTGGAACGTGTTCAGAGAAGGGCCACAAGGATGATCAGAGGGCTGGAGCACCTCTCCTATGAGGGCAGACTGAAGGAGTTGGGGCTGTTCAGTCTGCAGAAGAGAAGGCTCCGAGGTGACCTAATTGTGGCCTTCCAGGATCTGAAGGGGGCCTACAGGAAGGCTGGGGAAGGACTTCTCAGGATCTCAGGTAGTGATAGGACTAGGGGGAATGGAATGAAGCTGGAGGTGGGGAGATTCAGACTGGATGTGAGGAGGAGGTTCTTCACCATGAGAGTGGTGAAACCCTGGAATGGGTTGTCCAGGGAGGTGGTCGAGGCCCCGTCCCTGGGGTGTTTAAGAGCAGGCTGGCTGAGGCTCTGTCCAGCTTGATCTAGTGTGGGGTGTCCCTGCCTATGGCAGGGGGCTTGGAACTAGATGATCCTTGTGGTCCCTTCCAACCCTGAATGAAACTATGAAACTATAATATTCATACTGTTGAGGTAACTTCTGATAATTCAGTTATTCACTGTGGTGTTATTTTGATGGTAAGAAGACTGAAGCTTGCAATTTGTTTCATCTAGTTAAATGGAAAAGTGCCTTGTCCAATGGCTTAATTTCCATAGTGTTTGAAAATAATACTTTGTTTATGAAATTGTTCATTGTTTATTCTCATGTTGTGAATGAAAAATTTATTATCTCTGCACCAGATAATTTTAGATTAAAATACTGACATCAGCTGTAATTTAAATAAGATATGCTTTAAAGAATTTGAGTTATGGTGGCTGTATGTCCAGACTACACTTGCAGTGAATGGAGAAGTAATTCTGGCTTGCAGTATGTTAATACTTTTTCCAGTGGGAATATCTATTGATAGGAAAGTTTTGAGCATTTTATTTACATTGTAGATAAAATAGGAATTGAATAGACCTATGTTCTATTTTTAGTAAGATAAAAGTGTGATTAACACTTTGAATTAACTGGAATAGAAATGAGGCCAGATGGAAAAATAGCTATGAAATTTCTCTGTGTAGTGAGCAAGCATGATGGTGTTTCTATATGAGGAAAGAGTTGTATTGCTAGCTTGTTAATGTTAGGGAAGATTTTTTTTTTCTCTACATTGGCACATGAAGCTTACATATGCATCTGCTGAAATTACAGAATTTACTGAAGGACAAAACTTCTGCCAAGAATACGAGGCCTGCAGCATATATAGAATCATAGAATCAGTCAGAGTTGGAAGGGACCACAAGGATTATCTAGTTCCAACCTCCCTGCCCTGGACAGGGACAACTCACACTAGATCAGGCTGGCCAGAGCCTCATCCAGCCTGGTCTTAAACACCTCCAGGGACGGGGCCTCAACCACCTCCCTGGACAACCCATTCCAGGGCTTCACCACTCTCATGGTGAAGAACTTCTTCCTCACATCCAGTCTGAATCTCCCCACCTCCAGCTTCATTCCATTCCCCCTAGTCCTATCACGATCTGATATCCTGAGAAGTCCTTCCCCAGCCTTCTTGATAGAATCAGTCAGGGTTGGAAGGGACCACAAGGATCATCTATATGTAAAACTACTAGAGGATAGACTTAAGAAAGGAGGAGAATAGTAATAATGATCAGAAAACACAGTTTTAAAAGATACGGTAACAAACTAATAAACATTCATGTGATGTGGGTCATCTTATGGATAACTTGTTAGCAATTTGAATTAAGAATATATCACAAAATATTTCTTTGCTTTGGTTGCTCCTGTTGTGGTTTAACCCCAGCCAGTAACTAAGCACCGCATAGCTGCTCTCTTACTCCCCTCAGTGGAATGGGGAAGGAAATCAGAAGAGTAAAAGGGAGATGTCTCAGTTGAGATAAAGACAGTTTGGTCAGTAAAGCAAAAGCTACACGAGCAAAACAAGGAATTTGTTCACCACTTCCCATCCACAGGCAGGTGTTCAGTCATCCCCAGGAAAGCAGGGCTCTGTCACATGTAACAATTACTTGGCAGGACAAATACCATCTCTCCAAATGTGTCCCCCGCTTCCTCCTGCTTGCCTGTTTTTATTCTGCATATGGCATGGAATATTTCCCTGGTCAGTTAGAGTCGGTTGTCCCAGCTGTGTCCCCTCACAACTTCTTGTGCACCCCCAGCCTACTGGGGTGGAGTGGTGTGAGAAGTAGAAAAGACCTAAAAGCTGTGTAACACTGTTTAGCAGTAACTAAAATATCCCTGTGTTATCAACACTATTTTCAGTACATTTAAATCTAAAACACATCCCCATAGCAGCTACTGTGAAGAAAATTAACTCTGCCCCAGCCAAAACCAGTACAGGTGTTTATCTATAGGGGTGATGTTTTTCAAGAACCACTAGGTTTAATTAGCACATACTTTTCTGGAAAACATTTTCTGATTATTGCAAGAAATTAAAGTAGCAGATCCTTTAAAGCAAGTTTAGTATGTTAGTTCTTGTAGTTAAAATTGAAATGGCCTTCTTTCACCCCAGAACCCCCCCAAATTTTTACAAAACCTTAAGCAAAACAAAACCAAAACCCCCAAACATTGTAATAGGGAGTTTTCTCCTTTACCTTTTCTGTCAGGGCTTCAGCTATTTTTCTGGTGGAACTCTGTGCTTTGGGAGCATGAGAGTAGTGAACAAGTACAAAATCCTGACACCTAGGAACAAATTACATTGTTTTGCCAACTGTTTACCATAAAAGGTAGGTACCCTCATAGATCTAGGGAACCAGATGAAGCTCCTTCAGGAGATGGAGGAGAGTTGGGGGCCTAAGGACAATGTAAAAACAACTCTATGTTTTAATGATACAGTAACAGTTGAAGGTGCAAGTTCTTTCAGAGGTGTATATTCTGATCTGAGAGTTACCAGTTGGTTTTAATTGAAATACTGGACTTAGAGTTAAAATGACTGCCAGCAGGGACATTTTTTTTTTTTTTGCTGTGAAATAAAAATTTTGATTCTGTGTTTTATTTAGGTTGCTCAGAAACTTATCTCTAGCCCTCAGAGGACCTGACACTATGTGGGTGACCTATATGTCAGGCTCTAACATGTTACTTCATATTTTTGAGCAGCTAGTGCTAGACAGGCCATACCTCTTTCCTTAGAATGCAGTGATGAGAAGCTGCTTCAGTTGTTCAGAACTGCTTAGAATGATGAGAGTGAGTTTATTCACTACTAGTGATTCCTCCAACATACTTGTTGTCTGTTAACCCAAAAATGTTGAATATAGACATCCAGTGTTTTAAAGCCAGTAGCTAGTGAAAATATTAAACATGATCATGCTAAAATAACCTGAAGTGGTCTAAGATAATGTGGATTAAATGGAAATTAACTGCCTGTGGTAGAGTTGATTATTTTTCAGTTACTTAATCCCTTCTAGAACTATGCATGTGCTCCTTTTCCCACATTAACTGATGCATTTTTTTGTTGTAGTAGCATTAGTGGACAAGGAAGTGAATATTATTTCCACCATGCCACTTCAGAGGGGTTAGGGAAGAACTGGAAAGTGGTGAGGAAAGAATACCTGACACTAAGAGCAGTTGACATTAACCATTGTTGATGTATCTGTCTGCATTGAATTTGAGCTTTAAAATAGCAACAAGTAATAAAAGGGTGGAACTCATGTCAACATTTCCCTGTAGCTGTGGTAGCTTTCTATGATGAGAAGATGCTATTTCTAGAATTGTCTTGCAGAAGCACTGCTGATAGGATAAAGATTTATATGCTTGGTTAAGATCAGTAGAGTTCTGGATTAGCTTCATTTGGACAAGATCCCCTAAATTCTGGTTGTTGACTGTTTTTCACCAGGGTTCAGACTCCTAAGCAATTTGAAATTTCTCCTAGCATGCACAGCTATTGGAAAGTACATTCCAAATAATATGAAGTACAGAAAAACTGTCATTATTTAACCTAGTGTGACCAACACTAAGGAGGCAGGTTCTTTAGAGGATCCTTGTTAGAATGATAATAGTAAATCATAGTTAATATTCAAGCTTTCTTTTGTTAGCAGTATATTGATTAGTATAGCATAGAAGTTATTATAAGAATGGGACAGGATTTCTACAAGTACAATCAGTATAATGCAATTTGTAAGTAGCATAATACAGAATTTATAATACAATTTAGCTTACAATTTCTAATCACTTGGACTGTCTGCAGATCAGTGGATGTTAATATGTGGTTTGCTGTATGAATATAACAGTCATAATCTAGACTCAAAAAAAATTATATAAAAGAATACAAGTCACTCATTCAATCCTTGGAGGGAGCAAGTGATGGTAGGGGGCACCCTTGGTCCCTGTTGAGCAGCAGTTCTGGTCCAGGTTCCCACAGTGCTTGGTTGTGTAGACATCACTCTCTGTTATGTGGAGGGGTCATCAACACCACCTGCTTGGCTGGGTGCCTGGGATTATCAAGGCCAGCAAGGAAGGGAGTCATTGTCCTGACACCCAGGAACCTTGAGGCTGGTAGTGAGGGGGAAAAGAAAACTGTTCAGTTTGTTTACTTCATTCACAGGACCTTCAGAGCCTGAGAATCAAATAAACACAGAATGTTTAGGGGCTGGAAGGCACCTCCAGGGATTGAGTCTAACCCCTCTGCCAAAGCAGGATCACATAGGGCGGATCACACAGGAACGCATCTAGGCAGATTTTGAAAGTCTCCAGAGAGGGAGAACTCCACAGCCTCAAGAATGAGGGGAAGGGGAATGAATATGTGACCCGGAAGGTCACAGATAACGGCTGTTTGCCTCATAAAATTAGGTTAGTTATGGGCTTGCTCACGTTCCAGGGAGTTCTCCTTGATAGCTGTATTGCTGCTCATGTGCTGTAGGCACCCTGCATTGCTTGTTAACCTGTCAAGGAGCCTCTCTCCTGGGACCTCACTTTTTGAGGAAATTTGCAAATCTCAAAGTGGTAGTTTGCTATTTCTAAGCTATCTAGCTCATTTATTTACCAAGTTATTTTGTGTTCAGTGGTATTACTATAGCAAATAACCTATATCTCAGTTAAGTATTCTAGATAGCTCAACCTTGTTGCTGTCAGCACTACAGTTGTAGTGAAGTGTTTCCCTGTGTATTAGGCTGGAACTTTAGTCTTTCTTCCTGAAGTGGATATTTTTCTAAAATTTGTTTCTGAATTGATTTTTTTTTTTTTTAACTTTATTGCTTTTTACCATTTTTACTGTCTAGTATGTCATTATGAGTGTCACTGAAAGTGCAGATGTAGAGATGTTTAGAAACACCCATGGATCTGTAGTCTTCATTTTGTTGTAGAAATAAATAACATAGAATCAGTCAGGGTTGGAAGGGACCGCAAGAATCATCTAGTTCCAACCCCCCTGCCCATGGGCAGGGACACCTCACGCTAGATCAGGCATTAGTCAGTGGATGATTTTTCTCCTTCTGCCACTGCTTAGACTTGAAACTTGAATCCCTACAAAAACATTTTTAAAACTGATAATTTTGTTAGTTTGAAAGTTTATTTTGTTTTATTTTAGATGACTGAATTTAATTGGTGTTACAGCTCATAAAATTCACAGTAATTGCTTCCAATGCACAGTAGAATGTAGGATTGCGTATTTACCCTCCCCCTAGTCTTCTGTCTCACTCCTTTTTTACTTCAAGATTTAGACAGCATTGCTACCTTTAATAACTACCTTGTGTGTTTGACAGCTACACCTAGATTTTTGGCATACACCATAAAATTTTCTACCTATGTGTATTTGAAGTCTAGGAAAAATTAGTCTCTAAAATGGCAGCTCATGAAATAAAGTATACAAAGTTTCTTCCTTTTTCTTTATCAGGAAGTATTGATGAAGATGTGGTGGTGATTGAAGCATCCTCCACTCCCCAGGTCACTGCTAATGAAGAAATAAATGTTACCTCAACCGACAGTGAAGTGGAGATTGTTACAGTTGGAGAAAGTTACAGGTGAGACTTGCAGCTCTTTGTATTAAGACATTTTGCTTGGCTCCAGGTTTATCTGATAAGGCTTTGTATCATTAAAAGCCCATAAGGTAATGCTACAGCAATTCTAACCAGGATGCGAGTATGCATTTTTTTTATTCAGAATGACAAAAAGGAAAAAACAAACAAAAACCCCAAGCAAACAACAAAACCGAAAACCCCACAAACCCAATGAAACCAATATACTGTAGCCAACAACAAAGAAAAAACAAAACCCCCAAAAGAACAAACAAAACCCCAAACCTGCAAACCACAGCTTTATGAAAGCTTGGTAATTGAACTAACCTGGGAACTGTTGAGGTGGCTGTAGTTAGTGTAACTGATGGGCTGGTTTTGGGGGAAGCAAATCTTTACAGTGGGGTCCTAGAGAGCAAGTTTAGGCTATGTTGAATATTTGGATATGAGTTGAGTATTTTTCAGGAGAGCATCCTACTTTTTTTGAAGCTGATGCTGTGCTTGCTTTCCTGTTCTTTCATGCCTCTCTGGAAATTTTCACAGAATCAGAAAATGTTAGGGGTTGGAATGAACCTCCAGAGATCATGGAGTACAACTCCCCTGCCAGAGCAGGATCAGCTAGGGCAGACTGCACAGGAGCACATCCAGGCAGGTTTTGAAAGTCTCCAGAGAAGGAAACTCTACAACCTGGGCAGTCTGTTCCAGTGCTCCATCACCCTCACTGTAAAGAAGTGTCTCCTTGTGTTGAGGTGGAACCTCCTGTGTTTTAGGTTGTACTTCTTGTTCCTTGTCCTGTCACTGGGCACCACTGAAAAGAGACTGGCACCTTCATCTTGACACCCACCCCTCAGATATTTATAGAGGTCATAAGATCTCTCATCCTTCTTAAGACTTAAACAGCCCCAGGTCTCTCAGTCTTTCTTTATAAGAGAGGTGAGTTTTAAGTCCTGCCATCATCCTTGCAGCTCTCCTTTGGACTCTCTCCAGCAGATTCCTGTCTCTCTTGAGCTAGGGAAGCCCAAAACTGGACTCAGTATTCCAGGTGTAGTCTCACCTGAGCAGAGTAGAGGGGGAGAAGAACCTCTGTAGGTGTTCTGGACATGCTTTCCTTAATGCATTCCAGGATGCCATTTGCCCTCTTGGCCACATGAATACGTTGCTGTCCAATGGATAATTTGCTGTCCACTAGGACTCCAAGGTCTTACTCTGTAGAGCTGCTTCCCAAGAGGGTGACTCCTAGTCAGTACTGGTCCCTGGGGTTATTCTTCCCCAGATGCAAGACTGTGCTTGTCATTATTGAACTTCATGAAGTTTGCCTTCACCCATCTCTCCAGTCTGTCCAGACCTTGTTGGATGGCAGCACACCATGATGGGATATGAACCGCTGCCTGCCCCCTGCTTCAGTTTCATATCATCAGCCAACTTGCTGAGGGTACACTCAATCTCCTCATCCAGGTCATTGATGAAAATACTGATCAAAACTGGACCCAGTACTGATCTCTAGGGAACACCACTGGCCACAGACTTTCAGCCACACTGCACAGTTGATCACAGCTCTCTGAAGTCTGTTGTTGAGCCAGTTACCAATCCACCTCACAGTCCAGTCATCTAACCCACTTCTCTTGAGTTTGCCCACAAGGATGTTATGGGATACGATACAAAAGCCTTGCTGAAGTGAAGATATGTGATAGCCACTGCTCTGCCGCCTTCTACCTGTTTGATCATGCCTTTGCAATGGACCCACATTTTCCCTATTCCTTTTACTGCTGATGTATTTAAAGAAGCCCTTGTTATCTTTCAATTTTCTAGTACATTTAGTTCTAAGAGAGCTTTGCCCTTTCTTACCTCATCTTGACATGCTTTGACAGTATTTCTGTAATCCTCCCAACTGCCCTTTTCCCAGTTTTTGTGGACTTCCATTTGAGTTTTTCCAGCAGGTCCTTGCTTATCCTTGCAGGTCTCCTGCCTCCTAATAGATAATTTTATTTTTTTTTCCAAGGTATAATTTTTTTTGAGCTTGGAGGAGGCAATCTTTGAATATTAACCAGCTCTATTGGACCCTCTTACCATCTAGAGCCCTAGCCCGTGGGACACTTTTAAGCAGTTCTTTGAGTAGGACAAAGTTAGCCCTCCTAAATTCCAGGGTAGAAGTTTACGATTTGCCCAGCTTGCTTCCCAAACAGTATTAAACTGTTATTTTATGGTCATTACAGCCAAGGCTGCATCCTACTTTAACGTCTGTAATGGTTTAAGTCAATCCATGACAATGTCCTTGACTGGACCTCCTTTGTTTGTTAATACAAGGTCCGTCATCACCTCTCCTCATTGGTTCTTCAACCACCTGCATCAGAAAATTGTGGACTGAGTATGCCTGGCTGTGTAATCTTTCCAACTAATATCAGGGTAATTGAAGTCACCCATGACACCAGGATATGGAATCTTGAGGCTCCTTCCAGTTGTCTATAAAGGGCCTCATCAACAACTTCCTCTTGGTTTGGTAGTCTGTAGTAGACACTCATGACGGTGTCATTCATATTTACATGTCCTTTAACTTTTACCTGTAAGCTTTTAAGGCTTTTTTCACCACCCATCCCAGGTTAAGCACAATGCATTCTAGCTGCTTACTCATGTAGTAACTGCGCCACCTCATCTTGTCTGTCTGTCCTTTCTGAAAAGAATATAGTCATCCATGACAACATTTCAGTCATGGGTGCTGTCCCACCATGTCTCTGTAATTGCAATGAGATCATAGGCTGTTGTCCATGCACAGATTTCTGGTTCATCTTTTTTATTCCCCCTGCTTCTTGCATTGGTATACAGACATTTCAAGGGACTTAAGGGAGCCTCTGAAGTTTTGTTCTTTATTTGTCAGATTTTGTAGACTCTATTAGTGTATTTCCTTGAAGGAGAAAATTTCAAATTGTCATGTACATGGGGCTGTTGGAGATGCCTGCCTATTACATATGTTTTCATATTAGTGAACATGAAGGCAAAACTGTAGAATATGAAGAATGGCTCTCCTTTTTTTGTAAAATAATGATGAAGGAACAATAGGCAGTAAATTATGAAAACAGTCCATCTGTTTGTCTTCAGATAGTGCTTTCGTTACTGCAGTTTTAAATTTGAAGTAAACAAGTTTTCCTGCAAAAATTACCTTTACTGGCAGAAATGTTACATTACACAAACCAATTTTCTGTTCAGGACAAACACAATGCATAATGTATTTTTCCTGACCATGTGGAACTAGCTGAATTGTTAGGATGTCTTGGAAACGTAAACTGAAGTAGTAAAGTTATGTTCTGAAAATATTCTATCACAAGTTAATATGCAAAAGTACTTGAAATTTAGAGATTTTTGTTGTCTTTGCATCTCTGTCATCATTCATAGATCTACTGTTTCAGGCTGCATAGGAATAGTGTAGGATTTGGAGACTTCATTTACTGTTAACAAAGTTAAAACTTAACATCAATTATAATTGTTGCCTGACTGCAGCTGTAGAGTTTCATAATGAAGCTGCCTGTATGCATTTCTTAGGAACCTGGCTTGAAGATGTTTAATCTCTGCCTGTTGGGTATTTGCCATTACATTATCTGGAAAAGGCAGCAGTAAAATTTGTAAATACACACACAGTGAATGCGCAGTAGTAGGGTATTTCAACAGAACAAAATGCTTCTCTAATAATAATAAAACAATACCTAAAATAGATCCTTCCTGAGGAGAAAAAATGTAGTAACAGCAAAATTTACGTTGGTGTATAAGGTGTTATCTTTTTTAAGGTCTCGTTCGACTCTTGGACACACAAGATCACACTGGGGACAAAGCTCTAGTTCTCATGCTGCACGACCTCAAGAACAGCGGAACCGCAGTAGGATTTCCACAGTCATACAGCCACTGAGACAGAATGCAGCAGAAGTAGTGGACCTTACAGTGGATGAAGATGGTAAGTTGCATTGGTTTGAGAAATCTCTTCCTTTTTCTGAAAAAGGATGATCAGTGTAACGGGAATGGAGTTAATTGCATCATTTACACTATTATGTTAAAAAACATCAGTTCTAAACTTGAGAGCAGCACTGTGGAGAGGGATCTGGGGGTCTTGGTGGACAAAAGGCTCAACATGAGTGAACAGTGTGCTGCAGTGGCAAAGAAAACCAGCAGGATTATATTAATAAGGATATCACAAGCAGGGATAGAGATGTCATTCTCCCACTCCACTCAGCACTGATCAGGCTGCATCTTGAGTACTGTGTATGGTTTTGGTCCCTCTGCTATACAAGAAGGATATGGACCGGATGGAAAGGATCCAGAGAAGGGCTGCAACAATGATCAGAGGACACATCTTCTTCCTTAAAACACACTGAAAAACCAAAATTAAATCCAAACACTTCCAGCTTTCCAATCCACCCCAAAAATAGAGATACCTTGAATAAGAACATATTGCAGGATATTAGCTTGCAGTGCTCTCAGGCACAGAAATAAAACAAACTTCTGTTTGCTAGGACTTCTGTGTGTCTAGGAGCAAGGAGTCATAATTTATTTAAATCTGTTTACAGTCAAGATTTATCAAGTGTTTGGTGTATTTCCCTGAATCTGATATTGATGACTATTACCTTTACAATACCTTTACAATGTGCTTGTAACAGAAGTCTAAAATGCTGATTTAATGAATTTGCTTTTAACATGTATTGAGACTAGAAGCCAAGTATATTCTCCTATAGCCTTTATTATAATGTATCTAGAATGAAGTTTGTGAAGTAGTGTACAGCTAATTCAGATGTTATTGTGTAGTCCTTGATTAATGATCTAATTTGGTTCTTTTCTGTGTTTTGTAGGCATTAAAAAAGCGGTAAGGGTAATGTTTACTCATTTTAGTAGTTTGGCTGTGGATTTATGAAAGATTTCATCATGAAGTATTTGAGTATTGAGTAAATGAAACTTGATATGTTAGGCTTGCTTGAGAAGTGATTGTATATTCTTAAAATTTGAGCTGATTTAAAATTAAAAGCAAACAAAACTAAATCTTTTTTTTTTTTTTTCCCCTCCACACCTGAATGAAACAGAATTAACGTTGGTATTTTGTACGTGTCAGGCTTTTGTCTTCTAATTTCCATAGCATCTGGCAAGACCAGAATCAGGAATTTCTTGTAAAAATAATGAATGGCAACAACAATAAAAATAAACAAAACAACAACAACAAATCCCAAAGCAACCTGCAGCTGTTAGAGCTTAAAGAGCATGAAAGTTTTTTTTCTTTCACTAGAGCCGACAGTTGTGCCAACCACATCATCTAGAGTGGAGCCACAGGTCGTGAGTTCTGCTTCCAGTAACAGTTCTAGTACGTCTACCTCAGAGCAGGCCTCTGATGCAGCTCCAAACATCTCCAACAGCCAGCCCTCTGCAGCACCAGATACAATTCCTAGTCTTCCCAGTGGCAGCACCGCTGGTACTTCATCTGGAGGTATAGAATAAGAGAGTTTTCTAAACTGTTGTGTTGCTTCCTAGCAGAAAGGAGGTAGGGGAAGTTAGTTAACATTTCCTAGATTTAAACTGCATGTGAACTTTAGGACTGAACATAATAGTAGTAAGTTGAGAGGACAGGAATCTGAAAAATACCGTTAATTGCTCCCCAAAGATGAAGGAAGTTGTGCTGGTGCTTTCTGCTTTTGCCTACTGGAATGATTTGATTGTATCAAATGAACCACATACTTACTTTTGGTGGCATAGAATGTACTTCAGGGAAGTAAGTCTTCCACTGCAGCGTTACAGGGGTGGGGTTTTTAAAGTGTACTGTAAGGCAGTGAAGGATGTATATGAATTCCTTGAAGCTTCCCCTGCAGATTGCTCCACTGGAAGCATATTTATACAGACCTGTATAGATACTGACCTATAATAGAGCTGCATATACAAGCAGAACTTGTAACATATCTGAAACATAGGTGCTATGCCCCTATATGCAAGTCAGATGAGGTTCAAAACACCTGAACTGACCACGGTTGCATGAGAGTTTGAGGTCTCTGGACACAAACCTCAGGGGCAGTTTTTCCTTCTTTCTCTACTGATAACATGTCTCAAATTAGTCCAAAGTGCAATAAGGCAAGTGCCAGTCCACATCCTCTAGTGGTTCCCATGAACATATCTACCTGAACCAATCAGTTTTGTTGCATCTGTAAGGCACAGTTAAATATTTTTCTAATGTCCAGTTTGTTTTAGTCTAGATCTGGTTTTCAGTTGGTTAATTACTTCATCTTGAAGTACAATTATTTTTATTAAGTCACTGCTGAAAGTGATCAACTTTACTAATTTGTTTCACCTTAATATTAACTTGCTTCAAGATGATATAAGAAGAACTGCATCTAATACAACACTGGAAACTGGCCCTCCAGCCATGCCAAGGTTACCGTCGTGCTGCCCTCAGCATTCTCCTTGTGGAGGACCTTCACAGACTCATCACGCGTTGGGGCACCCACATACAAGCTGCTTTCAGCAGCATGGCCACCACTTTCAACATCACCACCACCACCACCACAACCCTCATCCGGCTGTTCCACTATCTCCCTCATTCAGTGAGTCCAGCTGCCCTATTGAAAGGCCCCCTCCAGTGCCTGCACCTTGTGGAGCAAGCAGCAGTTCTGGCAGCAGTTACCATGACCAGGCATGTTTAATTCTTTTGACTCCCTTTATGGTTTCAATTTGTTTGCAGATATGAGAGGTTAGAATGTCAGATTGCTGATTTCTTGTTCTGTAGCAGGCATTATGAAAGGAAAATTTGAGCTATAATATATGGACATACAAAAATTGAAAGTCAAAATCCAACAAGTAATCATTGATAGTTGGCATCTTATTAATGACACACAGTGTTGATCATAGCAGCTTTGCAATGCAAATAATTGAGCTGCTTTAAGGGAAGAAAAGAAGCAAATCTAATGTCCTATTCCTGAAATGTAAGAGTTGCTCTTCTAAAAGCATTGTTTACTAAGACTTTTTAATTAACTAAAATCACAGATCTAAACCACTGAAGGTTATAAGTAAATGATGCTGTACAAACAGTTTACAACATGCAGAACTATCTATCTGGTTTCTTTTGCAAGTGTCATACATTAGGCACAACTGAAAACACATGTAGTGCATGTAGCTCCCATATACTCTGTTTTATCCGTCATAGAGGGATTGGGTGTTTTTACACAATCTGGAGTAACAAATTTGTCTCTCTCAATGGATTCAAGAATTTAAGAATAAAAAAATGTTAACCACATTTAAAGAATATTCCAGAGTTGAGCCTTAGAACTTAAAAATTTGAATCCCAGTTGCTTATGATAGTATTTATTTTAATTTTTTATATTATGTTTGAGGGTGACTTTATTTTCAATGTGTGAAGAATTGGTTGAGAAAAGATGGTTTGTTTATGCAGCAGGCATTGCCAGTAGACTTAAGCAGCAGTGGTATAAGAAGTCATGGAAGTGGTGCTTTTCATGGAACATCTGCTTTTGATCCCTGCTGTCCTGGTTCTTCATCTCGAACTGCAATTTATGGGCATCAGGCTGGTGCTGGCCCAAGCCAGTCAATAACAATAGATGGATATGGATCAAGTATGGTTGCACAGCCACAGCCCCAACCTCCTCCTCAGGCATCGCTCTCTTCCTGTCGGCATTATATACATTCTCCTTGTAAGTACTGGGTACCTAGCTGGGGGGAACCGAACAAATGAGAAAACAGCTACCCTGACAGCGCAGGAAAAGTCTTGCTATCTGCTTGCTTTGATCTTACCACTGACCTGGCAAAACGCATATTGAAATATACATTTAAATAACAGTTCAGCTTGTGTTGAGGATTTGAACAGGGTCATGCTGAAATTAAAATTTTCTTTTGAGTGACCCTTTATAGCATTTAAAATCTAAAAAGAAATGTGTTTACTATGAAAAGATTTTTTCATCTCCTTTGTATTTTAGCAAGACTTTTTTCCTTCTTTTTCCTTGGTCCATCTCTAATCCTTGTAAGCTTGAGCAAGCTCAGGGAATCAACTCATTTGTCTGGCTGTGACCTCTTTTTTAGATTTTATTGCCTCTACAGAATAGTGGAGTTGGGAAGATTGAATTTTTTAAAAATTAGACAACAAACTTGAAGTAAAAATTCTTACCATACATGCATTTTTCAGTGTGCCTCACACAGATTTGATTTTTTTTTTTAACCACTATTTCTTATTTTTCCTTTACCGACATATCATACAGGCAAGTGGAATACTTCTGGCTGCAGAAAGTGTTGGATTTTTGTAGGGTATATTGGTGGAATCACTTTATTTAAAAATTGCATAAACACATACTCCCATGTTGTCACTGTTTACATTGGTGTAATAATATTGAAGCACCTGTGTGAAGATACTTAATTTATGGCAAAACCTACTACTGACCAAATTAAAAACACTTGATATTTCCATTGCAGATGCTTCTTTGACCAGACCTCTTCACCATCAAGCTTCTGCATGTCCTCACTCTCATGGAAATCCTCCTCCACAGCCACAACCTCCACCTCAAGTAGATTATGTAATCCCTCATCCAGTGCATCCCTTTCATCCTTCCATATCTTCTCATGCATCTTCTCATCCTGTTCCACCTCCACCTCCTCCACCAACTCATCCTTTAGCCAATGCAGCTGCTCCAATACCACAGCATCTTCCTGCAACACATCAGCCTATATCCCATCACATCCCTGCAACAGCACCTCCAGCACAGAGGCTACATCCTCATGAAGTGATCCAGAGGATGGAGGTCCAGAGAAGAAGAATGATGCAACACCCAACGTATGTCACAAATGTACTCAGAACAATAGCTAAACGTATAATTCATTTCCTTCAGGTTTGTAAAATGTTGCATGTGAATCTCAAACTGTTAATTGCATGGCTAGGAACTGTTAGTATTAAACCATGGTAAGAAGTGTCTTTACATACCGTCACAGTGAGCATTAAGACTGAACCTGTTCCATTACATCTTTCAATAGCGTCTCTGGGTAAGGTACAAATAGGGCATGGAAAAGAAGGGAAGCTAAGTTTCTCCTGCCCATTACTCATTCTCCAGATAACAGACTTCCTGTTCAAGCTGGACAGTCTAGAAAGTACATCATAAGGTCCTTTCAAACATGTTCCTTGATAGTATGATTTTGCTTTGTATGTAATTAAATGCTTTCAAATAAAATGAATGATTTATTATAAGAGACCATTTACCAGGTTTAATTCAGAGGGCTCCAGCCCTCTGATCAGCACAGGATTTTAGGAGTTGGGGGTCCTCTGGAGATCATCAAGTCCAGTCCCCCTGCCAGAGCAGGATCATAGAATCTAGTGCATGTCCATCCAGATGAGTCTTGGAAGTCTCCAGAGACACCGCAACCTCTCTGGGGAGCCTGTTCCGGTGCTCCATGACCCGCACAGTGAAGAAGTTTTTCCTCACGTTCTCCTCCTGTTTATGTCCATTGCCCCTGGTCCTGTCACAGGGTGCAACTGCTAATAGGTCTGTTGTCATGTTGGTCTGTATTGCAGAAAGCTAATACTTCTAGTATAATTTTTACAATCTTGGTAGTCTTCTCTGGAGTACTGTCAGTTTACAGTAATTAGGAGAACAGTGGACTGTTAGGGAACTTTTTCATTCTCTAGAAGTGTACATTTACAAAATGTCTCATCTACTTTGTCAAGTGGTTTAAAGTAGTACTGGATCTGAAGGATCTAGATTGAATTTTAAAAAGTTTCTTTCTGCATTGAAAGCAAAGGAAAGAAAAACATCAGTCTATTTCACTCTATAGCTTGGAAGTGGTAAAATAAAAGTCATCAGCCAGAGGGCTCTTTTGCAAGTTGACTTTTTTTTCCTTCTCCTCCCCCCACTTTTTTTTCTTCTTTTTTTCTGCAGTTGTTCTGTACCATGTGGCATGGTTTAAAAACTGTATGCTTTTATTATTTGAGCTATGATGTGAATATATTTCAAGAAAAATGTCCTGATTAGTGTGTTAAATTTCCTAATTACTTCTGTTGGTATAGTTTTACTAGAAATAAATGGCAGCGTAGCTGTGAATGTCTGAATCTCAACTTTACCATCGCAAGATCTTTGCTTTCCTTAGCAGTTCAAGGTTGGGTTTAAACACTTTGTCAGTCCTTCTGTAGTCAGGTCTGCCAAGTGTGAGGTAGATCACAGTGGCTGAAGCAGGCTTTGTCTTTGAATATGAAATCTGCATTATAATTGTTTTGTAACTGATACTTAAAATTGAAACTAAAATACTCAATAGGAAGTTTTATTATTTGATTTTAAATGCAATCTAGTAATTAGTCTGTAATGTTTTGATTGTGGATGTTGGTTGCCTCCGTGATACTAACAAGTATGTGAAATTAATTGTTGCTGGTTTGTGTTGTTTAGACGTGCTCATGAGCGGCCTCCTCCACACCCTCACAGAATGCATCCCAATTACGGTCATGGGCACCACATTCACGTGCCTCAGACAATGTCTTCCCATCCTCGACAAGCTCCAGAGAGAGCTGCCTGGTTAGTAAGAAGATACTATGCTTGTTCTTTGGGACTGAGGACGAGAGACCCATCGTGTGCTGTTTCAAGTGCTGATACTGCTGACTGTGTTTTTAAAATTTTTATAAGGCTTTGAAATACTGTTCTGAGTAGTATCTTAAATATATTTTAGTGGGGGAGGGGTGGGTATCCATTGCTTTTGCAATGAAATTGAGTGTTACTGACTCTTAAGGAGTTGTTTTAAAGTAGGTACATAAAACATTAATGAGGACTATCCATATGTTTATGCTCTTACATAGAATAGAGGTTTGGACTTGAGCTGCAAACTGATCTATTCTCTCTCCTCTTTGTTTGAACTTACTTAAAATTGCAACAGTCCTACTCGGGGAGGTTGTATTTCAGTTCCACAATATGTTTATTTTTAAAAGAGATATTTTAACTGTCAGGGAAGAAATGCACGCATGGCAGCTGCTTTTCCCATAGTGTGAGCTACAGAGAAGCCTCCCACTAGTAATAGTTCTAGGCACAATAAATGTGGGGTTGTCTCTACTGATTTATCATTCTTAATTTTCACAGCTGATTTAAAACCAGCTCTAAGTTATGGTAAGATTAAGATAATTCTTCAGCAAAACATAAGTGAGTTTACAAAGTATTCTTAAGTAAAGCTGTGTATGCTTTCCAAAGTGGAATTTTATCTAGGAGTCAAGATGTAATGCCACTTTCTTTCCTGGACAGGGAACTGGGAATTGAAGCTGGTGTGACTGCAGCTACTTATCCTCCAGGGCCCTTGCATCCTCACTTGGCCCACTACCATGCACCTCCTCGACTTCATCACTTGCAAATAGGGGCTCTTCCCCTAATGGTAAGGAGGTAGCTTATGAAAAATTATGGTCATTGGTTATTGTAATATTGTTTCTGAGGAAAATTATTGTAAGGTCTACTGTATTTAATTGGACAAGTATATATTGCTGCAAAAGTTAGTGGTTCAGCTGAAGAAGAAAACGGCCCAGTGCTTCTGTGTGTTGCTCCCAGATAGGGAACTAGGCTTAGTCTGTTAAAACAGTATAGGGCACTAACATTTCTACTTCAGCTCTTGTAGCGTGAAACATATTTGAATTAAATTGTTACTTCTATTTCAACACATTGACCCTCTGCATCTGATTTTTAAAGTTCAGATTCTTCTTTAATGAGCTTAATGATTGTTAAATATACCAACTTCCCACCTAGTGCATGAGGATTAGCACTGGTACTTTTATTTTTAAGGTGAATACAGCACAGCTAGAATTCCATCTAGAAATCTAGTTGTTGTCAATATTTGACATTCATCAACCTAATTTTGTAGAATAAAGTATATAATTTTGTTGCATAAAGATTTAAAAGTAAGAGGAAGTGTGAGTGTAAACTAGTCCTTTGTTACACATTATTTTTTTCATCTGCACTAGAAAACCAATGAAAATCAGTATAACTCTCTGATTTCGACAGGGTATTACTTTAAAAACATTTTTAGATGTATTTAAAATATTTTTAATTTTGTTTACTGAAAATTCAGAGACACAAATTTAGTTTTAAAAGAGTCTGTTTCGTGTTTCTTGGAGTATTCTGTGTAGCTAACCCATGTTACTTAACCCTCTTAAAGCTAGATAATCTATCAAAATTTTGGTTTCATCTGTAAACAAATGCTAAAATTGTAACTCACAGCCAACCTGCATGTGCCGGTGATTCCTCTGTTAGTAGCCAGAATTGATATCTAGTGATTGAAATGTAAATTTACAACCAATAGTGTAACAGTGTTCTCTTCACAATCAGGTCTTATATTGCTTGTTCCTTGCTATTTTACTAACAAACATGATAGTAATCTGTAAGTACTTTCCTGATACACCAGGTTTGGTAACACCTTTATGCACAGCTTGCATTCTTACCACTGACTTGCTCGAGCAGTCTGTAGAATTTGTATTTTAGTGTAGTCTCCTGTATGCTATCTATTCAAATGAAGATTTTCTGCATTCTTTTTTAATTTTTATATGGCTACTTTAGAGTAAAAACACCCTCCTGATAGTTCAGGAAACTACAATTGCATTAGGAGGCAGCAAGTTAAACATATGCCTCTTCTATCTCATTATTATATCAGGGATAAGTCAGTTATAGGATTTATTTCCACTATTGTTCTGACATTTCTAGAAACCTCTGAGTTCATCCTTATATTACAATATGATAAGAAACATTTAACTGTATTTTAACTTTCATAGGGATATTCCTATAACTAAAATAATGCTACACAAGCAAGGAGGTGGGCCCCCACTGTTTATCTTTTTTTTATCAGTAGAGTGAAAGCAAGCTGTGGTAGTCTTCAGAAGTATTTCCTGAATGTGTGACAAAGTACTTCAGGGAGTCTTGTTCTTTTCCTCAGTATGGCTGTTACTAATTGATAAAAGTGGCAGGTGAACTAGGGTTCCTTTAACTCTGCTGAAACATGTTCATGTGCTTGTGTAGAGATATCTGATCTGCATAACAGTACTTCATGAATCTCTGGATGAAATTTAATGGGAGGTGTTGGTATTTTGAGTTTTTGTACATGCTTTACTGATTGCATGTTTAACAGTGTATACAGAGCTCTAAGCAGTACTTCCTCAAATGTCTGGTATCTGTTTTGATTCTTGATGTGATCAGGTTGTGTTAGTACAACTAAGTTGTACAACTAAGTTGTGTTCTGAGTATTCAGATTACACAAACTAGAAGAATATAAAGGCAGGTTAGAGCATTGTTGGAAGGTAAGTTCGAAGCATTCTGCCCTTTCTATGGCAATAATGAAAGCCAAAGATTCTTCATTTGGATGTATGTGAGACTACAGCAGATCTGTCAGCAAAATTGATTTTGAATATAGAGCAAGTAGTGTAGTGAAGGTTTTCATCTAGCAAACAGCTGGCTATTAAACTGAAGTGCCATTTTAGTTCTTATTAAAAATCAACAGCTTAATTGCAACTGTTACCTGGGAGTTACAAAGGAAACTTTAGGAAAAGGGGCAGTGAAGGAAAGGCTTAACTATGATTAGAGTCCCTCTGCTAAGTGTGCTACATAGCTAATGGTATGAAGAATGCTTTCTTCTTTCAGTTAGTACAGAGGGTACTAAATTGCCATTTACAGGCCTCATTAATTGGATTCTTGATGGCAACTTTACTGGAGGGAGAGTCTGTTAAAATAGTTCCTGCAGGAGCTCAGCTAAAAAAGTTATTTGTGAAAAAGCAGGCAGAATGCATTTTTTCCCTGTCTGTTCTAGAGTACTAGAAACTCTTCAAGTTACTCCCAGACTATAAAGGGCCTAATGGATTATTTGGTCTTTAATGCCACTAGCACTCTTGATTTTAATTGGATGCAGGTCACAGAATCAAAGAATGATAGGGGTTGGAAGGGACCTTTGGAGATCTTGTCCAACCCCACTGCTGACTCAGGTTCATCTAGATCAGGTTGCACAGAATGTCTCCAGAGAAGGAGACTTCATAACCTTTGGAGCCTGTTCCAGTGTTTCAGCACCCTCAAAGTAAAGAAGTTTCTCCTTAAGATAACCTAAACTTCGCTGGTTCAGTGCTGGAATGTAGACTGCAGTTTAATGCTCAGGGAGAGAAAACAAAGTTATCTTAAGGGAGATAATGTTCAATATCTTTGACAGTCCAAATAGAGGGTGGGGAAAACAAAATCTCTTTTTCTGTTAACTTGGTTGAAAAAACTTTCGCCTGTTTAAGTGTTGCTTCAGGATGAGTCCTAGATTAAAGGCAGCTAAACAGCTTCCTGTCTCTGTAGACAAGGATTAGGCTGCTTCCATCCTGGATTTAACACAATTATGTTGTTAAATGTAACCCTGGCATAGAGTAGCTTGTGTTCCCATCATTACTGCTTTAATGTCATGTATGTGTTTAGGAAAAGATTTTTCTGTCAAAGTGATATTTATGCTGAATTCCTTTCTGGACAAATACCATTCTGTGAACTTGAACCAGCATTTTTAAGAAGAATCAGCTGAAGGATCACTGCATGGAATAACTAGTGAAATGTCAGAGAGCAAAGGCCCAGGAGACAGAGGGATTTATCTGTTCTTCTGTTCTTTGCTGATGCCAGTGCTTGCTGTTAGATGCTGCTTCAGTTTCTGTTTACTTTGTGACTTTGGCTGCTCTTTGGCACTGTTGATGAAAGGCTTTTTGACACAGAGTACCCAGCACCAATTGTCACATATGGGTGTACAGGATGGGAATTTTTGTAATTTAATAAGCTGAGGTGGATGTTGAAAGTGACATGATGTTTTCATTATTAACTGTAATACCAGCCATGATTCTGACTGGCTTAACCATATTTACAGCTGCAACACATATCCAAGCAGAATTCCCTTTCTTCTGTTGCTTTAGGACAGAAAAGGCATCCAAGTTCATAGTGAAATCTGAAAGGAGGAAAAATATAAAAATAAATCTCTAGAAGATGTTTCTAAATTTGACCTGAGAGCAACCTGAAATGATCCCTTTCTCTATTCTGATGGCTCTCCTGTGTCTCCTGTTTTTCAGATATTGCACAGTTACCTGAATGACCAGGATACTATGTTTAGCTGTAAGATTGGTTACTCTTTGTAACTGCAAAGATTAGAATATTTCTAAGATTTTTCAGACTTCAAAAAGTAAGGATCAGAAAAATGAAGAATAATGTGGTATTTGTTATAAAGTTTCAGAAGTCTGCAGACATTCATTTAGAAATTGTAATTTAGTTCAGCTTTAAAATGGGAGCTTGCTCTGAATATGAGATTACTGCTAGGAAACTTAAAAAGTCAGTGCTTTATATTTTAACTATGCTTTTTTACAAAATGAGTTATTTTTATGGATTGAATTTGTTCCTTTGCCGTTTAATGGAGGGTAGAGTAGAAGGTTAAAACTAGAAGGTCTTGTTTTTTCTCCTTTCAATCTTATCTTTGTAATCAAAGAAAAACAAAATCTCTTCAGATCTACACTGATAAGTAAATGTTAAATGCAATATAGACCTGAAGTGAGCAGTGTTCCCTCTGTGCCTTTTAACTTCATATACTTACTCCTGTATAGGTAAATAACTTACCACAGCCGGTCTGGGATTTTGACTGTTTAAAACTTAAGCAACAAACCTGCCACTGACAGAGTATTCTATTAATCTTGTTTTCAAAATACTCAAGCTGTCAGCTGTAATTTTCAGATCATATTATGCATAGTAGTGTGATATGGTAGCGGGCAGTGTCTTGTGGGGGTTTTGTTGTTTTGTTTGTGGTTTGGATTTTGGTTTCTTGGGGTTGTTTTTAAGTTTGTGCTTTATAAAATATATCTTAAATAACAGAGGCTATTGAGATGCCTCTGAAATTGTTTCAGCTGCCTGTTACTCAAATTAAGTTCCTGGGATATGGTATGCTGTTCCAGTCTCTTGACCCCAGCCTCTTCTATCTGTTTAAATAGTGTCTTGTTGATCATGAAATTCAAGGGGGAAAACTACCTGGACTCTACAGTTTGCTAGCTATGGTGTGATAAATCTCTGTAGGATTGATGCAAGCCTTAGGAAAATCCTTAATTTATTTGTGATCCTAAACTGCAACTTCCTGGTCAGAGGGAGATCTCTAGATAATTATTTAAGTATTTATGGTAACTTAACCTCTCCTAGGTGTTATACCTCCAGCTTCCATATGCTGTTTCCTTTTTTTCCAGAGCCTTACTGTTTTGTTCCTTTTACTATTTAAGGACTCTGAGTGGTTGAGGCCATTTTTACACTTACTTGTAAAAATTGGGAGTTAATTGGAAGCATAGGCAAAGAAGTCCCAGTACTTTATGGTAGATACGTGCTGGTCAGAATAGTGTCATTCAAAGTGTAGTCACACAAGTATCACAGCTCTAAGAGAGGCAAAAAATGTCTGTAAAAAATATTACAGGCTGATCTGTTGTGGTGTTGTTTTTTGTTTTTTTTAATAAAAAAAAAGGTAACAAACTTCCTGTTAAAATATTAGAACATTCAGTTCAAGTTTCTAACTTTGTGTAACAATAGTAGCTTAATGTGAAAGTTTAGGTTTGAAATACCATTGATTAGCTGCACCAAATGTAACTACATTTTTCAAATAAGAAAATAGACTTCTGTGATGCAGCTGCTGCTTTTTTCTTAATGAATTACTGTTACTTGGATTTTTTGGTAGTATTTTGTGCTTTTGAAGAGTGCTCATTTTATGTTCCTCCCAGCTACAGTTCGGTTTCAGCTATGCAGCATGCATTGCTTGCTCTTTGGCACAGTGTCTGTCTATGAAAACTACTTGTTTGAATTTGGCTTATAAAGATATTAATTGATCAGCTTTACTTATTTTTTAGTATTAATCTGGACCTAAGCAGCTAAATGGATAGTGTTATCACTGGGATTTGTTTTACAGAATCACAGAAAACATCCAGTTGGAACAGACCTCTAAGATCATCCAGTCCAACCCTCAACCCATCACTGACTGGTCAACACTAACCCATGTCCCTAGGTGCCAGGTCCACATGCTGCTTAAACCACTCCAGGGATGATGACTCCACCACTGCCCTGGGCAGACCATTGCAATGTTTGAGAACCCCCTCTGTGAAGAAATATTTCATAACATCCAGCCTGAACCTCCCTGGCCCAGCTTAAAACCATTTCCTCTAGTCCTGTAACTTGACACCAAGGAGAAGAGGCTGGTCGCCTTCTCCCTGCAACTTCCCTCCAAGTAGTAGTAGAGAGCAATGAAGTCTCCCCTCAGCCTCTTCTCCAAACTAAACAACCCCAGCTCCCTTCATGAGCCTCATTGCTCTTCTCTGAACACCCTGCAGCACCTCAACGTCCTTTTTGTAGTGAGGGGCTCAGTACTGAACACAGTACTTGAGGTGTGGCCTCACCAGTGCTGAGTACAGGGGGATGATCACCTCCCTGTTCCTGCTGGCCACAGTGTTTCTAATACAAGCCAGGATGCCATTGGCCTTCTTGGCCACCTGGGAACACTGCTGACTCCTATTTAGTTGACTGTCAACCAATATCCCCAGGTCCCTCTCCAAGTCACAGCTTTCCAGCCACACATTCACAAGTCTGTAGCTTAACATGGGGTGGTTGTGACCCAGGTGGAGGATCTGGCACTTGGCCTTGTTCAACTTCATACAATTAGCCTTAGCCCATTGGTCTAACCTGTCCAGATTCCATTGTAAAGCTTCCCTCTAGCAGATCAACACAGCCATCCAGCGTGGTGTCATCTGCAAACTTACTGAGGGCGCGCTCAATCCTCTCATCCAGATCATTGATAATGATACTGCAGAGGACAGGCCACAGTACTGAACCCTGGGGAACACCACTCATGACAGGTTTAGCTCCATTCATCACCACTCTTTGGGCCTGGCCATCCATCCAGTTTTTAATCCAGTGCAGAGTGCACTTATCCAAGCCTTGTGCCATGAATTTCTGAAGGAGAATGCTGTGAGAGACAATGTGAAAGGCTTTGCCTAAAGTCCAGGTAGACAATGTCCACGATGCTTCCCTCATTCACTAGGTAGGTCACTTGTAGAAGGAGATCAGGTCAGGCAGGCAGAACCTGCCTTTCATAAACTAGAAACATGATACTTGTTCTACAGGAAACAGGTTTTGACAAACTTGTACTGGAATGTGCAGGTCCAGAGCATATTGCTTTAGCATATATATTATAATTTGAATCCCTACAAGCACTAGTGCAGACTGTCATTATCTTTAACTCTTTACTTTCTTCATTGGCTTCAAGCTTTTCCTTTTTTTCTTGCTTTCAATAGGAAAAATTCTGAAAACACACATTTGTGTGTGGAACTGTTTCAAGAGAGCTGAAATCATCTCTTTGATGCTTGATGGTAATTGTCAAAGGAATTTTTCTTAGACTGTTCTTTTAGTTGGTGTCATGGTTTAACCCCAGCCAGCAACCAACACTTACCCCAGCCCCCACAGAGTTGCTTCACTCTGTCCTGGCCATGCTTCTTCCCAGCTTTTTATACACACCTTCTAGAGCCATGGGAAACTGAAAACTCCTTGACTTAATGATAAGCACTTTTTAGAAACAACTAAAACATCAGTGTGTTATCGATGTTATTCTCACACTGAATCCAAAACACAGCACTACACCAGCTACTAGGAAGAAAATTAACTGTATCACAGCCAAAACCAGGACAGTAAGGCATTACTGATAGTTTTCTCTTGTCCATCTGTCCTCCAGCTTCTAGTAGTCAAAAAAATTATCAGTTTAAATCTTGGTCTTGTTAGCAGACTGATTTCTGCAGGCATAAAATAATTGTTTTATTCTTGCTGAGATGGTTTTTCAAAATACAGTGTTTTTCCCTGCTCTCTCTCAAAATTTTGTAAGAGCCTGTACATGATGTATGTTCACATAATTTTGCAGAGGCATTGTGCTGTTCCCCATCAGAATAATATGAAGACCAACTTCTTAGCATGAAAATGTATTGTCCTGCCCAATATTTCCATTGTCTAAGTTCAGTAGTTTGTTGTGGTATGTACTCAGAGAAATTCTTGGTTGGTTTTGCAGTGTTTAAAACTAAATTTAGTAGGTTTCTTAAATAAATAGACTCCAGTGGCAGAACTGTTCCAAATGGAAGCCCTGTTCTGGTACATGTCAGCACAGTTGGTAAAATCTGACCTTTAAAGCAGATGGAACTTCACTTACTGCATTCCACAGGAGTATACCTGTGATGTAGTATCTGTGCTATCAGACACGTTGTTTTCCAACAGACTGTTTACATATCCAGGTGAATAAAACAAAGCAAACAAACAAAAAAAAAACCACACAGAAAAACAAATCAGGGAAAGTCAGTCCTGAGAGGTTAGGTTTTGTCAGGAGTTTGTTTTATCCTCTGAGTTCAGGCAGTCAATTGACAATGTAGTAAGAGGCAACAGGAATTTCCAAATGATGCTGAACAGGTCTATGCCTAGTAAAAACATGGAACAATAGTGTAGGTGAGTTCACCTAGTTCTTTAAATGCATTTTCTGTAGTTGAAAGACCAAATAGAATTGCACACTTAAATGGAGAATGGGTCATAAATCACTGATTTTCTGAGTCAGATCTCTTACAATCTAGTTTTTACAGATTACTGTATTTTTAATGCAGTCTCCCAAATTCCATTGTTACTCCTATAGTTTATATTGTCAGTGAGACCTGTGACACCAACACATATTATTTCCATGAAACATGTAGCTATGAAGATGAATATATGTGCCTGCTGATGTAAAATCCTGTAGTTGCAATCATACAAAATTAAGGTATTAGTATATAATCTCTGTAAATACACTCTGCATCTTGCATAATGACTTAGATCTTTAAATTGATACACTATTGGAGTTTGCAGTAGTCATGCTCCTTGTTTGTTTCCCATCTCCAGCTGTAATTAGCACAAGACCTACCAGATATTTAGACTGCTTATGAGAGAAGCACACCCTGTATTAGGATTCGGGAAATATTCTGAATGTTAGTTTCTATTACTCTGACTTGCAAAAATCTAATATTGTGGTTGCATTTGTGGCTTATATTAGCACTACATGGCATCACTTACCATGTTCAAATAATCAGATTCTGTTTCTCTTTTCTGAAAGAAAAATGAAATAATATACAGAATCACAGATTAGTAGGGTGTGGAAAGGACCTCTGAAGATCACCTAGTGTAACCCCTGTGCCAGAGCAGGATCACCCAGAATAAATCACACAGGAACTCTCCAGGCAGCTTTTAAATGCTTCCAGAGATGGAGACTCACCAGCCTCTCTGGAGAGCCTGTTCCAGTGCTCACCCTCAAAGTAAAGAATTTTTTCCTTGTATTTCTGTGGAACCTCCTGTGTTCATGACCCCTTGCCCTGTCACTGGACACCATTGGTAAGACTCTGGCTCAGTCCTCCTAGCACTCTTCTTTAGATATTTAAAAGCATTAATGAGATCCCTGCTCAATCTCTTCCAGACTAAACAGACCCAGATCTCTCAGCCTCTCTTCATAAGGCAGATGTTCTAGTCCCCTAATAATCTTAGTGGCTCTCCACTAGACTTTCTGCACTAGTTTAGTCTGGTATATTCTGGCCAGAGAAATCTTTTCTGCTTCTGTCAGCTTTTAGTTACCAGGCTGGATTTGAAAAATATGAAAAGGTAGCTTATTGGTTTGTTATGCAAGTAACTTTGTCTAAGCCTATGCTTTCTCACAATGCATAAATTCAATTTTACACTTTCATATATGTTAAGTTTAGAAATGTTTACTGGGAATAAGAAAAGCCACACATGAATATCTGACCTCATAAATAATATCTGGGATGCTTGACTTGTTGACAGCCTCATGGTTTGACTTCTGAGCTGTTACATACAGCAGCAAAAATGTTACCAGCTGATAGAAGAGAAACTAAGATAGTACTTAAGTACTTAATGTTATTTCCAAATGACCTTTTGCTTACAGTTTTCATACCGGTGCACATTACATGGCTACATAAACTGCATCTGCTGGTCATTTTGAGGGCTTTATAACCTGATCATTAAAAATTGATGCTAGTTTCTCTAGCACAGGTGTTACAATTAGATGATCTAGATGATCTTCAGAGGTCCTTTCCACCCCTTACTATTCTGCTATTCTGTATATTTGGGTTTTTCTCGGGAAAAAAAAACCAGAATCTGATTATTTGAACATGGTGCTTGTTAAGTGGTGAGAGTGTAGTGCCAACTCTGACAAAAAAGTCGCTACTGTTAATCACTCATCTCGTAGGGGTAAAAATGGAATGCAGAAGCTCTACTGTGAAAGTGGCCCTTTGTTTATTTACTATCTTTCTGCTTTCCTGTATGAAAAGCACTGGTGCTTGTAGTGCCCAAAGGGTCTATCACTCGACAGTGGTATTCTGTTCACTCCTTATCTCCCTTAATATACAAGAAAGCAAGGAAGTCACTGGATGTTTGAATGTAGAGTGTATGTAAAGTTGCCGGTGACTTCAGATGGAAGTTGTGTGATTATTTTCTTTTTTTTTTAATTTGCCTCCACATTTGAAGTATATTTGAGGATGTTCAGTTATATTTGAGAATTCATAGCAACTTCTTTTTGTAACTTCATATGCAGTTTTCAGGTGTTCTATTGCAAAAATAGCTAGATATTGATGGTAGTTTATACACAGTAGGTTGAGGTTTTGAGACTTGGGAAGCGAGACCAAGCAGTGCATAACAGAGATGTGGAGAGGTTGTAATGAAGGGTCTAGTCTCATTTCTGTTTTGCTTCTAGTTTTGTTTAGAGAGCTTGAAGTGGTGGTGTATGATGCCATCAGTTGGAATTGTATGCTCAAGGTGAGGAATACAAATAAGTGATTCACTAAAAGCAAAAGGACTCTAAATTTTGCAAAGTGGACAGTAAAATACTGAAACTGTTCTGAATAGGTTTAACTTCAATGTCTGCTGTTTGAATAGGTACCAGACATGGCGGGCTACCCTCACATCCGTTACATTTCATCGGGATTGGATGGAACATCATTCAGAGGCCCTTTCAGGGGCAATTTTGAGGTTTGTAATAGAATAAAACTAGATATTAATCAAAATCTGTTGAGAGGGAGTATGGGGAGGGTGTATGCTAGACCTAGTTCTATATACAGCTGTAAAAGAATCATAGAGAAAATACCCTTTATTTATAGAATGATCTCACTATCCTGAAGTGGGATTAAAGCATGTTGAAAAGTCAGTCAGTAAAAGGTGCCCTGGAAAATGTAGGCTTAGTTGGTTATTAACTGACAATGCATCTTGCTCTGCCCACCAACCCAGAAAGTAGGATGTAGTATTCACATGATATGTTGGTAAAAGGCAGTGGTGTCTCTGAATAGCTATCCTAGGATCCACCTATGGACGCCTGGCAACTTTAACAGTGCTGTCCTGAAGGGGGCTTAAAAACTGACACTGAAGGGGGCTTAAAAAAAAAAAAGAAGAGGTATCAGATGCAGAGAGTTAATGACCTAGTCCACTGAAAACATCTTCAGTGACATTTCATAGTTCTAATAAACTCATTGCTGGAGAAAAATAAATTGGTCATGTTTAAACTTCAGCAACTTTTTTATCTTCTAACCCTTCCTGACTGTTAAAAAGCAAATACTGATGTGGTGCATTTTAATTGCATTTTCCTCATTAGAAAAGCAAGTACATGTGAACATACTGATAACCATTCCTAGCTGACAATTTCCTGTTGTTTTTTTTTTTTGGTAGTAAAATAGTTTTCCTGTACTTAAAATACCAGGCAGTGTCGCGTGGGTTTTTCTACAGAAGCCCATCGCTATTCCCACGCCACATACTCTCTTACTTTGCCTGCACTTGAATAAGTTGGTAATTGTGAACTTGGCGTTCTGCAAATGGCTTCCAATAAAATGAATATTTGCTCAAAAGTGGTTAAAACAACAGTTCTTACACTGTTTATTCTTTGATAATTTTTTTAGGAGCTGATTCACTTGGAAGAACGATTAGGCAATGTTAATCGTGGAGCGACACAGGGAACTATAGAACGATGTACATATCCACATAAATACAAAAAGGTGAGGATTTCTGACATTGTGACCTGTCTGTATTATTTCTTTGAAAATCTAACAACATTTATTGAGTTTAAAACTGCAGAAATGTCAGCTTCAAAGAGTGCATGTTTTCTGTATCTTGCAATTTCAAGATAACAATTTCAATGCCGCTTGTTGTACAACGAAAACAAAAAAATTGGTCCCTAGATGAAGAGCTACTATGATGTGATAAAAGTGGTTTGTTATGGTTTAGTAACTTGCCCAGCAGTTATTAATAGCTTTGTAAGCAAAGAAATAACTATTAGTAGCTAAATGGTCAACAGATTTCAGTAATAATTCATCAGATCAAGTAAGACTTCAGTTTTGTAATCAATTTTTCATGATGTGTACCTGCTTGGCGTGTCATTTTAACCTGTACTCTGATCCCACTAGGAAGACTGGGACACTAGGGAGTTTTGCATCTAGTACAGGCTTTTGGAAACTTGTCTCTCACTAGGAGATACTTGTATTAGAATCCCATCCATATTTACATAGTGTTTTTTCAGACTTGATAAATAATAAGATAGGTTTGAAAGGACTGTATTAATTATTAAAGTTTTTGCCTCTTCATGAATAAAATTAAGATATTTATACGTATACAACAAGTAAAAGGACTGGTTGCAACAATGTGGAATTAATATATTTACAGTCTGGGAGACTTTTGTCATTAACAGTAGTTAAATCTGACATGCCCTGTGATTTTGCTCCAGGTCCTAGTTCTTGATTCATTTTGGTTCAAATACATTTGGATAAATATTATTAAATGTTTTCAAAGAAGTGTATGTTGAATATGTGTTAAAAACAGATTTTACTCAGTTTGTCAATAATGTCATCTCTACTAATAAGGTAACAACTGATTGGTTCTCACAGAGGAAACTGCACTGCAAACAAGATGGGGATGAAGGAACAGAAGAAGACACAGAGGAAAAGTGTACCATCTGCTTGTCTATATTGGAGGAAGGTGAAGATGTCAGGTAAATAGTACCTCTGAAAATCAGAACATAATGTCCTGGCTTTGAGACTATACTTGAATACAGTACACTACTCTGCAACAGAGGTTGCAGAGGTTAAGAGTTATTAAAGACTATATGTCGTTGAACTAATAAAACAGCTTGCAATTGAAAACATACATTGTTGAGTCTGTATTGTCTTCAGGTAGAGTGTAGGTTATTGTCTACAGTCTTCCATAAGTTGACTGCCTATGTTACGAGTCCAAGCTGATACTTTGAATTAATCAGGCCTATCAATTTTAGGTTTTCTGGAGTAATGCTGCTTAAGCTAGAACAGGTTTAAATCCACATAATGCAGCAGAAGCTAGCTGACGCTTGATTTCATTGCCTGTATGCATTTTTTTTTCTTTCTATCCAAAACACAGGCTCAACTGGAAAGGCTAGTGAATCTTTAAAAATAAAAAATGCACCTGCCAAAAGAATAGACACCTCAGTGGCAAAACCACATTGCTTTTTTCCAATGGGTATGTTGATACAGAAATACTTTGCTAACACTAATGTTTTCCTGTTCTGATAACAGGCGCCTTCCATGTATGCACCTTTTCCACCAAGTATGTGTAGATCAGTGGCTGATTACTAACAAGAAGTGCCCCATTTGCAGAGTGGACATTGAGGCTCAGCTGCCTAGTGAAAGTTGACACCACTTTCCAGAACTCTTGTCCTTCTCACTCCCTCTCGTCCTCCTGGTACTGCAGTCAACCAAAGATGGCACGACTTACCTGCGCAGATTTGGAAGCATTGAACCTAGAGTGCTGGCTCTGCTATATGGTACAACTAATGCTAGACCTACAGTTTATGTAGAAGACAGTTGAGTTTCAGAGTATTTATAAACCTTTTGGGTTTTTAGGTTTTACATTATTTCTTTTAATTCATTACTGTATTTTGCATGGTTCCTTGTATTGCATTTGTTTGCACATATTATGGGCTTTGTGACCCCAAACTTGCAGGCAAGATTAGCTGCTTTAGGAAGTAGAACTGTATGGTCTTGTTTTTCAGTTTGTTTTACATAGTATCAAGCTTTGAAAGTATGATTTCATTCATTACTAACCTCAGATTCCTTAATTTAATCGTATTTTTTAGTTTAAATGTATAAAGATCATCTAGAAAAGGATAATATTATGTATCAAGACATTCCTTAAATAGGAAAAAATGGCTGCTGTATATTTACAATATCAGTTCTGAGTCAGAGAACATCCTTAATACTGGGAACAGAATGCAAACTATATTGTTTGACAGATACATATAGCATCTTCATCAGCAGAGGTTTTGTCTGATCAGATTTTTGTGTTTGTTTTTAAAGTTTCAGCACAATGCAGATATAATTGAATGTCAATATTAAAACATTTAGACTGCTGTTCGGATTGTATTTATCATTTTCTTCCTATGCCTAGAAATTTGAATCCCTAACTTAAATATTTGCTGCTGTGAAACAGCTCTAGTTGAACACTAAATGTTAATTTTAGTTAGCTGGATTGTAGATGCTTGCAGAAAGAATTGAAAGAATTACTAGGGAAATACAGAGAGACCTATTTGGTCTTCTTTTAACTTAAGTTGAAGTATCTGCACATATTGAGGAGGGTTTTCTTTTGTTTGTTTTTTGTTTGTCTGTTTCTGTCTTTTTAATATGAAACCATTCAATAAGGACTTAGAGCTGCAGGGTTTTTGTGTTTCAGTTTTTTGGTGGGTTTGGGTTTTCTTTTCAGTTGTGGGTGGTTGTTTTGTTTGGTTGGGGTTTTTTTTGGGTTTTTGTGTGTGGCAGATATACAGACATTCATAGAACTTCTAAAGATCCAGGCTTGTCTTGGGATTTTTATTAAACTTAATAGTTAGCTAAATCCACTTGTCTCTTGTTTTATTTTTTCATTAGTAAATTGAAAGCCTGTAAATTTCTGTAGAAAATGAGACACAAATTCTGTGGTTACCTAGTTTTTGCCTTGATTATAGATTCCCTCTTTATAAATTACCAACAGTCCATCACTGATTGAAATATTTTCTATAGTTAAGATTTGCTGCATAATATAGTATATAGAATTAAGTTATAATGTACTAACATTTTGCCTTTGGAGGAGGTTTTAATCCACATCAGAATTCAAGTTGCTCATCAACATTCATTCACATATAATAGATTCTAGTTTATTTAAATGTGCTCAACATTGCAAAATGCAAATGTGCAAAAACATTGAGACAGTGTTGCTGTCACTTTGGAAAAGATGTTCCTCGGGGATCATATATATGATCATGTCAATAAGCTTGCATTAAGCCACCTGCTTTGTAAGTGGATTGAACAATAAATACCTTCAGTTTCTCTTGTCTTTGTCTTTCATAATTAAATTGAGTGTAAAATGGTTTACAGTAAACCTACAAGATGAACTGTTATGTTCACACTAAGTGATCCCTTTCTAAATATTACCTTATCTAATCTGATGCTTGGTTTTGTCTGGTTAAAGCTGCTTCCCTTTTTTCTTTTCTTTTTTTTTTTTTTTTTTTTTTTAAATCTGTTAGGAGTAGCATTTCCCAGTACAGTGTCTATTGCTGGCAACAAATGTAACACCTCTGCCACTGAAGCTTTAAGTGAAGAGAAATTTTAGTCCATCTTGTGTGATAAATGGATGTTTTCAAGCTTAACTGCATTACTAAAATGAACTTAAAACCACTTTGTGCTTCTATGATGGGGTATATGGGAGAGAGGTTAACACATGATTTGAGTGCTTCAAAACCTGACATGGTTTAATGCTGAAGCTTCTTGAGCATGTGGAAGTTGAAGCTGTGTTGGTAAAAATGTTCTGTTCTTCAGTGACTGTTGAAAAGGAGGGAAATTAGTTGACCACTGATTCTTGGAATCTGATGATACTTTTTCCAAGAAGGTACTTGAGAGACAGTATGGAAAAACCCAGCAAGGTGTCTGAAGTAATTGAGCCCCTGGGTATGTTCTGTAAGGAAGTCAAAATTGATTCTATCACAAAGAAGCACAAGTTTGGGAAATATGTTTCTTTTTTAGGACATCTTTTATGCACCTGATTTGGGTGCCTGGTACTAGAGGTATTTTAGTGGTCCATTAATTGACTTGTTTAACTGCTACTGATACTGTCTTGCTTTTAAATGTATGCATAACATTGTAATGTGGTGTTGAACATGTAGGTATTTGCCAGGAATCACAGTGCTCCGACCTTACATGCTATTGCAGGGCTAATAAAGCTGCAGCCTACTTTTGTTCCAGAAAGTTGTGACTTAATAATTTAAGAGAAGGATAAAGAATAGGCTTTTGATTTTGAAAATTTCCACCACTTACTGTGCTTTATATGCTTAGATGCATTGCCTTAAGTTTACTGCAGCATCTTTGACTTTGAAGATCAGATTCTCAACAGTATGCATCAAGTTACTTTTCATATAAAATTCCATTGTCAAAGAAAATCCTTTTGTATGCAATAAAATAAAATGTTAGACTGGTATCATTCAAAATTTGTTTCTTAGCAAGTTCTTTTTTTGTTAGGTTGTGGTGTTTGGGTTTTTTCCCCCCTTTTGCTTCATTTTGCCATTGTGAGTCTTGGTCTATAACAATTCTTTTCCATATATGTATTCCTATAAGTAGTGTCTAAGAAAAAAAATTCCCTCACTGAAGGATCACAGTTAAATATGTTGATAAATAGAGCACCTGGAACTTGGCAGTTCAGGAGAACTGCCCTTATGAAGCGTATAAAAATATTAACTTGCACATATGTGAATAAACACAACTGTCAATATCAGTTGTGATCAGAATTTTCTGGCAGTCCGGCAACTACTCAAATTTCCTGAATCTCAGGACAAGTTCTTAAGCTGATCATGACTAGCTTGTTACCAGCTGACGCCATGCCTTCCTCAAGTCTTAAGTGAAATCTAAAAGTTTTAACATGATCTCTTCGGCATTTTTTCCCTGGGTGAAACGTCTCGAGTTGTTCTTTTGAGTGAGGTAAGCCCACTCCACAGATAAATTGGTTCTGTAGCCAAGTCAGCGTTGCGGAGGTTTGGTTCATCGAGTACAGCAACTGCTGGGGGCGGCTCTGCTTTCTTGTGTAAACTCGATGGGCAGCGTGGGTACCAGCTGCGCCTGGGCTCGGCTTTTGCATGGCCTTTAACTACCCCAACCCCCCTCATCACGTGTCTTCCGTGATAAAGCGCACAGCTGTGTGCAGTTTTTAAGGTAAAAACTCTCGTGCTGACCTTGGCTCGGTCTAAACACGACGTGAGGTGGCTCAGCCGCGCCCCGCCTTCGCCCTCCAGCGCTGGCGCCTCCGGCCCGCCCCCCTCGCCCTAAGTTGCTCCGGCCGTTTTCTGCTCTTTGGGAGGGGCCTGACGAGGTGGACCAATCGTGCACATGCATCGTACAAAGCTGCCCAATAGGCGAGCGGGAAGGGTTTTAAGACAAGCCGCGGGGCCGCGGGGTAGTTGGTTTTGCTGAAGGCACGGAAGGGTTTGTGAGCATTCTAAGGAGCAGCTGCGGCCTTCCCTTAGCTCCGGACCCATGGCGCTGCCTGCTCGTCGCGCCGCTGTGAGTACTGCTTGCGTCTGTGGTTAGGAAGGGAGACAGCGGTGAGAGAGGGAGCGGGATCGGGATGGAAGGAGCCAGCGGGCGGGCGAGAGGGGGCCCGGCAAGGAAAGAGCGGGCAGGCCAGAGGGGGCCCGGGATGGAGAGAGCGGGCGGGCAGGCCAGAGGGGGCCCGGGATGGAGAGAGCGGGCGGGCAGGCCAGAGGGGGCCCGGGAAGGAGAGAGCGGGCGGGCAGGCCAGAGGGGGCCCGGGATGGAGAGAGCGGGCGGGCAGGCCAGAGGGGGCCCGGGAAGGAGAGAGCGGGTCGAGACGTCCATGTGCTGTGCTGTGCTGCTCTTTCCCTTCAGGTAGCTAAAGGCTGTGACCGGGGTTGGGGGGAGAGGGTGAGTGAGAGCACTGGAGGCACCTCTCGGTCCTCTCTCTGACCGGGAGATACACACACACGCCCCCGACCCGTGCTTTTGCGGGTACGAGCAACGGCTAGAGCGGAGCGGGGCCTGGCTGGGCTGCACTAGGGGAGGAGACTGAACCCGGGCTGGGCTTTGAGGAGGTGCGCGCAGCCCTCAGCTTGCGTCCGGCTTTGGCCGCCTGCTCCTCCCCCTCAGAGTGAGGAGAGAGAGCGCGTTCGGGAGAAAGAGCACAAGAATCACTTTCCTACGGGTTGAGAGAACCTTCACGAGAAACTCTTGAAACGTGATTCCTTTTGCTGTGCCAAACAAAGGATATTTATTTTGTACGTTTGTTTGTTTGTTTTAAATTTACGTGATACCGCTTTGTTCATCTTTATGCGAGTACTGGTGCAGTTACAAAGCATGTAAATAGCTAAGTAGTAGCTAAGCACTTCAACGTTATAAAACTGCCAGTGATGAAGAATGAGATAAGGGTGTATTGCTCTAATCTTTCAGTGTTCTTTAGAGAGTACAGTACTTTCTGAAACCTACACAGAGGAGACTTCTCTTTGTGGGTTAGTAGGAAATAAATGCTGGTTGTAATAGCACACACAGGTGCACATTGTGACAACAGTGGTAAGTGTGTAACAGAGCTAGACATCTCAGAATGAAATGAAGTGGGTCTCTTGAGTCTTAAAGCTGCAATTTTATTGTTTTAGGTCACTAGAGGGGTGGAGAATGCTGTGCCTGAACTCAGAAGTAAAGCCAGAACTCACCTTGCTGGCAAAAGGGCTGTTTTGGAAGAAATTGGAAATAAAGTTGCATCAAGAGGAACACGTTTAGCTAAGGTAAAGGAATGTTTGAAATCTCATAAGGACAAGATAGCTTACTAGCTCTGTACTAATAGTAATTGTTTTCTGAACAGAAACCAGAATGCTCCAAAGTGTCTACAAAGCCTGTGAAAGGACCTAGTAAGATAACAAATGTAACTGTACCACCTAGACCTCCAGCTGCTGTGAATTGTGCATTGAAAGAAACTGTTTTAAAGGTAGGAAGCAGCAATGCTGTTCTGATTCTTAATTTGATTTGCTCTGTCTTTAGAGTAGTTTATCTGTAGATGTAACCCGTTTCCCTGCTGAAAAAGCTATGTCTCTGCACTGATGTTTTTGGCTTAATGTTGTGCTTGAAAACTAAAGCGGCAGGCAGAACTAACTGTTGATGTATTTGAATGAAGTTGGTGCTTTAGCTGGCAATTACTAGAAAGGCTTCTGAATCTGTACAGCATCTTGTTGAAAGTTTGTGGCACTAGAATGCAAGCTCAGCTTCCACTTTCTTAAGAAATTGCATTAGTAACTAGATTGCGTTGTAGATGTGTAAGCACTATAAACTGTTTCTTAGGCTCTGTCCCCCGTCCCTATGGATGTATCTATGCAAGAGGAGGATTTGTGTCAAGCCTTCTCTGATGTTTTACTCAACAACATAGAAGACATTGATGCTGAGGATTGGGAGAACCCCCAGCTGTGCAGCGACTACGTGAAAGATATCTATTTGTATCTGAGAGAACTTGAGGTATGACATCCTAAGTCTGTGCTTCTGCAGGATAGTGTTGATCTCATTGCTTACGCAGCTCTTTCGCCGCAGCTGAAGCAGTCAGTCCGCCCGCGTTACCTTGATGGGACGACGATCAATGGACGTATGCGTGCGATTTTAATTGACTGGCTTGTTCAGGTCCACTCAAGATTCCAGCTTTTGCAGGAAACACTGTATATGTGTGTTGCACTTCTGGATCGCTTCTTACAAGTAAGATATTTTTCAGCTCATGTTTGCATTAAGAGACTTGTTCAATGACTGTTTTTAAAGGAGTAGAGAATTTATCCTTTGTTACATCTAAAAACCTACAAAATCTGCTCTTTGCGTAAGATCTCTAGATCTCTGTATAATGTGGCACCTTAACTCTGAGGCTGTGATCCATTTTGAGCCTATTGTTTTAGAATAGACTTAACCAGGTTGGAAAAGACCTTCAAGATTATCGAGTCCAACCTGTCATCCAGCAGTACCTAATCAACTAAGCCATGGCACCAAGTGCCCCATCCTGTATCTTCCTGAACACCTCCAGTGATGGTGTCTCCACCACCTCCCTGGGCAGCCCATTCCGATGGCCAATCACTCTTTGTTAAGAACTTCCTAACATCTAGCCTAAACCTCCCCTGGTGCAGCTTGAGACTGTGTCCTCTTGTTCTGGTGCTGGTTGCATCAGAGAAGAGACCAACCCCCACCTGGCTACAACCTCCCTTCTGGTAGTTGTAGATAGCAATAAGGTCTCCTCTGAGCCTCCTCTTTTCCAGGCTAAGCAACCCCAGCTCCCTCAGCCTCTCCTCATAGGGCTTGTGTTCCAAACCCCTCACCAACTTTGTTGCCCTTCTCTGGACACGTTCCAGCAACTCAACATCTTTCCTAAACTGAGGGGCCCAGAACTGGACAGAGTACTCAAAGTGTGGCCTAATCAGTGCTGAGTACAGGGGCAGAATGACCTCCCTGCTCCTGCTGGCCACACTGTTCCTGATACAGGCCAGGATGCTATTGACTGCTTGGGGACCTGGGCACACAGCTGGCTCATGCTCAGCCTACTATCAACCAGTACCCCCAGGTCCCTCGCTACTAGGCCCCTCTCCACCCACTCTGTCCCCAGCCTGTAGCACTGCATGGGGTTATTGTGGCCAATGTGTAGAACCTGGCACTGGTGTTAAATCTCATGCCCTTGGACTCTGCCCATCTGTCCAGCCTGTCAAGGTCCCTCTGCAGAGCTCTCCGACACTCTAACAGATCAACACCTGCCCACAGCTTGGTGTCATCTGCAAATTTACTGATGATGGACTCAATACCCTCATCCAGATCATGAATAAAGATATTAAAGAGCATGGGGCCCAGCACTGATCCCTGGGGGACACCACTAATGACTGGCTGCTATCTGGATGTGGCACCATTCACTGCCACTCTCTGGGCTTGGCCCTCCAGCTGGTTCCTAACCTGTCACAGTGCTGCTGTCCAAGCCATGAGCTGACAGCTTGGCCAGGAGTTTGCTGTGGGGGACAGTCTCAAAGGCCTTGCTGAAGTCCAGGTAGACTACATCCACAGCCTGCCCCACATCTACCAGGTGAGTCACCTGATCATAGAAGGAGATCAGGTTGGTCAGGCAGGACCTGCCCTTCCTAAATCCATGCTGGCTGGGCCTTATCCCTTGGCCATCCTGTAAGTGCTGTGTGATTGCACTCAAGATGACCTGTTCCATAATCCTGCCTGGCACTGAGGTCAGGCTGACAGGTCTGTAATTCCCTGGTTCCTCCTTCCGGCCCTTCTTGTGGATGGGCATCATGTTGGACACCTTCCAGTCATGTGGGATCTCTCTGGTGAGCCAGGACTGTTGGAAAATGATGGAGAGCAGCCATGGGTTACCTCACCTTCCTTCCAAAGGTGATACACCCTCTTTTTTCCCCTTAATTCCTTCAGAAGCTCATTGCCCATCCAGGCTGGCTGTCTATCCTGGCGGCTCATCTTCGGGCACATTGGCACAGCCTCTTCCTGTGCCTTCAAGAATTCTTTCTTGAAGTAGGTCCAGCTCTCCTGGACCCTTTTGTTTTTAAGGGCTGTTTCCCAAGGTATCTTCTGAGTTAGTTCCTTGAGTAACCTGAAGTCTGCCCTCCAGAAGACCAGAGTGGAGGTTTTGTTGCTGCCCCTCTTAGCTTGACTGCATATTGAAAACTCAATTATTTCATGGTCACTGGACCCCAGACAGCCTCCAACCACCACATCTCCCACCAGCCCTTCTTTGTTTGTAAAAAGAAGGTCAAGCAAAGCCTTAGCCCTGGTAGGCTCACACAGCAGCTGTGATAAGAAGCTATCCTCCATACACTCTATGAACCTTCTAGACTGCCTCCTCTCTGCTGTGTTAAGTTCCCAGCAGGTATCTGTCAGGTTAAAATTGCCCAAAAGAACAAGGTCTGGTGATCTTGTGACAGCCTCTAGCCGCCTATAAAATAATTCATCAACCTCTTCATCCTGGTTGGGTGGTCTATAACAGACTCCAACCTGGATGTCAGCCTAGAGATACTGCTGACTCAAGGTGGAAAATCGCATAAAATTGAGCCCTATCATACTGGTGTATAAAACTGGTAAAGTAGAATCTGCTTATCGAGAGTGATGTTTCTGTGCCTGCTTTTTATATTCCTACATTGCAGGACCATCCAGTACCTCGTAAGAGACTTCAGCTGGTGGGTGTAACAGCACTACTCATAGCTTCAAAATATGAAGAGATATTCTGTCCTGATGTAGCAGATGTTGTTTACATTACTGACAATGCATACACCTGTGATGAAGTTAGAGAAATGGAAATGGTGATTCTTAGAGAATTGAACTTCGATTTGGGACGACCTCTTCCAATTCACTTCTTAAGGAGAGCATCAAAAGCTGGGGAGGTGGGTACTTGTCTTCATTAGCTTTCCTGTATGTGTAAAATCTACCAGGATTGCTTCTGGCTCTTTCTCATACAATCTTAATTGCTTTCTGCTTACGTGCTGGATCAAGACCTACTCGGCTATGCAGCTCCACCATGTGGAGTAACATGAAAATACAGCCCTGTGGCAGCCAGTAGTGGTTCATGTTTGTATTTACTATGCTCAGTTTTAGTAGCAGTGATTTTACTCTTAAGCATACCTAGGGGAGAAGCCCTGCTTTTAGAGTAATCATTTGTCTGGTGATCAGGGTATTTCCTAGTAAATGGGGAGCAGTGTTGCAGTTAAGTTTTGTATAGGAATGTGCTATTTAATAATCAAAAGCTTTCTCTTTGACTTGATACTTTTTTCCTACCTCAGTGATTGCCCTTGAGTAAATTGTGTTCACTTGAAGTGAGCTTCAGTTACCTTAACAAACCACAGGCTAACTCTTGAAGTTAGCTGACTGCTTTAATAAAAATCTCAAGTAATTTTACTGTTTCTTTCTTCTTCAGTGTATAGCAGAGGAAGTGCTCATATCACTAGCTTGGCACAGCAGTGCCTGATACTATTTTGTTAAAAATTCCTCACTTGGCTGTGTATCCAAATTCCAAATGACTGCTAGACTAGACTGGACTCTGGTCTCAATTTGGAGATGAGTGCTTGTTGGTATGGTCCCTAGACCTTAATGAAGATTTTGGGTGACTATTTGTCAGTTAATTCAGGATTGTTTATTGTACTTGCTATTATGATAAGGTGAAGTGAAACTTGGTGGATTAACATGTTTTTAATCTGGCAGGCTGATGCTAAGCAACATACACTAGCAAAATACCTAATGGAGCTGACACTGGTAGACTATGACATGGTTCACATTCATCCTTCAGAGACTGCTGCTGCTGCGTTATGCTTGTCCCAAAAGATCCTGGGACATAACAAATGGGTAAGTGTTTAAATCAAACTTCTTAGGAGGTTTTTCTCTTATTGAATTTTGAACCATTAGAACAACTGCAGCTCTTTAGGGCAGTAATAATGCTGGTGATCAAAAGACAGTTGGACAGCTTGATGCACAGTTGCAGGTAAAACAAACTACTGAGAGCTGGTTTTTTTTCTCTGTGTGAACACTGGTATGGATTTTTTTGTAAGTATTACCTTACAAAAGGCCATTCTATAAATAATGGTAGATTTTAGTAATTATCACAGTATACATAAATCAATGAAATCATGGCCTGTGGGTAGTGATTGTAATTTACCTAGTGGTCACTCCTATGAGGGCCGCTTGTTTCATGCTCTCTGCAAGTCTGGAGATGTGGTTCTTGATATTGCTGTATCCAGACTTCTGCTCCACACCAGAAGTTATTCTGGATCTGTCACCTAAACTGACAGTACTGCAGTTCATAGCACTCAAGCCTAGGGCATGAAGCTTGGGGCATTTGCTGCCTGAAGTGATTCTGCCTTGAGCAGCAATCTCCACTTCATAAATCTCAAACTTCTTACTGTTGTGCTGCAGGGTACAAAGCACGTGTACTACACTGGATATACAGAAGACAGTCTTGTGATGACTATGAAACATATGGCCAAGAATGTAGTCAAAGTAAATGAGAATCTTATAAAACACGTTGTAAGTATAACTAATTAAATATTTGTCGAAATACCTTTGCTCATACTGTGACTCCTTAGGTAAATGTTCTGTCAGTTATGTTAAGGCATATGCTACTGTGACAAGTCTGTGAGAGGATGCTGCTGTTTTAGTACCAACTTCAAAAGACTGCAGACAACTGATTTGCTCCTTTGCAAGCTGGTTTACTTCCAGCCTTGTTTATTCATGTGTTTTCCAAGCATTCATAGCCTAATTGACCTCAAATTACCTCTCTGTATTTAAATACTGTAGTAAGTCTTTTTGTAACTCCATTCCTCTACTTCTAGGCTATCAAGAACAAGTATACAAGCAGCAAACTACTAACGATCAGCACAATCCCTGAACTGAGTGGTAAGATAATCAAGGACCTGGCTTCATCACTCTAGCCATGACACCAAGCAGCCAAGTCTTGATGCTGCCTGCACTTTGTCCTTACTTTTACCTATTGAGGCAAAACTACTGTGGTTTGTAGCATTCCAGCCCTACCACCACCATTTCAGACCTGCCCAGAAGGTGATGTTTTATTTGTAATACAATGTTGCATCTAGAAATAAAGCTCATTTCCTTTTTTAAAATAAAAATTGACTGTTGCATATGCATGTTTGGAACCTGATGGCCAAGCAGGACATTTAACTAAATGATAGAACTAGACAGATGTGGATGATTGTTCTCAGTGATTTGTTCCAATTAGAATCTCCAGGCTTAATAATAGCTTATGTTTAGTAACTTGTTGCTTTTAGTCTTAAGTAAGGGTGAGCAAGCAAACCATTTTTACTTGGTGTATTTTAAAGGGTGGTAAGTATGTACCTTATTTCAGTTCCTTGTCCCAGAGAAGTGTGGAGGAATTCCATTTTTTGTAGTTGTCTTCAAGTTTGGGGAAAGAGAAGGCTAGTATCTGTAGCAGCCAGCTACGTAGTCCTACATAACTAATGTAAAGCTACAGCCCCTTAGGTGCTTTCCAAGTTATACTGAACTCCTTACCCCCTTCTCCCAGTGTCTCCTCTTCATGGCTCTGGCGTAGAAGTTAAGAACCCAATACTACAAAACTAGCCTAGCCTAGGCTTTGATGCCAGCTCCCCACCATCTTCTCAGGCTGGGGACTTTTCCACATGACAAGCAAGCACAGCACTTACTGCAGCAGGTCTTTTGAAAAACCTGTTTGATCCCTTGTCTGTGTTTTACCATTTAGTTTTTTACCCTCTGGATTGAGACTAGTTTCCAAAGCCAGCTTCTGCAGTCAGTCATCTTTTAATGGAGGTTTCAGTGTGCCTAAATTTCACTGACTGACTTAGGGTTACAAGGGAAGGGATTAGACTTGTAGCTTTAAGATAAAGCTTATGCAGCTTCTTAACATATGCAGGGGTTTTTTTTAATGCTCTTAAGGGAAAAATTCAGCAGTGGGAAGGGTTTGGTCCAGAGCAAAGGAAGGGGATTGTTTGTTTTTTGTTGTAGAAATCAGTGCAGTAAAATCCAACACAGTGTTACTATACATAACTGAAAACAAACTGCACAGAAATGACACCTGTTCAGCTCACTGCTTCTTATGTTTTATTTTATGGAGGTTAAGGCGGCAAAGCAGCAATGCCTGTAACTGTATGGCAAGCAACAGCCACTGGTGTGGGAGGCAATCGGACTTAAGCAATAACAGGTTATGCTTTTGCCATTTCAAAGGAGTAGTGCATATCTGTAAGTACCTGGCATAAAATTCTAGTAGAACTACTTCATGAACAAGAATAGTGGAATACTACATTACACATTCTTATACATTTCTATCATATTCAGATTTTATGTACAGTATTGATTCTATAAATGTACAGCTCTGCATAAAGTTGCTTCTTATAACAGGTAGAGCATTAAACATAAATCCAACATGGGCCAGCCATATTAAATTATAAATCTTGAAAGGCAACATCATTTAGCATACAGTACTATGTGGGTTTCTCTTAGCTTCTTACAGTTCCTGGTGAAGTCCCTAAACACATCAGCAAACACAAACCAGTTCCATTACAACTCTGTACAGAATTACTTAAATATACCATCACATGGGGTTGTGGATAGTACTATCCCAAATGAGCCTAAATATTTTTGACATGTAGCAGCATACTTAACATGTCCCCCAGAATGATCTGCACTGGAGGAAATGTGCATTTAATGTTATCTTCAGTAGAAAATTACAAAGGTTACTGATACTCAGCTGAAGGCACTTAGTATAAATACAGCCCTTTGAAAGTCCTGTGTCCCAGACTGCAGAGCACCTTGAGGATGGTATGTTTGAGCACTCTTCATAGGTCTTAAAACCCAAGTTTTAAATATAATAAATAATTGGTCATTATGTCCATTGCTGTACGCTTCTGAGAGAAAAGAACAAGGTCTGTGCTCTGGGTCATTTTCTTCCTACTCATATACAACTTTACTGGTGAAACTACTGCTGAGAATGGTAGATCTCAGAAGACACCTGGAGGCAAGAGGAATCATCTTGAACTACTGGTAACGTCATGCCAATTTTTGTCTGACAGTCTTTTATATCTTGGTGACATAATTGTTGGGAAAAAGACCTTGTTTTCCTCGTAGTCTTCCTGTCCACCAGCCAGAAGGATCTATGACAAAGCAACATAAGAGAATCTGTAAACTTCTGTATACTTTTCAGGTTCTTGTAATGCTGTTCCACACGGTGAGAGCCTTGTGAAAGACTGAGAGGACAGAACCTGACCTTGCTAATCTTAATGCCTTAGGAGGTTGAGAGTTGGAACTACTGAAGTACTTTTTTGGTTCTTGTGCTATAGCCAAAGCCTGTGCTGGAATTACTCTTAACATAAATGCACAGATCTGCAGTACTATACATACATTGTATATCTGACAGACTGCTATTGTCTGGATACTTCTCCCTGAGCTATCATAGACATTTGCAAGCCTAATGAGGAAACAACTGTGAGGTGGCACAAAAAGTTGTCTTAACTACTTATGGCAGTGTACCTTCAAGCTTCGTACTTACATAACAGAAACTTTTACCTCTACATACCTTCTTTAATTATATCAATGACATCGTTGGCATTAAAGCTGAGTTCATCTGTGTCCTGAGCATCATATGCATACAGTGCCCTGCACTGTGGTACCTGAGGCTTAGGTTTTGGTTGTGGTTTTGGTCTTCCTCCAGCTGGTGGGGGTCTGTTTGTTGTCTGCCTCCGAACGCTGATGAGGGGAGAAAAAAAATGGCAATGTGCTTCAAACTTCTGAGTTGAACCTAATCTTTTTATCAACCCCTCTGTCTTAAATTGATTCTAAAGAATATTGCAGAACAAGGGAAAAAACAATTCTCTTAAATGTCACATCAATTAAAAATAGCAATGTAAGACTTCCCTGCTAAAGGGACAGAGTAGACATTTCTTTCTTTCCTACTGATGAATTGATACTTCCAAATGGCAGTTCAAATGCATACAAGACATTTTAGTGTCCAGGCTGGAATGTAAACAAATGTGCACATGGAGTTCATGCATATCTTGGTATCTACATAGTTTAGTCTGGTTTTCCCCATGCCCCAACTTCACCAGGAATTTAGTTTCCAGTATGAAAAACAAAGTGCTAGCTCACAGGCTTGCTACTTTACCATTCTTGTGACTAAGCTGTAAGAAAGACTGCATCTCTTTTAGGTTGCCTCAGATTTCCAGGGCTGTCTATGGATGTGTTCTGTTATAGTCAACTGAAGCAGCAGGGGAGATGGTGCACAAACTCACAACTGTGACCACTCCAAAGATTAGGAAGGGAAAAGAGGGAAGAAATGCATTTTGCCAGCTCATCGGCTAATAAAGGCTGTAAGAGAGAAGAGGTATTAGATACACTATGTCAGTTTAAAATAAATACTAAGTGTGTTGAATGGCTAAAAATGTGGCAGTGATGTGGATGGAGAAGACCGAATGGTTACCATGTAATGTGATGCCATGACAACGTCACACAGCTCTTGCGGAAAAGGTCTGTAGTTGCTTACCTGAGGTCCTAGACTTAAGTTTTTGTCAATATGTCTGTGCCTAGTTCTCAGTTTGTGTAGTGAACTGCACCAGAAAGTTAACTTTTAAGTATGTGTTAACAGCATTTTCGTTCTAAATTTAGCTACTGGGACGGAGGATTTTCTCCTGTTCAGCATCTATTGACTTTGGTTTGGGGGGGATTTACAGTGTGAAGTGAAACCTAGACATAGGTACAAAAATCAGAGAATTCAGAGCAAGTCTTTGGAAAAGAGCTCAGCTTTTCTGTAACCATAGGAGAACAAAAACATCTGAAGTGTGATTTTATTTTTTTTACATATTAGGCCTGTACTGGATTGTTAGTGATAGCTAGAAATCAAAGCTGTGACAGTACCAGTGCATCCTTCCCTGTGCTAAAAATAAATCTATCATGGCTTTAGGTTTGCTATACCTACATTCACACCTCTTCAAGCTCACTCAGTGTACAGGGAACTCTAGAGCATTCACTTTGGGGGGAAAAAAACAGTCCTACAGAAAAACTTTCTGAAACCTACTGCTGAATATAGTAATGGCTCCCTTTCAGTATGTTAGAGGAGCTCATAAGCCCCAGGAAGATAGCACTTTCTGAGTCCTTCCTTTGGTCTGTTACTGCTGTACAACTAATTCCTCTAGGATGTTTGTTTTTTCATAATGAATATAGTGGAGAAGTGTGAGGCTAGTAATGCTGGGAATGCCAGTGAGCAGGCAAAGCCTCTCAGGTGCCAGGCATGCTTTCCTCCTCCATGCCCCTGTGCCTGACACTGCTCTGGGCTGTCTTTGGGAATTAACTGTTTGAAAACTGACCTACTGACTTGGCTAAGTTACTGTTTGGTCCTGCTGAGTCTTCAGTACTTGTGCTAGTTGAGGGTGACAACAGGCAGCAGGTAGTGAGAGGGTGGCTTGTTTTCTTGGCAGCACTGTAGAGTGAGATATTAATAGGCAAACTAAAGCCTGTGTGATGCTTGGCTGTCTCCCTCACGTGCCGAAGCGCTGCTTGGCAGCTCTGCTAACGGCCTCCTAACGGGGGCTGACGCCAGATGCCTGGCCTCTGCCCGGTGCCCGTGGCCTAGTGGTTCTGACCAGGCTTCGATACGCCCCTGACGCTCCCGGCGCCGCCAGCAGGGGGCGCTCCCTCACGGCCAGGGGCTGCCGCCAGCAGCGGCCGCTGGGGCGTGTTCGCAGCACAGCGTGTGCAGGGGGACTGCAGGCCCTGCTTGAAAGTTGGTAGTAAAATGCTCTTGGAAACGTCTACTGCAATATGCCTCGTTACGGTTTGGTGCTGGCAGGGACAGTAGCTGTCTTTTGTTAGTGTTGTGGCCATAACAGATGAGTCTTGTGACTATGTGCTCAGAATGTGGTTATTGCTAGCATTAACATAGCATCAAATACGCTGGGTTAAAATACTCCCATTACTAGGCAGACAGCAACTCCTAGCTCAGAATCACAGAATGTTAGGGGTTGGAAGGGGCCTCCAGAGATACATTGAGTCCACCTGGCCCCTGGCAAAGTAGGACCACCCAGGGCAGACCACACAGCAACACATCCAGGTGGGTTTGGAGACTCCACAACCTCTCTGGGCTGCCTGTTCCAGTGTTCTATCACCCTCACCATCAACTGCCTCCCCTTGTCGAGGTGGAAGTTCCTGTGTTCTAGATTATACCTGTTGTTTCTTGTCTTGTGCCTGGGCACCACCCAACAGAGACTGTCATCATCTTAGACCTTGCTAAGGTCTAAGAAATGACTTTGCTGTGCTCTTTTAAGATGTTCCCTTATCTTGCACAGTAGCATCTGTATTGCTGCTGCACATTGCCTACAGCTGTGGCTTACTTTGAAAGAAAAAACAAACCACAACAAAAGAAAAAAACAAAACCACCCTTACTCCTCAACATCCCCTTCCTCTTAATTGTATGCTGTGTAACTAAGCACACTTGTCTTGCTTCCTATACAGAAGCCTGACTTCCACTAAATCCATCCAGAAGGGAGCTCATTCCCTACTTCTTTTGTTACTGCTGTGGCTGGTTGGTTTGGGTTTAGGGGTTTTTTGGTGGCTTTTTTCCTAGTACTGTTACACTTACCAGTGAAAACTGGGGCAGATGGTGAAAATGCCAATCTAATACAGTCTTGTTTTGTTGGTGGGTTTGGGTTTTTTTCTTTCCATAGACTTACACTGATCATAATTGCCATTTTAAATGGTAACTAAGTAAGAGAAGCTTTAATATGTGCTAATTATCCTTGTGAAGACTGAAACAGATGGGATTGTTGGTGTGTACCCAGAGTATTAGGAACTGTGGTATGATGCAACTGACCTTTTTAATCCAGCATGATAGTTCCTATCTCATGTACTGGGCTACTACAAGTCACAGTTGCCTGACAGAAATCACAGCTCACGGAGTGGTGGTGTTACATGACAAAATAGAAGTCTAATATTAACTAAAACAGCTTTGACAGGGTAAGTTGACATGCAATGAGAGAAATTCACTACTTAAAGGCATGGAAGTTACTACTTTACAAGGGTGGACATGCATCTGAAAGCATTAGCATGTGCTGACAGTTTTGGAATTGTTAATATATGTAGCAGTGGCCACTTGTTTCTGATTTCCTTGTCTGAAGACTGATCTTAAGCTTACTTAAGCTTAAGTATCTCATGGCTAACACAGGGTACAGAGTTGGGGAAGATAAATGTCATTAGTACAACTGAAAAGACATTCTGTACACGCTTTATTTTGCTGGAGAGCTAGCCACCTCTACTCTTCGTGTGTAGGAACTGCAAGGCCCCCACTGTGCACTTCTTTTGATAATGGAGAGCTGTCAGTTGTCTATACACTTATTTATTTGTTTTCTGCAAGGTGTCTAATGTTCACTAGAAGCAAAATTCTAAGTAATTGCTAACTCAGTACTGTAACCTGTTGGGACAGAAACACAAAATAATGCTTAGGCCAACAGGAGAATGTAGCACAGAAGACCTACTTGCCTGTCTACTGACAGCTAGGAAGGGTCTGTTGGTACTTGAAGTTGCTCTTGATATGCTTAAAAATAAATAATCTTTTGTTGCCTCTAAAAATACCCATTCATGTGGATCACTGGAGAAGGGCACAGACCTGCTGCATCTAATACTCCAGAATATTCTAGGGCTGAGGGCTGTGGAATGTTAAAGGGCTGCAGAAGGTCAGGTTGAAACTTGGTGAGAGTTTGACTTGATCTTTAATTCACCCAGATTACCCCAAGTGCAAGCTCTCCCTTACATGGCAAAATGATCTGCTGTCAGGTCTGGGAGCCTGGGTCACAACTGACAGCTCGCTCAGAGTAAAAATATCATGACTGCATGTGGGCAGCAACAAAAATCCTTGAACATGACAAGTCACGCTGTGTCACAACAGTGGACGAAGTAAGATAAGGTTGAAATAATGTAATATCAGAACAAGACTGTGGGAGTATTTTAAATACCTGAGCAGTGTCTGGTTTTACTCTAAATTTACATCCCTTTCAGGGGCTACATGGTGCTCTCTGTTGTGGTAAGCAAAGACTCAGCTTTACCTTTCTCCAGCATCCTGACTGACTCCTTGTGGATGCTGAGTGCTGTCAGCAGCTACCTCTAGGAGCCTGTCTCACTACAAGGGGAGGTAACAGACTGCTGAAAGGGAGGGAAAGAGAGAGGCAGTTTGGAAGGAGAGAAGCTGAGGAAGACACTGAACTGTAATTCACTAAGAACCTGTAAATATAGAAGTCTCATCAGAAATAGTCCAAATTTCTTCTTGTTTTTTTTATCCTCTCAATGCTATTTGCACAGAGGTACAAGAATAATTGCTTGTTCAACATACTCAGGGCTTTCCTACTTAACAAAGATGTATGTTTACACTAATGTATACTTGAAAAGCTGTGGACTGTAGCATTGTCAGTGCACCGTCACTGTGCAAAGCTATTACACCTTACCAGAATGCATTCTTTATTTTATTTGCTAATGTAACTTTCCTTGTTGCTTCAATATGCTCTAGGACAACCAGATGTTACTAAGAGTAACTCCTCTAAGACTTGGTTACATCAGAATTAAATCCCACAAATAGGAAGGCATCACCAATAGGAAATACAAGCTGCTTATTCAAGACCTGTTTGGTATTTCTGCTAGAACTGCTGAACAGGCAGCACTCGGATTCCCACTATATAGTAAAGCTCCACTGATGTTCTACAAGAGAGTGAAATTAAAGTAGGAACTCATCAGTCATTGAAAAATTTAGTTTTGTAAGGCCTTTAACGTTCTGGGACTCTCAGGTCCCATAAACATTTGACAGACTGAAGTGTTGATGATTTCCACAACTCAGAGATCTTTGCCTGCCTCTGGATTTGTTTTCAAGGTCTGAAGCAGTTAGTTTCAGACTTGAGAACCACCTGTTCTGCTTCCCTCTACTAAGTCATTCCTGGATTCTGTCTGTCTTTCTGCCACTTCTGGTGATTGATGCTTTTCACTCTTGACTCTTGACTATTAAGAAATACCTACATACAAAACTATGACTTACCCACCCCCAAATCTTGTATGGTTGTCGTAGTAACATATTTGGGAAAGGTGCAGCTGAAAATTTCATTTGATTCTGAAACAATCTTGAGTGTCACACTGCCCAAGCTTTCTCCTAAAAAGAAGTCTAGTCTGTGAGTTGGGAGTCAAAGCTGAAACAAAAGGACTATTAGCCAGCAGTGCTGGGCATGAGAGCTGCCATAAAATACACATCTACCATGTATGACCTGTGCACCAGAAGGGAAAGCAAGCCTAGTTAAACTCTACCAAGTGTCTTAATACCCTTAAATAGAAGGTACCATGCAAATTCCAGATATTAAACTATGGGTGGTTCACCTTCATTCCTAAAGGCTCACAATGTGCTTTGAAATCCTATGGAAGATAATGATACCTTTGAGTACAGCTCAATAGCACAATCTGGTCATCTATGTACACAAGTTTATCAGCCATAAACATTTTGAATGTGTGAAGCCATTTACAAGAATCGACACTTTTTTCTCAGATGTAGTACAAAACTCTTACCCAGCTGCTCCTTGGTCAGGTACCTTCAGGAAATCCAAGCTTTCTAGTTGTTGTGAGATTTTGCCTGATCCTCCCGATAGTTGCCTTGGTAAAGTTGGTCGTGTCATATTTGTATACAGATTTTTCTGACTGGCCCGTTGATTTCCTGGGGCATGGGGAACTGGTGCAAACTGTGGGGCATTTATTATTCCATTTTGTTGCTGACCTAGAAGTAAATGAAGTATATAACAGATCTAGCCAACATACAGCTCAAAAAAGGTAAGCTTTTCCTTGTGTTGATGGCTCAGCTATCAAGGAACTTCAAAATAATACTGAAATCTTCAAGTTTGATTTATATGCAGTTTAGGGTCTGCTGGTGATCTACTTTTCATTCACATCCTTGTGAGTTACCCAAGGCTGAGACATGTGCCTTGAGGCTGAGCTCTCAGATGGATTGAACCTTATGAGTGTTAGCTAGAATGTAATCACCCTACCTCTATTTAAAAAAATGCATAAGATGTTACTCAGATAAGGGCTAAAGCTAGCTAGAATTGCTGGGGGTCTCTAAGTTCAACCTCCATATAACTCCCTGACAATAGGTAGACTTTTTAAAGTTGCTGTCTTTGTCTATTTTAACCAGCAAGACCTTCCTCCACTGTGGGAGGTGGGGTGGTAGTGGTGGTGGGGAGCTGTGGTTTGAATTTTATAGGTGGTGATAAAGGTAAATGGCTTTAAATAATCATGCCTCTAACTTGAATTCAAAATAAAGGCACCCATGTCTGGGCTGTGTGCAGGATCAGGGCCTAAGGAGCTCAACTCTACATGCTTTACATTCCTAAAATTCCCACGGAATAAAATGGGAGCTCTGCTTATATTAAAAATCAACTCACTCAATGCTGTCATTATGCCTGCTGAAAATTAGCAGAACTAACAGTTTTGCAGTGAGAAGACTTGGGAAAACCTTACTGCATTCCACAGCTAGTCTTTGCTTCTGCTATTCCCTTGATACTGTTGCAGAGCTTCGTAAAATGATATCTAAAACTCATTTTGGAAGCCAGGCTAGTATGACACATACATTATATTTATATAAAGGTTTGTTTTGTTCTGAACATACAGCCTGTTCAGCTACAGGCCTGCTAATTTCACAACAGAAGTGAAAATAGCAGAATACATTTGAAATGATCAAGGGTGTTACTTCCCACATTGTGAGAGCAGGAGGGAGAGAATTCTCAGTGACTTTCAAGGAAGAATGTGCCCAAAAAGCCTGGACGGTCTAAGTGGAACTCTTTCGTAACACCTGTCAGCAGTCGTATTTTTCCAGCTACCACTGGCTACTTGACAACAGAGTTTTAACCAAAAAACAAACCAAATATGCTCTGGTAATTCATCTGAGGTCTGTATAAACTGCTTTTAATTACCTTTCGAATATGATACCTTAATGCAGAAAGGATCAACAGAGCTTTTAATTTCAGAAGTTACACTGGACATTTTTAAGACCAGGCTGATGGAGCTCTGAGCAACCTAATCTAGTGTGAGGTGTCTCTGTAGGGGGGTTGGAACTAGATGATCCTTGAAGTCCCTTCCAGCCCTCACAATTCTATGATTCTGTGATCCTGCCTGGCCAATATAGTGTTGTTTCACTGGTCATAAACATCAAGTTCAGCTCCACAGCTGAACATCTAGGGTCAGTAGAATAATATTCTCACCTCGGAGTTCACAGGCTAAATTAATTGTTTCTTTCTAGGCCAGAGATGAAGTACCCTGATGACATCAATCCCATCCAAAAAGCACAGTGTCTTGCTGCACACAAGACAGGCTCTTCTAATTAGGAGTCTCTGTTGATGTGTCTGTTCAGGAGCTGTCATAAGCGCTAGATGGATATACCATTACAAAAAGGCCATACTACAGATACAAGCATCTACTGCTGCCTTGGACTCGTGTGTGCAAATCTACATACAAACTACTTTGCCTACCTGAAGCAAGTTTGGGCTTGGTCTGCACACACAAGACTTCTTTAGCCACTGTGTTTATCTTTTTTGGATAGCTATAAAACTGCTGAAAGAGGTTTTGAAAATAACAGAACAGGCTTGCCTTTTTAAAATCATCCTGGATGATTATTTACTGTGTCTGCAGACAAGTCAACTCCTTTAACTATAATAATTCCTCACTTTACTGCAAGCAGTTCTTGCAGAACATGCAGTCCTTAGTTTGACTTACATGGCAATAAGCATTGGGAATTGTCACACAATTTACAGCTTTTGCACTGTGCTTCTCAATAAACAGCTGGTGACTGAAGGAGAACAAAGTTAAAAAAAACCAAACCAAACAAACAGCAGTCTGGGAGTGTAAGTAAAAGAAACAACATTTGGGAAATCTTGGGTCAATGCAACATTGTTCTGCTCTCTGAGTTCACAGGCTAAATTAATCCTATCTCTCAAGGGCAGAAGTGAAACACCCTAATGACATCAGACCCATATAGAAAAGCCTTGCTGCTTACTGGCACAGCTGATACATCTCAGCATTCAGCATACACAAAAGTTGTTACCTAACAGGGTAGGACAATTAAGACATAAATTGCATTCTATTGTTTATTGGCACTGAAAGCAGTTTCATTGCCTGATAAGGGTATAGGTTTTACCCTTGCAGGGGAGCTGGAGAAGGAGACAGGGTTAGTTTTAGATTCAGCATCTCATGCTCAGTAGCTGAACATGCCAGCATCCACAACAACCAGGGCATCTCAGGTGGAACACCAGTTTGACTGTCTGCAGTACACTTCACAAATTGCTTACAATGTATGTCTTCCAGACAGGACCTTCATTATGACTTTTTTAACAGGTAAAAAATTACCAGATAACAAGAATAAAATGAAAGCCTCAGTTTGGAATTTTGTTTTTGCCTGAGGCTAAGAGGACTTACCAGGTGGAGGTGGTGCAGCTCTCATAGGGTAAGTCTGACTTTGAGACTTGTTGGAATACCCTCTACTTTGGGTAAAATTCCGTCTGGTAGGACCTAAAAGAAACCAGCAACGTTTCACCAACCTTTCATAATTAAATTAATTAGCTAAGTCCTTCTGGCTGCCAGACCCCTACTCTATGATCAGAAAGAGCTGATCTCCAGAAATAACAAACCTAACTGCCACAGTATTGACCAGGTTGTTCTAATGCTCAGGTACAACAAGAAGGAGTTAGGCTTGTTCTCCCTTTGTGATCCAGTTCAGCTGTCTCAAAGCTACAGTAAATGAGACCCAAAAGACCTAGTTTTATGAACTGCTTGTAAGCTGGGTATAGCTGGCACAGCAGTACTTTTTTGGCTATGCTGCTTCTGATCAGAAATTAGCATGAGAAAAATGTAGGACACAAAACTTGAGAGACTGGTATATTTGCAGCACAGTCTTTGGAAAGGTTACTTTTCCTCCTATCACATCTTGTCTTGTCCTGATGCAGACCTTTCTTCATCAGCAAGACTGTATGAACTGCAGGAGCTCAGAGCAGAGTAAAAGACTTCTCTCCAAATTGCTTGGCTAACTGTGCCATTTATACTCCATCACATGATTGTCACATGGCAGAGAATTTCAGATGTTTCAGAAACAGCTGGTATACAGCAAAAGGAACAAAATTCCAGCATGGAATTCTGTTGTATCATTAGGATATATAACTTGGATCTTCTTTGAAGTGTTAGAGAGAAATAATAAAAGAATATGCTGAAGCAAGCAAGGAGAAAAAGGGTCAACCATCCTGGGGATTTCTGAAGGAAATTCATACTTACGAGAATTCTTTGGTAGCCCTGGTCCAATGCTGATCTGCAGCACTTTATTACTTGGCTTGAGAATGGCTATATCTCCTTGGCCTTGCATAAATTGCACTTGTCGAGACCCACCACTGCTCCAGGGCCCCCAGCTCTCCTTTTTCAGCTTCATTTCAAGTCTAATATAAACACATGGACCCATGAATTTAAAAACCATAACATTTCTATGTGAAATCAGGACAATATTACTTGACAAGATAACTTAGAAACATAACAATGATGTTTTAACAGTCCCAGTAAAACTACTCCAAGGAAATTTAAGATGTCCTGGAAAGGATGGGAAAGTACAGTGAACTTTGAAGAAAAATGTGCAGAGGTCTGAGTAAGAGATATGTCTGCCATCAAATGTCACTGCCTCTGCAGCAGACTCTAGTGGAGCAAGCTTGAGTGCTCTCATTGTAAGCATGCTCCTGTATATATACACTAGCTTTGTGCATGTGTGCACTGGCATACTGGTATATACCAGTATATGCTTTAGGAGTGGGCCTTGTGCCTGTGCTGGGAGTAAGCATTTTTGCATACATATACTTCAATCTTTACAATTTAAATGGTTTTACATGCACACACATTCCCAGCATTTCCACACTGTCATCTGCTCTGAGCTGCACTCAGGTGTGATCTAAGGAAATGATGCTTTGGTTTTGGCCAAGACCCTAGAAGATAACACATTACATCTTACACAGACAAAAAATGTATTCCTGCTACTGGCTTTGGATTTCCAGCATACAGAAGCATACAAGAATGTTGCACACCTCAGTTATACTCCTACACTCTTTCCAAACTAAAATAATATTCTCCTCTTACCTTTTGTAATTCTTCCACTTTTTCAAAGGAAATAAACATGAATCCAAGGCCTGCTGTTGCTAATCTGCTTAGTAGGTAGGAGTGTTCACAAAAGTGTATGTTTGTTGGCTTAGTTTCCAGCATGTGCTTACAGCTAAAATGCACATCGAATGTTCTATAGCTTTCCAGGCTTGTTTCTAAATTGTTTACTTAATGAGGCACCTTTGGAATTAGCCTTTCACCCTGCAAGTTCTCTGTCCACACAACAAACCAGAATTTCAGATTGTTAGATTATGTCTCCAGAACTGTTTCAAACTCTTCATCATGATGCTTCTACTCCTTGGTTAAGACTAAGAAGCTGCCCCCTTCACATGACAGGAGACAGCCATTACAGGGATAGAAAGCTTGCACTGTGACTGCATGTTAGTTCTGCAGTGGCTGGCTTGGCCCTTGCTGTGGGGCTACAGCTCTCCTAGCACAGAGCTACTTGGTAGCATGAAGCTGCAGACCCTTGAGCCTGATGTTCAGTAGAATGAAGACAACTCCTCCATGCAGACAGTGGAAAGTGGCAGATAAACCAGGTACAATCCTAACTTGTTATTCTGATAAGCTACTCAAAGTCTGGTCTCCTTGCACGTACAGCTTCAGTGTCAGGACTTGCCAAGGGGCATTCACTCATTTGCCTTGGTGACAAGAACAAAGAATATTTCATTCTTAAAAGCTTATAGGAAAAGACAACTCACGTATTGCTAAATTTCAGAGGTAGCTTTCTTTGCGTTTTCTCTTCAAATCGTTTTGACAAGAGGCTTAAAAACTCCGTTTTGAAGACTGACTCGAGCAAACTATCATATTCCTGTTCATGTAGAATGAAAATGTCATCCTGCATTGTGCTGAAAAGAAACCACAGCATATACCATCCAGATTAACATTTCATCAGCAAATACAATCAGCATTGCAATGATATTTGTGCACTACTCATGGTTAATTTTTGAGCCCAAGCAGCATCAGTTACAGAGTCTTGCTTTCTGAGAAGAGGCTTGTTGGTTGTTTTTTTCAGGAGTTGATAATGGAATATTGGAAACAATCCTTTTTGAGAGACAGAAATACTGCTTGGCCATTTTAGAGTGATTACAGTCAGAAAAAGAGTACGTGCTATTAAACTTACAGCTCCAGTCCACCTCTTCAATAATGGCAAAACTTGTGATTACAGGTGAATTGGAAAGTTGAAAGTTACTAAACAAAGACTGAAACCCCAAAGCAAGCAAATGTGGAATTTCTACCAGCTTTAGTTTGGACTGGTTTAACAGAGTATAAAACTCACACGTGTTTGGTTCCATTGTCACCTCTGGCTCAACTCCTGCTGAGGATGCTGCAAACCACTTCAAAGTAAATGATACCCACATCAGTAATCTGCAAGACTGATTCCTGCTCTTCAGAGAAACCCCCCCACCAGTTCTGTCACTCCTAGCCAGAATTACTCTTGTTGCAGCATGCTGGTGTTTACAGGTGCATTGTTCTTCCTTTTAACAGCATGCTACCGCTTCCTAGCTCTAACTACATTAGTGCCTGTCTGTTTCTGTGTCTTCTCCACTAAAAGGTATAAACAAAGCTTTCCAAAGAAAACTGCAAGACCTGAAAATGGAGGTCATGGCTCCTCCCCTTACTTCCTGACTTGATTAATATATAAGCAACCATAGGATGCTCTGATTCAATTTGCTTATCCCACAGTAAACAAATTGTATTTTGAAGCTGGTCAGCCCATCCCATCTGAGCTTACAGAACCAGGTTGCTGAATGGGAGCACAATGCTTAGATCAAACACAAGAAAATGGTGGAAGCATAATGACAGAGGGAGGGGACTGTCCCTTGAGCAGCTACCCACAAGAAATTTCTATTTTGATGTGTGATTTAATAATCAGTTTAAATCAAGTTAACATTGTTGTGCAGTCAGAAGAGGCAGCCTTTCCTCTGTCTCTTTTCATGAGCATTTCTGTTCCTGCCCTCATGCTAGAACCCCCCCTGTGACCTTCCCTGGTAGATGAATTTTGTGCATCCCTCCTTTTAAATGTCTCACCCATATCTCCATGCAGCCATCTGAGTGATAGCTAGTGTGGGAAAGTGTAGCTAGTAGAAGAGACAACACAGGACTTTAGACAACTGTGTAGACCTGAGAATTACTTAATCTTATCACACAAAACAATAACCACATCATCAACATGGTATTTCACAAAGTGGAGAACAGCCATTGAAGAAAGGAGCATTAGCTGGGTATTCCTGGCAGTTAAGTATTTCCTGGCAGAAAACGTGTGGCTTATTTTCATAGTTGTTTAGTCCACTGCAGGGAGCCTGAAGCCAAGATTTTCTGCTCCTTTGTCACCGATGTTAGTCAATCTTCTGCTGCTATTACTAATATCAGAAGGCACCACTTTATAATGACAATTTATTTCAATACATTGCATATCACCTTACTAAGTGAAAAAGGCACTCTCATTTTGCATTTGTGTCTGGAAAAATGGACCTTTCTGAAGCAAAAGTTCAACTTTAGCCTCATGGAAAATTACCAGCCATAAACCAATCATTAGCAATATATGTAAGCATTTGGTAACCTTTTGAGAGGAGCTAGTCTCCAGAGCAGAGATCCAAGGCTGAACTTTCTGGGACTGATCACAAATGGAGTAAAGGACCAGGAAGATTCAAGTTCAACAGAAAAACTAGTGATGAAGAATAGAGGAAGTAAACAACCACCAGAGGTCCTTGGAGACCACCTAAGGACTATAGCAGCCAAGGGAGGGGTGTTAACCTATGACAATGAGTTTTCAGAAAAATGATGAATATATTGATTCTTGGAAATGTTTGGGGGCTATAAAAACTTTGCTCATTTGAAGTTCAGGTGATACTGACTCGGGAAGAGGTTCCTCAGCACTGCAATAAAGAATACCTGCTCAACAAAAGCACATTGCCTGTTGAGTATCAATCATTTCAAATCCTGTTGTATTTAGAATTAGTATTTGTTAGGAGCTTTCAGCGTTTTTTCTGTACAAACAGCATACAGAATTCAAAACTGTGAATGTCCACATTGCAGTGTTTAAGGCTGTGGACAACCAGGCAGGTTGCTTTGGAAGCCAGGTGAAGGGCAAGCCAAAGTTACACGCTTGTTATTAAGAAATAGTTTCCTTCAATGGTTTGCACAGCAATACTTCACACAAAGAAGGTGATGATATCTCAACTAAATCTGTATACTACTGCTTCAACATTTCAGAGTAACTCCAAAACTAAATTAAGGCCGTAAGGAACTCCAAGAACATTCATCTCAGAAAAAAAACCCAAAAAGCCTACTCTTAGAGAAAATTAAGTCTATTTGCCCTAATCACTGTTTCCTGAACCTAATTACCAAGCAATCAACAGCCTTCCATTTTGGCCATGCTCCTCCCAACTCATTTGCCTGTTTGCTGACTATAAATCTGAAAGAGGGGAAGAGGGCTAATTTTCTGACCCTCACTTTTCACCTGATTACTGGAGACTATACAGTTCCCTCTACAGCCTGCGAGTACCTTTGTATGCAGATTTAAAAAACAGCTTCCTGGGGCTCTTGACTGTCAGGTGTGAAAACACAATTCTAACCCACCTGAAGCATTAGGTAAAGGATAAGTTGCATCACTGCCTAAATATCTACCTACCACCCATGTGATCTGTAATCTCATTTTGAATTCTGAAATCTTTCCCTTCATTTGGAAAAGGGTGTATGAAAGCACAAACATACCTGCTTAGTATTCAAAATTGCTATGAGAATCCTATAAAAATACAGAGAAAGAGCATGACCTCCTTTTCTATCATTAAGTAAATCTAAAGCCTCAGCAGGTGAGGAGAAAGTTCTTTACAGAGAGACTTGTTAGGCATTGGAATGGGCTGCCCAGGGAGGGGGTGGAGTCACCACCCCTGGAGGTGTTCAAGAGGGGATTGGATGTGGCACTTGGTGCCATGGTTTAGTCATGAGGTCTGTGGTGACAGGTTGGACTTGGTGATCTTTGAGGTCTCTTCTTGGTGATTCTGTGTATGAGTCTGTGAACAAGGCATGCAAGAAAAGCCTAAGACCTACAGTAAATGTTATCCAGTCTGCAGTCTTGTCTGCTAACGAGACAGCCTGGCAGTCTGACTGCACAATACTGTTAGGATGTCCCATGTCACTCCTTATCAGATGAATTATAAAGCTCAGTTATTTGTTGTTACTAAAAATGCAAAAACATTTTCATGATTAGGGGTTGTCATTGTCAGTATCCTGAACCCAAGTTCAAGATGCCAAGCTGGGCATTTGCACCTTAAATTGCAACTCCTTTAGTGATTTAAATTGCTGGGTAGTGTTAATAGCTGTTAATACATGTAGATAGTGCCAATTATCCTGCCTTTATTATGCATAAATGTATTGACATGAGCTCACATCCATGCATTGTGCATGGGTTTCCTGAGAGGTATTTTTCACATAGCAATACAAGAATTCAATTATCCTCTCTCTCCCTTCTATTTAAAATAAATTTAATTTTGTATTGACTTATTTTTCATGTAATACTAAATTTTAACTGAGTTCAAGTAAGAATTGAAACTTTGAGGCTGCAATACAAAATAGAACTAAATCCATTGTGGATAAGGTTGGGGAAAATGTTATTGTAATTATTTTCTTCCAGTACAAAGGTTTGAGATTCACTTCTGAACCAGTCAGAATTCAATTGTCTTAGAGGTGTGGAAAATTATAGGAATGATAAACTGGAGTTCTGAAGGCACATGAGAGAATACAAGTTAGAGCAAATGCCATTTTTGCTTTGAGCCTGATATCCGAAAAACTGCTTTAGGGGGTTTTGGTGGTGGTGTTTTTGTGTATGTTGTTTTATTTGTTCTCTCCCAAAAATATAGTAGGTAATAAGGTAATACGTGTATGAAATGAAGCTTTCGCTCTGGTCTTACTAATTGCAGAGTGTTACAAGTGCTAACTCTTGTTTCAGATTTGAGAGCAGCAATACATTTTACAGCCTCTGCAGCCAGAGTGTTGTATGTCTACTAAGCCACTTCAGAGTTGAGATCCCTTGGATTAAGACCCATTCTGACTCAGGCCACACTAACATCCTAACAGGGGAAAGCCCTCTTGTCCCCACAGGTTCTTTAGGATTTGGGTTTGGAGGAATAGCTGGACAGTTCGATGGCCTGTAGTTCTGAATATACCAGATATTTTTGACAATAAAATAAAATCCATAGGCAAAGTTCAAAATATTATTAGACATAGCATAATATGCATATTTCATGTGAGCTAAGCACATTGTGTTTTGCTTCAGAAGGTTCTGTGGAACTGTTATTTACATGTGAGGAGTGTAACAGCTTTCACTAACTTGGCAGGCAGCCTTTCTTTTAGCTGACTCAATGTGACTGTGTCTGTGGAATGCTACCGTCCCGATTTAAGCATCTGTGTGCAATCTGTTCAAGGCTTGCACAGCTCGCAGTCCAAACTTGGGAGTACTTAAAAAGGTTCCACTCTCATCTTTAACCTGGATCTACTACAGTTATTTGTTGCAACTTTTGTTATAAAGATACATGATAAATAAGCCACAGGTTTTGCAAAAGGTACTGTGAGCAGACACTTCTTGCAGACCTTTACCTCATCTTGAAGGGGCTGTAGAGAATTCTGAAAAAATATTAAATTAGCTGTGTTTGAGTACTGGATAATGTCTGTGAGATGATTTCTGGCTGTGCTAATGGGAACTTTTTTCTAAGCATATAGGAAAAGTGTAGCTTTGTATTCTGTTACAATAATAATTCATTTCAATATTTAAAGCACACTTGTTACCATGGTTTAAATTACCCTCAGCTACCAGCTCTGATAAACTGTGATGATAAATGCAGAAATATCCAGAGACTTGGTTCACCCATCCTCAAAGGGGTGAAATGATACAGGCAAGAATCCACTGGTCTTATGGTTTTGTTCACCTAGCTGGGATTTTCAGCTCTCTTGGACACCTCAGGTATTTCAGGCCATCTGAGATTGGCTTGACATTCAGTCAACAGAAGTGATATGAAATCCAGCTAGAAAGAAAGGGTTTAGTAGCTCACCAGAGAAGAAACAACCCTTTAGGAAACAGTTTACACAAGGTGTACTTTTATAAGTAAGACTTATTTCTGTGATATGAAGCTTGAGCCAAAAACTTACTGGAATATGCTTGTACATGGTGAATATATTGCTTCACATTTTGGGGGACTCACTGGGTAAGCGGGACCCAGTGTAAGCAAAACATTTCAACAACTAGCCAGAAAATGTTCATGTACTGCCTACAAACAAAAGCATTTATTACTGTTAACACTTACTGGAATGGAAAGGTATTTTCTAGGTACTGACCTTAGAGAAACAGAAAGAATTCTCTCCACTTCCATCCTTCGCTTTAAGACTTCCTTCACTTGGCCCTTCTCTGGACCCTGCTTTATCTTCTCACGCCCAATCAGGTATATGCACTTTGGAGTGAGGACAAGATCTCGCTTCACACTCTGAAACACAAAATTGTGGTCATCAATGCATTTGTCTTGTGATGCTGTTCCAAAGACAGATAATACACTAGCATTTGGGGCAATATTGCTAGTGAAACCCCCACACACCCCAAACTGATGTGATAAATCACATGACTATGGAGTCAGATTGCACAGGACAGGAAAGCTATTTTGTTTCCCATTTCCTAACTAATGTATTTTTCGTCCCAGCAAGTCCTCCTGTAACGGCTTCATCATAGGTCTAGAGGTTCACAGTGGCAGTGTTCCAGTCACAAGGGTGTAACTCCTTCCCTATGTGTTTTAAGTCAAAGACACTTTATTTTCAAGCTGGCATGACACTAACATGATAGTTTCTTTTAATGGACGGTGAAGACATCTGTAACTGCCTAGCAGAACTAATCATTAGTGGATGTTGCTCTTAAACCTACCTTAAACCGTCTGTCATACTTAGTTACGGTGTCTGCAAAATCAATCTTCTCGCGTTTGCCCACAAACTGACGGAGCTCTGGATGGTCTTCCATGCCTATGTAATCTCCCACAAAGTTCCTGTTAATGCTGTTACGCCTTCTCTCTTTCTTGTTCAGCAACAGATCTGATGCTTAAATATAAAAAACCCCACCATCAATTAACATCAATTTTCTAAATCTATGATCTGAAAGATCTGTTTCAAGCAGATTTTTTGGGAATAACTGATAACAAAGTTATTTATAATATGGAAAAAACAACAAAGCACTGCTCCCAATCCTTTATATAAGGATCCGTGTGGTTATTGTATCTGTTCCTAATGCTAAGCAGGTCTGATTAATCAGGAGCACTTCTGGAAGTAGGGAATTTCTCTTTAGAAATTAAATATTAACTTGCCCAAACCCAGAATGTTGTTTATTGACATTACCCAGGTCCCACATGCAACTAAGCAACACAGTCCCTGGATTGATTTGTATCAACTACAGACAATGTAGGTCCTGTGTAACTGTAGGAAACTCTTCCTTTTTCGCTTCCCCTGAAACTTCTCTGATCCCTGTCCTACATGGTCTGGCTTGGCTTTGAGAGCAAACTGTGGGTAGCCCAAGAAATCCATGCACGCAGAGCAGCCAGACTCATCAGTGGTACCTTAAAGTTCCAACAATTTTCAGTCACTGCTAGACAATCATTTGCAATGCAGTGGTTTGCTCTATATTTTCTTTGTCTCTGGTAGCACTGTTTCTGTTGCTGAAACCATGTGTGAAATACTGGTCATCAGAAATTACAACCTACCTTCTTCTCTCATCTGTACATATTTTTTCCTGGCCACATACTTCCTCCAGGCCTTCTGGATGGCCCTGGCATATCCATCATACTTCCTCTCTCTCATCTCTTCTAATAAAAATAGCTGTACAAAGAGACAAATGAGTGGGCCAAACATTTTACATTGAAAGTTCAAGAAAAAGCTATGGTTTAGTTTCCAGTGTATTTTACTCTAGACCCAAGTTGGTGCCTCCACAAGTATGGGACCTGAGATCTGAACGGTAACATTTTCTGGAGGAAGTCTCTGACGCTTGAGTGGTTCTGACCCAATGTACCCATTAATCTTGATACTCAGTGAATATGGATTCTCTGTGATATACTCTACCAGTGCAACTCAAGGTTCTCCACTGGGTGTCCATCCAGGCTCCATATTCACGCTCTTCGAAATCTCTATTGCTGTCGTCAGAATGCTACCATGCCTATGGGGATCTGTGCAATGTGTAATATGCAACCATATTTCCTGTCTGGGTTTCTTACTCTTCTGCCCCTTGGCTTGATTCTCTCCCAGCAGTGACGTTTGTCATCTGGCTGCAGGATTTACAGCTATGATCTTGTATTTCAGTATGACATAGTAACATTTTGGGGTTTAAAATGCTGTCAAGAACTCAAGAGAAAATGCTGATTTATCAAAACAGAAATGACACTTTCCCAGGCCCCACTGAAATCTCTACATTCAATGCATTAGAACAACTTCACAATTACTGAAGGATACAGCACAAGCATTTGGATAACAAAGAACTAAAGCATCTCACTGACATGACTATTCCTTCTTATTTCCTCTTCTCTGTATTAAATATTTGTAAGGACTTTTCTAGATTTCAAAAGAGATAATACTAATAAGAGCAGGTATATCAGGAAGCCCACCTGGGCTTAGGATCCTTTTTTAATTTGCTGCCCTAAACCATGCAAATCTAAAAAAAACCAATGTCATTCAACTGATCTTTAGAAAGGAAACTTGATCTAGTGCAAGCCATTTCCACAGAGCCTCATTTGCCCTTGTACAGAGTTATTTATTCAGGTGTTTGATGGAAATGTAAACAATGAAGCCTCCTTTCTGCCACCCATATAAACCCTTATTTCACGGTTGGCAACTCTCCACCTACAGCAAACTGACTGAAAATAAAGTAATCTTCACAACACACAAGCACTAGATGGGGTTTCAGCACACTGAGTGCTCCTGATGCAAAAAATTTCTCAGCTTCAACAAGCCATAATCAAGCCCTTGTGCAATTGAGGTTAGAGTAACAACATTAATGTTGTCTTTCATGAGCATTTGCCACTGACTTCTCTAACAATAATTGCTAACTGCAAAATCTCAATGAAAAATAATCCAGTACCTGCAACTGAGGAAGCTCAGTGAAGACAGCGAGTTAAAGTATGATTCAAAAGTATTTTCTTGTCCTAAAGTATATATTTTAAAGCTTCCCCTCAGTCTGATCAACCACAACAGATGCTCTTTGGTAGAAAGAGATATTTTCATTGACCATCTAAAATATGTTTCTCCAAAGTAATATAACCTTAGCTAGTACTTAGTCAGTATTCAGTATTCCTAAGGTCATGTGAGAGATGATTGTCTTTGATACTAAGAGATATGAATCAACAAACTTTCCTGGAAGTTGATGTAAAAACACTTTTTGCCAACAGATTTTGTGTGTTAGCAAGCACAGGATAAAAACAGCATTATGATGCCTCCCTATGTGTGACACTGAGTTGCAGTCACTCTGGAACACTGATTTACTCAGTGATGTGTAACATATCCATACTGCCACTGGGGGCTATTCTATTTTCATCAGTAGTTCTTGTACTGAGAAGCAACTTGTTTTCTTGGGATAATGGTCAGATATGTTCTAATGCCATGATATTCCATCCTGTGACACACTCCGATCAAATGTCACCCAGCGCAACCTGCCACACACAAGCATCTTCACATTCAATCTCCTCTTCTTTGATGCACTTAATGCTCCTTACATTAGCGTCAAAATCGTGCAGGGTCCTTATGTATAGTACCCATTATAAAACTGCCTGAATCCTTGTATACTTGAGGCACCTGTGACAGACCTACCCAGGCTGACTTGTATACTCTTATGCTTCTCCCACTTCAGCAGCTATAACACTCAGCTTCTGAGTGTGCAGGCCTTTTATTTCAGCAAAATAATTTCATATATAAAAACTCAAGTTCTGCCACACTTACAGACTCTGGAGCTTTGATGAAGACTTTGGATTTTCCAAGCTGGTATTGATCAAGATCCATGTTGACTGACTGAAGCAGATGGAGAACTCCTTGTTTCTCATCTCCCTTCCAGGAAGGCCAGGTTGCTTTGGTCAGAATGGCGTACCTTAACCAGCAAGGAGAAGAGATTAAAACCTGGGATGAAACAGCAGCAGAGTGCCACCAACTCCTGGTGTTACCCTGGGGAAGCACTAAATTTTGGCAGGATTTAGAGAAATCTGACATGTGAGAAAATGCACAGTATTTAGATGTTACTTGTTTAGCAAGACCAAAGTACCTGCACCCTTGGTATTCTAGAGTCACTCTGAACCACGTGGCCTATTTCCATTTAAGCCTTCTTTGCTTGTCTTATTCTTACAAAGGCTGCCTCTAAGCAAGTGACCAGCTCATGCTCTTAAACCACCTGTTCAACAGCTGGTCTGCATTTAGCAAGAAGCCATTCTTGTCTTTGTCCCAGAGTGCCTCTGGTACAAGAGGAAAGATATAATGGTGCTGGTGCTACCTAGAGAAAACACTGGTAACTGACCACACAGGGCTAGGGAAGGAGATGGGTAAATGCTAAAATGATACACCTTTGATGTGAAGAGGTGAGTAGTCTCCTGTTACATGTTATTCTCTTTAAGCCTTGAAACTGGAGTGGATGCCAGGTTGCAACCCTTTTTAAACTGATCACTTTTTCTGGCCTAACTTTGGCTTTTGGAACTGCCAGGCTGGAGAGACAAAGCTGCCTTGTTCCACTGCCCACCAAGAAGAACTGCCTCTGCATCTCTATGGGTAACTAACTTCTTTAGCAGCAGCTTTTTAGACTCCTTTGACAATGGGACCAGAGAACAGATAAATATGTTGTAACAAATTTCCCCCTGAATTTTTACATCCATTACTCTTTATAACTCCTTTTAGTGTCATGCTGATTAGTAAAACCATTCAACCAATGACAAAAGTGATTAAGTGATTAAGCTCAGTTTGCTGCAATTCCCAAGTTCTCGTTTCTTAAGAATATTTTAGCAGCTCCTAATAAAATGTTCTCAGAAATGACACAAAGAATTGTTAGAAAATTCATTAAGGGAACATTCATTACTCATTCTTGTCATATCTAAAATGTTATCCAGCCAGGAAGCAGAAACAGTGTCATGCAACTTAACACAACAAACAGAAAAATAGCCAACAATTAAAAAGGAACACATCACAAACCCCAAACACCTCTGAATAGCATGTGTATGAAAAGAGAAAGCTAACTGATTAATAATTCAGTAGGATTCCAAAGGGTCTGCTGCTGCTGTGTTCAAATCTATTGTTAGTTAACCAATGCTCCTGTAACAAAGTAGTTCTTATCTTAAATGTAGAAGTACATTCAACATAATCTGTCTACAGACAATATGTACATTTATATATTTAATTTACTGGCATATTATTGAATAAATAGATGGACTTGCAACTCTTTGCTAGGTTTCAAGTAACTTCCACCTTATTTACTCAACAGTCTCTTTTGCAGATTCATATAGTTTTATAGGTGGGTCTAAGCAAGTCTGAATTTAAAGGAGCTGATGCTAATGAAGGCATGTGAAACTGCTACCTTCCACACAACAGTCTGACACTACACTTCAGCACATTATAAATTCTTTCCTACATCGGAGCTATACAGGAGGGCACATGGAAAGAATTTTTTAGGAGCTTTTAATGTAAGTAAAGCTTTCAGGTACAAAATATGAATAGATTTTAAACTCTCCTTTTGCATACATTAAAATTAACTTCATACATTTTACTGGTGTGACACATCTACAGGTCAGAATAAATAGGTTATTCTATACCATGCCCCAATAAAGAATGTCACAATTTTCTAGCATGAAAATGCTATTGCTCTTCACTGCTGTTTATAAATAGCACTTTCCTCTAAAGCACTTGTGCAATCTTCCCATACCCTGGCCACATCACTATTCGTGCATTTTTCATGTGCTTGTAATTTCATCTTACAGAAGATTTCAGCACAAGTTCTAAACATGTTTTAAATTGCTTCTGAAACAATTTCAAATCATGACTGACACCATCTATTATAAATTCATAGTAAGCAGTTAGGTCTTGCGTCTAAATATGGGAGTATGGAGTTGAGCTTTCAGATTGGTTATGCTTTGAAACACATAGGCCTTCTCAGTGACTGTGGCTTTTTGCATGCAAATGCAAGTTTTGTACATAAAAGTCTATTCAGCCCAGAAAACTCCACTTACGTGGAGCTGCCAAGGAACGCCCAATGAAAACAAGTGTACAGCATGCATTTCCTGTCCATCCCATGTCTCAGCCCACTTCTACTCACACTGACTCAGGGTGTCAGAATAGTGCTTGTTCTGGATGCTAGGGAACTGTGAATGGAAAGTTTCAAGGAAGAGTTTTACTTGCAACAAGATTGCAAATTTAACATGACTAATTTGCAACAAGTGGATGAATTCCATAAAGAAGGGGTTTGGTGGCCTGTGGATCGCTACACAAAGTGAAGTATAGAAATCTGTCCACCTTACAGAGGTACCATGTAGCTTTCCTTTGTGCAGACTTCTCAGGCAGTTTTTGCTAGAGCTGCACAACCCTCAGAGCTCAACAACTGTGGAGGCTGGATTTAATACACATTATTAAGCTGTTATTCCGCCTCAGCAACAGACTGTGTTAAGTAATGGAACCTGAAGAATATATTCATCTGGGCTTAAATCCCTTTTCTTCATGATCTTCAAAATTGTTCCATAACAAAAATTAAGTTCATACTTTAAAATCTTTTAGGCTTGTCTGTTACTAGATGACTAGAACGTTCTCTGTATCATCAGTGGCTTTGTTTTGTGCACTGATCAGCTGCACTCCATTCCTTGCAACAACCAATTGGGTTTTTCTGTTTTGTATTCTCAACTGTAACACAGATTTCCCACAGAGGCAGGTCTGTCATGTGCTCAAACTGATCGCTTATTAGCTGTATGTCTCAAATTTCTACAAAACTCAGAAGATGAATGCTGTATAAATCTTGAAACTGCTCTTAAATAAGAGAATTTCATTAGCTAGTTATCTTAATCATCTTAACAGCTGGTCCTAAGACACTGAAAAAAGGATTGGTCTTAGTGCTGACTTGCTTCCATTGAGTGAGCAGCTGCAGTGATTTGAGCTGTAACCATTTCCCAGCTGTTTGAACACCAGTCAGAGGACACAAAGAGCAATTTAAAATAAAGCTACATTTTACACTGAAAGGGTTGAATGGCAGGCATGTATTTCTTTACCTATCTTCTGTCACAGGAAAGGAAGAGTTGGAAGAACTAGAGCTGTAACATTAGAAACAAAGACTAGCAGCTAGAGGCTTGGGATTCCAGGCTCTGTAGCTCATAACTCAAAGCTCCCTTTGAGGAGCCCTCTGAACAGCACTACATAAAGAACTGAGGTCTCAGGTTAAGTTTACTGAAAAATTAGAAGACTTTTAAATGACGCAAAGCCAGACTTAAGACACTTTCAAATCTGTGAGAAAGGTAAATGGGGGAAAAGGAAAAGGGTAAGTGGAAAAGGAAAAGCTTTTGAAACTTGGAACTCTGATTCCTCCTCATCACAGAAACAACTCTGTAATAAATACTTCAAAATTAGTATAACCCCTACCTCTGCAAAAACTTCTTGAAAACCCGCCTGTAGGCATACCCAGCTCTTCTCACTCGAATGTTTTCTTTCAGACCCAAGTATTCAACTTGATGCTTTACCCTGTGGGCAAAAACAACGCAAGATTGACAATCCATTTTATTTCAACATATTTGTGGATTGAGGTATTCTCAAAAAGTCCACATTGTGTTTAAAGACAATTGACTTTTAAAGCTCATGCACAGGTATATGAATCTCTTCTTGTGCACTACCATGCACACTGCATGGTAGGAAAATTATTCAAGGCAGGTTGCCTACATTACTGAAATACATTTAGCACATTTATCTTAGCATGTTTTCCTAGTTTAAATTCCCATCTCAGAAATTCATGCATTAATCAGTTAACTAATGTTGTTATCTATAAAAGGAGAAGTAACTCTTTTATTGTAGGTTTCACCTGTGTTTTTACATAGCTCAAGTATCAGCAATAGCACACAGTAGCTCTTATTTGATTGTTCCAGAGAAAGGGACAAATCTGATAGCTGGCAAAAGCCCCAGATGCCAAAACTTCCAATACACTAGAATCAGAAAGAAGAAAGCTAAGCACATATATTCAAGAAAAGCTAACATTCCTCCTAATTTTGCTATGCTGCAGAGGAAGGATTTGAAGACAGGCACAAGACTGGCCAAAACACACTGGTAAACTTGTTAATGGCATACTTTAAATACAAACAAAGACTGAGCTACTGCCAGTCCACATAAAGTGTTAATGGCTGTAGAGGGACTCTGCACATGTTAACTGAAACATCATTATCCCAACACCATTACAGTTCCCTCATTCAAAACACGTTCACTTAGGTTCTAAACAGGGAACAAATACCCCATGAATCTCAAAGCAGAAAAAAAAAGCAAAGGGGAAAAAAAAGCTTCCTTTTGTCACCTTTTCTTCTTTCTGGAGCTGCAGTACACTATTTTATGCTCCTCCTTGCACATCCTGTGGTCTACTATTTAATTGGAGAATTTTAGTTAGCTTCCTTAACAATGTATGATTCTTGCTGGTTTCCTTTCCATTTCGTTCATTTCCCTATCTAAGTCATGTAGCTGGAAGAAGCAATGTCAGCTTTTAACTCTGTAAAGTGCTGTTCAGGGGCTTCTGTTATGGGTCTTTTATAGGGCAATTTTCTAGAAGATTTAGCTTTTGGTCAGAAATACAAGGCCTGTTACTATTTTAGTTCTGTATGTTTAACAAATGGTATATATAAAAGAGCATTTTTTAGTTTTGGGGTTTTTTCTAAAGCCTGTAATGTGTTGTAATGTGACATTTAATTTTGTTTTGCTCAACACCTCTCTAATTTTACCAAAGATTTTTTTTCAAATCCAGAAAAAAATCTTGGTTCACTCAGTGTTCTTTCTGTAGCTATTTTGAAATATTAGATTTCAATTTGAAGAGTATTGCCCATTGATTTTTTTCCTCTTTTTTTAACCAAGGCATTCTTTTCATATGACTCAGAGTATAAACTGAAAAAAACTTCTAAAATCCCATGCTACAAATGGCAAGTCCTTCAGTCATTTCTCCTTTTTAAAGAACACTTAGGAGAGGTATTTTACTAAATGAAGCTACTGTTCTTGTACCTCATAACAAAGAACACTGCATATTTTTAATCTTGCGGTGTTCATGGAATAAACGCCCTCCAAGAATTCTGGTACAAAAGTTGGTGGACAAAAATACATTTTCCTGTTTATAGCTTTCCCTCCTGCTCACATCTGGAATAATGCACTGGAGCAACAGGATTACTCCCACTTTCTTACTGTCCTGCCAGTATTAGTGTCCAGCAACGGAGCATTTAAGACATTTTTCTGGTTTTCCTTTTCTTTCTGAGAAAAGGCACACTCCAGGCATCAACCTCAAGCAGGTCAGGGTCTGGGAATTCAGCTAATGCAGCAATTTTGACTACAAGTCCAAGTGGCTGTGCCAGGACCTGAATAAAAAACATATTGCGAGAACACCCCAATTATTACACAAGGTTTAGATACCATACTAGATCAATGTTTTGATGATAAATACTCTGGAATTATTCAGCAATAGTACAAAGCTGGAGTGACATGGCTTCTGTGAGCATGAACTCCGTCTTTGTGAATGTGTCTTTCCTTTTTCAGTAACATTTTCACCATCTAGTAATATGCCACTAGTAAGATTAGATATACTACTCCCATCACATTGACTATGGCAGCACAGATATGATACAACACTGCGATCAGAGAAGAAAACAAAAAGGAGCCAACATTCAGCAAAGTATCACAGCAACTCAGTTATGCTTTGTATTTCCTTCAATGCAGCTTCCTTACAGTCAAATCATGAAACTATGGAGTTAAGCTTGAGTTGTCATATGCATATAAATTTTTTTTCCCCAGCCATGTCACTAACTGCTTGTCATGGATTGAGTTGAGCCTGCTGCTGTTATTCATACCACGCTGCAGATGTGTCACTGACTGTATATGAATCCCCTATGTGAGGTCCTACCACAGTTATCTAGGGAATCACAGTTTGAAATGGGAGAGAATGTTAGAATTCTTGAACAGGAATAAATACTGCCATTACAAGAACTACTTCCATTTGTGTCCAAGGCTGGTAGTATATAATCCTTTATATTTCACTTGTTACCAGTAGCTGCTGCATTTCCCTCATTATGGGAAAACAAGAAGAAATCTTGCCCATTTTTGCTCTAAAAGGGGTTTCCTGAAAACTGGCCTCTTCTCAGGACTAGGTTTTTGTTTCATTGGTTTCCTAGCAACACCTTCCACAATAATAGGCTTGTATTCCAGTATGTAAATGATTGCTTTTAAAAGCCCTTCAACTAATTTATAGTTAAAAGTTTCAGACACTTTTTTACAGGATCACTTACTTTCCTCCTTTGGTCCCCAGTTTCAGTAGAAAATAACCTGCTGCACAGAAGGGTTTTCAGGAGTGGAAAAGCTAGAGAAAAGGGGGTCTACATTTACAGCCAAGACCGAAATGACACTTTAAAGTGCAGTCCCAGTTGTGGCTTCTGTATGTGCTCTACATCTGCATGTAATCACGTTAGTCTGTATGCCAAATAGCAGGAAGTGAATTCTGGAGTGTGGTTGATATGCTCAAGAATGCTTTTTAACAGACTTTTCAAGTGTTTTCATTGTGATAAAAATAACCAGCACTTTTACCAATACTGAAAGTATTTGGTATATAGTAGTAAATGTTATTGTATAGTAGGACCTCACATGGTATGCATACTGTACCAATCACCTACCTCAGTCAGATAATAAGATGCTATAAAGCATCATATAGTTAAAGATGCCTTAAAACAGATGGAAGAAACTAAACTGATGATTTAGACTTCTATTTCATGTCCATGTAACTACCCAGTATGACATTCTAGTGATTCTCTTTAAATATCTGGCTAATGAAACTTAGAAGTTAAGAAGCAAAACCAGAAGCCTTACATATTCTTGGCTATAGAGACTTTTTGGTTAAGTTTGATACATAGAAGCAGATACAGAGATCCTGTTGTTTTTTCAGCTACTTAACAGAAGCTGTTTTCAAAGCATAAAACAGAAGTTAGAACTGATGTACAATGCCTTTGCAAATGATTATTTCAGAAGCATGTAGGAGGAAAACTAAGAACTGCATATACTAAGTGCTCACTAAGTAAGCACAACTTACCTTCAAAGTTTAGTGGAGGTCATGCAAGATTTAATTTCTGAAGGTTCTGCTCTGGCAGGGGCACTGGACTAGATGATCTTTTGAGGTCCCTTCCAACCCCTAACATTCTGTGATTCTGTGTAATCTAGTTCTGTTTGTCTGTATGACCGATCATTACCCATTCATGATTTTTTGTGGTTTTTTTGGGCTTGTTTGGGTTTTTTTCTCTTTTATTTCCACTAGTAGCATTATTTTTTGTTACACATTCTGCTTATCCATACCTGCTCTCTTCCCAGTCTCGAGACTTCTTTGTTTCATTTGGTTTGATGCAGCGGATGTAATGGGGTGTGCACTTCATCAGAGTGCCAACAAGGTCATTTGCTTGTTTCTGTAACATTGAGGGAAAGAAACAGAATTTGAGCTGAACAGGGTAAATCCTGTGAGAGAATTCTAAAAATTACCAACTATCTGCTGCTGATTCATTTAACTGGATCCAGCTGACTTTGGTCTTTCTCCAAAGCAACCACAGTATCCTTGCATAATGTGCACCTTATGAAAAATTTAATCAGTAAACAGAAGGTACTATTAAATAAAAGTATGGAGTAACAGGGATGCATCAGGTGACTTTGACTGCCAGGGGGAATATGAGGAAAGAGGTTGGAAAAACACCAGTTTCCACAGTCTGCAAGTGTGTAATCTAAGCATGTATTTTACCAGTCTCCAAAAAGATGTGTGCCTTCTAACACTTCCTGCCTTATACAAGGCACATTATAGCCAGTAAAAAGACTTCTGCTGACTTCAGTGGCTTTTGGATCAGGCCTTGCTGTATTTCTGCACTATGAAGAGACCAGCTATCTATACTTAATTGTAGGATATTAAGTGGCTGAGTGAAGGGGCTCATTCATTATGCACATGCAAGTACTATTATCACTACTATCAACTGCTCATTTGCATGAGAATGCAGCTGAACATAACATTTAATGAACAGTGATGCTAGGCAAAACATGACTCTAACAGCTGAAATAACAAATCACTTTGCAATCAAGATACTCCTGATGTCTATCCTTTAAAATTACTGGACAGTAAGGGAAAAAAAAAAAAAGACTCTTTTCTTTTCTATGTCCATATATGCATACACCAACATAGCAAAGCTAGACGTACTTTGATTTTACTGCCCGCAGTGGTAGGACGGCCCTTCTTGTCCACTTGAAGATTTTCAGGAAACAGAGCCTTTATAAAAGGCCTAGGAAAGAATTAATAAAACAGTGTTGTCATAGAAAGACTATTCAATGCAGGACTGTCAAGGAATATGGTGTATCAGTTGATAGCTGAGAATACCAATAGCTATTTCTATTAATCTGGAGATATACCTATTTTAAGACTACTATTTCCATTGAGCTTCATTCCTCATAGAGATTCCTTGCTATTTTAGTGAGCATTGGAAGACATGATACCAGAATACTAGACTCAAAGAAATGCAGGCTTCTTAAAGAGTAAGCATCAATTGATAAAAATACATCATCAAAAAAACTTGTTACTTCATCTCTTAAAACAGTGCCTGTTCCAAGAGAATGCCAAATCACTGATGGCCTTATTTGAGGCCAAAACACATTGCTGCCATTATACTGTTTGATTCTGACACAGCAGGACCTTACTTATTCAGACTTCCAGAAAATGAAGGTCGATACTATGCAAGTGATGCCATTCTACTGCAATGATGTTCACAAGTTCACAAGCTGTAGGCCCTCTGCATTCATCTAAACTAACATGTTATTCCTAGCTTTAAGCAAGTTTTGCTTACGTACAAATCACTGCTCTGCATGAGTTCAATCAAGTCCATGAAAAGAACATCTCGATTTCTCTCGCAGAATCCATCCATATCATAAGATACCTGGGCCAAGGTGGAAATTGATTGTTTGTGGTAAGTTGAGAACCCAATAATTAAAGAAAATTCTACTTCTGTCCTCATCAGTAGCTGTTCTGAACTTTTTGGTTCACCTGGTATAACTAGGAGATACTACAATAATCACTAATCCTTGTGTGTATCATTAGTTTAACTCATTCACAATAAACAAAGGGATTTCATCCATATAGTTAAAAAATTCAGTGGAAAAGACTGTTATGGAGTTAGTGTGAATAGAGTATGACAGAAATTAATTTAATACTGAACTTTACTGATGAAAAATTTGTACATAATAAGGATTTACTGTTATTAACTGTAACTTCAGGAAATCATGAACAGCCTGACAAACATACCCAAAGAACAGAGAACTATACATTACATTGCTAGTTTTACTGGTGTATCATCACCTAGGGATCATCTTTGTTTCCCACGTTTTTAAACTTACTGGTACTATAATCTTAATTCTGGGTTATAATCAATAATCATGGGGCATTTATTTGTTACATTTATTAAATTCTGGTTAGTATATTTGATAGCAGCAGGGCCCAGACTCACCTCTCCTATGTAAAGGACTTATGTTAGAGCATATTTGCTCCAAGCTTCCTACACTCTGAAAGGAGGACATTGTTTCCTGAGATAATTTGGCTGTTGAAAATAAAAACAGCCTGCTACAGAGCTTCCCCCTTCCTTTCATTACTGTTCTTTTTCTTTATAAGTGAGGTATGCAGAATTCAGTGATGATTTTCCACATTACCTTTCCAGCATAATGATGGATGATAAATCCCTGGTTCCAGCTGTTGAAATGTTCATGAGTCCCAATCTGCATCTGGAGTTTTTGAAGCAGTGTTTGGTCAGCTCCTTCTCCCACTGCATGCATTGTGGCGCACACATCATCTAAAATGCTCATAATTCCTGGGGGATTCTAATTGCATTGGAGAAGAATATCAAAAACAGCAGAAGTAGTGAGAGGAAAAAAAAATTATGATGCCAGTTTTAACCCCCCAACAGTAAATAAGTTGCTACAAAAAGACTAGAGCAAAGCCCCAGGAAGAGGAATTCACTCCCCATCAGTGATGTTTGCAAAAGAGATTAATTTGTACACAAGTAGGAGTCTAACTCTGAAGCAATGCACCACTTGGCAGTCAAGATACTCCCCATGTCTACCTTTTACAGTCTCTGGACAGTAGAAAAAGGCATGCAAGAAGTTTAATGCTACTTTGTGTAATGATAGTGGGAAACAATGGGGAAAAAAATGACTGCTGTTCAAAACCATCAACAACAACAAAACCCAACCCTGCACAACATTTGTTTTTAATTCCTTCACAAAGCAATAGTTCTTCTGATTGAACCAAGTAAGAAACACATATCTGAGGTAAGCATGCTGTAGTTTGTCAAACTAAAGAGCTAGATAGCTAAAATTGCAACAGAAATCCTATCCTCTTCCTAGCTATCCTGATATAGATAGGAGATGGGCAAAATCTGATGTGCATTTAAGAGCAAGTCAGAACACAGATTTAACCAGGTTGGAAAAGACCTTTGAGATCATCAAGTCCAACCTATCACCCAACACCATCTAATCAACTAAACCATGGCACTAAATGCCCCATCCAGTCTCTTCTTAAACAGTTCCAGTGTTGGTGACTCCACCACCTCCCTGGGCAGCACATTCCAATGGCCAATCACTCCTTCTGTGAAGAATTTCTTCCTAACATCCAGCCTAAACCTCCCCTGGTGCAGCTTGAGACTGTGTTCTCTTGTTCTGGTACTGGTTGCCTGGGAGAAGACACCAACCCCACCTGGGTACAAACTCCCTCCAGGTAGTTGTAGATGGCAACAAGGTCTCTCCTGAGCCTCCTCTTCTCCAGGCTAAACAACCCGAGCTCTCTCAGCCACTCCTTGTAGGGCTTGTGCTCCAAACCCCTCACCAGCCTTCTTGCCCTGCTCTGGACACATTCAAGCAACTCAACATCTTTCCTAAATGGAGAGCTACTTGAGCCTCACATGAGGACAAAGAACTAAATGGGGAAAAAATCCTACTTCTCTCAAAAAAAAAACCCCAACTAAACAGTTGTTGCCTCTCCAAATTAGAGCATGAAGACTTAAAGATTCAAAACATTCTGTGGAACAAAGACACAATTTTTTATCTACACCACCTCCCAGGACTTCTACTTCACTTGTTTCTGCTTAATTTGTGACAATACCTCAAAAGGAAGCTGGTACTGTAGGTTCCCCAAACCAAAATACCTCTCCCAGGAACACAGAGAGCCTTATCAGATGTACAGTAGCACATGTCATGAAGTTCATAATAAATTTTGGTGAACAAAATTTTAATTTCCATCATTACCTTTTTAGTCACACATCAATCATGTGATCTTATGGTTCTCTTTTTGATTGCTATCTTAGATAATGTATATCTTAGATGCCATAGATCACAGAGCTCTTGTAAGACATCTTATGTAAGATTTATATATAGGTTTAGCATGACTCAGTGGCTGAACGACAGCATTTTTCCTACGAATGTTCTTGAAGGCAAAGCAGCTGCCCAAAGAATTTGGAGGAAAAAAATCTTGTTATTTTATCCATCTGTTTGTTCCAAATACTTACCACTTTGTTCTCTATAAGGTCACACACTATTTTGTTGTTAAAGTAGTCTATTGGTGTCCATCTAATTCCTTCTTGCACGTATTCTTCCTGTTACACAAAAAGAAAGATGCAAATAGTGCTGTGCACCGTGGATGCAGCACTCGATTGATAACGGACTGCATACACACACACTGCACTACTCACGTTCAGAAAGACTTGTCAAAGGTATGACTTTTCCAGCATCCTGACCATGCACCTAAGCATTCCTATCCTAATCTACTTTTATACTTACAATTGTGACAAGCTTATCAAGGATCAGACCCCTCAAAGGAGCACATTTAGAAATGCACATGAAACAGAGACACAGCTCTACTTTTTATTTCTGTACACAATTACTGTAACCATAAAGACATTTAGAAACTGACTGGGGGGGGAAATCATACTAAAATTCTATTAGATTGACCCACCCAGCTGCATACATGATGTCAGCTAGACACTCAGCAGGTCATTTGTATGCCCAACTGCAACGATCAGTTACTTTTACACAAAGGCAATTGTGTATGTGCATTCTTGAAAACAGTGTCCTAAAGTTGGTGCCAGGCCTGAGCTCATACTCTCTCAGCTGCATTCTGTCTGCCCTCCCATACAGAAGCTCACTTTTATGTGAAGTGAGTCTTTGTAGTAAGACTGTCAGCAGAGAACTGCAAATACTTTCAGAAGTAATTTTTCATGTTTTCAGTAATCAATTTCATTCATATATGTGTATAGATATAAGAGAAGTATTTCTGTTGAAGTGCATATTATGTCCCAGGAAAGCAGAGGGACAGAAGCAAGCGGCAGCTTTCCACTTCTGCCAATGAGTCAGAATATGCAGCATGTCTGGGCAGAGTCAGATGACTGCATTAGCACACACTGTGAGGGACTCGCTTCCGTAGCTGATGTGGTTTCCAGTTTTAGGGTTAGCCAATGACAAAGTGTTTTTTCTTGTATCTTGCTTAACAAAGCAAATTTTATTGTTAGCAGATGACAAAACCTCAGTTTTTCCACCAATTAAAAAAGCAATAGCTTATGAATTCAAATACAATAAATGTCTGGTTACCTGTTCTGCCTTCAGTGTTAGTTCAATAAAAATCTGCTGTAGCTTTTCATTAACAAAGTTGATGCAGAACTGCTCAAAACCATTTTTCTACAGAAAAGGAAACAATTTCAAGATTAGTCTCATGCTTTATATACAGTAATTCCTAGTTCTTATGCTGGCAAAAACCTTCAAAGAAACACTGTCAATGATAGATGGGTTGCTGACTTATCGATATCCCATGGAACCTCAGGCCTTCCTTTTACAATCAATGACCTCCTTTCTTCAATACTTTATGTGCTTTAAGTCAGATATTATCAATGAGAACTCAATGCCAAGAAAACTGGATTGGTTTTGTGTTTGGGTTGAGATTTTTTTCCTTTATTCTGGCCGCAGGATTTGTTTGGTTTCTTTTCTGGTCTGGATTTTTTCCCATCTAATAATAAAAATCTCTCCCAGGTCAGATCAGCCAAAACCCAAGTATTGCATTGCCTTACCTGGAATATTTCAAATCCATAAATATCAAGGACACCAATGTTATATTCTTCATGGTCTTTCTCCATAGCCTTATTAATAGACTAATAAAACAGAAACAAAATGTAAAATGAAGTGTAGTTTATATATTTAAAATATATATTCATATCCTTTCATCTTATATATAAACTACTGAGCTTCTTCCAAAAAAACTTATTTAATGGAATGCAGATATATGTAATAGGGTATTTTACCTTCTCTTAATAAAGTGTTATTGACAGCTAGGAAATGAACAGTATCCTATCCTGTTTTCCAGGTTAGTGAGCCTTTGGAACTACTGTTGTAACTGACTCAGTTAAAGGAAGGGAGCCAACAAAACTGTACAAAATTAAGTCAGATACTCAATGCATTTTGCAGAAAGTACTATGAATCTTTTCACCTATTTCTGTACTGCCCTACTTTGTAGCGTCAGACACAGGAACTACAGAGATGCCATGATGAGGGAGACTTCTGGAAACACTAGCAGGGCCACCACAAGAGAATATTTCTGCTTCATCTAGCCAGCATTTGTGGCCAAAAGTAAGGTTTCTACTCCACTGATCCAGTCCAGGATCTCATTCTGAACAAAAGTTTACTTTAGCATGGAGAATGGAATTTGACCATTTGCTCAAATGCCATAACATTGTGTGGTGGGTTGAAGTTTTCCCCCCAACTTTGCCAGACCAACTCAGCAGCAAATGAAGCTGTATTTACAAGCAAAAACTACACTCTACCATGGAATGCAATGAATATGTACAAAATGTACAATATTTACAATATTATACAGATATTTACAATTAGCAAACAACACAAAAACCCCTCTGGTCAAGTGACCGGGGAAGCAGTTCCATTGCCCACCTCCCCACCCCCACCTCCCTGTCCCAAGAGAGAAAGGAGCGGAGAGAGAAGCAGTGGGTTAGACTTAGCCAAGGCCAGACAAAGCACGCAGATTATCTCTCCCAATCAAAGCAAAAACAGCCAAGATCAGAAGAGAAGAGAAAAAGGGAAGAATTTTTATGGTACAGCTCACTTATTCTAGGTATTTACCCAATGAATTTGTTTAGAATAATCTTTTGTTTTCCCTTTTACACCCAATAGTGATTTATTTGTATTTTTTTACTTTTCTGCTCAAAATCTGTAACTAAATTTTAAAAGCATAGCCTAAAACCACCACACATTGGGACACTGAAGAGTGGGCTAGGAAAGCAGAGAACCATAACCTTTTAGTTCTGCTCATGTGAAGACACCAAACTACATAGGAGAACCTAAGACTCTAAGAAGTATGGATGCTGACAGAAAGGAGATGCCAGAACATCCTACCAGACAGTGGCAGGAGACTGAGCAAATACAGGATTGAAAGCAGAGCTCATTTTATTCAGAGCAACCGTGGCATTTATCAAATAATCAGTGGCTTGTATTTGATATCTGTGGTCAAGTTCCCACTGCACTAATCAGTGCTGCTGCTAAGGATTAGGCAAAAAACAACATACTGGATGAAAGAAATGAACAAGAAAATCACTGCAAGGAACATGCCTAGTGTACTTGTTTTGATACTCCAAGAAAATCCAGCTTACATCCACCAAGTAGTCAAAAACACGGGAATGAAGGGCCTTGGCCAGTGCATCCCTGGTGTAGCAGGCTTGCTCCACATTCAGCGTTACGTGAATGGACTCAGATTTGCCTCCCCACTTGCTGTCCATCTGTCTGCTGGTCAGCTTTTCCTTCAGGCGGTCCTGGTTAATTCCCAGGAGAAAAGCAGGAAAAGCCAAAACTGCAAGGAAGATTGGCATTGTTGTATTAGGAGTTAAAAACTAAACAGAATGAAGGAAAAAAAATATTAGGTATATCTCTGATAACAGTCAGCAGTAATAAACTTCGTGGGATATGGAGCTTAAAAAGAAAGGAGGAGGAATTTAGGCCTTCAAAATTTTCTGAAGCTCCCCAAGGACATTTTCAACTCTTCACTTACCTGGATTTAATTTAAGATAGACCACCTTAAAGTACAACAGGCAACTATTTCTGTAAGTTCTTCAGTCTTCAAACATGTAAGCTTGCTTAGGTCATAGTTTAGAACTATGTGCTTTAGAACTATGAGATGGAAATAAAATGTAGAGCTCAAATATGAATAAAAGTAATGGAAAATTCTTTGTGAACATTAAAGTTTTAAAATATAATCAATAATATGCTATCTACTTCCTAATAGTCTTTCCCTTTCTTCTTCTAAGTTAGGATACTGCAAGAAGTTTTCAGTTGCCTTGCCATTTATTTGGTTTCGTTTTTTTTTTTTATCCCTTATTCTAGAAGTACTTTGCAAATCCTATTTTTCTTTGTTTAAAAGTAGACCAGGAAAAGACATCTGTGCAATAAACAGCCACAAGTTCAGTGTTCTTTGCATTCTTAGCACATGGTGCAGATGTTAGCTGCAGGTGTCACACACCTTAAGGAACGAAAAAAGAGAAAACCTTGGAAGCACATGGAAATAGCTCCCAAGGGCAGAACTTGGAGCTGGTATTGCGCCTCTGCTAAACCACATAATCCTTTAACACTGTTTCCTCCATGATCTACTGCCCTTGGATCTGCTTTACTGGTGTGTGGAGGATGTAAAATAATCATTAAGGCAGCAGTCACTTGTGCTTTACAAATCTGTAATATCACAGCATGTTTTCACTAAACTCTTGAGTATATTAATCCAAAATTATTTTAAAAACTGCAAATAGCTTTCTGAAATCTGATTTATTGCATCAGCAAGCTGATTAAATTTACCCAAGGTAACTTATCCTAAAGTTACCAAAGTTGAGTCACTGGCAACATCCCTGGTAACTTACTGAGAACTCAGGCTGAAGAGCGCACGAAAAGGTCAAATATCATATGCTTTACTATGGAAAAGAACGTTGGAAATTATAGATCAAATATGCCAACAGGTACTGTAAAGATGCCAGGGTATTTAGCCAATACTACTATAAGAATTCATGTAGATAGTGAATTGGTAAGAACCACTTAGAAACCTTTACTTCACAGTGTTGTAAAAGAGGAATAGCTTGCCATGACTTGATATAAACTTCCCACTCTAAAGATGTCTATGTTCCGTGGTTACTACCTTCCACAAATTCTTATAAAGTAGCATATGCATGTAAATTGAAAAGTGATCCTCAAAGAGTAATCAATAGGGGTTCTGTGGAATAATTTTAAACACAACCTGCAAAGAAAAGCTGAAAATTACTAGGTTCACTTCACTGGTGAACCCGAAACCGTAAAACAAATCTTACAATACACTGCAAATGCAGTCTAAATTGTTTTCTGCATCCAGGAGAAAACCAGAAGTATCTAGCATGATTTCCAACATGGAAGACTTAGAATAAATAATGAGAATAAGTTAGTAGGTGGGAAAAAAAAACCCAAAACACATATATATGTATAAAAAAAGCAAGCACTATACCAGATAATCATCACTTGCAGTTTTCAAGAAGCATTTGTCTAAATGTCTGTCAAGAACAGTCTGTATAGATTTGATTCTGACTCAGAGTAAGAGACTAGAGTTTTTGGTGTCTTGAAGAATGGCCTCTGCATGTTTTTCTGCAATTGGCTATGTAATAACAAGAACACAACTGACCAAATCATTAAACTTTTTATTGCTTCAAACTTATGCAAAGCATGGCTTACCAGTAGTCTTTTGTTGTGTTTTATCTCTCACAGCTATTCAGGCTAGAAATTTACAATTCAGTTTAGAAATTTAGTTGGCTAGGCCAAGCAGTAAACTGGGGTGAGGATTAATGGAAAGAGAAATGAACCCAGCTTTCAACTTCATAACGCAGAAATTTGTACTAGACAATGTGATTTCTTCTCTGGCTTCTTTAAAATGCAGCATGTGTATGAGTAAGCTCTATATTCATTCTCTCAGCTGGTTTCTTTTTTTTGCTTTTTTTTTGTTTCCCCCCCTCCCCCAATGTATTAATCATACACAACTTCTGTATTAATAGCCCAGCAAGGAAGAGAAATATGGTATACATGGCTCATCACAGAAATATGTTCACATTTGCTAACTTCTTTTCAACTCATGCCTTTTCAGTTTGTTACTTTTTGGTACAACACATTGTATCTATCTTGTCTGGCTATTCAATGTCTCGATTTCACAGAAAAACTTCATACTGTGATTTAAATGGAAGCATGGTAGCTCATTTGTAATCCTAAGGCATGTAAAAAATCCTGTACTTTTCTTTGGATGTACAAAAATGCCACATTTTTTTCCCTTTGGGTTCACTCACTATTCTCTCAAATTAAGAAATACAATTTACTAATTTTTAACTTTAATTTCCCTATTTTAAAAAAACAAATATCAAGAGAGTATGAATACAGCTGGGTGGGAAGGTGACTGCAGAAGACACTTTATTCATGTTTAACTTCCTAAAACTAAAGAAATGCAGTTTTCCTAAACATAAGGACCATGTTGAAATAAGTTTAGAGAGCACACAGATATATGCAAGCTTGCGGTGCGCTTATCCACTCTGTCCTTAATTGATCATGGTGGTACAAAATCAACATTAGATCCGAGGTATAAATTATGACAAAAATGTTTAAAACTCAAGATCCATTAATCTTTCAACATCTTGCTGATGTCAGCCTAGCTTATATAGAACAGCAAAAACAGATGAAAAATGGGCACAGAGATAATAAAGAGACAGCAGACATACATGACGACAGAGTCAAGAAACTTGAGGCAGGGAAAGTAACTGTAGCATGCAAATTCTGCATTTCAGTTCTGAATTTCTGTTTTCAAGGCATCTCTTCTGGATGAACAAACACATATAGGGGCATGAACACTGTGCACCTAAGATCAGAGATACTCCACAAGCTGGTAGCTGCTTTTGCAGGGCAACAAGGTGAAACAAACCACATTACAAACAGGAGTTTTAACGAATGTATGCTGCTGCATTGAAAGGAGCAGAGCTCAAGTTTGCTTGAAAGTGTTTCACTCTATTTCTATTATAAAGAAACTGTAAAACAAATCTTAAAATCTTAATCACATCTTCTCTTAATCACATACTCAAAGCTTGGAAAAGGATTTCTTAAAATTCAAAATGCCAAACTGCACACCTATTAAGTCAATGGCACTGTACAAGACAAAACAGGCGGCTGGGTACTGTTGGTTTTGGAGCAAGTCTGTATCAGCAGCCTTGCACTAGGAGAATTGATGCAGTGTGTTTGGATAACCAGCTCAAGGCTGCAGTTCACTTCATCTGGGGTTTCAGCTCATTGCTACTTCTGTAACAATTTCCAGTGGTACTTACACTCCTCACTCTCCACTCCTGCATAGTTGCCAACCTCCTTGAAGCTGATATTTCCCAAATGCAGTATTCCTGCCACTATCTGCAGCACCAATGCCTGTTCCTCTGCAAAGATCCCAATCACACTCATTGCATGCTGGGGGGGAAAAAAAAAAAAAAGTTGTTGAAGAATCTGTTCAACAGAAGTTCAGTCACAGAAGTTATTTTGAAATTTTGATGTTAAAACTGAGTTTTTCAAACCAGTTCAAATACCCAAGGCAACCAAATTTCATTACAGCCCGCACTGAAGTTTCAAAAGGTACCAGATGTCCTACTTCCATGTTTTTTTTGTATTATTTAAATTAAATAAAGAAACATTTAGAAGATGTGTTAACAAAATAAAGTCTGGGAAAAATAAAGCTCCTTAAAAACAGACACCTGCTCTTAAGTGTCATGCTAAGAAGACACAATTTCATTGTAAATTATTTAATCTACTGAAACCAAGAACTGTGAAGCTGCACTGAATGACTTTAAAAAGCAGCTATGAATTTCAGCCACTTAATAGAAAATAATCCACAACAACACTGAGTTTTTCAGTCTAGAGAATATGGCAACCTATAGAATGTCTTCTGAGCTGACTGTTTTTCTAAAATAACCAATTAGCTAGAATGCAACAGTAACTATTTTTTAAAGCCTTCAGATGTGCTACATAAACATATAAAACCACCTTTTTTATTTATATATTTTAAATAGCGAATTTCTCTTAACAGGCTGCCCAGAGCAGTTATGGAGTCTCCTTCTCTGGAGACTTTCAAGGCCAATCTGGATGTGCTCTGGTGTGGCCAGCCCTAGGTGATCCTGCTTTGGCAGGGGGGCTGGACCCAATGATCTCTGGAGGTCCCTTCTAGCCACTAACATTCTGTAGTTCATAACAAGAGACCAGCAAGCTGATTATCTTGCATAAAGGTCACACAATGAACTGTTAACAGCACTTGATAAAGTTCCCTGATCTATGCTGAGTCTTTTCTTCTACCCTTTCACAGAATCATAGAATGGTGGGGGTCAGAAATGACCTCTGGAGATCATCTCATCCAACACCCCTGTGCTGAAGTAGGCTCACCTAGATCAGGCTGCACAGGAATGCATCCAGGTGGGTTTTGAAAGTCTTCAGAGGAGGAAGAGTCGACCACCTCTCTGGGCAGCCTGTTCCAGTGCTCTGTCATTCTCAAAGTTTTTCCCTTATGTTTAGGTGGAACTTCCTGTGTTCTAGCTCGTGCCCAATACCCCTTGTCCTATCCCTGGACACCACTGAAAGGAGCCCATCCCCATCCTCTTGACACCACCCTGTAGGTGTATATATAAGCACTGATAAGATCCCCTCTCAGTATTCTCTTGGCTAAACAGCCCCAGGTCTCTCAGCCTTTCTTCATAATAGAGATACTCTAGTCCCCCAGTTATCTTTGCAGCCCCCTCTTGGGACTCTCTCCAGCAGTTTCCCATCTCTCTTGAACTGCAGAAGCCAGAACTGGATACAACAATATAGATACGCCCTCACTAGAGCAGAATAAAGGAGGAGGAAGAGAAGGACATCACTCAACCTGCTGGCTACACTCTTCATAACAAACTTCAGGATACAATTGGTCTTCCTGGTCACAAGGGCACACTCCTGGCTCACGGTGACCTAATTGCCCAGGACTTGCAGGTCCTTCTCTGCAGAGCTGCTTTCCAGCAGGACAACCACTAACCTATACCGGTACATGAAGTTATTTCTCCCCTGGTGCAGGACTCTATACTTGCCCTTGTTAGACTTCATGAGGTTCCCCTTGACTCAACTCTCCAGCCTTTCAGTTGCACTATTTTAAATAGTTATGGTAGATCAGCCACCACTAAGAATTCAATTAGAACTGGGCACTCTTTTATAGTTTCTTCTAATGCAAGCTTCTCACTGCATTTGCATTTTCACATTTTTCATACTACAGACTTACAGCACTCAAATACATTTCACTGAATTTGCAACCTTCTGAAAAGGAACAAACAGAAAACAAAACACCTCCCATAAAAAAATATCTATCTTTCCAAGACTGCTAAGCTGCAACACAGGACCTCTTTGGTGTAACATGCCTCTTTCTCAGGGTAAAATATCATCAAAGTTAGTTATATTGACATTGATTTTCTCATTCCCACACTAATACCATGTCTCTGCTACAAAATTACAATGAACATACATCCACTGCTATGCCAATCTCAGAGTGAAAAACTCACCAGTGTTTCTTGGAAATCTGATTTGTCATTGATGTCATCAACTTTGTAAGACCCAGAGAGACTCAGGTAGTAATAGTAGTCCATACTGGTAATGCCAAGACTGCTTTTTTGTTCCGAGGAGGCTCCTTCAATTAACTAGAATAAAAAGCCCCAAATTAGGTATCATACAACAATGTTCAGCAGAGATGAGACAGGTTGGAAGCAGGTGACTGAACCTGAAATGATTGGCTAGTACTATGCCAAGGAATCCTTCCTATGTTTTATGTTTAACTTTAAAGACCATATTCCCATTTGTATTTGCATGAATGGTTTAGTTGTAAATTCCACATCTAATCAAAACCAGAACTTGTGACTGACTCCAATATCTTCCATTGTCTTTACCTTATAAAGATAAGACAATGCAGTTTTTCCAATTTTCAATGTATTATCTAAACCTTCAGAAGCAACTTCTTTCCATGCCTACTGAAAAGCAGTCAGTTAAAAGAATACACTGAGAAAGTGTATTTGTGAGTCTAATTGTGAGGCCAAGTATCCTTTATGCCCATTATGGCATATGTTACGCAAGTTCTGAACCGCTCCAATAATATGTTGGTTTGAAGCACAGCTTAAGTCTCACTTCTTTGCATCACTTAGGCCAATAGGACCAAGAATAAATAACAGAGTAGTTAAAAAAGGTTCCTGTACTCTGTGATGCCAGAGGAGAGGCTCCTCAGGCCTATGTAAAGTCTACACAGTTGTGCACAGACATAGCTGCAATAGGAATGAATGAACAAACTAAGCTCATACAAGAATAGTCAAAAACCCATAGTCTTTTAACTCCTGTGTCAAAAAGCACCTCCAGCCCACAACGAAGTATCACCAGGACAGTACAAATTGTTCATGTACCTCAGAACAGGAGAATACACAGCTCCTGAAGTGTTCTATTCTGACAATGGCACTTCAACTTTATGTCAACCTGCTTAAAGTCACTTACAATGCACTGTCTTTAATTTTGTGAAGCTTGATCAACAGCATTTCAACAGATTAGGAACTCACCACTGAAGGCCAGAAAAGCCTTTTGAAACACAAAAAAAAGGCAGGGATGCTTGGAGGAATCAACAAACAGATATTTTCCTAAATGTTCTAGACCACTTGACTGAGATTCAAATCTCTCTGCTCTTATTACAGAGCAGAAGGTATCATTACAAAAGCCAGTTTAAAAAGAAATCTGTTGGAAAGTTCTCAGTTTCTATTACATTCTATTGGACTTTTCCATATGGGAGTTCACAGTGAATTTACAAACAAAGCCTCTGAAATACTGAAGTATTTTTGTTCTGGAACTGAAAGCAGCTAAGCAGGTCTCTCTTATATGCTGTCTTAGCATGCTACCAATCTTCCCAGAGATACCTAGGTTACCTTCTCAAGTATACTTTCAGTAATCTCACAGGGTTAGGAATCACATTTCAAGCAAAAAGGAAAAACTGGTCCTAGTTATTTTAAAAAACTCAGACAGGATCTGTACACTACTGACCTGGTAAAAAATGTGAAAACTCCTCTCTCCAGGATTCCTCATTACAACTCGAGATTTTTCCAATAGAAAGTTAGAGATTTTTCCTCCATCTGGTTCTCCACCTGGGCTAAACTGGATTTCAAAGTATTTCCCCTGCAATAAATAATTAAAGCTGTTGAATGATTAGTAAGTACTTATCTGAAATCATGCACTTATACAGCATCTCAGGGAAGGTTACTAGGATACTTCATCTTTATGGATGCAGTGACATAGCTGCCTCAAGGCATAACTTAAGCTCAGATTCCTGAATTATCACCCATCAGTTTTCCTTTCAGCGTTTATGCAGCACTAGACTCAGGATAACGTATCATGTGTTAATGTAAATGTAAAGAGGAAGTCAGTGGCTTCTCTTCACTGCTGAGACTCTTGCTTAGTATAAAGGAAACCGTAAGATTCACCTATATGCAAAGTAGATTGAACACATTTTCAAACAACAGCAAACATAATGCTGTACTTGGAAGCATACACAACAATTAGCTAACGATTAGCTCTTTGTTTCATGAAGACATAAACTGCATTAACACTCACATTGGCTGAGGAACAAATCTCGAATTTGTAAAGCCTATGTGCTACTTTTAAAAACAGCACCTGCAGTGTATTACCTAGTGAACAGTCATTTCATTACATTATCTTCAGTATTTTGTAATGACAGACTGAAAATAATCCCTGCCCATATTTTGTATATAAAGGCATTTTCCATCAAACAACTCCATGGATTATTTAATCTTATTTTTTTTTAAAGCTGACAATATTAATTAATTAATTAAAAAACCCCTATTACTGCATCTATTTCACTGATCCAGAGAACTCACTAGCTTGTTGACGATTAAGTTATCTACTTGCAGACTCAACATTATATAAAGAAACTGTGAGCAGTACATGTTGTAAGAGAAACAAACACAAAGCCTACATTTAAGGAAATACAGGCCTCTCAATGTGTAACCTGTGATTTTAAAACACACTTTAATTTAGATTAGCCTCACTTGTGGTCAGTTTATATTATACTCCTTAATACTGTCTCTGTAACAGCATGGAAGTTGGAGGAATAAAATATTCTGTAAGGTAGAAGGACTTACAAATCTGCTGGAGTTGTTGTTCCGTACAGTTTTTGCATTCCCAAAGGCCTCCAGTAAAGGGTTAGACTGCAGAATAATATCTTTAACATGCTAAAATTTTAGAAACAAGAGAAATAAAGAATCAGAAAGAGACACCTTTGAAGTTCTTATGGATCTTGTAGAAAACCACAACATCTAAATTATATATTTAAAAAGCAAGAAAGCTGGCATCTTTAAAATCCTCTTGAACAGATAAGGAAAAGACTGAGCGTCTTTTTTCCAATTCCTATTTTAAAAATGTCCATCAGAAACAAACAAAATGCCTGAAGCTAAAAACTAGTCCTTCTGCTCACTGTCCTGCCAAGTAACACAGTCAATAAATCAATCTTGTCTGTTTGTTTCCTCTTTGGATCTTGATTTTAAAAAGTTTCCTTCTTACACCTGAGCATTTAAATCTTTTTGCAGGTCTGGAATCACAACCAAAGAAATCAGGAACTACATGACATCTAGCAATCCACAAGTGTTCCAGCAACCTTTTTTGGGGATCCATGATGCTACTATCTGTTAGAAAGCAACCAAGTGCGTCATAAGTGTCTTTACCTCTGATCCAACCAATTGGAAGTATGGACAAGATACTAGATTTGGAACAAACCCACTGCACGATGGGTTGTGAAGAGAAGACTGAATTTTATTTCAGAATAAACACTCAAGGCCACTTACCCACTTCATCAACTGCTACTCTGTAATCACTAAGAATATTTTTTAATTTTGCAGAAAAATCTTTTAAATTAAAAAATACTTAGAAAATGCCATATTTATTCCAAAAATAACACAATGCATACTTTCTCCGGATCATTCTCTTGGTTAGTGACTTACTCTCTGCAATGTTATCATACCACTGTTGTGCAAAACTCAACAAAGCAGAAAAAACATACAACATAGACTGCAATAAAGCAAAAAAGTAGCAGTAAGCACTCAGAAGAGTGGACTGGTAAAAGTGCTACTACCTACCTACCAACCACTGTCTGTCAGTGTATGAATGACATTGTAAGGTCATTAGGCGAATTTTTACAGCTAATTCACTCAATTAACTTTAGTTGATAGGTTTTAATGGACATTAATAGCATAGTTAGAAACAAAAGCAACTACTTCTTGTTTCAGCTGGCTTTCAGGTCCCTACTTTTGACTAGATAACCTCATAAAACAAGATGTTCCTGCTGTTTGCACTCTGACAAATCAAAGACTTAATGGAAGTAGTAAAACCCCAAAAAGCTAGTCAATTTGCCACTGCTTGCTGTTCTTAATAAGGTTGAGGGCAGTAACTGAAAGTAACTTTCACCCCTTTAACTAATTAAAAAAAAATAAATGCTTGTAGACATAATTCAGCACGAACAGGGGAGCTGGAACTAGATGATCTTTGAGGTCCCTTCCAACCCTAACAATTCCATGATTCTATGAGAGTTACAAAATTTTCAGCAGAGATTGTTCTGGATCTGTGGGTTTCCCTCATATGGCTCCCATCATACAAGCAATCCCAGCAATCTGCAAACAACCAAGTTCACTGTCCAGTTCTCCCTGCTCTTAAGGGCTTGTTATGTATCTGCTCACCCACAAGCTTCTTCAGTAGAGTGCCTCTTGGCTGCCTGTGTCATACTACCTCTGTAGTAAATCTTCAGACTATGCTTCAGTTTCACCGTATATCAACTCACCTGTACTTTAGGGCCGCCTCCTGAAATTTTGGAGATATAACTCATGATATACTTAGCAGCTACAGTCTTTCCAGCACCACTTTCTCCACTATGAGAAAAGGAACATAAAAATGTACCTGTTAGTTTGTAAATAACTAGAATGGCGTAATCTGAGGTTTCTCACATTCAACCAAGATTAGGTACCTTAACAATGCATAATAATAAATATACTACATATTTACATCAGGAAGGCTGGTAATATAAAGATTGTGATATAATGTAGGATGGTACTTGGATATGTTTGTGAATAAATAATTCTGAACACATCATCCTGAATGGACAACAGAATCCGCATGGGGAAACTATGCAAACTGGGAAATAAACATACTTAAAGCAAGATGCTCAAATGAGAATAAGTGTGTTAAGAACTCAATTCCCATCTAAATTTAGTATGATTCAGATCTTAACACAAAAACTCATTTGAAAATCCAAGCTTTGAATGTCATGCCAGAAACCTGCTTCACTTCAGGAGTCTTTTGTTTTAGGTGTTCCTGAACAAAATAATGAGACATTATTAATCACATCCTGAATGACGGAAGAACTACCTTCCTGTTACTATGCTTCTTGACACAGGGTATAAGAAGTCTTAATATTCCATACTAGCTTTCACAATTCCTTCCTTCCATTATAATATTTCATTTCAATGGTGAATAATGTTTACATCATCAGTAGATTTGCCTTCTTGCAATTAGTAAGCTACTCAAGAAGGAAAGAAGATTGGCATGCCAGACAATCCAACTTCAGGCATTATGTAATACCTTAAAGCTAACGGAATTCCTCCAGACTTAATAAATCTTGGTGGAAGGTAGCTTTGACCTTAACGAATGTATCCTAACCAGGTGAATTATACTAATACAAAAAAAAACCAACACATGGATGTCAGTTCAATGTCATAAAGATAACTGAAATGATTTTTTTTTTCTTGTGTGAAAAATCTGTGCTATCTTTAAACTTCTGAATAATTTCAGTGAATGTTGTTGACCCTTGTATCCTGCTCCTACTTGCTCCTGGATATGGATCAAATGCACATCTTTTCCTGCACAAATTTTAGCTATGCTTGTCAGAGAAACATCAGCGTGCCCTGCACAGGAAAAAGCCTTGCTGAGAATGTCATCCCAGAGCTCCTTATCAGCATGAGAAACGGAGACATTTCCAAAGGTTTAATTCTGAAAAAGCTTCCCAAACTGTTACACTATAAATATCATTTCACATCTTTAAAGCTCCCCAACAGTACAAAAATATTGAAAGGCTTCCCCACCACCCCTCTGGTGAAGCATTTCCATGCTTTTGTCTTCTTCTGACTGCAGTTATACAGATAAAACAGGAAAACTGAAAAGGCACTACTTCATCTGTGAAATGTGGACCACAATTTTCATTATTCTGAGTAATTTTTTTGTAACCATCAAGAAGAAAGCCTTTATTATTAGTATCTCCTACCCTCACAGGGACAGAGAGAGCTTGCCAGATGGTATTTAGAATCACAGAATCACCAAGGTTGGAAGAGACCTCAATGATCATCGAGTCCAACCTGTCACCACAAACCTCATGACTAAACCATGGCACCAAGTGCCACGTCCAATCCCCTCTTGAACCCCTCCAGGGATGGTGACTCCACCACCTCCCTGGGCAGCACATTCCAATGGCTAATGACTCTCTCAGTGAAGAATTTTCTCCTCACCAAATCAACAATAGTTCAATATTTAAAATATTTCTTCAAAATCTGCTCACAGTAAATTTGTTCATCCTGTTGTAAAACAAGAGAGACTCAGTCATCATATATTATATTCCTCAGTTTATATAGACAGTTTTCAACCCAATACAGAGGAGGATTTGGAGTCAAAAACTGAATTAATTTGATCAGGTATTATTTATCATACAGTGAAAAACACATTTCAGTAAGATTTTATTTGATGCATAAATTATCCTTCTGCTCTTTGCTCATATTATGTGTGCCTTACACTTTCATAGATTCATAGAATGGTTTGGGTTCAAAGGGACCTCAAAGATCATCTAGTTCCAACCCCTGCTGCCACAGGCAGGAACACCTTCCACTAGACCACAATGCTCAAGGCCTCGTCCAACCTGGTTTTGAACACCTCCAGGGAGGAGGCATCCACAACCACCCTGGGCAACCTGCTCCTGCATCTTACCACCCTCACCCTCATTTGAGAGTGTCTGTCATAGGAACTGGCAAAAACAGGAGCACCTTTGCTTGTGAAAAAAGCTAAAAGAACTAGGACTGTTCACCCTGGAGAAGAGAAAGCTCTAGCAAAACATTTCAGTATCTGAAGGGGACCTACAGGAAGGCTGTGGAACAACTATTTAGCAGGGTTGGGAGTGATAGGATGAGGGGCAATGGTTTTAAACTGAAGCAGGGTAGATTTAAGTTGGACATAAAGAGGAAGTTCTTCACAATGAGAGAGATGAAACACTGGAACAGGTTGCCCAGGGATGTGGTTGAGGCCCCACCCCCCAAGGTCATTAAAGATCAGACCTGATGTGGCCCTGGGCATCCTGACCTAGTTGGAGGTGTCCCTGCTCACTGAGGGGGGTTGGACCTTTGAGGTTCCCTTCCAACCCAATGCAATTTGTGAATCTGTGAAACTGACCTGGAAGAATGGAGTTCCATTTTATTGTTAGCCTCTGTTTCAGTAAGTGGTCCTTTTATGCATGCATACACTGTTTTTTTCAGTTTTATGCTTTTATTGATCAGGGACCAGTAAATTACTCCAATTAAACTAAAATAAAACAGGATGATGCATTATTTATGTACCAAAGCAACTTTATCTGAGGGTGTGGTACCTCGCCACTAGTAAAGCTCAGGTAGTCAGCTCTAACAGGGAAACTGCAGCATTCTTTCCAAATGATTCTCATACAGAAGCTTTGTCACATATATATTACTGCTCTTCTGCTATTAAATCTATTTTAAGATGATGCAAAAATAATTTTCTAGCTTGGTAGTTTTAGGTATATATTGGAAGTATGGTGGTTTTAAAGTGTGACAAAATTATTATAATGGCTTAAAGTAAATGGATTGTGGTACTGACAAATTTCTCAGACTTTTCTTACTAAAAACATTACATAGTCTCAATCACTAATAAAAAAGATAATGTTTTGAAAGATATACCGATCCTTCTAGCACTATTTGCTACTTCAGAAAAATGACATTTTGTTCAGCAACAGTAATTAACACTTATCTGAAATCAGAGTAAGACTACAAATGCAGAGAGAATTTTTGTTATGTTCTTCAAGAGGAAATAAAATCAGTGATTAGAGCAGAGATGCAAGATCTGATACACAGTCTCAACCTTCTCCCCAAAACTAATTTTCTGAATTACATTTAATACAGTATCCCTTACTGTAAAACAATAGATGTAATACTTAATTACCTTGCCAGGACAACACAGACATTTTAGTAACAAACATTTTTCAGGATCTCTTAGGTCTACCAGTAAAGAACACTGCATACATAAAGCACTCTGATGTGTTTGGGTAAGTTTTCAAATCTATTTACATAGAAAATCTGCTTTCTCTAATTATGCTCAGAGAAACATCAGTAGCATAACTTTCATGAAACAATTTTCCCTTCAGAATCAGAACTTTTACCTAGCTTTTCTTACTGTGTTAGGTTTATATTTCTTCCAGTCCCTTATTAAAATTCAACTGTATTTCCAGTTAGATTCTGTACAGGCATTTTAGAACAATCAGTCATTCCAGTGCTCTGGAAAGTTGAGATACAGAACCTGACTAGAAATCCCATATTACATTTTGAACTCAACAGACTTAAGATAGACATGAGTTGTTCACTAGAAACAGTTGGGGTGGCAAATAATCTTTCCATTACCGTATATTTGTACTATTTAGGATGCATTGTCATTTCAAGTATGCAGTCAGAATAAACCAGAATAAACCAAACCAGGTTGGAAGAGACCTTCAAGATCATCGTGTCCAACCCATCAACCAATCCAACCCACCCAAACAGCTAACCCATGGCACCAAGCACCCCATCAAGTCTCCTTCTGAACACCTTCAATGACGGCAACTCCACCACCTCCCCAGGCAGCCCATTCCATAGCGCAATCACTCTTTCTGTATAGAACTTCTTCCTAACATCCAACCTGAACCTCCCCTGGCGCAGCCTGAGACTGTGTCCTCTTGTTCTGGTACTGGGTGCCTGGGAGAAGAGACCATCATGCGCCTGTCTACAACCTCCCTTCAGGTAGTTGTAGAGAGTGATAAGGTCACCCCTGAGTCTCCTCTTCTCCAGGCTGAGCAGCCCCAGCTCCCTCAGCCTCTCCTCATAGGGCTTGTGTTCCAAACCCCTCACCAACTTTGTTGCTCTTCTCTGGACACGTTCCAGCAAGTCAACATCCTTCTTAAACTGAGGGGCCCAGAACTGGACACAGTACTCGAGGTGTGGCCTAACCAGTGCAGTGTACAGGGGCAGAATGACCTCCCTGCTCCTGCTGGCCACACTGTTCTTGATGCAGGCCAGGATGCCATTGGCCCTCTTGGCTGCCTGGGCACACTGCAGGCTCATGTTCATCTTACCATCAACCAGCACCCCCAGGTCCCTCTCTGCCTGGCTGCTCTCCAGCCACTCTGACCCCAGCCTGTAGCACTGCATGGGGTTGTTGTGGCCAATGTGCAGAACCCGGCACTTGGATGTGTTAAATCTCATGCCGTTGGATTCTGCCCATCTGTCCAGCCTGTCAAGGTCCCTCTGCAGAGCCTCTCTACCCTCCAGCAGATCAACTCTTGCCCCCAGCTTGGTGTCGTCAGCAAATTTACCGATGACTGACTCAATGCCCTCATCCAGATCATCAATAAAGATGTTAAAGAGCACAGGGCCCAGCACTGATCCTTGGGGCACACCACTAGTGACTGGCTGCCAGCTGGATGTGGCACCATTCACCACCACTCTCTGGGTTCGGCCATCCAGCCAGTTCCTAACCCATCGCAGTGTGCTCCCGTCCAAGCCATGGGCTGACAGCTTGGCCAGCAGTTTGCTATGGGGGACGGTGTCAAAGGCCTTGCTGAGGTCCAGGAAGACTACATCAACAGGCCTCCCCACATCCACCAGGTGGGTCACCTGATCATAGAAGGAGATCAGGTTGGTCAGGCAGGACCTGCCCTTCCTAAATCCATGCTGGCTAGGCCTGATCCCTTGGCCATCCTGTAAGTGTTGTGTTATTGCACTCAGGATGACCTGTTCCATGATCTTGCCTGGCACTGAGGTCAGGCTGACAGGCCCGTAATTCCCTGGCTCATCCAACCAGCCCTTCTTATGGATGGGCACCACGTTGGCCAGCTTCCAGTCCTCTGGGACCTCGCCAGTGAGCCAGGACTGCTGGAAAATTATGGAGAGTGGCTTGGCCAGCTCATCTGCCAGCTCTCTCAGCACCCTAGGATGAATCCCATCTGGTCCCACGGAGCCATGACCATGGTCCATGGTCATTATATATCACTTTCCAGTACTAGAATACTGCTACAAGGATGTAGAATATAAATTAAAATTACAAATAAGGAGGACTAAAAACTGCTTTAAGGTGACTGCAACATCTCCTGACAGAGGTCATAGGAAGACAGTAAAAATAAAGTCCCCAGCTTTACAGAAAGGTAAAAGCTTAAGAACAATCTAGAGAAACATTTTTATTGCTACATAAAAGAAAAATGCTAATCACAACCTCCACTCTCTTAAAGGACAATGACAGCCCAGGAGGAATTGAAAACCACAACAGACAATTCCTTGTCATTAAAATCTCGATTGAACAACTCCTTGTTGATAGCTTGGAAGGGCTGCCACTTCACACAAGGAAGAAATGCAAAGTCTGTTGGTTCAAATAGAGGCTTAAATACTACACTGCAGCAGAACATGAACTTGATGAGAAATCAAACTCCAGCATAACTGCCTTACTCATATAAGTAAAGTTCCTTTGTAATTCTGTCCAGTACAGACAAAAGGAGGGAAGAAGACTGCTTTTTGCTTCTCCTGCCTAAGCATCCTCATGTCTCCATTCCTGAGACACCATGCAAACTGAATTATTTTTTCTTTTTCCCCTCTTTTTTTCCCTGTTTCTTGGGAAAGTCACATAGGCCAGTGGTCTCCAAATGCTTTTTATCACACACACCATCATTAAAAAAAACTGTCTGAGCACATACTCCCAATGTCTGTATGCAGAGAATTTCTATTTATAAATTATATATCTACCATGAAAGGTGCACTATTTTAATCTTGCATCCCGATGGATTTCACTGAACAGCTCCTGTGAGTTCTTGCATCCCACTTTGGAGACCACTAAAATAAGTAAAGTGTAGTTCCAGGAATGCTACAATGGACCTCTGACGTTTTCTATGTAAGAAGGAAAGTCAGATAAGGTATTATGTACCAGCTCAAATATCCTGCAGAACTAGTAACAGTGTGCTCTCTGCACACTTTTTTTTATCATACTACATCATACACCCACAAATGAGAACAAAGCACACTTCTAGACCCAAAACTCACTTTGACTGTGACTTAAGTAATGCCTGTCATGAAAAAAGTTCAGTAATTAGTTTACAGTAAATTCCCTCACACTAATAATTAAAATAGAGTAAGGACAAAATTAAGTTTTCCAGTATCTCTCTCCTCATCTTGTCTAAATGCAAGCAGAATTCCAAGAGAAACAAAAGTATATTTATTTTTAACAGGGAAAAAATGAAACAATACTGAAAAAAGAGTATGGTGAATGTAGTTAATGTGAGAATGTTGGCTTTAACAGTATCTGTGGCTGCTATAGCTGTTAATCCATCTCAGTCAAGCATTGCTTTGGTATTGGGCACATGAAAGAGATTTCTTATGGCTAAGCTATCATCAGGATTTCACTGGAAAAAAGGGTCAGAAAGTACTTAGCTATCCCAGAACATCCAAAAATGGCCAGTGGTCATGGACACAGAAGATTTTTATCACAGACCATGTTACATATATATATATAAAAACCCCACACCAATTTTTCTGCTTTAACACCAAAAGAGAATTCTTAAAAAAGATCTGTTTCTTACCTAATGATGACACACTGATTTTCTCTGTCAATAATCATGTTTCTGTACATGCTGTCTGCAAGAGCATAAATATGTGGTGGGTTTTCATACTGTGCCTAGGAGGGAGAGGGAACAGGGAATAATTTTTCAATATAGCATTAAACAGCACAGAAAGAGCAATATAAATTTTAATTTCAATTGAAATAATTATTCTCCTGGAAAAACAATCCTGAAATGCAATTTATACTGAATTTTACCCAGAAATTTTTGGTTTTAATAGAAACAAATCTCTGGATTTCATTACTGATCTTTCTCTCATCCATAATTTTCTCCCAAACTATCATAAACTCCACATTCCAAAAGTGTTCTGTGCTTGAAATATATTACTTATCCAAGAGAAACTCAAGTAATTTAAGCTTATTCCACCAGTGGTCACATGCTAACAATAAACTACCTAAATGGCTACAGAGAGCCTGGTGCTGTACATTTCATCTTCATCTGCTGAGTCCATTCACACCAACCAGTTTCCTGAATTTATGGACATGCCCAAGATGAGCAGAACAGAAAACTGCATTTTAAGTCCCTAAGGTCCTTGTGCTGATTCACTCTTCAAACTGTATTTTCAAAAGTGGTATCTAATTTTGGCATCTCCTCTTTTTTATTGTTCTTGTCAAGACAGAGAGTTCTCAAGTCATCATCTTGTCTGGTTTTTGCTGTGCACTACACCTTAATCATGCAGTAGCTTAAAAACTGCCTTTGCAGCAGGAGGGACATTTCTAGGGGAGAAACCTGACATGGAGTAGAGTTAATCAATACAAGTATTTTCTTGAAATGCTAACCCTGTGTTCCAGGGAATCTAATTTGAAGACTCAATAAATGGTAATGGATATCAGCCAAATTCTCCCTGGCTAGTACAATGCTTCCAAAACCTAGAAACAAAAGCTTGCAAGAGTTTAACCATGCAGAATAGTATTTACATGCCTCTGAATACTGTGGTACATTTTAGACAGCTTTACTTACTGCTCCTTGGTACATTTCAATTTCCTTTTCCCCAAAATAGGGCATTTGCTTGAAAGGATTCACAGAGATTAATACAGAACCAATATATGTCTGTATTCAAAACAAGTTAAGGTAACTACAAGTTTCATGAAGTACTATCTTACCACTAGTGACTGCCAAATAACTTTTCCATATACTGCATAACATTGCATAGCTTCAGATAACAGTAAAAACCCCACAGCTTGCAATAACTTCTAATCAAAATGCAATTAGCAGGCTTAGAAAAACATAAACACATCAGTCAATGGCATACTCTCGTATTATCAAAATATTTATTTTAGGACAAGCTAAGTGGAGAAACATCCTAGAGGCTCAAACACAACACACCTTGAAAAAAAATACAGAAAGGCAACAGTGTATTTAAAGTGGTTTACTCCTTTGTAACTGTGGAGGTCATATTGTCAGTGTTAGAAAAGATTGTTTTGACCTTTGCAGACTGCATAGTGACACATTCTGATCTCACATAGATAGTGCTGAGCAAGCACAGACAGAATGGAAACAGCCACTACTGAGCTAAACTGGACAATTACTCATCTGCATGTACTAGTGGGGGAGCTAAGGGAATTAGGTAATCCAGTATGTGGTGCGATTTTATGAGTGTAACTATTAACAGTCCCTAGGAGTCTTATCCTGCAGGCTGCCCTGTAAGAAGACACTTGGTTTCAAGCTATTATTAGTCCCAGAAAGGTTTTCTGCAACATTTTGAATGTTAACATTTTGAATGTTAACATTTCACTGCTCTGCATTCAGCTGCACATGTACCTACATTTACAAAATACTTTAGAAACTTTGGAGTTAGAATTGCAGAATACATACATAAAGTAACCAATACTACTTTACAGGCAGGATTGGTTCATTGAGCTGGGAGTCAGCGGTGTACTCGTGTCAAGGAGTCCAAAATACTGTACTGCAGGTTTCATTTAACAATCTGGAATTGTTCACAAGCAAACTTAGTATCTAAGATTTCCATACAAACACAGAAAAATTAACAAGTTTATCCTGCTGGCTTATTCTGTTGTGATGCCACAGCACAAAATGGCAACTAACAATTTAGAGAAGTATAACTCGGTGAACATTATTTCTGTATTGTCAATTTGCAATGCTTTCTTCATACATTTCTAACTTTAGTTCAAAGAAGAGTGACAACTTCTGGGTCTTGAATTTAACAAATCAAGCACTTGTTGTGCCAGTATAAATATCCAAAGTGACCGCTTTCTGTTGGTAAACAATACCAGCATTTTCTGGGGCAATTCAGTAACCTCTACGCAATGTAGCAGAGAAATTGTTCATTCATGGGTGAACATACAAACCACTGAAAGACTCAAGAGATGATCTCCATGTTAGAGTGAAAAGTCTCTGCAGAACTGCAAAAGCAATCTTTTCTCTCTACTCAAAGGAATTATAATGCTTTAAAAGAAGGCTGTGATCCCTTTTGAGAACACAAGCCCCCCTGGAAAACATTATTCCTGCTTCAGTGGAAAGACCATCTCCACGTTCATCTTACTTGTTTTTATAAGAAAAAACATAAACCCATTTCTTCAGCACAGAGCACTGAAGACTTTGTGAATGCAGTGCAGGGAAGATGCAGATTCCATAGGGACAAAAGTGCTTGTGTTACTTACAGGAAGAGTGCTTTGCTTTGTTACATTATCACGTTTCTGAAAGGCACATTTAATCATGCTGTGGCATGTTACTGAACAGAGGATCCAAACCCACGTGCACACACATATAAAAACCTCTGCTGCTTGGGATGGAAATGTCAGTGTAACTGCAATATTAACTTTCCTCTACCACTCCTTGATAAATTGACCTGCTAACAAGCTCTTAACCATCCAGGTGAGGATCAGACTCCTCTCCCAGGCAACCTGTGACAGAAGAGGACACAGTCCCAAACTGTGCCAGGGGAGATTTAAGCTGGATGTTAGGAAGAAATTCTTCACAGAAAGAGAGACTGGCCATTGGAATGGCCTGGGGGGTGGTAGAGTCACCATCGCTGGAAGTGTTTAAAAAGAGACTGGATAAGGCACTTAGTGCCATGGTTTAGTTGATTAGATGATGTTGGGTGATAGGTTGGACTTGATGATCTTGAAGGTCTTTTTCAACCTGGTTAATTCTGTATTCTGTAAATTGCCAGAAGATGTTATATTTCCTTCCCTTTCTGCTAAAATGTTAAACTCTTCAAGGAAACTATTCTCTAGATGTTAGGTTTCTCTCTTTTTCTCTCTCTCTCCTGCCTCCCAGACACCACATCTAGATGCAGCTGGGAAGAATGAAAACTAGGCTATAGCAGAAGAAAGAACAGTATCACTTTGTAGTATATAACTAGATTGACTGGTGTTTACCAACCTAATTACTGCAGCTCCTGTTACATGGTGAAAGCTAACAATGAAATAGTGACTATTCTGGTGTCATGGAATTCCTTTCAAAGGAATTTTAAAAAAAGGTAAATCAAACCTTTGGTGCTGAAATCTGTTTTTCTTTTTAGGTTATATGTTCAGTTTAAATCTTTCATATTTTCATTAACCATAGAAAAAAATACTAAGTGTGAACACTGTAGGTTTGCAGATGCTCCCATGTCCACCTGTTTCCATCAATCCATAACTCACAGTATTAACAGTTCCAGAGTATGTTGTACATGGGGCTGTGCCACAGAAGAAATGCTGTTTTGAAAGCATTAGAACACTTATATATATAGACACTTATATATACCTGAAACCTATCAATTCTTGCTCTTAGAAGCAGCATTACTGCAGTAGCTTCATGAATCATGAGGATACAATCACAAGAACAATTCCAAATACTAAGAACACCTTAAAATAATTTTTCAGATCTTATTTTCAACCCTCATAATTAGCTCAATTAACAAAGCATTGCATTTTGTCTAATCTCGGGTGAACTGTGACATAAAATGCTCAGCATTTTTGAGTAATATGCTTACACAGAATACATTAGTGTAATTACTTTTACATTGGCTAAGCAAGTCCACTAAAATACCCTCTATAAAGGATACAAAAATATAATCATCCATGTATCGCTTCTTCAGGTTCTCCACTATGGAATCCTCTGTGATTTTGGAAAGCAGGACCATATCATCCACTCCACTGTGCTTGACATTGTGGCTCTGCCAGTGATATCTGTAGTGTCCTTTGCTGCCCTGCAGGTAAGCACATCCAAAAAGGTTACTACATTTCACATTAGCATAAAATAACTGAAAACCAGCTACACAAATTCCAGTATTTCTCTTTAACCGAATTCCATTATTTGATCCAGATATTCCATAGAAGCATACACGGCCATGAGCCAGCAGCGTGGCCTTGTGGTCAAGAAGGCAAATGGTATCCTGGGGTGTATTAGAAGGGGTGTGGTTAGTAGGCTGAGAGAGCTACTCCTACTACTGTACTCTGCCCTGGTGAGGCCACATCTGGAATATTGTGTCAAGTTCTGGGCTCCTCAGTTCAAGAAGGACAGGGAACTGCTTCAAAGCAGCGCAGAGCCTCAAAGACAATTAAGGGAGTGGAACATCTTCCTCACGAGGAAAGGATGCGGGAGATGGGGCTCTCTAGCTTGGAGGAGAAGAGACTGAGGGGTGACCTCAATAATGTTTATGAATACGTGAAGGACAAGTGTCAGAAGGACAGAGCCAGGCTCTTCTCAGTGGTGTCCAGTGATTGCCCTGGGACAAGGGGCAATGGGTGCAAGCTGGAGCATAGAAGGTTCCATCTAAACATGAGGAAAAACTTCTTCACTGTGAGGGTGGCGGAACACTGGAACAGGCTGCCCAGAAAGGTTGGGGAGTCTTCTTCTGTGGAGACATTCAAAACCCACCCAGATGTATTCCTGTGACCTACTTCAGGTGATCCTGCTCTCGCAGAAGGTTTGGCCTAAATGATCTTTCAAGGTCCCTTCCAACCCCTAAGGTTCCACGATTCTGTGATATAGAAATGATGTCTGACTTGCCTCTGAACTATTAAAGAATTGCACTGCCCTCAAAACCACAGGAGTCTTGTGAATATCTACACACAGAAAGGATTTCAGATGGGCAGACCTTTCTAAATCTAACAGGAAAGAACCACAATTATTCCAACTGAGATGCAGTTATTGGAAATGAAGGATGTAAAGACTACACTCTTACAGGGCAGCTATTAGTAATGAGGATAATTACCACCTGATTGAGTACAGTGCATGCTCCATCCTTCAGACTGTTAATGAAAGGGAAGCCGTGAGCCTGATGCAGTAAGTATTCAGAGATGTTCTGCAGATTATGCTACATTGTGAGTCACCATGCTTAACTGACATCTAAACAGATATTCTTTCCACACAGAAAGAAACTATTTCAGGATGCTACTGAAAACTTGTGACATTTCAGGCTCTACTACTTGAAATAAAAATCTGGGTTTTTTTTTTCCAGCTGATTGGAACAGTAGTTAGGTTCTATGGATACACCCACAACTAAATTTAAATGAAGTCTAGATAAATGCTATTAATTCAACTTTAAATCTGTTCTCCAAACCCAAACCCAACCACCATGGTCTAGTCATAAGGTCTGTGGTGACAGGTTGGACTTGATGATCTTTGAGGTCTCTTCCAACCTTGGTGATACTGTGATATTATATATACTTGTTATTATAAAGCATTTTGCAAATAAAATAATGCATACTTCCACAGATTAAATAATAAAATGCAGGTACTCTGAACACTTTGGCTGCCCTCAAGTATTTTGAAATGGAGCATTAGCAATCTACAGAGGTACAACTTCGGTGTGTACACACTTCCCCATGAGCAAATGACCTGTGCAACTGTGCTAACAAAAGTGTGTCTGCCAAATTGTTTCCTTGTGTAAATATTCAAGCACTTGTACCAACAGCAGACATGGGAGTGAGAACTACAAATGAAGTCAGGGGAGCACAAGGTTCTCATTTTAACCTAAAAGAATGGCTAAAAGTGTTCATTAAACTAGTCTCACAGTACATTTTTCCACAAACTTCACTGCATCTAGCAGGGGAAGAACTCCCAAAGCTTGAGACACAGATTTAATATGTACTCTATATTAGCAAATGGAGACAAGCCTATAGGTCAGACTTGTCTCAACTGACACAAAAAACAAGGACCAAGTGGATTTTTATCTCACATTAGAATAAATTGCACTAAAAGTGGACCCACTTTACTACTGCAGAAAGCACAGAACTTGTGTGTTTTCTAAGTCTCCAGCCATTGCTCCTATTGATGCTGCTCCTGCACTGTGAACAATACTAAAGAACAGTTGCAAATCTGAACTACAAGAATGTTTTTTTAAGTATAGCACAGCAGAGGTAAGTGTCCAAAAATACACAACCTCAGCAATTTTCTTGAACATTCACAACCTTACATGAGCTTCAATAAAATAATAATAATCTTAAACTAGCTTACTTTGCATGAACCTCGTCAACTCTGCACAATGTCATGATTGGGAAGCACTTATAAAATGAAGGAGCCAATTAATTTTTGGACATTGTTGTACAACATGTGACTGTAAAAGATCAGTTGAAGGTTGCATTATTGAAGAAAAGAGAAATCCAACAGAGAAGCATAATTTCCTACAGTGTACTCATCAGCTACTTGTGATATTACACTCAGAAAAAGGAACTGGCAACAGGGACAAAAGGTATGGTATCAAAATAAATGCAGACAATTACAGTCTCCACAAAGCTATATAGAATGTGACTTAGTATCAGAGAACAGAGTAAGCTATAGAAAATGTGTAAGAAATCAATGTGGGGGAAGTAATCAAACTTCCCATTAGAAACTGTGGCATCAAACCCAGTAAATGCAATGAGGACAAAGCTCACAAAGCCACAAGATACATGGAAAATGAGCACATGATTTGCAAAACAGCAGACTTTATAGTAAAGTCAGCGACTATTGCTTACTGTGATTAAGCCACACATGCTACCAGGCCAAAGGGTTCTTTCCCAAAAGCAACGCAAACCAGCACACAAGCAAGAGGGGCAGCGCCAGGAAGGCTTAGCCTGCCCTGACAGCTCTCCTCAGGGTCTGCACACTGCTGTAATCAAATCCAAGTACCGCAGCATCCCAAGCAGAGAAATGGAAAAGGATGCAGAGAGATGTAATACAAAGGCAGCTGCCTAAATACCCAAGAAAGTGGGAGTACAGAAGACAGTTGAGAGCAGTAACACTAAGTACACTTTAAATGGCAGTTTCTATCAGTAGTTTGGGACTACTCCTTTGTCCCTTAAAGCATGGCCTTACATGTAAATACACAGAGAAGCAGCTAATCACCACCAGATTACTGACAGTCTTCTCCCTAGCATCTAGAAACAAGCCCAAGCTTTAACAGTGCCTAACCGCATCTGTGATTAAGTTTTGCTCTCACTCTCCCTTCTCCAGGAACCTATCACCAGTAGGATGGCTAGCACCTCCTTGGTCTGGGCAACAGAACATGGAGTGCTGCTGCTACAGGACACTCAGCTACCTCCACTTTCTTGCTCTTCCAAATATGAATGATGACTGCAGAATCTATGTTGAGTTTATCAACTCCAGCAACTTCCAACTGGTACTGTAACCATGTCCAGACAACAGCTGACTCACTTTTATATACAGTTTTGGAATAACTTTTTTTTTAAATCCTGTCATTTGTCATACAAAGGAAAAACAAAACCAAAAACCAACAGCAAAACCCCACATCATAGCAGTTGTAAAAGCAACACTTCTTACTTCTCCTGAGCGCACATCTCCTAAAGGTCAAAGATACATACTTACAAATTGAAATGCTTTTCAATTGCTCACATTGCAAATACTAATGACTTCTTCTTACTGCTTATTTCTTTAAATTTTAACCTTTGCTTTAGCTAGAGCTATAAACAGCCACATAAAATTGCAGTACTCTAATCAGGAGACAATATACACCTGTCCTAGTTACGTGGCGTCCTGGTATCTCACAGGGTGGACGGGTGTGAGCTGGAGCACAGGAGGTTCCATGTGAACATGAGAAAAAAATTTTTCACTGTGAGGGTGACAAAACACTGAAACAGGCTGTGCAGAGAGGTTGTGGAGTCTCCTCCTATGAAGACATTCAAAACCCACCTGGATGCATTCCTGTGTGACCTACTCTAGGTGATCCTGCTCTGGTAGGGGTGTTGGACTAGATGTTCTTTCCAGGTCCCTTCCAACCCCTAACGTTATGTGAGTCAGCTGCTAATTGCCCTCTGCTGCACTCCACCGACTCTCAGGACAGGTTGGGTTTCCTGGGACTGACCAGGAACTTCAGAGCCAGCAGAAGGGCCAGTAGAGCTACCATCCCCCCCACCACCCCCATGTCAGCACTAGCCACAGTGGGGACTCAGTTACTTGAACAAAGCTCCCCTGTGGCATGGTCAGACCTGGGCAAACAGAGAGGCTCAGGGCTTGTGGTTCATTCCTGGGCAGATCCATGCAGGTCATATGTCAGCAAGTAATATCTTGGCTTCTCTCAGATTTTCTCAGTGAAAGATGTGATCTAACTGCACAATAAGCAAGGAAATGAAAGTCTTGTGTCAGCACTAGCTACCTAAGCAGCTGAAAAAAGATGATCTTGGCAGATTAGGAAAAATAATTAAAAAAACAAAAACACACAAGGCCAAAAACATAATAACCTGCTAAAAGCCACAGAAGTGGAAACACAAGTGTTGAACAACCTGGCTGCCAGGCCTGTTTCAGGCTCTCCTTGAGCTTCAAATCCAGCATCTGAGGCTGCACAGGGAATGGAGGCTGGGCGGGTGAAGCTGGAATTAAAGGCGTGTACTGCATTGCTGTCAGCTGTTATTATTCATTTGGCTGCTGTTTTAGGCTCAACTTCAGATCTGCTTTGCACTGACAAGAATAATATTTATGAGTCACAAGATGACCCCTGTGAGCTAGGAGCCTACTGTTCCAGAGCCATACTGTTTCAGGAGTGCAAACACAGCTACCACCTGGCTACTGATGAGGCAGCACTGTGCTCTCCATTGCAGCAACTTTGTTATCTTCAGCATCAAAACAATCAAGACTCTAAAGAACCTAAATATTAATCACTTTGTACATCTCCCTCAACAGCCACTCATTAACAGATTTAAGACAACTGCTGCATTAATATTGAGGGGGGCATGTAAAATACTTTCTATATATTAAACATTGTCTATACTTTCTGTACTACTTTTGGTATGATACAGTTCAAGCATACTATTGTTTTGTTTGGAATAAGTAAATATTGATGAGACATTTATTTACGTTTTTTGGTTGCCCTCCACTTTGTGTTACAACAGCAACTGCTGGTTTCTTATTTTTGCCTTCATTGTTGTTTGTATCATTTTACATCATCCTAAGCAACACGTATTTGATGTGGCTATAAAAAGACTGAGTCATGCTGTGTCACAACAGGCTTTTCTTTTAACTGGAAAAAAAAAGGCAAATATTTTTGTATTGAAAGCTATTTAAAAATAGCATGTCTGAAAATAAAGCACTAAAAATAAGGGATCAGAGGAGACAGTATATTCTGCCCCCAAGAGTGAGCCTTATTTCTCTCTGCATCAGAACTGTCTAAACTACAACAACCTACATGCCATAAATAATCGTTCTTGGTTCCCACAACGGGAAAAATTACCATCCTGAATCTGACAGATATGACAGAGAATTACTGCATGAAATCCCAGTAGCTTTGGAGGCATGTGTATCTACTCAGAGCAGTATTATGAACACAACACTAAATGACACCCAGCCATCATCACAACCAAATGTCACAAAACTGAAACAGCTGCACAACACTTCCTCTCCACCTGACACTGATGCATCTACCAATGCAGGCATGTCACTGGCGTCATACATGCATAATTTGTACCAGTTTTTCCATCTAATAAAAAATAAATTAAAAAGAAAAACCAACCCCCCAACTTCTTGCAGTGATATCACCCACCAAAATAGCAAACTTGTAGAATCTATTTCTACAAATTTTTCCTGTATTTCTATAAAATGAAGGATTCTGCTGCTTTCAGTAGAGAATACTGCAGAGACACTTAATGCAAATTTTGGCCCTCAACTTAGGCAATCAAAACTGAGAAGCGATAGTAGGCAAAAGTGCTCAAAAATAGCTCTTGTGTATCTAATGTTAGAAAACGCAGATATTGGCTGCAATGATGTCAAGTTATTTCAGAAAGGAAATTAAAGGAAGACAGCAGACACAGCCAGACGGACAAAGATAAAAGGCAAATTATTTAACATGAGGGAAATACGATGGGGAATAGTGCTTTAAGATTTGAGGAAAGAGCAAAGCTAAAATATTGAGCATCTAGCAGCAGGACAGGCATTTTATATAGAGAACTACAAATACCAAAAATACATTGAGGAATGGAAGCTACTAGCATGTTAGTATTCCAAAACACATAGCTACAGAAATAAAACAATGAGAAAAAGATTTCTGGAGGGAAAAGTCATCAGTTCTCACTCTTTGATCTTGGACAGGGGTGGATGCAGCCCCATGTGACTAGAAGGACTGACTCCAGAGCTAGTTAAAGGCTGCAGGAGATCCCCTTGCCAAAATACTTGCTCCCATCAGCTCCTGTGTGCGTGCGGCCTGGCCTGCTCCAGCAGGGCCTGGCCCAGGAATGAGACAGAAACTAAAGCCTGAATAGCAAATGAATGCTTGTAAAACAATACACATCGTGGGAATGTGAGGTGTCTACAGGGCATCCAGATTATGCTCATTTTCAGGAGTTAGGAAAGACATCAGCGTTCTTGTAAGATAAATAACAGAACATTACCCCAAATAAAAATGCTCCAGTGTTTGACAGGGAGGATCATGTATTGAAGCAGTATTAATTTTCACTAATATTTTTTAAAAAGGCACACCTACTTGACAGAACAAAATAAGGATGGGAATGATCTTAAAAGCAGGTCGTGCTAATGTGCATGTATTTTTGACACTACTTAGAGAAAGAGTGGGCAGACACCAGAAAGTAGTTAATGAACTGCAAATTTATGTTTGCTTATCCCACAGTTTTTTGGGTGGCTGTGACCTAATGTTCCAAGAAATAATCTTCTCAAGGGAGTGCAAGAGTAACTATTTAATATAGCTGACTTGCTCTTAGACACTAACTGCCTTACTTCACTTAAGGAGCAGATTCCAGAGGTGTTCTAAGTTTAACTTGTTCCTCATGGCACGAATATCAAATTTTACTGTGAATGTGAATGAATGTGTACATATGTATATATATTAACATGTACATACACACATACCCCATTCTAATTATTTCACTAAGCAGCATCCACGCACACTAGCTCTTGATCTGTACATTGTATATGCTGGTTACATCAGTACATGCTTATTGTGCAAACTAAGGAAACGCAAGAGAACAATTACAACAAAGTCTCTCCCTGGCTGCATCAGTCCTTGATGTGTAATAAAGCTTTTATATCTGCTGCTCTTCTCCATTAAAAACAGGTTTTAAAAGGGTTTATACAACCATGCACCTAATACTGCAAAATACTGTACCATTTCAACCAAAATTGCTGTACCAGTTCTAGAGAATATTAAAATTGCACTTGTGCAAGATGAGGGCATATATGTGTATGTGAATTTTTTCTCCCCTTCTTCACTGTTATGACAAAAAAAAGGATGTGTTCTTCCTCCTGACTTTTCCCTGGAAGAGATGTTCTGAGATTATTTCCACCCCTTAAGAAACATTGTTTTATTTTTTTTTGGTTGGGGGGGGGAAGAATCAATTCTTCACAGACTTTTTTTTGAGTCTTCCTCTGTGTGTCACACTTATAAAAAATAGTATTATGACTCTTAATTGCAATAGAGTGGTTTGAAAAGTCAGTTGGTCAGTTCAGACAAAATGTCACTGCCTCTCCCATAGCATTCAGACTGAAAATATTTTTCCTTAATCATCCTGAAACTAAATAAGAAGCTGAAGTCAAATGGGAGCTTATGATCTGGTTTCCAGAGAGAGGAATCTCAGAAGCTCTGTGCATGAACCAGTGCCTCATGGACGCACTGCTAGAAGACAGCACTTTGATGCTGTGGTGCATGCTAGATCAGTGCCAGCTGACATTTTCGGAGAAAGTAAAACCAGTGGCAGATTGCAATAATGCCACCCCAGCCATGCCCTGTTCTAGTTGATGTCAGTGCTTTCTTCCATCTCCCAGCTTTTGAAATCCCAGGCTTTAGCACCAAACCATTCTCACAGGCCACAACCACCCCAGTGAATTCCTTTCTGCTCAGTCACCGCCCTCTTTGTACTGGCTGCACATGAACAGCAGTTGAAAGCAGCTCTTCCTTTCCTCTCTTCTACTGACCCTTTTGTTTCAAGGTAAAATGAAGATTTTTATTTCTTTATCAGACTGATACTGCTAAGACACTAAGCTCAAAGTTTAACGCCAAAGTCTTTCCCCAGGAGTATCCCTGGTTGATGACTTTGCGACAGAGTGTTTTACTGGAAAACAACTTCTCTGCACAGCCTAACTACTCCTGGAGCCTCCAGTTACCCTTTCCAATGATAGTTTCAAGGATGGTTGTTCTCATCAGCAGACTAAGGGCACACTGATTCTGTAGTTCAAGTCAACAGTTCAATGTCTGGTTGTCCAACACTTACTGCTCCACAAAGATACAGGAGAGGGGGTGTGAAAGAGGAGAGGGAAGACTCAATAGTCTTTAACTCAGTTACCCACTTGTTTCTCTGCATTCTACATAAAGGGACCAAATGCTTACCATTTTTCCTTCTGGAAGACATGGTCTCTGACTAGACTTTGATGTTACCTGTTCCTTCTGTCACAGTTTCCCCTTCTGCATTTTTCATTTATTTCTGAATTAATTACTTAGTACTTACATTGATACATTGACAAGGCAACACTGATAGATGAAAGGATTAATCACCACATTTCTGCAGTGTTAGTTCTGCAAGCAATAACAATGTAGATTGTAGTATTTATAGAACTTCCAGGGAATAACATCACTTCTGTTAAAACCCCATTTAGTGACTACTCCATTAGAACCAAAGGGTATCAGTTACAAAAATCCACTATCTGCATCCACAGACATCACTAGCACTTGTAAAGGACTGGAATATCTAATTCTCAATGACAAATGTTTACATGAGGAGTGCAATGTTTTAATTATAAGGAGAAAAATACTATGCTCAAAAGGAAATACTTACAGCTTGTACTTTTAGTTACCCCTAGAAAACCCATGACATCTTTGGAAAGCTTAAATAGCATAACGTACTATATAGCAATATGATTTTGCTCAAGAACTGTATTTCTACCAGTAAGACTTTTTATTTGATTTTTCATTAGGACCATAATATATATTGACACACTTAAACTATGTGTGTTAAACTTTGGTCATACCCTATTTCCACAGACTGATAAGGTTTTATGGTTGGTTGGTTGGGGTTTGTTTTTTTTCCTCTATTCTGCACCAGCACACACACAATAGCTCTATTTTTTCCCCCCATTAAAAATACTAAATCACTGAAAAATATAAACAAAATCAAAATAATCCTAATCTAGCCTCTTGTTTTCAATCTGTAGTCCACTACTTTTAGAAGATAAAAGAAAAGAGCACCTTTCTGTTACCCGGTTAATTAATCACAAAGCAGCTCATGCAGGAAACTCCTAGGTGGCCCACACACTACACGCTGTTCCCTGGGGCAAACAGTCACAAGACGCTTGCCTCAACTCCCTTGAAACAACCGAGCGAGGGGAGGAGGTCTGCCCGAAGAACCCCAGATACCACCAAACCACTGCTTCTGGCGCCCTTTCTAACTCTGATGTGACCCTTGCTACTTCGCCCGAGACTGCTTTTATCCATTCTGTTTCAGACCCCGCCCAGCGTGGGTTCTGAAGAAGAGTGAGCTGTAACTGCAATGTGACTACTTCAGTGTTACTCTTTGATGCTACTTATGCATTCTAAAATTTTACCTCAATATACCTTGGCGTTCTTGGGTATCGAACTCTGACCTACAAGCACTATTTTGTACTGCCTCATCAGCTCCCCCCCCCCCCCCAAAAAAAAACCCAACAAACCAAACCCAAACCAAACAACCAACACCCCACCTCTTTAAACATAGAGGTTTAATGCCATGCACTGGCTCTCATACAGAGGTGACAATTAATTTACTTAGTGTTGTTGTAGAAAAGATGTAGAAAAGTATGCTTTCCAAATACGCACAGAAACGGAGACAAACTCAATAAATGTATTCTGGTTTGTTTGCTTACAGATTCAGTAATAAAAAACAAATTAAAAATATCTCGGCCCCAGCATGCCCATGTCTTTCAATTAAAAATATGCTCCCCACAGAGACACGCTTACTCACCTAGCACCCTATACTTACAGGGTTTTTTCATTTGCTTAGCATATATTGTGACCTCTGACTACAAACCAATTTAATCCCAATGGGATACACTATCCCACTCCAGCACTAATGAAGATTACCATATTCTACACATGGAACTGTGTTATTTTCTTCTCAAATGCACAACTACACCTCTTTGGGTATATGCCCACTCATCTCAGCCTTTGCTAATGGATTGTGGGTATGAATACAACAGGTTGGGCAGACTATAGAAACTGGCACAGACCTTGTGTAGTTGCTGTTGTTTTCAACCAAAAAACCCCAATGTTTTTATGTCAACAGCTTCATCTAGGTGGTTGTATATAGCTCTACATACAATTGATGCAGCAATTGTGCAAAAATCATCATCATGAATCACATCTGAATTTAAAACAATTTTGAAAAACTACTGCTGAGTCTCTTTTGGTTTGTTCCCCACCCCTTTTAGGTATAAACTACACTTATTTTCTGAACATATTCACAAACCAGGGGGAATATTGACTTTAAGTGGAGATTGTCACAATCACATGCCTGTGACAGTTCAGGTTTAAGAAAAACACTTTTTCACAGTATCACAGTATCACTTAGGTTGGAAAGCACCTTGAGGATCATCGAGTCCAACCTATCAACACAGACCCCATGACTAGAACATGGCACCAAGTGCCACGTCCAATCTCCCCTTGAACGCCTCCAGGGTCGATGACTCAACCACTTCCCTGGGCAACCCGTTCCAATGACGAATGACTCGCTCGGTGAAGAACTTCCTCCTCACCTCGAGTCTAAACCTCCCCTGGCGCAGCTTGAGACTGTGTCCCCTTGTTCTGGTGCTGGTTGCCTGGGAGAAGAGGCCAACCCCTTCCTGGCTACAACCACCCTTCAGGTAGTTTTAGAGGGCAATGAGGTCACCCCTGAGCCTCCTCTTCTCCAGGCTAAACAATCCCAGCTCCCTCAGCCTCTCCTCATAGGGCTTGTGTTCAAGGCCTCTCACCAGCCTTGTTGCCCTTCTCTGGACACGTTCAAGTTGTAATAGGCATGATAATACAGCAAAAGCTGCAATGCAGCAGATAACTGGGGCCAAGGTTGGTTTTTCAACAGCATGTAGCAAAAAACACATTTGTGATGACACTACAGAACTTCATTAGTGCAATACACTGCTCAGAGTTGTAACATTTAACTGCTTAGATGCCAAAAATATGAAATAAACAGCTGACAGCTCATTTCCTAATGCAGGCACTGAAATGGTCATTGGTTTCAAATTAACCTGCTTGGTTAATTGATACATTAGCCTTTATCTTCCCAACTCTTGTAACTGGGACCTGCCCTTCACATGTGCAGCATTGTTTCCACTGGTATGAGCAGGGCACAAGACGACAATTGCTGCTGTGTTATACAAGGGTGGTGCTCCATGATAGAGTTGGTTTGCCAAAGTCTTGCTTGCAGAATTTCAAGTAACACTGTTAAGGCTTATCTGTGATTTTCCCAGTTAGGTGGCATCAAGAATAATCCAGCATGAATGAAGCAGATAAAGAGCTGCATAATCTGTCCTTGGCCTGTTTTCAGACACAGAGCACAGGTGACTTGATTTCTATATGAACCTATAGTAGGGAGGACCACCTGGCCAATGAGAGCCCTAGGAACCCCAGTCCTGCAGTGGTGGACAGCCGCATCATTGGGAGTTGGGATATGCAGTGTAAAAGCTTTTATTGCTCACTCAGAAGCAGGAGTGCTTCCCCCACAGCAAAACTACCATTTCACTTGTGAGCTGTCACTTCCTTTCACTGGTGACAGCAGCTGGAGAAGATTGTTTGGGGGGCCAGAGGAGCTCCTCAGTGTGGGGGGGTGTTCTAATGTAAAAATTGCTTTCTATGTTTATTTTAATTTCACAGAGTGCTGAGTAAACAGAGTAAAAGCTTCAGGACTACAGCAGCTTCATGTTTACCTCAGCAATACTGACTCAAAGCAACAGGGGCAAGGCTCAGGGAGTGGTGCTCACTCACCTACAGTGGAGCTGACACCTGGGTGGTGAGATACATGTGGCTCAACCCACAAAATCCTCCTTATAAGCATTTATGTTTCACTATTCACTCAAGAAATCAGATTTGATTCCAGACACTGTAGTAGACTATTTGATGTACTGATTAAACCTTTAACTCTTCAAAAGAATCCAAGCAAGATTTATTTCAGTGCATACAGATACAAACACTTCCTTGTTTAATTATTACACAGATACAAATGAGAATTCCTTTGAGCATTCCATTTCAGGAATTAGTTATACATATTTCCAATGGACCAAATTTGTTAGCCCAAACCAATTCCCAAAAAGTTGCTATTAATCAAGAAGACAGAGGAAACAAAATCTTGGTAAATGTTGTATACATCAGACCAAACAAACCACAAGTAGGAGACTCCACAGGATACACTTTCTCAGCTGAACGTGCATCTCTAGCCTGACCTGCAAAGTGCTTAGTATCTGCTTCCAACATAAGGGTCATCATGGATACTCAACACCACTGTAGCTTGTGAGCACAGTTTCTCAAGTTCACAGGAGTCATCAGAAAGCACACTCCCCTGCCAGGCTGAGAGTCCAATTCCTTCCCTCAGCCTACAGCAGACCACTCCAGGTTTTCCATTGTGCACATGAGGACCAAACCTAAACATTCAGGGGCAGAGGACAAGATGACAACAGGGATAGTGTAAGCTACTCAAAGTGGATTCAGAAATGGGAACTAAGGGATAAAGAAAGCGCTTCATGCATGAGTTCATTCATCCTCTCAGAAAATGAACATTTTCTGTTGAAGACACCAGATTCAAATAGAGGTCTGTATTTGAACACTCAAGTATAGTGAAGAGATGCAAAGTATCCAAAAACTGAAGCCCAATCTGAGGGAGCAGGAGAGGGAGCGGGACCCAACTGGAAACAGAGTGTATGGGAACATTTTTACATGAAATAACAAACACCCAGGAATGGGAAAGATTTGAGCAGCTCTCATAATGCAATGCTGAGGCTTGGCACAGTACCAATCTTCTTGTAAACATCGCTGAAATTTTGCCAAATAATTTGTGTGCAAATATTATTAACCAGAGAATATTTGTGAATAAAGAAACATGGCAAAGTCTTTTTTTAATCAGTTGCTTGAGGGTCTTTGGTGTCATAAACAAAGATTAGCATGAATTATTCGACACCTAAAATACTGAAACTCAGTGAGGCTTTCATAAACAAAATTCTTCTGATTATGAACACATAATTAAAAAGGAACAAAACCATGAAATATCCAGGTATCTGTAATAACTTGACAACCTATTTTGTCATCTTAATTTATGCCTGGTTAGGTTTTGTTGAAAACAAAACAAACCACCATTCTCTCTTCGCCTCCACAAAAAATATGTAGGCCAATTACAAATGTTTGTCTCTTCAGTACTGTAAGGAAAGACAATTCTGAGGTAGCCTATCCATTTTTATAGGCAGTATCCTTATTTTAAAGTAATAAACCAAAAGGAGGACATAATCCACATCTCTCAGGTATTCCTCCTTGTGTGCTGTTTCAGATTTTGAAAGACTAGTCAAAACAGATTCCATCTAACCTGACACACTGAAGTGAAGGACACTTGCTTCGGTGCTTACGCAATTGGCGCTTCAACACATCGCAAGGTAACCTTTCCACAAGCACACAAAAAACCCCCAACAAAACTAAGTCTAGTAGGACCAAATCCAACAAAAGCATAGTAACTCATTACACAAACAGGGTAGTGTGGGTTCTGTGCATGTGATGTTCAGGTTTTTTTCAATAAAAACAACAAAAAAGGCAGCAAGGTATAAGGGTGCCAGCAACTGCACACATTTGGAAGTCTTTGGTACTTTGAATACAATTTGTAGTACTTCAGACTCACTCCATTGTTGATACATCCAGTTAACAGAAACTGTTAGTTACCTCTATTAAGGAAAGCCTCAGGGTTTTACCCTCAGGGTTTTTAAAACTAAAAAAGCACATACTGGTAGAAATTGTTCTTTAGTAAAATCTGTAAGTTGTTCAGAAACAGAAAAAAAATGCCTCTCCTGTAGGTTGTATTCCATTTGAATGCAGAAACATTCAATTAAAAGCCTGTGCAGCCTAGAATGACTCATCCAGTTGTTTTTAATATGTAGATGAATAACCCAATTTACTTTCCTATAAAATCTGTTAAGTTTTATATGCAGTACCATAGAATTTTATTCTATCATTTCAGATGTCTGATTTCATTTGAATTTAGTGAAAAGCTGTTAAGTTTTAACACATAACATTTCCTTATGTTACAGTAGCATTTACAAGTAGGTGTAGACCTGGAGTGGAGTTGGTCCAGAGTACACAGTTCACAGCTATTCTAAATTAGGTATAGTCTCTTGAAGCCAGTATGCTATCCTGTTATGACTTAAAGCATGACAGACAAGAGGCTAAAGTCACAAGGTATGGAATGCTTTAACCATTTCAGCAAATGAGGCGGGATTTGAAACTGTGAAGTTGGTCATTTCATGATGTCGGTTTGGGATTTACAGTCCCATTCTCAAAACCCTCACTGATGCCATTACACACTTTGGTACAGTAACTGAGAAAAGTTTGTTTTCTGCAAGGTTTCTTAAGCATGCACAGCTCTATGTATCATCTAATGAAGCAATAGTGGAAAAACACATCACACATCAGGCATGTGATCTTTAACCATCCCAGCCCTCTGCCTGTGCCTTTTTCTATCCCTTACAAAACGTTAATCTGAACAACTGTATGAAAAACTTGTGCAGCTAGCATGCTAGTTCATGAAAGCATCTCTTAAAATCTGCAGATTAAGGAATTAGATTATTACTTATGCAGATGTGCTTCTGCATACTCCTTGTGCAATGCCTGGCTGCCAAACCAATTTTCGTTCCACTGAAACAGAGCAAGAACAGGAGGCAGCCTGCAGCTATTTTGCTCTGGAGTTTGCTCCCCTCAAATCTCCATGTTTAGCAAGTGTTGATTTACATAGTGTTTGCAAGGGGAGAGCATTATCAAGTTTCCGAAGAGAGCAATACCAGTAATTTAGTCGTTGATGAGTTGGTAATGGCACACTGCTCAGCAGAAGGGCTATCAAAGGCACAAACCCTTCCAAATAAAGTGTCAGAGGTTTCAGTATTCATAGTGATTACAGGTGCCACGGACCATTTTACGAGGACAGGTTTTTATATAACGAAGTCCAGTTCTGAAGTAGTTGTATTGCTTTCACATAGTGTTGACAGCAGCTAAAACACTGCATTTAAAATCATACAAGAAAGCCCTTCTGTCATGCTAGTTATTACTGTGTCTTACAACACACCCGCAGTCTGTGGTACAGTGCCAATATCTAACACCAACAATTTCATAGATGCCTATTAGAGAATTATCTTCAGTGGTGTTTTGCCACTTTAGGGCTAATGCACAAATTGACTAATGTGTGTATTTGATTGCACTCAATTTCCCAGCACACCACAGCAGTAGCTCTAAGGAGTACTATAATGCTATTTTTTTTTTTTAAATCTACTCTTAAAGTCACATGTCATATAAGTAATTACTTAAATTACATGTAAGTAATAATGTGACTCAGTCGACCAGGTTCAGGAATGGAGATAACATCTGTACACCCATTTTCTTCTCCATCGCCTTACTGCAAAGTACAAAATAGAAGTTCTTTGCCTTCATACAATGTGCTTCATTACAAGTGTCTCTTTAGTATGCGCTGCCACAGATATTCACCCTTTAAAAGGGACCATAAAAAGTTCAAAGTTTACACACACCGTTTAAGAAACTGTCTGGGCAAGGTGAAGCCTGTTTGGAACTACTATTAAAGGCATAATTTCTACATCACATTATGTACTATTATAGATAAAATTTAAGGGGCAAACCCCAAAAATCACACTAAGTCTGTAACGAAGTAGAACATGTCCTTTGGGATTTGCAGATGAAAATAGAGAACCGCTGTAAAGGCTTGCTGAAAGTTAAAAGTCATAGAAGGGAAAGGCTGGTGAACACAACTGCAGAAGCCAAGAGATAAGACCACAAAGCTAGTTGGAGTTTTTCAAAAACACATGGTTGATCAATCGGAATAAGGACAAGCACAGGTTTCCTCTAAGAGGTTAGCATCAAGAGATCACAGAACATATTTGGTTGGAAGAGACCTCAAAGATTATCCATTCCAACCTTTGACCCAGCATGGAAGGGTCAAAATGAAACCATGTCTTTAAGCACCAAGTCTACACACTGCTTGAACACCTCCAGGAATGGAGACTCCACCACTGCCCTGAGCAGACCATTCCAATGTTTGAGAACCTCTTCAATGAAGAACTGTTTACTAATATCTCCCCGGGTGCCGCTTGAAACCATTTCCTCCAGTGCTGTTTCTTGTCATCAAGAAGAGGACACTTCAGCCTCTCACCTAGTTTGACTGAACCAGTGAGATTCTTGCACACTGGCACTCTAGAGACTGGAAGACAGGAAGAAGAAAAAAGTGAAAAATAATATGCTTTATTGTAGCTACAGGAGCATATAGAACACTAAGTACTTCCCTGTCTGCTAATTCTAATACTTGCATGTCCTGATTTGTTTCAACTGATTTTAAAAACCTTCTAAAAAAAAAAAGTTTCAGTTCTTGAGTATATTTAAGTCTTCAAAGATATCAAGAATGAAAACCAAGTGGCTAAGCATCTCACTGAGATGATATGCCAAAAACAAAAAGAATAAGTGGGTTCATTTAAATGAAGTAGATTTCTGCCCACCTCAAGAATTCCAACTGGTCAAGAACAATTGCAAAACAAGCCCTAAAGGGCTACAGAAGGTAAAGCATTCTTCATTGTTCGCTGTATCCTGTTACCAGCTTGAACATAATTTTAGCTACTCAACTGGTGCTTTTTTTGTTTTGGCAATCAGACGATATTGACTTCCTTTCCCTCACCCCCCCACCTTGTCCTGTTTGCACACCTGCAGTGTCAATGAGCAAACAGCAACAAGATTAGTATTTTATAGTTAGCCTACTACTCTACTTTTTTAAAGAGTATAATGACAAAATTACTTCAGAGCCCTGTGAAAAAAACAAATAGAATTTAAAAAGCAAGCAAACAAAAAGCCATCAAATAACCAACCACACACACACCCCCCAAACAATTAAATTGTCATCCCCAGGTAAATTATTTTGAAATAAAAATGGATATTCTTCCAAAGTACTGTCTGCTTCACATGTTAACTTCATAACCATAGCTAACTCATAACTTTCCAGCTGCATACTTTGAACTGTAGACTAGGAAGAACTCCCCAAAGTCCTAAGTGCATTCTAGAGTAGTAGGAAGTTACCACTGGTAATTTGATTCAAGTCTCTTCCCCCCTACTAAGTTATGAGCTATTTAATTGTCCTTGAGTATCAGAGGTCCAGGTTATAATCAAACTGATGGGGAGCAGTTCAGCTTGCACTCCCAGGCTGGACTCCAGGAGCCCTCAGCTGAAGGAGTGGTATCAGGATAAGCCTGTTAGCTGCTTGTTCAGTTTTAAATGTATCTGGCCTGAGAACAGAACCACATACTGGACAAGTCAACTGAAAAAATTACCTAATGGCCTCAGGTGCAAAAATGCCACAGCCTGTATCAGTAAGAAATGATCTGAATAAAAGAAAGCCTGATTTCAGTAGGTGAACACTCTTGAGGCGTATCAGACTAAATAAGCTATTGATGACTAATTCATTTTGTGCTAACATGTTTCTCCACTACATTCAAGATACTACCCTCAAAACAGATTCATCAGAACATCCTTTAGTGATGGTAAGAGGTTTATGAAGTATTTGCCTATATGCTAAGGCTACAGGCTGTACCATCAAAACATCCAAGTATACTTGCTTCAGCACTTATCACACAGTCCAGACTGTTTTCAGAACAAACAAATTCCTTTCTACAAAAAAAAGTAAGGATTTAATTCATTGAAACAAGGATTTCTAATTGTGCTGTGTACTCTTCCAGGTAGGTTTCAGATGTTCGTTTCTCATCCAGAATTGTAGGGTTTTGGTTCTGTCAATACTGTAACCATAATGGCTTAATTTGGGGCAGGACACATACAGTTGAACTTTCAGTCTCAGTTTAAGTACAGATTGCAATACTTAAGAGGTCAAGCTCAGTACTACTAAAGATCAAAATCTGCTGTCACAGAATAAATGTATCTTTTTACTGATGAATTGGATGGGAGCAGGTAAGGCAGCTAACTATTTTGGTAAGAGGGCATGCATTTCTAGTGACTGTAATGCTTTTCTGAAGCACACTGTATTTGCTGCTTTCCCCATAATGCTTTATATGTGACTGTTTAATAAACCAGATTCAGGGTTTGGGGTTCACCACCCCAAAATCTGTACTAGGAGTACAGAATACAATGAGACCCCATTTGAGTACATGTCTTAAGAGGAAAACACAACCAACCAAAACAAAACAAAAAACCAACAAGGATCGAGTTAGGAAGTTTAACTTTCATGGTGTCCTAATTATTCATTCCTCTACTGCTATCAGCAATTAAAGGCTGAGTGTTCATTTCTCTAGAAAAACTTTGTAACCTTCATTAATTCAAATTCTCCAGTTTTAAATATACCACTACTAGGCTATAGAGTAATGGAAATTCTGCTGCAGAACGAGGATTTGTAACTATGTAAAGATAAGCATTTAGTATTGTGAAGATGCAGGCCAAATTACCTTAATTCATTCCATTAGTGCCACCTAACTGCTTAACATTACAACTCCACATAGAAAACTGCACACAGCTACAGTGTGACCCTCCAAAACTAACCCATGGTTTCAGGAAAGTTAGACTATCTAGAAACAGTGTCACCCCTCTTTTAGTGAAGAAGGATGCCCATTATGTCTAAAACAATACCAAATATGGGAATAAGTAGTCACTGTTCTTCTGTTTCCTCTCAAGTATTCCTAGAACAAACCAAGAATAAAACCGCAAAGTAAACTACAGGAAGAAACCACTGCTGGTCATGAACTTACTCTGCATATTGAGATCAGGTCTCTGTGGAATGGGTGTGCTGGTATTTCAGGCATTAAGAGCCCTGGAGCCAGAATTCCTATTTACCACTAGAAAAGCTTTAAACAGTAGTACTCATGGGAACAGCTTCTGGAGAAGTCAGCTGGGTAACCAGCACTAGAAATGGGCAAACTAAGTACTCCTTTCAATTTTAAAGCTGTCAGTTAACAATAGTATTATCTACATGGAAAGCATTTTCTACTACTGTATGCTACTTAGGTTTAACCACTGTCTAGCTCCACAAGAGAGGCTCATGCACTTCATTAAAGGTATTCCCAAGGAGACCTTAAGTCAGTGGAGACTGCAATGAGTTCTGTAGAGAACACACATTCAGTGTGTTTGAAAGCAGCTTTAAGTTAGGACAGTTTAATCTCCATTATTGTATGTACTTCATTTAAACTACAACAGAATCCAGATCAGTTGTATCAAATGTAAGTTCTGTTCACCACATCACATCATGCATGCCAATTTGTTATTTAAAGTATTAAACTAGGAAAATTCTTATTTTCTTTAGATCTAGTCCTATATTGCTAAGCAGATGTAATTATTGCATAGTGCTTGTAAGACAGGAGTGACGTTTACAGACATAGCTAAGCTATACAAGTTGCTAGAAATGGGTACTCAACATAACTCTCAGGTTCAACACACTGGATACTGAGGCACTGTCAAACCCTTTTTCCCTTGGTTAGGTTCTTGCTCTGCTGAAGGCCTATCCACTCACTCATCTGAAAATGATAGTGCCTTGAACCCTGTGCTACAATCGAACACAGAGACAAAAACCCAAGTGAAGTATAGCAAAACAGCAAAGGCTTCTCCTACTCTGAAGTCATTCTCCCTACCCCCACTTCCCCCTCACTCTGGTTTAAAAGGAACCCAAGCTTTTGCCCATTAAAGGCCAAATATTAAATCAGACCTCCATAGACTTCCCCTTCCACGAGGGCAAATCAGTTCCAAAAAGTCACTGTATTCCAGCCTCCTTGAGTCTTGCAGGTTACGAAAAGAACAGCCAGAATACTCTTAAAAACTGAAAACATCTAAGTGGCTCTACTCTGAGAGGTTTTTTTGGCTTTTCCACAGCAAAGACCAGAATGTTTTTGTAGGAATCTTCGGTTTGCTGAGTCTAGCAATTATTGACCAATATAGTAGCTTCCAGCATATATTTAAAGTGGAGGGGAAGTACTGAAAAAGGCTTTGGAGACTATCAACAATATAGCATCAAGTTCTGGAACCAACTGGAACTAGATGACCCTTGTGGTCCCTTCCAACCCTGACTGATACTATGATACTAAATTGAGGTGAAGTAATTTTCATTTTAGTGGAATGGGGGAAGTCAGACATTTGTTTTCATGGACTGAAGCAATTAAAAATTTGGGAACTAATCAAGTTTACACAAAAACAGTGTCAGCAGGATACTATGTTGCACAGAAGTTACATGTAATTAAATCATACATTGTAATACATCTGTTCCCATAGTATCCAAACTTTTATTTCAAATTATGGAAAGAGATCAGATGTCTCCTGACAGTAGTAGTGTCAGTCTGACTTGCTTCCCTAAAAAGTATACTATTGAGAATCAACAAAAATTATACAACCAAGATACAAGAGTCTACTACAATGATTACTGGGACTAATTAGCTTTTTCCTTAGATGATCACGTCATATTACTAGTTCCATCAAAACCATGGTCTGTATTTAAACAGCAATTTGTGGCAATACTGAGAGCAAAAACAATTATGGAAAATCCATATTTCATTTCCCTTACCAGACAATAGTGGAGCATTACTTATTAATTCAGACTATGTGGACAGCTAGCACCTCTGTGCTCAGAAGGCATGGATGGGTGGGTTTGTAGCTTTGTATCTTTTTGCATCTCTGCATCAAATTTGAAATCTCCTATTAAGTATATCTGCACTATGACTGTTTTCAATTACTGTTATAAATACTTCTGCACATTTCCCTTTCTTTACTGAATACAGCTGGGGATGCAGTACAGGAAAGCAAATTCTTCTCAAATACTGAAAGGAAAAATAAATACCAAAAATATGCACTTGCTTTTGAATACCATGAAATGGCCTTTAAGATTAGGTTTAATGAAAGTATTCCTTCACCATGCCTCCAGAACACTGCTTTCACTTAGCAAATGAACTGTTTTCTAGTTCACATACCATAACATCTACAATAAAATAGTCCAAAACTTGAGTGATCAAAAGGTGTTCAGTAGAATAGAACAGATTACATGCCAGAAGAACTACTACAGCTCAAACCCCAACAGTTTACAAAATGCTAATGCTGTAAGTAATACACTTACAATATTTAGGTAAACTTTCATCCTTGGAATCCTCTTACTAACCCACTGGAGCAGTAGTATTTTCATATTGAATAGGCTATCAGAGTGTACAGAGGTCACAACCCAAAGGACTTTGAATGTGTTGGCAGCATTTGTTAAAAGGAATTCAAATACACTTTGTACCAGTGTACTTCTTTAGAGCTGGGAATAACACAGGGTTATGAGTTGCTGCAAAAGCAAATTTGAAAGCACTCAGGCATTTGTGGAGATTTCTATCCTTTAAAGCAGGGGGGAAAAAAAATAAGTAAATATCCCAACAACAAAAAAGCAAGATAAGAAATTCTTGACTACTGCTTGGCACAGCAAGTATGTTACTGACAAGATGTCTCAACTACCATCTTTCTGTTCTTCTGATTAATCAATATACAACTCAAAGCACAGGAAAAGCCATAAATCATGGCAGAAGATAACAGCATGCACTGGTAAACTGTCTAGAAATTCAGGTCTCACAAACATTGTGGAATGTCAGATCTAAAACAGACAATTGTCTTAGGCACAGGACTGAGCACCTGGCAGGACACTCATCTCAAGCATGAAAGATTTAAAATCCTTAGTGTTAAGAACCTTTGACATGTTTTATAAAGGAGAGCAGACTGCATTGTTCAGACTCAAATACAGCTTCAACACTTCCATTAGACAAGACTGACCAAGAACTGGTTACAGATTCAGGCTCAGCTGATGAAGGTGATTCAACTAGTGGTTTGGAGCTGGCAAGGAAAAAAACCCTCACACTTCCTGTAGGAGGACAAGTGCAGCTAGTCACTCACTACAAGACTTGTAGTCCTGTTTGAAGTACGCCAACAAAACCCTCTCATTTAGACTTCAGATTGCTGAACAAAGCATTAAAATAGCTCCTAGAAGCACAAGCTTGTGCATAAACCATTTATGTTCTTTTTTTTTGATGAAGTAGGCTAAAAAAACATCTATTACCATCCCACCTCAAGAGCACAAAGCCGTTGCCTTTTGCACTGTTCCAGCCAGCCAGAACTGGCTTTCACCACTGATACTTCTGAATCGCCCCGATGACAGCAGAATAGGGCACCAGATCTGTTTTATAGGCCTTACACTTCCAGAATGGTGTTGACCGTGAAGCACGCTCAAAGATCTGCTAAGACCTGGCTTTAACTTCGAAGTTAATGCTCAGCTGAATTCAGCAACTTATGCTAATAGGTAATTCTTGGTACTCAAGAGCACCTCTTAAATATGCTTCCCAACAGGCATCACTTCTGCTAATGATTCATGCTCCAATTACCAATACTGCTTGCCTAGTCAGCTTTAAAAAATGCATTTTCCATTGCAAGTAAAAAAGAAAAAAATTAATTCAGATTTTATTTACCTTTTTTTTTAGAAATACACTTTACTGATTATGGACCAAATCCACCAACAGTTTTAATGGCAATTAAATGCCACAGTCTTTGGAAAAAAGATCCTTAAACACACACCCCTAAGCTATCTACATTAAATAATCTTGAGCTTAGACATACTTGCTGTTGTACATGAAGCAGTCAAACTTCAATGCCATTTATACATTTGTATGAATTATATTTAGTAAAATAGAGCACACCTGTAAGGTTCATGTGTGAAAAGGGTTTAGACTAAAAAAAACCTTTTCCTACCATAGAAATTACTTCAAGCAGAGAGAACCAATTCTATGCACTGCCAGGACATGAATGCACACCTGGTCTCCCCAAGGGGTGTTCATATTTTTCAAGAGATGAGGTTAGGAAAAAAGGAAGTCAGTAGGTGGAGGATAGGAAAGCAAGTAAATGAGGATGAGTCAAGGAGATGAGTGATAGCCATACTTCCTGGGCAGGACAGTGATTGGCATCTCAGGAACGTGGGGGAAGGGGGCAGGAGATAGGAAAGTCTGACTAAAATACAGATCCTCACACCCAAGCTCTCTTAGGAGTGCAACAGAAGGCTAGATTGCACAAGAGTCCTAATGATCAGGCGAGATGAATGCCTGAACAACTTGTCAGAGACAGCTCTCTGATACAGAGAAAATTTATGTTTACTTTCTGCAATGTTTCTGATCTTTTAAAATGTTTTTATACCAATGTAGAACTAACAAAAGCCGAACAACACACAGCAGCTAGCAAACTCCTTTGGCTACAGCTGTTTCAAAAATTAGAAAGCAGCCCTTACACCTGTAATACTTCTCCATATAAAAACAGAAAAGGAAAAAAAACCAAAGAAAAGGGGAGGGAAAAACAAACAAACAAAAAAAAACACCACAACACTTCTGCAGAAGTTACAGGAAAGGTCCCTGGCAGACAACAGGACAGTGCAGAAATGAGTGACCTACAACAGATGAGAAAATGTGTAAGAGAATCTCTACATGATTTTCCCAAAAAGGTTTATGCTTTTACATTGATGTAAGCCTTTGCTCTTATTTGAGGTGAGACTTTGGACACTACAAAATGGCTTCCATTCAAAAACCTAGCATTCATTCAAATCAACCATTCCTTGCTGAAGCCTATGCCTGGTGTTTTCTGTGTTTGAAGAGAGACTGAATTATTTTCCAAATCCTTTGTAAACCAAACATACACACACACACACCCCTTTTCCCCAGTTGCGAGTCTTGCTGTTAATTCCCAGAACAAAACTTGATTTAATGAGGTGCAAAATCCCTAAGATAGCTCTTCATGCTTTCTAGTAGTCACACATCATCTAGACCTGGAATCCAGCTTCCAAAACAAAAAAAAAAGAGGTCAGTCTTAAGTATTGCTTTACAACAGCATTTTAGGAAATTGAAAAGGAAAGCAGATCACTTTGTCATTTTTAAACTACACATTGTGTCAATGACCAGAACCAAAGTGTAAACAAAAACCTGACAACTTGCAGGTTAACATATTTAACATAGTAAGCCAAATCCCAGGCTTATCTGTCAGCAGAACTACAACCTATGTCAAAACTCTTCATGTAAGGACAGTAAGCTCACTCCCAGGACTATCCAGGGACCTTGGCAAAATATAAGAGCTAGGAGTTGAGGAAGTAAGAGTAATTCTTACTTTTTTGCTCCATACCTCATTAGATGCAGCAACTAATTAGATTTGACAGATAGGATTCTTCTGTAGCTCTGAAGATGTTTACTTACACATTATCTCTGTAACACACATATACTGTACTAGAATGTAAATCTAAACATGCAGGCATTTCTGATTCCTTATGTAGAAATTAGGTATAGGAAAGTATAAGCAGTACATGACCATTTAGATGTATGTCACTTAAGATATTAAACATACTTGTGAAGAAAAAAATATTGAAAGTTATTACAGAAGAAGCTGAGAAGACATCACTAAAGAGATATAGAATTCCTTAATATTTCAAGCAAGGAAATGTACTTTCCATGTTAAGATGAGAATACTACTATGATTTTACTGAGAACTCAGTAAAAGCTTGACTATACTTCCCTGACTAGCTATCATAAAGGCTCTAAAAAGCTTAGTTTATCTTTCCCCATTCCACTAATGCAGCAGTGCTTCAATACAAAGCAGTTAAGACTGGGACAAGTTATCCCTTCATGTTAAGAAAAAAGTAGCTGTAAATACTAATAGCATTGTCATCTCCTTTCCTTCACAACAAGCAAGTTATATATGGAGAGGGGAAAAAGCAATTCTAGAAGGCAAAAGAAATTATGAGAAAAATGCTTAATATGTACATGCATTCAAATATTCCGTTTTCACCTGCAAAGGCTGCATTTGGATAGCATTCTGCATGCATCAGTGTTTCCTGAAAAAGTGTTCTAACACAGATGACACCCCCATAAACTATTCTAGAGGTCTAAAGTAGAAAAAAAAATGAGGACAAGCATGCCCACGATGTAAACAAACCAAAACACATCTAGTGAAAGTCACTAGTTTTGCTACTGAACATGCTACTGTGTTTTACTACACTTTATGTATTGGCCAGACAGAAATACCATACATCTAGATGATTTTTCCATTAATGGAGCTCTAGACATAATGTAAAGCACATGCTGTTACCCTCTCTACTCTTCAATATTTGGCAGAGAGCAAGGTTTGAGCTGCACCAGACAGAAAAGCACCCTCTGAACACAGAAGCATCAGTGTCTTGCTTGTGACTTTCTTGCAGGAAAAAGACTTAGCATGAAGTCCCAGCTCACATCACATTAGATAGCAAGAGGTCCCAGCTCACATCACATTAACTACTTTAGGTCCAAATCTTAAAGGGTAACAAGTCCTTTCAGACCTATCATGTAATTTTGATTTCTGCATAATTTCATATGCTCTACATACAATCAAGACATCCCCAGCTTCTTGCTGAATTGGGCTACAACATACCTGACCTCTACTGATGTCAAGCTATGCCATTCTGCTAGAAAAAAGGTTACCTTTTAACAATCAACCCTCCACCTTTGTTGAAGAGGTAAAAGTGCTAAGACATCAAATATGCCAAAGTAAAATGCACATACTGACTACAGCGCTACATAAAAAATGCTTAGCCTTAAAATGCCGGTTAAAAGCAACATAGGAACACTTTATTTTTTATCTTTAAGCTTGCCCAAAAAATTGTGAGTTACTCCAAATACTGCTGGACCTGCTTTCTCTTGGAGCCTTCCATTCTCACTCTCCCCAACAAAGTAGCACAAAACTCTAGTAGAAGTAGTCTAGAACAGAGAATATGCAAAAAGTTGGAAAAGTTGACCACTGACTGCTTGTTGTCAGAGTGTTTATTTAGGTTTATGACTTACAAACAGTATTGTGTTTGCCAATTAATGTTCAACATTTTATCCTAAGAGAGTCAAAGCCAGCTGACAGTACTGAGGGCAACAAGTTTTCCCTAAAGAGCTCAGAATTACTTTAAATGAAACATTTAAGATCACATTGTCACATTAACATCACAAGACTATTTTTGTAACACGATGCAGATTCTTTGTCTAACTTGATACAAGATCCTCCAATACATTTCCAAGAACTACTTAATGACTCTATGAAGGTGCAGACTCACAGTATAAAAGCAAAAGCTGCATAATGTGTTTCACTTCAAGCAAGTTTCAGCTTCATTTGCTGAGAGGTTTCCTGAACATTAAAGATCTAACCCACCACTGCAGTGGGACTACTTTTACACTTAACACAATCCACATCTTTGTGGATTTACACGTAGCAGCTAAACTATTGGAGGCCATCGTTTTGAATTTTAGAAACTGAAATGCAAAATCAACAGGAGGGATACATTTCAAACAAAACCAATTCAACAGCTGTCACACATTCCTTAAAACTGTCAGCTTGAATGCAGATTTTCCCCACTGCTGCTCACTCCCACCTTGCACTACAGTGTACATCCATGAAACAGCTCACTTGCTCCATATCTGCAGAGCTCCTGAAATCACAGTTAATCCAATATAGGTAAAGCAGCAAAAAAGTGCAGAACTATTGCTAAGTTGCACAGAGCTGCACAATCATGCAAGCAAACCTGCTAGGGGCTATGCATCACAGCACAGGAGTTAGAGAACTAAGACCCATGAACACCAGCACAGCCTTCATGTGCTCTGCTGTGTCAGACCACCCAAGATGCATGAAACTACTACAACCGACGTCAGTGGTAACTCAGAATCCTGCACTACAGACCTTCTCAGACAGGAAAAGTTCACACTAAAGTCTATAGATATGGCATGGCTGAAAGACCAAATTTAGAAAACACAAAGCACTCATAAGACATGCTGCTTTTTCCCTTCTCCACAGAAAACAAAATTAATGGTGCACAACAGACTCACTGGTCTCAAAGTGTTAACAGGCAGGTATCTCAGAAGGGCCTGCACCAAGGACTTTCAACCCCATATAATGACGTAATTTAACAATGATACATAATCTTTACCAATTAGTCTGTGAATGCCACAGGTGTCTGTGACCTAGCAAGTAATGAGGAGGCAGAAGTTACCTGAAAGAGATGGTATGAACCAGCTGATTAAACAATCATCTCACAGGGCACACGGGTACCTATCTTAATCAAAGCTCCTTATGGGACTGTGCGAGTTGGTGGTATCACTGTCCCTTCCTGTGACACAAGCTTCAGCTTCCTAACCTCTGCAATGCCTTATTTAAAGCAAAGACTTGTGCTCAACATAGGTGTAATCAGGCACAACTATATTTGCCTCAGGAAACTTAAACACAGGCCCTGGTCATAAGAGGGGCATCCTTTAAAAGGTATCAGGAATGAAGGGCCCAAGTTAATACTCCACGTGAGTCATTAAGACTCTGAACACAGGAACTAGGTTAGTCGCTCTTTAAAACTTCACTTTAGCTAAGGTTTAGTAGGAATGATGCAGAAGTTTTCTAAGTACCTTAACTCTCACAGCTTTAGTATTCCACTTACAAGAGTTTTTAATAAAATACCTGCTTAAAGGTTATGGATTTTAACCTAGCTTATTGCCACATACTACAAGGTCTTGTGTAGCAGGTTATCATAATCATTATTTGGATTATTTCAGGATGAAAGCAATCCTCAAGAGACAATTGCTAAGAATAAACCAGGTTCAGTTGCCGAACCTCAGTATTCCCTCAGTCTAACACTGATGTGTTTTACCAATACCGCGTTCCCTTATCCTATCAGACCAGCAGCTGCAGTGACCAAACATCCCGGCGTCGGGAGTTGTATCTGTTGTTCAGACCAGTGTTCTCACTACCTGTCACCAGGCCAGCCGCTCAGAAGGCGGCCGGAGTGGACACTGACACTCGGACAGAGATGCTAGAGGGCCACAGCTAGGGGAGCGTGGTCTCCACGCAGAAACCCCTCCAGAAGCGCGCTCTGAAGCGGAGATGCGTCACCTGTTGTTCAACAAACGCCGCCGGGCTACCTTCCCACGAGGTTTTTCCTGCTTGGAGAAACCAACAGCCAAAATCTCTTTAGGTCCCGAGAAACGACGGGAAACGAGGCTAACACTCTGCAAGACAGAGCAGAGGGGCGTCGGCCCTGCCCGCTGAAGAGCGAAGCTGGCGCGCCCCAGCAGCGACATCTACCCAGGGGCCACGGGGCCAGCAGCCCACGGCTTCTGGCCCGCTTGCGTCCCCAGTCAAGTACTTGGCACCGTACCGATTACACAACCGCTCCTCACCGCGGCCTCTCTACAACGAGGGGCAATGAGGGCTGCCCGCAGCTCCTTCCCGGCAGAGCACGAGGGAACACGTACAGGCACCGAGACAGTCACCTTCTCCCCACCAAGCGCCGGCCCACCCTCCACAGCCCCCAGATCACGACAGCCACCCGCAGCCCCACCAAGCCCAGCGCCTACCATCGCGGCTGCTCCGCGCTCCCCTGCCCGCGGCTCTGCCCAGACACTCCGGCGCCCCAGGACGGACGGAGAGAAGGGAGGAGCGGAGAGCAGGGAGGGTCTGACGGAGGGAAACAGAGCCCGCCCTCCCCGCGCGCGCAGCTCGCCGCCGAGGCGGGGCGGCGGCGCGAGCGGCGGTGCTCGCGCTGGCGGGGCGAGAGCTCGGGGACGCGACAGCTGCTGCCGCGCGCGCGCGGGCGCCGTGTCCATAAATGGCGAGCTCGCCGCGGGGCAGCCAATCGCCTGAGAAAGTCCCGGCGCGGCGGCACGAGCCCTAATTCCTCCTCCCCACCCTTCTCCGCGCCCTCTCGCCCGCTCTCGGGGTGCGGCACATCGCAGGTTTCGTCGCTGCCGTGGTAGACAGGAGTGTTGGCGGGCCCCGGCACGCGTGCTGCTCCCTCCCGCAGTTCTAGCTCTTCCCTCCGTCCACGTGAACGTACCCATGGAACTTAGGTGCTTCGTGTCCCTGGAAATACTGCAAAGTATAAAGTGTCTGGATACCGAAACGGGACTGAAACAAGTCCTAGGTGAACCCCACAAATAGGAGGAACATGGGGTGCCCCCCTAACAGTTGGTGTTTGCCAGGTGTTGCTCATACAGCTTTGACCAGAACATAATGCAACAATTTGTAGGGGCTGAGTATTCTACGAGGTCAAATGAGTAAACCCATCCACAGCTGAGGACCATAGGCCTAGCAAAGCTGCTCCTCAGGCCTTGATACCTGTTGTTGGCTTTAATAGATTCCTAGCCACCGCTTCTAATAAACTATAAGCAATCTAACAATCACTACAGCCAGACCCCAAATCATATGATAATAGTGCTTCCAAACCACCCTGAAAAGCACTCCCCATGGCTACAGGCCCTGATTTTATCATTTGGTATTACAGTAGTTCCTTTTATCTCTGATTAAGAAGTGCAGTTAGTAGGAAAAAAGTGGGACTAGGTTATACAGAATGTATTTATTCAATTTTTACCGTTTCTTTTTCTAAGGAAAATAAAAACTTTCAAACTAATGCAGAGATTAGGCATAAATTGATTTAATTCCAGCATGTAAGAGAACACTGCTCTGTCTGCTCCAAGGCAGATGGTCCTGCAACCAGACCTGTCAGTGCAGAGGAAGGGTGTTGCCACTCCACACAGATATATGGGAATCCACAGAGCGTACATAGGGCCAATAAAAGAAACTCTATATAGGTTTTGTAGAGTTTTCTGTTTGCTTTGGATGAGGGTCTAGTTTCATTTTCTTAAGAAACATGTATTTGCATGTGTGTGTATTTACATACATACAAACATCTTTATAGCAAGTCATGAGAAAAACTGAGAAACTTGCTTGAGAAAGAAGAGTAAAAAGTGCACAGCTAATTGAGAAGCTAGTCCCAAGCTTACTGCATTTTACATATGCTATTGGGGTCCATCTACTCTAAATCGACTGGAAGATGACTTACAACAAAAATTTTAGGGCCAGAAGCATCAATGCTCTGCACCTGCCTGAAACTTTGCTAAACACTGTGTGTACCAAGCAGAGTCTCATTCACAATGAACTCTTTTCATGCTTTTAAACATAGTCATTTAATTCTGCTTATTTTAATGATAAACATCTAATTCCCAAGTTGACTATATCAAGTCAATGGTACTTTTTCAACATCCATGCTCAGAAGCAAGGGAAGACACTTCCATTCAAATGTGGCGGTGTGCCTGAATGGTTTGCATGCCTGGGCTCGTCTAGCCAATAATGGATAATAGTCATCTCTGAGAAAGGCAGAGCACACATTCTCATCTTGAGGAGCTCTCTCTGAGTGACAGTGTGCCAGCACCAAACACTAATCAGGCTGCTGATGGACAGTGTAAAGCCTAAACTGTCTTTACCTCTGGAAACACCACAGAATACAACTTTCTTTGCCCTTCATACTGTGGCTTCAGAAAGAAATAGCTCTTATGAGAAGTCAGTGAATCTGGAAAAGATTAGACATTTTATTGAAATAGGCACTGCCCTGACAGCTTTCTCATTGGTTAAGACTGACATCAAAGAAAAAAATATATCATTACTGCTTTTACTTACAAAATGTATTTAGAGTAAATTTTTATAAGCTGCATACTTGTCTTCTGTTGACCAGGATAAATTAATTAATAGTTTAATTAATGCCTGAAATCAGCCAAAATAACACTTAATACCCTTAACAAGGCATCATACTTTTACTTAGGAAATAATACAATCTGGTATTTCTTAGAAAGATAGTATAAAACTAAGGAAACTTTAAAATTCCAATTTTTTGTTGTATCTGCTTACCCAAGAATAAACATTTGTAATCTTAATGTTTTCTGTTAAAATGCAGATGGCTACATTCTGCCTTCATAACTGAATGTGAATGTAGAATTCTACTTACAGAAAATAAAAACAGATTCAGCAATTTCTTCTTGTGACATGCAGGGAGAAACAAAACATCACCAATAAAACAAAGGCAGTTTATGACCTAAAATGTGATGAAATCATTCCAATGATTAGGACAGGTTTCCATGTGGGAAAACAGGATAATAATTTCAGCTTTCTCTCACTCCCTTTCTCTGTATCCAACACAATCCCTTCCTTGTTTCTCTCTTTTGTTGACCTTAAAGAAGCATACCTGTTTAGAAAACATGCTTATTGACATGTTCAACAAGTCAACCTAAAATACCACTAGAGTAAAAAGTACAGTAATAAAGTCAACAGCCCTTTTTCACCCTCAGTTTGTATTTTGTTTTTGAGGAAAAATACCATGTGGCTCCTTTACTCTGGATCTAACTAAGAAAAGCCTCAGACATAAGAGACACTCCAAATTCACATTGTTGAATTTTTCTCCAACTGTAAACCAAGCTGTATGAATAATGATGTTATTTGCAAGGCTAGCATAAAGCTGGAAGAAGCCCATGAGGACTTGGTAACAGGAGTTTTGCCTCTTGCTTTCCTGTGGCTGACTTCAGCTAAGTTATGTAGGTTCACATTAACAAAGTACAAGCATTGTAGTTTTTTCTTCCTCAGAGGAAGACTTTTTAAAAACATTACACAAGCTTTCAAGATGAAAACTTTATGTTCTGATGAGCAACCTGATCTAACATCAACATTAGCCCTGCTTTGAGCAGAGAGTTAGACCACAATCCCTTCTGAAGTCCCTTCCAGCCTAAAGTGCTCCATTCTGCAATTCTAGGATTATTTACAATGGAGCTCCATTCATGAGTGAGACAGTTGAACACACGAGAATAAATAAACCTTATTGTCGATGTTGTGCCTTGATAAAAAAAGTGATCTGAATTTGCCTTTAAGAAAACAAATCTATATCTCCACTATTGATTCCAAGAAGATGTAATTACATAAAATACAAGAGTTTGGTACTGCTTTAGTGAAAAACATCAAGGAAGTGATAGAAGTACAAAATCAATGATCGCTGGCAAGACAAGATGAAGGCAATATCTGTGTGACCAAACCAAAGGCAATTCACCTGACTATCCTGTGTCAGGCAGTGGCCAGTACATATGCCTAGGGAAAAGCATAAGAAGAGACAAGCCAAGGGCTAGAGGGAGAAAGCAGACTGAGAGCTAGTATGGAGGTACATTTTAATGCTCAATACTACAGTAGGAGGTAAAAAGGTTGACATGTTTTTAAATTAAAATAACTTTAATCGAGTTGGTTTAAATAACAATTTGTGTTCAAGTCATACTGGTGCACTCAAGAAAACACTGAATATCCAAATAGTCCTTTCACAAGACAAATCCCTAGATAGGTGTACAAAACCTCAACAGGCGCATGAAGTTAATCTGGGTATTTTTGCCAAGTCAGAGAATACAACTGTGTACATCAGTAAACTAGAGCAAGTCCAGCAGAGGCTGGAGAGATGGTTAGGGGCTGGAGCCCAGGCCCCTGATGAAAGCTGACTTTGGGGGACCTTTCAGGATTCCCCAGTACCTATGACAGTCATCAGGATGGCAAAGCCTGACTTTTCACAGTGGTGTGTGGTAGGAAGACAACATAAATGCAATCAGGAGAGGTTCAGACTAGGTATAAGGAAATGTTTTCCCTATCATGGCTAATCAGCCATGGGAGCAGACTGCCCATAGAGGCTGGGCCGTCTCCATAAGGTTTTCAAGAACAGTTTAGATAACCCCCTAAATTACTGCATTGTCAATGATCTCACTTGAAGCATTTTGAAAGTACATGCTTTGTTTCTGGTCCTATCCTTTGATGTGGGTATTACTTTAAAATAAATAGGTCAGTCAGAGTGTGGATTCATACCCCACCCCGCTTTTTACAATAGCATGTGCACACTGTAACATTTTTACTCTTTGCAGCTCCTAGTTCTGCAATGATTGGCCTAGACAACAATATAGGATGTTATGTGTATGTTAACCAAAATCAGAGACAGTCTCCTATTTCAGTGTGAACTGATGCAGAAAGTTTATTTTTGATCTTACCCTCTATTTACCCAAGGTGGTTGTGCTGAAGTCCAAAGAATTACACAACCAGGAAACAAAAGTGAAGGCAGACACACCCTCTGTGGACTTTGTTTTTCCAGTAATGCTTTCTCTTAGCTCATATGCTTCTACTGTGCAAACAGACCGATCATCTTTTCTGTGACGTGTATAGTTTTACTGAAGCTACATGTTAGATCTTGTTTGAAAATATAACTCAGAAATCTTGCAAATTAAACTATTATTCACCATTGCTTTTACTAGTCCTGCATTCTGCCAGGATTTGTTTTATGCTCTGGAAAAATCCATAATTTCAGTTTTCAGCACCTTTAGAAATTTGGAGTAACTGCCATTCACCAACACCAAACTTTCTTCCTGGGGACCGACATTTGCTGGCGCGGCAGTCGCAGGCATGGCCCCGAGCTCTGCGCATCCCCCGCACCCAGGGAACTCAGCTGTTCTTTGCGGGGTCCGTCTCCTCCACCCACTCCGAGGCGTTGGCATAGCTATGAGGTATCCTTGAGGAAGCGATGGCTAAAAGGAGTTTGTCGGGGCGGATGGAATATCCCTCTCCCCCAGCAAAGGGCTGCCGCCGCCGCGGCGCTGCCCTCCGCCAAGCGCGTTCCCATGGTGACGGCGTCCTGGCAACGGCTCTCGCAGCTCGGCCTGCGGCGGCCGCCTCGCTTCGCTCCGCTCCCGCTCCCGCAGTGCCCCGCTCCGCTCCACGCAGCCGGGCTGGCGGAGGGCCGTCACGCCGCAGGTGGGCAGACAGACGGACGGACGCCCGGGCTGCATAGAGGCAGCCACAACGCTTCGTAGACGGGCTTTGTAGCAGTGGCCACTGTGGCGGTGAGGAGCGGGGCTCGGCCGACCGGCGGGATGCGGGGAAAGGCGGGCGGCCCGGTCCTGCCCTGAGCCAGCACTGGTGAGTGAGCTCAGTGCCCTGCGCCCTCCGCACCGCCCGTCCCAGCTCCGTCCCCGCTCCGTCCCCCCGTGTTGCATGGCTGTAGAGCGGTGTCCGCGATGTGGTGTCCTGTCAGACGTGGTATATCGTCTCCACCAACAACAACCGCGTGTACCGATGACCCCTCCAGTGCGTAGCGCTACGGTCCCTCGGGGTTCCGAGCCTGCCTGCGTGGCGAGGCCGCGGGCGAGGCAGGGCGCAGGCGGAGCCGGTGCCCCAGTATGGCACCACACAGGCTCGGACCCTAGCTCGGACCCAAATGCTGCGCAGCTGCATCAACACAACCAAACATCAAGCCGTCGGACCTGCTCCTCAGGAGGACCCTTGGCCCCGGCTCAGAACCAGGCCGGCACGGCTTCACCTCCCTGTGGCAGGGAGCCGCCCCCTGCACCCTACCCTGCACACGCATTCACGGAGTGTCACAGCAGCGCAGAGGCGGTTTAGCAAGGGTTTGTTTCATGTGGCTCACTGGCACGATCGGGTTTTGACCTCTCTTTTTGCTGAGTTGCGACACGGACTTTTTCACTTACTCCCGAACGCTGCCCCGAAGTGCCTAAGAGCAGCAGCGGGAGCTTTCGGCTCCTGGGCTGGTGTTGTCGTATGTTCCCTGCACAGCAACCAAAGCGGTTTCTATTTTAAGAAGAGTGATTAAAGTGTTTGCCTAGGCAGGTATTTCAGTATGCTTTGATTCCCGTGTGACTTTTAGCAAGTCACATAGCCTTCCCCGTGCTTCACTTCCCCACCAGAAACAGAAGGAAAATGTTATTTTCAGGGAGAACAATGCTTCCGTACCCCACAGACATATTATGAGAATGAATGTGAAAACCACTGCAAGGTGCACAGGTATTACAGCAGCTGTTAGACATAGGTTATAATGGAAGTCAGAGAGCTAAGCACTACAGAGGTGACTGTCCTTCAAAACAGGAGAAATGGAAAACCTACAGAAAATAAACACGCGAGGCAGGATGCTGAAGTGGGGAAGGGATGCCACAGCACAAATAGCAAGGAATGAACTTTGGGTTGCTGCAAACGTTTCTTCAACATTTCCTATGTCTGATTTTTCTTTCCAAGCTTTTATGTATCTGCCGTCAGTGACTGCAAGAAATGATAAAGATGTACCCCATGTTTGTATGGAAAAGCTGCCTTACATATCAAGTGAACTGTTATTTTTGGCAATCAGGTATACCATTTGCAACTCTGAGAAACCTTTCTCTCCTCTGTGTGACAAGTATACTTAGAATATTCAGTAGATTAAATCAACCAACGACAATCTACTGGGTTAACATATCATGACTTAAATTGCTGTCGCAGTATCAAACAGGAGGCAACATAATTTCTAAAACACCAGTTAAGCACCTGAAGCCAGTATTTCAAATGGTATCTAAGTTAATTCCAGTCTATTGCCATTGAAATTGGAGCTATGTGAAATTACACTTCTCTGAATCTAGGCAACATATTATTTTTTTCTCTTTTGTGTTTATTAGTCTAAATCAGTGTTACACACACTCATAGAGAGGGAATTTGTCAGTAGTTCTGACACCAATCTGTTATTGTTCACTGCAGTCAGCTCCAAACTGCAGAAAAGTTTTGTAAAACTGCTGAACAAGATCTTAACACATCCTTTCTGGATCTTGGGCCAGATCAAAAAATCAGATAATTGATGATACTTCGCTGTGCATCAAGTGATGTGCTGAAGCCAGCAATAACAAATGAGAAATCCATCTCTGTAACTTTTTCATGTGCACAATTCCTTCAGACATTTGCATTTAGCTGCACGTCTAATGGCAGTCTGACAGAAAAAAACGTCAAGCAATCTTGCGCTTACTCTGCTGCAAACATATTTCTCAGTCAACAATAAATGGAACTGAAGGCTAGAACAGTAAAACACTTGAGTCGAGGGGTTTTGTTGTTTTGTTTGGCTGGTTTTCATGAGGTGTAGAGACCCAGAGGTACAGACTTGAACGTTCTTCATTTTTCTAGATAGCACCCAGTGCTTTTCTGCTGTGACATGCGTAACTCTTCTTAAATCAGTGGGCTATTCCTGTGTTTATAGCTTCACTGAATTAAGATCATTGAAACGTGTTATGGCTCAGAAAACTAAATGAGCTCAGCTCTGCTAATAACTAGGTGCCCAGTTACTGTCTAAGTTGGTGGGACAGCTGGGAGTGATGCCCTGCAGAGTGTTGGCATAATTAAAAAAAAAAAACAAAAACCACAACAGGGAAATGAGTGTGATGGACAGAGTTCAGGAGTGGACATTCCACATCTGTGCAGGACTTTGAATGCAAACTCATCGTAATGATACCTCGCTCTTATACCACACTTTATTGCCTATATGCATGTAAAAACTTACACAAGGAGGTAGGTATCATTATCTCGGTCTTTGATAGATGGAGTTTGAGTCATTAGATCTGGAGATAACTTGTCCCAAGTCATCAGGATGAGAGATTGAGCAAGGAAATAAAATCAGACGTTCTGAATTGCAGTCTGGTGTCATTGCTGCTCAGCAACCCAGCTTCTCTTAAAACCACTTTTTTTTTTTCTAATTTGTAGTTTCTGAAGCACTGTGCTATAAATAGAAGACACATACTGTGACAGTGTTTGCTCTCTGCTTTTGGGCAGTGCTTTCATACTTTTCTAAAACACAAACATGCTTTGCATTTTGAGATCTCAGAGGACAGTCCTTTAGCCTCTTTCAATCGATATTTGACTATTTTGTTTCAATAACCTTGTTTTTCCTCTTTCTCTTTGTACAGCATACTGCACCAGATTTCACCACCAATTGCAAAATTCTTTTTGTACATCAGCCTTTAGTTTTCAGAGAGAATTTTAGGTTTCCAGGGAATTCAGACTCAGGCCATACTCATTCTCTTTATATAAAAATACTTTTTTGTTTTATATAGGATGGAACAGTTGGGTTTGATCGAGGCTACTGTCCTTTTGATTAATTTCTGTCAGCAGACAAAGCTACTGAGTCAGGTGGTGGTCTCACAGCAAGATATCTAAAATGTCTTTCTGAAGCTATTTAAGAGACCTACCCTGCTGTAACAACTGCCACAGTCTGGCTAGTTATGTCTAAAAAGTTTAAACAGAATTTATACTTAACACAGAATAATTTAGTTACAAGAAAGTTTAGTCACTTAGATTTGAAGACAAATCAATAAAAGACTCAGTTCTGCTAAACTACGCTGATTTCTAACTGCCAATGCTTTTACCTAAAAAAAGTACCCACCATACCCTTAATAATCTGCTGCCATGAAATATTTTTATTCTCTAGCTAATACTTTCTTCAACTTTATGATAATCCTGTAGATCTTACTTTTTATTCACTGATTGATAATGTCTGAGGCCACTAGATACATCAGGGACAATAATTTTGTTTGCCTCTGTCCTGCCAAACCAGTTCTGTGGGTCAACAGCAGATTTCTGTTTCAAGGCTGTCAACTTTGCTTTTTCAAGAGTATCATTTTCACTACAAAGAGCTATTTTCAGTTTTCAGTCTTATGTTTTACTTTTTATTTGCAATTATTCCATAAGAAGTATTTGAACTCCAAGATCAGAGCTGTCAGTGTAATCTTAAACTTTACTTAAAGATTCACTTAAAGCAGAAGCATTAAGTCATTTCAGTGCCAGATATAAACTATTAAATAATTCAATGTGTACTTTTTCAACAGAAATAAATTACTGACCAGAAAATGGCCCAGCGAAGCCCAATCTTCCCAACTCTTGCCCCTTCCGAAAGGTACAGTTTCAAATGTCAAAAATGAAATCTTCATATTGCAGAGTATTATGTGTCTCTCAGTTCCATATATATAGTAATGTTGCAACTTGGGGCTTTGGCATTAGCATGCAAAGTGAAATACCATAGACTCATTCAAACCATGGCCCAAGTCATAATTCCTTACTCAGCTTTTACTTAGCCCATTTGCAAAAGAATTGCATAGCTTAAACTGTAACCTGAGAAAGCCAAGAATACTATATGTTAGCCAGTCTTCTAACAGTGTGAAATACATGAGAAAACTCAGACCCAAAAGACCTTTGTTGGAGTTCTCATACACCTCTATTTCTATCACCACGGTGAAAAGAATCTTAATTTGGCTCATTAACAGGAAACAACATGGAAAATATAGAGTAAATAACAGAGTTCCAAGAAAAACATCTCCCCTTTCAAAATGGGGTTGAACTTATACCTTCCAATTATGCTTCTGAAAATTCTGTTTAGAGAATATAGCAGCAGGGAAAGATTGCATTCATGAGCAGCCTCCTTTTTTTTCACTTTGAGCACCCATGAGCTCCATTGTATTCCATGGAAGCTATGCAGTGCAGATTTCTCTTGAAAAAATTAAGCAGTTATTCAGGCTACCCAAATACAAGCTATTTGGGGGAAAATTTGACTTCTTAGACTATGAGAAGAAGCTTGTCATAATTTTGGTCTCTTCTCAGTTTCTACACCTGTGTATGCTCCTGTCTTTCTCATGGGGGATCAAGCTTCTCTATGGTATTACAGGCTAGAGACTGAAGAAAGGAATGGACACAAGCTACTTCTTATTAATCTTGGTCTGGTGTAATTTACTTTGCAATATCTACCTTCTCCAGTTACTGCTTTGATTAAGCCTGAAAACTGTAAAGACAAATAACATTGCTTTTGAAACCCATTGAGAGGATTTTGAATTTGGATCCTTAATCAAATTATGATTCTGAGTTGTAACTACCTTTATAATGCTGATGTCCTTAAGATTCTATGCTTTCTAAGCTTCTGTAAAGAGTAGGAAAAAGAGTCTGACATGCCTTTGTACAAGATACACACAGTGGCCAACATAGCACCCACTTATTTGTAACAGTAGGCCCTCTCCATGTGAGTGTTTTGGTGCTTCTCCCCAGTACCACTACTAAGATAGTATCTCAGTGTCTCCAGTGGAAAGACATTGCAGAGTTTGGTGTGGGAACATAACAACATCTGGCTATTACTCTTCACTAGACGGGTTCGAAACATACCGCTGCATAGCCAGGCGTTGACAGCAGTCCCATTGGCATCGGCAAGCCTGGTAGATCAGCTGGAAGACAGAATCCTAAGCCATGAGAAAACAACGGCGGCTCTTGTGGAACACGCTTTTCGCATTAAGGAGGACATTGTTTCCACTCTGCACAGAATGCAGAACAAAGGGGGTGGTGACCGGTTGGCTAGGCAGCTCTTGGAAGAACATATCCGAAACATAACGGCAATAGTGAGGCAGCTTAATCGAGACATTGAGGTACGTTAAGAATGTTTCACAGGACTAATGCCATCTCAGCCTCTTATTCCCCTCTAATCTAACAAAAAAATTTACCATAGGCTACATAAAGGTCAGACAAGGTCTGAAGATCCTGTAAGCTTATAAATTGGTTTTATAACTTGAAATACTGTTTGCAAATTACAGTGGCTATGAAAATAGTACAGGATATTACCATATAAACACAGAAACCTTTGTGGTACTAATGAGCTTGCTTTCAGAAGCTGCACTGGAAACCCTGAGAAAATTAATTTGACACTAACATCAGCTTCAGTCCAAAGGCTGCGCTGCATAAACACTAGGAAATGCCATGGCTCGACAATAAACTTTCACTTCCAACTTGCTGAGAGCATCAAGTAGCCAAACCCAACTACTCATTTTTATGACCTAATCATAGGCAGATACATGACTTTGTGTCTGACCTCTGCTGCAATGAGCAACAGGGGCGTGTGTGTGTGAAAACAAGAGAGTAAAAATTAATATCTCCATTCCATTGTCGAGTTATATTTTCCACATATTATGGCATTTATATGCAGATTGGACACTCAGAAATAATAAATGACCTAAAAGGTATCTGGTTTAGTACAATGCAAGACAAAGCTTTTAATAAAGTAGTAATAAAATGGTGTCTGATGATACTGAGAAATAATGAATGACATTTTACTTGTACATTAAATGGGACATACTGAGTTTCTATTTGCATATGAATGCTTTGTAGATGCTGCAGGAACAAATACGTGTCAGAGACAATCTCAGCTATGGAACAAATTCTACCCTGAAGAGTCTGGAAATGCGGCAGCTTTCTGGTTTAGGAGATCTTCGAGGAAGAGTTGCAAGGTAAAAGTCAACCTGGAAGTATATTTTGAGGACTCTCCAATGTTGTTTAAATCTTGAAGTATGAATGATAATGGGCTGAATTCAGCTTTGGCAAAATTCCCAGGCTAATTTTGCTCAGTGTTTTCAAGATAATGAAAAATAATGATTTGCAATGCAGTGTTACATATTAAACTTAACAGCATCATCCTTAATTCCTGAAATTAGTTTTTAACAAATTACCTCAAATTCCTTAGGAATTTGGATTGCATTCAGCTTTGAAAAGCACTATGGTTAGACTGGTGCATCTTTGAAACAAATTGATTAGCACAATTATAAGGGCAGTACAGAATAATCTGCACTTGCAAAGATTAGAATAATTGCACCTTTTTTGCATACATTTTAAAAGTAAAAATCTGTGCATTCAGTTATCAGTTAGCCATATTACAAACTATATAGGTAAGGTAGAGAGGTTTTATAGGCTACTTGAAATTCAGATTGCAATTGTACAACTACACAGACTTCCATCAGTTACAAATTTACAAATTCCAGTACAACATTTGCCTAAGTGTCTGTAAAGTTGAACACAGAAGACAGAGGGCAGGTACAGCTATAGTAAAAGCAGCTAATCTGGCCTAATGTACCTCAGCTAATAACTTTGTTGGAGTTGCACTTGTCCTAAATTTGACCTGTTGTCTTCACAGAATCACCCCACATTAGGGGCTGGAAGGGACCTCATAACATCATCTAGTCCAACCCCCTATCAGATCAGGATCACCTAGAGTAGGTCACACAGGAAGGCATCCAGGCAGGTTTTGAATGTCTCCAGAGAGGGAGACTCCACAATCTCTCTGGGCAGTCTGTTTCCCTGTTTTGCCACTGCCACAGTGAAAAAGTTTTTCCTCATGTTCATGTGGAACTTCCTATGCTTCAGCTGGCACGCATTGACCCCTATCATTGGGCAAAAAGTCAACTCTGAGATCATTCTACATCCCAAGAGGTGTCCCTATTTGGAACAACACAGCTACTGACACCTTGTAAAGCTAAATATAATGTCTTTGCTTTCAATAACAGAACTCAACGGAATAAACAGATGCCAGCACGAGCTTCAGTGGGGCCCCTGCCTGTCCTGAGGTCTTGTTATGGAGATCAGTGGTGGACTATCACAGTCTGTGCCAGTACTTCTTCCTTATTTACTTAGGCCAACACCCTTGTACCGTGCCTGGGTTGCAATTTATCTGATAGCTGTATGAGATTATACCAACCTGCCTTATGTCAGACTGTGTAATGAATGTTGGATATTTGCACTCATTACTCTAAAAGAATCAGTTTATTGTGTTTTAACTGTTAGCTTCTAGTCAGCATTATGTTATCTACCTAAAAATTTTCCCTGAATGAGGAAGAAAATAAGCTTTCCTTTATTTACAGGCACATTCTACTTTGAAAATTAATGTTCCTGTAAATAATGATTAGAATACTATCTGGAGATCACGGTCAAAGTGACCATTTGTTATGCTGCTGGCACTGTATAGATACTTACCAGAAACCTTCCCTGGGATAAGCACTTTCTGATTACCCTAGACAGCATTCCTTATATAAAATAAGCTGACCTCACTTAGTGTAATTTTACTTTTACATCTAGTCCAAGTTTTACATCCTAGCTTTCAGATGAGTTAAAAAAGTGAAATCTTGGAAACATGATTAAGTTACTGCGGATTACAAACTTCCTGTGCATCAGCTCTCAGTCACAGTCAAGGTACTATGTATGGGCTCAGGCTGTAGTCACAGTAGGCAAATTTAACTCCAAGTACATCATATTTGCTCTAGGCTAATAGTGTGCAGATGAACAATCAGTGCAGATCAGTTAATATATTGCTGTGCCTATGTCTGTCCTTTTGGTCCTGTAATAATTTCAGTATCAGGATTTTGGCCAAATTTCAGTTTCAGTAATTACATGCATACCAAATATCATATTGAACTTCAGTATTAGTGCATTTATTTCCTAACACTAACTACTCTGTAACATGTCAATATGTTATTGAACAACTGTCTCATTATTTCCCAAGTTGCTGTTTTTAATGATGAGAAGAGGGATCTCTACATGCACATGCAGTTCTGAAGCACAGCTCCAAAACCATGCTACCCACAGCTCTGGAGGAATGAGATCCAGACAGACCTTGCCATTGACCTCACTTCCATCACAGAGTCTACCAACACCTCCAGCAGAAGGCTGAATATACATTTCAACTCATCTCTCTGGGCCATTTCTTAAGTGTAATTTACTGATGAATTTGGAAAGGATCAATTACACCATGAATGATGCTGTACATTTTCCTAAGAATCAGCATTATTACTAACTTTAAGAAACATATTACCTCCACTAAATTCAGTAGCACATTCAGCAGAAAATTAAATAGATGCTGTTACATCCATTACTCCAGCACCCCATCCTTGATGTTGGCAATTTTATATAACCCAGATTTATTTACCAATTCTATTTCTAGAGATATTAGATCATAAAACTCATGAGTAGTGCCTTATCATTGATTTACAGAATAACTTGCTGACAATGACCATTTGTCCACAAAGTGTCTGACCAGCAGCTTGGTCAGAGGCATAGCAGTAGCTGTCTCTAGAAGCTTCCTGATAGCTGAAACACCCAGAGAAATGACAACTGTGCATATTCAAATTGGGCCTACTTTGCATATATAGACTTTTATATATATATTATAGATCTGATTCATTTCAGACACCCTGGACTCATTATATGTAGGCAGATTTTTCCTACATGGCACAGAAAATGAGTCTGATGCATCTGGGATGCATGGCATTTCTTCATACATACAATGAATCTGCTGCATTCTGGCTACTGGCTGCGTAGGAGACGCACACAGTGAGACTGACAGGGGCTCCCTGATCCAGGCTGTTCAAAATCTGCTGTTCTTGCCCAGTGGATCCCCTGAATGTATCAGCTTGCTTTTCATACTTGTTCTACAGCTAGTATTCTTACTAGAAATCTTAATCTATTTCTCATGTCCTTCATGGTGCTTTTAAGATGAAAACAACTTCTGAAGTTTGGTCAGCTTTTGTCTTCATATGCATAGTCCATTGGCTTCATTTATATAGAGAGGAACTTAAATCCAGCATTCAGCTACAGCAGTTTCAAAGCTGTTGCTTTTTATATTTTCTGTTGTGCCTCAGAGAAGCAAAACTAACTGTTTTTTTGAGCCCATAGGCTTTTGGTGACTGGATGAAAGATGATTTCATTCCTCTGATTCTCTCTGATTTTAACAACATGGAGAGATTTGGCTTCTCCTGTCTTTCTAAAGAGACCACCTGATTCTAAGATCTACAAATGTGGTTCACTGCTATGTAAACTGGTCTTCCTACAGGTATTACTAATTGGTCTCACAATGCTCAGCTGCTAAGTTATATACCAATTTCCATGAGTTTTATAATGTCAATGTGTTGTTTTGAATTGCTGATTATTTCCTTATTTAAACACTACCATAATACCAAGCAGATGTTCCATTTGTCATTTTAGTTGTTACTTTCCTCTTATGTTTAATGATAATGGTAGTTGTTGTATCTGAGGTGACAAAAATCCATGTTGAAATGAAAACCTTCCAACTGAAATGTGACTAAAAACAGGTTAAAATGTATCATTGGTTTAGGTAATGACTTCACATGCCTTAGCTTCTTCCATTTTACATCCTCTTTTTCCCCTCAGGTTGTAACTGCTGTCCTCCATCAGTTTCATAGATCAGATTTGGTAACACTGCCAATTACCTATTCCCCTTAGAAGAAAATACACTGCACACTTCACAGAAGTTTTACACCTGAAATTACAGTACTTATACTTTTACAGCTCAGTTTATATCTTTATTGTATTACTGTAGATGAAATCCACCTGACCAAAGTGGTTTTGAAATGTGGTAGAAAATGCACATATTCTATAGCACATTTATCCTGGAAAAGTTACAGCATCAAGAAACGTTCCAATGTGAAGAAAGAAAGGAAACAATAATTACTATGTTCTAGGGCTGCACTCATAGTCTTTTGTGAGACAAAACTGTCATTGCTTTCAATAATGGCTTTACCTAATAAGGACCAATAACTGTAAAATTTGCCCCACATTGTTTACAGTACATATTAATAATATACTGCTATTTAATAAATAGAAATAAAAATGCAAATCTCAGAGGGATACAGATACAATAGTGTAAAAATGGTCCTCAATTTTAGGCTTCTAATCATGTAGGTGAAATCATACAACGCCTTAACAGATGTCTGAGTATGACAAAACCAAAAAGGTATTGAAATTCTACATCTCTGCATTTCTGATGTGACTTTCCTGATTGACAACTCCACTGTCTACATGTATTATGTCAGTGCCAAGGAGACAGGAATGTGCATCAGACTATTTGACTTTCAGTCCCATTTGGGAGCAGTCTGCTGAATACTGTGAGACATCATCATTCTTACAGTCTCATAAGACTTTGCTAGACAGAGAGCAATTTCACAGAAATGCTCATTCTAAAATGGATAATTTAAAACCCCTGGATCTTATATAGTGCTCAGCTGTTGGTTTTGGTATGTATTTATTTATTCCAACAGGTGTGATGCTGGGTTAGCCAGACTCTCTGCAGAGCACAAAATTACGTATGAAAGACTTCAGAGCCTAAGTAAAGACCAACACACCTCCAAGCTGATCTTAGAATCTAAAATCAAAGAGGCAGAAATACAGGTATGTTATTTAGACCAATGCAATCCATGTACAACTAAGAGTTACAGTCTAATTCACACAGATTTGATTACTGCTAATTATTATCCTGGGAAATGACAGATTTACAAATGGAGAGGTTTAGCTGCTCACAGTCTTTATTAGATTATTAGTACCTAGCTGTATTATTGTACCAGTCTAACTGACTAAAAGGTCCTTAATTTGCTGCCTTTAGCATGCTGGGCAGAAGGGGCATCTGAATGGATTCCAAGAATGATCAAAAGTCAGGGATTACTGGCCTGAAGGGCTTTTTTAGGTTATAATGTGAACTCAAGATGGATGCTCTACAAAACTACCACAGTAATGAAAGAATCAGTGTCTCTTCCTGTGTGCTTTGGCCTTCCAAGGATAATTTTATATGTACTTGAACATAATTTTTGAAGGTCTGCAAAACAAAACTGGTTTGGGGTTTTGTGAATCCATTCATCTGTCTGTCAGGTTTCTCTTCTATTGGGTATGAGAACGGAAGTGTGCACTACATACAGGCAGACCCTTATGACATTAATGAAAAGAATTCTTCCTATCTCCATCTCCAGGCCTTTTCATTCTCTCAGGCAACAAAAATACTTTACATCTTCATTTTGCAGTAGGTAAATGGTTAAAATCCACTTCCTCTTTTATAGAAGACAGTATAGTATATTAGCATTCCAGCATGCTAGGAGCTTATTGGCATGAATCTTTGTAAGACAGTAGGTTTTGTAAAATTGGGACGATAGCTTTGGTAAGAAATAGTCTCTGTTAGTAATGAACTACATCTGGTTAAATTCAGCTCTTTTATCACTGCAATAGCCATGATACATGAAGGGATGTGGAGCATTACTCAGTACTGGTGGTGTGCTTTGCTATTTGTTTATTCTGCTCATGTGGCAACATGGAATCTATAGATTGTGTAAACTCGGCTGTCTCAAGTGGGGAACCAGGCAATTGCTTTCCAGGCAAGATTGTTCAAATTATTTGTGGCCTAAAAATAACAGCTGATACTGTCTCATCTTGTGAGATAGTTGATTTGTCACTGTAAAATAGAATGGGTAAATTCAGTAATTTTTGGAGTGTTGGCAAAAATAGCTCTTAAGATCTACTCTATTGTTATGAAAATGTCCCAGATGAGACTGATTAAATGCTGTTGAAAAAATAGTAAATTCTGAATTTTGTTTCAGATTTCCCACCTTCTGAGCAGATTAGAGCAATCAATAATGCAACAAGAAGCAAAGCTGAAGATTGCCTATAAAGAGAGCAACCAACAGCTCCATCTTCTGGATATGAAGTGAGTGCCAGGGAAGCCTTGAAGCTTCCACAGGCCTTAGAAGACAGGGCCTTAATTTTCCAAGTTTGACTGTTATCATCTTCAGGTCTACAAAAGCATGAACATGTTTAAATATGTGTATTTAACAGATACTACACAATGGCCTATCAAGTGGGACTTGCTTGCACCCCTAATATGGTTAAGCAATTTTTAAAAGCCCAATAAGTCCCTTGTTAAGTATTCTAGCAGAACTTGTATAAAGACCACAACTAAGGATTTTTGTAAGAGTGGCCTGGTACCTGTTTGCAAGAGCTGTACAAAAAAGCAAATGGTGGAGATGGCTGTTGAGAGCGGTGCAAAACGTTCAACTCAAACAACCAGGAAGTGAGGAACAGCATTTGCAAAGTCTTATTATTTCAAGCCAATTTAAAGCATGGACATACAACTCAAATACTTAAAGTGTTAATGTTAAGCTACTGTGCTACTACTAGACATTATTTAGGGATATAGTGAATTCAGATATGAACTCCCCTTTAGGCATTTCACTCAGTCCTGTCTTGAGCCATTCATATAATTATTTCTTGCTGCTTATTGCCGTCCTCATACGATTCCATCAGTTACATCAGTAAAACTATTTGCAAATCAGAAGAAAGAACAGGTCTAGATTTTTCCAGTGAACATTTGAAAAGACTGTCTGAAGAAACAGTTTGAGTGACACAACCAGTTGGTGTAAACTTAAGGTGGTTACAGGTAACATAAGTGGGGATATATGAACCAGAGTTGTTACTAAAATAAAGGTTTACCAAATCTTTGTTCAGATTTAAGACCTATAAACACAAAGATCATAATCTGAAAGGGTGACTATATTCTATTTTCAGTGATGCAAACTATTTCCATACACATTGAGATGTGTTTTGTATAAATGTATCACTGCACTCTTTCACCTTTTCTAGAGCAGTGTGACCTTAGCCAGTTCAGTAGCCTTAGAGTTCAAGGATTCAACTTGGTATGGTGTCAAGAATGTATTAAACTAACATTTTTGTATCAGCATGTTCATAAAGAAGCTACCACTGAATGATCAAAAGTTCTGCTCTTTTGTATCTGCTAATTTCTGTTATGCTCTTAGATTAAAAAATGCTATTGAGGAACTCAACAATCAGATTTTGTCTGCACGTAGCTGGTTGGAACAAGAACATGAAAGGACTGAAAAAGAGCTTGTGCAAAAAATTGACCAACTCTCATTGACTTTTAAAGAAAACACTGTAAGTTTTGTTAAAATGTTCTAATAATACTTTTCAGAAAGTATTTGAAAGCATTATTAATAACTAAGATGAATTGAGATACTAGAGTGAGTGTCAGACCTCAATACTAATTTCTTTTCACTGATGTCAAGTATAACATCTCCAGAGCCTTAGAGTCTTCAAATAAATCTGATCACTTCTAATTAAATCAGTGTTTTAGCCTAAAGTAATCAAGTCAGTTAAACTGTTTAGTAAAAAAATTGTATTTCTTTACACCTTTGAATTCCACATAAAGGATGATTAATTAATATCTATTGCATATTTGGAAAGGACACTGCAATTTCATAGACAGAGTAATTAATTAAAGTTCTTTTTCTGGGTCCAGGAAATTAATGAAAGAGCTATAGAGATGAAATTCAACCAAATGGCAGAGAAAATTGACAAAATTGAAGAAATGCAGAAGATAACTATGGAAGCACATGAAGCAAAACAGACTGAAGAAAAAATAAATATTCATATTGGCAAACTACAAAACGAGATAAATGAAGATATAAAAGAAATGAAAGCTGAAGTTAATGCTGGTAGGACCACAGCTATTCAGTTCTTTATTCTGAATTGTGATAACACTGTCTGACCTATGATAATATGCAAAATGTCTGTGCTTGTATCAAAGTAGTTTAAAGACCTTTGAGTCAGATTAAGTGGCTGCACCTATGGCATTAAAAAGGATTTTCACTGAGCAAAATTCAGTGCAACAAGAGGTGACATCTCATTAACTGAGAGGCACTCTACCCAGACCATACATAGGCATAGCTTGGATGTGATCAACATGCAATTACAGTGCTATGTTTCTTCAGAACTTTTGCTGTCTTCCTACTGTAAAGCAACATGCTATGGCAGGAGCCACATTCTGATAGTAATTATGTGATCATGCTTGCTTTTGATTATGAACTAATTTAATTCTCACCTGCAATTAGGATTTGCAGCTATCTATGAGAGCATTGGGTCTCTGCGACAAGTTCTAGAAGCGAAAATGAAGCTGGACAAAGACGAACTACAGAAGCAGATCCACCAAATGAAGCAGGAGGTTTCAGCATGGGGAGACGCTGTACCATGAGTGCAAGATTTTGTCTGAGAGATTAATGTTTGTTTGGCTAAACAGGCAGCCTATAATCTTGTTCCAGTCTGTAATTCAAGCTAAATGCACGTGCCAAATGACATCATGCTGTTGCACAGGTCTGTATGTTCACTGCAAGTGGTAAATGCAAGCTCTTCATAGATTGACTGACAACAAGCTCTTAGAGCCAAGGTCCTGATTTGCCACTGCACTACTCTAGTAGGTCTCAGGAGATTAAGCATCGCGTAAAACTGGAGTAATATATTGGTGAAGCTGGCACCTAATTTGCTGAAAGCATTCCAGTGCTCCCCAGTTTTGCAGGCTTGATCAGGCACTCCCCCACACCCCACCTTTCCCCCCCCCCCCCCAAAAAAAAACCCCAAACAAACTTAAAACCAAACCAAAAATACCAAACAAGTTAATATAATTTGCTTACTATCAGTTTGACAAGGTTCTCCATCTTGATGTGAAATACTACTTAATTGAAGTCATGGACACTTTTACAGTGACTTTCTCTACTGTTGACTTACTGGGGAGACAGAACTGGCAGTAAAATGATTGATTTTCAAAACCTAGACACCATCAGAAAAATCTTTGTTTAGTTCTGCAAATATCTACTTTGTGTGTGCCTCTTTGTGTGTGAAGACTAAGTAGTGCTATATAATGTAGCTGTAGACTAAGACGATCCATGAACAATGTAAAAACCTAAACTCATGTGGTCTTAAGTATTGTGACCTTTTAATAACCAAGCCAAGATGAGACAAGGTAAAAGATGTACATAAAGCATTTTATAACTGGGCATGTGTTCCTGTGACTTGTTTCATTATATTAGCAGAAACTTTGAAAGGTTTGAAGACAAAAGAGAAAGACAATCTAATATAGTCTGGAGAATGTAATGTAAAATGAAATCCAGTTTAAATTTTTATTGAACAATTAACTCTTCCAATTTAAGTAGACTTTAATAATTTAGTAGATTCAAACTGCTAATTGCATTCACAGGATTTCCAAATTTCAATAGTGCTTATTTCCATATGACATATTAATCTAGACAGGAAAATACATATCTGTTGATTGTTGTATCTTCACTCATAGCTTGATATTACTCCACATGCTTTAAGTCATGCAGGATTAAGCACTCATGAAGAATAAAGTACTTCATCCAGTATTCTATTAATTTATACTGTTAACAGTTATTCATGTACAAGACCACTATTCATTTATGCAGGCACTACTGTAAACGTAAGTTAATAGGATGTGTCTGCACTGCCTCTAATGGTCCTTTCTTTTGGCTAATATTGTGAAACCATATTCCCATTTGTAAAATCAGTGGCCAATTTTTCATCACTTTCATGAAAGGTTTGGTTCACAGAGTCACCATAATTAAACTAACCAACCAACCAAGGAAATTACTCAAAAACTTAACTTGAGGAGGAGAGTGTTGTGTTTAAAAATCAAGAAAATGCATATAACTGTACAGGACTAGCACCTAAGTTTATATTAATTGCCTACATAGTTGAAAGTAATGAAGTTGAACAATGACAACAACAAAACATAATCAGAGATACATGAAGTTTTTGCAGCTCTGACTTCCAATGCTCTCTGGTAACAAAACTGCCTCTGTTATTCCTGGTATGTATTGTCCATGTACTATGAAATATTTTTACAATGGCAGCTATGGGGAAAGCCCAGCACACTAAGGGGAGACAATGAAATGCCTGCAGTTATTTCTTAACACTTGTCTTTAAAATTCATTCTTTGTTCATGTTTGTATTTTTATCTATTCTAAAATATTTAGCCATGTGCAGTGGAAAAGCTATCACTGGTGTTTAATTAAAAAGTTAAAAAAAGTGAGAAGAACAAAGAAGGAAGCAAAAAAAAAAAAAAAGAGACAGAACAAAAACCCAACCATTTTTTCTTTCTTCTGTAGTTGGAAATCTGTAATTGAGTAAATCTGGTGTGATATGAAGAGCATACAAGGAATCAGAGAAACAATTTATATGGACTTTAATAAAATGTTTCTCTTGCAAAAATCTTGTGTGGTTCATCCAGATATACAACACCACATAAAACCCCTATCCAAGTTCACTTTTGCTGTTTTGAAAATATTTTTTTCCTAAATTTCAGCTACAGTGAAAAACTAAAATCCTAAATGAAACCATATTGAAATGCAGCCAGCTGTTAAACAGCGCCTTCAAACTATGTAAGGTGCTATGTGGAGGGAAGCACAGGTTACAGGGATTTGTATGATGGGAAGAGAGGGGCAAAACTGGTGAGCTAAGCCTAGATACACATACGACTCAGCCAAGTGTAGCCTGCCCATTGTCCATCCTTCTCACTGAGTGCTTGAACTAGTCAGTTGTGAGAGGAAGCCACATAAAAGACCAAGAGGGCTCTGTGTAAAAACTGAGGAAAGATAAGAAGAGACCAAAGTAATAATGAAGAGATGGTGAAAAATCTGGAGAAGTAGCAGAGAAAAAGAGCAAGTCAGAAGACCAGAGTGATGGAATGGTGGCTGCATGGGCAAAACCAAGGAAGAGTAGCTACTGGCTGATGAAGCACAAGACTGGTATGAAGATTTTAGGAAGATCTGGAAGCTACAAACTGTAATATATTTGATACAAAGCACAGACTCCACAGGTTAATTGGCTTGTCACAGTTCATGCCTCTTACTTGCCTGCTGCATTTTACTCTGCTTGAACAACTGGAAAAATGTTTTCCCTTTGGTTGCTTTCCTTTTAGAGGTTTGGGGTTTCTTTTCCAAGTTTTTTTGCACAAAATAGATCAACAATATCATATCTGCACAGTTTGTCAGGGAGTGCTCCTATCTGCTGAGTAACAGCTGAGATATTCAAGGGAGAATTACAGTCTCTCTATCTTTTGGTGTTCTTAAAGTTGCATGTCAAAATCCTCTCCTTGGAAACTGTGAAGCCAGGAGGACACTATTACAGAGACTATGGTCTATGAAAGCTTAACTTTGCAAATGGGAAACTGATTCTGAAAACTGACTTGCAGAGATTCTGGCAAACCAAACATCAGTTTAAACTGAAATGTGAACTTTCCTTCTTTTCTCAGTGTTGGTTTGCTGCTCTGTTCTACTTCTCAAGTACTTAGCCATCAGGGTCAGAGAGTGTTCTCTGTATCTTGGAATTAGTGTGCTCCTAAGAATATTATATCCCAATAATGGAAACGTCTAGTGAGAGATAAATGATGAACTACTATGTGCAGACGCAGCATTCTCACACAGTGTAAGAAATTCAGAAGTGAATTTGAAAGAAATCAGTAATGGAAATTTGGTGCAAGTCCTCTATGGAGCTGGCCACTGGGTGCCACTGTTACTCTTGGCAGGTAAAGGAAGATGCTCAGTGTATCTGTGATCCATAAATGCTGCACTACCACTGAAGCAGGTCTGGAAATAACATCATGCAGTTTGACAAAAAGAAAAAAAAATTCTAAAGACATGACTCTTCAAAATCTCAGTAAGGGCAGATGTTTAGTTAAGCAAAATTCTCTGAAGGTGATTGTGATGGGCCTTTAGTCAATGCATGAGGAATACTCAATGAGGACTAAGCTCTCTGCTGCCTTTTCTGTCAGGAGAACTTTCTTTGATCAGCCTAAAGCAAAGATAATCAGGGACAGCTCTTCTAAAGCTCAAAATCTTAAATCAAGCAAAGCTCAAAGAGCAACAAACATTTCACACTGATCCAGGAGCTGCTACATACAGAAGAGGTTCCTCTTCCAGCACTGCCTTTGGCTGAAAGACCACAGGATATTCTGTACAGTTACTACCAGATGAAGCTCTGGACCCAGCACAAAAAGCTGTTCTCAATCCATACAAGAATTATCTTGATAAATAATACAGTAAATAGTCTCAAACATTGCAAAATATCTGGGAGAGACATAACTTTTGCTGGCAAAGATCAGCAAGAAAATGGTTTGAACTCAGCAGAGTATCAGTGATGTATACTAAATCAGGCTCTAGTTTAAGAAGAAAAATGTAGTATTAACTGTCATAATACAAAAAGCCTGAGCAGTATGAGAGGATGAGTAGAAACTGCTGGTGAGAGAGGAGAGAGGAGATTTCCTTGTTTAGAGTGACAGGGATGAAAATAACATGCATTATGCACCACTGCACATACTCCAAATACTCTCATTAAATCTGACTTCACTTTCTCCTAAGGGTCATTTTCAAACGTCATTGCTGCCATTATAGGTGACTGAAGTTGATGCAGACGATAAATGAAAGCAGATTTCACTGACTTTGCTGTCTCATCATCAGGAAATGGTAAGAATATGAGAACTGCCAGGTACACATTCACTTTGCTAGGTGGCCTTTGTGATCTTGCTATCTCCATTAAGGCTATCTTAATGGGTTCAATAATTGCCTGTTAGACTATATATACCTCTCTACATATATAAGATTGCATTTCCACATTGTGCCACACTCTTTTTCTTCTTTACTGGCTTTGAGAATTGTAATTTCAGCACCTTTCAAGTATATCATAAGCCATTAAATTCTAGGAAGATAGAACAACTCAAAGTAGAGCTTTACAGAATCATAGAATGTTAGGGGTTGGAAGGGACCTCGAAAGTCCACCCCCACTGCCAGAGCAGCATCACCTGTACCAGATCACACATCCAGGCAGGTTTTGAATATCTCCAGAGAGGGAGACTCCATAATAACTGAAAACAATAGAAGTTTAGATACATTTTATGGTACTGCTTTGAAAAGACAAATGCTAACTGGAGGTCAGCCACAAGTGGTGTTCCTCAGGGTTCAGTGTTGGGCCCACTCATGCTTAACATCTTTATCGATGATCTTGATAAGGACACAATGTATATCATCAGTAATTTCTCAGATGACCCCAAGTTAGGTGGGAGTGTTGATCTGCATGAGGGTAGGGAGACTCTACAGGGGGACTTGGATAGATTGGATTGATGGGCCAATATTAATGGGATGAACTTCAACAAGGCCAAATGCCAGGTCCTGCACTTGGGTCACAACAACCCCAAGCAACACTACATATAGGCTTGGGGCAGTGTGGCTGGAAAGCTGTCTGGCAGAAAGGGACCTGAGGGTTCCAATAAACAAGCAACTGAGTATGAGCAAGCAATGTGCCCAAATGACCAAGAAAGCCAACGGCATCCTGGCTTGTATTGGAAGTTCTGGGGCCAGCAGGAGTAGGGAGGTGATTGTCCCCTTGTACTCAGCTCTGGCAAGGCCACACCTCGAGTATTGTGTTCAGTTTTGGGCACCTCAACACAGGAGAGATGTCAAGCTGCTGGAGCAAGTGCAGAGGAGGGCAACGAAACTGTTGAAGGGCCTGGAGAATAAATCTTCTGAAGAGTGACTGAAGAAGATGGGGCTGTTTAATCTAAAGAGAAGGCTAAGGGGTGACCTCATTTTTCTCTTCAACTACCTGAAAGGATGTTGTAGAGAGGGTGGTACTGGTCTCTTCTCACAGGTAATTAGCCATAGAGCAAGAGGGAACATCCTCAAACTGCAACAGGGTAGCTTTAGACTGGACATTAGGAAAAATATTTTCACAGAAAGAGTAGTCAGACATGGGAGTAGACTGCCCAGGGAGGTGGTTGAGTCACCAACCCTGGATGTGGTTAAAAGTCATTTAAATGTGGTGCTTGGGAATTTGGGTTAGGGTTGAACTTTATAGAGTAGGGTTAATGGCTGGACTTGATTATCCCAGTGTTCTTTTCCAACATGAATGATTTTATGATTCTATCATTCTATGAACTTTGTTGCTACTATAAATAATAAACCTTATTTACCCTAAAAATGTTTTATGGGGATTGATCACTTCTTATCTTACACAAGTTTGAATATGTGAAATGCTGTGACCCAATTTCACATATGCTCTCCTTTGTGAGATTAGTCTCCCTAAAATGAATATGGCAGTTCAGAGCATAGAGTAAACTGCTTGCTTACCAATTTGCATATATAGTATTTTACAGAAGGGATTGATGGTCTCTGGTATGGTCTCTTTGTATCTTGCCATATTAATAGCAAAATCTCAAACATTATTTAACCTTTTGGATTCCCAGTTGTCATGGATTGAGACAAAAAAATAGTAGTGTGATATTAACACCAATTGTTTGTAGAAATGTATCTCCATTATCCAGAGTGAGAGGAAAATCCAAACAATGTTGACACCATGAGACAGAGAATGGTAGTGGGATATCCCGATTGATTCTGGGCTAATTTGGGTCCATTATCCATAGCTTTGTGCCCTTTATTTCAGTAAACTAACCAGTGATAAATTGATTGTTTTTACATTCATTGTTTATATTCATTAGGTTATAGTAACTCCCACACCATAGTAATCATACTAAATCAAAAAACTAATGAGGAAAAATTGTGGAAGGAAATGAGTATTATTCTGTCCCAAGGCCCTACTGCCACCTGATGTCACTATTCTTGTCAGGTAAGGGCATGCTGTGTGGCTGCAAGTCTGCAAGAACTGACAGCTCTGGAAAGAAACAGGTAGGAATCATTTAGGAAAGTCACACAAACTATTTCAGTAGGTCAAAGACCATGTCTTCTGGACAGCAGTTGTTAAGATAAATCCATTAACCAAGGCACAGGCACAGATTCATTTAAGTGTGTCTCCTGGTGTTCTTCTGTGGATAGACTAGGACTGCCTGGCCCCTGCATGCACACAAATGGACAGGAATTCCATGTGGCAAATGCTGCATTAGGGCAAAAAACCCTCCTCCACCTGCACTATAAAAGCTTGGTTCCCAATAAAGTATAATGAAATAAGAGAACATCCATGAGTAAGAAGATAGTTGTCTGACACAAGATCTAAACCCAAGCAGCCACCAAAGGACGTCATGCATTTCATACTGACAGTGGCACTCTTTCTGATGGGGGAACAACTGAGGAATTCAAGGTAAGATATAAACAATAGGGACAAGAATAGAGTCATCTGTACTACAGCAAGGTGTTCACATCTGTCAAGGGCACCAGAATACCATGGTACTAAAAACCAGAACAGCATGGTTTTCATTCCTAAATTTAAGAAGGAGAAAGAAATAAAATGCACAACTGTGCTTATTTGAGAGCCTTTTGCTTTGTGAGCAGAGAAACAAGAGAAGGCCTGTTGGAACAATGGCACAGGATCTGGGTCTCAGGGTCTTCTCAGCCTAAGGCCATGCAGCATAATTAACTGCAACTGATAAACAAGCTCAATTACTAGGTATTTGCTTGCTCACATAAGTATGTCATGGTTAATAAAAATGTCTACACATTTGTATGTGCTATCTAAATCACCTACTAGGCACCTGAATGAAACTGGGGACCTTGCAGGTTAGTATGAATCAGGGTTCCTTTCATTAGTTCCTGAGCATTAAAGCAATGGATTTTCAGTTAAATTACACAGCTCAAGGTAACATTAGAAAGACACAGCTAAGTCTTGCAGGCCTCAGAAACTGGAGATTCAGACACCAAGCTCTGCTGATTCTTGTAACATACTTCACTTCAATCCTATCTTGTTTGAATTTTAAGGAATTTTCCTAAAGGAGGTCTCTAAAATCATATGGCTCCAGCAAGATATTCAAAGAGAAACATTGAAAACGTACCTGTCTGTCATCTTCCTCCAGTCTGATTTGTGTCTCAGCCTCATCAGTTCAACAATGATATTCTTGTTTTCTTTATGGCCTATGCAGCCCCTATTGGAGAAATTGGATGCATTGAAAATATCTCAGCAATTCTCACTGGATAATGAATTGCAGAAGTACATTTCTTAATTAACCTGAATGGGTGCTAGCACCACCACCACTATTATGTATGAATTCCCACACTTCATTATAAAATGGAAAAACCCCACAAACCCAGGAATTCTAGAATTACTCACTCTTAAGAAAGCCAACATCATATTAAAATTTCATCCAGAATTCAGTTAAACCTTCCACTAAAGGCAAGCCATATTGGCCAAGTAGATACCAGTTAGATAAAAAAATTTTAAAAAAAAAGGGGGGGGAGGGGGGAATTAGAGGTCAGGAGAGAGAGGATATCATCTTACCATTCTAACAAAGCCCATGTTCTCAATATAGCACCTCTATCTCTCCTGTTCCTGCCCCAACTCCTAAACCCCACTGTCTTCCTCAGGTGGGAACCATATCAGCACCCTCCTCTGTATCACCTGGGCACTTCCACAATCACAGAACATGTCTGTTTCCTCCTCAGAGGAATTCCACCACTTCCTCCCAAAAACAAGACACTGGAATTTGGGGCTGAATCTGGCTATCTAATGCACAAATCAAGCAAACTGCTACACAGGGATAAAAAATCAACAGAAAACCTAAAGCAGCTCAGAGCCCATTAGAGAAACAGAATGATTTACTGGAGTGACACAACTTCAAACCAGGTCAACAGTGAGAAAAAACATGTGACTGCCAAACTGCTGTTCAATGAATTCTCAGGATCATGCTGACAAGTTACAGTCCTCTCTCACAGACTACCCTAAAGCAACCAGCAGGAAGACAGCACCTGTGCTTGCCTTATGTAAGACCTGCTCACCAGATCTCCATTCTGCCGGAGAAATCTGGGGAAATTGTGTTCTTATAATTCATTTAATTAGGAGTTTCTGGGCTTTGACATTCACAGCTTTCATAATCAGCAGTTTAAATGAGTTTGTTACACAATATTTAAACTCTAAATATTAAAACAAATTATAGGGTAACTTTTTAAAACCTATTCTGGTGATTTATTATTTATTCTATTCCTAAGAATAACATGCAGCTGCCTGCTTAGAAAACCTGCTCTCAGGCATGTAAACTCATTGGGTTCCCATAAGACTTAAGTTCCCAGGTGACCAGAATCTCTTTAAAAAGTATGACAAAGGCTGTAAAGCACTGCAGTGCTTTGGAAGGCCTTACTGTTATTAACACAGTCTATCTTCTGATCACCATCATGTGAAAACAGTGTAATGTTCAGGTTATAAAAATCAGTACCACAGTTAACGGTTCAATTAAATTATTACATTAAATATTCAAGCCATCTCAGCTACTCACAAGCCATCCTTGCAGCCTGGCATTAGTAATGTCATTGTTGCCTCTGGCCTGCCACTTTGCATTATCTTCATAATTAAGCAGGAATCCAGAATAACAATTTTGACCGTGATAAAAAGATAGTCTTGAATTACAGCCATTAAAGAGACCCATGGCATTTCTGTTCAGGCATCCCAGTGGATTTAGTAGGAGCAATAGCTTCAATTAGAAGTAAAGATCCTCTTATGTAAATTAGTGAATGTGAGAGCACAGTTTTAGTTAGACATTCTAGGTAGAGAGTTAAAATAGACAAATCTCTCAAAGTTTAGTTTCACTGAAAGAAGTCTGGATATCCAAAAAATCTGGTTTAAAAAATAACCTTGAACTATGGGAACAGAAAGCACTCAATAAGCTCCTGTAAATTTCCTGATTTATCTGGCTAGCTCAGGTAACTGATAATTTAGCTGTTGCTCTGGTAACATACCAAATGGATCAAATTCAATAGCAACAGAACTGCAAAGCAAGGGGTTTGGCCTCTTATATTCATGCTAGCAAGATGTGCAGAAGAAAAGTCCTAGAGTTGCGTGAAGCAAGTTATTTACTTTATTTTTATCATCTATTTTATAATTAGTCCCTAGTCATCGCACTGTGTAAAATTCCTCCTGCAAAACAACTGCTAAACTCAATACCTGAAAGTTTATCCAACCCTGAAAAATCTTCCAACCTAATTAAAATCACTGAAAAAAACAGACAGTTCCTTCTTCTCTCTATAGCCCTATTTTTTTTTTTTTCATATCCCCTCTGTCACGTTAAAATGAAGTTTAAGGAAAAAATGTTCAGAATAACTGTATGAGCTAACTGTGATCTTTTAAATCTAGTTCAAGAAAAACACACTGAAAGCAATTTGCATTCACTCATGACTAACAAAACCCTTTTGATGTTATTTGAAAACAGGAAAGCATTATTTTAAGAACTATCACTGAAATTCATGGCAGGTTTATTACTGGAAGCCTCTCCTCTGTACATGTGTTTATTTTCAGTGGTGCCACCCAGCTTGCTCAGAAAATGGTTACTTCAGATATCTAAGCTAGGACCATTAGTCAGTCACTTATTCTGTTATGTTCTTCAGTGCTGAGGACATGAATCACAATGACTGAGGGCTGGATCTGCTATGTATCCCTTAAATATCTGATCCATCCATTCATATGACTGTGCCACACCCACTAGCTGTTCTGCAAGGCCTGATTTTAGTCAAGTGACAGGTACTGGAAGCACAGGGCTTTAGATTTGCATTTGCGCTTTCATTTCCAGAGGCCTGAGTGCACTCTTCTGCTTCACTATTTATGCTACTGACACTTGGTACACCCACTTACAGTCAGTGCCTTTGCAGTCAATGTAACAAGGAGACTGCCTGGTCTACCCTAAATCAAGAATGAGCAGGGAATAGTCCCACTCACTTTGTCATAAACAATAACATCAGAAATCCATCTGGAAGAGGGACTCACTACTCCCACACACTTGGCTGATTCAGCAAGCATAAGAGCCAGTAGGTGTTTTCTGCCATGTTTGGGAAGTCAGAGCGTGGTCTACTCCGTGCTGCCCATGTGGAAAAGCCTGGCCCACCTTTCTAGTACAGCAAAACCACAACCAGTCTTCTTCAGCACTTTGGACACATGGTACCCAAGTCTGTATTTATCGGTCTAAGGAATCCATCAAAATATGTATTTAAAGTAGTTTCAATTTCTCCCTCAGGAGGTCCACAGTCCTTCACCAGTGAAAGAATCTGGCAGCTGCTTTGAGAGTTCCTTTGAATCCAGTGATGAATCTCATTTTGAAAATCTCTGTTTCTGAAGGATCCCTGTCCTCCAAATACACTGTATTTTGACAATAAAAAATATTCTGTTTGTTTGCTTTATTCCCTGAATGACAGTGTCCTTGAAGAAGCTATCATCAGCCTTTTGGAAATAAACATAATTTTTCACTGAGCCATCACCAGTTGCCATTTCATGGAGCTAGGAGCAATGAATCCCTCTCCCATCTCTAACAACTCACCATGGCATTTGCCCCTTTGTAGCCTGTTGTTGATATCCATGTGTTATGCTAGGACAAAGATGAAAATACAGAGAAAGAACAAGATCTCATTTAAAATAGCAGATGATACATGCTCTTCATTTTCTACGTGCTTGAAAAACACCAATTTCACCCTCGCCAGTGATTAGTTAAAATAAATCATATAAGGACTGGACTGATGTACTTTAGAAGTGACACTGAGACTTTGCAAGAGAAGTTGGAAGGGAGCATTAGCAAATGCTGGTTTTAGGCACCATAAGAAATAGAGTTGCAAGTTTACTATCTTTGCAGTCCAAGCCAAAATGCAGAGACCTGGAAAGAAAAAATCCTTTCTCCCCTTAGTCATATTAAAAATTTATGTATTTGATGAACTGAAATGTCACCACTGGAATTCTAAAGGTCCTGCTAGAGTCCACCCTGAGTACTTTTCTTCTTAGAAATCTTATCTGTAAAAATTGGGCTTTGTCAGACTGACCTGTTTGGTGTCTCCTGCCTCAACTATAACTCCAAAGTTTAAATGAATTTGCTCTCTGTTTTGATACATTATTTAGCATTGCTACGAAAAAAAAGTCACTTTTCAAACATTTCTGTCTTTGAAAGGATTGGAGATTAGCTTTGTGGCTAAGGCCCTATTAGCATGGCCTTTACAGACCAAATTACCACTTTGGTGGAATTCATATTAGCTATTCAAATTGAGGCAGATGGCAATTTTTTTCTTCAGCAAAGGAAAGTTTCTGGTATATGCTTTAGGACAAGATAAACAAGGTTGATCTTTAGATGCTTATGGATGAGGATCTGTTAAAGCTGCAGGCCTAAAAGGCAGATTTCTTGTCAACATTAATTAGTTTCTGTGAACCCTAAATATAGCAATTTAAAAACAAGCATGATGAAGAAAAGCAGTTTTACCAACTTTCTGTTGTTCACACTCATGCAAAAAGATGGCAAAATGACTCTGACACTATGAATTCTGTGTCAGTGAGAAATGAATACCAAGCTCTGGAATTACAAAATTACTCAGAAGGACCTGACAGAGGCTAAAATGAGAGGAATAATTAATTACTTATACAGAAACCAAAGTGGAAATATGATAAGCATGACACAAATGAAAACCTGTGCTATTTTCTGACAGAGGAAAACATGTGGCGTGTAGCTATGCTGATAAATCTCTGTAGTTATTTCATTTGAGATACTTCATTCACAATATCACAATGGTGTTGTCACTGGTTCAATAACTATGCTCAGAATTTGAATGTGAGAACAAATTTTGAAAATTGCTGACATTACAGAAATGACTGCAGGTCCCATTCATTAGGTGCGAAAATTAATTAGGCAAATTTTACAAACCCTTACTTTTGACACCTGAGCAATGTAAATGCTCTCTCTCTCACTACTTTGTTCAAAATGGGAGGGGATTTTTAAACAACAGAATTGTTTGTGCTGTTCTTTGTCCTTCCAACAAAAGACCATTTTGGGAATGGGTCACTTTCTGGAAATCACATACTGCTGTAGGAGCTAAGAATTTGGGAAGAGATTATCTTTGTGTACCTCTGTTCAAGACTGGATATATAGAATACAAAGCTGAATTACAGCATTAACCAGATTGCAGATTGATAATTTATTCTGCAATAGAAAGCTCAATATCAAAACTACCTACTACCTCTTACCAAGGAGACTACTAGCTGTGACTACAGGCTGTGACTAGCTGAGACTACTAGCTGTGCAAAGTAAACAACAAAGAAAAGCATGAGATACCTTTTAAAAGGCTGACTAAAACTGGAAGGGAAAAAAAAAAGTAACATAGAAGTAAATTCAAATAACATTCAAATAAATGTGGGTGTGTCTCATCAAACACAGAAGCTACCATTTAAAATTCTAGACTATTCTACCTTCTCTAGAAAGATGGAGAAGCAGATATGCCCCCCCTCCCCCCCCAGTATGGAAGTCCTGAGTTATTACATAAGCACAATAATTAGATCAAAGTCAGAAAGTGCTGTGGTTGCTTTAGCTGCATAGAGCATAAGATGGCCACTTCTTCACTATCAGCCCCATCTCAGGGCTACCTTATCATCTTCTGTCATCTTAAGAAGTTGTATGCCTTTTGCTCATCTGTAAATCTGTGAAGGGTATATCTCACCTTCTGAGCTATTATAACCCCTGGACAACTGCAACATCTTGTAATGACTGCATGAGTCATTCTGAATATTCTTCAGTCCTTGGTTCTTTTAACTGACCAATATGAGATTAGCCTTATAGATGAAACTAGAAAAATACTCTTTGGGCATAAACGAACATCTTACGGTGAGAGTCTTTTCTTTAAACACATTCATTCAGAATCCTGTATCTGTCTCTCTAATAGCTCTGTGCTTCACTCAGACTCTGGAAATAGACATGAAATAGTACTTCAGTGAAAACTTTTACTTTTTGTACAAGGCTGTATTTACTTCATTGTTTACCAGTAAAGGAAAAACAGACGGTATGCTGCTATTAGATGCATACTATTACCACAAACATTGCCTTATACCTGACCTTCACATGAAGATACATGATCTGTGCATACTACTATCTCCATGAATATACTGGGTATTCACACAAGACAGACATAAAATTGGCCATGTCTAATTTTGTCCAGTGGATGAGAGAAACAAATTGATATTAAGGGCTTGTTTTATTCTGGCAAACGTCCAACTGTGGGAGACAGGCTGGGAGACACACAATAGTTTCTACAGCCTGTAATTGTAAAATGAACTTGCATTCATCATTGTGTCTAAAAAGTTATTACCTCAGGAGGGGAAACAGCTCCTTCCAAATCACCTGGATGGATAGCATGCAACAGAAGTAAGAATTAAAGTTCAGAGAAGAGTGAGTCTTACATCTGGTGGGCATTGGAGACAAAAAGAGCTTCTGCTGACCACAGACTGTACAGCTTGCTTTGAAGTAGTAAACAATACGTTTTTACAGTGATAACTTGTTGTTATAATATAAATCAAGGACTTCAGTATAGAGTTTGTTCAGCTTTCTTTACTAGTGTCTGGTCAATCAATCCATATAAATATTTGTGAAATTAATTAGCCAGGATGTCTAACACAAAGCCAGTGTAAACTCTTCCTGTTGTGTGCATTCACACTGGAATATCTGACTAGAAAGGTAAAGCCTTTAGAAGGAATGCACCTGACTGAACACAGTTTAATTAAGGAGTTGGACTGCTGATGGCTGTTACAGAATATCTAAAGAGAAGAATTTCTGAAGTGCCCATAAAATTTAATTTGCTAACATAAAAAACAAATGGGACTGCCACAAACAAAACCTAAGTCTTTATCAAAGGACTAGTTATTAATCATTATTTCAGCTATTGGAATTTGGATTATCGGCACTATCCCCTGAAGGGTTCAACTTTGGTGTCCCCATCGACAAACTTGGGCTGTGAATGCTTCTTGCAGAGCTATCTCTGTTGACCCTGCCCTCACCACTGGGGTAAGGCAGTTGTCAACAAAGCAATGTGCAGAGCAAAGTAATGAACCAACAGTAGAGGTCAGCCATGAACTGTAGATATCTTCTCCAGGTATCTTGCTGAACAATTTATGTTTACTGTACACCCAGAAAATTCTGGGGCACCTGTGCCAAAACAGCAGTGGATAACAAGATTAGGAGGAAAGAAAATTAGTTTCTTTCCCAGAATGAGACAGGCCAAAAAATCTGGGTACCAAGAGCACTGTCATGGGAGGTATAAATGGGTAATAACACTTTCTCTGTGAATAAGTAAGCTCCAACAGTGACTTGCTCCTCTCTGCTAGATGGTCCAAAAAGGTCAAGAAAATTAAACAAAAAATGAGAAAGAAGAAACTCAGTCTAGATGGACTTCTAAAAATAACACCTGAGAACTTTGACAGTGTATGCCCCTACATCAGCTATGGCCTGGCTTTTGGAGTTCCCATTGCCACTTGCTGCTTTCTACTACATCTTAGCAAAGTTGTTCAGTGTATCAACTCATTTGAAAAGGGAAATGTTTGGGGGTTTCTGTTGTTATGGCTGTAATTTATCATGCACCGATGTGCTGGGCTGCTTGGGTTGCCCCCACTTTCATCTGGTCCCATGCTCTTAAAAATATTTAAAGAATGGCTCAAATTAAGTCAGTGCTTCAGACAAACCAGATTACTTAGATTTTTAAAGTAGAGAATTATTATGGACTAACAAACTGCTGTTTGCTGGGTTATTTAAGAACAAGCATCTGGTTACCTACTGCAAATGTGGACACTCTTCAATATCTTTCTCCCCTAAATGCAGCTGCCTAGGATATTGATTTAACACAGCAACCAGATTGAAGGCCAGGGGGTTGAACTGAAAGAACTCACACACACTGTCAAAAATGTGCTTGAAGTTGCAAATGTGAACCAGACAATCAAAAAAATGCATTGAATTTGCTTTCCAACTGTGGTGCATTTTACCTATACCACGCAGGAGCTCAGTCATCATTTTGTTCGATCATAATTTTGTCAAGCACTAAACACAATGCCCCTCAGCCATGGCTGTTTTTTTCATATCTAGACAAAGCATCTAGCACCTGAGCCTCCAGTCCTACAACTCTGTTGGGGATTTAACAGTCATATGTGCAACATCATTTAGCCTATCTCCTTCCTCCCCAATATGAAGCCAAACTCCTGGTAACTGCCAGCACGACTTGCCCAGCCCTGGATCCCTAACCTGGCTGTCCTCCTGTCCTCTGTCTGGCTTTCCTCAAGCATCAGCTATCCTGCCCGGGCCACTCTGCTGCCCTTTGAGTAATTTATGCCTTCGACAGCAGCAGCTGCTGCTGCTGCTAGCAGAGTGGCCGAGCACTTGGGCTGAAGAGGGAAGCTGGGAGGGCAGCTTCGCGACCCTCAGGGCCCCGATGCCCTTTGGCCTCTTGGCTTAGCGCGGGCAGGCTGTTTTCCCCGCGGTACCAGGGCACGCAGGATGCCCCGCCGGGAGCTGAGCGGGCGGGCAGGGCCGACTTCATGAGCCTCTCTGCAGCCCGGGTCTCTGCGGGTGGGCGTGAGCCACCGGGGCTCGGGGACAGGCCCCGCGGGAGTGGGGACGGCTGTGGGTGGGGTGCGGCTGCCCAACAGGGGAGGGAGCTGCCCCCGCTCCCGTCTCTATAACGCCGGGGTCGCTTTACCCCAGCGCATCCTATCGCTTCGGTTGCGGCAGCAGTCGCTGAGCGGCTCCCTCCCCTCCGGCTCGGGGACGCTCAAGGATTAGGGAAGAGAGGGAAATCCATCAGGAGAAGCAGGAGGCGGGCCGTCAGCATCCTCCCGCTCCGCCTGAGCCGGCAGCGCCACAGGGCGAGCTCCGGTGCGAGCGCAGGAAGGGGCCGAGCTGCCGGAGGTCTCCGGGGCGCCGGCGGCTGCCAGCGATTCCCGGCAGCCCGGATCCGCCGCTCGGGGCTGGCAGGGCTTGGCGGCAGGAGAAGCCGCTGGTGCTGTTACCCTCCCTCGCCGCGCCAGGTCTCCCGGAATGGGCCTGCAGGAGCTGGCGGTGTGGCTGCTGGCGGCGGCGGGGCTTGTGCGCGGTGAGTGAACGCCGCGCTCCCTCCCGCGGGCTGCGGGGACAGCGAGTTCCGCGGGCAGCCGGGGGTAGTCGGGGCGGGCTGCGGCCCCGGGTCCTCCGCGGCCTCTCGCCGTCCTCTTCAGCCACCTCCCCAGGTCTTGCCGCTGTGGCTGTGACTCGGTCCCGGGCCGCTATACGGGCTCGCCAGCCGCTGGCTGCGAACATGGACGACGGACAGAGCGATGAGGATTGGGGTGCAAACTCTGCCAAGGCACTTAAATGGTAGCTGCTTCAGGGCAGAAATGTTGTGGGGGGAGTTCAGGACTAGAAAACAGGGAAGAGGGAAATCCGTCTGGAGCAGAGACCGGGAACGTTTGCATGCAGGGGACCTGTTCTTACCGTGACCCAGATTTCCTTTCATTCTGGAACTGCCTCTGTCCCTGATTTACTCTGCTCCATTCATGTGGACAAGCTTCATTCATGTGGACCTGCTCTATCTCCCTCCACAGAAAAACACCCCATAGAATAAAGACCCTCCCTGTGTGAAGTGTAAAAAGGACAGAAATCCCTGTTATCATCTCTGCCAGGCACCCTGTACCCCACTCCATGTATAGTTGCATGAACAGAGAACAAAGTGGAGAGTACTTGCCCCAAGTTCTCAGTCTGAAGCAGTCTGAGAGCATAGTCAGTCTAACCTGTGGCCATTTTTCTCCCATTGTCTTGCCGATGCCCTCTGCTGTATTTGTGTTCTGCTCTCTGGTTATAGCTGTGCCAGGACAGGTGTCAAAATGCAGGTAGGGTATTTCCACTTCATCACTTCTTGCTGCTGGACCAAAGGGTGCATATGTTAACCAAGCATCATTAGCATTTAAAATTTATCACTCCTTGCCAGCCAAGAAATGATCAAAGAGGGAATCCCCCTTACAGGCTGGGATGAAAAGAAAGAGTGAAACACTTGTTGTAAGATTTTGCTGTATTATCTAATGAGCTACGTGAACTGCAGTTGCAATTTTCTGGGAATGCAGCAAGAATAGTTAGTCTGATAGCCTGTTAATCTGATAGCAGGAAAAGAGGATATATTCTATCTTTATTTTATGATGTCCAATCCTACTCATTTATGTATTTATTCCTCTGCCTGAAGAGTCCCTGCAAGGAGAGTTCCAAAGGAAGCTTTACAAAGATCTACTGAAAAACTACAACCCTCTGGAGCGACCAGTTGCAAATGATTCTCAGCCGCTCACTGTCTATTTCACCCTCAGCCTCATGCAGATCATGGATGTGGTGAGTCTGTAACCTTCTAGGAAACTATATCTTTATAAAGGTAGATTTTTCCTTCCTAGAATGCAGACTTGTAACAGCAAAGGAAGACTGCAAGACATTGGAAAGCCCAAATAATTCAAGATACAATGCCAAACTTTGACTGCTTTTTAAAAGAAGTTGAAGTTTGCTTCTTCCTTAGATCTCAGTGTTTCTCAACATTTTTAGCAGTATCAACTATTTAAAATGAAGCTCAACCTACATATTGTGCCTTTTCAATCCTGCTTATAATCAGCAAGAAGTGTAGTCAGGGTGGGATGGGGTATGCAAAACCTAAGTTCTGGATTTCTCATGGCCACTAAAGAGCTTATTTTTGGAGATGGCAGGGGAGGAAAGAAAGTGGCTATCCTGGACAAAATCCAAGTTACAACATTTCTCTTGTTTAGACAAGATTGCTACATTTTATAAGCTTAAACTTTGGCTGCTCTATTTGTACCCATGCTTGTTTGGTATATCTCCCGGGCAGGCTTGTAAAACACCCTCTAGGATCATTTGGGTTGAAATATGAGTAATTTAAGCTTCTCTCTGTCATAGTGGCAGAAAGATCAAACTATGTATAAGTGGATTCACAGTATTCATTTTTACTGAATTCAACTAGCTATGGCCACTAATAAAGAAGTTAATTACTTAAAACTAGTAGTTAACTTCAGAATGTAATTATTTTTCCATTAGATGCTTAAAGCTTGAGGTACAACAAAAATTAAAAAAAAAAAGATGAGATTGTTCATGACAAGTGTCTTGCTTTTTGTACCCTCACAAACTGCCAATTGCCAAAACTGAGACAGTGTTCATTTAATGTCTGAAGGACAGCACATGCAGAGAACTCTGCAAGTTTAAATGCTCATAGTTTCTATGAACAATGTTGCTAGTTTTAGATTTATTAAACCTAAGGTGAAAACTATATTGCCAGTGCAATATTTACTGTTTGCTAAAGTCAGAGTAGGCAGGTGCAGTCAGTGAGCTGTTGGAGTATCAGTGCCACTAAAAACAACAGGCAAAATATGTCAGTTCTATCCTTGTCTATGACAGTTAAGTTTTAGTATCTGATAACAAGGAGTGAAACAGAAGCTGTATGGAGTCATATGTTCCTTGAATGATAGTTAAGGAAGAAGGTGTGTTACACAACGTGAAACAACTTCAGAAGGTACTAGCAGACTGAACTCTCTGCAGACTGTGGCTATACTGCATGGACTCACACCTTCATGGGTCTCTTGCCACGTACAGTAGGCAAACTGGAGGACACAGCAGAAATAACCACGCACTTCTCTGAGCCTCAATATCATTTGTGTGATGGAGATTTGGTCTAGCTCCTCTTTCATGTGCATCAGGCCCCTTAATGGCTCCTGCAGCAGCTTCTACTGCCTGCACATCTCTGATGTTTATCTTTGTTAGTAATAGACCAATCTGTTCAGGAAAGATTGGCCAGTCTGTTCAAGGCCTGTTCAAACAGAGCACCTGAAGAAAACTCCAGATTGTAATATATCTCTGCAGAACTCAACACAGTTTTGAGTGTATGAGCCTTAAACCAGGCTTCATTCCCAATCATGGACTTAGCTTACAAGGCCTTCTGTAGTTCCCTTTCAAGAAATGACCTCCTGCTGCAGTATGTGCCTTCTCATAGCTATTGGAGGAACTTCTGCCTTGGTACAGGACAGTTCAACACAACTTTTTTTTGTGCAACTACATTCAGTGTTTGGTTTATTTTCATAAGCAGGATAAAATCCCTGATGCTGTGGGGGTTTTGTTGTTTGGTTGGTTTTGTTACTGTTAGTACTACACAGTTCATTTCAGAACAATTTCAGGTAATTTTTTCATCAATACCCTTAGTTGCAGGAAGGAATACTGAAAGGAACAGGAACGCAGGTGTAATTAACAAGTGGCCCAGAAGTTGGTGCTACCAAAAGAATTTTGGGTTTTTCAACCTTGGGGAACTTTCTATGGCACCAGGTCTGCTAGCAACAGATGGAATACATCCGTCCCAGAGGGGGAGAAAGATCTTAGAACTTGAGAATGGCCTATCCCCCAGAGGGAAAAGGGTTCTATCAAGGGAGTTGGCAGGTCTCATTGACAGGGCTTTAAACTAGATTCAAAGGGGGAAGGGGCTGAAACCAGTCCCTCCAGACAGGAGTATGGGGGTGGTAAGATGGAGTCAGGGGTGAAACCAGCAGCCCGGCTGAAGTGCATGTACACTATTGCACGCAGCATGGGTAACAAACAAGAGGAGGTGGAAGCCTTGTTGCAACAGGAAAGTTATGATGTAGTTGCCATCACAGAAACGTGGTGGGATAACTCACATGATTGGAGCACTGTAATCGATGGCTACAGGCTCTTCAGGAGAGACAGGTGAGGGAGAAGGGGTGGAGGGATAGCCCCGTACATCAGAGAGGCTCTAGATGCCATGAAACTAGGTTCAAGGATGATCAGGTTGAGTGCCTGTGGGTGAGAATTAGAGGGAAGGCCAACAAGGCTGACATCCTGGTTGGAGTTTGTTATTGGTCCCCCAACCAGGATGAAGAGGTTGATGAATTATTCTACAGGCAGCTAGAGGCTGTCTCAAGATTGCCAAACCTTGCTCTTATGGGCAATTTTAACCTGCCTTTATCTGCTGGGAACTTAACACAGCAGAGAGGAGGCAGTCTAGAAGGTTCTTAAGAGTGTATGGAGGATAGCTTCTTATCACAGCTGCTGTGTGAGCCTACCAGGGCTAAGGCTTTGCTTGATCTTCTTTTTACAAACAAAGAAGGGCTGGTGGGAGATGTGGTGGTTGGAGGCTGTCTGGGGTCCAGTGACCATGAAATAATTGAGTTTTCAATATGCAGTCAAGCTAAGAGGGGCAGCAACAAAACCTCCACTCTGGTCTTCTGGAGGGCAGACTTCAGGTTACTCAAGGAACTAACTCAGAAGATACCTTGGGAAACAGCCCTTAAAAACAAAGGGGTCCAGGAGGGCTGGATCTACTTCAAGAAAGAATTCTTGGAGGCACAGGAAGAGGCTGTGCCAATGTGCCCGAAGATGAGCCGCCAGGATAGACAGCCAGCCTGGATGGGCAATGAGCTTCTGAAGGAATTAAGGGGAAAAAAGAGGTTGTATCATCTTCGGAGGAAGGTGAGGTAACCCATGGAATGTTTAAGGATGTTGCTAGGTCATGCAGGAAAAATATTAGAGAGGCAAAAGCCCATTCAGAGCTTAGACTGGCCACTGCTGTGAAGCACAACAAAAAATCCTTCTACAAATACATCAATGGGAAGAGGAGGGGCAAGGACAACTTCCACTCCTTGGTGGACATGGAAGGGAATATTGTAACTAGAGATGAGGAAAAGGCAGAGGTACTTAACACTTTCTTTCCCTCAATTTTCAATAGCAGGATAGGTTGTCTTTCAGACAACTGGACTCATGAGCAGCAGAGAGATTCAGGGAGCAGTATAGTTCCCCTGTAATCCAGGAGGAAGTAGTTAGAGACTTGCTTAGCCACTTGGATCCCCACAAGTCCATGGGACCAGATGGGATCCATCCTAGGGTGCTGAGAGAGCTGGCAGATGAGCTCACCAGACAACAGTCCTGGCTCACCAGAGAGGTCCCACATGACTGGAAGCTGTCCAACATGATGCCCATCCACAAGGAGGGCCAGAAGGAGGAACCAGGGAATTACAGACCTGTCAGCCTGACCTCAGTGCCAAGCAAGATTATGGAACAGGTCATCTTGAGTGCAATCACACAGCACTTACAGGATGGCCAAGGGATCAGGCCCAGCCAGCATGGATTTAGGAAGGGCAGGTCCTGCCTGACCAACCTGATCTCCTATTATCAGGTGACTCGCCTGGTAGATGTGGGGCAGGCTGTGGATGTAGTCTACCTGGACTTCAGCAAGGCCTTTGACACTGTCCCCCACAGCAAACTCCTGGCCAAGCTGTCAGCTCATGGCTTGGACAGCAGCACTCTGTGACGGGTTAGGAACTGGCTGGAGGGCTGAGCCCAGAGAGTGGTGGTGAATGGTGCCACATCCAGCTGGCAGCCAGTCACTAGTGGTGTCCCCCAGGGATCAGTGCTGGGGCCCATCCTGTTTAATATCTTTATTGATGATCTGGATTAGGGGATTGAGTCAGTCATCAGTAAATTTGCAGATGACACCAAGCTGTGGGCAGGTGTTGATCTGTTAGGGGGTCGGAGAGCTTTGCAGAGGGACCTTGACAGGCTGGACAGATGGGCAGAGTCCAATGGCGTGAGATTTAACACCAGTGTCGGGTTCTACACATTGGCCACAATAACCCCATGCAGTGCTACAGGCTGGAGACAGAGTGGGTGGAGAGGAGCCTAGTAAAGAGGGACCTGGGGGTACTGGTCAATAGTAGGCTGAACATGAACCAGCAGTGTGCCCAGGGGGCCAAGAAGGCCAGTGGCATCCTGGCCTGTATCAGGAATAGTGCAGCTAGCACTGGTCAGGCCACACCTTGAGTACTATGTCCAGTTCTGGGCCCCTCAGTTTAGGAAAAATGTTGAGTTGCTGGAACGTGTCCAGAGAAGGGCAACAAAGCTGGTGAGGGGTTTGGAGCACAAGCCCTATGAGGAGAGGCTGAGAGAGTTGAGGTTACTTAGCCTGGAGAGGAGGAGGCTTAGAGGAGACCTAATTGCTGTCTACAGCTACCTGAAGGGAGGTTGTAGCTGGGTGGAGGTTGGTCTCTTCTCTCAGGCAACCAGCACCAGAACAAGAGGACACAGTCTCAAGCTGCACCAGGGGAGATTTAGGCCGGATATTAGGAAGAAGTTCTTTACAGAAAGAGTGACTGGCCATTGCAATGGGCTGCCCAGGGAGGTGGTGGAGTCACCATCACCAGAGGTGTTTAGGAAGAGTGCTTGGGGTGCTTGGTGCCATGGTTTAGTTGCTTAGATGGTGCTGGGTGATAGGTTGGACTTGATGATCTTGAAGGTCTTTTCCAACCTGGTTAATTCTATTCCATTCTATTCTATTCTTTCAGAGTAGAAGAGCTCAAAAAAGCACTTTGGTCCAAAATAAACAGGGCCATAAGCAGACCAATTTTTCCCCCCAGCTTTAAGAAACTGCACTGCTAGTGCCATTCTGTATAGACACATTTGGCCTTAATATGTTAAACTAATGTGTTTTTAAGTATTATCCACCCTGGGGAAGGTCTATTGTATAGCCAAGCCCTCCTAATGCTGACACAGCCTACAGAAGCCTTCATCAGAAATGTTTTGTGAACAGAACAAGCTGAATGACCACAAGACTCTTTTCCTACTTAAACTGCATCTATACTGCAAAGGTTTCCTTTGCATTTCTATTAATGAATCATGGGGTTCTCTCTTACCCACACTCCTTGCCCAGCTATAACCATGCCCTTGACTACTGTAGGAATAGTTGGCTTTTGGAGACCCAAATGGCTAAAGGCCAGTAGGCAGTCAACTTCAGAGTTAATTTCTCCTGCAGCTGTCAAGTTTAATTAAAAAACATGCAAACTGAAGGTCAAATATCCACCTATCACTAGCCAGTCTGGGTGTAGTCTGTGACTGGAAGTTTTTGATCCCATGTGCCTTTCAAAACCACATCCCTCTATAATCAGTAAGAAGCCTTTTTCTTTTTTTTTTTTTTCTTCCCTTTTTTTCCTTTTGAAAGTACTGGCCATTTAGTCACAGCTCACTTTGCTTGCTATAAAACTGACTGCAGTTTTTTCTCATAGATCTGGGATTGACAAGCAAAGAAAGAAACCAACCATGAAGTAAATTAAGCTTCACTATAAAACAAATGAGTTTTCTTCATTGTCAACATGAAGCAAATGCTGGTGGGAATGACAGATACTTGCAATAACAATTACTGATTTAACAAGCTAGAAACAAAACATGTCACCATCATACTTTCCTGCACTTTATAGATTCATTTTAATGGCTTCTTAGTTGATACCAGCTGTGCTGGGAGTTAGACCTGTCTGGAGCAGATCTGTCAAATCCTGGTGCTGGTACAGATTGAGCCAGGCTGCATCCTGGCTGCTGCTATTCCTTACTTGAAGTCTCTTCCACTCTGCTTTGATTTTGCTGATAGGAAAAGGGACACAGATAATCATAGAATCATAGAATTGTTAGGGTTGGAAGGGACCTCAAGGATCATCTAGTTCCAACCCCCCTGCCATTGGCAGGGACACCTCACACTAGATCAGGTTGCTCAGAGCCACATCCAGCGTAGCTTTAAAAACCTGCAGGGATGAGACTTCCACCACCTCCCTGGGCAACCTGTTCCAGTGTCTCACCACCCTCATGAACTTCTTCCTAACATCCAATCTGAATCTACCCATTTCTATTTTTTTTTCCATTCCCCCTAGTCCTATCACTACCTGACACCCTAAAAAGCCCCTCCTCAGCTTTCTTGTAGGCCCCCTTAAGACACTGGAAGGCCACAATAAGGTCTCCTCGAAGCCTTCTCTTCTCCAGACTGAATAGCCCCAACTCCGTCAGTCTGCCCTCATAGGAGAGGTGCTCCAGCCCTCTAATCATTCTCATGACCCTTCTCTGTACATGTTCCAGCACCTCCAGATCCTTCTTGTAATAGGGGCTCCAGAACTGGATGAAGTACTCCAGGTGGGGTCTCACCAGAGCGGAGTAGAGAGGGAAAATCACCTCCCTCGACCTGCTGGCCATGCTTCTCTTGATGCAGCCCAGGATGGGATTGGCTTTCTGGGCTGCAAGTGCACACTGGTGGCTCATGCTGAGCTTCTCATCCACCATCACCCCCAAGTCCCTTTCCCCAGGGCTGCTCTCAAGCCAGTTCCTGTCCAGCCTGTATCAGTGCTTGGGATTGCCCCGACCCAGATGCAGGACCTTGCATTTGGTCTTATTGAACCTCATGAGGCTGTCATGGGCCCACCTCTCCAGCCTGTAAGTATATGAAAACTTCTCCAAATGAAGTGGATGTTTTCTACTGTACCATTTTTAGTTTAACCCTTTTCTTCTAAAAGGAGCAATTATTTCTAACCTATGCATGCAGATTCATTTTTATTTTTGTTGGTAGTGACATTAACATGCATGGTAGGATCAAGACTGCATAACAAGGGATTTGTAAGTGCTGATGCCCTAACCTAGTTTAGCTCACAAGAAAGCAGTTATTGAACTGTCTAATGAGGATACAACCTGGCACAGTAAAATATACTAAGTATTGCTAAATGGGGAGGGAAAACACTGGCATCATGGGAAAAGTGCAGTTTGGGGACACATGAAGGAAGAGGAGAGCTAGGAAACTGAGGGAGTGCTTGGAGAAGTGGGAATGCATGGCAGTAGACCTGAGAGACAGCAAAGGAGTTTGGAAGAAAGGTACACTTTAGGTGGCAGAGGATGGAGGTGAAATGGAAAGAGTTTTGAAAGGAGTTTTCTTCAAGGACATTTGAGTTGTAATAACAGAAGATGGAAGAAATGGTTTCTTCTCCTTCTAATAATTGCTTAAATTTTCTTGAAATGAGAAATACCAAGAAATTAGATGAAAGAAATTAAAAACAATCCACTTCCTCTCAGATTTGTTGAAATCTTGTTTCAAAACTCCTTGCAGGAAATTAACTTATATTGAATGAATAGCCTGATAATAAATGTTTCTCTGGATCTGAATCAGAAAATGTTTAGAAGTACCTGACTTAAAAACCTAAACAAAATTTAAAAATAAGCACAGAAGGAAAACCTTAACAGAGAAATACTAAGGAGAAGAAGAGGTGTTAATGAATGGTCATAGCTGGTCACAGTCATAGCTTCAGTATAACATCAAAAATATAAGAAACATGATGAGAAGCTACTTACTTTTCTCTCCATCTCACCTCACAGAACCCCACTACTAGCACAAAAAGCTGTCTGTTTAGTATTTCACTGCTGGCATGGAGTATGAACCTAACTTGTCTTTAGGAAAAGCTTCCAGCATATGCATTTATAAGAAATAGACTCTTGAAATATGCTGATACTATATAATTTTCACACTGGATAAAATTAGATCTGCCACTTTTTTAAACACTGTGTGGAGGCAAACACCTTCTAACATTCTTTTTTTCTCTTGTAACTCCCTATAATAGCATCAGAGGAGAATATTCAACTGCTACCTAATGGTTTAGAGTGCAGAGTAGGAATAGACACAGTACTGCTCCTACTCTGCTACATCTCCTGCAGAATACTGAATGGCATAGAAAAACTAATACAGTGATTGCAAGGTCTGAATTTGGTGTCTAGCCTGACATTTACACCATAGACATATTTGCATCTACTCTAAGATGACACAACTAAGAGCAACCTATCTCAGGGAATTCCACCCCCAAAAGTCAGAAGATTAAACCTTAGAAATTAATGCAAAATGATCATATATTTACACTGCAGATTACTGCTTAGAGACACAGACATGAAGAACTGGAATACACTGAGATAAATAGGGATAGCTCAGCCTCAATTTTTACTGCTATCTACATGAGCAGAAGAGTCCTACAGACTTAATTCAGTTTGGAAGGGCCCTCCAGAGGTAATCTAGCCCACCCCCCCTGCTTCAAATACATCTAAATAGATCAGTGAAGTGCTGAACACCTCCACAGAGCGAGATTCCATATCCTACATGGGTAACCTATTTTAGTATTTGCTTATCATCACGGTAGATTTGTTTTCCTAACATCTAAGCAGAACTTCCCATGTTCCAACTTGGGAACAACACTAAACCAAAAACCTACCAGAAAAACAAGGCACCCTTCTTCAGCAAAACTTAGCACATGGCATAAAGATACTTCTGGCAAAGTATACCAGATTTCTTAACTAAGTAGTCAGGCATGTATTTTGACTGTAATAAAATGTTTCTGAGTAACATTCTTAACAGAAAACTAGAAAATAAAGTGTTGGTAAACCCAGAAGTGGGAATAGAATAGAATAGAATAGAATAGAATAGAATAGAATAGAATAGAATAGAATAGAATAGAATAGAATAAACCAGGTTGGAAGAGACCTTCAAGATCATTGCGTCCAACCTATCACCCAACACCATCTAATCAACTAACCCATCTAACCAAGCACCCTGTCAAGTCTCCTCCTGAACACCTCCAGTGACGGCGACTCCACCACCTCCCCGGGCAGTCCATTCCAATGGGCAATCACTCTCTCTGTGTAAAACTTCCTCCTGACCTCCAGCCTGAACTTCCCCTGGCGCAGCCTGAGACTGTGTCCTCTTGTTCTGGTGCTGGTTGCCTGGGAGAAGAGACCAACCTCTGCCTGTTTACAATCCCCCTTCAGGTAGTTGTTACAGTAGTTGTTGTTGTTGGTTCACTGTCAAAATGGTGAGATTTAGTTATGTGATGAAATTTGCAGGTGATGTGAGTTTGGGATGGGTCCAAGAATGCTGGGAGCAAAATTAGAATTTAACATTGTCTTGTTATAGAAGTAGCGTAAAAGGAATGGTTCAACTCAACTTGATGCATGGTTTGTTTTTTTTTCCCAAAGCCTCTGGTGTATGAAATTCTGAGTACAACATTTTAAGAAATATTTGGTTGCACTGGAAATAATCCATCTGCTGGAGACTTTGATTGTACTGGATGAATTTAATTTCATATGTGCTTTCTTAACTGGAGCTAGAGACAGGTCAGTACTGCCTCTGTATAGGAGTAGATAGTTGTATGGTATTTAAAATTTCCTTAACTATAACCATAGTAAGATCCAGACTCTCCCTGTACTAAAGGATACGTAAACACATCTGAAAAGATAATATTTGTTCCAAAGCATTTACAAACTAATTAAATTTTGATGAACTAGATTGTTTTAACATCAGAAACATCCATATGATAAAAACTGTCGTAGCATACAAGACAGTGTGAAATAAAGCTTGAGCTTAAAAATACTACGATCTTGGAGGTCTCTTCCAAGATGGCTGACTCTATGAATTATTACATAGGGATCATAGGATCATAGAATGACTTAGATTGGAAGGGACCTTAATGATCATCTACTCCAACCTTCGTGCCATGGGCAGGGGCATCTCTTAACTACACGTGGTTGCTCAAGGCTTCATCCAAACTGACCTTAAACTCCTTCTGGGAGAGGGCATCCAGAACATCTTTGGGCAACCTATTCCAGAATATTATTACCCTCCTACTAGAGAAATTCTTCCTAAGATCTAGTCTAAACCTGCAGATGAATGGCTTTCTGATATTAATTTTCTTTAATATGTCTTAGCTTTGTCAAAGGAATTTCATCAATTTTACTCTGTAACTGTCGAAAACATTACTGTGTTCTGGGGCTTTCTGGTTTGAATACTGAATTTATACAAACTTTCTAAGTGTAACTCAGGGCACCCTTTTATGAGGATCCTAACCTGATCTCAGTACTCTACCCCTCTGACTTGATGTAGTGCCTCTGGGATTGAGCAGTTGGCGGTACCAATTTTTTGAGTAGCCTTTTTTTCTAGATGACCTGTACTTACTTTCAATTTAAAGTGCTCACAAACCTCTGTCTGAGGTTCTTCTTTGCTTAAAATCTTTAGCAAAACCCTGAGCTAGTTCCACCTCTATCTGAGCCAAGTTCCTGAGCTAGTTCCACCTCTATCTGAGCCAAGTTCCTAAACTCAGGAGAATGACGGATCAATACTGTGTTAGCTTTTGACTTCTGTAGCACTTTGGTGGCAGACAGCATGCAGGGTATTAATATGTCCATTTTAATCAACTCTGATCATAAGTTAGTTCTGGGCTTTTTTACTAGCAGAAGAAGCAACATTTAATAATTTATTTAAGAAAGTTGTATTTAGTTATTTATCTATATTAATATTCAAGTTCTTATGTTACATAACGTCATTTAGTAAGGAATCTTTCATCGTTCCTCTAGACATTTACTAGCTAATTAAATAATTTACTACACAACAGTTTTCACTTATTTCTCAGTTTCTCCTGTTTCTTTTAAAAAATTCTAGTTAGGGGGAAAAAAAGTGCTGAATAGTTGTTTATATGTAGTGAGCACAGCAGAATCTCAAGAGAAATCCTGTTCCTTTAGGCTGTTCAACTCACTTATGCAGACCAAAGGAAAAATGAAAGCATGCAACTTTTAAAATGCTTCTCTGAACTCAAAGTTTGCTCATTCTACATTGCCCTTGGTTACTTGTATGACTTAGATTTATATATTCAAGGGCTTTCGTCCTTGTTTCGCTTCACAGAGTGTGACACAGTTGATTTCAGTGATGTACATTCAGCACTTAGCAAAGCCTCTGTGTGAATAGAATAGAATAGAATAGCATAACATAGCATAGAATAGACCAGACCAGGTTGGAAAAGCCCTTTGAGATCATCGAGTCCAGCCTATCACCCAACACTATGTAATCAATGAAACCATGGCACTAAGTGTCCCATCCAGTCTCTTCTTAAACACCTGTGATACTGTGATACCTCCAGTGATGGTGACTCCACCACCTCCCCGGGCAGCCCATTCCAATGGCCAATCACTCCTTCTGTGAAGAATTTCTTCCTAACATTCAGCCTAAACCTCCCCTGTCACAGCTTGATCCACAACTCAGTAATTGCAATCAAATACCTTGGCCCCACCAGGCAAGGTAGTAATATGAAAAATCTTGAAAATTCAAAAAGAAAATGATGCTGTCATTCAAAGAAGCAGAACTGCTTCTGTAAAGAATCAGACTATAAAACAAGCTTATCTCTCACTGAAAAAAAAAAAAGGAAGAAAGACATTTAAATCTGTGAAGACAAACACAACAAGCAACCAACCAAATCAAGAGGTTTGTTGAGAAATGGTGCTGAAGAGGTTCCTAAACTGTTTATCACACTTCAGCATTGTTGTGGCAGATGCTGTTCAACTCATTATTTTTATTTTTCAGCATTCATTTGTGTATACTAGAAAAAGTCTCCCCAAGTTTTATTTACCTCTCACTTTGCTGCTTATTTTTTTATTCCCTCCATGCTACAGGGAGAAACTATTTGCACTTTCAGCTTGCAGCCATTTCCATTGAACTGTTCCTGAAAGTTTAGAAAACAGGAACAGTGCTGGGATATGCTTTCCAATATTTTTAGTATTCTGATATTCTGGTTCATCTTGAAATATGAAGAAGAAATCCTTTAAAATAACAGTCTGAAATATTCTGATACTCAATCTATTTAAACAAGCAGACAACACCCCTCCCTACCCTGCTGTGGTGAGATACTGATGCACTATGAGAAACGGCAACCTTATTTCTGTGAGACTCGTTCATTCTTACTGTGCTTCTAGCTGTCTTTTGGCTTCTTTGACTATTTATTCCTCCAAACAATGTTAGATCTGGAAAGATATTTAAGCACAGTCTATGTTCCCTAGGATGGAATGGGAAGCAATTTAATTTAAGACAGTGTGCAGGAAGGCAAAAAGGACTGACTAAAGCCTATAAAGAAACTCCTGATAATAGTTAACTATGGGACATAAGATATGTTCATGTGAAAATTAGAACTTCTATTCTGCTTTCTGTTTCCACAGGAGGGGTCTTTGAAACTGAAGTACAAATCAGTGGGGTTTTTTCTGTTTGGTTTTACGTATAAGCAAAACAAAGCAGTTTCTCTAACTTTTTTCTCATGCTTTGTGATACACATAATCAGCACAAATAGTATTTAATTATTAAATATTAAGCAATGTTTAATTTATTTAAGCAGTGTTGCATTTATTTTCTAGCTACTTTGGTACGGATGCCCCATTAACTTAAAAAGTGAGTAGACATCTACTGGTGCACCACCTGTGATGAAGGTTTGCATTCTTACTGTGACAAATGAACCAAGACCCTAGAAAACAGATTCAGTTGTGATGGACTGATGTGAATAGAATAGAATAGAATAGAATAGAATAGAATAGAATAGAATAGAATAGAATAGAATAGAATAGAATAGAATAGAATAGAATAGAATAGAATAGAATAGAATAGACCAGGTTGGAAGAGACCTTCATCGCGTCCAACCTATCATCCAACACCACCTAATCAACTAACCCATGCAACCAAGCACCCTATCAAGTCTCCTCCTGAACACCTCCAGTGATGGTGACTCCACCACCTCCCCAGGCAGTCCATTCCAGTGGGCAATCACTCTCTCTGTGTAAAACTTCCTCCTGACCTCCAGCCTGAACCTCCCCTGGCACAGCCTGAGACTGTGTCCTCTTGTTCTGGTGCTGGCTGCCTGGATGTAAAGCTTTCACATTTTACACAGAACCTCTTATTAGGACAACAGAATTTGCAAAGTCACATCATCTAGTAATTACTAATAATCCTTAGTAATTACCCAAAACCCAAAATTACAGCATGAGACATTATTTCTGAGAGTCAGGTCTGGCTAGCTAATACTTGTTCTTACACAAAGATTTTGATTCACCGAAGTTTGGGGACTTAATATATTCCCTGTAATATTCAGGATTGTTTCTTTTAATTTTTAAAAACTATATATATAAAGGGGCAATATTTATCATATTCAAGTACTAGACAATACATTGTGTTGCTACTTAATATACAAATTCACATCCTTTGTTTTGACAGGAATGAGCTTGGTAAGAGTCTGTGGAAATTTGTATGAAATGCTTGAAAGCCCCACAGTTTTCTTTAACAACGATCTCGTCCTCATAGTGAGTGGGGCTACACCGATCTGTACTGGCTGAGGATCTGGCATTTTCAAACCCCCTTTGCCTGTTAAGTTAATTCCTTGTTCCCATGATCCTGGGAGACCTGCAGATTCAGGCCCAGCCATGGCATGAGCTGATGCACTCTGTGTGTGCAGCTCATCTGCTGCAGTTTTAATGCATATACAGACTAATTACATGCTCTATAAATCTGGTTCTTCTTGAGAAAGCCTTTTTTGCTGTGGACATAAAGATAGGAGTTGACTTGCTTCTTCCTGTATGTGATTTATATCAGACTGCACTGTCAAAATACATTGAGGAAGGAGTTCAAATGCAGGTGCTCTTGCTGGACCCATTTATTTTCTGGAAGTGCTGTGCAAATATGTGAGCTGGATGAATTATGTGGGGAAAGGCAACCCAGACCTAACCATCACAACCTCTGCCCACTCCTGGAACGTGATATGTATGGGTCCACAAGGTGGCAGGAACTGTGCTGCAGCAATTTCAGGGGTGATGGCAAGGGAAGGCAGAGAGTGCTGCTGAAACAATGCCCCTAACCTCTAACATCATCTTTGGGAACACCTGTGTTAGCAGAGAAGCCTGGGGACTAGATTAGATTACCAGTCATGGTTTAACATTTTCAAATGGTACTCTTGATGAGCTATGAATCTTGAGCAATCAAGTAGGTGGTATTCTATTTCTGTTCTCTGTTTTATTTTAGGGCTGTATTCTGAGACCTGGGTGGATGCAGTGCCTGCTTTTCATTCAGAAAAGCACACACTAAAAAAGTTTTCACTCATTTAAAAATCTAATAGGGCAAACAGCAGTTGAACAAAGTATTGTCAATGGATTGAAGGCAAACACTCTTCCATCCTTGAACAGCGTATTAACATAGAAAACATTCAAATGTTAATTATTTCAAATTTAGATGATACAGATGTGAATTCTTCAGTTTCTCCCAAAGTCCTCACTGTTTGCCTGAATAGACTACTAAACAATCCAACTGTTCCCAATCTAAATATATCTCTGAGTTACAAAATGGGGGGGAATAAAAAGTAACAAGATCTCACAATGGGCTGGCAGCAGGAAGCAGACATCATGTACAAGCACTTACATAGAAAAAGATTTATCTTAAAATTCACTTAGAATTTTAATTACTCATTTATTATTAATGCATTAACTAATTTATATTACATTTTAATTTACTCAAAAATAAAATCATTCTTTTTCAAGATTAAGAGTAAGATGCCTAAAGTAAACTTGCAATTGTATTTAACCTTCACTTATGCTTGCGTGTCCATGCCTGCTGTCTGAAACTGGAGTTTGATTTATAACAGGTGAAGGTTCTAATAGTGGCTTCAACAGTGAACTGCAAAATGCTAACAGCATGGTGTGAAGCCATGTTGCTGCTCACTGGCAGCAGCATAAGAAAATTGTATTTCTCTATTTCATCTCTCCAAAACCCTCTAATAGTGATGTGAAGCCCTATTTGCTTGGCCTATAATCATGATCCTCAGAAGGGAGTAGGCTGAAGGGAAGATGATCAATACCCATGTGCAGAGTTGATGGACCTATGTACATCCAGCACTACTACTTGGACTGTCATTAGGCTTGTATTTTGAGTTCAGCCATGACTCTTAACATAGTCCTGCGGTTAGCATCCCCATAACTACAGTAACTACACAGTTGTGTCAGTTCAGTATTTGAGGGAAAAGAAGCCAGGCCTTTTACCCTCTACCACCCATGCTACCAAAAGCAGGGACAAACACATTGAAAATAAAGAGCACTGGTAACCTTGACTGAACCACTGATTGAATTCAAAGACATTCAAAAAAGCATTTTTATGAACTTTGGAGTGCTCAGTCAATCTCTGACCGCACAAGACAGAAATGTTCTTTTCACAGGAGAGGTTTTTCTCTTGTGCTGCAGGAAACAGCAGCTTGAAGGACTGTGTAGGTGTTCTGACATTTCAGTCTTGACGCTTGTTGCATTTCCAAAGAGACATAGTTGATTTTCATCAATATATTTTTCTCAGCCAAGCTCACAGTTTCTCAGTACCTTTAGCAGTGACACTTACCAGGCATTAAAGAGAAGTGGAGGACCATATGGAATTTTAGGGAAAGTTGAAAGTGAAGACCCTGTAAAAAAGGACTCTCAAACCTATCCATCAGAAGATGTAAGGTAAGGAATAACTAGAATTTCTGTAATGCTGATTCATCCTCTCTTCCTGCAGAGGCGTTCAGCAAGATAAGCAAAGTATTTTGTATTATACCCTTCTCCAGGGAATTTTTTGATTGACATGGTGATGTCCACACATCCAAATAACACATCCAAATGCCGGGTTCTGCACATTGGCCACAACAACCCCATGCAGTGCTACAGGCTGGGGTCAGAGTGGCTAGAGAGCAGCCAGGCAGAGAGGGATCTGGGGGTGCTGGTTGATGGTAGGCTTAACATGAGCCTGCAGTGTGCCCAGGCAGCCAAGAGGGCCAATGGCATCCTGGCCTGCATCAAGAACAGTGTGGCCAGCAGGAGCAGGGAGGTCATTCTGCCCCTGTACACTGCACTGGTTAGGCCACACCTCGAGTACTGTGTCCAGTTCTGGGCCCCTCAGTTTAGGAAGGATGTTGACTTGCTGGAACGAGTCCAGAGAAGAGCAACAAAGTTGGTGAGGGGTTTGGAACACAAGCCCTATGAGGAGAGGCTGAGGGAGCTGGGGCTGCTTAGCCTGGAGAAGAGGAGACTTAGGGGTGACCTTATCACTCTCTACAACTACCTGAAGGGAGGTTGTAGACAGGCTGATGATGGTCTCTTCTCCCAGGCACCCAGTACCAGAACAAGAGGACACAGTCTCAAGCTGCGCCAGGGGAGGTTCAGGTTGGATGTTAGGAAGAAGTTCTATACAGAAAGAGTGATTGCGCTATGGAATGGGTTGCCCGGGGAGGTGGTGGAGTCGCCGTCATTGAAGGTGTTCAGAAGGAGACTTGACGGGGTGCTTGGTGCCATGGGTTAGCTGTTTGGGTGGGTTGGATTGGTTGATGGGTTGGACACGATGATCTTGAAGGTCTCTTCCAACCTGGTTTGGTTTATTCTAATAAAGAATATAGTTTATTCTAATGTCTGTGCTATATCCAAGACTGAACAGGGACCCCAAGACATCAAGGATAATGGATTATGTTACATATCATAGGAACTTTGGAGCTACTCCTTGCTTTATTTGCCTACATTTGAAAAGATGGAGAAGTGTAGTTAGACTGTCTGGGATGAGTCATAGCACTTTGCTAACTGGTCTTCTGAAGCTGGCTTTAATTATGTCTGTTTGTAGTGGACAGAGCTATTCTTCATGGTTGTGTCCTAGCCTGGTATCTCTCTCTGTGGCTCTGGTGTTCTTCAAAGGTTCTGCAGTTTCAGCATGTGAACAGATGCTAAACCAAGGACAGCATGCTGTGGTCATTTGTAGAAATTTCTGTTGCTGTTATTCACAAAAATAGGATAGAAGAATGCCAGCAGCAGGCTGGTACTGGAGCTGTGTGCCCTGATCACACATAGGGAGCGGAAGAGATATTTTTGTGTTCAGCTCCATGTTCTCCCATAACTTCCTCTTCTCTCCTTGAAGAAATCACCTATTTTCATTCCACCTTTGTTTGCTAAATACACATGCTGTAACAGCATTTCCATATGACTTCAGAATATTTTGAGGAGAAAGGCTTAACAAAAAGTCAGCTATGGCTTGACGTTGATTGGTAAGAATAAAAATAGAGTAACATCCTTTGATGTTGTCCTGGCATTAATGGTAAAACTGGTTGCTACCTGACCTTTCAACTTCTATGTTTTGCAGCTAACCTCTGGGAAATTAAATCTAGTTCAAAAGCTTTGATTCCCTCTCATTTTAATGTTAAGGAGTGAGGTTATGGGGTTCAGTTGTTCCCTCTTAGCCTGTGGAATGGTTAGTAGTTCCCAGGACCCAGCATGTGTTTGAATGTGGGATACCTACCTGTGTCAGACTGGCAATGGTAGGTCATCGCCTGGAGCCAGTATTTAACATTACAAAGTTTCAGTCCTCTCAATAGAAATCTGCCATGGAACACAATGGAATCAAGACTTATTTGTAAATAAAGCAATAGTTATTACTTTGCATGCTTACAATAAATGTAACTGCACTTTAAACTCTAAGCTATATTTAATGTGAACTAAGTGAAACCTGTGGTGAATCATAGGAATTCATAAGATAAGTTGAAAAAATGCAACCTCTACCTCCCTCTCTTGCACTTCAAAAGAGTTTTTTCACATAAGATGTGCTGAAGTATGTTATTGGCTATGCTGTACTCTGCTCATTTCACAATATCACCAAAGTTGGAAGAGACTTCAAGGATCATCGAGTCCAACCTGTCACCACAGACCCATGACTAGACCATGGCACCAAGTGCCACGTCCAGTCCCCTCTTGAACACCTCCAGGGATGATGACTCCACCACCTCCCCAGGCAGCCCATTCCAATGACTAATGACTCTTGGTGAAGAACTTGCTCCTCACCTCGAGCCGAAACTTCCCCTGGCGCAGCTTGAGACTGTGTCCTCTTGTTCTGGTGCTGGTTGCCTGGGAGAAGAGGCCAACCCCTTCCTGGCTACAACCATCCTTCAGGTAGTTGTAGAGAGCAATGAGGTCACCCCTGAGCCTCCTCTTTTCCAGGCTAAACAATCCCAGCTCCCTCAGCCTCTCCTCATAGGGCTTGTGCTCAAGGCCTCTCACCAGCCTTGTTGCCCTTCTCTGGACACATTCAAGCGTCTCAATGTCCTTCTTAAACTGAGGGGCCCAGAACTGGACACAGCACTCAAGGTGCGGCCTAACCAATGCAGAGTACAGGGGCACAATGACCTCCGTGCTCCTGCTGGCCACACTATTCCTCATACAGGCCAGGATGCCATTGGCCTTCTTAGCCACCTGGGCACACTGCTGGCTCATGTTTAGGCGGCTGTCGAACATTTCATATGTCCAATCCCAGCTTATCTTTGCAAAGTCAAATGTGTTCAAATTAAATACAATCTCTTGTTAAAAATGATGTACTAAAAAAAAAAAAATCAACAGAAAAAAGACTATTACAATTACATCCCTATGGTAGCAGAAAGAGAACACCACAAGGCTCCTACACATAGTTTCAATTTCCACTTCTTTTGTGTGAAGCTTGGTGGAAATACATCTCAAGCCCTATCGCAGATAGTGGCAAGCATGACTGCCAAAATTTGTCAGAAGAGAAACAAATTTCCCACATTTTAAGGAGGGACTTCACACAGATGCTCTGCCCAGAGTGAAGATGGCTTCTCCCTGCTCTTTCTCCAGCACTTTTCTTGCTGTGTAAGATTTACATCCATCTGGGAAGACCTGTGTATGTTTTGAGCAAACTTCACTTTTCTTTTAAAGCAAGATGTCTGGGGAGAGAGCAAATGCTTCTTTCAAAAGCATATAAAATTAGTTGGTATGGAGAAACCACTGGGGTTTCTCAGACTTGCAAAATAGAACACACAGAGCACAATTAAAAAACCAAAACAACCACAAAACAAACAACCACCCTGAGAATTTCATCTGAATTAAGTTAAGCAAAGCAAATTCCCCAACTCATACTCCACATTCAAGCTTAACCCAGGTAAAATCCAAGTGACATTTTCCTAATTTTTAAAGAAAAAACCCTGAGATATTCAAAAGGCCAAAAATGAGTATCTGCTCCTATCCCAGCAGCACAGAATGCTTTTGTAACATTTTAGCATTTTAACTCTAGAAACCCTTACAACTCCACAGAACTTTAGCTATAAGTAGAACCATTCTTGTCTCTTGTATTCAGGTTTACTTCCTCACTCTTTTGTTTCCCTCCTTCTTGTGCACCTGAAGAGTGCATGGGACAAATGAACTCAAGGCTTCAATACTCATGCAGAACACAAGACCTGAAAATCTTCATTTTTTTAGGACCTACAAACAGGTCAAGCTCTACAGTCACTAAGTCTGAATTGTAACTGTGGACATGCTCAGACTAAACCTTGCATTAAATGCATGCTGGCTCAAGTGTTACAATACAGACCAGAACTGTAGGTAGTCTAGTGTTCAGGGCATCTTTCCACCACTCACACCAGGAGAAATTCCTTTCCTCCTCTCTCATTCCCTTCCTCCCACCTGTTGGTTGCTTTGTGGCCCAGTGACTTGCAGACTACCCTATTGCCATTTCCACTAATGCGAAACCAGAAGCTCACCATAACAGGCCTGACCATGGCTAAAGCTTGTGCCTCTGCATAGGTGCAAGGTGTCCTGTCCCAGAACCCTTCTGCACCCAACAGCAAATGCTTGTTTCTGTTTGTGGTAACTGTTCCTCAGCCTGTCTCTTCTGCTTGTCCTCACTACATGCAAACATGTGGAACTAATGTCAGCAGACATGTGCTAAGACCACACTGCTAAGGATATTTATAGCAGGGCCGAAAACTCTCAGGCTATGTAATAGCTCCATGGCAGCACCGTATTCACTTGGCACTGTTGCATTATTTGTAGCTAGGTACCATTTTCCTTGTGTTCAATTTGCTGAAAGCAACGTGCTTGTAGGTCGGAAGGAAGATACACAAAGTCATCTATTAAAAAGCATGTTGATTTTCTATTAATTTAATCACACTTACAATTCTCCAACACGTCCCCACACCCCCTCCTCCCCCCGAAAGACAGTAAGTAGTCTGCAAAATTTCACATGTTCCTGATGTAAGGGACACACTTAAAACTGTCAGGACAGGAAAACGCTCTACTAAGTATCATATGTCATAAAAGTTCACACCCAAAAGTTTGCTGTTGAACAGCATAGCTAGCTGTCTTTAGGTACCACTGGAACTGGTTTACTCCACAGCCCAGGGAATAAATAAAATGGCATTACACATCTATATGTAGGCCAGCCTGGATGTGTCCATTTCAAAGGAAGATGACATAAGTAGATACTGATTTGAAATAAATCTTCCCTATCTTGAACTTTATACATTATGCTCTGATTAGGTAAATATTTATGAAAAGAGGTCATATTTTGAAGGTGAGAATCTGCACACAATGGAACTAATAGCAAGATGAGGCTGTCACAGAGCTCTGTCTGCTAAAGAGAGGTAGCTTGAGTGGGAATGTTTGTTTTATCCAGCATTATTTCCAGCAAACGTGGCACATTCCTTAGTTTGTACAAGAAATAATCCTAGTAAATATGGTCAGACAGTAACTGAATATAGGTCATGGTTCTTAAACAAAATGACAACAAGAAATAAAGAGAATGAGAGCACAGAGTCAGAGCTTAATCCCACCTGTCTTGTGCAGGAGACTTCACTGGATTAACAGTGGCCCTCTCCTACAAATATTTATAAACTGTTTTTGTTCATAAAACTGATCCAATATATATAGCAGTCATTAACCAGAACACTTTGCATGGATGATTGAACTCCTTCACAAATACTCTTCAGCTGCATTCTCTTCCAGCTGCACATTCTAGTACAGGTTCCTGCTCAGCTGTGCTGCGCTGTTCACACAATGTGAAGAGGCTGATTTTTTACTTCTAATAGTATTGCCACTCTATCCTGCAAGATTATAAAAGAGCCTTAGGACAGCAGGCTTTGTTGGGAATAGTCCAAAGATTTGCCTTGCCTGGTACCTGGCTAGAGATTTAGGGAACCTTCAGCAAACTTTACTCACTCTACTACAAACAAAAGCAGGGGCAGAGTGAGAAGGGTGTCTCTTTACAGGGAAACTGCCTATTTCTCGTACAACTCCAAGTATTTCAGTTAATCCCAGAATTTATTGTCTTGCCTCTCTTTGTATTTACTGTCCATAGTCAATGTATTAAGAAAGAAGAATGGCTAGTAGCAGCGATATGTATCAGTTTGTATTATCTCCAGCAACAAAATTCACCTTTCTGTAAGGAAGAGCAATTCTGCAGAGCAGTGCTCTATTTGAGAGACCTTCAGCATGTAGAGAGTATGAAGGGCAATTCATATGCCATATATTATAAATCTAATAAACCTAAGAGATCCATAGAAAGTAAGTTTTCTTTCCAAATTTCACTTTAATTAGCTACCCACATTTTGGTTTGCCTTAAGGTTGTAATTCTTTGATTAAAAAAAAACAACAAACCACAACAAAACAAAACCTGGAAGAATAGAACTCAAAGGTCAAGGAGCATACAAAGTGAGGAAGGCATTTTCAGGATGGACTTCAGAGATTTAACTTCAAAACTCACATTAATGCTACAGAAGATATTAAGCTAAATCCCAAGCATATCTGCAACACCTTATCCCTAAAAGTCTGAAAGAGCCAGAGAGAGTCTGACTTGGAAGGTGAAAAAGTCACAGAGAGAGCATCCTAGCAGTGAAGGTGCCTCAGGACTGAATTTGGCTTTGAAGTAGAAGAGAACAAAGGGTCATGTCCTAAATACCTTCAGCTTTCACTAAAGTCACTAGTACCATGGAATGGCTGAGTATAAAAATAGAGAAGAGTAACTTTCAGGTTTTTTTTTTTTTAGCACAAAGAGAATCAGGGCAAATCTGCAGCTGATGTAAAGCAAGCTGGCCTAAGGAAAGCATAAGCCTACGGCAAAGTCATGCAGGATTGACACACTGACATACTGACTAGGCTGTGTAGTAAGACAGACTATCTTTAAAGTTTGCAACAGTTGCTGTAATTCTGAGGGAGTGTTGCTTCCCAGCAGCAGGCTGTACCACTACAAGATGAAGTCATGGATGTCAGAGCTCTGTTTTTGTATGAAAATCTCACTGATACGGGAGGTCAGAACACCAAATATAAATGTGTTTGAATTGGTCTCCAGAAACATGCAGTGAAACAGAGAAAAGTAGTATTTTCCACTTCCACTTATTGTTGAACCAATTTGCACTTTTTCCATCAATTTCAAGAAATCAGAAGTATTCAGTGGTCTCTTCCTGGGGTTGAGCCTCACATGCTGGATCATAGAATATGATTAATTTTCTTTCTGCATTGGTAATGCCTGTTTATACACAATTTTCTGCATAATTGGGAATATAGGTCATCAAAAACATTTTACTATGATAAAAAGGTGTATTACTGACTACTGGAGAAGTGAAGGGTAGTTTTGTGGTGAAAGAGAAGTCAGGTGAGGAAGAGGGATCAGGAGTTAAAACCTCTTTCATCTCACAAATCTTGTAAGCTGTTTAGTTCTTCACCTCCATGTTGTCTAAAAATCTCGTTTCACCCTGCCAAATTTGTGTGTAGCTTTTCATTTCTATGCAACTTGTCCTCCCCAAAAACATTCTTTAATTCCATCCAAATTTGCATTTTAATTAATCTTGCCTTTTGTCAAGTACAATGTAGGTGATGCCTTGGGCTTTAGGGGTAATGAATGTGCACCAATTACAGGGTATCTGGTCTCTGCACCCTCTACTGTGTTCTTCAAGATCTAGTCTTGCTGCAGCTACTGCCCCACCTATGGATGACTAGAGGTAGTCCTTAGCAAGTGGCTGTAGTCTTCAGTGTCCTTGAAGAATCATCAGGCTAGTTTGTTAAAGTAACTGTTTTTCATACTCTCTCCTAAGAAAGCAAAACTCAGTTTTGCCTGCACCACTAAGAAGCTCTGAGCCACCTTTAATACAAAAGTTTACCATTAACCTTAGCACATCAGGAGAGGATAACTGCAATCTTTTCCCATGTTGACTTAGTGCTATAAAGAATGCAAAGCCACTGTGGTGTTTTCAGATAGGCTCCAGATGGGTGAAAGTGGACCACATGCTGCTCCTAGGGGCTGGACACAGGCTGCTGGTGAGTACCACCATAATGAGCAGGAATGGAGAAGTCCAGGCCCTTCACTATTCTCCATAAGTTTCAAGGAGCTCAGACTCATCTTGTCACTATGGCTGCCTAAGGTATGGACACAGCATCAACCTTTTGTCAACTGGCCATTTTATGAGTGCTCAACTCAAACTCCAACTGGCCCTCTCAGTACTAGTTTTCCAAGAATTCAGGCTTTTTCACTATATACAGTTTAGTGAGATCAGTGCATGACTTTCAAAAGGAAGAGGAAGAAAATCTCAAGCTGTGTGAAACAAAAATTAAACATAATGAGTTTAAATGTTGTGGGGAAAAAACATCATTAGGTGCTAGTGATGTGACACTGTGGATCAGAGGATGTTGAGAATGTTTTGTAAGCAAGTGTTCACACAATGAGATAAGAGCTAATGAACTGATCAACCTGCTGCTTTCAGTAGAATGGCACTCAAGAAAACAAATGTGAAAATTTATATAAAGAGTGCCTTATGTGTCTCTTACTGGCTGCCAGCCCATTTTTAAGTTCAGACTACAATTATTAACTTCAGTCTTACTATGAGTACCAGTCAGGAACCAAGCACTACTGCTAATACAAAGGATGTCTTAAAAATGTTTCAGCAAGTTCTTCTATTAAGGTTCATAGTGATTGAAGCCCAGTTGAAAGGCATTACCTGTTCTGTAATTCAGATGTGATTCAGCCATGTTAAAAGAACTAATTGGGATTTGAAGTGCAGGAATTAGAACTAACAGGTCTTAGCCAGGACTTTATACAAGTCTTCTGGGAAGTATGTGTTTATTGCTAGGTGCTGCATGTCAGTGTCTGCATGCCAGTCTATAGGTGTGCAGGCTTATTTTACTTCTTTTTTCTCTTTCTTTTTTGCTGCATATCTTTTCTATGGAATGTGGATACTAGATGTCCTGACATCCCTTTGAAAGTCAGCATATAATGTTCCTTACAAAGTTTGTAATGTCCAGCTTAATGTCCTTCACAAATCCATCAAATTTTCATCCCTTCTTTTACATATTCTGGTGAACACAGAGTAGGGGAAGGATAATATGAGAATCTGATACTGTGTTTTCAAAGGTGATCAGTCTGCTAAACTCTTGTGCTAGTTTAACACAGTCTTTTCCCTACAACACAGAAGTGAGGAGAGTAACACACAGAAAAAAAATCTTTGTGATGACATAAAGAACTGAGATAAGGTATGATTAGAGTTTAATAGAAATGAGATCACATAGTGCACGATTGCCTTAGCCTATTTGCAGAAAAGGCACAGCAGAAAGCAGTAGCAAGCAGAAAGCCAGCAAGCTAAAAACCCAAGCTAGGGAGCTACTCCCTCATCCCTCCCTGTCTGGCTGCCATCTCAGCAGAAAAGAGCTAACACCCAAAAACCCAGAACCCAAAAGCAGCAACCACAACAGGAAGGCTCTCATGTTACAATCTGAACTTCAAGCCCAATAATACTTTGCTCCAGCCAGCACTTCCATTTTGAAGCTGGCATGACAGCAGCATGGGATTGAATATCAGCAGTAGATTCAACTTAAGCCATGACAGCTGTTTAAATTGAAGAGACAGACAAAGCCAGAGATGGAAACTGGAAGAATGGAGACAGTACAATTCCCTTCAATAATTTCCAGAAATTGTTACCTCTACCTTCAGAAATGCAGGAAGGAACATTCAAGTCTCCCTGATGTCAGCTACTTTCCCTTCATTAACTACACTGCCATGAAATACTGTGATAAGCAGTCAAGTAGCAATTTGCCATCTGCCCTCACAGATCATGACTACACTTACGAATCAAGCAGACAGAAGGAGCCTCCTGCCCACCTCCCCTTGCATGAATGAAACCAAACTCTTCATTGTCTGTGCTGCTTGGCCAGGATGTAACATAAAGTAGCTTATGTGGGAAAAAAAAACAACATTCATCCAAACAACACAGCGTAGTTTCTGGTCTTACTCTCTGACTAATTTTTTAAGCATCTTGGAATATATTGGGAAGTGTTTTTTCTTTGCTCTTTTATATTAGAAGAGGTTTGCAATAGGAGCTGCCTTGCTTTTGTAGTCAACACTTTTTTATAAGTGTTTACAAAATACTGCAGAGTGACAAAAACTGGTGAATTTTTATGAAGCATTTCCAGCCTCATCATTATTCTATGGGGAATACTGCACAACTCTGCTAATACAGTTCACTGTAAAACTTGTTAAAACAAGTGTCCAATAAAACTCTCCTAGCTGAGAGAAACTCTGCAGGCTATCTCCTGCCCCACCTTTCACCAATTTCACTTGGGACCACAGAGAGGGACAAACCCTTTAAAATCAGAATCTTTCCTCTAGTGACGGGTGAATCAATCCAATAATGACTAAAATGTTGGAAACCATTTGCTCTAACAAACACTACAAAACCCCGCCACTATAAACCAAGTCTCAGGATGCAGCAAATTATTGCTAAGGAGCAATGGTGGGATTTATGATACAAACACTGATATAACTTTAACTACAGTAATCCAAGTAGGAGTTATTTTTTTGTTCATACATACTCTTTCATGCTCTAAATACTTAACAGAAAGAAATGCTAGGGAAACAGCACGGGGCATCTTCACTGAAGGCTTGTCTTCATTGTACAAATTACTTTTGAGTCAATACCACCTTGGAGTGAAGGATTATATTGGAGAGTAACTCTTGGCTTTCAGAATACCTCTGCAGAGTCTCCTTCAGGCAAGCCTGCTGTGTTTTGTGGCATGTGCCCATGAAGCATTCTGCCAGCAGCACAGCTGAATTGGAAGTCTATCATCTTCCTCAGCACTGCTAATTTGACTGTTTAGTGATGGCTCTCCAGCCTAGTTCTGTGATGCCTGCAGGTAGATTAAGTAGAGTCCTTTGTGGTACTCCTAAAATAGTTCATCTGACTATGCTGTAAGCTCAAGTCTTCAAGTTAAATTCCCATGGAGTACCAATAGTTTAAGCATGAGCAGCATTCTAGCTTTAGTACAATCTTTTCCTGCTACTGAAAATGGAATTTTTGAACCATCAGTAATCCAAGGCTGAGGTCATTTATATTCAGAAAGAGATCATATTCAGACTAAAATGTGAGTTTAACTCAGAATTTAACCATGCAGGAGTAGATGCTGTTCAGACAATAGTTCTGGAACAAGCATACCACATGGTTGCATGAATTATCTCTTAATGAGTTATCTCGTAATGATGGTTAATTAATGAATTAAGTTCCCATGCAAACTAGTTTTGTTGTGTTCAAACTCCACAAGCAGGTTGTTGAGAGAGGCCCCAAATTAATGTGTGTATGGTTAGAGAATAACAGATACTATTGTAAATTAGTTACTACTTTGCTGGGCTGACATCATCAGCAATGCATTCAGCACATTAATTCAATGCAGCTTAATAATGGATTCTTGAAACCAAAGTGTTAAAGGGACCTGCTTCCCTAGGATGCTATTTAAATGAGTTGTTCACTTGAAATATTTTTTTAAAGTAAGGTTCATGGAGGTGATGAAGCAGAAAATGGAGAGGAAAAATGCTGAATCACTAGCAATGGTCTGTGCTTTATATTTTTATTTTCGTTTTAAAGCAGGGGAGGAATGTGCATCTGAAGGCAGACATTTAATGCACAATATCAATCTATAGCTAAGATTTTTTATCTGTATGTTTGTTGTACATTTTGTTGTGATTATACACATCCTTGTTACCGCTGCCATGTATATACTGATGCTGCTGCTCAAAAGGTTTCACTTGCTTTTAAAATCCCATTTCACATGCGGTGTATCTTTTTATTACTGTGCCATTCTAAAATAGCTTCGGTTAAAGGTCTCTCAAGACTTTTATTCAGTTAGAACTCCGCCAAACAGCAGCAAAAGAATGAAGAGTAAAGAGTATTGACCTTCAGTAAAGAGTATTATGAAAAAAGAAAGCTTTTTTTCCTACAAAATGTAATTTTTTTGTTGTTGGGTTTGTTTTTGTTATTTTTGTTGTTTGGCCACTTTTGGTATTTAGGAACAACATTGAAGTTCAGCTGCTGCTGTACAGCTGACTGGAACTTGCTATGACATTTCCTTAGACTGTAACTTGCTGTGACATTTCCTTAGACTGTAACTGCAGCTTTGACTAGTGTTGGGACAGGGATTATGCATTTAATGTGAAGAATATATATAGTATATGTCATCAGTTTTACGCAACACATGTGGATACTGATAGAGTACCTCCACAGAAATAAGATCACCAATGTTAGCCTGAGAAGTGAAGAACTAAACTCTTGAATTAAAAGCAGCATTAAGATGGCTGTTGTGTCACCTGAGCTTACATCAGACAGTCACAGGAAGCAAGGGGGAAGATGTTAACACTGGAACTGTTTGAAACACTACAATGTTCTGGCCAGACAACAGTTTTCTGGAAAAGATAACAGAACACTTTTTATGTAGTTCCAGTGATGGCAGTGATACTACTTGCCTGTTCAGAAGCTACTCAATATGACCTCAATACACAGCATCTGAGCTTAGTCACACATTCTTTGTTCAGTATTTTTATGTCTACCCCGTGAATACATCTGCTGTGTAATGTTAATTAGAGAGAGGGCTGCTCCTAACAAAGGCGAAGCAAGCAACCTCTACTGTAACCTGTTTTGCATTTTGAGATTATGAAGGAAGGAGCTCCAGGTAAGAAGGATACCCACAGGAAATAGCCTGACTGCAGTAATACAGAATACATTAAACAGTACTTGTGAAAATTTCTATAGTAGTAGGTTAGAGGAAATAGCACAGCTGTCTATTTTGTAATAGTCAAATATATTTAGCAGTGGTGTTTTATCTGTATAGTGCTAAGATGTGGGGTTTTTTTTTGGTTTTTTTTTTTTACCTTCTTCCTCTCTTTCTTCCTGTAGGATGAAAAAAACCAAGTATTAACAACAAACATCTGGCTACAAATGGTAAGTTTTGAGACAAATCATGATTTTTCCCCCTTTGGACTTTGGGGTTAATCTGGTGAGTAGTTTGAATTTTAGGAAAGCTTCAAGAATTTGTTCTGTGTCTTGCTACTTGGTAGACAAAATTAAATGGAATGGAAAACTGTAAGGCTGAGTGAGTTATAGATCTTGATGTTTCAGGTATTTCTGAAAACTTCTGAATTTAAGTCCCTATATCTAAGTAAGTTTCTAACTCATTGTAGATTATTTAGTCACCTGAAACTCTTGATTGTCCTAAGATAATGGCGTCCTTAAAATCCCAGCTATAGTAACTGTAAGTGCAAGTCCTTTTTCAAGAACTCCACTATGTTGTGGTAAATCATTAGACTGTGAAAGAGCACTATACATGCAAGAAATGCTTTTCATCTGTAATAGCTGTTCTCACTGGCACTCTGAAAATCATCAGATAGTTCTGATACAGGGGGAAAGGGTTCCAAAGAGGTTCATTATGTCCTGAGAGCTGCTGCCACTGTTCTACCTGAATGTTTCTACCATCCTACTTACTTTGTTATTTGTCTCCCTAAGAAACTGCATTAAAATGTCCATGCTGTTCCCACATAGTCCAAAATGTTGTTGTTTAAATCATTTCCTCACCAGACGTTAACTGGGACCATGACAGGTTTTTTATATTACTTCTCTTAATTCTGTATCTCAGTTACATGACCAAAATGGGTACTGGAAGATCAGTTCAGTTTCCTGATGTTCAGCTGGGAACAATACAGTTTTTTGTGGTTTTCCAGTTTGTTTTGCCCATATAGGGTGTTTGTTTTCCAAACAGTGGTTTTAGTTTAGCTATTGTTGCAATGTTTAGTTGCTACAGCTGTCACAGAATTTCACATCCTCTTTTAGTACTTAACCATAACTATTGCCACTGCAGCAGAACTTGGCTCCCATTAACTCATGTCTGGCATGCTGGGCAGGACTAAGTTTCACTCACTTTTTAACAAATGGATCAGATGACAAATATTCAAGCTTTGTGAGAGTATTTTTGAGTTTCTCATCTCTGAAAAGAGCAGCAAGAGAGCTGCTCCTAAGCAAAGCATCCTACATAAGTTTATTCCAATATGATTGGTTATCTTTGTGCATGTTTTAATTAAGACAAGATGCTTCTAACAAGATGCTTCTTACTGTTCTGTAGGCTCCTAATGGTTCCACAAAATATTTCTACAATATGTTTGTGCTTTACAAAGATGGGGTGAGATGGGGAGATTTCTCCATGCTATAGCATCCAGGAGAAGAATTTGCCATTAGTTGAGTTCCCATCTGTGCTACAGAAACTGAACTGCTTGGGTTAAGTAAAGGTTTACAGAAATGTTTTATTATTCAAAATAATCATCCAGCTTCCACTGCAACTTTACACCTTTCAGTTTCTTTAATCAGCTCATTCAGTTGAAATGTATTCTTTTTTTCTTTTACTGTTAACATTTTTTAAATAGAGCACTGTGGTAGGCCTTAGGAAACAAATGAAAAGCTATTTTGATGACCTGCAAAGGGCAGGGTGACTATTCCATTTATTCACAAAGAAAGGCTGGCATGGAAATAGTCACCCCATCTTATTTTACAGGTTGTTTTACAGTAGGATTAAATCCATCAAATATAGTAAGTTTTGGGCTTTGAACAACAGTTGCCATCATTTCTTACTAGGAAAACTGATGGCAATTCATACTTGAGAAAATACTGTTTATTTTCTTTCTCTTTTGTCCCACAGCATCCTTCTTCTTTTTGACATTTGTAAAATTATTCTTTTTTGTCAGAAAATTCCTGATTCTTTTATATATCCTGTGTTTCTTTTGATTTATTCACCTTAGCATATATGTAGGTGGAACATGTGACTGCAACGATCAGATCCCATGATTATTACCAAAAATGCAGCCATTCTTTCTGTCTTATGTACACATCATAAAGAAAGAGAGAAGTCTGCACATTAACTGTCTATTAGTGGTATGCTAGGCAGATTCAAAGCATGCTTAAGGCAAACATACATCATGTTATTATGCTAAATGGTCTGAAATAAGTTTTTCCCTGAATTTTCCTCTCCATTTGATAAGTATGTATAGTCAGCCATTTATCTTAAATATATTTTATGTAATCATCACTGAAATACTTAAATGCAAAAACTAACCTCAGAGAAAGGGGAACAGAAATCTAGCTTTTATACATGCAGACTCTTTGATCATGACCGGTGTCTCCATGGCAATACTGTTCAGTATCAAGATCTCTAACCTGATCTAAGTTACAGTAGGAGCGTTGCCTAGTCACACAGATTACTACTAACCCAAGTACCCTGAGCTGTTTGCTACTTTAATCTGCATAAAATGTACTTCAGCTACAGTGAAGACTGTAGCTCCTAAAATTAAAACAAGATGAAGAAGCTCTTGTCCAGCTGTATGGATAAGCATTTTGTATACCCGTCTAAACAGAGCAACCATACAATCTGCTTACCATTATCTCTGACACAGATTTTAGTATTAAAGCTTTCTATCACCTTTTGGATTGTTCCATGTCACCCTATGCTACATCTTATCAGCCAATGCTAATTCAGGAAAATACAGTAGCTCAGTCTAGTATTTCTTGGAAGGCAACCAGCTTGCCAGAGCTGCCACAGTATTCAACTGCCTGCACGTTGGGGCAGTGGGGGTTTTTATGACTGTGCATGACCATGTTTGAATGGCAGTATAGGGGATTTAGCAACAATAAATACAGATCAAACCCTCATGGTCTGGCTGTGTCAGATTCCCTGCCAGTGCTGGTAGTCAAGGGCAGGTTGAAAGGAGCACAGCTACCCCCAGGGTGGATGCATCCAGTGAAGCATCAGCCAGGAAAGAAGCTTGTGGAACAGTGCAGTGCTGCTGAGCATCTGCCTCACAGGTTGCCTAACTTCAGGCCACAGGAGCTGCCAAGATCTTCTATGCTAATATTGACCATTCTGCCATTTCAGTTGTTTTTGCTGACAGCAGGGTCTACCAGCTGCTCTACCTCATGTCTACAGTCAAATTATTAAAACCTGAGAATTTGCCACAACAGTAAACAAAGGTGTCTGTGAAAATATATGTTATTGAAGTCAATGTATGAATTGTAAAAGAAAATCTCTTCTATCCCAAATTGGCATCTGAGATAAGGACCCCAAATCTTTAGTAGGCTGTTACGTGCACTGTAGTGTGAATTGAAAATGTAATCCTTATGCTTCTCATTGAGCTCTAGGTCACCTAATTCATACTGTCCAAACATTTCACTGCCTGAAGCTAGACAGTATCTCTTTAACAAGAAAACACCTATTGTTTCAAGCTCTGCAGCCCCAGAGAACTACAGTAAACCAGGGGATGTGCTGGCCTGATTTCCCTTTTTTTTTTTGTGTGTGTACTGTCTTAGTACTGGACAGATCATTATCTACAGTGGAATGTGTCTGAATACCCAGGAGTGAAGAATGTCCGTTTTCCTGATGGACTGATCTGGAAGCCAGATATTCTTCTCTATAACAGGTAGACTCACTTCTTTTTTTTTTTTTTTTTTTCTTTTTTCATATGAGGAAGAAGAAAATATCACAGAATTATAGAACAGCTCAGGTTGGAAGGGACCTTGGAATATCAGCTGGTCCAGCCTCACATGGAAAAGGGAGCCTAGATGAGGTTATCTGGTGCCCTGTTCAATTGCAGATAAGGCAAGGCAAATGATGTCATAATCTCATTAAAATGCCTAGCCTTTAAAACACTTTCCCCTAACTTTCTGGGGGTTTAGAATATTGGAAAGCTATCAGTGTCCTGTCTACACAACAGAAATTTGTATTTGCAAATAATTTGTAAATAATGACATCTTCCCTCCCACCTCCCTCCCTACCTAGTTGAGGTTTGTGAGATGATTAGAAACCAAAACATTTCTGTCTGTGTTAAATGGTACAGGTAGAGGAAATTTCCTATTAAATTATGTCCTCATTTTGAATGTTGACTTTTGACTGCTTGTCTAGTTTTATTTTGGGTTTCACTGGAGACAGGATAGTAAATAAGCAAGTTTGTATTTTCCCATGTCCAGTTTTGATGTCACTTTCTTCCTGCTACAAAAATAGCTACAATATTTGCTGCTCTCCTCTTCATTCTATATGTTCTGAGTTGGGTTTATTTCAGGGACAGACAGATTGCCATCATTCTACTGCAGAACATTTGGCTGACATTGAAAGATTCTTTGGCCAGTAGTTCCCACTGTGGAATTTGTTTAGCTTAAAAAGATGAAGCATCAAGAGCTGTCTGCTCTTCTACAACTTGCCTTTTTCTTGCATGTGTTGTGGGCCTGTGTACTGTTACGGTAGCCACTATTCTTTTGTCCATGCAGATGACATAAAGCTTTTGTCTTCCTGATGGCTTTTTTCATCTATTTCTCTGCCATATGTCTAATGAGAATCCTGCTGTGTTTATTAACCTGATCATCCTTCCTCACCTCAGGAGCTGCTGTTTGTTGCAGCAAGACCTAGAGAATAGCTGTTCTGAACATGTCAGCTGCAGTTCAGCTCCCTCTTGCCATTTGATGATTACCTTTATGATCAATGTCACTGTCACTGGTGTTGTTGAATTGTAATAATGTGGCAACAGCACTTGGTGACAGTATTTGTGACATGGATGTTTTTATGTCCTAAACTAGACTACTTGTTGCTCTTACTAATTTCAATTAAAAGCAATTACTTGTCCATGTCTGACATGGAAACCTGTTGCAGAACTTGAAGTGTGGTTTTCTAAGGAAGTAAGACTTATGCACATGTGTGCATGCATGTCTGTGTGAATACATGTTTGTATGTGATCTTTCTTGTTGCCCCTTGCCCCAGTATCCTTTGAATCCATTGCTGCCCAATTTAGCAGTAGAGATCTTAGCAGTACCAGTTTCTTACAAATCTCATGAAAATAGGCAGCCAGGATGAGGAGGAAGAACAACAATTAGCGCTCCAACTTTTGGAGAAGCTGCAACACAGAATCCAGCCATGAGCTGTGCAGCTGACGGAGAGTGGCCTACATTAACTCAGCTGCCCTTGAATTGAATCGCCTTTTCCCCTTCAGTGCTGGAATCCATTCATGCTACATACACAATATTCAAGACTCCTCTGCTTGTCTTCAGAGTTCAATAAATAAATAGTTGCCAAAATTTTCAACACTGGGAGCTTTCTGGTCACCATAGGAAAAAGTACAACTCCAGGAGGGCAAGGATTATTTGGATTTAGAGTTTTTCTTACCTGCATATTTCACAGACTAGTCCAGGTATTTTTTAAATGCAATTTCTTGAAATACATAAGGAGAAAATAAAATGCAAAGTAACAATGACTAAATAATGACTGGGCTTTTTTAGCTTCTGAGATACAAAATTGGTATCAGAATATATAAAATACTAAACTTCTTTTAAAAACCTAGCATCTCAATAAAGGTGTTTCTGTTGGAGAACTACATTTATTATTCTTTACTTTCAGCTAGAATATTTCACTTTCCCCCCATTTCAGATTCTTACTGTATTTTCGTGATGATGTTTTAGAAGGCGATTAGAAAATTGTGAGATACTAAACCACTAACAGGCAAAGAGACATAAGACACTTGTCATGTTTAAATCACCCTAGAGACAGCACAGGTTTTTAGATGCAACAAAAGCACAACCTACAGCAAGAAGCCAGACCCTGGGGTTTGTGTGACCTCCTCTGAACTGCCCCAGAGCGGTTGACGCTGAATTCACCCTGTGTGCCAACCCATCCCTGCAAGGTGACTGTTTGGAAACCACAAACAACACAACAAAGTACAGTAGCCTATGTCCTATTTTGCTTATTCCTTGCACAAATGAAAGCCCAAGAAAGGAGCTTCTGTCTATAACCAGGGCCAACAGCCATCAGATGCAAACTCAACACAGCAGTTCCTAAAAGAATTTTGAGATACAAAGATACCTCACTTCTAGTATCATTCCAGTCCATACTGTGCAATTTAATTGAGGCACCAATTTCAATAGCTATGACAATTTCTCGAATACTTAGACATAGGACTTTTAAGGATATATAGATCTGTAATACCTTACCACAAAAACTTGCAGTAGTATATGGGAACTGTGAAATATGGCACAGTACTATTTAAGTATATATCCACTGGAATAGTAAGTAATCTAAACATCTTTCATAAAGTGAAAGTCAGCAAATTAACCTTTTTATGGAAAAGAGCCTTTATTTCATCATGTAAATATATGAAACCAGGCTGTTTCCCATCTAGAAATTATTGTGGGAGAAGGGTTGTTTTTGGATAGCTTTGGAAGGCTTTGGGGAAGATTTGCCTTTGCTCAAATTAGAGAAGGCTATGTTTAGTCTTTGACTCGGAGAAGAATGTAAACATCTTGTAACTGAAGGAGAGAAATTAGGCAAAATTTGGTTGGATGTGTTAAAATATTGTTTTGTTATTTTAGCCTATTGTATGCCTTAATTACACACATGCCAGTAGAAAATAACCAATTAAGGTGTGACACATGTGCCTTCTGCTAGACTGTATAACATAATAAACGTCTTTGCCTGCTTACATCTTGTCCTGGAAGCTGTGCTCAGGGTGAATCAAACATATATAACACAACAAATGGTGACCCCTATGTGAAATTTTAATGTCTGGTAAATTTTGGAGTCATAGCAGCCGATCTGTTGCTTGGCAGTAGTTGTCAGTTCATAATTGCCAACTCTAAGTAACCTTACAATTCCTTTGTAGAGACTTACAGGAAGGGCACAGTAGGGCAGTTCTGGCCAGCACCACTACACTGATACTTCTAGCAGAGTGAAGGGATTCCTCTTTCACTGATGCCAAAGCTGAAGCTGCTCTAAACAGTCTTGTATATGACATGTAGTAGTAATGTTCACCCATGCAAGGGAGTAGGGTGATGTACTGGAATATCCATCTCCTCAGTATTCATTAGTTGCTGGTAATGTAAACAAGAGGACAGATTCCTCTGTACAGATGTTTCAGAGGATTTTTTCAAAGCAATTAATTTCCAAATGGAAATCAACAGAGCCAAGACACTATAATGAATGTAAAGGGATAGCTGAGCAGCAAGGATAAGGTAGCTCATCTTCACATGCAGTTGTTAATCAGGAACAAATCTAATAGTATCAGGCCAGTTATTCTGAGGCCACAGAAGACTGGTGAGAGAAGAAAAGTTTTCAGGATTTTGGGGAGAAATAATCCTTTTATGAAAAATAGATTCATCTCAGATATTCTTTAGTCAGTCAGACAGTATATAATCCATTTTGTTTCTTCCCTGTTCTAGTGCTGATGAAAGATTTGATGCTACGTTTCACACTAATGTTCTAGTCAATTCTTCAGGACATTGCCAATATCTGCCACCAGGTATTCTCTTTCCATGTCATGAATTTTGATAACTGAGGCTGCTTATATATGGTGTGATTTCAAATTGTCTCAATACTTTATGTAAGTAGCATAATCTGATGACAGATTTGAGCCTAGATTGTTTATGAATTATGTGGTTCACACTTTTGCATGAAAACTACCATACAAGGTACATTATTTTTTGCATTTATGCAAATTCTTCTGTCATAATACACTATTTCAAAAGTGTAAAATAAGATAAAAAAGAAAAGCTCTTAACATAAAAATATATTGTTACAGGCACAGTAATGCCTCTTAATAAAAAATATTTCATTAATTTAGCTATTTCTTCCATTAATATGTTAATTTTTCAAGTTACTTAGTAACATCTTGAACATATCCTCTCTTTCAAATGAATCACTGGATGCTTTATCAAACCAATTTTTAGTCTGGAAAGAAAGTATTTGAATAAATCAAATATTTATTTGATATAAGAAATAACCACTGACTCAGGATGTACAGCAGTGGAGCACTGTTTCTGCTCCCAAATTCAATTAGCATAATTCTTAGAATTAACTCTTCCTAGAATCTGAATTTTAGAAACTACTGTAATAGAGCCATGTGCTTTCCAGACAAATTAGCTTTTCCATCTAATACCCCCAGAGGATTTCAGGAGTTTGCCTGGGTTTTTTAAGACACTGCATTTGGTGAGGTTTTTTCAATTCAATTCCAAAAGCTGCTAAATGACAGGGCCTGTCAAGATGCTACCTTTCCTGAATAAATCAAGAGCATGTAAATCTAATAAGAGATTACACAACCTTTCAGGATTTCTTATTTTATTCAGTACAAGAAATGAAAGAAAGAAAATGCATATTCAGCTTCATTTCTTTCTGGAATGCAGTATTCTAGAAAGATGAACTCTTTTCTACATATTCTGCCACTATATGCCCAAATGGAGAAACAGTTAAAAAAAGAGTTTATATCATCAATACATTAATGAGGCCATTCTCTCCCTTTTCTGTGATGGACTTTTGCTATTTGTATGTCAAGACACAGCTCAAGTTAAATGTGCTTCACAAGTAAAAGAGGGCAAAACGTAGAACAAGGTCTGCTAAAGAAACATGAAATACTTGTGGTATATGAAATCATGTGGAAAAGCAATTAAATTAAGAGTTCTTGTTTCAAATCCAATCTAGGCATATTTAAAAGCTCCTGCTACATTGATGTGCGCTGGTTTCCATTTGATGTTCAGAAGTGTAACCTGAAGTTTGGATCCTGGACTTACGGAGGCTGGTCCTTGGACTTACAGATGCAAGAAGCAGATATATCTGGCTATATTTCAAATGGAGAGTGGGATCTAGTAGGCAAGCTGCTGATTTCTTATTTACACGGTGAACTTGCAGCCACTGAAATGGATGAAATAATGACTGGGACATGAAGACAGAAATTAAATTAATAAATTATGTTTGAAACTCTAAGAACAGTTGTGAGAAAAAAAATCAACATAAAAAGTCAATGACAAAATTGCTGCTCCAATTCACTAAGTATTTTTGTTTGATTTTATCATCTGTTAAAAATGACTTAAAAGGGAATTAAGCTTAAAGAAGTAAAGCTATATATATCCTTTTAATAAATATTCTCTACATAATATACAGATTATTCACATTAATTTCTGGTTTTCTTCATCTTCCCTCCTACACAGGAGTTCCTGGGAAGAGAACTGAGAGCTTTTATGAATGTTGCAAAGAACCCTACCCAGATGTAACATTCACAGTAACTATGAGACGTAGGACTCTCTATTATGGTCTCAATCTTCTTATTCCTTGTGTACTGATATCGTCACTTGCTTTGTTAGTTTTTCTGCTTCCAGCAGACTCAGGAGAAAAGATCTCACTAGGTAAATCCCTAATGGGGTATTGCAAATATGACCAAAATTAAAGAAGTTGTCCTTTTAAATGGTTTTTACATAGGTCTAGTATGCAAGTAAGAATTGCTTATGTGCCCTATTTGTGACTCATGAGCTATTTTTACCTTTTAAATGCTGAAGCTGTGTGATGTTTAACCCTTGTGCTCACCTTAGCATACACTGAAGTTGTGAAATGGAGAAATTAAGCCACCCAAGCAGAAGCATGACAATTCCTGACTAACCTTCCTTAAGAAACAGGATTTCATTCTTTTACATTTATTTGCTGAAAAAAAATCTCTACTTTTACTGAGTAAAGCTTACATTTACATATAAGCATTTGTACACTTCAAAATGGAATTCTTCTTAATATTTCTTTTTAATAGTGAGTTGTATTAAAAGCCTAAGGTGTCTCCTCAAAAAGATTGATTCTAACTGCTCCTATTCTAATTTTTATAGGAAACTTTAATTAAAGTATTGATTTGTGAAACAAATCTGACAACTTTAAGTACTTGATCCTTAAGATGGGAATTGACTATGTAAGGAAACTTTTTTACCTGATACAAAACTGCAAATATGCTGGCTTCCACTCAGTGAACATAGCTGTCACAAACTAAAACCAAAACTGACTTTCTTCAGAATGTGGGTTAATTGAATAGTAGCCTCCCAAATCAAGAAGACTTTGCTGATATTTTAGGATTAATTCTTTGATGCTAAATTTTTTTCCACCTGACAATGACTACTTACTGTTTAAGACTGGTCCCAAGAAGAGAGTTTTAAGCCTTGTTCCAGGAAGAAGGGAACTCATCACTGAGCAACATAAATCAAAATCCTAAACCAAACAGTCAAGACTGCTTGGACATAGCCACATGCAGAACCCTGCAGCTATTATCAAAAGATATCAAAGTCTGCCTAAGACAACAAATCTGGTTTTCAGAAGTACTATGCATTACACCACTTGTAGATTCCACGCCAATTAATCAAAGTGTCATATGCTCAAATACTCTAAGTCAGATTGTGTTTCTAAAGCAAACAAGCAGGGAGAATTATTTTGATTCACATTAGCTAATTAACAAATGGTGATAAAAGCAGTTACAAGGATCTAAAAATATATGTCAGTGCAAGCATTGGTATTACCTTGGCAGTACTGCTGATCATAACTTGAAGCAGTACAGGAACAGAGTACGACTAATGCACTGGTGCAAGGGTCACACTGGGAATACATCTTGCAAAGATCAGTCCAGATTGATTTTCTCCTTCTTACTGCCTTGTAATTACGAGCTACTGAACTGATTTCATACTTCACGTTTCTCTTTCAGGTATAACAGTTTTATTGTCTCTCACTGTCTTCATGTTACTTGTGGCTGAAATTATGCCAGCAACATCTGATTCTGTGCCCTTAATTGGTAAGCTAACTGTAACTTTTATTCACTTTTAAACAAATGAAGTGCAGTGACTGCATGAAAGGTAGCAGTAGGGGAAGTTAGCACCTGTACAATGGCCTACTATGATTGAATCAGAAAGATGTTGCCAATCAATGAGAGGCTCTGATGGGCGTGACCCCCTAAATAATTTCCATGCTCTCTGCTCTGAACAAAACACAGAAGCTATGTGTATTTTGGAGTTGGTTTTCAGTGGGAGAAGTTGTGGTGGTTTGAACACAATTGGGCAGACATTAGGAATACAAAGCTAAATATGATTAAATCTTCCCATTGAAATTGCTCAACAGAAAGACAGACTTTTCAAAAGGAATACTAGCCAGTGTCTACAATACTAGAGAAAGAAAATTAGAGGACATATTTTTTCAAGTGTGCTTAGAAAAGGCTGGTTCTGAGTTTCACAAAGGCAATTACTAAAGGCTGGCTATGAATAGAATAGAGTAGAGTAGAGTAGAGTAGAGTAGAGTAGAGTAGAGTAGAGTAGAGTAGAGTAGAGTAGAGTAGAGTAGAGTAGAGTAGAATAGAATAGAACCGAACCAAAACAGGTTGGAAAAGATCATCAAGTACAATCCATCACCCAACACTATCTAATCAATTAAACCATGGCGCCAAGTGCCTCATCCAGTCTCTTCCTACACACCTCCAGTCATGGTGACTCCACTGCCTTCCTGAGTAGCCCATTCCAATGGCCAATCACTCTTGCTGTTAAGAAATTCTTCCTAACATCCAGCCTAAACCTCCCCTGGTGCATCTTGAGACTGTGTCCTCTTGTTGTGGTTGCCTGGGAGAAGAGACCAACCCCCACCTGGCTACAACCTCCACTCTTTCTGCTTTTGAGAACTTTTTCACAAGTACCTGAAGCAGCATATGTATCATTACACTGGAAAAAGGACATAATTCTAACTATGCATGCATATAAACACCCCTTACAATAGCTACAAGGCAGTATCAGCCAAAGTATATTTGTGTAATTATCTGTTTATTTTGCAGCTCAATATTTTGCCAGCACTATGATTATTGTTGGTCTTTCTGTTGTTGTCACCGTTATTGTTCTACAATACCATCATCATGATCCAGATGGGGGGAAAATGCCTAAATGGGTAAGGTTTGATTTTCATTCATTATCCATTGCATCCGGATGAGGAATGGAATAGGGTAGCTAGTGATCCATGTTTAGTTCTTACTCTTAGAAACACATAAATCCTTTCTAAACATTTGGTTTTGAAAAATTATTTCATCATAAATGAGATACCCAGATAAATTTTGTGAGATTGGCTTCTTAAAGAGTGTGTGTGAGCAAGAGAGAAAGAATATACCTGAACTTGCTTCTGTATTCAGAATCTCCTTCATGAGAGCTGGAAAAACTCAGGATTTTGCTAAAAATTCGATATATAAATGAAGGTGATGTTCAAATAAGCTGCAGATGTAAAAAGTGAAACAGGCAGAAAGAAGAGTAAGGTGCTGATGGAGAATACATCAAATACACTACCCTCAAGGTGGAACTGTGCAGCTGCCTACATATTTAGCTGCTGTGCATACAGAAACATCAACAGCCTAAAATGTTTTTAAACATGGCTGTTAAAGCAGAAGTGAAACTTGCTCTTAAAATCCTCATCTTTACATCTCTAGTCAAGAAGAGCTGTAAAGTGTGGGGGGGAAAAAGTAAGAGTATTTTTATAAGCATGTAAGATTTTCTTTATAATGTACTTCTAAGAATGGCTATTTTTACAGAGAATGTTACACTGACATTACACTAAATATTGAGAAACATCATCAGCTAGCTCTGCCCTCTTCTGAACTTCACTCAGCTAATGGCAGAAACAGGTATTACTGAAGATGGGAAGACCTCTCTCTGTTTCTTCTCTCTAGAACAATGATTTATTACTATCCTTACTAGCCAAAAAGAATGTGCATACAGCAGTGCCTCATGGGCAAGAGATAATGAGATATTTCCTGGCCTTTTCTGGGGTAGTGACTTTAAAATGAATTTCAGTGAAGAGGAAAAAAAAACAAACAACAAACCAAAAAAATAAATAATTATCTTTAGAGCATTTTTTATGATCTAAAGGGGACATAAAACAGAATACTTGAGGTTGAGAAGTGAGCTTTAGTGCTGAGAAGTTGAAGTCCATTAAATGTTACTTGGGTAACAATGGCTTTTGGATCAGGCACTCATTTCCTAGTGAGGCCTGATAGTGTAAATAGAGTCTGTCTCTGGTTGGGATGTTTGCCTGGATATAATATCTACTTTGAGTGGCAATCCAGAGTCAGAGTAAATGGACCAAATCTAACATTAATTACAGTGTAAGAGTTACATATTGTATGACACAATAATAATTTATTAGTGCTCTGGAAAGAAACACTGGAATGAGCTCTTAAAATGTGATTGAAAAAAATTGCAGAAGCTTGTATCCGAATGGAACAGTCTCTGGCTTGCCTGTGCTTTCTTCAAGGCTGCATTAATGCAATGGGGAAAACAATAAAATTATATACCCTGATTAAATTTGCTAAGTATTTTCAAAACCAAAGTAATTTTTACATCTGGATTTTTGTTGGGTTTTTTTTTTTTTTTTAATCTGCAATCATCTATTGTGAAAGCAATGCAAGGACGTTGTAAAGCTTGGTGGTACAGTCCAGTCTAGCATCTGTTTTAGCAGCTTCCTCCAAACAGTAACATCATATGAAGTTAAGATAAGAGCACAAGTATGAATGAAAGAATTGTAATTTACTGACTACAATCTAAAGCAGCACTATTAAGACTATTAAGTAACTCTTCTTGGGTAAGTGGTTATATTTTAATTCATTGTTTCTAGCAAAAGTGAAAAAAGCTGCCATATGTTCACGTGTAAGGAAAAATAAATCCTACAGACACCTTCACCAGAGTGGGGGGACAGACTCCCAAAAGTGTTAGTCAGCCTGAGGCAATCAATAGCACTTCTAGAATAAGCAAGCACCTCAATAACTGGCAAATTGATCAGCTGCAAATCTCTAGCACCATTTTCTGTAAGTCCTGTGCAGACTAAAGAAAGACCATGCACCAGACGGTCACCAAGACTGCAAAAATACCAAAAAGTGTCCAAAAACAGTGGCTTTGAAGATATGATTATTCTAAACAATTTTCTTTCAGACAAGAATCATCCTTCTAAACTGGTGTGCTTGGTTTCTGAGGATGAAAAGACCAGGGGAAGATAAGGTGCGTCCTGCCTGTCAACATAAACAGCGGCGATGTAGCCTATCAAGTATGGACATGAACACTGTGAGTGGACAGCAATCCAGTAATGGGAATATGCTATACATTGGGTTTAGGGGTCTGGAAGGGGTCCACTGCACACCTACCACTGATTCAGGGGTGATCTGTGGAAGAATGACCTGCTCGCCAACAGATGAAGAAAACCTGCTGCACAGCGGTCACCCCTCTGAAGGTGACCCAGATTTGGCTAAGATCCTGGAAGAGGTGAGGTACATCGCAAACCGATTCAGAGACCAGGATGAAGAAGAAGCCATTTGCAATGAATGGAAATTTGCAGCTTCTGTAGTGGATCGGCTCTGCTTGATGGCCTTTTCAGTCTTCACAATCATTTGTACCATTGGTATTTTAATGTCAGCTCCAAACTTTGTAGAAGCTGTGTCTAAAGATTTTGCTTAACTTCTAACTACAATTCTCGGAAGTATGATATGTAGCAAATAAGAGTGTGTTTTACGTTTGGTCACTTGTTTTTAATGAGTATAGTGCTTCTCATTGTTTGCTTTCTTTTGCCCCACTCTCTGGTTCTGAGCTCTTTTTGGAAGAGCAGCACCATTTCAGAAGAAAAGCCAAGGATTTTGCCCTGAGCTGCTTGTGTGCAGCTCCTCTGAGCACTTCTCTGTGGGAGATGTAAAGTGACTGCAAGTCCCTTCAGAATGGCAGGGTATTGCATCACCATCTCCTACACATTTTTGAACTACTACTAAATAACAGCTAGGCAATGCCAGGAATGTCACTTTTTCCAGACTTTGTTATAAAGATAGAGGGCAGCTCATTTTAACTGTTTGAATAAGTGATCATAAACGTGTTTGTAAGAGGATTAAATCCAAATAGATGGAAGCTCAACCAGCAGAAAAGGGAGAAACAGTGTGCTTTTCAGTTACTGCTTCTTACTGAGCTGTGGTGTGTAGCTCTCCAGCTCATTCATAACCAGTCAGGTCTTTAACTCCTTCCATGCATTTACGTAGAGCATGTGCAGCTTTGTAGGATTCTGAACTTGCTGAGGTACTAGAAACCTGAGAGTTAAGATGATACATTGCATAACTTGTCCTTCTGTGTCTTTCTGGATTTGACCTAGAAGTTTGGCCTGAATTCCTAAACAGGCTTCACAGTAATTTTTGCAGTGTTTACTATTCTTCCTTCTTCCTAGAAAGACATTCTTTCAACTGGTGACCTTTTAAACTATCAAGAAGAAAGTGAAAGATTTATGATGTCTTTCTCCTCACTTGTTAAAAAAAAAACAAACCACACACTTGTCTCTTTATTGTTAACCAGAGTCCAGTGTGGAAAAAGTCACTCACTGTCTTGTACAAGCTTAAGCATAAATGAAGAATCTCAAGCAAAAAGAAGCCATTAAATCCTGAGATCAAGGTTTTAATTTAAAAATTAAATTTTTGATCTGTTGTATGCTAAGGGTTTTATAGACCTCCTTTTGTTGAGTCATCATAACACATCTTTACAAGAAAACTTTCATGCTCAGTTTATCATTCAAAGAGCACTAATGAATAATAAAACTCCTGTGGGTCTGTCCTACTATAAACTGTATAAATATATATTTATATATACACACTGAATATATGCCCAAGGAAAGGTTATGATTTAAATACAGATTGTTGTAAGTCTAGACAGACATCTGCAAAGGCAAAGCTTCAGTTCATCACTTTATGTTACTTGTGATTCTGAAACTCTCCCATCAAAAAATGCTTAGTTTTATGTGACTTCAATATCTGAATGAAACCAGCTGAGCTGAGAATACCAGTCCTTGAAACTCTGTGTGTACAAACCAGCTGAGAATTAGTCTTATGCTGATACACCAGTATTCCGGACCAGTGATATAAGTGATAAAAGATGTGGGGATTACTTTAGCACTGACTGCTTTCTTGATCCTACAGAATCCCAACATTTTGGATGAGGCCTTCAGAGACAAAAATAGAGGCCTGTTGTTATGTCTCTTTTACTGTAAAATAAACTCAACTCCTCAATTTATCTCTTAAACTGGCTAAAAATAAAGTGAATTGAATTCTTATTCTCCCTAGGTAAGAATTTCCTTCTCAGAATCCACTACCCTGAAAGCAAGAGAATCAAATGGCATGTAAGCCAAGCCCAGAGTCACCTAAATGAACACCTTGCTCAAGCACCTTCATGCCAGAGAAAAGGGCAGGAGGCATGAAAGGCAGACAGAATATTTCTCATAGTTCATGAATTCTGTCTTCCCAAGGATTAATTCAGAATTTCACCCTGGGAAGACATGAGTAAAGTATTCAGATTCTTCTTAAAAAACTCATCTTGAAAGCATGTCTCAGAGTTATCTGTGAAGGAAGTTACATTTTCAGGAACAATTATTAAGGATTACCCATGCACTAATTCCTGCAAATAGGTTCCAGTTTGTAGTTTGGATATGAATAGAAAACTCTGAGTTCAAAATCCAAACTGTGATTTTTTTCATTTGTGAGTAACATCATGTGGCATGTGCTGCTCTTCTGAGTAATGTTTCTAGAGTAGGCTTTCTGATGAGAATGTTGATTTGCATTGATATTTTTGCCTTCTGCAAATATCCCCAAGTGGCTACACAGAGTGTTCCATTTAGTCTTTGTAAAGTTTTAGGGTCCTCTTGGGAGAAGAATTTTTCAAGAAAAAAAAAAAACAAGGCTTTTGGGGACAACCTTGTACAATGTGATACAACTATTGCAATCATAATACATGGCACATGTAATACAGGAAGCATGAGAGTATGCCTCTTTCAACCAGAAATCCATATTCAGTATCAACTCTCTAAATACAGGAGCTCTCTAAACAAGGATAGAGAAAACAATTTATAATTTGACAATAAACTTCATCAATGACAGACAACTACACCTCAAAACTGGAGACTGGTATTTGGTATATAGTGAAGTCCTGCCAAAGTCTGTAATTCTGTCACAGTTTGCAATACTGTCAGTGAATACCAGGTGTTAGATAAAGTAGCTGTAAGACACCAGCAACATGCCTACACTACTGCCTTTATTGTTGATTGGATTCATGAAAATGCACTGAGAGGACAAGTGAATCCTACTGTTAACACAACCTGTAAACATTTGGTAATATAAATTTTAAATACAACAGTGGCAACTTCTCAGTTATGTTATTCTGCATCCATGAGTTAAATTTTCTATAGCTGAGCTGAGCAAAATTGCTGTTTCTTGTCAAATGGTGTGTGTCAAATATATTTGTATATGCGCTAAACAGTATTTTGATCTAAATGCTGTGAGAAAGTATTTATTTACAATTCTAGGCTTAAAGATGGAAATCAAATACTGTAGAGAGTATGTGTATATAATATTAAAGACTATATATATTGATGGTAAGGATCTGTTATAATCTTAAGAGTCTAGAGAAAGGATAAGCAAGTGGTTCACCACATCTAAGCTATGGCTTATCTGACAAATTCAAAAGCTCACTCTAGAGCTCAGCTGTCATGTACAATACTATGTGTGAACAATGTATATTACTTTTTCTGGTTTTATATTGAATTGTATTGAATATTGAAAAGACTTTTTAATATTTGAAAAAAAAAAATATTTAAGTGTTAATGCCAAAAAAAAAAAAAAGTTCCAAACATTAAATTTTAAAAGGTTAGTTTTAAATACAGATAAATTATTTAAACCGTATTTAAAATACTAAATTATTTTATATAGGAATTCATAATACTATGTAAGAATTTTTTTAAAGGTTTCTTTAAATTCTCTTTACATTCTCTCTAGCTGCAGCATGTAATCTCAATTCACCTGTGGCAATTCAACTTTTCACCTCCTTTTAGAAGAAAAGATGGTAAACCAAAGTCTCAGATTTTCTTTCCATTTGTTATACTATTTTTTACATTAAGAAATTGCATAAAGGGCATTAGAAAGAGATGTTACATCCATCAGGTAATGACTGTCATATAAGTAATCCAATACCTTTTCAGTCCAGTACAAATAAAAGATTTAGATCAAGACACTCTTGATTCCTTCTCATTTTGCTAAGATGGAAACAAACTCAAGCAGTAGAAAACATGAACGGCCATAAAAGAAAGAGAAATGCCTTTGGGTATATCAATCTTGGATGACAGAGGTCTTTGATAATTACAAATATATTCATATCCTCCTAGTAAACCAGTCCCACACTGAACATATTACTTCAGTCTTACAAAAGTTGTCAATGTTAGCATTGAAATACAAATGTTTTGAACTGGCTTTAATGCCAGTATTCATTTACTTCTTGAAGTTTAACACATAAGAGAGAAACAAGAGAAAAACCAAATCCATGCAAGCTGAATAAACTGTTTGGTTTGCTAGCTGAAAATTTTGTTTGTTGGCTACTGATGAAAAAGTATCTAATCAGCAGAATATCCCCTAAAGTGTAGTTTTCTAGAGATAGATGAGCTGTACTGCCTACATGCTGAAACAGTATCATACCTTTGCAACATCTGATGAGCATGTGCCAGTAGTAAAAATCAAAGGTTGCTGAACTTAAGGCTTAATTTTGTTGTTGCTTCCACAAGCTTGTAAGGAGCTGCTGAAGAAGACTAATTTGGACAAGGTTAACGCACCAAGTCATACAAGCACGTAGTGGTTTCTGAATCCATACTGTCTTTAGATAACAGCTGCCACAATTCACAATATCAGATATTCAGGTGAGGCTCATGTTGATCCTATTCGCTCTGCCAAGCCAGCATGCCTGCCCTCTCCTCTGGAGTGCCAAAAAGCAGCACATACTATGTCAGACTTACTGTTATACTTCAACAGGGTCATACAGGTTTAGCTCAGGACACACAACGCAGTTGCCTGGCACTGTGTATAAAGCTGCCATCACACCTTCTCCACCCCTGAAATACCTGTGAATGGGAATTAAAATCAGAGTGTTGTATGTTACCACTCTCTGGCATGAAGTGAATGGTCAATGCTGTGGTTTAGGAGTTTATACATGAAGAGATGCAATATCATGGCCCTGTGGGTGGCAATGTCTTTCAGAGTACTGGGTCTTGGGGCTAAGGAGACTATCAGTATCAGCCATTGTGGTGAAGGCACATTATGCCCAGAATTATGCCCACAGATACTGAAACTTGTCCCAGCATGTGCAGACACATCCCCCTCCTTTCCTGAGGGGAACAAAGGCCAAGGATTTAGTCAGGCGGCATAAACAACTGCATGCACCTATCGCATGGGATGGTCATGCTACTACCAAGTATGAGCATAATTCTAGCTTCACTCTTTCTAGAGGCTAAAGCTGGTTGTTTAAGAGAGTGCCCACTGGCCAAATCCAGCCTCGAGAAACTTTAAAGTATTATCCCAACTTGTAAACAAGTAGCCCTTTCTCTTTGTCCTCTTTCTCTTTGCTTGAGCTAACAAGCTCTCTGCCTACGTGCCATAGCCTTTGCTATTAAGCTACTATTAGTAAGTCTTCTCTCTAGCAAGCAAACTAGCGGCTTCTGCAAGACGAGAAGAAGCCAGCATCCGGGCAGGCCCATCAAGCCTCAGCCCTGAGAGGCTCCCGAGGAGGGACCCTCACTGAAAGCCTGGGAAGCCACAGCATTGTATTGCCACCCATCACCAGTCGGAAGAAGAGCCCACCATGTCTTCAAGAGGATTGGACCACCACGGGTAAGATTGCCCAGTTGACGGGGAAGGGACTTAGCCGAGTCCAGCAGTCCAAACGCCTGCCTCAGCCTTAAGCAGCAGACTGACGAGCCACAACTATGCGTACCAGCTTGCATAAAGCAGGAGCGGCACTTAGCCACATGCCTGCGTGACCCCACCATTTGTGGGAGAGAAGAGGAGCAACCGCTTCCGCCACTCTGCCCTGTGAACCCCAGGGAAATCTAGAGCACCGTTCATGCCCTGTGCTCCCCAGCTGGGAACACACCAAGAGGGTCCCGCCCGCTCCTTCAAGCCAAGCAAAGGGGAAGCCGCCACTCTGCACAGCCACGCCTCTTCCCTGGGGCTGTCCGCACTGGCCTTGAAGGCTGTTGCCGCAAGGGCTGACCCCATCCAGGGCCCAGACCTACCAGCCCTGCCACGCTGACCCCGCAGAACCGCTCCCTGCCTTCTGGAAGGAACCACCCGAGTCCTGCAAAGGGAGCCTGCCTACCTTTTAGCCTACATTCTGTGCCCCCTCCACTGCTGCGGGAGGGAGAAGGTTGCTCCCACCGTTGCTGTCCAGACCAGCCCAGGAGCCAGCCCCAGCGACAGCAGCCTGCCACAGCCCAGCACCTAACCCTGCTACAAACAAAGGACACTGTGTATCTTCCACGCGCTCTGCATTCACTAACATTCAGTTCAAAGCACGCGCGCCTAGCAGCATAACATTGCCAGATCAAGCCTCTGACACATTGTAATACTTTCTTAAGCAGCCACCAACATACTGTCGAATCACCTCCTGGTGGACAAGCAGCGAAATTGCACCCTTCATTATATTAATAGAAATTAATTCTGTAAATATTCCAGTTGGGTCCAAATTGTAACTACTAAACCACTTAGAGGATGTATTTCACAATCGTGCACTAGAGTACATATATAAAATAGTGATTCATTGGTTATTGATACTTCTAATAATAAAATTAATATTTACATAATTCATATTTCATGTTCATAAATGAATAACCTCTTCATCACAGCCATCCAGTTTAAAATATGTAAAAACTATCAGAATACCTTTTCTCTTTGACAATACTGACTGCTTAGGCTAGCCTAATGGTACTAAAATACCAATAAATCTTAAAACCCTGTGAAGAGAATCTGCATGTTACTGCAAATTTAAGATGCCATTTGATTGCCAGGTTAACAGGACTAAAACCACAAATGAAAGCCTTTTCACTGTTCTATTTTTTCACATTGCTTCTGCTGCTTAAAAGAAAACCTTCATGTTTATGTAACATTTACTTGTGCTGCTAAGCAATTTGCAGATTATGGCACAGAGAGAGAATAAAGAACAATCCTTTACACTCCAATGACTACATTCAAAATGGCAATTTATTAACAGAACATGAAAGCATTCAATTTCAAAACCTAGCATCAGTTTCTGATCTATACCTTCACTGTAAAGACAGTACTAATAAATCACTGTGTTTTCAGAGCTGCAGTGACTTGTCCCTGTAATAAAGCTATACAGGACTAGCAGTTAACCTAAAGAAAATCCAAACCAAAACCCATCAAAAAAGTAACAGCCATGACATGATATAATGCTACTTCGGAATATGCACACAGGAGAATAACACCCACAGAGGTTTTCCTCTCACCTGAACATTTCAGGATATAACCCAGTACCTCAGTGCTTGTAAAAGACAGAGGAATCTTTCTAGAGTCCAGAAGCCAGGGAGACAGAGTTGAAATAAAACATACTCAAAGATGTAAAGAAACACTTGCAGACTGTTCTGAAAAAAATATGCAGAGAAAATGTATATGTTAGCTCAAAACAACCATGGCTTCTGTTGCTAAAAATATACTGGAATTAATAGATTGCCAGTAGTTTTTCAGTTGCAACAACATGCCAGGGCTTTTAGTGTGCCAGTTGATACATGGGAAGGAGTAACAACCTTGCTGAAATTTTGAAGCAATCTGTGTGGGATGAATAGGGTATAAGTGAAAAGTCCTATGGCCAGCACAGCTTCTGGCCCCAATGCTATTGCCTGCCTTTTAAAAAAGCTCAATGTTCATTTGCAATCATTTAATGGGCTGTTCTCTGCACCCAACGGAAGCCAACCCATAATGAATGGCACTGCAGAAGATGGAAGCTTCCAACTTCAGTTTCGAAAGACTGGATTTATGCCCACTAAATACAATAATAAAAGGCCATTTATTTTGTTATGCACTGGAAAATGTCCTATCTACTTGCAGCAAGATAAAACCTGCACAGTTCCGTTTCTGAGATTTGTATCTCCAGACACTGGCTTTATTATATTTTTAACTGTAAACCTACATCAGTGATAGAAGCCCAGCGTTATATACAAACCACACCATTATTTTGCAAATTCTGCCAGTTCCAGCTCTTTGTCACAAAGGCTCCAAGAACAGTGGTATAATGTCTTTGCACAGAAGGCAGAGTAGGAACAGCAACAGAAAGATGCTTTCTAAGAACTTTTCTGAATAAAACCAGAGCACTTTCTGAATTGCAGTATTTGTCTCTGATACATACACCTAATTTAGGTCATTTAGGCTCAAAAATAGTTCTGTAATACTCTCTATTTGTTGAGATATCAGAGATGGCATTTTTAATGAGAAAGTTTCCTCATTAGTATGCAATGTGTTTGATCAATGAGCTTTTATTACTGACAGTTTTCGTAAGGGGCCTTCACCTCCAGTGAGTATGGTTAATATTTTCTCATGAACTAACTATGGAAACTTCAACAGTCTTTCCATAATGCCACCAAATGCGTAACTGCTTTGGAAGTATTATCTGTGTTAGGGAGCCTCATGAAGCTACAGGTGCTCCATAGTACTTTTCCTCCAGACAGCACCAGCATTGATTTTTCCATTTGCTTCACAAAAAAGAAAACACATTAAGGAAGGAACTCTTCCTTCATGTTACCTGACACATGTCTATGCCCTAAGCACATTTTCTTTGCTTCAGTTTGATAGCATTTGGTGAATGCAATAGATTATAGCCCAAAGTGTAACTACTATAAAAGGATTTGTTGTGTTTGCTTTTATATTCGCCTCTAGTCTAAATGATTAAATCACGGAGTAGCTAGGACCCAACATATGTGACAGCAGACCAAAGTTAGAAAGCAGATGTACTTAAAGGAACTGGTAAAGTAAGATGCATTTTTCATAACAGAGTAGTTCAAAGGAAACTGTAGGGCAATGAATTTTCAGTTCCCACACTGCAGAGGACTCAGCCTGCTATTCTGTGACAGAGCAAAGCACGAGCTCTTGCTGAGTCAGAAAGCTGCTGAAGATGCGCAACTATGGAAATGCTGGTCTGCACGCAGGCAGAGTGAGTCATGCTGCCAGTTGACACAAGCAAATAAGTTGCATGGAAGAGACAAAGACTAGGCAGAACTTCAGTGAAGTCAAAACTCTACAGGGAAGAAGTTTAACTCTTTCTCCACTTTGCCTATCTGGCTAACAAGATTGTCTTCACAGAGGATGAACACTCAATCACAGTGTATATGGAAAACTTTACATACAAAATCTTGAGATTTGGAGGTTTTGGGGGTTTGAGGTTTTTGTTTGTTTGGGTTTTTTCTGGTTTTGTTTCTTTCAGCTTTTTTTGTTTGGTTGTTTTGGTTTGGGTGTGGGTTTTACATTATTTTATTTTTTATTTAATAAAGGGACATATGGGCATAAAGCTATGTCAGAAAAAGGGTATTTTTATAGAATCATAGAATGACTTAGGTTGGAAGGGACCTTAGAGATCATCTGCTCCAATCTCCCTGCCATGGGCAGGGATGCCTCTCTACTAGACCAGGCTGCTCAAGGCCTTATCCCACCTGGCCTTTAACACCTCCAGAGATATGGTATGAGCAGATTTTGTTTTCCTGTAATTCACTGCCTGACTGGCTGTAGAATGTAAGGCAGGAATCAGAGATGGGACAAATATAACCATTTAATATCTGTTACTATTTACTACCTAAATATTGAACAAAATATTTTGTCTAAACTGTAAAACTTCAAGCTTTTCAAACAATGATGCTTTAGGTAACACATTTAAAGTGGTTTAAATGTCTGAAGAACCTCAGCCCAACTTTCAAAAGAAATTTGCACACTTAGATCTGGGCTGAAATGAGGGCTTCAATCAAATCAACCAACAAAAACCTAAATAGAATACATGGAATACATAGAATAAGCCAAATTATCCCAACAGCTCTGTGACACAATTGTAATTTTTATAATGCTAGGTTTATGGTGGAACTTGATAATCTTAAGGGTCTTTTCTAACCTAAATGACTCTGTGTGTGCCTATTTTTTGTTCCAGAAGGCAACATGCATGCTAAGAGAGTGCCATCCTTCCTGCATACAAGATACACACAGACCTTTGGCATTTGGCATCTACTTGAAATATCTGACTACCTCTCCTTTGCCTGTTACATTTCCACCTTGCTTCTCACCTGATTCTGTGACATGATGTCCCAGAACCAAATAAAGATCAATCACCAGAGTCATGATACTGGCTTTAATATGAAATAGAGTGGAGAGGAAAACTAGCTACTACTTACATAAATTACACACATTACTCACATTACCCTAAAGAGAATCCAGTCTGCTGCAGATTAAAAGAAAAAAAACAAAACAACCAAAACCAAACACAAACCCCCTTTGTTTTAAAAAGCTACTCACCATGATGTTGCTTATTCTTGAAAGCTAAAATGAATTTCTGAAATGAAGAAAGCCTGAAAACTAGCTGGTCAAGAAAACAATGGGTGTATTTTGCTCTGAAGAATGGGGGAAGATGAAAATGGTGTGGCACTCAGGAGGAAAGGCAAGTGAATTCACAGGGGACATGAAGAGCAACTGTCTTCAGATATTAGAAATATGAGAAGAATTTACTACAATGGAGACAACTTGCCCTTAGAGAGACAGCAGGACCTATATGATGTCTGGAATCTTTTAAATATTACATCCAAGCAAGTAACACAGTTTCGAGCAAAATGTCAGAATCTAGTGAAGACCACAACAAAACTGATGTCCAATTGGGGGGTCACATGATAGATTTCTAGATCTCAACAGGTTTCCAGGAATTTGCCTTAGCAGGCAAATAAGGAAAGACAGAGAATGAGGGATTACAATAAAGATCTGAAAACAAGGATTTTTAGAAACAGATACGCAACCTCCTGAAACTGTACCTGCAAAAATGTTCAGCCTACAACCTCTATGATCACAATTTACTAAAGAGTTGCACTTGAGCTTATGAATATGTTGACAGGATTTCCCTATGAAAACAGGTATGTTTGTTTGGAAAAAAAAATCCCTGAAACTATCAGAATGTATTTTTGGTTTTTATTCACAACATTTGTTTCAATTACTGCCCATATGACTGTTCTTAAATCTCATTGAATAAGTTATCTGTTTTTATTTTGCTGAAAACCATGTCTAACTTGAAAAAGGCAAACAGACTGCAGGGACAACAGATGAGTATCAAGAAAGATGTCCTCCTGGAGGATATGCTTCGGGAGCAAACGCATTACCAGCCTGAGCAATGTCTGCTATCAGTTTGTAAAGAATTGTCAGTACTTGTGTTGGTGGGTTTTGTGGAAGGAATACACTCTGTCCCTCCCTACAGAGTGACTGTACCACCATACCAATGAAAAGGATTGAATTTAACTTCATGTAAGGCTCCTGCAACATTCAGCGCATTGTTTACAGGAAGAGTAAGCCAGAACACTCCTGCTACCAGAGAAAAGATACAGTGTAATACATTTAGCAGAGACCAATTACTGACTGGCTTCCAGATGTTATTGCATTATTAATAGCTATCTTTATGATAGTAATTTATTACTGTAAGCTACACTGACATATACTAGAACAGAGACTTATGGGGGGAAAGGAGGGAATAAAAATAAAATTATAAGAAAATAAAAAGGGGAGGGGGGGGAACATTTGATTTTACCAGGAAAGGATGCAGGTTGGGGGTATTTTGAAACACCCCTGAGTCAAAGTATAGTTCATGCATTAAAAAATTATGTGCCTGTACCATCTCCATTTGGAATACCACACACTGCATGCAAAGGAAACACCATAAGGGTGGAAGAGTATGGCACAAGTACAGTGTTACTAGCCCGAAAACCTCTGTGAACTATGTCTGAATAGGTTTATTGGTGTGGGTTTTTTTTCCAGCATATGAATTACAGTGTAGAAAAGGTTGTTACTATGCACATACAAATTTTATTTGGACATTAACTATCACTTGACTATTCTGCTTAAAATCCTGCCTACAACTACAGTTGCATTATGCATTTTTATGATTCACAGATGCCAGCAATCCTTGTTGGAGTAATAAGTTTGTGAAGTACTCCTAGTTGTGAGGCTACTAAAATACAAATTCAGGTTTCACCTCTCAGAAAAGAATTGCACAACCAAACAGGCAGCATATAACAACATGTGCCTGGAGCTAGTGTGCTGAAATTATGAAGGAAGTTAAAAGAAATGCTGGGAAAGTGCACAAATTTCAAATTAAATGACAGACTAAACACTACAGTACGACACAATCTGCTCCCATAATTGTCCTTCACCTTATTTTATCATTGCGCTTGACGTGAGCTGGCAATGTGCACTGGCAGCCCAAAAAGCCAACTGTATCGAGAGAGGCATAGTCAAGGGAGGTGATTCTGTCCTACTCTGCTCTTGTGAGACCCTACCTGGAGTACTGCATCCAGCCCTGCACCCAATGCCTGCAATTAATAAAAAATTTCCCATCCTCATCATCAGAGAACTTATTACAAAACTCAGTGAAAACACTGTCTCCATCTGTGGACTTCAATTTCTTCAGGTTTTCTGAAAAGTTCTGCTTCTGAAGCTTTGCAGGCAATTGGAAAAGGAATATGTGGTTATATCAAATATATCTGTTTAACACTGCCTTGACAGAGAAAGTGGTCTGCACTTAGGAGCAGCAAGAAGTAAGACAATGATTCATAGTTTCATAGTTTCATAGTTTCATTCAGGGTTGGAAGGGACCACAAGGATCATCTAGTTCCAACCCCCCTGCCATGGGCAGGGACACCCCACACTAGATCAGGCTGGACAGAGCCTCATCCAGCCTGCTCTTAAACACCCCCAGGGACGGGGCCTCGACCACCTCCCTGGACAACCCATTCCAGGGTTTGGGTTTCTTTAAGACTGTTATTATTCTGGGCACAAAGAAACAAATTACAAGGAGACTAATGTGGTCACTTCTTTGAAGAACCAGTATTACAGACTGCTCTATAAATTTGTAAATACAGTTCTGAAAATGCATTCAATTTGCTTTAGAGCTTATATATATGGACTGACTATAGCTATACACATCTGCATTTTCTAATTAAAAATTCAACATCTTACTGTCTTTTCAGTATCACAGTAAGTTTCTAGACAAAGTAATTACTTTCTTTCAAACTCATAATAGGTACTGCAAAGAGCATAAAAGTAGGATTATCTTGTGACTTCTTTTGAAATTTATTGTTTTAGCAAATACTCTCTAAACCCACTTTGAAGCCTGTATTGCTAACCTCATTCTGTCTTCCAAAAGGGTATTTCCCTGGAAAACTGCATAATCTTAAATAACAGCAAAGTAAAGTAAAACTCTTCGGAGGGATTTGGTTCTTACACTATTCTAATTAAAAATTTTGCAAGCAGCTTAAACAAAATGTACAGTTACTCTCAAATGATAGACCCACTTTGAAGAAGGAAGTTAGTTCAAAGATGAGGAATAAGACTGTGAAAAGGATTAGAGGGCACAAGACAGGGCCCTACTGCAATAGGGTTACAAAATTGACTGTGAGTTTGAGATGAAATTTGCTAAAGCCATTAATGCTGAAGACTCCCACTGAGTGTAATGGACTTTGAATCCATGTCTGTTTAAGAGAAGGCAACCTACACAACTTCATTCTGAGTACATGCAATGGCTCAAACCACTGGAGCTACTTGAAAGAAGGCAAAAAGTTGGCGTGCAATGTCTGTTCATGGTGCAGTTGCTATGGAGAGCATGAATAAGAAAGTATTCAGTTTGAAAATATCTTCATGTTTAGTAAGCAGAAAAAATATTTAATTCAATTATACATCTACAGTGGGGATCCTGTGAAAGACCAAACATTGGCTCAATGTTTTTCATTGACATCCTCCTATTACGTGTCAGAGCTTGGGTGATGTCTTCCCTCTCCTCACCACTTTCTGTTAGTCTACCAGGCAGAGCTGATGATCATTATAATGCACCTGAGAAGAGGTCTTATCAAGGAGTGTTGCATTTAGACTTAATTTCTACACTAAGACATTGGAAGAAGGAAACAAGAGAGAACAGGGAAGAACACACAAGTGAGTGACCTTCTACTGGAACCCCTGGATCTGAATTCTGCATATCTACAGGAATCTGATCAGGTTGAATATGTACAACTGAATGGAATAAAGAGTTGGATCCATGTATTAGCTTCACTGAGACATCTGTACCTATCATGCCTTCAGGAAAATAGCCTCTGGATATGTTTGAGATAATATGTAACATACATTAAAAAAAAATACAAAACCACCACTACAGCTATAACTAATCACAAGAAGAATTATAAAGACCATCAGTCTATGTGGTTAAATGCTATTCATAACTAATATAAAACTCAAACAATAACTATCAGTTACCATCAATTAAGTCACCATCTGCAGATACACATTTTTGCAATTATGGAAATCAAAAATAACCATCATGTAACATTTTCATTTTCTAGTGCTTCCATAACTCCTGAAAGCTTGGGAAGATTAACGATTTACAGAATTATAGGAAGACATATACCTATGCATAGGAATGTTTTTCTTTGTCACAGATGGCTTCATATGAAGGTATTTACTCAGGAAGAAATGGATAAGAATCCTACTCATGCCTGCTGCTTTCCTCCTGCTACATTTAAAGGCTTGATAATCGAAACACACATGGAACCTGGGAAATGAGCCAACAGTTACCATGGGAGACTTGCCATCACAGTGTATGCTATTGGACTTCATTTGTTTTCTCCTTCTTATACCAGCAATGGGAACAGTTTGTGAAGACCCAGAATCCACGTAAATGAAGAAAAGACATTATCTTTTCTCCACAGTAACAGGCCCTACTTCCCTCTTCGCAGGCCTGTTGACCATGGAAAACATCTCACAGCTCCAAATGCTTCAGATGCAGCCTCTCTGTATCTATCCTGAGCAGAAGCAAAACAAGCCAATGCTTTCAAATCCCTACTTGTATGCTGACAGCATTCTACTATGAAGTCTGCCTTGAGGACACAGTAGGCAAGGTGAAGGATGGCTGTAATGTGGACTGCCACACTGATGTGGCAATCTCCTGAGTCCAAATATGCTATGCTGCAGGTTTTGTGGGTTTTTTTGTTTGGTTGTTTTTTTAAGAAAATGAAACCTATGCTCCTCTTAACACATGCAAGTGTTTCTTTCCTAAAGGACTGATGTATCAGCATCAGAGAAGCAACTGGCCATCAGCAGTGTTTTAAGAGTCAACTGGGTATTGAACTCTGCATCTCAGGACCTCATTAAAACAGCACAATCTGCACTCAGGGCACAAGTGAGGACTTTCTGTCCACAAGCTATTGATACAGAGCTGGTTTACTGGTATTTTCTAATCTACTATGTTACCTTTTTTAAAATCTCAAGTGCGTGCAGTGAAAAAATTAGCAGAAAGTGTTGCATGACTACCTCTTACTAGATAAAATTAAAATTAATGCATTTCATAGCCATGGAATAATTTCCAGCCAGAGGTTCTTTTCACATACTTCAGTATTTAACAGAATCTAGCTCCTTTCTGCAGCAGTTGTTCAGTAAGCTGCAGTTTTCTTGTATCTGGGAAGATAAAAGCAAGTTTAAATTAATGAATTTCCAACATTACAAATGAGCGTGTTTGCATATTGCTTTAGAGATAGAGAAGGAAACTGGGAAGACTGGGGGGCAGGGGCTGTGTTTCTGTTTTAAAAAAGGAAACACACACAATTCATACCAACTGTACTAAAAACACTACTCAGGATTATAATGGCACTGGTAGAGTAATAGACTCAAGAGTCAAAGTGTTTAAGGCCATACATCATCATCCAACCACACAGCCTTACGTTCTGTACATCACAGTCCATGAATATTTTGTCCAGGAGCATGTGCATTGAAGATGATAACTTGTGTTTAGGTATGATATACGTAGAAAATGGAGAGCTTCACACATGGATAAATGAAATGCAAAGATAATTTCACTCTGTACACTTTTGTTATTGTGAATTTTTACCAACTGTAGAAATTTGCTTATAAAACAATACGGGAGGGCATGAGTATGAAATCCACAGCTTGCATTATTTTAGCTCAAAATAAAACTCCCTCACTGATACTCCATGGCTGAAGTTTCCTGTTTGGCTGCTCAGGTTAGAAATGCATTTTATTCCTGCAAGGGTTTGTTGTAAACTGATTATTTTATATTCCTAAAAAAAAAATTAGGTGCTTCTCTATTGCTGAAGGTCAATGGATTTTTAGTGTCTGGCTTATGTAAGTATGAAAATGCTGCTGAACATACAAAAATAACAAAGACACAGTGTTCTCATCTGGATCATTTCAAGGGTGGGTTGCACTAATCATCTTCAAGTCTGAGTGCTGGTTTGCTTGAAATAACATCTGTCTGGACACAGCACTTGAGGCTCATCTCAAGCACTGAGAGGGAGTTCACATCCAACACAAACACATTCTGAATAATCAAGCCATTTACTCAACAAGTATCACAGAATGTTAGGGGTTGGAGGGCACCTACAAAGATCATTGACTCTAACACCCCTGCCAAAGCACGATCAGCTAGGGCAGGCCACACAGGAACACAGCCAGGCAATGTATCAACAGTTACAGAACTCTTAACACCCTATCACTATAGTAAACACTCACTTGTCCACCCCCATCCCATGTCACTGTTGTGTGCACAAGAATATACAATAAAGAATGTCCTTTAAGAACAGATTCAGATCATTAAAACATAATGACAACGCTAATTTCTTATTCCCCCAAACCCTTACACTGCACTTTTCCAGATAAAGATCCTTATATATTAACCAGAAATATTTCAACAGCTAAAGTGATCCTCAGGAACAGATTTTGGGAAACTCAGCAAGGAATAAGGAATGTATTTAAATTAATACTAGTTCACTGCAACAGAAGATACAGACCAAACTGATGGCATTTCTGCCCCCTCTCATAGCCATTATGAGAGAGAGAGGAGAAAGGAAAAATACTAAAGAAAAACCTGACCTATCTACCTTGTAATGCAGTAACTGTTTTGGATCAGCAGATTAATTTTTCATCTTCTGTAGGGATGAATATGAAAAAAAAATATGAAAGAAAAATGAAGTTTGACAAATTAGATCTCATGGTTCAGGAGATAAAAATCAGAGAACAAAGCAATAAAAGAATGCCCCTACAATACAACTCCTACTCAGAGTATCAAGCTGTCATTTGTTTCTTTGGGGTAATGCTGAAATTGATTGGATCTGAGAGTAGGATGTGCTCATGAGAATAAAATATTTGTAAACAAAATATTTTTATTTCATTATAGAGCTGTTAGACCTGGAACACTGGACACATTCCAACCTGTAATTACATTCTGTCAGCCTAAATTCTCTGTGCAGCCTTAATTGGAAATGATGTTTTTCTTAATTTTCTCTCCTACATTATGGTTCCACCACAGATGTATCTGCACTTGTATGAAATGTCTTTTAGAGTCAGCATAAAGGACAACGTGGGATGCAGGGATGCAAGGACAGAAGAAAGTTGTTACAAACATAGAAGTGGCAAAAAACCTTGCAAGTGGTCATTATAAAGACCTTTTACACTCTTCACTGGTGAAAAAAAACAGGGAAAAGTATGCTTGCTTTGATATGCCAGAAACTAGTTTCTAAATAAATCAAGGATATCCAAAAATCTTTCTCTTGTTGACTTCTAGAGCAATTGCTGTTGACCTCCCATACTAATACTGAAAAATTAATAGTATTTCATTCTTGACAATCTCTATACTCAGTGTAATTATTATTTGTATTAAAGTTAAAAATTACATTCTTAAGTAATATTTGACTTGCTAAATATTTATATTTAGGTAAAAATAGAAATAAAATCTTCTTGCTTTAGCTAAGTATCTTCCTCTTCTCACTGCCCTCAATCTGAAGCAGATGGCCAAAGAGCTGCTTTACTTGGCAGATTTTACCCAAGGAGACTTGAAAGTGTTCTCACTCACTAGTACTACAGATTTCCAATGGCTTTTTTTCACTAGTTGAAAAGAAACTACAGAAAAGTGAGGCATTCCCCATTTCCTGGTGAGAGATTGAAGGAAGGTCTCTTCCAGCTTTAGTTATACTATGATACTGTGTGAATAGAGTTGCATATACAGTCCCCAAGATACTAGACAACTCCTAGGGCTAAAGCTTGGAAAGAAAAATTGTTAATCAGTTGTGGTAACATAATGCCTCTCTTTGTATGCTTTACAGCACACAGCAGTGTCAACTATTCACAATTTACACACTTATTACAACAGTGAATTAATAGATTTCCCACACATCATACAGCTGAATGTTTTGTGTTATTGATACATCTGGTGCATGTGTGTGTGTATATATATAAAAAAGAATATATCAGTATATAAAAACCTGACATCATTAAATGAATTTGTGTAATATATGTAACTGAAATAGTAAGCATTTAAAAATTTGTCTAATTTAACTTCCATGCTACAATGTAATTAAAGCAGTACAGTTTCTTCCTCTAATGATGTTAAAGAGCTGATCTGTGAGTAAGGTCTGGCATTTCATCTTGAAAGGGTATTTAAATCTTGCATAATTCTCACTGAGACTAAACAGACTACATGAGTACAAGGACTTTTCTGTTTACAGAGGGAAATCATTTGACTGCAGGCTACTGCAAAATCTGCCATTGGTAGCACTAATCAATGGAAGAAAGAAAAGGACTTAAACACATAAATAAATAGGGAAAATAAAATACAGTATACTTCAGCTTCAAATTGATTTGTTACCCTTAAAACACACAAACATCAAAATGTAAGATAGTCAGCTGTCACAGAGTTGAACCTGCTGCTGTTCTTCATACCATGCTGCAGTCATGCCAGCTTCAAGAAAATGAAAGTGCTAACTGGAGCAAAGTATTACAGGACTTGAAGTTCAGATTGCAAAATGTGGGAGGCTTCCCATTGTTGCTTCTGGGTTCCAGGTTCATGGGTGTTGGCTCTTTTCTGCAGGCATGGTGGCAGAATAGGTGGCAGTCGGGTAGCACTGGTTTTGGTATTCCGTTTTATGCTGGTTTTTTTCCCCTGTATATTTCACTGCACTTCTTCTGCAAATAGGCTACGCTAAGGTAATCATGCATTGTATTATTAGATTAATTAGATTCTTAGCTAAGGTAATTATGTATTGTGCTTATGATATCTTAAGTTACATGAAACTCTTATCTCTTCACCTCAACCCTGCATTGTGTATGTTACTCTTCCCCTCACTTCTGTGTTGGGGGAGCAGGCAGGTTATCCCTTGACATCCCATTGCACTCCACAAATGTAGAAGTTCAAGAACAGCTTAATCACGTATTAAACACAACAGAATCCAAACATTTCCTTGACTGATTTATGACTAAGTATTCTGATATACCCCCAATTCTCTATAACCATCGTAGAATAAAAAGACTAAATAATGAAACTATAAATACCAATGTTTAATTTGACTCATGGTTTGCAGCACCATAAGATGGTAATGCCTCACAAGCAGGAATGCACTCATACTCACAACATCTCTGAAATGCTCTTCACCTCACAATCACTACACTTCTGTGAATTTCACTGCATTATCAAACATGATTAAAGGCAGCCTATCTGTGAATTATTCCTTACTCGAATGCCTGCCACTAGTCTTTATCAATAAGGGGTCAGAAGTGAGGCAGGTGGATGGCCCCTCTATTTTGCCAGCATTTATGAAGATGGAGCTGGTCTTAATCAAGATGTTTAACTCTTTGAAATGGTGCAAAAAGGCAGCAAACATTCCACAAAGCGCTCTCCAGTCTTTTTGGCAAGAAAGAATGTGGTTATGACAGAGGAACTGAAGGAACAGCATTGTAGTAAGTGAATACAGAGTGTAAAGAACAGCCTAAAGATATTCAGGATCCAGTGGGGAAGGCAGGAAACAGGCAGTTCTTCATCCCAATCTAACAGGACTAATGAGCCAGATGGCAACTGTAAACAGAGCATCAAACAACTTCAAAGAAAATAAAATTCCATTACAACTGGAAGCAGTTTTATATAAAACTAGTGTGAAGGCCAAAGCAAGTGAAAGGTGCTGTTCTTATGAGGAAAAAATATGACCTTTGTTGCAGTAAGCTATTTAGCGCTTGAATCCAACTTTGCTCTATTTTCAGTCTCCTCCAAAACCTCCCATTTTTGGCAGTCCTGCTGTATGTGGAGTAGCTTCCTACTTATCAACTTTTTTTATTTAGTAGGGTATCACAGTATCCCAGTATCACTAAGGTTGGAAGAGACCTCAAAGATCATCGAGTCCAACCTGTCACCACAGACCTCATGACTAGACCATGTCACCAAGTGCCACATCCTTCCCTCTTGAACACCTCCAGGGATGGTGACTCGCAGCAAAAGATATAATTTTTAAATTAGAGTGAAGGGTACAAACTTCAAGCATAAACAGATGAAAAAGTCCAGATGATTGCTGGCTTCATTAGTAGCAATATTAGCATACTTTAGACATAGCCACTGTAAGCACATTAAGTAAGAATTTCAGTGTCTGTTGTTGTAGTTATCTGCTCAGAATGGCTACATATTGCAAAATACAAACTCATTACACCCAAAGAGAAGAGTACGACTAGATTCTAGAGTGGAATCTTTTATCAGAAGAGAGAACACTGATATAATAGAGTTCCTTCACTTTCAAATATCAAGCGGCCATTGCAGTGTGAGTAATGGAGCACTGGAACAGGCTGCCCAGAGAGTTTGTGGAGTCTCCTCAGAAGACTTCCAAAATCTGCATCTACACGATCATGTGCAACCTGCTCTAGGTGAATCTGCATTAGCAGTGGGTTTAGACAAGATGATGTTCAGAGATTCCTTCCAACCCATACTATTCTGTAATTAACTTTTCAGCTATGTTGTTCCTAAAACACTGTAGTGCCACATGTTGTTTTTTTCCCCCCAGAGTTAGAAAGAATAATTAAAGCTGCTGTTTACTCAGCCTCTTGCACATCCTGTGTCTGTGCAAGGCTACAGAAAGAACTGATTCTTTCTTGACTGTCTTACCACATGGTCATACAGATAGAGTGGACACATTAGCAGTGCCACTTGACTTTGGATTGCTGCCTGCAAGGGTGTGGAAGGCACACCAACACTGGAAATTTGTTCTCATGTTTAATGAGATGCAAGGGAATTTGGATAGCTCATTCTAATAAGCAACTTTTCAAAGCATACCTGTATTTAGGGGTTTCATCTGCAAATGACAGTTGCAGGCTACAGAAGCTGTTGATGCAGAAGAAGCCCCAGCATAACAACATAGAAGTTTTCTCTTCCAGCAAGGCTCTTTGCTTGATCCTCAAATTCCAGAATTAGATATTAAGGGAAAAAATCTGCTTTTACATTAGACAAAACAACTGACAAACAAGCCAACCAGCCCACCCCCTCAGCCCTCCAGCATACTGCCCTCCAAACCTGTTACTTTCAGGAGATCATCCTTCCCTTCATGTGATGTCTAAAATCAGGCATAAAAGTCCCACAACACTTTCTGAGTGTTGCCATTGATGCATTTTCTTTAAATCCCTTGTCCAATTAGACAAGTAGACTGAATGACAATACCACAGCCTATCTAAAGCTCAGCCACAGTCTGGACAAGTGTCTATTTCAAAAGTTCTCACTGAGTTAGTTTACAAATTGCACTGATTTAGAACGGGGTTTTTATTTTCCCATATTCTACTACTTTTGAATCCAAAGGAGAGTACTAATATGAACCAGGAGGCAACATGCTGGTTTCACCAAGCAATGAGTGTGGCAAAACAAAGACACGGGTAGTGCCTGAATTGCTACAATTCAGTGATAGGATTCAGGCAAAAGGAGCTAGTCCTAAACTGAAAATGTATCCATGAAAATACATGGATATATTCACATTTTTTAATGATTTACTATGAATTTTATACACTAGAAAGCCAACAGGTCCACAAATGCTTTCTCCTAAATGCGTTAAAGTCTAGCAATTACTACTACAAAAAAAGTCTTTTAGGTCTTTATATACTTATATATATTTAGTCTGTATGTACAGAAATGAGTGATAGTACTTCAAAGAACATTTCTTTACCATTCTCCAAACTCACAAAGCAAGCTTACATTTTTTTTCTTCAGAAAAGAATTACATTTCAGATCAATTTCCACTATCACAGAATGAGTCCACCCATCTGCAATTTTATATACAATTTCACTTTCATAATAAAATTTCAAAAAGTCGATAGAGAAGACATTGCTCACTATCACTCTGGAAAGCAAGTATCTACTCTGAATTTCTGCCAGGCAATTCTAGAATGTGTGCTTGTGCACAGGAGTATCACAGTATCATCAAGGTTGGAAGAGACTTCAAGGATCATTGAGTCCAACCTGTCACCACAGACCCATGACTAGACCATGGCACTAAGTGCTACGTCCAGTCTCCTCTTGAACACCTCCAGGGATGGTGACTCCACCACCTCCCTGGGCAGCACATTCCAATGACGAATGACTCGCTCGGTGAAGAACTTTCCCCTCACCTCGAGTCTAAACTTCCCCTGGCGCAGCTTGAGACTGTGTCCTCTTGTTCTGGTGCTGGTTGCTAGAGAGAAGAGACCAACCCCTTCCTGGCTACAACCACCCTTCAGGTAGTTGTAGAGGGCAAAGAGGTCACCCCTGAGCCTCCTCTTCTCCAGGCTAAACAATCCCAGCTCCCTCAGCCTCTCCTCATAGGGCTTGTGTTCAAGGCCTCTCCCCAGCCTTGTTGCCCTTCTCTGGACACGTTCAAGTGTTTTGATGTCCTTCTTAAACTGAGGGACCCAGAACTGGAAACAGTACTCAAGGTGTGGCCTAACCAATGCAGAGTACAGGGGCACAATGACCTCCCTGCTCCTGCTGGCCACACCATTCCTAATGCAGGCCAGAAGGAGATAATTTTTAATTAATTCCCATTGCTACATGAAACTGAATTCTTCACTACTTATGCATTTCTAAACAGGTCTGCATTATAGCCTTCAAAACAAAAAGTGTAAACAGAAATCTGGTATCAGCTCCTGAAAGAGCAGACGCAATTACCTAATGTTCTGGTGTGCCTACAGTTTGAACTAATCCTCATTGAACAGTAGGGATGACAAAATATTAATTATGCAAATATTTGGCTTCAGTATTTACGCTTCATCCAGAACCTAATGTTGAAGAAACAGCCTTCATGCTTAATTCTCTATCATCTTGTTGCTAATTGTCACAGCAGGAGGGATGCACATTTAAACTGAATCAGCTGACATGTTCTGCTTTTAAGCTGTACTTAAAGCAGGAATAAAGGTCATACTTGCATAAACTCACACTCCTAACACTGAAATATTTAATTTAAAAAAAAAATTCATTCACAATCTCTCTTTCATCTAGATTTTATTGTAAATGAAATCTGCATCCCCTTTCAATGGAGGAATGGAATGGAATGGAATGGAATGGAATGGAATGGAATGGAATGGAATGGAATGGAATGGAATGGAATGGAATGGAATGGAATGGAATGGAATGGAATGGAATGGAATGGAATGGAATGGAATGGAATGGAACTTCCTCCTAACCTCCAGCCTAAACCTCCCCTGGTGCAGCCTGAGACTGTGTCCTCTTGTTCTGGTGCTGGCTGTCTGGGAGAAGAGACCAACCTCTGCCTGCCCACAACCTCCCTTCAGGTAGTTGTAGAGAGCAATAAGGTCACCCCTGAGTCTCCTCTTCTCCAGGGTGAGCAGCCCCAGCTCCCTCAGTCTCTCCTCATAGGGCTTGTGTTCCGAGCCCCTCACCAACTTTGTTGCAACATCCTTCTTTGTTATCTTATCTTTGTTACAACATCCTTCTTTGGTATCTTGCTTTGTACAGACTGGATGAGTCTACAGACACATATTCATATTCAAAGAGATGTTCACCAGCTGGTGCAGTTACTCAGAAGCTGCAGTGGAAGGCTGAGCTTCTCCAAGGAAGGGGACTGACTCATCAAGCTACTTGGAGAGGTCCCTTGGAGGAGTCTCTCTCTATGGTTTCTATAGGATGCTGTGGAGACCAGCTTCACAACACAGACCAGTAAAATGTCCTCAATTTATGAGTGCTTCTACAAATTCATCCATCCATGGACTGCCAGCACCTAGGGACAAGGACTCTGTTCACTGATGTAACTATTCATCAAGTGAATACACCTATTGATTGAGACCATAAGGATATTAAATCTGACAGTAAATGGATACAAACTCCATGCACTGACACCAATGACACTGATGTAGTTCTTTTCCTAGCAATTATTTTGAAAGTACTTATACTAAATTCTTTCCAGCTTTTTTTAAGAGCCACAATAACAGACCAGAGCATTAGAGATGAATGACAACGGCACAGAGAGTACAGCATAATTCATCCCAAGAAAGCATTGAAACAATGAACTAGCAATATGCCAGAAACATGAACAGCATCATATCATTTTAACACAACTACAATACCTCTTCAATGATCATTAATTCACAAATTAAATATTAAAGCTTTTGTTCCTCACTGCTGTAAACCATTAAAGACAAGGATTTTGTTTCTTTTCTTCCCCCTTATAAATATTCTCTCTACTTTTTGAATCAAACAATTGATCTAATGATATCTTCTGCAGGGACATTTAATGAAAAAATGTCTACTTCAATCACAGCTATCTGAAAACACAAACATGGTACAAACATTTAAATCCCGCCCCCCCCCTCCTTTGGTCAAATTAAAACAATCATTGCTATAACTTTGAACAGTACTTTAGCTTCTTCTAAGTTGCACTGTTTGTAAATAGTTGTCAGATGTGTCAAAACAATGCACTTGGTTACTAATCTACAACAACTACAACTACAGACAACACAACTATTTCCACAAGTGGTTATCCTCCCTCTGCACCACTTCCAAGCAAATGGTAGAAAAATTTCTTGGCTTATGTTTTCAAGAAACTTACTAGCTATGATGGGCCACCTTGGAGCCCAAGACAAAGTTCATAGAGTCTTTTCCCAAAGTACAGGAAACAACAGATTGAAAACTGAGTCCACATATATATGTGAGTATATGTATGAATATATACTATACATGTACATTTATACACTTGTAAGACATGGATCACTCTACAAGATTTAGTAACATTTTCACACGTGGTATAATTTGCTCTTTCCAGACAGTTTCATTTTGTACCTTCCAAATGCTCTATAGAGATTTGCTGTAAAAAGCTCTCAGTGACCCTAATCTATTCTTAGTTTCTGCTGTTACTCTGGATGCATACCTGCAATACGTGCTTTGGTTCATCCCCTCCAGAACATGGTTATAAGTGTTATATACGCGGTTATATGCAGTTAAGTATGGTTCTATGAATAGGTTATAATTATCCCTTATAAATCAGCAGACAGTACTGTGCAGTGGAAAAACACACTGAACTATCGCAGGGGATGCAGAATTGGTTTATGCTTGAATACTTCCTATCATTTAAGCCATGAACAGGATAAGCAAAAGTTGTTAAGTGAAAGCTGGAAACAGGTTTTGTAGCTCAGTGGGAAGCAATGCCATTTTATGCCCCCAAAAAAGGGTTATTGTGTCTTGTACAAAGTCTTGTAGTACATAAAAAAATAATAATAAGGAAACACCGCATTGGTAATAACATTTACATAATTTCCATAGTCTGATGTATCTAAAAGTGCTGCCTGCCATGCCCAAGGTGGTTAGGAGAGCAAAAAAAGGCAGAAAAAAGAAAGAGCTAGCAGAAGACTTTCATTGCAAAAGTCATAATGATTTCATCATCATCACTCAAAGCCTCATTTGTTGGGAGCTAGGAACAAAGTAAGGAATGAATGATGATATATTTATTAAGACTGCATATAAAAATGACAGAAGCTATAAATTAAACTAAGCTTTTAAATGCTTTTCCATGCTATTTTAATAATTCTTTCAAGCGATTTCTTTTTTGGAATGAACAGTCAACAAAGGAAATTGCAGACACTGGCAAAGTGAGGCTGGCAAATAGTCTTGTTTGCTCACTGGGACAAAATATCTCTTTCAATTACTACCAAAATGCAAGAGTATGGTCACATTAATTATCAATCTAATAAACACTATTCAACTACCACAATGAAAAAAATGGATGCATTGCTAAAGCTGTCTCTGATCCTCTATTTCAGCTGCTTGCTTTTACTGAAGCATGTCAAGAGAGGGTTCATTTAAGCAGCTGAGCTGATGGATTTGATCAGTGGCAAGTATCTGGGAGAGACAGAAGTGAGGATAAAGTTTAAGTTAGAGGGTAGAAGGGCTCCGCAGAGGGACCTCAACCAACTAGACAGATGGGTGGAGTCCAATGGGATGGCATTCAACAAGTCCAAGCGCCGGGTGCTGCACTTGGCCACGGCAACCCCATGCAGAGCTACAGGCTGGGGTCAGAGTGGCTGGAAAGCTGCCAAACAGAGAGGGACCTGGGGGGGCTGATTGACAGCCGCCTAAACATACATGAGCCAGCAGTGTGCCCAGGTGGCCAAGAAGGCCAATGGCATCCTGGCCTGTATTAGGAATGGTGTGGCCAGCAGGAGCAGGGAGGTCATTGTGCCCCTGTACTCTGCATTGGTTAGGCCACACCTTGAGTACTGTGTCCAGTTCTGGGCCTCTCAGTTTAAGAAGGGTATTGAGACACTTGAATGTGTCCAGAGAAGGGCAACAAGGCTGGTGAGAGGCCTTGAGCACAAGCCCTCTGAGGAGAGGCTGAGGGAGCTGGGATTGTTTAGCCTGGAGAAGAGGAGGCTCAGGGGAGACCTCATTGCCCTCTACAACTACCTGAAGGGTGGTTGTAGCCAGGAAGGGGTTGGTCTCTTCTCTCTAGCAACCAGCACCAGAACAAGAGGACACAGTCTCAAGCTGCGCCAGGGGAAGTTTAGGCTCGAGGTGAGGGGTAAGTTCTTCACCGAGAGTCATTAGTCATTGGAATGGGCTGCCCGGGGAGGTGGTGGAGTCACCATCCCTGGAGGTGTTCAAGAGGAGATTGGACGTGGCACTTGGTGCCATGGTCTAGTCATGGGTCTGTGGTGACAGGTTGGACTCGATGATCCTTGAGGACTCTTCCAACCTTGGCGATACTGTGATAAACATAGCAGTCAGAAATGTATTTATGAACAAGTTGTGAAATGAAACTAAAGGGGGAAAAATAAAGCATCCTTACCATTTTATTGAGTCGTGACAAAAAAAGGAACTGATTTTCAGTGGTGCTTACTGTTGCACTGACACCCATGGACAGAGTGTTCATTAAAAAGAACAATTTAATTCTTCAGAACAGATTCAGATATCAGGTAACACTCACATAAGGAATCAAATCTCTTTACCAGTATGGTTACTTTATGTCTGGAGGGCAGTGGGAGTCTCTGTTGCAGGACTCTTGCAAGCATCATCTTCATATCGATTGTGAGAGACTACCCAGACTATTCTGCTCAAACCTCACAATCCAGCTGGTCCCAAGCTGGCCCATTGTCCTACTGCAGCACATACTCTATTGCTTTAATCTTAACTATATATGTCCATTTTCATACCCACATTAATAGTTTCTATTGACTATATACAAATGTTTTAGCTCTTCTGCAACAGGAACTCTCTGGGACACTCCACCCAAGGTAGTAATTAAAGTACATTAATTGAACTTGATACAGCAGAGGCTGGCAGAGAATATCTTGAGAATTGAACAAAATTCCCACCTGGAAAGATCCTGAAACCATCAGTCAAATACCTCACTGCTGGGTGCAGATCCTGTCAATCACAGACACAGACGACTCTTTTATCTCCTCTATGCAGACGATGAACCAAGGTGTTTCTGCATCCCCTTAGATAACCAATTAATGACTTGCATGCATTGAGTATTCATACAGGCACAGTCCTAATATCCAGTTACTAGACCATAATAACTACAGGACAATTTTATCACTTAGTACTCAAATCCCACAGCTCTTGCCACACTTACTACCTCCTGTTCCTACTGATTTCTATCAGGGCTCTGCTGAGCCTTGATTGACTGAAAGGCTCACAGAGAGATCATTCAGTACATTCTTAGTTGAGAAACAAACACTGTAAGAAGTAACCAACCATTTAAGTTACATGATAATATTATAAGATGCATATTCTTCCTTTAAGGCTTGCTATATTGTGATTCACACCGATTCTTTGCTACATACCAAAACAGCTTTAGAGAAATAATCCATGTTCTATTAGCCGTGGAATTAATACGAGTGACTAATGCAAAGAAGATTACTTTTTTTCTGTGCTCAGATCAAGACTGAATTTTAATCCTAAAGCTTAACAGAAACAGTGGAGATAAATGAGGGTGATCTTTTACAAAAGAAAGCCTCCCTCCCAAAAAGAATAATGAAGCAACGCTCTCAAGAAAAAAACAGTAGTTCACAGAAGATGAAGAGTCCATACATTATATCTAGAGAGCACAATCTTGTTTTTCCAATGTTTTGTTTTTTTGTGTTTTTTTTTAATTGGGAGAAATAAAAGAAATGGCTTCTTCTTTGAGCTTAATGGCATAGTTATACTCTTCAGAAAACCACTCGAACTCACTGGATCACTGATGATACAACCAACCAGACGTACATTCTGGACATATTTCTGTGTATGATCAGCAATACTTAAAACTTTTTAGCTGACCACATGCTTTTCCTCAAGGATTTTAGACTAGCACACATGACATTTAGTAGAAATTTTTGAAAACACACTCAAATAGATTACTTCAAAATATTGAAAATAAAACTGCCCTTTCTTCGGGCTCTCAGGCATTGCTAGAAGGCAAAATGCTGCTCACTGCAAACAAAGGCCCTGATATTGATCTCTATTACCTATCAGAACAATAAATCCCTTGATAGCCACAGAATTATTACAATTTATTTTAATTTACAGAAGAAAAACCCAATCCCTTTATGTTATTGAGTATACAGAGTGCAAAGTACATCCAGGGCAGCTGCATGCAAAGGACATTACCCTCAAGGAGTCCTGATAACGTTTAGATAGACTAAGGCTTAAATTTGCATTACCAGCTGAATGTAGCCAAATTGCAGTACACTGCATTTAAAATTAAAGATACACAAATGTAAATTATAAATGCATAATTACAGAATAATTGCTATTCATCAGTAACATTTTCTATTCTATTTCATTTGTTGTCTGAGAAGTATTAAAAATGAAGAGCTATAGAGCCTCCCAGGGTAGAAATACCACAACGTCATTTTTAACTAAGTCAGAATTCTCATTGCTTAATTCTCTCAAAGAAATTCAAACACTGGTTTTATAGCTTAATAAACAATGTATTTTTCTAAGTAAAAAGGTTTACTGCCAATTTATTATTCAGATCCCAAATTCCTTTGCAACATATCCATCTTAAAAGAAGGATCTTCACAGGCTCCAAGATCATCACAGAAATATTTCCATGGCATCATTAACAGGTAGCAGGTGTCAGTGCACAGAGGCCACATGTCAAACTCCAATGCATTTAGTTCTCTGCAGATTTTAACACAAAAGACACCTGGGACACCCTTGTCAAAGCACTGCTGAGCAGTTTACATGTCACTAACAGGATAGACATTCAGCAGAAAAGCTTTTTCTCTTATGGGACTTTCAAACTGGCAATGAGCAACTACTTATTCTCTACCCTGAAAAGATCCATTCTCTTCCTTCTTTAATTCCAACCAACCTGCACAAGGGAGGGATAGAAAAAAAGATACTGAATTTGTTTGTTGGTTTTGTTATAATCTATAAATAGAATTATAAATCATGTCAAGTTGGAAGGGACACAATTGGATATTTATTTTAATTACAGACAATTAATCTCTTTTCATGACCTAACAAAAATATTAAATATGAGTCAGACTCAGACTGGATTCACCAATAAAAACCTAAAGACATCTAAATAGAATTAACTCAGATCTATGTTGGTGGCAATTAAGTCAAAATCTAGCCTACCATTAATAGAAAAGATTTTAAAAAGTAAAAAACCCAAACAACAACCCAGAGTGATTTTGTTGTGTATATATATATATATATATATAGCCATGTAAGCAATGCATTCTACAGTTTGGTTTGGGAGGGATAAAGGAAAATTCCAGAAATTGGTGGATGGAATATTTTAAAGTTCCTATGCTTTTGACACTAAAGGGATGCATAATATTGGCCAACTGCAACTAGAATATAATCTTAAACGTTTTATAGTGTAACTCAATAATTAGTTGTGTATACATACCCACACAGACACACACACACGTATATTAGCTTGAATCAAATTCTTTAAACATGCTTGCTGGTTTTGATGAGGCTGATTCATGAAATGTCCACACTTATGCTTCAAAGTCTTAATTTTCACATAAAGACTGAATGAAGAACTCCATGAATCAGAAATATTTTAAATCTGTGAGATTTGTATATTCAGAATTTTTCTCATCTCCATTATTTTGATGCTTTCTTCAACTCTGGGGTCAGAGTGGCTGGAGAGCAGCCAGGCAGAAAGGGACCTGGGGGTACTGCTTGACAGTAGGCTGAACATGAGTCTGCAGTGTGCCCAAGCAGTCAAGAAGGCCAATGGCATCCTGGCTGGTATCAGGAGCAGTGTGGCCAGCAGGAGCAGGGAGGTCATTCTGTCCCTGTACACTGCACTCGTTAGGCCACATCTTGAGTGCTCTATCCAGTTCTGGGCCCCGCAGTTTAGGAAAGATGTTGACTTGCTGGAACATGTCTAGAGAAGGGCAACAAAGCTGGAGAGGGGTTTGGAGCACAAGCCCTATGAGTAGAGTCTGAGGGAGCTGGGGTTGCTTAGCCTGGAGAAGAAGAGGCTCAAGGCAGACATTATTACTCTCTACAACTACCTGAAAGGTGGTTGTAGCCAGGTGGGGGTTAGTCTCTTCTTCCAGGCAACCAGCACCAGAACAAGAGGACACAGTCTCAAGCTGTGCCAGGGGAGGTTTAGACTGGATGTTAGGAAGAAGTTCTTCATAGAAAGAGTGATTGGCCATTGGAATGGGCTGCCCAGGCAGGTGGTGGAGTCCCCATCACTGGAGGTGTTTAGGAAGAGACTGGATGGGGTGCTTGGTGCCATGTTTTAGTTGACTAGATGGTATTGGATGATGGGTTGGGTTGGATTGATTATCTCAAAGGTTTCTTCCAACCTGGTCTATTCTATTCTATTCTATTCTAAATCACAAATATTTCTAAAACAAAAAGCTTTCAATCACCTGAAAATGGGTCTAAGTATTAATCCTTTCAAGTTGTGAAAAAAAACTTTGGAGTGTTTTTTTTCTGCCGTATATGATGTCTGACGTAATTCATTAAAACTCAGAAATCTTTTTGGTTAAGTTTTAAACTGTTCTTGTTTTTAAATCCTACATGGAGAAACCAGTGCAACATTACCCATGCTGGTTGTTCTAAGTTGATACACCACAGTTATTTTTAAATTTGAGAGAATAACTAGAGGCACTAATGTACTACAGGTAAGTTGTGGGGTTTGGGGTTTTTTTGTTTTGTTGTTACTGTTGGTTTGTTTTCAGCTGCCACATAATCACTAAAAAGACTGCATTTTTAAATTAACTTATAACTCTAATTAAATGCATGTTTGCAGATTTGACAGCTTCTCCATAGCACACATTTTCACGTGACACAGTGACACAAGTACCATTTTAATTCACTCTAAACATTTCTCATTGCTCAGTGACCTTGAATGGTGGACATTCACTGTATTCATTGTTACTGCAGTGACCTACAACATAAACCTTTCAGCTTACTTCTTGTTTGGACACCTAGGCCAGTCAGGCTACTCAACTGCTTAAATATGAGCATGTCAAAACCTGTTTCCTGAGGTCATGCACATTGCTCTCCCTGTCACTGACAGATAAGCATCATTAAAATTGTAATTGTAGAACTTTACCACAAGAAACACTTGTGGTAGGTAGACAATGACACACAGCTATCTACCACAGCTACATTTATAAACAGTACTGACACACACTGAGAGATTGCTGCTGTGGCCTGTAAATCACCAACACAGTGGCACAAAATACACTATTGTAAGACCTAGCTGTATTATAGACCCTTAGAGTAAGTAAGTACATTAAAAACACACTGACTGGAGGATAATTTTTTCCCTTTCTTATTTGGTATTCATAAATGCCTGGGCATTAGGTTGCATGCCAACGGGGCACTCAAAGTATTTTGCTTATAAAATTTGCAGCAGCTTGTGGTGACACTGTGATGTATTATGACATGCTGCTTGAAGGACACTTAATAGAAGATACTTAATAGAAGAAACTGGGATGTCAAGACATAATACTTTATGCTGTCTCAAAATCAGAAACACTAAATCACTGGGAAAACAATAAAGCACAATTCACTTCAGATATATATTGAAAGGGCTATGCCTTGGAAAAAAAAAAGAAAACAGAAAATGACTCTTTGTAAGTGCAAGAAAGAAACACAGTCTGTTCTTACTCTGTACTTTTCTCAGTGAGAAACTACATGATGCTCATACCTGAGTATTTTCAAGATGATGTGGCACCCTAAGTTAAATAGCAATATACCATGTAATTTGTCAACAAACATTTAAGAGTAGTTATTACAAAGGGTACGCCCAAAGGGGATAAATTATCACAATGTCAGTGACTCCCAACACAGCTAAATTATTTATTTATTCAAATATTTTTAAATTGTATGCTTAGCACTGGGCAATTTTTATGAAAACACTGAATCATCGCATATATATTGTCCCTTGCTTCCAGTGAGGAGACATTGTGTGGGAAGATAAAATATGGCCTTTAACTGACCCCTAATGATGAAATAGATCTCTCTCTTGCACCTCTGGACTTTCTCAATATATTGCAGCTAATGGTTAATTGATTTTTTTGCATACTTCAGTATAAAGTATGCAGTTTTGGTCTTTCTAACCTTTCCTAAATTTAATCTACTTAAAAGACAGAAGTATTACCTTCAGCACACATTATAGTCCAAATAGCAGTGAAGCAGACATAACTGAAGATAACTGACACAAGCAGTGGTTCTGTTGTGCTAGTTACAGCAACAGATTTGCGATTAAGAAGGTCTCTTCACTTTCTCATTCCCATTGATCCTCTTATGTTTGGTTTAGTGCTTCAGAGGTAATTATAATGTGTCAATACCTTTGCCTATTTGCTGCTACAGTTGGATCTACAGTCCATTCTCAGCAATATACAATTCAGTATGGCTTGAAGCCAGTCCTTCCTTTGTGCTGCTTCTTGCCCTGCTCCCTCACACGAGGGAAGCTACTTGCACCAGGCTGTTCTGCTTTCTGCTGTTTAAAGCAGCCCACGCTTACTCTCTATTGAAAACCACTTACAGGCTTTTCAAGAATGATCGTACTGAATATATTCTTGTAAGCCTAAATTACAAATATTTTGTACTACACTGAATTTGTCTCCCATTCTTACCTCCCATTACCACTGATAATTGAGAGATAACTAAGTATTTCTATGAATTGGCAACTGTATTAAATGGTTTGAACTGTTGATATAAATAGGGTTCTTTTCCATTGTGAAACTGAAAAGACTGAAAAGCTTAAGGGCTTTTGGTCTGACAGGTGTGCTCCCTTGTTTTTTCCCCTCTATTTGGTTTTTTTTCCCTTCACACTCTTGCACCATGAAATAAAGCCTGGACAAACAAATCTAGCATGGGACTGTCCAAAGTTGTCTTCCTTCCCAGACACAGTGCTGGGAAGAATGGGGCTGTCTGGTTGTGTAGTAACAGATAAAACTGACTGACAGGTCTGCATACCATGATTTCCTGGATTCTTCACCATAGGTCTTAATACAAATTAAAGTATTTGAAATGTTATCCAAGTGACATCTGTTACAAAACCTGTTCTCCTGGCTGTTTCCATGTCTGTTGTAAATATAAGAGACTGGAATTCTTAGGTGGGTCTGGCTAAAAAGTGCTTTAATGCTAATATCAAAATTCAAAACTTCCTGTGCAAATGCTTGTTTGTAGTAATTAATTCAGTAGTTAGTTCATAGGTGTAGAGACATTAGTATGATCTGCCAGGAATAGACCACTGTATTCAACATTATTTCAGATGTTACTTGTATCTTAACCATAAGTCTGAAGAATTATGTCTGCTAAGTCTCTAGTTGGCTGAGCATGAAATCTTTTTACAGTCAGAAAGATCACCCTGAATCAACCCCACTTTCCAAAACTCCTTTTGAAATAAAATATGTACAAATGTCTTCCAATGTGTAGGACACAGAAAACCTTGAGTGATAAAGTCAGTAAGAATAATAGCAATTGAATCAGCTAGAGAGAACTTGTCCATTGACAACATCAGCTGACAAATGCTACTTATATTACCTGTTAACTACATATTCAAAACAATACTTCCAGGTATAACCTGAACATAAATCTTCTTGTGAACTGTGTAGAAGATTAATCAATATTTTAAGAAGCATTTGCCACAGTACTTCTACAGACAATGATCCATAAGTAGGAGTTTTATCACAAGAAAAAAAAGAATGGACTCTAATATATGGAACATGATTAATGATCACCCTGCAAATCAGTATATACTAGCCCTCCAGCTCCTTATTTAGTCCTCCATCTTCCCCTTTCAATTGATTTTCTGCTATGCTTAGAAGCACAGAAAATTTTACCATTTCATTGAGGCTTTTGCACAGGCTTTGCACAGCACATACAGTCAGGTAGGCTTTCAAAGCTATACGTACTCAGCACACACACGATTAGAACTAGCATCATTACATTAGGCAGTTCTCAAGATATGAAATCCTACAGTGAGAAAAATATGGAACTGGAAGGGCACGTAGTATGTGCTGTGTTGCTTTGATCACAAGGTCACATCAAGAGACCACAGTTCTACTGATATGTATGGGATAGATAACTGCTGCCAAATTAAATTTATCATAAAGTCTTTGGGTTACTTCTGGTCTCCAGAACATTTTATAGTTAATTATATTTTAACTACAGTTATTTGACTTCGGAGCAAATCAGCTGTCCTGCTATACTCTAATCAGGTCATCCAGAAAATAACCAAAAGCAAGACTTTGCTAAAAACCAGATGCATCTGAAAGCAGAACTTTCTGGTTACACAAACAAATTAAAACATCTTATCTAGAGCAGAATATTACATTAGCATTTTATTTTTAAAATGGTACTGCAACACACATACAAAAAAAGACTTTTTATTTTCTACTTGTCATTCTTAATTGCATCAAATTGCAGTGATTTCATTGCATTATGAGACTTTAAGCTGCATTAAACATATGGTGCTAGTTTGAATCACACAATATAACCCCCTATGCTCACTACCTGTCATTTTGAGACACCAGTATCCAAGCAAGCATGACAGAATTTCTGCTTGATTGGTTTGTTACTGTTTTAAACCCATATTCCAGGCACCTGACACCTCTGTGAATTAACAGTCAGGAGCCAGCAGAATCTAACTTCCATTATGATCTGAAAGTATACATGAATAAATCACATACCACTTCATAGATTAGCCTTTTAAAAAACAAATTTAAAGAATATCCTAGTGATCAAATGTTTCAAATCTGTTTAAGTGCTTTGGATTTCATTAAGAATTAAGAGATTGCATTTTGACTGTGGCTGAATCTTACTTATCTGGGGAAGACTGTGTGAGGAAAAAAAGTAAGCTAGAAGAGAGCTAATTTAAATATATTTCACTACCCATTGGGAAAATATATCAAGAAAAATCATAGGTTTGGGGTTTTTTTAACTTGCCACTAGAGGCCTTCACTTCAGAACTGCAGTACGTCCAAAACAGCTATTGAACTAGATTGTACTGGTGTATGAGAAAATGGAACCAGGGATTTATGTAGAGCATGTGCATTATGTTCACAATTTCCACATTATCTGTATGCTTTCATATCACCAAAAGTGGTAGATTTATGATTTGCAGTAGTATATTCAAGGCAGAGTGTATTAGCTTTGAGTCTGTAGAAGACAGCTGAGATGTAGCTCCTACCTCACACACTCAAGTTTTCCCAGTGGTTGCAATAAAAGCAGCATTAATCTCGTCATTAGACAAACTGACATTTGCCTGTTTTAAAAATGGTCTGGGCTTCAGTTGCAGAGGCAAAATGCCTGCTTTCCAAAAAGCCCTGTCCTCAGGTTAGTGGGAACCTATATACCTCATTGAAGAAAAATGAGGTGTGACTCAAACTCTGGACAAATACTCTCAACCCAAGATGGCATTCATTATTAGGAGGTCTTTCAAAGTCTAATGCTACTGGTTTTTAAACCCATCTAATGTTAGAATAACTACATTCTGAAACAACTGTCGGCTTCTCCAGTATTCGAACAACTTTTTCTGTGGTTTCAATTCATATTTTCAAAGAAAGCCTTAACAATACAGGCTGGATGTTTCTCAGTATTAATAGTAATCAATCCTCTATTTGAATGGAAATGACTAGTATATTTGTATATCATTTACACAGCTCCAGGCTAACAAATACCATACTTACAGTGTGACTTTGGTTATTTATGGACAGTAAGTGTTCCCTGCAAAGATATTTCAAGACTGAGGATCTACTTAAACACCACAGGAATGAATAATGCATTTCAAATACATGCATTTGACACAGTGGAACGATCTGGTTCTTGAGTGTCACAGCTAAGAGGAATACGGACTTTTTATTGCATCTGATTTTATTTTTTATGTTATTGAAACAGCAGCCAGTGTACCACACTCAAAACCCTGACGTTACAGACTAAAACAAACTAGTAATAACAGACTATTAAAATTGTCATGGCATGCATAATAAGTACTGCGTCCAGTTCTGGAGCCCCTATTACAAGAGGGATATGGAGGTGCTGGAATGTGTCCAGAGAAGGGCCACAAGGATGATCAGAGGGCTGGAGCACTTCTCCTATGAGGACAGACTGAAGGAGTTGGGGCTGTTCAGTCTGGAGAAGAGAAGGCTCCGAGGTGACCTAATTGTGGCCTTCCAGTATCTGAAGGGGGCCTACAAGAAGGCTGGGGAAGGACTTCTCAGGATCTCAGGGAGTGATAGGACTAGGGGGAATGGAATGAAGCTGGAGGTGGGGAGATTCAGGCTGGAGGTGAGGAGGAGGTTCTTCACTATAAGAGTGGTGAAGCCCTGGAATGGGTTGTCCAGGGAGGTGATTGAGGCCCTGTCCCTGGAGGTGTTTAAGAGCAGGCTGGATGAGGCTCGGGTGTCCCTGCCCATGGCAGGGGGGTTGGAACTAGATGATCCTTGTGGTCCCTTCCAACCCTGACTGATACTATGGTAATTGTCATGGTATGTATAATAAAAATATCTGAAATAATTTAATATTGAGAAGGTAGAATGATATTTGTACTGTGTTTAAGTAAAAAAAAAATGACAACAGATGATCTAGGAAGGCATTTCAAGGTTTCTCCTTGTGAGTTAGATTTAATGAAATAATCTCTGACAGCACTTTACACTAGGGGCTCAAGTGCATTTGCATTGCATGCTCAAGGCTGATGAATCATTTTAAATCTTGAATTTCCTAGCCCATTACAGTGTTCAGTTGGACAACAGTACGCAAGTGGATGGATTTTTAATCACACAACTGAAATCAAAAAGGAGGCATTGATGTGCAAGTAGTATTATATCAATACAGAAATTAATGGGGGTGAAAATACAGTGGGTTTTCTCTGCAAATTACACAATAGTCACTGTGCAAACTGTAATTTGGAAGATATTTAATCACTTACTCCACCCTTTTTGTATCCAGTAATAATTCAGACATTTCCCTTCTTAATTTTCTGTGTTTTGTTTTATTAAATGTTGAAGTGAATTTTTAAATGTAAAAACAATTACAATTAAATTGGGCTGACGTGCTGAGGCCATAAGCATGGTCTGTGTAGTGCAAACTACTGAACATTCACAGCACACCAGACAATCTGTAAACAAGCAAGCAGATGCTCCTCCCATAGCTTGGCAAGATTATCCAACTTGCATGAACTAGAAAGTTACTGTTGTTGAAACCAAATAAATTTTCCACCCTACAACTAAAATACATAGAAGCTGCTTCATACAGAAAAATGAACTAAAACATCAGCATAATTGACATAAGTCCAGCTGAAGGCAGCTCCTCAATTGATTTCAACAACAGACAGAACACATATTTTAAGAGTAAAGCTACATACAGATGTGTACCAGATTCCAAACCTGTTTTACAAAATCTGTTAAAACAATTTCATTAATGTGTTACACTTTGCCCTCTCAGCATTAACAGTATCATCAAGTGAAAAAAATAACTTTAAGCTCGTATCTGTATTTCAAGGTGAATGGCACTTAGACAGAATTTGTGCAAACATTAGGTAGTTTTAAGTAAGCCCCGTATTTATGTTAATGAGACTACAAAGGAGACTGCACAGTTAAACACTGTACCTGCATAGTCTGTTAGGAAGCCAACAGTATGTGTGACCCTGAAGAACATTACACTCAGTAACAGCACTGAGCCAGCCCCTGCTGCAAAACTGTATTCTAAGTATAAACAAATTGACTTAAAATATGCGTCTATGTGTAAGGAAAGGAATCTGGGGGTTGAAACTCAGGACCACCTCCGCAGTGAAACAATTCTGCGCGTTAGCAGAGATAAGGCTGCATAGAGACAAGTAGCTCACTCATGCTTAGACTTGGCTGTTTCATCCTACAAAGTAGTAGTTCTAATTTACATCTGTCCTTATGGCAGGGGGAAGATGGGTGAACTGTTATCAGAATTTGATTCTGATCATATAAACAGCTTACATAACACTGCAGCAAGTGCTTGGGAAGCCCTGAAGAAAAATTGATAAACGGTATCACGAATTCTACAGGAACAGATAACTGACATGATTCATACTAAAAGACAGATTGATTGCACAGAACTGAATTCAATAAACATGAGAAAGAATTGAGGATAAAAAAAAAAATGAGAAATGAACAATACAGTAATTAGGCCACATGAAAGCAGGAATAGATGAAGCTTGTTATGAGGCTTGTTTTTCTTAAGGAGTTGTGTCTGTGAAGCTGAGATACAGAGTCAATTGCCATTGAGATGTCTTTTCCTTTTCAAAGAGTGTCTTGAAAATTATGTCAATGCTCTTCCAGTTGCATCACAGTTCTTGTGCTGTACTCTTATTGCTAGGAACTCTACAAAAAGTAGTAAACATTTTTCTACAGGAAAGACAACATAGAATTAAATGAGAGACCTTACCACACTGAAAAGGCTCAGTTTAAACTGAGTAGTACCATAACATGGAGCTGAACTTTAAGTTCTCTTGCTGTGTCAAATTAAACCGATTTCAATTTTAGAAACTGTATCAGAAGCTAATACCCAACAGGAATTTTGCTGGAATAAGGCCTATGTATGTAAATAAATATTATTTTCTTTAAAAAAAATAATATTTAAAGGAATGTATTACTCAAACAGCTTGCTGAAGGACAGGGGAAGGCAGAAAACATGAAAAGCTTGGATAACAAAGCCAACACAAATTTGTACAGTAATAACGTAATATTGGCAAAACAGTGACTTAGCATGACACAGAGATGAAAAGATATCTTGTTAACTCAAACATTTCTCTGAAAAATACAAAACATTCTGCCATTTCCCAGTGCAGGTAAGTTTGTGTCATTTTCCAGAGCAATCTGTGAGTTGCAACATGACATGTACATGAAATGTTAGTTGGTTACAAAACTTTGAAGAGTAAAATGCTAATAGCAAATATAATTCATTTGTCACACTAACCGTGCAAGTAGATGGTGAATTACTGTATTTATTAGGTCTCCTTGTATAAGCTCATAGCACACTGACTGATGTGGATGAAGCTTGTCGAGATTTATTATGAACGTTCTGAGCATTTTGAAAGGATGTATGAACCTGACAACATACCAAATGATTCCAACAGAAGCACACTTCAATGTCACTGCAGTACACACTGAACTGATTTTTAACACTTCTGTTCTGAGGGTCTATTCCTTCAAAAGGACTGCACGAACTTGTACACAAAACTAAAAAGCAGTTTAGACAACATAATCTGAAACATTCTGAGCTTTTCAGGGTCCCCAAACCATCACACACATCTGGAAATATCTCTTTTTGACGGCAGTTTCTATTAGCATATTAACAAACATTTCACCCTTAGAGCTGTCTGTGTTCAGATATTCAACAGAGCAACTTCTATTGAGTGCAGTGGTAGCAAGACTTACCCCTTGGCTTTCTGAATCCAAACTACAAGAGATAGCATAATCTTACATTGGATACTAAACTCTTCTTATTATCACATAAAATACATACCTGGAAAATTATAATTTAAAGCCCCAATAATACATTCAAGGGAAAATGTGGGGTTTTTTAAAATTAGAGAAGAAGTTCTGTATTTTAATAGACAGACAAAGAGCTATGCCCATGAGACAGTTTGCAATCCTTATGCTTGCACCACTAAGTAGATCTGAGAATAGTAGATCCAGGGCATCCTAGAGAGCTCAAAGCCTTAAGGAAAATGTGGTAATATTTACTGCATGATAAAAGGACAAGGTTGCCTCCGGGTGATGAACTGGAAAGAACAGAAGATAATGAGCAGGGTGTGCTTGTTTCAGCAAAGCCATATTGATGTGTGAAAGCGAAATCAATGGAAGTGATTGTACAGACTAGCTGTTCTTGTCAGAAAAAGACAACTACCTACCTGTTGGGATAAAATTATTTAAATAAAACACTACATAAAAAAAAAAATAATAATTTGACATACTTTCTCTTGTTGTTTACCAGTGCACTCAACAGTGATATTCAGAAAAATTACAGCTGTTGCTCCACTGCAGCCATATTACAAGATGATAACCCACATTTTACTTATTAACATATACTAATTGATTATGTTGAGTAAACAAAACAGCTTACATATTACAGCCTGCATCTCAAAAAGAAATATTATAACATTTTCAAATGATCTGCCTACCCCACAAGGACAGTTAAGAAAGATGCGATCTGATACCACATTGGTGGCACATATTATGATCGAGACTATTGTTCATTCACAAAAGTTCTGTAACTCAAGGGAAATAGGGTTGGTAATTGCAGAAATGTTGATTACATATAAGAATCTAGCTAAAGTTTGCAGGTAACTGTTGGGTTTTAATAATCAACATGACCACTGCCAAGAAAACAATTCGTATCAGACTGGTAAGAGAGCACAGCAATAATGACTACACTTAGTCATTGATATTGTGTTTCTTTATCACTGTAACACCTAGGTATTTCCTACACCCCTTGCTGCAGAGACTATTTAAACATTTGCAGATTCGTACTTTCAAGACCATGAGGATACATGAGCGGGCATTCTTAGTTACACTTCTAACTTCCATCCCATTTTTAAACTGTCAGATTTTTAGTCACTAGCATGAAACAGCTGCTCAGCACAGCCATGGTGTTTACTGTCATTCTCTTAAGAAAATAGTGTGTTCTTGATGCATAATGCCCTAGGCTCCAGAGATAAGGGATGGGGATTAAGGTTGGACATGAAGAGTTCAGCACTTGATAGGATAAAGTGCAGTTGCAAACCCAATAACCCACTTTAAGGCTCAAGATATCTGAACAAATGTCCTATTGTCTTTTTTTTGATCCAGAAGAAAGATGCATTTGGGGGTCAAGACTACCACTCCTTTCACCTCAGGGAACACATGCCCAGCCATGAGAGATTGTTTTGGAAGAGGCTAGTGGACTAAATCAGGGAAATCTGATGAAACTCACCTGTATTAATATTGTGGTGTTAAGTACTTACAGCTGTGGTAGATTGGTAGTTTCTTTTTAAAAATAAAATCCTGGGGCTTGCACCACAGTTAAACAGGTGTATTACTCAAAAAAACATGTCTGAAAATGCAGTTGTATCAATTCATTGCTAGCATATATCTCAAGAGGCAGCAAAATCAAAGAAAAAGGGGGAAAATTTTTTAAAAATAATAATCATCAAACCTCTGGGAAAGGTGAAGTCAACTCTATTCATTAAGTGAATAGCTTCCCTTCATTAAGGCTGGCTCCTGCATTTCTTAAGGATGTAATATTTCCAACATAGCCTTCCTAATAAGGCATTTCTAATGACTCCTAAACAATCAGAATTCTGATTGTGGAAAGTCATTTTAATCAAAATGCATGCACTCTTCCTGTAACAATTTCTTCCTCATTCTTAACTCCACCAGATCCTTCAAACTTTATCCTGAATGAATCAGCACTCATTCTCTTATACAGAGGTGCTCCAAAGCCTGCTCCTGCCTTCCAGACTAAGCAGGCATCTTCTGCATAGCACACACTTTGTGCCTGCATTTCCAGCCTTTTGAAAACCTTCACCTCTACCTTTGAGTGGCCAGTACTGGCTCCTCTGCACATCTCTGCAACCCAGTATAGTAGAAACTTTCCTTGCCTTGTATTTCTTTATTACCAGTGGCAAGGCTGAAGATGAGGACAAAGTGCAGAGATCTCATTCATTCCTCACTTACACATGACTGTTAATGAACACTAGCATAAACATAACTGGTAATAATAAAGGAAGACAGGCAACATTTAATCCACCATTTATATCCTTTCTTCAATGAGGTGACACAAAAAAAATTCATTAGTTAGCCATAAACGTTCCCATTAGTTGAGCCAAATTTTTGCTTTATGGGGTGAAAGTGAACAATTGCATTTTGAATGATGAAGGCTAGGTAATGTTTCAGCATTGCATGGAGTTTGTATAGATATGAAAAATAAAACTAAGCACTGGTAGATGACACTGTGATGAAGCCCTTGTGAGACTCTCTCTGGAACACAAGTCTCAACACTGCAGTAATTGTGCCAGTTTTACAACAGATGTACAGTGTCATGCAACTTTACAGACCACTCTGGTGAAGTTCATCTACTCAAAGGAGTGCACATAGCAGCTGGAAAACATCAGAGCATATCAGCACAGAATACACTAAGCCTTTCTACATCTGTTTTATTGGACAATGATTATATTATATAACAAGAGATTAAATATGTCAACAAAAGATTTTATAAATGTAAAATGCTACTATAACTGCTGATGCTTTAAAACATTTCAGATGATTGTTTCATACTTACATTTCAAAGCACTGACTGCAGATAAAAGGAAAGACTTTTTTTCTTTCCATCAGCTTTTAATATACCCAAGAGTCAAGTCTTAGATTAAATTTGAAGGCTTCTGTATTTTCATAGCATAAGAATCCTATTAAATTTTCATATTGCAATTTTGCAGGACATAAAAACTATAAGACAATATTTATAGCTAGATATTACCAGAAATCTCTGCTTGACTACAAAAGTGTACTTTGCTAGAAACCTGCAAAGTAATTTAGTGAAATTACACACTTGAATTAACAAACCTGTAGTACCCCAATACTTTAGAAATGGCAGTTGTGGAGTTGTGGTGCACTTGCTTTAGGGACAACAGCTTCTGTGGAATATTTAGTCTGAAAACAACTTCACAGCAGAAATGAAAGTAACAACAAACATAACAGGTATCACTAAGAAAGAGACTTGTTGTCCATAAATTTCTTTTCCTGCCTCCTCCTCTCCCTAACTTAGCATTCTTTAGGCAGGAAATTTTTATCTAGTGATGGGAACACAGCTAAACTAATTTTCCATGGAGATGTGCACTATTTTTTTCCCTAAAACATTGTATAACAGAAGCTTCTTTCCTTTGCAGTGGAATTTTTTCTCTGTCAGTTCCTTACAGCATACATATGCAATTTCATGTCATAAGTAAGCAAAATGTGGTTTTGGTCAGTAGAGTTCTGTGCTTTAAATGGTGACAAAGGCAATATTGTGTGTTCTTCAAGACAGCCTTCTTAGGGCAAATGACACAAAAATGAGAACATTAAGCTTATTAAGTGCACAGTTTACCTGCATTTCTGATGAACATACACATGCAATTCTATCTCACACAAGAAGAAATCAACAAGAAATTGGTAAATTGGTATCCATATGCTCACAGACATGCTCTGAATTTAGGCTATTCTTTCAAAGCTCTGCCAAGGATATAAGACTGTGGAGTTTCTGATCTTCTGGTGATGAAAAATTCATGCACCTATTAAAAAGTCACTGACTACAGCATACCATTGAATGTATTTACTTTTGCACTATATTCTATTTCTCCCCTTGTACAAATGAAAAGCTGTGGTACCCAAGAAGTCTGCAGTGGAGATTTGATTGTTGGCCTAAAATGTTTAATGTAAATGTTGCTATGTACTTTTTCTCTATTAAGGTATTTTAGAGGCTTAGGATATACAGAAAACTTGAATCAGTTTTAACGCAGCCAACCAAAATACCATTTTTTTAAAGCCTGAATGCCAGATGTGTTCACACGTTTTTGCTGCATTTGAGTATTGTATATTAACAGTGATGAAGCACTGAATCTAAAAGTAGGCTTTAACTACTGCAGTAGGATTTTATTTAGTTGTAAGAAAAATAGTTTCATTTCTTTCTCTTTATCTTCATATACACATACTCTTGAAAGAGGCACATGTGAATACACAAATTGTGGAAAGCCTCAAACAAGGTTTTGTCCTTCCTTCTGTCACTTCTCAACCCCTGACCCAAGTGAGCATCGGGTCAGATATTTCAGATTTCAGCTGATAAAGTTAAGCCCTGAGGATAACCTATCTGAATTCCTCTCTGGTAGGCTTTCTGCAGAAGACACCTCCAATAAGGGCAAAGTGTTTCCTAGAGTGCATCAGTACTATAAAATTAGAGGGGCATGAGCAGAGCAGAAATATGTCTGCCCTAGACTATCATCATAGAATCACAGAATGGTCCAAGTTGGAAGGGACCTCTGAAGGTTATTTAGTCTAACCCCCTCTGCAGTAAGCAGGGGCATCCTCAACTAGATCAGGCTGGCTGGTGCCATGTTGAGCCTCACTTTGACTATCTCCAGGGATGGGGCTGGGCCCCACCACTTCCCTGAGCAACCTCTTCCAGTGTTCCACCACCCTCATATTAAGGAACCTGTTCCTAACATCCAATCTAAACCTGCTCTTTTCTAGTTTGAAGCCATTGCCTCTCATCCTGTCACTACAGGCCATTGTAAATAGTCTATCAAGAAATTGTAGGACATAACTGATGAGTCAAATACACAAACAGCATACTCAGATCAAATGTTAATTGTGAGTCTTCCTGTAGAATTAAGACAAGAGTGATAAGCAAGGACGGAAGACAGAAGACAAATTAAGATGGGTAGTGCTTAAGTGCTGAGTGAAGCAGCATAATAATGGTCATATGTAATGAAACATGAAGAGAGTGGTTAAGGGAGACACATGTACAACTTAAGAAATCCGATTCAACCTCCGAAAAGATTATCAAGATATTGAGCAGAAGGATCATAACCCCCTTAACAAGGCAAATTAGTATCACTTGAAAATGAAAGTAAGATCTCCAGCAAATTTACTCCCTCAAATATCTGCATAGAAGGAAGGAGGCAGAGAAAGGGTGAAAAGGAAAAAAGGTCTAAGTGACAAAGAGAGGAAAACATCTGAGTCGAGAAACACATTATCTGAAGGGAATGAAGACTTATTGACCAGGATCAGGGCAAAGTTTAGGGAAGAAGTATTAATACTGAAGAAGACCATATATGCCCCATGGACAGAGCACCATGCAGGAGGTAAGTGTTCGGACATAATCACAGGCAATGTTTTTGTCAGAAACAGCATGAAGCAAAATATTCAAATGTTAAGACACAGGTACAGGAAACATTTGATGCAACAGCACAAGAATGATAGCTTCCAAGTTTTCTTCTTAAATGTTTAAAAACAGAAAAGCTTTTATGCTTTATATCTTGTTGAAGCTTTCTCAACATCAAAGAATTGTTTCTGCATGTTAAAGTTGAAAATGATGCTGACTATAGATGCTACAAATGGACTACTACTTTGATCTGCTACCAGAGATACATGCCATCCATTCTGCCAAGTTTAAGCTGGAATGTCACTACTGCCTTTACTGTGCTGCAATATTTGTTTCCATTTGCATTGTTGAAAATCTGCATAAAGGAGAGCAAAACTCATAGTGGTAAACTCTGCATAGACAGCTATGACAGGCAGCCAATTCCCTAAGACCTAAATTAAAATGACAGAGTTTTTGAAGTTATATAAAGAGTTAGAAAGACAAAGCAAAACAAAATCTTAGTTTTGTTTCTGCAGATACACATTTTCAGCTGCTTCAGTGCAACATCTCATAAAAACAAAAATTACCTGAAAACAGTCTCTTATCTATAATGATGTGCAAAAGAAAATGTTTTCAAAACTGCTTTACTTACAAACTCAAATACAGGAAAGAAGGGAGGAAGAAATCAAACAACCAAAGATAAAGACAGCTGGAGTAATGCTTTTCTAGCCAGCTTCACATCTGGTACTGTCTTCACTCCTCTGCTATGTTACACAAAATTAGCACAATAAACTTGCTTTCAGCAATTTTATCTAACCATTCCTTTTCTTTCCTGTGTTTGTGAGAGGAAATGCCTCTTTTCTGCATTTAGTGGCTACTGGATATACTTTGGAAATAAAATTGTTCAGAACACAGGACTGAGATTTTGAGGTCTGTATCCAGATGAGTCATCATATAACCTATCATAGTATATTCGTAATTTGAATTGCTCCCATCAGTTTTGTGAGGACTCATGAGCAGACATACTACACTTTCCAGAATATTAAGATATACAGCATTAGGATGGATTGCCTATATTAGTGTGTTTACTAAGTAACAATTTTGTTCTCCTAATATATTCTAATCTAGTACTGCATTTAGGAACACAAACAATACCCTGATCTCTGCTCATGTGTACAGACCTCCAAATTTCCTTGTTCTGAACTCTCCAAGATTTGTAGCTGTGCTTACACTAAACAGCAGCAACCTGTATTCTTCAACCTCTATTTTTCTCTGCACATAAGACTAGTAGAAAACAGAGGATAACCTCATGCTTCCTTACATTTAACATAGGACTTGTATTCACCTTGGCATCATTATGATGCTTCTCTATCAGGTTTTACAACCAGGTTTTATCAAATACTCTCATCTAACTGCAGATGCCTCCATGAGTCATGTAGCTGGCTATAGATGACGGCAGTGAGTTGCACTCTCTGCCAAGTCACTTAGTGTAGGAACTGGCCACAGCACATTTACCACACCAGCCCACAACCATACAATGACACAACTTGTATAGCTGTAGCTACAGCTTCTGTGTTCCTAGTTGTTTCATATGCTGTGTTGGGTGTTCCTGATCTGTTGCAGACAGCACTGCACCATGGTATTTGTTATGTATACTGAGCAAGATAAATTTGAATAATAAACACATTTTAGGAAATAGTTACTGGCACACAGGATGCTGAGTGACAGAGGTTTGGTGTGTCAGGTTGGAGTAGATACTACCCCTAATAAAATTCTGAAAAAATACATACTCAAATCCTTTTCTTTTCTCTGTCCTTTTTAAAACTGCTCTCCCAAGTCACAGATTATAACTTATTTTGAGATTGGTACCAAGAGCCACTGAATTTCTACAGAAACAAAACTAGGAAAGTTGCTTCAAAAGTCTACATAACTGTGCAGCTTCTAATCTTGTAGTTACTCCTTCAAGGCAAAAAACTTTCTTAGCAGTCAGTGCCACAAACAAGTGGTTTTTTAACCTCTTCCAAATATATAACATGGAAAGAACATTAATATCTTTGATAACTTAAATTCATCAGCTATATCCCAGGGAACCACCTCAAAAATTATTTTTGTGCAACTCTTTAACCCAGACTGATTATGTTGTCAAGTAATACATTAGCTATTTGAGACATCTAATTTACGGTCTTACAATAGATACTTTACTAAATTCTGAATTCATCTCTCACAGCTGTGTTCAGTGCTTTGACCCTGATTAAAATTCAGGCAGTTCCTTACTGTGGCAATTCTTTTTGCTATCTCATTCATCTTTACAATTTCAATAAAACTGGGAATAAAAGAAGAACATTCTAGCATCTCTTTACTGTATTTGCTACCAGTTGTCTGCTGATCATTGTTATAACAGTACAGTACAAGAAGTTGATGGTGTTAGATTCTCCCATCTCTCAAAGTTTTTCAAGAACGAGACAAAGAACTTGGCACTATCCCTCTCTTCCACTTGCAGGACTACATGCAGTGTTACAGACAAAAGAAATCAAAGGCTTTCAAACCTCATCACATGGAAAGAAATCTTCTAACCACATTGTGAGCAAAGACTGAGGAATTATGACTGATAAAGTAGTCTAGAACAACTAGAAAGTTGTTTCCAGAACCTGTGAAAGCTGTGACATTCTTACTGAATTATGGGTCTTACCATAGTGCCAGCAGGGAAGAAAGAGGGAATGTAAGAATAGACATTTAAATAGATATGCTGCTGTTGCCCAGCTGTCATCTGCACAAGTTCCCTTCTGTTTGTTTTCTCAGGAACAAATGACCTGTTCAATTGCAACTGGGTAAGACACTGAAGTAGGCAGAAGATTGGTTCAATCTTTCCTCTCACATGAGAGCTTATATTATAGGTCAAACTGCTAAACCAGCTTGTTTCAGCAACCCAAGTATATTTGGGAGAACTGAAGGGAAATAGGAGAAAAGGTTTTAGCAATTATCTGCATAGAAATGTACTGACTAAAGCTGGCTAAAACTGAAAGAGATAAACTTATTTGGTAAATCGAGAGCTGAGCTTGATAAAATAAATTGGCTTTGAGAGACGGCAGTAGATTGATTCCTATTGCCAAAGCGCAAACCTTCAGGCACAGCTGCTTGCTAATATAAGAAACAAATGAAACATGGGTTCTTCAGCATAAAGACATAACAGCAGAGATATCTTTTCTTGATGATGACATAAATTTTATTTTGAAAAAGAGAACTTGATACAGAAATGTGTATTTGACTAAAATTCCTCTACATCAAGCTATCAATATGCCTCCATCAGTAGAGCAAACAGAAAGCATGAAAAAAACCAATTAAATACAAACTACAAGGTCACAGGCTATTAGACCTCAGAATTTTTTCATGTGCAATGGAGCTAAAAAACGTCCATGTTAGTAAATGATGTCTTTCCATACTTTAAAGAATATGACAGACATCCTCACACAGAACAATTTAATTGTAACTTAGTAAGATTCTTGACTGCTGCATTTTTCCATTCCATAGCAGAAGCATTAGTGCAGCCTGTAAGAGCTACAAGGAGCAATGGTACCAAGAACACGTGTAACACACACTGATGTTTGGATGAAAAATACAACTACTCTGAGACACAGTGTTTGCCACACCACTAGCAGCTGTCACATTGGCCAAGCAAGAAAATGAGAATTGCTTGATCTTGTGATACATGTATTGTGCCACCTCTATGTAGCCTGACAAAGATAAACATAGATGTAAAAGACAACAGGCATGCCTGGCAGGAAGCTAGGCTCTAGTACAAAGCCCACTTTGTTATTGGTTATAACTGCCCTTAACCATCAAGGCAAAGGTCCAGTTTTACCTATTAAGCTAAGGCAAACGACCTGCTGCCAGCTTTTAGCATCTGCTGTCTCTCAACACAAGCAACGGGTGTCTGCAGACGAACTCTTTGTTTCCTGAGGTTCTACTTCCAGGTTCATTCATTCTACCAGAATGAATACATGACATGGAAGGGGACCAGGGCCTGCCTCACCTTGAGAAAAGAACACTGGGCTGGATGGCAGTGGCAGGGAATTCCATGTAACCTGATTGCCATATTCAGCCAGCTAGTAGAGATTACAGAAAAGAGTCAGGATTTTTGTATGTGCACCATAAAATGTAATAAAAGGTAACAGTAATGAGATGCAGCTTTTTTTAATCAAACAAACAAAAAAACAAAAACAAAAAAACCCAAAAGGGAAGGAAGACAGATGGCTAATACATTCCCCACCTCCCCCAATTCATCTATAAAAGAGCAGTAACCACAGGAAGCATGAAAGACAAAAAGGGAACATCACCATGACTGCAATGTTAATACCATTAAAAATTCATAGAGTAAGTATAATTATTTGTTGTACAATGGGTTTTTGTTTGATAATTGGATTCATTTTTATTTTAGCATAGCATCAGTAACAGAAACACAATCAGCAAAGCCTTTGATGAACAGATCTGGTTTTGTGTCCTTAGCGTCCTTAGAACAAAAGCAAAATAATAGTATTCCAAAAGACAAGAAAGAGCCCTTCCTCCAGCCAATAGCTCAACTTATTTTCTTTGACTGCACATTGGGGAAAATCAGTTCTTTAGCTGACTAAAGATGTATTTTTATCTTTTAAATTCTTTTATGGGATTCCCTCCCTCAGCCTTGCATTTACAGCATTTGTGTAGGAGGCTAGAGATTTCACTTATTTTTTAATTATTTATCCATGCATTCACTACACATTGCTCTAAGCCTTTCCTCTGCTAGGCCTTTCCAGATAATGCAAAGGAACAATGACAAAATGAAGTTTGATAATCCCCCATCCAATTGTTAGTTGACATTTCCATCAACACCCACCATCAAGACAGAAGAAAAAAAGGTGAATTCTTAATAATGACTTTCACCAAAAATGCCAGTTTCAGTAGGTGCTAAGATTAATTATAGACCTTTGCCTTTCACTACACAGACCTCAAAAGGAAAAAAACAACAAAACAACACAACAACAAATCCAACAGAAAATAAAAATCAAGACTTTTAAATGCCTCTGCTGACAAGAGAAGATAGTTACTAACTTGGGACTCCCAATTTATGTTAAATTAATGCAAAAATCAGTTACTAAACTTAAATGGAGATCATATCCTCCCAGGACGCTGAGAGAAGTGCAGACTTGCCTCCCCAAATTCACAGGCAGGAAATGCATTCTGCAGACCTAGCGTATGGGGGATAGTCTTCTGTATCTTTGAAACCTGTGCAACTTGCAACAATTACTTCCTGAAGGATGGCCAAGGGCTCAGGTCCAGCCAACATGGATTTAGGAGGGGCAGGTCCTGCCTCTCCAACCTGATCAGGTGACCAACCTGGTGGATGTGGGGAGGTCTGTGGATGTGGTCTACCTGGACTTCAGCAAGGCCTTTGACACCGTCCCCCACAGTAAACTGCTGTCTAAGATGTCAGCTCGTGGCTTGGACCGCAACACTCTGTGCTGGGTTAGGAACTGACTGGAAGGCCAAGCCCAGAGAGTGGTGGTGAATGGTGCCACATCCAGCTGGCGGCCAGTCACCAGTGGCGTCCCCCTTTATTATTAGAATAAACCAAACCAGGTTGGAAGAGACCTTCAAGATCATCGTGTCCAACCCATCAACCAATCCAACCCACCCAAACAGCTAACCCATGGCACCAAGCACCCCATCAAGTCTCCTTCTGAACACCTTCAATGACGGCGACTCCACCACCTCCCCGGGCAACCCATTCCATAGCGCAATCACTCTTTCTGTATAGAACTTCTTCCTAACATCCAACCTGAACCTCCCCTGGCGCAGCCTGAGACTGTGTCCTCTTGTTCTGGTACTAGGTGCCTGGGAGAAGAGACCATCATCCGCCTGTCTACAACCTCCCTTCAGGTAGTTGTAGAGAGTGATAAGGTCACCCCTGAGTCTCCTCTTCTCCAGGCTAAGCAGCCCCAGCTCCCTCAGTCTCTCCTCATAGGGCTTGTGTTCCAAACCCCTCACCAACTTCGTTGCCCTTCTCTGGACTCGTTCCAGCAAGTCAACATCCTTCCTAAACTGAGGGGCCCAGAACTGGACACAGTACTCGAGGTGTGGCCTAACCAGTGCAGTGTACAGGGGCAGAATGACCTCCCTGCTCCTGCTGGCCACACTGTTCTTGATGCAGGCCAGGATGCCATTGGCCCTCTTGGCTGCCTGGGCACACTACAGGCTCATGTTCATCTTACCATCAACAAACACCCCCAGGTCCCTCTCTGCCTGGCTGCTCTCTAGCCACTCTGACCCCAGCCTGTAGCACTGCATGGGGTTGTTGTGGCCAATGTGCAGAACCCGGCACTTGGATGTGTTAAATCTCATGCCGTTGGATTCTGCCCATCTGTCCAGCCTGTCGAGGTCTCTCTGCAGAGCCTCTCTACCCTCCAGCAGATCAACTCTTGCCCCCAGCTTGGTGTCATCAGCAAATTTACTGATGATGGACTCAATGCCCTCATCCAGATCACCCAGGGATCAGTGCTGGGCCCCATCCTCTTTAATATCTTTATTGATGATCTGGATGAGGGCATTGAGTCCATCATCAGCAAATTTGCAGATGACACCAAGCTGGGAGCAGATGTTGGTCAGTTAGAAGGTAGAAGGGCTCTGCAGAGGGACCTCAACCGATTGGACAGATGGGCAGAGTCCAATGGAATGGCATTCAACAAGTCCAAGTGCTGGGTGCTGCACTTTGGCCACAGCAACCCCATGCAGAGCTACAGGCTGGGGTTGGAGTGGCTGAAGAACTCCCAAACAGAGAGGGACCTGGGGGTGCTGATTGACAGCTGTCTAAACATGAGCCAGCAGTGTGCCCAGGTGGCCAAGAGGGCCAATGGCATCCTGGCCTGCATTAGGAATAGTGTGTCCAGCAGGAGCAGGGAAGTCATTGTGCCCCTGTACTCTGCATTGGTTAGGCCGCACCTTGAGTACTGTGTCCAGTTCTGGGCCCCTCAGTTTAAGAAGGACATGGAGACACTTGAACATGTCCAGAGAAGGGCAACGAGGCTGGTGAGAAGCCTTGAGCACAAGCCCTGTGAGGAGAGGCTGAGGGAGCTGGGATTCTTCACTGGAGAGAGTCATTCATCATTGGAATGGGCTGCCCAGGGAGGTGGTGGAGTCACCACCCCTGGAGGTGTTCAAGAGGGGGTTGGACATGGCACTTGGTGCCATGGTCTAGTCACGAGGTCTGTAGTGACAGGTTGGACTCTATGATCTTTGAGGTCTCTTCCAACCTTAGTGATACTGTGATACTGTAAATCCATGGCTAATAAGATGGGATTTGGATGGCTGATACTATTTCTGAAAATAAGGAGAGAACATTAAAAATGACTGTGTATCGATTTTTACTATCTTTTCTACTTGTTGCAGAGTATTATTTATTTGTAAGTTTTTAACAGAAAACAGGTAATTTAATGGACAGAACTATGGAATTTTGACCCATTCAGTAGCTACTGATGCCACAGATGTTTATGTATTTCATCTCACATGGGAAACAGAGATACGCATTCTCCATTTGCCATCCTTCCTGATTCTTGACATCAATTAGACAAAAAGGCTAACTGTTGTGCAAAATATGCTAGATAGGTGTGCATTATTATAAGCCATTTAGTGGATTTCCATTAATAATATGGTTGGCTGCTAACAAGGTCTGGAATTGCAGTTGTCAAAAACTAAATATGTGAAACCTGTGAAAGATATTTTGCTCTCAGCATACGTGTTTCATTCAAACTTCTCCAAATACAAGTGAGCAAGAGCAACACAATGGCTCAGACCTCCTCTGAGCAGGAAGATCCTGAAACAAGACCAAAAGTCAAATTTTGTTTCACCTGCAATGAAACACTTAACCCTCTAGACAAAAAGCAGAAGCAATGAGGAAAAAAAAAAAAAAAAGTAAAGCAAGTAGACAGGCAGAAGAGAAACTGTTTTCTTCCAATTTATTACTCTGCATAACAAGCTTTTTCTCCATTATTTCATGACTTATTTTCAAGAAATAAACAAAATTTATTGCCTGTAACAGGCAAATAATTCAAAGTCAAAGAAGTGAAAAGACAATTTTGAGCATTTTTTCCCCTTTTACCTTCATATAATTGCTTAGGGTAGGATGCCACCTACTTGATAATGGATATGAATTTCCTAGCATAAAACCAACTGCACTATAAACAGCAAATTCATATATTTTTAAAGCTCTCTTTAAAATAGATACCAGTGGCCAACAAGCCAATTGTAAGACTGCACTGCCAGAATAACAATCAAAAGAAAACAGAATTACTGTAAACACGATAAGATTATTATTGTCTTCTGACTTTGTTCAAAGACTTGAATTCGGATCAATTAACTTTGATTACAGAAGAACAGAACAAGTTACAGCAAGCAACTAAAATAATAAAAGGGTAAACTAAATGAAATTCACCACCACAAGACCTGTTAAAAAAAGGAAACAATGGAAAGAGGTGGGTTGCTTTAGCAAAACAGATAAATACACCAGAACAAAAACCTATCCCAACACTTCGCAACAAAATTCTGCCAAGGACACAGCAGTGAGATGCCAGACTGAGCAAAATAACTGAAGCACTGCTCTGAAGGTGTTTGTAGTCACAGGAGAGCTACTCTGTCAGAAACTTACTATGCCAAAGAGAGGTTCTTCCTGCAAAATGTCCAGCTTCCCCAGTTTCTATAAGCCTTAAAAACTATTTAAGTTGTCCAGCCTTCCTATTTACAGTGTTCCTAGTGATTTTATCCAGAGACAGTGAAATCAATGCAAACAGGTTCAAAAGAGCCTACTTAGACGAGATCTATAGCACAGACATCCTTTATTTGATGTGGGTTAGTTTATGCTTTGTAGCTCCCTTTGTTTGCTTTCTAGCTCTCCCTCCTTTAGAAGTATTAAAACCACTGCTGCAATATGTTAAGTCAGCTGATATTCAGGCATTAAACTATGTAATGTGGTGGGTTGGAATTTCTCCCAGCATTAACTTTTAAGCCAGACCAACTCAGTTAGAAGCAAATGAAGCTGTATTTACAAGCAAAAACTACACTCTACAGTGGAATGCAATGAATATGTACAAAATATACAATATTTACAATATTGTACAGATATTTACAATTAGCAAATAATGCAGAAACCCCTCTGGTCCAAAAGACCAGGGAAGCTGCTCCACTGCCCCCCCAAACCTCCCCCACTCCCCTGTACCAGCGAGAGAAAAAAAGACAGGAGCTGGGAGAAAGCAGTGTTAGTTCTTATCTCAAGGTCAGCCAGAAGCCTTGTTATCTCCCAGGTGAAGCAGAACGGCCAAGATCACAGGAGAAGAGAAAAGGAATGGGAATGGAAGTGAAACTTGAAGAATTGTTATGATACAGCTTCTCTTGTCACAGACATTTATCCAATGAATTTGTTTAGAATAATCTTTTGTTTTCCCTTTTACACACAATAGTAATTTATTTATATTTTTCTACTTTTCTGCTTGAAATCTGCAGCTAAACTTTAAAGGCATAGACTAAGACTACCATAACCTATTATGTGGAAAAACCTTTTCCATTTTCCATAATGACATAGCTCAAACATCCCTCATCTCGTACTCTACAATAAGTTCAGTACTTTCAATAGACTTCAAAGTTATTTCCTGTTTGTACAAGACTATAGCATAATAAATTAATTTATAGCTACTTCATTTATAGTTATATACTCCAACAACTCATCTACGGAAAGGCCAAAACTAAACTTCCTAAAGTGGGGAGGAGCAAAACACTTTAAGCGCCTGGTTTTTTCCTTTACTAAGCTGGTACTCCAAATAACTGAAACTGCTGGTCTTTGGAGAAAGACATTTGCAATACAGTCTAACATCTGTAGACCTGTTATAGCACTGCAGGCAGGATGTTATAATTTGGCTATTTCTATAGAAGCTTACATCATTTTCACTCTGAGCCACCTACATCCTTTCTTGCTGCAGATGAAGCATACAGTCTCTGAAGGGCAAGTGTCAGGATGACAGAGCCAGGCTCTTCTCAGTGACGTCCAGTGACAGGACAAGAGGCAATGGGTGCAAGCTGAAGCATGGGAGGTTTCATCTAAACATGAGGAAAAGCTTTTTCACTGTGAAGGTGACAAAACACTGGAAACAGGCTGCCCAGAGAGGTTGTGGAGTCTCCTTCTCTGGAGACACTCAAAACCCACCTGGACATGGTCCTGTGTGACCTGACCTCCTCTAAGTGATCCTGCTCTTGCAGGGGGTTTGGACTAGATGATCTTAACAGGTCCCTTCCAAACCTAATATTCTTGGAAATATTCTGAAGGGAAGGAAAAAGAAAAAAGAAGGAAAAAAAAAAAAAAGGAAAAAGAATTTTTGGCTTTATACCTTAGTTCCTCATAATTCTTCCCTGACATTTGCCAACTTAATTCAGCAGCTACTTTTAAACAAAAATGTAGACCGAGGCAACTCATGGAGTCATTAGTAGAGAAGGATATGTCTGGTAATTGCCACTTTTTTTGTGCCACTTCCTCTAAACAGATGTAAGACTGCAAAGCTCTCCATCATACCAGGAAGCTCAGCTCAGCAGCTCTGCAGTGTAATCTAGTTTCTATCATAGTTTCAGGACTGGGCTGGATGTAAAAAACCTGTAGGGCATAGTTCCAAGTTATTAGATACTGTAAGTAGGTGATTACCAATTTGTTTATAAGCTTTAATAGCATCAGCATTATTCGTAGAGGAGGCCCAGAAAGTAACTTTTAATTTTGTTCTTGTCTCAGATCCCACCTTTGGGATTCCTGATACATAAAATTAAAGCTGGGGGTAAAGTGTTAATAAAAACTTGGAAAGGAGAATCACTAATTTCCTCTGGGAAGGATCTTTTCTTTTGTTAACAACAGATGCAGCTGTCCATACTGCAGAAAAAGGGTGGACGCATGTTTCGCAAGTAAAAGGACCACTTCAGGAATGTGCCTCCGAAGCTGACTGACTGCACAGAAAAAGCAAAACTTGCTTCGGCGTGAATTCCACACCACTTATGCAGATAGTCTGAAGTACCTCCGTGCCTGCAGTTAGTGCTGACAGATCAGATAAGTACTCGAATAGATGTAACACTGTAACACCTCGGTCTGAAGGCTCTGGAGCTTGAGAGAAAAACCCACCTTTTGAAATACCTGACTCTGCGTGACATTGAATCTGCATTGCAAGAAAACATTGAGGAATGCCCCCATTTCATTCTGTGTAAAAAGCATCCTGGGACTTGATGTTATTTGGGATAGGTAACTTGTAAATGTTTTAGATTGTAGTAAGAAATGGTATTTGGTATAATTCAGGAGTATTTTACCCTGACTGCTGGGAAGAGACCCCAACTGAAATCTGAAATCTTAAAGGGATCTGTAGGGTTCCTGAAGAATGTAATTGCTGCCAAGAAGACATCAAATTCTACTTCACATTGTGATTACAGCATTTCCCTGAAACAACTGAGCAGGATTGCAGCTTAAAACAGTTGATACCCTTTCCCACTGGAATGTGACAGAAGGATACAAGTCTCCCTCATATTACCTTGGCCTAGAACCAAGGTATTATGGAATGTGATATCTAGACTGCACAGAAATTGAGCAAAAATGCAAGTCACAGCAAATAAAACAAGGATGTGGTTCCCTACCACAGACACTAAGAAATAACTAGTTTCTTGTGCTGATACTTGCAAATATCTTTTGGGAAGCAAAATTTGAATGACAGAAATGTCACCTTGACATGTCATTCACACTGATAAGGCCCAGATCTTAAAGCAGACACAAAATCATTGAGGTCAGTGGCTAAATTGTAGCTGTGCAGATAGGGCTCTTCATGGAGTTGGTTCCAGCTTCTCACTTAATCCTAATGGAAATTAGGAGGTAAGAGACTCCTTCACTTTCAAATGTCTCTCCCTTATATTTATTCTGCTATTTCTGGGCTAAAGCAAGATAAGCAACTTCTTAAATACTTCTCTTCAAAGGGTAAGTAATCTGTAACAGAATCTCTAATAGCCTCATAGGGCTATAAGGGCTTCTCTCAAATTATGAAACACTTGAAAGATAAATATTTGTAGCAGAAAGCAAAGCATGCTTGCTTACCCCTTCCTTCCAGTATCAGAGACAGTCCTGATATACCAATTTGCTTTTGCTATTTCCAAACTACTTATATGGGCCATGGAGGAATAAATGAGATTACACCATTTGTTAATTCTGTTGACTCATCCAGAATGGGAAGGTTATTACATTAATTTGGATTTGCATCAACTAATACCAGTTTACTCCAGCCCACCTGCATCAGTAGACCAAATTTTAATGAGTAGTTTTAAGCAATCAGGCACACAAATAACACTCTATTTTCAGTTTAATTCTATTATATTGCAATTAACAGCTGTAGTAGGTCTAAACTCAATCTTGTTGCATGCTTTCTATACTTCGTCAAACTTCAATTATATTTTGGTGAAAGACCTGGCAGTCACAATGGCAAATCATTATCAATATCCTCCTCTGCACAGCATATTTGCCCTTATTTCTCTCCCTACTCCCACTATCATCATAAACACTAAACCACAATTGCCCTCAGAATTTCATTCACAAAGAGAAAAAAAACCCCAAATTTTCTCAGCAACAGTCCTATTAGCTGTATGTGGACAAACAGGACTAAGCAACAGTAAAGTCATAGGGTTTCGTTATTAAAGGTAGACAACATTCACAGGAGGTATTCTGTATGGGCACAGCATTGTGCTACAGAAACTTGCCTATGGGTTAGTGCTGTGTGTCTGCCATGCTTAGATTGCAAAGCTTATGCAGCAGTAGCTTAAAAAGGCAAGCAGGTAAATGCCAGTTTTTAATTGCTCAAGCAAACATCCCAGAAAGACCTGAAAGCATATTTTGCCTAATTGCTTTAGAATGCTAAGCCTCTATACTTAAGGAATCAGTACAAGTCTAACAAAGAGTTTATGTGAATGTAGGCACACGTGTACACAAAACCCCACACAAACATCAATTCATATATATTCCTGGATAGACAACCTTCTGGAAGCAGCTTTGAGACTAACAGCTTCATTATTGATCAGTGTCTCTGACATTATTTGACATATAGCCAAAAGGCTCAAGCATTTTGCTGAAGAGGAGTTTGTGCAAGTAGATACTTAACATGCATATGATGGGTTTGGTGTGGTCAATTTTTAAATTACTTTTTCCAATTTTTACATATTAGCCTTAATTTCTAGACAGGTCAGAATTAATGATCCCTTTAAAATTAAGAATATGATTTAAAGAATTCTATTTATCAGTCAAAAAAAATCTATCTCAACATATAATTGTGAGGTTCCATAATAACCACTTCTCAATACTTGTAACTTTGCCTGTTCAGTCTACAGACTTTTTTTCCCCTTCAGTGGACCTGAAAAATCCTGAAGCCAAGCCACATGGCTCCATTCTCATGCACTATATAAGTGATAAAGATTCACAGGTCAAATTATTACTTGACTAATATCTCAGGAGCTCATTACTGACGACAAATTTGCAGCGGTGTAATGGAGTAGGAGTATAAAACCTATCTTGCTGACAGAGCACAGGAAAAAACCTGCATAGTTGTACTGGTTCTCCAGTATTTGACCAAACACAGTATGTAGATCTATCTGTGGAAAAAAAATCTTCGAAGTGCCCAAGGACTAGTTCTGGTACTCTCAAAATGACCAAAAAAAAAGTGTCATGGAGAAATGACAGAGAACTGATCACAGAGGTAAGAACTGAACATGAAGGAGTCGGTGGAGAGACAGTTCAGGCTAAAGGCATCACAGCAGACTCAGAACAGGAACAGAGGTGAATTCACTACTGCTACTTCTGCAAGGTGCTGCATCATCCCCTCTTGTTCCAATCCTCCCTTCAGCTATAGCTGCCACCACAAGTTTGGTTAGGATGAAGATTTTATGATGGCTCCTTGCATGGTGTTCATTCGCACCTTCTGGTGCATTAGGAAGGAGGTATTAATAGTTGTCTTTGGAATTTTAAAGACAGACCTACCAAATGCAAACATACTCCACCACCACCACACCCCCAGCAATGAGGAAGCGTACTTTAATATAATCGTAAACAAACTTTATGAAGACAATGATGTTCAACCTAGTCAAAATGCCTCTCTGATTCTACTTATGCCACTGCACTTCCATTGGCATTGTATTTTGCTTTTGTTTATTTAAGCAATGAAAAATGAAAAGTAGTATTTTTTTAAAGCTTTTTCTTCATTACATTGCCATGAAGCAGTCTGAGACACTTTGCTGGCTTTTTCAGAACTTTTCCTGCTATCCTGTTCAGAGTGTTGAAGGATTGGAGGGGTTGTTTCTTTGTTTTCTTTGTTGTAACCAACCCCACAAGGTAATCAAACCGACAGAAGGAATTCAGAACCACAACTGAACAACTGTAACCACACTTGACACTTCCTATTTTACATCACATAATGATGTAAAGTGAGTTATTTCTGAAATTTAAATAGTGCAATAAAAAGAACCAGATTGTTCATTTTAGGGGTTTCCAGTGAAACTACTGCACCTCTTCCTTTCACTTAGAGCAGCACAATATTCCATAGCAAAGGCACTGTTTCAATGAAGAGAACTAACAATCTGCTGCTTAAAATTTCCAAGTTCAGAAATACCAGACAAGACATACAACTTCCATAAGAAGCAAGTCAGACAACTTGCACATAGACCATATTAACCCATATTAGCCCTCTCAACTGCAAGACTCATTCTGAATCCTAAAATTAAAGAGATGGATACTTCCCTGTAAATAGCTCATCTTGCAGATTTCCAGCACAAAGTCAGCATTTTAAGAATGGCAGTTGCTAGGCAGCAGGAGGACACTGAACTGCTGGAGCAGGTCCAGAGGAGGGCCATGAAGATGATCTGAGGGCTGGAGCACCTCCCCTAAGGGACAGCTTGAGAGAGCTGGGGCTGTTCAGCCTGGAAGAAAGAAGGCTCTGGAGAGACCTAATAGCAGCCTTCAGGTACCTGAAGGGGGCCTACAAGAAAGCCAGGAAGGGACTTTCTACAAGGGCTTGCAGTGACAGGATGAGAGGAATGGCTTTAAGCTTGAGGAGGGGAGATTTATGCTGGAGATTAGAAATGTTTTACAGTAAGAGTGGTGAGACACTGGAGCAGGTAGCCCAGGGAAGTAATGAATGCCCACTGCCTGGAGGTGTTCAAGGCTTGAGCAACCTAGTCTAGTGATGGGTGTCCATGCCCATGGCAGGAGGGTGGTAACTAGATGTTCTTTAAGGTCCTTCCCAACAGAAAACAATTCTATGAATCGACAAACCTATGAACTATTTAGCAATCCTGTCATGTTTGGAGAGCTCCTTCTCACACTGTATGCTTCTGTCACTAGAGGAAGATATTCAGTTGATTCATAGAAAGCCCATGTTATTGGAATCTAGACAGACAAATTGGAAAGGCTTTAAGAATATAAAGCCATTTATGTAATTGAAAAGAGCAAGGAAAATGAATACTTCCACACTGTGACAAAGACTCCTGATGTCCAAAACAGAACAGATGGCACTTAACTTTGCAAGGTCTCAGCCAACACATCTGTCACAATAAACAGAAAAATCCCCTTAATTTAGCAGCCAAGAGCTAAGAGATTTGAATCATCCCTCCTGGGATTTCAGTCTGAAGCTCTAGAAAGACTTTATACTTCAAAGTTGATGTTCATACCTTAAAGGCATCCCTTCTTACTATGGCTGTCATTGAAACAAATAATTCTGCAAGTATCACAACATTTTTATGGTAGCAAAATAATTCTATCTGTAGTAATGAAAGCACTTCTATAATAGCAAACTTACATAGCATTTATAATCTTTTCTAATACTTTAAAAATCCCTAAAATTAGCTTTTCTTCTAAAAAATAAATGAGACATCAACTCCCACATAATGATGTGTATATTTATATGAGAAAGGGACTTCCTTCTCCAGCATTAGAGTATAATAAATGTCAATCAGCTTTTTTCCTGAAATGTTTTAAAACCTACTGTTGGTGACTATTAACACAAATGAAAGCCAGCACATGATGGATTGAAGACATATAATCACACTCAAATTATTGTACCTTCTCAAAATGGTAAAAGCATTATAAATTCTAGACCAGTCATTTACTGAAGTGCTGTACTCTTTTCATAAACTCAATAAATACTGCTAAAGCACCATGTTTCTCATTAAATTAACAGGAGTTTATTGATTGGAGCATATGACTGCGAGCTCTTTTTCCCCCAGAAAGGAGTAGACATTGAAACAGAACAGAGGATAGGTAAACAAAATAATGCCCTTTTCTCTTCTGATGGGACTTCTTCTCATTTTGCTAGAGGAAAAAAATTATATGCTTTTATTGAAGAAAACAAACAAACCAAAGGAGTTAAGTGACACAATCAGAGTTAACTGTAATAGAGCCTAATGCAGGAAAATTAAGACAAAAATCTACAGGATTACAAGATCAGTTAAGGAGCTCAGTAAAAAAATGGTAAGAATTCCAAATCATGTAGCACAAGTCTTGATTCACCAGAGCTTACAAGATAAGGATGCAGCTTTGTTACAGTTTTATACCAGGAAGACTGCAAGAAGGAAGTTCCTGCAAGTTATGACCAGAGGTGCAAACTTTTATGACTGCAGACCAAACTTTTCTGCCTCTCCTGTTTCAGGAACGATCTCCCACAAGACCTCAGTAGTCATGTGTTGCATGAAATCCTATTCACACTAATATCAAACATAATTGTCAGGTATGTTTGTAATTGTTTTCCTTTACTGTAAGGAACAGAAAATCTGTTAGAAAAAGCAAGCAGGCCCTGCAGCTGGAGTCCTTTTTCCACTTCATGATGAAACAGATTTTTTACACTGATTGCATTTATGGCCAACAATCGGGGAATAACAAAAATTTTCTCCAACAGTGTCAGTTATCTACCAGGCTTTTTAGCCTTTTGGAAAACTTGTGGTCATCACTGTCACAGCAATTGAGTGCTGCCATCTAGTGCAGCTGCTGCTTGTACTGCAGAACTCTTTCCCTAAACCAGTGCTTTTAGTTACTGTCTTCAACATACTAGATTTACATAAAAGTCTCACATAAAATTGTCAATAGTTCTCTGTTCCTCAGGGAATTATTTTCGTATTTTCTTTTTACAAAAGTATCTTCAAAACAATGCATGGATATGAGGAATGGTTATCAGTGCCCTGAGTTACTCACAGGCCTTAACAAGCCATGACCAGCCTCACCTTGGGACTTCTCTCCACACCTATTGCAGATGGGCATGGGGGATCCATTTCAGCTTGGGCCATTAGACCCTGCCTAAGCTCTCACATTTATACCTTTCTCCAGTTCTGCCACTGCCTTGATTATGCCTGCCCATTAAGCTCACTGAGCTGGATCCAGATGTGTGGAGCAATTTGTCAGCTGGACCTTGACTCAGCTTCATCACTGTGGAACTGTCCAGTAATGACTGGGCTGTGTCTGACACTGATTACTATCACTGGGCCTGATCTTGATATGCCAATCAACTTTCTAGCTTGACCTTGGACCTGCATCATCACCTCAAACTTCCCCGGTGATCTGACTTCTGGCTGAACACTGCCAGTACTTCCAGTCCTGTCCCACCTGCTTTGGCTGGCAAAGTCCCCATGCCTCCCAGCCCCTAGGGAACAGCGTGGCAATCCCACGATGCAACCTGATCATGACAAGTTTCTTAAAAAAAACACAAGAATAATGAAGACAAAAAATGCTACTGAAGTATTTCACAGCCTCATGAGAAAATAAATAAATAATCTGGTTTACTTAATAAAGGAAATAAAATGGAGCTAGGTTAAGACATTTCTCTAAGGCAGTATATCTGCCACCACTGAAGCTGACATGCAGCACCACATTCATAACATTGCTAACATAACAGCGTGAGAAGCAACTTAGCAAAGACACAGCAGCATCAAGGAAAAATAATCCCAAACCCTATAGCACTGTGTAAAATTAGGAAAGTCACAGATAATATACTTCTGAGGTCTAGATGTGAATAATGAGAAGCACATACTTGCTAATACTTGTAAATGCTTTGATAGAAGTAAAAATTCTCTAATTACTGTTCTAAAGAAGTGTGAAGTGCACAATTTGACTTCACAATAATAGCATGAAGTCATTATTGCATAATGTCATTGATCATCTGATTTTTTGTTTCATTGCATCATGTTCCCTAAGTATTTACAATAATGGTGAGAATTAGTAAGTGCCTTCAACAGAAACCAATTCATTTCAATTTGATATCACTGCCACTCAGTGAGAATGAGAAAATAATTCTAAATTGCAGCCAATATGAAATATTTTCCTTTTATGTTTTGGCAGATTCAACGCAGGCAAAAGATATTTATGCTGCAGTTAACTCTTTTTGAAGTTTCCAATATATCTACATAAAGACTCAAATAGAAAACAGACTGCCAAAGCACATGATTCACCCCAACACTGAGTCAATATACTCTGACACTGAGTATCCACCTTCAGAACAAAAAAGGACTTTTTCTCCTACATGGCACTGGAGATGCTGAATAAAATACAAACCAGTTTGAAAAGATGCATTGCAGATAAAAAAATAATCTTCACTGAAGAAAGCTCACATTGAAAACCAGAGACGCATATTTTTCCATTCCAATTTATACTTGCTAGCAAGAAGGGCATACGTTATTTCTGAAACACATGAAATATCTATCTTGTATAACTTCTCCTTTCTGAATGCAAAAGATCTTTCTATTTTAGTCACCTTCTGCAGAGCCATTAAGTGGCATCCATCATTTCTTGCTCACCAAGGCTTTATGCACATTCAAAATGATTTAAACCAAACACAGAAAGACCCTTGATGGCTCTTGAGTCTTTTAACTTCCAATAGACACTCTGCATTAAAAAAAAAAAAAAGGTCACACTAGCTAAAACAATCATTATTGATTTAGGTAGCTGGCTTCAAGACAGCAATTGTAAAGTCACACTGGAAAGCTGAAATAAGGGGAAAAGTCTCTCCTTAACTTCTGCTCATACTTCTGAAATAATTGTAACATATATCTTGCTGTTTGAGAACAAACTGCAAATTCCAGATCATGTCAAAACTACAGAACTACTTTCATCTGTTAAGCTACTTTTTTTTGTGTCCTGAGACAGGAACATGTGCTGTGCACCATCTTACACACAGTTTTTATGTCACTATATATCTATGAATAATCATGAGGAAGACAATACAAATGTATAACAAATGTGGGTAGTGATTTAAAAATATTTCTTGCTTTATAAATTATTTGGGTTGGCATTTACTATTAGCATAACATGTACCTTTGCAAGGAACTTCAGCCATAAATCAGAATCCTGATGTGCAAGGAATCAGGAAAAATACAGAGGAGAAAACATCTCCATGCAATTAATTCTATGAACTACAAGAAAAATGAATGGCAAAAGAGACTGAAGGCAAACCACAAAATGCAAGGACATTTCACTAAGTTTTCATAAAGCAAAGCAACGTGGTCTGTTGCTGACGATAAAAGCACAGAATTCAAAGGAACTAATTAATCCTTATTTAATAAAACAAAAAGATGGTTTCCCACATTCAGTGTGGTGCAGCAGAGTGGCTTTAATCAAATTTTTACACTTAGACCTAAGAAAGGCACTCTCTAAGCAGGAAGCTATGGCCATTCAACAGTTAAACACTAGAAAAAGGAAAGAAAAGATGAGGTATTTCCCCACCACACCATCTCCACTGCTGCAATTTCTAGAGTAAGAGTAGAAATAGTATAAAGAAATGAAGTAATGAAAGAGTGAACAGATCTCCCTAGTTTTACTGTAACACCTCATTTAGAAATACTTTGTTGTCTTGTAGTCCATATAGAAATACAGTCCCTACAAGCCCTCAGTTACTGCCTCCTGTAAGTCTGAAGACAATACTGCTAGGCTACACAAGTAAAAAGCCTGTTTGGCCATTTGCTTGTTCTAAGAACTCATTACTCCAGACAGGTGCATTTGATGTTCTACACAGCATGATTCCTAAACGGCACAATCTATTTAAATCAGCTGCTTTCACTGCAATCAGGTTGATTTACTCTAGTTAAAAACTCTGGGCTCTTGTTGACAAAATTCTGATGCTGTTTTCTGTGCAAAGGTTAGTCATTGAAGTTAATTACTGGTATAGGCCTGCTTGCAAGTCTGGGCAGAATTTTAATAGAAGTGTATTTTTTCTTTTGGACTAATATAAAGGACTGACTTAAATCTCCACGATTAATCTCTAAAAATGAAAGAGCTGGAGGTTTTTAGCCAGATTTTTCAGTCTGCTGAGGTTGACTCCTGCCAAAGGAAATCATGTACAGCACTTTCAGAAATGCTTTCCTAAGGAGCTTTGAAAAGCTTTGTGCTCTGTCTGCACAAACATGGCTTAAAGGCAACATATGAGCCAAGATTTATGTAAATGTTCACTTAATTTAGCATAGACTATTCAATGTAATGTTTTCCAATCACCACCTACTTTGTAAGATGCTACTCTTCAATCCCTGGAGACTCAATGGTTATTTTAGTCTTATACTTCCCAAATGCAAGACTGCCACTCGTTTTGGTATCTAAATCTTAGGAGTCAGGAGACAAAAATAGCTGAATGAACAAAAGAGAGGTAACTATTTGCACAGATCAGACCAAAAAACCTCCATGTATTTTTCAAGAGTTTCTGACTTGCTAAAGTAAGAAAGTTTCTTTCACAGGCCAAAGTGCTGTTCATACCAACTTCAAGTTGCTTGCAAAGCTGACCACTCCACACATACAAATGGAAGTGCCTTTTCAAATTTTAAGCCATGCTTACATTTTATTATTCAAAAGGAGAACATGTAATGCTAAACACTTCTCTGATCAATTCCTTTTGGGTAGGTTATGCCCCTGCGGTACACAGATGAACATTATTACTATTCTTTGTCATCCTTTCACACTCAAGCTTTTCAAGTCTTAGGACTCAACTTCAATTGTTTATTCATCTGTGTCAATAGGCTTGAATTGGTAGGATTCCCGCAAGACACTTCTAGGCAATAAGAAGAAAGGGGAAAAAAATCCACTAAATTTGCTGAAACAGATTAACTTATAATACAAATGAAACAACAGACTCAGATTCAGCCAAACTATGGCACACAAATTGCAGACAGAGATGTGTAAGTAATCCTGGCATAAAGGACACACTGTAACAGTCACCAGGAATAAGGTAAGGAACCCTTTTAAACACATTAAAAAAAACCAACCCTCTTTGGTCTGCTCTACCATCCTTCAAAGTGTTGCTGTGGCCTGCACAGAATATCCACTCACACTCTGTTACAAAGAGACTACGAAAGTTTCAGTCAGGATTTATTTTTTTACGTGAAGAATTTTACTTTCACATAGGACATCTGCTGTTTTGCTGTCATTCTGATGAAGAAACTCTAAGAACATTTATTTTGACACCGTTTCTTTTGCATGTCACAAGGACTTTTAGATAAATTACTTTGTCACTATAAAAGCATTTCTCAGCCTCCCAAGTTTTTATTTTCTTCAAACAGAATCTGATGGCAAAATATGAGGAAATTAAGCAGAGCAAATAAGCCAGAACTATACAAGCACAGTTTGTCATTTATCACACATAAAAAAAATACAGCTACAAACCACTAAAAGTATATTTAATCTTGGCACATTGCAGACAACCTGACTGAACAGAAAATGGGGAAAATTATCCACAGGAACATACAGAATCCCAGCTTTTTTACATCCCAGCACTATGGCTTAGCACCTTTCTTGAGAGCTGTATGGTGCCTAACATTATTTTACTCATAGAAGCTCAGATTATTGTATGATCACATCATTCTCCAGGTAAATGAAACCCAGATAAAATGTATGGTAAGATTAGGTGGCATGTGGTACCACAAACAAACTATACCCTTCTTCACATCTTCAAAAAGCCATTTAAAACTATCACTGGCACATAATGTTTTGTGAAATCTCTGCCCCTGCTTTGCTCCTCCACACACACAGTTTACAGCTGTGAAGGTAGTTTCAAAACCAACCTGTGCTCAATGGATTTAAACACAGAAACATGTTCTGCATCTCAGATTACGTTCTAGTATGCCTGATTATGAGTACAGAAGCTTTCATCAACTGTTGATAGCTTCCTTAGACATCTAAGTCTAAATGTTTTCCAATAGTGAAATTTCACTAGAAATGCTTGCAATTTACAAATCTGATGCAAAATTCCTTGGATTGGTCCAGACAGTGCACAGAGGATCTTGGAGCACAATTACTTTGGAAAAAAAGTTTGTCTGCTTCGTGTTAACAGTGAATAAGAGTTTAGCAGTGGAGCCAATGGTGATGTTAATCAAATTCAGACTCACTCAAAACAGAGGCCATCCACTGAAGTGGTATTGGCCTTTGCCGTTGACAGAATGTCTATTTTATTATCATCCAGATGAAGGACCAAGTAACAAAGGTCACATTCTTACCTACATTCCTGAGTGTGATACATCTAATGGTGTCAGAAGATAAATTTTTTAGCAAAACGTGACAAAAATTCAGTTAATTTCAACGATTTCTAGAGAGAAATCAACGGTGTCAGAAATAAACTAAACTTTTGCTAAAAGGTGAAAATTAATTTCAACTATTTCCAGAGAAAAGGTACTCAATTCAGAGTTCATTAAAATCAAAAGAAATTGGATGTTCTCAGCAAGGGGGAGGTTCTATATACATTTAAGCTACTTAACCACTCCTGCCGGATCTCCTATCAAGAAGGGCCTCTGCCAACATGCCCCCTACTGCAAATATGCCTATTTCACAAAAATAAGCACAGCTTTCATAAGACACAGAACACCCAATACAAACAGGATAATTTTATTATTCTGATAATTTTTGCTGTACAGTCAAGAACAGAAGTTTCAAAAGACTGCTTAGTCCATCTTCCTGTCCTGGGGCAACATTCGACAATAGACATCTGTTTAAATGATCCTCTATCCTACAATTTCACCGTAATTCCCCCCACAGCCAGAAAATAGCTCTGTTATTCATACATGGTAAATGCAATCTTCTTTCTTGAAAATTAAATAGGCTTTCTCCCTTCTGTCCTTGCAAGACTCTCTTGCTGTTCACTAGCCTCCTAATGATCAAACTAATTACATCAGAACCCCTAAAATACATTCACACCATGGACTGCATACTTCACATCCAGATTTTCTCTTCTCAAATAAGCAAACCTAATTCAGTTCAAACTTGTTCATAGTAGATAGAGACAGCCTGAAGAAAAGAAAGCTCCAGGGAGACCTTATAGCAGCTTTCCAGTACCTGAGTGGGGCCTACAAGAAAGCTAAGAAGGGACTTTTTACAAGGGCTTGTAGTGATAGGACAAATGAGGAGGGCAGATTTAGATTGGATATTAGGAAGAAGTGTTTTACAATGCAGGTGGTGAGATACTGCAACAGGTTGCCCAGGAAGGTCATGAATGCCTCCCTGGAGATGTTCAAGGCCAAGGTGGATGACGCCTTGAGTAACCTGGTCTAGAGGAGGGTGTTCCTGCCCACAGAAAGGGGGCTGGAACTAGATGATTATTAAGGTCCCTTCCAATCTAAACCATTCTATCAATCTATGAATCTATGAATTTCCGATGTAGAAGTTACCTGGCTGAAGACAAAGACAACTGACATGCCAATCTTAGTTTCTTTCTCTGAACTATGAAGAATGTTATGGAGCACTTTCCTTCAACTCTCTGAAGACCATCAACAGTGGCTTACACTCCAGTCTCTCACCTGTTACGCTTTGAATCCAAGCTACTTCAGTAAGGACTGAACAGTTGTCCCTAACCAGTTCTGCTCTCCAGAACAAAAAGCACCTTTTGGCACACATTCATCAGTGGAAGCTGCTGACTGGAAGCACTGATGACAGTTCTGAATTCAGCTTTACTTACTGCATATCTGGTTTTGCTTCTAGTTATTTTATATAATTCATTAACCTTTTACAAATCCATACATTTCTAAAATATCCATAGATGTCTACTGAAACAGAAGAGCAATAATAAGAGGTTTTACTAGAATATTTTCCTCCATTCTTTCATAAAATACACATGGGAAAAAAGCATTGAGAGAAAAAGCTCTACTGAATAGTAATTTGTTCTAGGTAAGGAGTATTAACACAGTCCAGACTTAATTCAGCTATACATCCACACCATTTCTAAGTACAAAAAAATACTTGCTTTTTGAGAGCCACTGGAATCAATGGGTTTGTTTAAAATCTGCAGTTGAAATATAGTTAAAGGTTTAACACAGTTTTATTTAGGTCTTAATTTCCTTAGCAATCTAGCATAGAAATGACCTAAGTCAGCTAAACATAGAACTAGTCTTATTTTTATGTAGAAGTGTGAGGAGAAGGCTCCATTAGAAACAAGTATTAGGTTTGGAAGCATTGACTCCCACAGAAGTCAGTAGCAGCAATCCCCTGGATAAAAGCCTCTTACAGTGTTTCACACAAATTCAAGTTATCAAGTGCAGAAGAATGTTCAAAACCAACAGACCAAGAAGGACACAATTTCCCTTATCTTCTACCAGCAGCAAATCTACTGGCGGGATTCAAAAGGAGACATCTTGGAGCACATTAGAGTTATTAAATTCACCATAACCCCCTGCTCAGGAAAAGACTGATAGTGATTTGAGAAACCAGAAAACACATGCTCTGAACAAAGTAGTATTTCAGTATGGGGACAATTCTTGAAAGGGGTCAAATTTGAAGCCTCAGCATAGAAATTCTCATTTTGCATCTTGACACAGAAAATCTAAGATCCAATTCAATCTTCTGAGCTGTAAAACACACAATTGCAACAAACTGTAGTTTTATAATACGGTACTAAGTAACGTGTAACAGTCATTGAACAGTAATTCAGTTAAACAACAGATTTAAACATCATAAACAAGGTATCAAGGTGTTTTTAACATGGCCTCTGGGAAGTTTTAAATCACTATTATGTGTCTCTATCATGTATCTCTATCTGTAACCAAAGCCATGACTACTGGAATATGGTCAGTTATACTAAGAAATTGTAACAGGTTGAGTTGACTCTGCTGCTGCTATTCAATACCATGCTGCTGTCAGGCCAGCCTCAAAATTTACGTGGCTGGCTGGAGCAAAGTATTACTGGGCTTGAAGTTCAGATTGTGACACTGGAGGCTTCCTGTACCAGTTGCTGCTTCTATCTGGGTTCCACGGGTTTGGGTGTTGGTCTTTTCCCACAGCATTCTCCTTCAGAAACTCGTGGCACTACCTTCATTTTGGGTATTTTGTCATGTTACTCTTGCGGTAAGAGCACCACAAGAAGCAAGTGCAAACGACCACGTGTAGCATGAGCACCGCACCTCCGAGCGAAGGTGGGGGGGGAGGGGTGGGAGAAGGACTGTGTCCTATGTCTCCTACAAGACTCCTGATTTTACATTGACATTTTATTTCAAACATAAAGAGCACAGGGTTGAAGAACAATGAATTTATTATCGTGTAATTTGCTGACTTAATAATTCCAGTTCTCTACTTTCGAAAGCCCGAAATGCCAGACACAAGTGCGGGCACGTGCACCAGAGAGAGGTTCCCTGCCCCTCAGCCGTAGGGAATAAAGCACTCACCCTGTCGTTGCGCGCCTCCAACTCTGCTGCAGCCCGCGGGGAAGAATCGCATTCTGCCTCACCGGGACCAGCACTCTCCGCGGAACCCCGCGCACAGTACGCGGTTGCGGGCAGCTTCGCCTGGCTTCTCCCTTAGCCTCAGCGCGGGGCGGGGCCGCCCGGGAGCCGCTGCACGGCGCCACCTGAGGCAACGGGCTCGAGCCGCAGACCTGCGGTTTAGGCGGGAACGGCGCGAGGCACCCTAGGGGCCCTGGCCAGCTGCATCCAAACCACCCGCACTGCGCCTGAACTGCGCTGAAGCCCTCGTAACAGCAATGACAAAAGGCCACGGAACATTAAATAACCCCCAACAAAGTTTAGGTATTGTTTTACTCCCTCCGAGTTTTACTTATTGATACTGAAATGCTAATGTCATTTGTAAGGAACTGCAGCCAGCAGTGCTGCTCTGGTTAGGGTGGGGAAAAAGTGTGATCCTTCCTCAGCTACCGAGAGAGACTCTGCCAAGAGACTGCTCTTCCCCTCAGAAGCCAGCAGATGTGTGTTACAGTGTGCGGGGTTGTTCGATGGAATGCACACACTTCAGCTGCAGCCACACTTTATTTTGCTGTTACATTGCTGATTTTTCACTAGTAAATCACTCACTGGACACAATTACAAAGAATTAGACAGTTCCAAAGCCCAGAATGCCAGCTCAAGCCACTGCTGCAGGGGAGTTACATCCCACGTGCGTAAGCAGACTTTTGCAACGTGATTATATTCTGCCCGCTCCTAAATATGAGTAAGGATTCCCCTTGCATGTGACACCTTTGTTGGTATTTGTACTTAATTCTCAACAAACTCTAAAAGAACAAATCAGCCACATCAAAAATAAACAATGTCACATAAATTCATCTTGAATTACTTTATTTTTCACAATAATAAAAAATAAATTAGTCATAAACAAAAATAGTTAACATTTTTTTTCATCAAAGAGAAAATGTATACAGTATGAAAAGGATGCTGTACAGTTCTGGTTCAGGTGCATTGCCATGGATACATATTCCTGAACGAGTCAGAAAGCAATTTGCCTATGCTCCTCCTGTTTAATTCATTTAAGGAACTGGCTAATCAGAAAGTTTAGACAGTTGTATTATGGACTTACAGTATGACATATATACAAAAATATATATGTAATACCTGTGCTATAAAATTCCCTAAAAAGCTGGGTTAGTATAACAAAAGAGCTGGACAAAATTTGATGGGTATATGTAAATAAATACATATTAGGTCCCTTTTAATAAAAAGATCTGCCTATTCTAAATGTTTGAAATATTTTGGTGTAGTGGCTTGTTCTATAGACACAGCTCAGAATTACATATTTCCCATAGACATCTTGTATTCATAAATAACAACAAAATAAGTTATAATAAAGTATATCCTTCTGCCAAAATCAATTAAGAGGGTCGACTATTTTATACATATTTTAAAAGTTATGTTTGTTTTGGTTTGGTTTAGGGTTTCTCTTTGTCTCCAGTCCTTCCTGATCCTCCTATGCAGATCCTGAGTGACTAGGATGGGACTTCACAAGCTGGTACGTACTCAAGCCCTGCCAAGGCCACTGGTCTCAAGAGACAAAAAGCAGCATAGACAAAACTGGAATGTCTCTGGACATGCCAATGATTTATCAAAACTAAGCTCCCCTTGTCTCCAGCTACATTGGTAGTTATCTATCTACTGAAAATGGGAATATAGAAGATTGGGAACTCTCAACTTCTGTTTGCTAAAGGCTGAGAAGCAAAGAACTGAGTTCAAGTTTGGTGTGAGTTCTCTTAAATGGAATTTTCTCCCTTTCACCAGGTCTGAATCTTGCCCACACTATCAAGATATTATAATGATGATGAATTTGCTTTAAAATATATTGGAAGTGGTTAGGGGATGATTTTTCTTTTCTGATATAGGAATAATTACATTTATCTCCCACAAACATACTCTGTAAGCTTAACAAGAAAGGAAATTTACTTTCAGTGTTCAGAATGTCAGCTGTTCAGAACAGCTCTTAGGAATTTAGAAACACTGTTTAAGTCTCAGGAAAATCAGGTAGACACATGACTTTTCCTTTTTTGAGTGTGAATAGGATAATTCTCTCTTTTTTTTATGCAATGGATGTTAGAGGTGTAAATGAAGTGCCACAACACACTTCAATAGCTGTGCATTTACAGGATGATTATATAGAAATTTGTTCAATAGACACTTCAATACTTTGCACTTTGAACTAGCCAGTCTGGTGTCACAGCATAAAAATCACTGGACTGGCAGAAATACAGCTTTGTTTATATCTGGCCTTATTTCTAATACAGAATCTTATTAAAGAAATGGCCAGTTTAGGATTTTCAGTAATTCTGGCAACACTGAATGTCATCAACCAAATGACAAAGGAATGGAGGTGAGATAAGAGAAAGAGAACACCTGTGGGTATAAAAGGGAAACAGATCAGGATGGGGATGAAGAAAAGCACAGCTCTGGAAAGCATATCTTACTACTTATGGTGGTATAGATTATGAAGTGGAAGCAAAGTAATTTTTTTCAGGAAGGCACAACCTCCCCTTCACTAGCCATAAGCAGTTTCCAGCACATATCTCCTTTCTTAGAGGTGAAAACTGGTGCCTCTAGGACTTGGATGTAAGGAAAAAAAAAGGCCTTTTCCAACCAAAATGATTCCTTGATTCTATGAAAGTAAGTAGCAAGGTCCTGGCAATACTGCTGGCCCACATGGAATTGTGTTCTATGAATTTCATGTACTCATTTGAGTCAGAGATATACTGACCACTTTTATCAAGTCTGTGAAAAAGTAACCTAAATCACATCTTTGCATTAACCTATCGTTAACTGGTCATGCTCTGCAACACATGGGATTTTTCTTTCTGTATAAGAAGACCAAGCTCTGAACTGCAGTGTATTGTCATAAAAGTGGGATATAATAACAACATTAATGTTGAACATTGCTTTATTCATACAGAAAATTCTCCATTTGATGAAGGTTTGGGAAAAAAGGAGAAAAGAGCTTATGTGTGTAGAGGAAAACACTAAGCTCCCTGTGCAGGGACAGAAGTAGTCCTGCATTGAGTCAGTCCTGCATACATTGAAACTGGACTTCAAGGCTAGCAGGCTTGTGAGAACATCCATGTCTCTTGCACTGCACTCCCCAGCACTCAAATGCCTGCTAACAAGCCCCATCCCAATTCAGAGCCCTGGGGACTGAAGGTCACAGGCAATAAAGCAAATACTAACTCTGTTTCCTGTCATTGCTGGCCAAGTCAGACCCAGGTTGATTCCACACCATCTCTTTCAATTTTCTCAGCTAGTGTGGGGAAAGGTGAACTCCATGAATTCTGTGCTGCTAATATGTGCTCTCAAACTTGGCATGCAGTTGCTATACATAAGCAATTCTGCCTACATATATTTGAGTCTGACATTATGCAGGAGCTAGCAAACCCTGATGGATCTTTGATAAACAACTGCAGCAGCAATTCTCAGTTCCAAAAGGAAGGTACTTTGAGGCAGAGCACCTGATCTAGATAGAGCTGATGGTGGCCAGATGGCAAGAGATGAAACCTGTATGCTGATTTTATCCTGATAAGCAGTCAGACTGCTTAGACTCTTTACATCAACAATCTCCAGCAGTCTTCCTACACATAAACTGGTCTTACTGGATTGTGTAACGTGAAAATCTTTAAGCATTTTTTCTCACCATTCTGCAGGATTCTGACAAATGTTAAAATATTGGGAAAATAAATGAAGGCATTCAAATGAAGAAGCCCAAAGAATTATATTGGTTTTACACCTGCTCTAAGTCTACTACATTGATTAAGGCCACCTCTGATTTACAGTGCAAGTAAAGTCAAGTCCTCTGCAAGGCACTGTCCTAAGTTGGTGCACTACTCTTTAAAAACAAATGCCATAGGCACAATTTCAGAAGTGTACCTTGTGTGGAGGTGAAATCTTAGCACAGCACTTTGTGTAAATAATGTGAGTACATCAAAGTGCTGAAGAGTTCATTGGTTCATTTTGTAGGAACAACTATTTTGATTATGCTGATACAAGAGAAGAGCTGATAAAGGATGAAGTTCAGCAATATTCTGGCAGTTTCCTTATCCTCAGATGTTAAATTAGTTGAAACAATCTGTTTTGTTTTACCTGATGCATCTGAAAACTGTCCCTTTAATTGGGGGGGAAAGAAGTAGTATATAACCATAAGTCCCTGGATTCAATTTGCAAGGCTGTATACCTTAGATATAATACAGGGTTATATTGCAATGTGTACAAATATATTCTTTCCTATTTAGCTTCCATGAATTCTGTTTACTTTAGTGCCTGCAAGATGATCATCTTTATAAAATAATCCAATGGCCAAATACTCAAGAGCAAGACAATGTATTTTAAAAAGGAGGGGGATGGCCTGGGGGTGTTATATACTGAATCACTGACTGTCACAGCCAAAGGATGTTCAGGCAGATTATTTTATATCAACTGATTGTAAACCTGATTACCTCTCTGTGTTGCACTCAACCTGTGGTTTTCACCTTTTTATAGAGCAGGTATTTCTCTCAAGCTGACATGATACACTTCCTTGGACCAAAAGAGACAGGAGCAAAAATTATATACTGTATGTCAAGTTTTACTGCCATAAGATATCTTGGTGAAAATGTGTATTTACAAATATTGGATTCCAGAGCTGTTTATGCTGCACTTTCTCCAAATCATTCTTTGGATCCTATGAGCACAAATCTCTAAGTTATCATCATGTTGAAAATGTATTTTTCATGAGCGATCCAATCAAAAAATGTAAGGTTTGTCTCAATTCAAGGCAGCTTTTAGATTAAAGGACTTCCAAATTCCTGTAACTTCCATCACACAAACTGATGCAACCAGTATGGCATGCAGCAGCTTCTGCCTCCTAGAGTCCCACTCTCTCTTCCTCTCCACCAAAGAAGTAAGAAGAAAAGAATACATAATGAGGCTCAATGGTGGCTCTTCATTTGTAGCAGGACACCTTAACCACTGTTATATCACATCTCTGGGAGTGATTTAACATGGATTATTAAAACTGATTTTCAACTCACATAACAGGCACCTTAGAAACAGATGCATATTGGGGGGTCACTAATTTACAAGCAATATGCTATAATAAACAGCTGAACTAGCATTTACTTTCCCCCTCAGCTTTATTTACACATTTGCAAGACCTCCCAGGTAAAGGCTAGAGAATATGCAGATAATGAAAAAACTTTCATCTGCACTACATAGCACATTCTATTTGCTTTTAGCAAGTCCCAAAGCTGAGTATAGTAATTGCAGAAATGAAAAATTACCATCTAAATTCAGCTGTAAGTCTGGAGCCATTCTTGAGTGGTAAAAAAGGAGTGATATGAATATATCTATGGGATGAAACATTGCCTAAAAAAAAGACAAGTCTGTTGTAATAACTGATCAAACCCTGAAGGATGTAGACCGCTAAGATCTCATTTTTACAGATAATCATGCACTACACTCATACTACTGCCTAACACCAAGAATATCAGATGACTATAAAGCACAGAGTCCTGCACACTTTGGTGGTTTTCAGAAACTGGTGACATATCCAGACTAGGTCTGGACAAAGTACTTTGGTATGACAGTTGTTAGGCAACAGCGCAGAGACATTAGGCAAGATACCAGATCACTGAAATAACTGCCCTGCAGGAAAGAGATCTTGCCAATGGAAACAATCACATTTTCTTTATACCAGCAAAGTCTCTTCACCTTTCTGTTAAATATGTCTCACTGACAGCTGCAGTTGTTAAAGACTTGAAGGGCTAGACACTAGTGGTGCTCTGGTAGGTAATGTATGCTAAAATCCACACAAAATTAGAAAAATGTAACTTCAAGAGTTTATGAATTAAATATAAAGGCACTTTTGGCAGTCAAGTGTATATATATTTGCTGCCTGAGGACAGGAAGTTAGTTAAAAGTACAACTGAGTGAGCTTAACGCTGACTCAAATTTATTACAAATGGACTGAAGTAATTAAAGATATACATTAGAGTGCTAAGAAACTGATGATAAATGTGTATTCAAGGGTCTGATTCTTTGTCAAGTAATTTTTCTCATGTGCATGTTTCATTGATTGAGGTGTTTAAATTTTCAAAATACCAAGAAAGATTAAGTACTCAGAAAATAATGCAGCAGCTGCATCCATACCGAACAAATATCTCCAGCAATTGCCTGTGACTGCTTTCATTTTCATTAATTTCACAATACTAAGGCTTATATGGGCTTTAAATAATTATCTGATGAGCAAGTGCAAAGAATAGTATCATTAAAAATTAATGCTTTAAAAGATCATGGGTTTACAACAAACATTTTAAAAAATATAACTGCACAATAACTGAAACTGAAAGGGTGTGAGATTTAACCATAGTCTTGATGTACTCAGAAATATATAAAACCACCTTTAAGAAACTAAAATCTCCTGTAGTCAAAACAGTAACACTGTTCAAGCTCCATCCAAAGACCAACATTGCTGCTTTGAGTAGAAGAGTATTTGTTATCTACGTCCTAGAAACCCTGATTGTCTGTTTGCCACACGTGTACAGGATGCACAGCAGGCTGTTTTGTAATAGGTGTAGACACAGAGCCGGGCCTGAACCACCACATTGCAATTGTAGTATTTATCTTTGCAGTTCTCATCTGTGGAGAAAATGGAAGAGATTAAAAAAATTAAGAAAGCAGTGTCAGAGCAACAAATAACCAATCTCCTTTCTTTTTACCATCTTTAGACCTGCATTTGAACATTGTCAGGTTAAAGTAGGCTATCTATGCAAATAAATTAGATTATTCAAGATTTTCTACATTTAAAGATACATAAAAGTGTGGAAAAAAATGCCCATTTATAATGTTGTGGGCATTGTGGGGGGCCTTTGTTGCTGTATATTGTATACACAAAATTTGTACTGAAAGATGATAGTAAAGTCTCTAGTAGTCTTCATTTTGGTACCTGTCCATTTTCAGATTCACAAATAGTAATCCCTTCTGGCAGTGTGCAGGTAACACCAGAACCTGCAAATGCCATTTTCAAATACTGATGAATCTAAATGTGAGGAGGAAGTTCTTCACCAGGAGAGTGGTGAAGCCCTGGAATGGGTTGTCCAGGGAGGTGGTTGGGGCCCCGTCCCTGGAGGTGTTTAAGACCAGGCTGGATGAGGCTCTGGCTTGCCTGATCTAGTGTGAGGTGTCCCTGCCCATGGCAGGAGGGGTTGGAACTAGATGATCCTTGTGGTCCCCTCCAACCCTGACTGATACTATGATACTATGATGATACTAAATGTTGGAAAATACTAAACCATCTCTCTTGTTACAAACATTAGAAGTTCTTTAAGATAACTGGATTAAAAAATAAATATAAAAGCTGGTGTTGGTATAGAACCTGTTACCAAATACCAATATCACGCCTTTGGGTTTTTTTGAAAGGTTTTAATGACTATGAATGCAAGGAGGCTGTATAGAAACACCCTGTATGAATCATTTTCACAGAGGCAGATTTCTCACACTCAGCATTTTAAAAGTAAGCCAGATTCTTACATGTTACAAGGAAAATGTTTTTATTCATAAATGAAAACTTACTTTTGCACCATAGAAAAGAGCTGTATCTTGTGAAGAAATAAGACCCTGAACTTGATAAATACACTGTAAGACCTCTGCAAAATAATTATTTTCTCCACTAGATGGCCTTCCATAGTTAAGACAGAGGCTTACTCTTCCTTACCTATTTCAGGGATACAATCTTGCGTGTTACATGGTTCTTTTTCTTCAGGTTTAAGCTGTGGATCACACTGAGTACTGGCTGTCATGTCATCTGATAAACATCGTACCTCTCGAACCCGAAATCCTCCTTCACAGGATTTGGAACACTGAAACAAAAAAAAAATGAAGTTCATGAAGACCGTATGAGAAGCACACACAGAGAAAGAAACAAACTGAAACCTTGAAGGCGAACCCAGGTATTGCCCTATCTTTTTATCAACTTCACCACTTCTGCTGGGTTTTGTCCTCTAACTAGAAAGTCATTAATATACAGGTGCACTTTTGTTAAAGGTTCAAAACCATTTTTGACCACAGAGGCAGCAACCAGACAAGTAAACCCAGTAGACACTGTGCAGCTGAAAGCACACTACAATAACTTCCTTTCTGAATTTGTTAGTTAGCTTCTTGCTTATCTAATTAGCCTTGTTCTTTTCTGCTACTTTATACAGATCTCCCAAATAGGTTCTTTCCACAGTGCTCATATTTCTTACTTTCAGAACTTCCTGCACTGAACTTTGCAACTTGATTGCACTGCACTCCACTGCCCTTCTGCCTCCATTTATATGCAATCAGGAATAATGCTAATTGCCTTTTTTGTAGTGCTCAATTGATTTTAATTTCTTGCAGCACAACAATTTTACTAAGCATTATGGTGCTCTGAATTTCTAAAGAAAATATTTCTGTGTTCCTTCAAAATCTGTCATGAAGCCAGAGAATTTTGTACTTGTTTGTAGTGGTACTTTTAAAGCCAATTATCACACATTTCTGCCCATACTGAAGTAAATCCCCTGGTGACTTCAAGAATTTCGCCTGAGTGAGGTCGTTGGGATTTGGCTCACTGTCCAGTCTGACCTAAATCTTCACAAACTTAATTAAAGTTGGGTCATTTATAACAATTAAAACATTAACAGCCCAAAACTAGTTCTGACTTTTTTGGCATAATTCTTTCCTTTCCTAACATTGCAAAAACAACCTACCACTATAATGAAATCAGATACTGTAGCAAGCTAACTAAAATATTCTCAACAATATATTCTTAAACTGCACTTTCTTCTTTAAAAACAACTTTCCCCATTTTAGAAAAGATAGAACTGGACAGTTTCAAAACCTAGTAGAGGGGCTTTGAACCAGCTATTCTGCTCACAGCTAACCCCATAATCCTTTCTCTTCTGGTCCAATGGTAAGAAATGCCACATACACTGTTGGTAGCAGTAACAACATCACAGAATGAAAAAAAGCTTTGAATATGATCTTGTAAAACCGTAGCTACCATATGTATTTGTTCCTCCAGTGAAGATGGTCACAAAGGCTTAGACAGCCAAGGAGTTTTAGACACGCTTTCTTAGGAAGCAGGCCCTTAAACAACAACTAGGGCTCTCTAAGTATCTGTCAAATTTTTAGTGCCTTAGTTCTTCTCTGCCTGCCAAAGAGAGCGTATCTTTTCACTTTTAGAAGGAATATATCTGCTGCATGCTATGGATGCAGACAGCTGCATCTTTTGTGGCTACACACATGCAGGTTCACTTTTGAAAATGGTTTTGCTAAGGGGAAGTTATTTGATCTAAAGTAACAGCTCAGTAAAGAATCCAAAGAATTTCCAGCAACGTCACAGAAAGTACTTCTACCTACATCATTTTATTGTGAGCCTAACCTAGATGTTTTCAACTAAAAACCCATACTTGCAGTTATGGAAGGAAAGTTAGGACTCCCTTCAGCTGGTTTATTTTCTTTAAATCATTCTGCCTTGTTTCCTGTCTTCTAGTGCTGCCAGCAGGCTAGTCAAATAAGGGAGCATTTACTAAAGGGGAAAACCAAAATAATTTCTTTCTCTAATGTAATATGGATGAGGTATTTCCAAAGGTTTCTAACCAAGGGAACCCAAACTGAAGGCATCTGAGGTACTTCCGTACTTCAGAGTAGTTGTCATTCTTAATTTGATTTAAGGCTCAAGGAAGGGTATAAATTACTGCATTAGATATGATGTCATCTAAATAGTTTTGACACTGTTTTTCATTCTAAGACAACAATGGACATGATGAAAGGATAGATGAAACCAAAGAATTTTGGTGAATGTAGCTGGTACACTTCTCAGTAAAATTCTAAGTATTACAGTGAAGAGTCTACAGTAAAATACTTTAAAAATTGAATACAAGCCTCACTCTTTACTAAATGCCCCTTAATTTTAATGAAACTAGAGGTCTGGGAAGAAATTATTGTACTGCATACTCTCATGAAGGGGCAAAATAACTATAAAACAGGAAGATTCTTGAAAGAAGAGATCAATGATGAAAAGTCAACTATGCAGTGTCTCCTTTTGGTCAAGTTACTTCCTCACTTTCCTAAGCTCCACTGGGTATTGAAGGATATGCTTTCTTTTACCACTCCAGTGCAAGATTAAGTCCTCTTTGTGATCAGTGGTGTTATCCAAATGGTGTTTCTTTTCAATATACATGGAAAAAGATGCATCAAACAAAACTAAATAGGGAAAAGCATCAGAGACTTACTGTGCTCCATTCTGTATGAAACCACTTAGATCCACAAGGTTTGAGGTAGCAGGATTGTTGGCCAGGAGGTTTTTCCAAATATGAACATTCATGAGGATCCAAAACATCAAAGTTACCTTCAGTTTTCCTAACACAAATGACTTCTCTCTGTTGAGTTCCACTACCACATTCAGTAGAGCACTGTATAAGACAAAATATAAAAAAAGGTGCAATTTGTTATTCTATTTACACCTTTCACCTTTTTCCAAACTAACACGTTTCTCCATGTTGTTTCTGAAATAAAACAACACACACACACATATACCGGCAGTTTATGGTAATATTCAAACAGGACGTTTTGTAAAGTTTTGCTTACTTCCTATTTTTGGACACATACCTAGACATTAGCATCCAATATCCATTAGACATTAACATACAATAACCATTTCCTTAATTTTATATGTTCTTTCCTCAGCAAAATGAACTGAAAATGAACTGCATCTTTCCTTCCATTACTGGCATATGTATCACTTGAAGAGATAGGAAAAGGGAAAAGTATTCCTTAAGTTTCTGTGGTAGGATATTTATATCTCAGAACTAGAATAGCAGACTATTATTATTACTATTTGTACACAGTGCTAACATAATAGCCAGCAGTCTCAGTTAGGAACTGGGACAAGAAAATGCTGAAGGTAATGACTTAATAATTCGAGTGACTAGTGACTTAAGTGCCAGGTACTACATATTGAGCTTTTAATCTCAAAAACGGTTATGGCAGTTAAAACTGTAATTTGTGAATTTTTATTCCACAGTGTGCTACAGACTCAAAACATATTTCTAATTATTTTTGTGAAGACATGTGATTGTGAGTTTTTGAAGAATTCTAAAAGTGTAGTTTTACCTGTAGCTACACAAAGAAACTGGTAGTTATTTTTCTAATAAAAAGAGAATCATAACTTACTTTCTCCATAAACAGTGTTACTGCTTCTTGCTGAAGCAGGACTGCATGCACTGCACTCCACCTTTGAGGGTTATAAGGTTTGAGCACAGTTTTGCAGCTTTACAAATCCTCACATTCTCTGTGGCTTTTAGAAAATGCCTCGATCTGCCAGGGTGTTCTTTTCATGTTTGCAAGTATCTAAGTGATGCAGTATTGGTTCCAGTTCTGAAAGGCAGATTTGATTCCCATGGACTCTTAGTACCCACTGAAAGGTTAAATACACACACAATACTGTTCCTGGCACTTGTAAAAAGATTTGTAGAAGAAGATTCCAGCAATATATTGTTTTCTACATTGTGTAAAGGACTATGTTTTCCAAAGGCTTTTTCTAGTTTAAACAAAAAAAAATATTATTACAAGGGGGTCTGAGGTATTGTGTGTGTGTTTGTATTTTGGGTGGAATTTATGATTTCATTACCAGATACCCAGAGAAACTTTAAGCTGGATGAAGAAACTTGAAATTAATGCATCCAAATAAATTCACAGGAAAAAAAAGAAACTGTACTTCAACACTGAACTCCTCTGTCACTGCTCTCGTTTAAGGATTCCTCCAAAAGAAAACATCTAAACATTTATCCCTAGCTCCCTATGCTCTAGTGGAGCATAGTATGGAAGGTCATCCACCAATGATCCCTCCTACTCTGCTCTACTCAGTGACTGCTTTCATTTTTGCATGCAGAAGTCAAGATTTAGCAGATAGAATAGATGTTGTCAGACACATCTTTCAGATAACATACAGCAAAGACTTTGTACCCTTGCTATGCATCAAACAATTCAATTTCATGCAAAGAAGGAAGGTTAATTAGCTTTAAAAAAAAACCCTGAAATTGTGAAGGATGGAAACTTCCTTATTCAGCAAATAATGAGGAGAGTTAGGATGACTTTACTGAACACTAGTCCTTGTGGTAGCAAGAATGGATTACAAAGCTCCTATTCACCTGCATGGAGTGGTGTAAGTACCAAGGCCCAGATTTTAATGTATTATTAGAACTGCAGCTAAGTATGTTTTAAATCTGAATTTGTTATTTTTCTTATACAATACAAATAATTATCACTTACACTTGAATGCATTAGCATAGTAGTAGCCCTGTAATCTCCATCTCAGCTGTACCAGTTTAATTTCCAACTCCTTATCACCTGGAAGGATCTTGGAATCTGAAATGCAGTGAGTTAACAGCGCAGCCAAGAGATTTTTTTCCCTAACAGCTCAATGAAGTGTTGGCACCAGCAGTGCAAATGCTTCTCTAGGCTATAAGAGAGCCTACACAAATGGACATAAATGTCTAGGCACAAGCTGACAGATTCTGAAATGCCTTTTTTCCTGACAGAAGAAAGGTTTGTTTAGAATGAGAAGGACTATTGAAATGTGGATCAAGGGAAGAATTTACTTTGAGGAAAGAGCATCAGGATACAGGCCATTAACCTTTCTCCCCTCCCCCCCCTCTATTATCAAGCTAACTTTTGGGTTTAGCCATTGCTTTTTTGTCTTATTTCTCTTTTGGAAATGCCCTACAAACATACATATCCCTGCACACAGAAGTGATCATAAAGGCTCTACTTTAAAAGGTGCAAACCTATTGCTTTAGGATTCATCTGAATATGTTAAGCATCTTTCTATTATCTTTCATTTTATAAATACACTGACCCAGTAGATGAGAAAACACTGAAGGTACAAAGGAAGAGAAGAACAAAAGCTTATTTTCATCACAGTAAAAGAACAGCAGGTGCTGAAAACTATTGAATATCAATACAGCAAAATACAGAGAAAAATATCCATATATTCCACATAGATGCAGCAATACCTTATGGCACACATCTTCACCGCACAAAAATACTTCTTAAAAGTTAAACTACTAACAGAAACCAAATACATATGTTAGATATAGAGTTTACCTGAGTCCAGCCCCCAGCAAACCACTCCACTTTACCAGCACAGGGTCCGTTATTACAGGTAGTTGTTTCAGAGGGCCTGTTATTGCCACAGCCTTCTAGAGGCAGACTGCTAATGTGGTTTGTCATACAAACCACCGAACGCGTACGGATTCCATCACCACATTCTGCAGAACACTGGGGAGCAAAAGACAGAAAATGTTCAGAACAAGTCATCCTCTAGAGTGCACATGAAATGAGGAAAACCAACAATCATGAAAAGTAAATGAAGTTTACTTGATGTAAAGTTGATTATTTTTACTTGTAATTCAGCTGTAGCAGATTAGTTTATAGTTTCATAACTTGGAATACTCTGCAAGTAGTTCCTGTCCTTCACAGTCACGGATTAAATGAAGTGAAGGATTAGGGAAGAAAAAAAAAAATATTTATAGGTTTTAATTAGGTGTCTTACTTTTCCTTCCTTCTTCCTGTCTGTAAATTTGAAAGTTTTTATGGGTTTCTCCTCCAAGCACTCAAGCTGTCAGACAGGTAAACTCTTACACTGGTTGAAAGGATGAGGCCAGGAAGACTCTAAGACTTCTGGCACTGGTAGTAAAATGACTGCACAGCTTTCCCATATAATCAGGATGAGAGCACAATAAATTAGAAGAATTTAAAATATTTTGACAGGTGGTTTAAAAGCATTCAGGTAAACCCTCAGCAAATGACCTGTAGCAATTGTCAGCTGTTAATTAGGTTTAGCAAGGCAGTAGCCATAGAAGTTTATGTAAATTCAAGATTGCCCTGTGGTGGCACGACTTCCCATTCTCAACTTTACACTGGTAAATTCTGAAAGGTCTTAATAAATAGTAATATGCAGGTTCTTACACTGCATAAGAGTGGATCCACAGATGGATGTGATTGACATTTCAGCTTTTATTCTTAAACAATGCAATTAGGAGAAACTCTGTATTACTTCCACAACTAATAGTACATTCCCGGGAATAAATGTAACTCTGTATTGAAATTCTTTTTAACATTTTACTGAATGCTTCAAAGAACTGGTAATGAGACACAGAGTTGAGCACTAGCTTGGTTTGGCTCCCACTGGTAATGTAAGGGTTGATGTCCAGTAGTTCGGCTACAGGACAGCAGATGCCATGATAATACCGCTATTAATAACAGGATTAACCATTACAGTTAGTCTTCGTATGAGAGAGACCAGCGAATGTATGTTCAATTGGTTGCAAAATACTCTTCACTGGCTTATGCACTCCATAGGAATACGAAGAAACTGCTCATAGTTTGGAATGGCTTTCAGTTGCAAAACTGAATAATTAAGCTTCTCCTAAATGATGCCTCTAAGTATCATAATGAACCTTTTTTCTTGGTGGTGCACAATAGTATCTCCCCCTTTCACAAACATATCTAAAATTTCAATTGCATTGTGCACAGAGAAGTATGCAGATACTCTGTAAACACTTTTCTTATTTCTAAGTGATGTTCATTGGACAATTTAATTTGCTTTTTGTTTTGCTAACTAGAGCTGAGAACAAGATTAGTCTATAAAGTAATCCAGAAAATCTCCACAGTCTTAGGTTTTAAATGATTATGCATGAACTAGGCTTACATATCAAATGACAAAGGAAATACCAAATAAGAAGGTATAAGGTTGTCCTACCCTCTGTTGCAAGATTTTACTGCAGATTAACTACCCTCAAAGGATTTACAAAGCAAACTTAAACCTGAGTGGTTTTGCATTTTTCATTTTTTCCCCTTCCTTTCAGTAAAAATCTTCCACATAAAAGCCACGATGATTTCCAAAGCCCAAGGCAGGCAGTAGGGTGTTTCCATAATGAATCTTCTCCCTCAGGTTTTAACAACTGACACTCCCACTACTTTCAAGTTTGTGTCACTGATTTGTTGCATTAATACATAGTAACTACCAGAACTAACATTGTAAGACATGAACTTCACAAGCTGAAAGTGCTCTGTTCTGGTCCTATTATTAAAGATATTTTGTTTCACTGTCTTGTTTTAATTGGCAGAAATTCCTCAGAAACCTTAGCCTGTGGAACACTCTCCCTCCTTTTAAGGAGTCTGCCATTTCTCCTTTTCCTGAGGTCCTTCCCACATGAGTTCAGTTTCAGCTTTCCATTCCCATTAAAAACTAAAAATAAAAACTATTCCTAATCCAGTGTTCTGATAGTTGTCAGAAAACAAGTATAACAGCAGTACAGGAAAATAAGACTAGTTCCTGCAAACTTGGAAAACTGCAAGTGGGAGCCTGAATTTGTGTTACAGCCAAAGAGCATGGCAGAGCAGAGAAATCCCTTTAAGAGTGACAGCCCTATTCATTATCCAGCAGGATATCTACCAGAACCCAGGTCTCAGCATCATTGCTGGCCTTAATTAAATTTTAAAACAACCAATTGAGTTCCAGTTAAACATCCCATTTGTGTAGCATTTCTGTCTACCACACTTTAATCTTCATAGAATCCCAGAATGGTTAGGGTTGGAAGGGACCTCAAGGATCATCATCTTAATTATTGTCTACAATGAAGTTTTCTATGAATCATCTTCCTGCTGTTATACTACTGCAAAAAAGAAAAACAAAGATCTGTGTTTTAAATATATTTATGAAATTCCTTAGCCTTATTTGACCTATTCAGAGAAAATTTATTTCAGAAGGGATTTTAGAAGGATTATGTAACTTTTGTTTTCCCAATAATAAACTAAGAGTTGTATTTCAGTCTCTGTCATCTGCTGCAGTTAAATCAGTGGAAGGAGTTTTTTAAAGGACATAAAGCCATTGAGAGCAGACTTGATTTCTTAAAGAAAAAAAAACGAGGGAAGATTGTCAGAAATAGCCTTATGTATTGTTAAAACACTTTCTGATATCTGGATTAAATTTATTTCCCTTTAGAGTGCAGTTACTGTCACTGGACCTGAGCTGTGGATTGATTTCCAAAGTTCAGCCTTGGACCTGCCTCATTACCATTATCTTACCTGATAATCTGGACTGGTTTGTCCCTCCCTGCCACCCCTGAGCCTGTCCTGCTGACCTAACTGGGATACCATAGCTGGGTAGGCTCCTTCCTGCCATGCAGATGTGTATATACTGGTTTTCGCTGATAGCAGCTGCATTGTGGCAGAGGCCCACACTACAGAAGGAGACAAATCTCTGCAAGTCTATCAGTGTTTCCTTCCAAACTCCCCTGGCTCTCATGTTTCACTGCAAATCCTGAAGTGAGTTACACATTTATATATGAAGAATGCGAAAGTTTTATTTCCATATGATTGTCACATGAAATCAATGTAAAGGTGTATTTTATCTTGTTTTAGAAGAGAAGAGAATAGAATTAACCAGGTTGGACGAGACCGTTCAGATCAAGTCCAACCTATCATCCAACACTATCTAATCAACCAAACCATGGCACCAAGCACCCCATCAAGTCTCTTCCTAAACACCTCCAGTGATAACGACTCCACCACCTCCCTGGGCAGCACATTCCAATGACGAGTAACTCTTTCTATGAGGAATTTCTTCCTAACATCCAGCCTAAACCTCCCCTGGCACAGCTTGAGACTGTGTCTTCTTGTTCTGGAGTTGGTTGCCTGGGAGAAGAGACCAACCCCCACCTGGCTACAACCTCCCTTCAGGGAGTTGTAGACAGCAATAATGCTATGCTGGACCTTGTTCTCACCAACAGGGAAGGGCTGGTAAGCAATGTGAGGCTCATAGACGGCCTTGGCTGCAGTGACCATGAAGCAGTTGAATTTAACATCCTCAGGGCAATCAGGAGGAAGTATTCCAAGCTCATGACCCTAGACTTTAGGCATGCAGATTTTGATCGCTTCAGGGATCTGCTAGCCAAAGTGTCATGGGACAAAGCCCTGGAGGGAAGAGGGACCCAGGACAGCTGGTCAGTATTCAAGGACCACCTCCTCTGTGTCCAGGAGCTCTGTGTACCAACAAAGAGAAAAGCAGGTAAGAATGCTAGGAGGCCTGCCTGGATGGGCAAGGAGCTACTGGACACACTATTACTTAAAAGGAAACTCTACAGGAAGTGGAGGGAAGGACAGGTAGAACAGGGGGAATACAAGGAAGCTGCCCGAGCAGCAAGAGTCCTGGTCAGGAAAGCCAAAGCAGAGTTTGAGTTGAATCTAGCCAGGGAGATTAAAGGGAATACTAAGAACTTTTACAGGTATATTAATGGGAAGAAGAAGACTAGGGAAGGTGTGGGCCCCCTCAGAAAGGAAAATGGCGACATGGTCACCTGTGATGAGGAAAAGGCTGAGGTACTTAATAACTTCTTTACCTCAGTCTTCACTGCAAGGGCCTCTAGCCACACTCCTGATGTTATGGAAGTCAAAGCCAGGGACAGGGAGGAAGAACTGCCCATTTTAAGTGCAGATCAGGTTCGTGATCATCTGAAGAACCTGAAAGTGTTCAAGTCCATGGGACCCGACGGGTTACACCCACGGGTACTGAGAGAACTGGCAGATGAGGTTGCTAAACCCCTCTCTATTATATTTCAAAAGTCCTGGCAGTCTGGTGAAGTCCCCACAGACTGGAAAAGGGGAAACATTGCCCCCATCTTCAAAAAGGGCAAGAAGGAGGAACCAGGGAACTACAGGCCAGTCAGTCTCACCTCTGTGCCTGGAAAGATCATGGAACAGATCCTCCTGGAGTCACTACTCGCTCAAAAGAATAGTGAAGAGGTGATTGGGAACAGTCAGCATGGCTTTGCCAAGGGCAAATCCTGCCTGACCAACCTGGTGGCCTTCTATGAGCAGGTGACAAAATTAATAGATGAGGGGCGAGCAACTGATGTCGTTTACCTGGACCTGAGCAAAGCCTTCGACACTGTCCCACACCACATCCTGGTCTCCAAACTGGTGACACATGGGTTTGATTGGTGGACCACTAGATGGATAAGGAACTGGCTTGATGGCCGCACCCAAAGAGTGGCTGTCAATGGCTCCATGTCCCAGTGGAGGCCAGTGACAAGTGGAGTCCCTCAGGGATCAGTCCTGGGACCTATCTTATTCAACATCTTTGTGGGGGACATGGACAGTGGCATTGAGTGCACCCTCAGCAAGTTTGCTGATGACACCAAGCTGTGTGGTGCAGCAGACACGCTGGAGGGAAGGGAGGCCATCCAGAGGGACCTTGACAGGCTGGAGAGGTGGGCACAGGCCAACCTCATGAAGTTCAATAAGAGCAAGTGCAGGGTCCTGCATCTGGGTCGAGGCAATCCCAGGCACAAATACAGGCTGGGCAGTGACTGGCTGGAGGATAGCCCTGAGGAGAGAGACTTGGGGGTGCTGGTGGACAAAAAGCTCAACATGAGCTCTCAGTGTGCACTTGCAGCCCGCAAAGCCAATCAGATCCTGGGCTGCATCAGGAGAAGTGTGGCTAGCAGGTCGAGGGAGGTGATCCTCCCCCTCTACTCAGCCCTGGTGAGACCCCACCTGGAGTACTGTGTCCAGTTCTGGAGCCCCTATTACAAGAGGGATGTGGAGGTGCTGGAACGTGTCCAGAGAAGGGCCACGAGGATGATCAGAGGGCTGGAGCACCTCTCCTATGAGGACAGACTGAAGGAGTTGGGGCTGTTCAGTCTGCAGAAGAGAAGGCTCCGAGGTGACCTAATTGTTGCCTTCCAGTATCTGAAGGGGGCCTACAGGAAGGCTGGGGAAGGACTTCTCAGGATATCAGGTAGTGATAGGACTAGGGGGAATGGAATGAAGCTGGAGGTGGGGAGATTCAGGCTGGATGTGAGGAGGAGGTTCTTCACCATGAGAGTGGTGAAACCCTGGAATGGGTTGTCCAGGGAGGTGGTCGAGGCCCCGTCCCTGGGGGTGTTTAAGAGCAGGCTGGATGAGGCTCTGTCCAGCCTGATCTAGTGTGGGGTGTCCCTGCCCATGGCAGGGGGGTTGGAACTAGATGATCCTTGTGGTCCCTTCCAACCCTGAATGAAACTATGAAACTATGAAACTATAATGTCTCCTCTGAGCCTCCTCTTCTCCAGGCTAAGCAAACCTAGCTCCCTCAGCCTCTCCTCATAGGGCTTGTGCTCCAAATCCCACCCCAGCTTTGTTGCCCTCCTCTGGACATGTTCCAGCAACTCAACATCTTTCTTAAATGGAGGGGCCCAGAACTGGACACAGTACTCAAGGCGTGGCCTAACCAGTGTAGAGTACAGGGGCAGAATGACCTCCCTGCTCCTGCCGGCCATGCTATTCCTGATGCAGTCCAGGATGCCATTGGCCTTCTTGGCCACCTGGGCACACTGCTGGCTCATGTTCAGCCTACTATCAACCAGTACCCTCAGGTTCCTTTCTGCCTGGCCGCTCTCCAGCCACCCTGATCCCAGCCTGTAGCACTCCATGGGGTTGTTGTGGCCAATGTGCAGAACCTGGCACTTAGATGTGTTAAATCTCAGTGATAATCAAAAATAAAGACCTGCCTGTATAAGCCCCTTGGTGGTCCCTTTTTTTTTTTTTTTTTTTTTTTTCCTCAGGATCCAGGACAGTTTAGGTGAGCTATCCACATTTAAAGAAAAAACTGTGAAAGAAGAGTGCAAGCTGCAACAGGCATTGGTGGTTCCACATTTGACTAGTCAACAAACCCACTGTTGTGAGGAACAAAGTGTGATTTTTACAAAACATACTACAGTTCTCTAATGCAAGATACTACAGAAGCATTGCTGTTACTCCTTTTAACAAAGATTGAAATCCAGAGCATGTGTTTGATCGGTTTTGATTTTGTTCCCTGATGTTCCGCATTTTTTCTTTCTTCCCAAGATTTTATTTTGGCCTCAAAATCTCATTAAGAATTGATTGTATTTTGGCTTCTTTTCTAGGTATGCTCTAAACATAAGAAGAGAAACAAATTAACAAAGGAGATGGCAATGAGGAATAAACAGAAATGCAAGAGGGGAATGCTCCAATTAGCTGGAAGGAAACACTAGTGAGTCTCCCATTGCTGTAAATCAGGGGAATGCAGTTTCCTACTTCTGACCCACAGGAGAAGTAAACTTTCCAGCAATTAGAGCTGTGAAATAACCAGTCATGTGAAACATTTGCAAGAATCTCATCTGTTCCCATCAATCCAGTATTGTTGCTAAGTTCAGTAAGGTTCACCAGCTTTACTCTACTGATTAATGGATGCAATTTACTGGAACTCTGCTGTTTTAATGAAATATGACATCTTAAGAGAATTGTGAGACAGGAGGCCATCTTTCTGCAAACATATATGAAAATACCACAAAATTTGTCCAGACTCTCTATAATAAAAAAAAATTACAGATTACATAAAATACAAACTCATGAAACTTACATGAATTCTCATATTTATACTCAAGATAGAATAATAAGGACGGGCACATACAAAGTGATGAGCCTCACTTTGCTGCTACAGACTTTGAACCTGTAATCTTTCCCATTGAAACTAACAAAAATTTCTGTTTCTCTCAAGGTTGAGCCTGGAGAACACCAAAATGTGCTGTTTACATCTGCTTCAAAGACAAATGGCAGAGAATATACTTTTCAGAAAATAAGGGTCTGTTTCTTAAGGATGAATTGCTTTACTGGTCAATGGTGGGCTGAACATGAGCCTTCCTTCCTTCACATGTTCCACCAGTGTGCACATGGTAGCCATACAACTCAATCTTCACAGGTTAAAGTGTGCATGTAACTTACATACAATGGACTCCTAACACTTTCTGGAAACAACTCAAATTGTGACCTGCATTGTTTTAGTAACATGGAGGGTTTTTTTTTCATTACTGAGGATTAAGAATATGTATAAAGAATCAGTCTGTGCAGAAACTGAATCCAAGAAGAATGATGCCATGGGAGCAAACAGGTGGGCCATAAAATACATAAATGTATGTGGTGAAAAAACAAGATAGGAGAACATGGTGAGAAGGTAGCCAAGTGTTTATGGACTAAAGTTATATACAGCCCATCCTGTGAAGGAGACAACTACACACAACTCTGCACACGCTCTGCAGGTACACATACGGTGTATTGCAGAAGTCACGTTTAGGGAATCTAATGATGTGCTCTGCCAATTCAGAACCACAGAAACTCTTAATGAAAATGATAGCAAACAGCATGATTTTGCATCAATTAAAACTTTGTAGTTTTCAGTAATATAAGAAACCCACAAAACTCTTTCCACCAATCCTAAATCAGATCCTGTCCCTGTAATGAAACTATTCACCTCTTTCTCTCCCTCTGTTAAAGCATACCCTCATCAAATTCTGCACAGATCCATGTCACAGCTATCAAATCCTCAAATTTAACATCTGTTGGCAGCAAAGACAAATGCAATTTTAATATTACTATGCTTTTTCTTGGTATTTCGCTAATTAACCAAGGCTATATTGTAATGCTCCATGCATCACACAAATCCAGGTGTGGAGTTAGTTTGATATATCCCTTGCAGAAAATGAAAGTGCATGCTTAACCGATCTCTGACAGGCCTCTGGAAATCTCTACTTGCTGCAGATGAAATATTCATGAAGTGTTTGCAAAATGGGTTCAAAAAGTGTAGGCCAGGCCTTCTCTTATGGCTGTAACCAAGTTTGAACTCAGCCATTTCAAAGTTCCAGTGATCTCAAAAGTTTTGGTAAGTTCTTTTACCTCTTATTTCTAACCACAGCTAAAATGTCAAAACACAATGGGAAAGACTGTTCTGTGGTATTTCCAGCTGGGACTTAAAGTAGGCATGTAATAAATCTCACAAAGAAGGTCTGTTCTTGTGAGATTTCCACCACAGTTTTGCAGACTCAAGAGGTTTGAACAAGCTTTCTTTAAGCATTTGAACTTTTGGCTGCTTATCTGAACCATTTGTGGCTGCCCATCATTGATGTATGCTTATTGCTGAAGTGTGGCTTGGCTTAAAAGTACATCTTATAGAAGTTAGGGGAAATTATACATGCAAAGTCCATACACCTGGGAACACCCATTTCCATTCCATGACACTCCTCTACAACTAGAGGCTTCTCATCCTCAGAAACATCCCTTGAAAGGCACAATATGAAAGCCAATGGTGAAAAGCTTGACTTTGTAAAGCAACTAACAACTCCTATATTCCACTGACTACCACTCAAATCACTGCCACTACATGTCTCTGAACATCCACGTTACAAGCTATGTGTGAACCTTAGAAGATTCTGCACATTCTAGCCCAAATCTACTTTTTTTTTCTTCCTAAAATAAGCTGTTCCTTCCATTCTCTTTGTGACTCAAACTCCAAACCTACTGCTGGGAGAAGTGATGGTGACTAATGCCAACTACATTAGCAAGCATTTGGAAGAAAATTATTTGTACATTTATATAAACTGAGAAGGTAACAAAATCCATTTTTTACTCTCTGACTCCAAGATATTTATGGCAAGAAAAAAACTCAACAATTGCCACATTACCTGCTTCACTTGTATGTCTCATTTAATACATATAAATAGGCATAATAATACTCCACAGTCCTAACCATCAGCTACAAAACCTACTTTTAATTCTGTAGAGGACAAAATATCCATATAGAATAATGAAGAAAACATTGATGCTTGAGCATTCCCTGGAACATACATACTTTGTGTTGCACTAGCTGCTGGTAGCTGGGTCAGCATTTTCAAGGAAGATCTTTTTGAAGGTAGGATGCATTTTTCTTTTAGTGGCAATGTACAAAGAACAGCTCTACAAGCTAAAAATAAAGGCACTGTCATTTCCCCTACATCAAAAACTTTGCCGTTTGCACTAATGCCTAGACTTTACTTTGTAACTTTCTGATGCTATGCAAGAGCAGGCACTGGGTGAATAACTGGGAAAAAAGTTCAGATAATAATAAACATTATTAGTGTATCATAGTATCATTCAGGGTTGGAAGGGACCACAAGGATCATCTAGTTCCAACCCCCCTGCCATGGGCAGGGACACCCCACACTAGATCAGGCTGGCCAGAGCCTCATCCAGCCTGGGCTTAAACACCTCCAGGGATGGGGCCTCGACCACCTCCCTGGACAACCCATTCCAGGGCTTCACCACACTCATGGTGAAGAACCTCCTCCTCACATCTAGCCTGAATCTCCCCACCTCCAGCTTCATTCCATTCCCCCTAGTCCTATCACTACCTGAGATCCTGAGAAGTCCTTCCCCAGCCTTCCTGTAGGCCCCCTTCAGATACTGGAAGGCCACAATTAGGTCACCTTGGAGCCTTCTCTTCTGCAGACTGAACAGCCCCAACTCCTTCAGTCTGTCCTCATAGGAGAGGTGCTCATAGGAGAGGATTTTTTTTCTTTATAAAATCTGTTTGAGTATGGAGGATGAAAATTTTGCAGGCAAATCTCATCAGCCCTTTAAAAATTATGTGGTATACCAGGTACTTGTGACACTCTTCCTCTTTCTCTAAAACATGGAAAAACTTGTGAGTGTTCAAACTAATGCATGACCTATGAGCCAGACATTCCTGGCTTTCAGAGACAATAACACAAAATGATCAAAATAATGAATGTATGAAGTTATGAATGTAATCTTACAGCTTCAGTGCAGATGCAATCAGGATTTTACAGACTGGAAGCTATATTTGTGTACAAATTAAACTGATATGCAAGTATCCACAAGAGGGACCAAAATACCAGGCATTTCTTAGCCCACACTGGTAAGTTTTTAAATGAAGGCATATAAATATTGCTACTGAACAACTCTGAGCTCAGTCATGACACAAGGTAAATCGCTTTTTATTGCTTTCATGTGGAGAATCTTACTTGTTGGAATAAAAAAACAAATTCATGTTCACAAAGTACAAAAGCCTGAATCGACCTTGCTTCAGTTTATGAAGTATTTCCCTTCTTTTAACAGCCACAGGATAATAGTTTTATGGTTTGAACTTGAACTTAGACACCAGGCCTCAAACTCCATCCCTTAAAACAACAGTAGGGAAACTTTCAGAGTCTGAATATTGAGACTCAGAGCTAATCAAGGCAGAATAATAAATCTCAGCACACTCAATATTTTGGAAGTTGAGACACAGAGCCAATTCTAAATCCAGATGTTTGGCCATGTACCCACATATTTGCCCTTTATATGCATTCATTTATTTAACACAAACTCAAGAATCCCTTCTTTTAGAAGATTTGGCAGCACAAAGATAATGAGAAGCCTTACCCTGTCACTCCACTCTGTAAGGAACCAGCTCTTAGCACAGGGACCCATGTCACAGTTCTCAATATCATTCGGCCGTAGCTTCATATTACATTCCTCATCATCAACAATGTCTCCAAGATTGCTGACGCACTTGACATCTCGAGTCCTCTGCCCCACTCCACAGGGCACTGAACACTGTGGAAAAAAAGGAGAGATTGCAACAGGACTGCATGCAAGAACTGCAGTGGTTTGTCAGGTTATGCTATGAGAAAGTGCAATGAATTTGTCCTCACAAGCAAACCTATTGGGACTCTCCCAACTCTACTCCATATAGTATTTTAAAAAAGCACTGCCCAGAAAGCTTGTGCACATCTGTACACCCACACAGCTGCCTGTTTTGTATTATTCAATCACTGGTTTTCAGCTTTCCAGTTTTCTTGAACTAAGGTTCATATATTTTCAAGGCTTTTCATATTCTACCTCCCTGTTTTAAACAAAAACAAATTTTATGTTATGTATGTTGGAAGAAAATTCTTATTCTTTTGTGAGTTGGTGCCCCACATTAATCAATCATACTTACTGAAGTCCACTCTGTCCTTATCTGCCATTCACTGCAGATCTTCAGCTGGCAAGTGCTGGTTGTCTCTGGTTTCTCCAGGTGCTGACAGCGGTACTGCTGAACTGTCAAGGTACGATTGGCATACATTTGCCGGCATAAGATCTGTCGATGCTGCATACCAAGGCCACATGTTTTACTGCACTCAGACCACTCCCCTATATCCCAGCTAAAGGGGAAAAAAACACAGAACATGAATTCAGTAGCGAATTCTCTAGTAATAATCTTAACAGAACTCAAATGACATGACTTTGATGCTGGTACAGACTTTTATGAAGTAACACTTAAGTCACTCCATGAATAACTTCCACCTTTTATGAAGACAATGCTATGTACTTGTACTGGCTGCTAAGCAAGCATACAGAGTGCACAATTCATTGTTTCAAAACACATAATAAACATTAATTAAGCTACTACTAGCTTTTGTTTTTTTTCCCCCCAAGACTCAATCTATATTATTACTCTAATGACAATTCCCCAAAAAATTAAGATATGATGCACTGCAGCAAAAGCTCTAAAAAATGACAGTATCACAGAAATCACAAGTCCTGGCATTCATACATCAGTAAAACTAAAATAGCTAATGATAAACAATGGATAAAGGGATTTAATTTTAGAGATGGAAAGAAAAAATCCCTGTAGCTTCTCATTCAAAGATTCCACTGTATTTAATCACTTCTGTATAAACAAGTAATTTTTCCCTTTTGGTTTTCATTTCAAGCACAAAGGCCTACACAAACAAGGGAAGTATCTGAACTGTTCACACAATTTATTTCAGAACTCTTGTAGAGACCATGTGAAATATCTATATTCTTTTAAACACATATTTACATGTCTTTGTTTATAGTCCTGATTTTATCCTGTGTAAAACAAATGAAGCTGAATTAATATGAGTTGTTAGAAAGAAAAAGAGAAGACATCTCCAAGCAAACAGCTTCAGAAGTTCCCAAGTGTCTAATATGCACTAGGAAATTGCCTGTCAGGCATCTCTAACAGTGTAACAGCACTCACATCATTAGAAACTTTGTGGGATAGTGTGGTCACTTGCTGCTGAGAACTGATGAATGTAACCACAAGAAACATGGAAAATAAAGCTGCTGACCCAAAATAAATGGACTTTCTCTGTTTGTTTTCCATTTTTAAAAGTTGCTCAGCCAATTTTAAGTCACAGTCTCTTGATGACAAGTGTCTTCTCAGACGGAAATCACAGCTAAGCTGCTTTTATTAGTGTGCTGAAAACAAGGATAATCACTTCAGAACCCAGTCTTCCATTTGAAGAACCAATGGATTCCAGGAAAGAGAAGTGATGTTTATGCAAGGGCTGTTGTGAGCACAATCAGCCTCATCTTTAAATATGACAGCATGGAATGAACAGGTGAGTACTCCAGCACGCTGATTCAATGTGAAGCAATATAACTGACAAGCCTCTTCTTTAGACAGGTACATGCAGAATCCTATCCCTTGAAAGAAATTTACCTATAGAGAAACCATGTATAGTGTGCCTGCCTGAACACACGTTTTGAGAAACTGCTGCACTCACTTGTTCCCAACTTCTGTTTTGTCTAAATACCATTACTGCTCCCTGTGAAGGGGAAGAAAGCCACCAACTAAAGATAAAAAATAAGTGCATAGCTCTTAGAAGTTCATAGTAGTTTTCTCCTTAGAAGTGTCTCTTTCACATGCAAAATCTCAGTGACAATGGCTTTATTTCACTTGACTTAAATATTATCTTACAAAGCTGGACACGGGAAGAGGTTGCATGCCTCCTCTTCTGGGATGGGTTTGGTGCTGCTGTCACAATAACTCTCAGGTACCTCCTCATGTGTGATTCTGTTGACACAGTGGAAAACTGGGTACTGAGATCCTGAAAGAAAGAAAGAAGAAAATTAGGTAATACGTTGCAAAAGACTCTGCAGTGGCAGAGGACACCTCCATGGTAATAGGGAGCATTTCATTACAAGAGAAGCCAAGTTCAGTCACAGAGAAGTGGTCAAGATACAATCCATAACTGCCAGTTGAAGCCAACCCACTGACTTAAAACCAGTGTGATTTTAGTTGTTTTAGGCTATTCTAAATGTGACTTCACATGGCTAATTGTTTATTTGTATTGAAGCCTTGTTAGTGCAGATATTCAGAATTATGCAGAGATAGAAACCATGAACAGGAAAATTAACTCTGAACTCAAAGAGAAACATTCTTCTTAGCTTAGACCTAACGTTATTTTTTTCCCCACAGAATGAAACAAGCACAAGTGGATGCTATTCAATCAGATGAGCAAACAAACCATTTACACTTCTTCCACAAACTTTTCCTGGAATGCTTTCCTTCTCAGATTTCATGTTTGCCATTCGAAATGCATGGATGACGTCTGATCATTCTGCATAAGGTCATATTTTTAAAGTAAAACTATACTGGCTGACCTTGATACTGACAACATACTTCAGAATTTTGGGAAATATAGTATAAATACCAGTCCTTTTCCATCCCTCTTCCTTTTCACTTCAGTTTTCTGAAGTCACATTATTGCTATTGCAGCAGAGGCAAAGATATGGCTGATGGAATCCCTGTGAAATCTTTCCATAAAGATTAGAAATCCATTGACAAAGACACACAAAGACACTGGGGATGTACCTGACAAATCTGGAGAGGCCTCATGGAAGGATAAAGAACATCAAAGAATGCTGTGGAAAACAGCTGTGTATCAAGAGTGTGAGAGAGAGCAGCTTGCCATAAAATCTTGAGATATTTCCTTGCAGAGGCAAATGCCATATATTTCCTTTTAATTTACATAGTTTATAATGCTATTGTTTCTATTAACTTAATACTGACACATTTTGTTTGTAAGATAACAGGAAACCCCAAGTCCAACAATACTTTATGCATATAATAGCTGATGAATAGCCACACTGCTTCTTCCCACCACGCTGATTCTCTCCCATGTTGGAACCCTGCTGTGTGACACCTATTTGCTGTGCATGGCGTATGAAGCACTTACCTTTCCCACAGGTAGTAGTGCATTCAGTTTTTCCAATCTGTTTCCAGTTGTGTTCTCGGTTTTGTCTTGGTGGTTGTACAGCAGGCACCTGATTTTCTGGCTGATGAGAAGGAAATCTTCCTGGCTGAATAACTGGAAAAGTTCCAGCTAAGTGTCCAGTGAGAGTGTCTGTCTCCCTGTGCAAATCCTCATCCTCGTGATTTGTACTTTCTGGCAATCCTAACTGGCCATTCAATGGCTCCCCTGACGATGGACAGTAACAAAAAAAGTTATGAAAATGAGTCTCACTTGCAAACACCATTCTGTGTTTTATCCACTAATAATCACAACTGGAACATCACTAAACTAGAAAGCAGCTTTCATCTGCTATGTAGAGACCTCCTAATAGTTTCCTGCAACGATTGTGTTGTTTTAAACTAAGATAACCAAGTCTCAGCCAGCAAATACATTAAAATCTGAAGAATCTCCAAATACACTGAAGAGTTAATGTATCGAGCATCAAAATTTCCCAAGGCTTTTTATTTTGTAACATGCTCTGTCTTCTGCACCTCCCTGTGTCACAGCACAGCTGCTCCTCATAACAAACAGGCTGCAAACACACTTGGAAACTTATCAAGGCAAGCCACAAACATTTAAAAGTAGGACCAAACTCGCTTGCAAATTTTCTGCTGTCCTTGAGAACTTCATACCAGCACACATCTAACACATATTGCTAACAGCACATATTCACAATTTAGATTTCAACTTATGTAGGAAACAGTTTTCTCTTTGATCCCTTCCAGTCAGGAGAGAAAACAGAAACTGCAAAGGACTTTCTTTTAAGCTATCTGAAAGTCTGAAGAGAAAAATAGTATTCTATTTAATTTCTGAGACGTGGTTACAACACTCCAGCTCGCGCAAAGCCATCGTTAATAGTTTAACAACAGAATTGTTACCAAAAGTAGAAATCTGTGACCAGATTCCCTGGTACAGTATAAATAATTCCTGCCACAAGGAATTCTCTGAAGTTACCAAATCTATGCAGACTTCTCTTTCAACGCATCAGGTCAAACTCTGGGCCTCTCACATCAATGGCAGCATTTACACTTGAATGTAATGATATGGATTTCTCCATTAGCTTATTTGGTAACAAAATGTGTTTAGTAACAGGAAACAGTGCCACTTTACCTGGCCTCCTGTGAGCAAGCAACTGAGGACTGATGACATTGTCTCCTGGAATGATATATTCATAATGTATACCTGGGTTAGGCTGCTGATGTATCATCTAAAAAGAAAACCAGTCATATATTAATTTCTTCTACTATGACATTACTAAAGCTTGAATATGTACTTCAATTGATCAGCTACATAACATGGTTTATCCCTGGTCAAGACAGAAACAATGGTTAATAACTGTCTCAAAAAAATGCAAAAAAAAAGAGATCAACTAGTTAAAATGAATAACATTATGCCATAAGCACTGCTTAATAAAGCTCAAGTGAAAGGGTTAGAAAGGCCCACATGCTTGTTAGAGCAGCTGGAGTGCTTGTGCAACCCTCCTGCATCCTTCCACACTACTAATTTTCAACTGAATGAAGATGTAGACAAACTCTAACAAAGTCTTCTTTATGAAACACAAGCAGGTAACAAAAGCTTTTCTTCTGTAAATGTAAAAAATTAAGCCAAGTTGCTTCAGAACACTGCAGCACAAGCCCATGTGAGCTCACATAAGCACACATCTGAAAGTCAGTGTCACCTCTTGTGTGCTTAAGTAGTTATCTATAGTAAGATCCGAGAAAGATGTGACTTTCTGAAAGCTGTTTACAACTGCTAGCACTACTCCATATGCAACTGGCTTGTATTGCATTGCTGCTGCCGAGAGCCTGAGCATACTCACACCAGAAATGCAGGGATGCCATTAGCCATTTCATTAGTTTAGCTTTGATTACTTCTGCACTGCCTCTGCTGACATTGCTGCTTTCTAAGTCCTGAACTCTTTGCAGGGATAGGTCTGGGAGAAGCCTCAGACTGCATTTTAACTTAAAGTACACCTTTTAAAAAAAATGACTACCACAAAACCAAACCAAATACCAGAGCCTGCACTGGCAGACCATGGGCTGAAAAGAACAAAGTCATACTATGCCAATGGCATACCCAGCAGAGCACACTTAATGCTTCAAGGTTTCACTAAATTCATCACAAAAACTAACACCAACTAGCAATTCAGACCTTTGTTTTCCCTTATGTCAAAATCACTTTTTCATTGCCAAGTATAATACCTTGTTCCTCTCAACTCTGTCCCTTAGAGATCCCTCACTTTTCTGAACCATCTCATAATGGTAACATTTTTTTGAATGGTTTGTCCTTCCCATGTCACTGTGTTATCCAAGAAATACACCCTGTTTGTGTTTGGTCCCAAGGGAACTGTGAAGCTGACCTCAGAGGAAGGGTACGTGTCACCTTCCAGCACCAGGACTCTGTTCTTAAGACTCTTCCAGGAATAATTTCCCAATGGTTTCCAATGTTTTTCAGTAACATTTCTCAAAACTGACAGGCACTTGTTATAAAGAGCTTAACTGACAAAACTGCTAGGAGCGTATTGTCACAGCTTTCCTGCAGTAGTTAGGCTTTGAGTTAGTGGATCTGAGTCTTTGTAGCAACATGTACTTCATTCTTGGGCAGAACTGGTATCTTTTTTTTGTCTTGCTAATTATAACCTGCTTTACCTTTCCTCTACATTTTTATAATATGATCAAAGCCGTCTGGAGTTCCCATCTGCAAATCTCTTCAGTTTTCTACAGAGAGCACAAAGATAGTGAGTATGGATGAAAAGAGAATTACAGGATTGTGGAAGTTCAAGACAAAGTCTGAAAGAAGATAGCTGTATCTGCACAGCTAGAAATTTCAAACCCATAAGAGAGGCTGTGTCATAATGATGATGATTGATTTTCTGTAATCTAGCACTATCCATTTCTATCACCTTATAATGAATTGTATTATGCCTCTACATAGAGGCATACAAGAAACATCTCAGTTAAGAGTCCAGACAAATGAGATCTGGCAATCCATAGCAGAAGGCACAGAGCAAAACTGATAAAGCCATGGCTGCCATGCCAGCTTTCTCATACCCATAGCAAAAACCAAAAAAAAAAGAAGAGACTAAGACTGAAGTAAAATGTGATAAATTTAAGATAAGAGTTTTTTTTATGGTATTTCTTTGAAAACATCTCTTTAATCCATTCTTTGATCCTTTTCTCTCTGGGTCCTTATGTATTAGGCAATCAGTAAAACAACCAAATCAATAAAACAATCAATTATCAGCTAAGAGCACCCTGTAACTACACAATGACATAGATACTTGAGATATGTGGAGTCTGCATTGCAGAATCTAGGAGTCCCAGGCATTTAATCTTTCAAGCTTTTGCAAGGTTTATATTGCAATCAATTAGAAATTATCCAAAAAGAGGTAATGTTTGCACAGTTACTATACTGCTTCAGTAAGACACCATTGAGCAGATGGGGAATGACTTTGTCAATATCTAACTTTTCCCAGCTGAGTAATCAGGGTAGCTACTATTCATTTTTTCTATGAAACAACCCAGGACACTCACTTTTCCACCCCATATTGCATTTAAGGGCAAAGAGGTGAAACAACCATTGCACCAATTAATCTAGTTTTTCCAGTGAATGGATTTTGCTATGTGAAAGCGAATAATCTCAGAAACACACCATTTATCCTTCAATAAGCTCTAATCAATTCCAGTTATATTTCATATTTCAATATGATGCTGTAAAAATCTGTCTCATCTGAGGCAAAGAGCTTTTTCAGTGTGATTCCCCTTTCTTAGCCACAATTTTTTCTTCTCTCTTTCCCAAATGGCTGTTACTATCTAGGTTCTACTAGCACAGCTCTGTATTAAAACTGCCCTACACCAAATCCTGCATTCTGGGTTTTTTTTATTTTAGTTTAGTTTGTTTTGAAGAAAACTGAGATGATTTCACTCTGTGAGAGGGTATATCTGATTTAGGGATTTCACAGAATCACAGAATTAAGCCGGTTGGAAAAGACCTTTGAGATCATTGAGTCCAACCTATCACCCAACACCATGCAATCAACTAAACCATGGCACTATGTGCCTCATCCAGTCTCTTTTTAAACACTTCCAGGGATGGTGACTCCACCACCTCCCTGGGCAGCCCATTCCAATGACAAATCACTCCGTAAAGAATTTCTTCCTAGTAACCAGCCTAAACTTCCCCTGGTGCAACTTGAGACTGTGTCCTCTTGTTCTGCCTGGGAGAAGAGACCAACCCCCACCTAGCTACAACCTCCCTTCAGATTCATTTCACTGTAAAATTAAACTACACCAAGTTTGCTGGAGTAGGAAAGTATCCAGACAAAATCCAGTTAGTACACACCCCCCCAGATATTTGCATGTTTTATCTCTATTTCATTGAACATGTCAAATTTGCTTTACTGGATCAATAAAGTCTGACAGAAAAAGGCTTAAGCGTTATTTAGTTTCATGTGGTCTACACCAAGATGGGAGTAACAGCAAGCAATAGTAAAGCACCAAAAATACTGTTTCAAAATAAAAGGAACAAAAGAGTGACACAGTACTGGTATTGAATGCAATGTTATTGTTGTATGCTAACAATGCACTAAACACTTTTTTGTGCCTTTTCATCAGGAAGATTAATATATGCCCAGGAAACTTACATAGACATCAAGGACTTCATTTGTGGGACCATCAGCTAAAAACGACTCTCCTGCAGTGCTGGAGATTTCATTGGGGCGTTTGTAGGTGAACATTGTCCCACCACCTTCATATCTCCCAGGTCGATCAATTGCCCAGTTTCCATTGATGATGGACCGTCCTGATCGACTCCGCAATGCTGTAGAGGACAGGGACAGAAACACAAGGACTTAGATCGAGGGAATCACCTCTGCATACAGGTGTTCTATGAGCACCCAAAGGTACTTTACAGTGAGACGTTCTCTGATGCCAGGGGACAAAACTGTGTGACTGCTGAAAAGAACACAGTTACATTTAGCAGTTATGCAAAAAAAACCCCAAGCTTAGTAAACTTCGTGCAAACACTTGGTATGTTTACGCTGAAGAAAAGCAAGAAAAATCAGGTAACTTGGAAACCATTCTCAGCAGTTTTTCACATGCCTCTCAGCCAGCCAGCAACATACACTGAACACAAATGGATGCCAAAGAAGAGCAGCGGTTTTCCTCCACTTCCCATTGAATTGCCTCTTATGTAATTTAGAACAAAACACAGGCGGATACAGAAAGTCAGTACATTACACAATGCCAGAGGAGAAGCAGGTAACAGTGTAGAAACACATTTATAGGGTTGCATTTACTCCTCATGAAGCCATTTGGCTACTCATCCTATTTCCTCTTTGGAATGCCTTTTTTTTTGGACAACATCTGGAAGAGCCCTGATCTGTAGCACTGTCTGGAATGACAAGCTCTCTGAAAATGCCAGTGGGATCTCTTGCATCAAGGAAAGTGACTTTGCATACCAAACCAGGGAAGGATAAAATATGGATTCAATATCCAAATGTACAGTGCATTCCATCTGTCACTATGGGCAAGTCTAGGTATTTCTAAGTATCTCTATACTCTCTTGTTCCTACTTCCTTTATCTATGTAATTATCATTTTAAGCCCTTAAGGTCAGAAACTCCTTGACACACGCACAATTTCATGCATTATTATAGTTATAGATTTTAAAACAGTAGTATTTGTGCTGCTGGGAAAAAAGACTTTATAACCTCACAGGCATGGCCTAAATGATGGGAAATTAAATTTATGGCCTTAATTCCACAGTAATACACATTAGACAAGAAACTTAAACTGTTCTTACACATTCCAGACCTCTGAATTAACTGAATCAATCAACAGAAACAGACTTTCTGCTTTTGCTGCAGGCCTCTCACTGAAGAACATCAGCGTGAGCGTGTGGTGAGAAAGTCACAAAATGTCAATTTAAAGGCACATTACGTTAATTGTTTGTTGGACTTCATCAATTTTCAAGCATCACTCAACTAAATTTTTCACTTATGTTTGTGATTTCAAGTCAGCTAGCATTAGTTTGCTTTATGATACATGCACAGAGGTAAGCAATACTGGTATGTTATCTAACTACACACACTAGATGTGAATTCAGTTGTATGGGCTTTATTGATCATCCCTGCACTAAACCAATACAGTCACATTTCTAGAAAGGATAAGGACTCAGCAACCTACTCTATCAAAGTGGTGTAACAAATGACATGAGAATACAGATACAATCTTCAAGTTTCAAATGTAAATTACTTTAGCCTTTATTATAAGTATCCCAATGTTTAACAGGATTGAGTCTGGTTCTCATCTGTATTCACACATTTTGGTTTTACATGATGCTACATGTTTATTTTCACAAGAGCTATCATACAGCTACTTGTTTCCCAGTTTGCATTACTGACACATTAACTAAACAGTGTCTCTACTGTGAACATTAGTTGAAAAATATTTTACCAACATTAGCTAAGAAAATGGCTTCACCATTATTCATGCAGTGCTGGAAGGGAAAATCACAGCTCACATGCCATTGCATAGAGGTTAAATAAAAAATCCATTCACACTTGTTACATTTTACTTCAAACAACTGTTGACTAAATGCTTCTGGAAAAATTGTTGGAAACTAGTTTTATATTGGTTTTCTTGTATAGAACACTTCCATAACTTCACAATCAGAGATTTTTTTCCTATATTGCTGCTAAACAAATAAATTAATTATCAAGAGCTTGGAAAAAAAGAAGAAGGAAAACTGGTTTAAATTGTTGTTAATGATGAAGCTGTAGAAAGATGGCTGAGAGTCTGAGAGTCCATTAAACTTTCATTCCGAATCCATCGTATGACAGGTTTGAAAGAGGCCTTCCCATAGGGGAAAATGGGCCTCTGCAGCTACCACCTCAACTCTGCTCCCTGAAGAATTTTTATGGTGCTAATACTTCTAGCCAAAGCATGAAAGATTATGAAAACTTTTATCATTAATTCCTCCTGAGGAATTCCTCATGCAGTCTATATCTGATTTTACCATTCATCCTGGGATCAGCTTCTTAACTAAACCCATATAATTTACAGTGGCCTTCAGTAATGTTTTGTGCTAGATACAGAATCGCAGAACCATAGAATCAACAAGGTTGGAAAAGCCCTCAGAGATCATCAAATCCAACCTATCACCCAACACCTCATGACTAACTAAACCATGGCTTCAAGTGCCACATCCAATCCTTTTTTGAACACCTCCAGGGATGGCGACTCCGCTACCTCCTCAGGCAGCACATTCCAATGGCTAATAACTCTTTCTGTGAAGAACTTTCTCCTCACCTGGAGCTTAAACCTCCCCTGGCACAGCTTGAGACTGTGTCCTCTTGTTCTGGTGCTGCTTGCCTGGGAGAAGAGACCAACCCCCACCTGGCTACAACCTCCCTTCAGGGAGTTGTAGACAGCAATAAGGTCTCACCTGAGCTTCCTCTTCTCCAGCCTAAGCAACCCCAGCTCCCTCAGCCTCTCCTCATAGGGTTCGAGACCTGTCACAAACCTCATTGCCCGCCTCTGGACACGTTCCAGCAACTCAACATCTTTCCTAAACTGAGGGGCCCAGAACTGGACACAGTACTCAAGGTGCGACCTAACCAGTGCTGAGTACAGGGGCACAATGACTTCCCTGTTCCTACTGGCTGCACTATTTCTAATGCAGGCCAGAATGCCATTTGCCTTTTTGACCACCTGGGCACACTGCTGGTTCATGTTGAGCCAGATGTCAAACAGTACCCCCAGGTCCCTCTCTGCCTGGCCACTCTCCAGCCACTCCGACCCCAGCCTGCAGCACTGCATGGGGTTGTTGTGATGAAAGTGCAGCATCCGGCACTTGGATTTGTTAAATGCCATCTTGTTGGACTCCGCCCATCTGTCCAGCCTGTCAAGGTCCCTCTGGAGAGCCCTTCTACCCTCTAGCAGATCAACACCTGCTCCCAGCTTTAATATTTCATGTTATTCTGGATTCTGTGATATGAACTCTGACCAACACTTCTGCTTGGCCTACAATTCTATGACAAAATCTCAACCAGCCATGTGTTAAGGTTTGTATTTCAATTATCCAGAGTATTAATTCATTTTCTACAGCTCATTTTACAGCTCTCCTCTTAAAGATGTATTACACCTCCTGTCTTGCTGTTTATCAATACTACTTTTTTTTTTTTTTTCATTTCACATTAAGTCAACATTATGCAAGAAGAAGCTCTTCTTGTGGCATTTTCCCAAGTCTAAATTCTGGGAAAAAAACCAAACATTTGCTTGTGAAAATAAAGGTTCACATAAACTCAATCTAAAAAGTATATTCAGGTTGAGTTACATGGCAAAATCCATATCACAGCTTATTTATCTGATGATGATGATGATGATTATTGTCATATCTTCATACAACAAAGAGAAAGTGATGAATTTAGAATTTTTTAGAATAAACCAAACCAGGTTGGAAGAGACCTTCAAGATCATCGCGTCCAACCCATCAACCAATCCAACCCACCCAAACAGCTAACCCATGGCAAAGAGACTGACTAGAGAAGGGAGGACTACTGCCCACTGCAGGCTTGAACTCATGACCTTCCTATTAAGGGTCTTATGCGCTACCAATTGAGCCACATCCTATTCCCTAAATTAAATTTAATAGGAACAAATGGCGACTGGCTCTATGAGACCTGTAATTTACAATGTAGTCACGTTAATGTGTCAGGTATTGCTAACATCACACATGGGGAATTGTTACATACTATCAGACAACATCATTAAAAGATACTATAAAATAGAAAAAGAGAAAATCAGAATCTCTGTTGTTTCCATCTTACCTAAATACTTCTTAATATTGACAGAAAAAAAAAAAGCCAGAAAAAGACTGAAGTACTTTTAGATTGGAAGAACACTATCCCAAGTTCTACTCAAATGCTTTACAAACTACATGAAGTCTCCAGACAGAATCAAAGTTATTTCTCATATATTAAAATTATTATGTGTCTCTCATGTGGTTCTTGACCCAAAGGGAGGATAGTTCCTCTCTTCTGGGAAGGGGATTGTGTGATCAGTGGGAAACAAAAGGAAGGCTTGTCCTGTTGAAGATAACAGCAAATGTCTTGTTGGCAATTTAATCCAGGGTGCCTTGACAAGCTGTAGATTCAAGATGCAAGTCAAAGATTGATAAAATGCAGTAAAAAATTGTTCTATGATTTTCCTCAACAGAGGCAGCTACAAAATGAGAGTGAGATGGATGCAGCTGCCAATTAAAGAAAAGCATCTTATTTTTACACCTCAGCACAATTTTTACTTGACATATCTCACTTGAAGCATATTTTTGGTATTTTACTTTGATAAGTGAAAGTACTTCTGAAAAATAAAATTCTGTTGCTGTTTAAGCTACATTTAAACTTAAGAATGTTTTGGCTCAACTAGGTGTCTTGGAAACAACACCACCTTCCCAGCATCTTTAAAGAGAGTGCCCAGAAACAGCTGTGGTAAATACTATGATAAGCACTATGATGAAAGAAGTTAACGAAACACACAACTTCTTCTATGCTTTGGTGTCAGAACCTTAGTGTCTTTGGTCTGACTGTGAAAAATGTACATTAGATTTACAATTTAATTGTGTCAAAATAACAATCTAAAAATATTGCTTCAGGAACATCTGATGCATTCCTGAAAGAGCTATGGCCACAAGTAACAGACAAATTTGTCACAGATGCCATACATAATTTTCATGCAGTCTCAGCCCTCTTGTTGAACTCACTGCTTTTTGACAGGTATTGGCCAGGTTTCAATTACAATGGCAAGACAATTATCAATTTATCAAATCTCCAAAGCAGCACCATAGGTGAATGAAGTTTTGCAGTAAAATACTGCTGTCAATGTAATTTATTTTTTTAATAGTTCTAAGACTGTCCTCAGAGAAAGAAGCTTCATCTTGCTCAGAGCTCCTTGTCTGTCTGTTCTTGTAGACGATCCAAGGCAACAAATCCCACTATAGGTTTCAAAAAAATTCTGTCCCACCCAACCCACTCTTTTTTTTTTTTTTTGTACTAGCAAAGAGAAAATAGAATTTATTTGTTTAAAGGTAGATGGTTTAGGTTAATCATTGCAAACAGAAATGCTCATTTTCTGCCACTGCAGCAAACAGTCGTCTTCTTTTTGGCATATTTATTAATATGTTGCTCTCCTATCTTACTGCTGATACAGCATCCTCTTCACTCAGTTACATCTGGTCCTTCTTTCACTGCTGATTACAAAAGCCATGCTGATGCATCAGCACAAGAAAAATGCTGGGGCAGCAAAGCAGAAGAGACAATTAACTACTGCTGCAATGAATAATACAGGCTTTGAGAAACAAAACTGATTTCTCTTTTAGCAATATAATCTATTCATGTCCAGACACTACAGCAGGCTCAACAGCTTTGATAAAATCTCCAAAGAAATTTCAGATTTAATCTGCATGTTAAAGAATACATCTTCAGCTTTTATCAGAAAAGGATACAGTATTTCCCTACATTGCTTAATACAACCTTCTCATAGTTACTATTAACATTAGATGCTTTATCCTATCTCTTGCATTATGACTACAGTATTCTCACACTTCAAATTCTAATACTTTGGTACATGAAAGTCACTATGGAATATGCATCCAATCATTCATGACATTTTCAGAATATGTGATTATATGACACTTACTGTCCTTCAGCATCACTATTGCTCTTCCACTCATCATAGTCAGTCCTACTCAGGAACAGTGTGCAACACTGAAAATCTAACCAATAGTCTCAAATACATTGAGATATGACTCTAAATAGCACACCTAGAGCACACAGTTTCTAAAAGTGTTTATTGTAGGGTATACTAATATTTACTGACAAATCAACTGAAAGAATAAGTAGGAATAAAAGACAAGCCTCACCTTTATGTTAGCGTTATGTTTATGACATCTCTAGCACAAAAATAACATGCTTAGTCCTCTTTAGCATGATAGGCTTTATTAAAATGAGGCTAGTGTGAAGGCATTAATGGTATGCTATTAACTATACAGGCAAATGTTGTTCTGAGTCGGGATATCAATAACTGCTACCACAATTAAAGATACAACAATCCAATTCTGCACCAAGAGTGTTTTGATTCCCAATTTGTATCAAAATGTATGGACTGCTATGAACTAGATTACATCACTCTTCAACACAGTGATTGTCTTTTATGAGTAAGACAAGTAACAAAATGCCAGAACAGTATTTGCTGAAGGTAAGAATCATTCCAACAAGAAGCCAAAGTGAGCAGGTTTTCTATTCAGTAAAACAAGCTAAACTTAAAGGACTTAGATAATTAATCTCCACAGTGACATTGTGTGATAAAGAAGTACGAGCTTCCCGTTTATTTTTACCTAGCCATTCTCTATGATTATGCACCTCAAACACATTTTAATAAGTACTATTAAAATAATCTATATAAAGCTCAGTCACTCCCAACTTGCACAAAAGTTTCCCTCAAGTTGAAAGGGTAGGAGGATTTAACTGAATTCACAGTTTCACTAAAATCAGTGCAAATCTTCTGCTGTTTCCCATGAGAGATAATTTTAGCATTGCTCAGGTTTATCCTGAAAATACTTAAGAGGAAGGACAGGAGCAAAATGGGAAGAAGATGAAGGACAGAGGAATGGACTAAGAACCAGGTATGTTTTGTATCTGTACAGAAATCATGTTAAATGTATCTGCAGTTGCACATCTCCTGTTCTGGGAAATGCAGCATCTCAAGGGACCTTTGTGGTTCAGAAGGACATAGGAATTGATCAGCAGAATAACATACATGCAATTCATAATTGTGAGGTTTTTCATACAAGCATGTAGTGGTTTGGGTTGGAAGGGACATAAAAGATTGTAGATTATGTAGTTCCAATCCCCCTGACATGGGCAGGGGCATCTTCAACTAGACCAGGTTGCTCAAGGCCCCATCCAGCCTGCCTTTGAACACTTCTGGGGCTGGAGTCTCCACAACTTCCCTGGGCAATCTGTTACACGAAGAATTTGATCCTAATGTCTAATCTAAATCTATCTTCTTCTAGTTTGAAGCCACTATCTCTTGATTCACCTTTGTAAAGAGTTCCTCTCCAGACTGGAACAGGCTGCCCAGGGGGGTTGTGAAGTCTCCTCCTCTGGAGATATTCAAAACCCATCTGGATGCAATCCTTTGTGATCTACGCTAGGTGATCTTGTTCTGGCAGGGCAGTTGGACTAGATGATATTTTGAGGTCCCTTCCAACCCCTAACATTCTGTGATGATGTGTGATTCTGTGAAAAAGGATTGAATTTTTAGCAATATATTTCTTACCAGACCTTTGGAAAAATGGAAAATACTCTTCACTGGCAATAGCTGTAAACCAATTATTTAGAAATAACAAACAACATTCAGGACCAGCAGTCTCTTGGAGGGACACCTTTCCAAGATAGCAGGTGATATTTTAGCTATGAAACTCCCACTGGATCTGCAGATTACAGTAGTTGGCTTAGTTACATAATTTAAGCTAGAATCTTGTCCTTGTATTTCGGGAGTTGATTGGACTGGCTGCTAATGGCTCTGAATGTGATAGCTGAGCCTTCTGGCACAGCTCAGTTGCACATTATTTAGTCCAGCATAGAAACTAAGCACACATTTGGCCTAAATCCTACGAGTGGATAAATGCAATTGAATTATCCTCTAATCTAGACACTACTTCAGTCAGAAGGGCCAGCGTAGTGAAATGCACATGTTTAAATACCCCACTCTCTTCTCCAGCTGGTATAACAAAAAGTGTTTTGTACCTCCTTGCACTCCTAACAATTGCCAAGAACAGGAGGAGCTGTACGACAGCTAAACCAGCCAATTGTGATATCTCTGCAGCACTGTACTTTGTAATAATCAAAAGCTGAAATGGAAAATTATAAATGCTTCTTTTGTTTGATAAATAGCTTTACCTCCTCACAATGAAAAACTGGAGCTAATGAATATTCCTAAGCTGCTTCGAATTTCAAGTGGACTTTCTCAAGAATTTTGGATGCTTTGTGTATTTGCTGAATATTGTAAGCTGAATAAGTTGAAAACTGTAACTCAAAACTCACAGACCTGTGGAGCTGCAAAGCACTGTTGGGTCCTTGAGCTTAGTACATTAATTCCTCTGGCTCAGCGTCTGTCACTCTCACTCTCTGAAGGGATTTACAAACCTAGTGTCTTATTTCAAGCAAGCCTGACAAAGGTGTTGAAGTCTCAAATCCAGTAACACTTGAACAAATGCTGACAACAGGGTACAGAAGAGATCTAAAATAGTCTTCTCCTACTGAAAAGCTGGTTACAGTAAGGGCACACAGCATCATATGCCGAGCTTGGAACCAGGGTCACCACACACGATAGATGTGAACAGGGCATTGGCATGGAGACTGAAGTTACAAGACCAAACAGAGATCAGAGGTTATAATGAGCAGGAGAAGATGGGCTATGATCCATTTAGTGGTCATTTTGGTAAGGATAGGGGAAGCTTTGATTAATTCAGGGGCCATTGTAGGCCACAAACTAAACCATAGTTCTGCTGTCCATGTCCATTCAGCCCTGAAAAAATGTTCAATTCTTCACTTATTTTGTCTTCTAATAAAAGCTGACAACAGCATAGTAATCCTTGGTCTTCAGCTTAAAACAACATTAATTTATTACAGATCTTCAAAGCATTTGGCTGTTAGCAAAGAAAAATAAAATACACACTAGTGAAAGGCTGTCTCTATTAACCTGAGAATACTTTGCCAGAAGATGAATTCCTGGCACAATAAACTGGGTGGTCAGAGGAAAGCTAGAAACACAGCAAATCAGTTCAGCATTGGTATCCACTTTCTCATACGTTATTTCATGGCTATAAGGGCTCGGGGCAGTCTTACATATGTTAATGTTCATGTTAGCCTGCACATTTCAACATAAAAAAGATGCTCTGGGACTGAACTGATTTGATATTTATTTGACAAAGCTATCAAACACCCAAGTGATACCTGGAAGTAAGCCCAGAAACCTATAGACATGACAAAAAGGGAAATAAATTTAATTTCATTGATGATTTTCATGGGTCCAAGAACAACGAAATAGATGTCTGAATTATTTCATTAAAAGAACCACAGGATTATCCCAAATACAGATAATTTCAGTGTATCCCTTATCATTCTGTCATTGGTCTTCATTCAAGCTACTTATTAAACTAATGAAACAAAACTGTTCTATGATCAATTTCTTTTTATGGAAGCATGGAATAAAAATGGATTTTCAAGTTGTAAGGCTATCCTCAGATAATTAAATAAATCTGGCTAATTAATGACAGGATTTTGTCTGCAGCACAGATAAAACAGTGGAGTCTGGATTCTGAATAGATAATAGAAGAAAATGAGTTAAGCATCACTAGTACATACTATATAATTATTCTACCATTGGGAACTAAAGTTTTCCCAAGCATGTGTGGGAAATAATATGTAAATAACAAGAAAGATGCTTTTCCCTTGTTTTACTATGAAATAATATGTTTTCTTACACCTGCACTGTGCAAGCAGACCTGCAAACTGCTCTGCAGGTAATATTTCTCCAGTTTGATTTTCTAAACCTTCTGCCTCCACTCCCACAGGTCTCCTGATTAATACACTGACCAAAGAGTATTATATACACAGATTAATATAAGATAAGACTAGATTTTCCAGAGGAGCTAAAGGAATCTCAGTAGCAAAACCAGGCCAAGTTTATGCTTGTAAACAATGATATATGACCACAATGCATTGGTCATACTGAACATTAAGTATTCAACATTTCAAAACCACATTTATTTCTCATTTACAAGTCCACATTAGAAAAGAGAAACCCATGTCTTCACATATTTGATTAATTTATGTTAAAGTTTGAGGAGCTCTATCTTCTCCCTGTAGTGGAATTTCTCCAGAATGACTGTTTCAGAACTACAGAAAATAATTAGTTATAGCCTTCATTTTAATTTAACCCCAAAATTATCTCATATACAATCTACTCTTCCTGCACTTCACACAGCATCTTTAACATTGTTAGAATAGATGTACTTTCTGGAAAAAGTGTACTTTCTAGTACACTTAGCTTCATATTCAGCTGTGACCATTTTTTCCACAGTTGAGATAAACAAGAGTGTCTTTTTATGAATGTTGTGAGTAAAAAATCTTGTTAAGTATCTACCCTCCCAAAAGTAATTTAAACTGGCTTTGTGTTATAAACACAAATGAATTAATTGGTGCAATGGCAACAGCCTAGAAAGACGTCTAGAAAAAGATTTCATGCTACTGAATGACACAATAAATTCTTACCTGAGTACCAAGTCTTTAACTTTGTATGACTTATGTTGATCTGATTAAAGTAAAAAATAGGAATTTTATCAGGGAGAGAGAGAGTTCTCTTAATTGCTACTTTTTTGTCTTTTTTTGCGGGTGGGGGGGAGTGGTTTGGAAGGGTACATTGCAGCTAGACCACAAATATTGCCAGAATTTAAAGTGGTTACATTCACAGGCTACTGTCAAATCACAAATCAAAGCACTGTGCACATTGTCTTCCACTGAGTGAGCACCTTAGAGATGCTTTCCCATGCCCTAATATATTAACCGGGCAAGCTGTCACTTTTGTGTCCAGCAAGTTGTTTATCTGCATAAAACTGTGATCCAAAACCTCCTTGTACTATAATTCTGCAAACAAATCTGATTTCAAGTGCCACCTCAGGATCGAGTGCTGTGCTAACACATTGGCTCAGATTCTAGAATCCTGCTGAGAACAAAACAAGATCAAAGTGGCTGAAACTGTTCTGGAGAATGTTAATGCTGTATCAGGGAGCCACAGATGGTGGAAAGCCTTACTCCACCCTCTTCTGCAATGTAAGACAAGGTTGCTTGCTTTAAAGTGGAAAAGGACATCACTTAAGAGAAACTCTGCTTACTGCACTGCAATTTCTGCTGAATAATTCCCTTTCCATCTCCTCACCTCCAGTATAACTTACAGCCAAAGTGACTCAGAAACAAGAATCCAAGATCTCATTCTGCTCAGTCCCATTCATCATTCAGGCTGACCTCTGCCTATACAGCACTGAAAATTAAGTTTATCAGGTGGCCTCCATGCTACGTGCTTCACTGGCAAAGAATTGCCCATCTTCAAGCAGGAAAGGATTTTACTCAACACATCTATTCCACCTGCAGCCTTTTGAGGCTTCAAAGCATAGATTCCAACAGTTAACATGTAAGCACTACTTCACTAGTTACCCTGCTATTAAACTATTAATATTAATGACAAAACATCACCGAAAACATGTTGACAAGGAGGAACTAAAAGCTCAAGTGAACTAAAACAACCTTTTTAAAACTTTGCTTTCCTTCATGGCTTTTACTTCACCAATTGAGCTCTTTATGTGACCTTTATTTAATTTCAACTGTTAAACTGGAACCATATGATGCAACTTACAATTTACCCTTTTATTCATGACTAATGGAATACAGAAATGGTCTAAGAACTGCTGAAAAAATGATGATTTTTTGTTTTTTTTTTTGAGAAAAGAAAGCCAAAGAAGGTCAACTATATAGACTTAGGAGAGGCTTTAGGATCTTTTAGATGCTAGGCATGTGGTATGCAACTGCTTCATATACCACGAAGCAGAACTAGCAGTAACTGCCAAAGTTTGCAGAGCTGATTATGTAACATACAGCAGTTGAATTTAAGAAACAGGCATTCAGTAAAGCTACTGAGCAACCTACATTAAAAAATAAAAAGGCATAAAGTTAGTTTAAACAAATTAATGGAGCCAAAGAATCTTTATGGAGGTGATCACTAACAATCCAGGTAAACAGCAATTCACAGATATGTCTTTCATTGCTTTTGGTAGATACATAAATCCAGGTTCAAATTCTCTCATATACTTCAAAGACCTCATTGGTAAAGTGAGTTTTTGTTAGAATGAGCTTTGGTATTTCCCATCATATTACTTTTCAATTATCATCTTCTTACCTTTACTTTCTCCACCCCTTCTATTTCTTTTGTAATTATTAATTTTTGTTTTGATACTAGCTGATAAAAACTTTGCAAACTGAAATACAAACCTTGCCCATCTAAAGAAACCATAAACACCTGATCCAAGAACATTTCCACACAAGTGAAGGAAATCACTGCAGGTATCCCCATTGACAGTCTCTTCTGGTTTAAAGAGCCCCAAACCGCTATTCAAAACCAAACCAACCAACCAAAAACCAATCAGCCAACAGAAAACAACAACAAAATCCACAACAACAACAAAACTACAAAAAAAAACCCCAACATAAAAAAGTCATGGATTAATACTGCTAACCACTGCAATATGAGTTATGTACTGGCTGAGCAACATATATAAAAGCTTTCACTGGCCTAACAGCCAAAAAGCAGCAAATAGTGTTCTCTGAACAGTGATATTCTCTGGAGCTCACTATCACTGCCCTGCTGTCATGTTTGATGAGTTTTTCAAGACTTTTCTCAAATAAGTGATAGTTCCTTCCCACTTTGAAATGCATTATCAAGAGAAAAGCTGGGAGGCCTTTTTTTCAGTTATTATGTTGCAGAAAAGATAGATGTTAGGCATCTCATAAAAACTAAACTAAATGTTAATCACTCTGGGACAAAGACTTCTATCTTCACTCTCCATTTGGAGTGTGGCAGGAAGCTCAACACTATCCAGCAACTGATGCTGTAAACAGCATAAGCTCTTCAACATACCAATCAATAACAAATAATGGTTTCCAATGCTTCCGAGGCAGGGCAGGAATATTAAAGGAGCAGGAAAAGTGCAGCATACAATTGGATTAAATTTCCATGGAATGAAGATTTATTTTATATCTGTTGCCCCCAAACTGTAGTCTTGTTGTGTTTGTGTGCACACACACAAAGGCCAAGGAGCCACCAGCATATCCATGTTTAAACCTGCTCAAAGACAAGGAACTTTGCAGCACTCTGAGCTGTCTACAAAAATCCCCCCATGCGCTGGTCACCAGTGACCAAAGAAGACAGTATGTTACTGCAACCTCAGTCTTATGTAACATACCAAACATACCAGAAGAATAATCTATTCAAGAGATCTTCTCTCATCTCTTAGGTTTGTCTCTGCCCACACTAAATAGGAAGATATCATAAATCAGACACAGTGAAGGAGACATTTCTCATTTAAATTGGCAAACTGAAACACTACTCCTAGTTTTCAGTATGACATATTTTTCTCTCTTCTTTTAATCAACCCATTTCAGTGTTTCCAAGTTCACAATTATTATACTTCCAAAATAAATATCATGCTTATATTATTTAAAGACCATAACTCCTAAAGAAAGTATCTGAACAAGAATTGATATTGGGAACTAAATATTAAAGATCTTTCTGGGTGATATTAATATACATGGATTCCAAGTCCAGGAAGTTTCAACATTGCTTATTTATATTCCTATCCAAAAATCTACACAGTAACTTAAGTGGTTAATAGCATTTCCTGATTAGCTTCAGAAACAAACCCCACCTGAAATGCCAAACACCACTGATTCCCTTCACAATTACTGTCATATACAGTTTAGGATAATGGTCACTTGAGAGAGAAAGGAATTTTTGGTAATTCAGTGGAGAGATCAAGTATCTTCACTTTCATACTAGCATATCTCCACAAATACCAATGACTTTATTTTGTTTTGCCTTTATTTTCCATTCATTTAATGTCTCTTTCTCTTGACTGTGTCTCACACAAAATGTATTCCATGTGTTTGCAAGTATGTCTTCATTATAGTTATTATTACTACAATTATTATTAAGTTTTAAAGCTCTTTATATAAATCAGGTGTTAGTACCTATTGCTTTACTTCCCCTCCAAAGAGACAGGCCTTTCAGTTTGGCTAAGGCAGCACAATTCCAGGGAAATCAATGGCACCATTGTAATTTACAAGCCACCAAGGATCTGCCTCTGCTTGTTTGAACAGCAGGTTTTTTATATCCACAAGCACACAGGCATAAAAGTCTGCCGAATGTTCAAAAGCATTTTGAATTTTTGTGCACTTCTTTTCAAACACTCATAAAGTTATTTGGGCAGTAGAAAAAAAAAAAAAAAACAACTTTATCCAGCTAGGCTCCAGAAGCGTCTAACACAGTTCATTGCAGTAAAAGTACTTAATGGGCATTTTCAGACCGCTCCTTATTCTGCTCACAGGATCTTGAGGATCCAATTAATTAATGTCAGAAAACCACTTTGAAGATAAGAAGCACTTTCTGCTACAATCTTCTCAAAGAACCAAAGAGCTTTTGTTTGAACAGCCAAATTCTGGATGAAGCCATGAAATACAAACCCATAGACCAGTGAAGTTCAGCAGAAAATACCACTGAGGGAAAGTGAAGGAGGGCAGTCTTCCACAGCAAGAAGTTTTAGTCACACTTCCACCCTCCGTATTAAACTGTTTACCATGCTGAATGGATTTTATGCCCTAGACAGCTACACCATTTATTATGAATTTTAAAAAGCAGTGTATTTAAATATTTTGGGAATATCTTAATGGTCTGTTAAAGTCTTGCAGCCTTTCGAAGAAAGAAAAACCTAAGCAGCTCTGCTTTCTCTGTTCCTAGGCACTATGCAGGCCTAGGAGCATAAGATGAAAAGCCTGGCCTGTTAACTGAATCCTCACACAAGATCAGTTGTAGAATTCTTCTGGATCGTCATGATAGTTAGGAGGTTCAAAATAAGCATTTAACTTTGTGTTACAGTGTGTTCCAAACCCCCTTCCCACATCTCCACCAGGGAGGTTTCATGGGGAAAGACAAAGGCAACAAATTGCCTTCCAAGGTGCGAAATTGCCTTCCCCTTCGCCTGGGGAGAGGTAATTAGCGCCCATTCTTCCCGCCAGGGCGGAGGTTCCTCCCTTGTGGGGGAAGTCCACTGGGTTTGGGAGTTATGATTAACAGGGTACTTCACACCCGTTATACATTAGCCTTGGACACTTTGTCTAGAAACACCTTAAATAGAGTGGTCAGAAAGTGATCTTGCTCCTGCCCTTGCTCTCCTGCTCTGGCTCCCGCCTTCATCTTGCTTGCCCCAGTCGGACCTGGCTTCTCCCCGGACCCTGCCTGCCTGAGGTCTTGCTCCCTGCCGTGGAGCGACCCTGCCTGCCGTGAAACCTGCGGCTTTCTTGCAGTGCTGCTGCTCATGAATGTCACCTCAGCTACATAGTGTATTTTTTACGGTTTTAAGTTGCCAGAGTCTTGCCTATGCAGACCTAAAGAATCTGACAATTCCATTATTGTGCCCCACTAGAACTGCCTTAGAACGAGAGAACAATAGGTGAGAACTGCAACCTGAGCATCAGTATTTTTTTCAGTTTTCAAGGAAAGACATAGGATGGCTGCTTTATAGTGGAGGGAAGAAAAGGTATGAGCAGGTGGCAATGCATTACACTTATCATTTCTTGTTAAAATCTAAATCAAACAGGAATTTCACTCACAAATTGACACACATAGAACACTGTACCAATTTCAGCTGTACTAGAATGAAGGAGCAACAGATTACTCATATGAACAGATGTAATAGTCAGTGTTTACTGTTCAATTTTCTTAATTCTTTCTACCTCTAAGCCACGTTGAAAATTCAAAGACAGTAAGAGAAAATGGCACAATTCAGCAAAGTGTTAAGAAAGCACCATTAGTTCACATTAATGACAGTACATTCACCAGGAAAATCTGCATTCTCAGATGTGTACACAAAGTATACTAAGGAAATATAAAGGAAAATTTTAGACTTCATTACATAGTAACTTTGTAGCTGCTGCTGCTGTGTCACTGTATTCTTTGTTCTTACCTTACAATCTATCAAATTAACTCTTTTATAGTAAGGAGAGTTGAGAGTTTCTAACTTTCTTTAGACAGTATTTATCAGCACCTGCAGAATAAGGTCAACAGAGATGCATTTAATTCTGAAGCCTATCTGGGTTCCAACATGTCCCATTTTGGTTGGACTTCATAGGAATCCTGATCATATTACCATAGTTTTCTACTTTAAAAAAGCAAGGAAGTTAACAGATTGAAAGTATCCTTTCTCAGTTAACCTCAGGAAAAGCTTTGAATTGGTATTGCTTCATCTGCATTAGGCAGGATGTTGAAATAAGCACAAAGGCTTACATCCCATTGCACAGTCCCCGTTTCTTTCTCCTGAATCTTTAGAGACATTCCAAGGTGGGAACAAAACTATTCCATTTGACTTCAGCTTTGCTTCAAAAGTGTATGCTGTGAAGACAGAGAAGCTGATGTCAAAGCACACATTCTAAACTGAAAAGCAATAACAAACAGTGAATTTAAGATCCCTTGAATTATTTCTTAGTGTAACTTTCAACTTTAGCCAATAAAATCTAACTCAGGAACATACAGGACAGAGTATCAAACATCATCCTAAAGTGTCAGACTCACCTGATGCTCAATAAATACAAAATAACATTCATCCCCAAGGTGCCTCTAGGAAGTCACATTACCCTTTTCCTAAGTGTTTGAATCTTTGAAATAATTGTCTGTGTTTATTTTCACAATGACATTATGTACTGCATGTTAGTATGCTCATGTCCTAGGCTGTTAACTGAAAGAACAAAGATGAAAGCTGCACTGTCATAAATAGCTTGTAAAAACACAACATCTGTTGTATGGTCATTGGACATCCTTCTCCCTGGATTTTGGATACACATCCCTCCTGGCACATGAGTCACTACACGCAGTTTGTTATAAAGAAGCACCACCACCAATATAAGGTAATTACATGTTAATTCAAACATATTAATAGAATTTCTTATGTTTATTTTTTAAATTAAACCATCTACAAGGTTCATGGCAATGTACTAAATGACAAATGTGTGACACTTCTTGACCAACTAACAGAATGGAATAAAACCCTATGTTTTTCTTTGTGGTTCTCTAAAATCTATCTTCTGCACAACTGCTCAGAATTGAGTCCACACCAAGAGGCACAGGGAAGGAACATTCTGTTTCATTCATAAACCAGTTAACTTTTGCTTATAAATAACTGACAGACGTTGACATTTCAATGCATGATACCTCTCCTTCTATTAGAGCAAGCCACTTGTAACCAACAATGAACTTCTCAGGATCTCAGATAGTGATAGGACTAGGGGGAATGGAATGAAGCTGGAGGTGGGGAGATTCAGGCTGGAGGTGAGGAGGAAGTTCTTCACCATGAGAGTGGTGAAACCCTGGAATGGGTTGTCCAGGGAGGTGGTTGGGGCCCCATCCCTGGAGGTGTTTAAGCCCAGGCTGGATGAGGCTCTGTCCAGCCTGATCTAGTGTGAGGTGTCCCTGCCCATGGCAGGGGGGTTGGAACTAGATGATCCTTGTGGTCCCTTCCAACCCTGACTGATACTATGATACTATTAGGACTATAAGAACATGTGCACAACTATTTTGAACTAGAGACTGAATATTCAGGAATGAACTCTGATGTGCCATGAAAAGAGACAGGGATTAAAAGAAAAAATAATTTCTCGCTGGTTACATGCTTGTTTTCAACTGATACACTGGAGAGATTCTTTCTAAAGTCCACTTTGTTAAAAATGTAACAGAAAATGATGACAATGTTATTATCATTACTACTGTTATTATTATTATCAGAAGACAACTAAAGAAAGGTATTGTCCATTTATAATGTAAATTTAAGTTAAACCAAATTCCCATGGCTTGGCCTTCCCCTGTATGAATTAGGCTTGGAGAAGGAAATAAAAAGTATTTGATAAGAAAAAAAAATAATTCAGAGGGAACTGTCATTATGGCTAGATAACAGTCTCTTCTAGCTCTTCCACATACTTGAGGAAAAAAATCAATTTCCCCTAGACCCCTGGGACACCAACCTAAAAGAGAATGGTGGAGTGTTATGACAGAAATTCAACAGTAAACTTGTAATTCCACTTATTCAAGGAATCTGCACTGTCCTCTGACTGACCCTCTGCAGACCCATAATGCACTAAGTCATTGTTGTCTTAGGTCATCACAAACAATTTACAAAACAACTGATGTGGCCTCTTTTTGCCAATAAAAATGTATCTCTCTTCAAAGTTTTGGTACTACTTATCATTTGAATGTTCACATGCTTTGTTTAGAATCATGCTGCTCAACAGAACCGAGGACTTGCTCATCCCTGAGGTATACCTCTTATGATTTCAATGAAACTTCTACACAGAAACCTTATCTAAAGTCACATGGAGATGTTACACGTTCTGTACCAGCTACAAAGAGTTCTATAGTTGTGAACAGCTGCAGCCTTGTGCCACATGAGTCACTGACTCAAAACTGGGTGTTATTTTAGAAGTGCTGGTGTAGGTGGCTGTCAGTGAATGAAATGGATTGAGATATTAACCTCAGATTAGCAGATTATCTGCATTTGGAATATTATGTCCTTAATAAACCCCCTTATTACCATTTAGTGGTGGTCAAGGGACATTGTTTTCCTTTCTCAGAACACCTAAAACATGTCTAGATTAGCAGCACAAACTGGTAACCCTTGCTAAGTAGTTTACTAAAAAAAAAGTTCAGAATCTCACAGAGACATTCTTCTGAACCAAGTCTCTCAGACACACTACCAAAATGTTCAGATTCACAGCAGTTTGACTGCAACATAAATATATAAAATAAATTGAGCCATGACCGTGGGGTAACTGCTTCTGACAGTGAGGTAACTACTGCTGCCATGGGTATAAATGTGAAAGGAAGATTGTGTCTGTACAGCTCCTAAGCACTCATATTTTTCTGACACAAAGTGTTTGAAGTAATATTCACCAGAAAACAAAGACACTGGGAAAGTTAAGAAATACAGGATAAAGTTTAATCCCCTTGTCTAACTTAATTGCAAGGTCTATAAATCAAATTTTAAATCCCCACATATATTGTGTATTGGAAAAGATGCGGATTTCTGCTGGAATTTAATGCTGCAGTATAAAAATATTCTCATAGATGAAAACTCTTTATTGGATCCAACCATAAAGCCACTAATCATGTAGAATTTCTACTGGATAATTATTTTACTAAAAGATTTTCAAAAGGGTAAGAAACAAAAATGGTAAAACTGAGAAGTTTGAAATAAAATATGACAAGCAACAGAAAAAAAGGAAAAAAATGTTTCTTTTACAGAACCAGACAAAGATGTAAGAACACATTCTATCTGACTAGATCAAGAGATGCTTAAGGAACAAAGAAAGGTTTTTTTGCTATCCAAAAAAAGAATTCTACTCACAATAAAATAAGATTAGGGAATCAAAGAATGCTACACAGAAATATCTGCAACAATTGAAACCAGGTTCCTCATATTTTTTTTTTAAGAGTTTTGTTGTGTACATTTGAACAGCTATTTAAATTGGTAACAACCTCTCCTCTTGGCAAGAGAAGGAAGAAATGTGTCTTCATGTGATTTGGGAATTTGCCTATGGATAGTTTATGATTTTGGACTGACACTGGTCGTTCTTTATGTATAGCTAAGCCACAGTATAAAATTCATTTTGGATTGAAGTTTGTAGGAAGTATGAGGAGAAAAGTATCATATCAGACCAATATCAAGCAAGGCAAGTTCATTACACCTTGATTCCAACTTCAAAATAACATCCTTAGACAAAGCAGCATTTACTCCAGGCAAAAAGACAACTGAGCAAGATTAATTTAAGATTATATATGAGGGACATTAATCAACACAGAGAGCTAATGACTTCTACAGAGTACATGACATTTCCAAAATGATCCCCTGTTGGCCATCTTAGAGACAAAATAAACAGAGTGAAGGCAGACAGCTGCATCAGAGAGAGAATTCCTATAACTGAATACTGCTCAGTGCCATGAAACTTATGCATTGTAAGATGACCAATCAACACTGTTCAGAAGAGATTAGATTTTTAAAGAAGCCTTGAACAAAATGTGTGTTGATATTCCAAGCACTGTGAGCTAAAGCCAATGCTCAAACAAGTATTCTCATGCAAACTACTTGATGACAACTAGGTTATCAACTAGATCATCAGCTAGAAGACAGGAATAATCTAAAGCTTTGATATCCAAGAAGTTCATATTAATTTGATTTAAATTAATAAAAGCTGGTCAAACAAACCATCTTTTTCATTTATTAATGCACCTTCTTAGAAATTTTGCATTTAAGCTTCTTTGTTCTGAACATAAATGAAAAGAGAAGTATAATTAAAACACTGTGAGAAAGGCTGAAATTAAACATTTTGGTATCTGACAGGAAGCAGGAAATACTTGCAGTTAGTTCTCCTGAGGCTTCCAGACCAAGGGGTCTTGCAAAGTTATATAGATAACCAGACTGCAGGGGGTTTTACAAGTCAAACTGAGCAACCAGCCTGTCTGAGTCTCCTCTCACTATTTAGCATACTTCTTTTTATCCCTTTCCCTTCCTTCAAAACAATCTTTCCACATTTCAAGCGAAGGAAAAACTACTCCTTCAATACACAACTCATGAAACCAGCACCTCAGTGGGATTCGTTGCTGTTGGCTGTTGTTCAGGTGATGTATTTGCCGGATAGATCATCAAAGCAACAGCAGGCTTCAGCTGGTGCACTGATGTAGTGACAGCTGTTTTTATAAGAGCATTGCTTACAAACAAATGATAAGAAAAAAATAACGTCACCTCTGTCAAATGATGACAGAACTAGGAAAACATAGGCTATGAAAACATGCTTTCTCCGAGTTTCAAAACTGGTCATAATTGTCATCAGTGAGCAGATATGGGCCAAAAAGCCTAGCCAGTGGGTGCTGCAAAGAAATAGTCACATTTTTCTTCAAGATGCAGAGGGAAAAGAGGAAAATGTCCAGGAAGACATTTACCTGGAAAAGCAGCAGCATGGAGAACTCTCCTTGAGATTCAGGGCAGATGGATAGCCATCAGTCTCCCAGGCTGGGCATCCAGACTTCTTGCTCAGGACCCCAATTTAGGACTATCTCTCAGGAGATCTCCCACAATCAGCGAGAAAGGGGAAACTAATTTAGAAGCTTGCAAGCAAAACCACCAATGGCAAGTGACATGTAGAAGACTGCTTTATAAGACAGTGGTGGAAAGCTGTGATACAAAAATTAACCCAGACATTGAGGCTTAAGCCTTTTCTTTCCTGAGGCCAGGAGAAAACCTACCTCCCATCACCCACATGAGTAATGTGGTCTGCTTTTTATAAGATCCACCACGTAATATACAAAAAGGAATAAAACAGCTTTTGAGAAAGCATTTCTTTTGTATGTTTTAAAAATGTGCCTGAAACCCTACAGACCACTATACAGAGCTTTAGATATTAGCTGGCTCTTTAATGAAGGGATAAAGGTCACCATGGAATTTACTATAGTAAGATAACCTTGCCAGAAACTCTAAAATGTAATTATTTAAGCAATAGCAGTATTGAAAAAATACATGTTCAGTAAAGAAAAATGTCCTAGATATATTTGGTTCAACTATAGGTCATTAAACTTGGCAAGACTCTTGTGCAACTTAAATTCAGTAGAGCTGAATTCATTAACACCACGCTTGAATTTCATCCAAAGTCTTGGCATCTTTAAGGGTTTTAGTAAGCGATCACTGTATCCAAGTAATACACGTTGGATATAGTAAGATGAACATTTACTTAGTGAAACAAACTCTTCCTGCAGAAAATTAATGTGAAATTATTGTAAGAACAATAATTCAAAGGTTATGTAAATGTAAGTGTGTCCCCACGAAGAACCATCTTAATAACAAACTTCAGGTAAGAATCGTAGAATCACAGTATCATCGAATGGTCTGGGTTGGAAGGGACCTCCAAAGTTCATCTAGTCCAACCCCCAATTAGTGGGGGTTAGAAGAAGTGTTAGAAAGATACTGATTGCACAATGCTATCTGTCTTAACATACTGTCTCTTGTTTGTTTTTAATCCTTTTGAATTAGAAGCAAACCTATGACAGTCTTTATTCTCCCTGGTAATTCTCCTCCTGGGAGATAAAACTCCCCTGGGAGATAAAACTCCCAGTTATTCTAATCCAGACACTGTAATTATGTAGCTATTAACTAATGTGTTCAGTAAGGTGTAGATGTGAGAGAGACTCCAACTGAGTGCACAGAGGGACACAGGGATGCCCTCAATGAGTAATACAAACCATAAATCCTTGTGGGGATTCCTTAAGCTCGATGCAATAAACATACACAATAGCATAGCTTTGGGTTTCAATACTTTGTAAACTCAAATTAAAAGACTGCAGATTTGTTTCTGAATAGAAAATGAGAATTATCAATGATGCACTGATAACTCCACTACTTATTTGGGACAGGCACTGAACACAACACACACACAAAGCCAATCAGATCCTGGGCTGCATCAGGAGAAGTGTGGCCAGCAGGTCGAGGGAGGTGATCCTCCCCCTCTACTCAGCCCTGGTGAGACCCCACCTGGAGTACTGCATCCAGTTCTGGAGCCCCTATTACAAGAGGGATGTGGAGGTGCTGGAATGTGTCCAGAGAAGGGCCACGAGGATGATCAGAGGGCTGGAGCACCTCTCCTATGAGGAGTTGGGGCTGTTCAGTCTGCAGAAGAGAAGGCTCCGAGGTGACCTAATTGTGGCCTTCCAGTATCTGAAGGGGGCCTACAGGAAGGCTGGGGAAGGACTTCTCAGGATCTAGGACTAGGGGGAAAGGAATGAAGCTGGAAGTGGGGAGATTCAGGCTAGATGTGAGGAGGAGGTTCTTCACCATGAGAGTGGTGAAACCCTGGAATGTGTTGTCCAGGGAGGTGGTCGAGGCCCCGTCCCTGGAGGTGTTTAAGACCAGGCTGGATGAGGCTCTGGCCAGCCTGATCTAGTGTGGGGTGTCCCTGCCCATGGCAGGGGGGTTGGAACTAGATGTTCCTTGTGGTCCCTTCCAACCCTGAATGATATTATGATACTATGATACACCTAAGCACTGTAACAGAGGTTTACTGTAAGCAGATTCCTTGTATACAAAGTAACTGAGAAAACAGAAAAACTTCTCCTCTGGTATTCTTGCATATTCTTTCTAAGCTCTGAAATTCAAACAGCATATTCTCTCTCCTGTATTACTATAAACTATCTGTTGCAAGTTTTTTGCATAGACAAATTTAATCTTGTATAAAAATAAAACACCAAATTATTAAGAGCAATTTAAAAAGTTGTATTTTAAAGTGTATTAATTGATCTAATTAGCACCACATAAAGGAAATGCAAGAGACAATTACTACCAGTGATTCAGCAGTGCCTCTAACAATGTTTATCTTCTACATTCAATGCCAGTGTTCTAACCTAACCCCTCTATTTGATGTAAATTTCAATCTCTAAGCTGATTTCAAAATGTTACTTTGAGCTCAAGAGCTGCTAACAATATTTCATCATGAGACATACTGTTTGAACGCTGCAGGGAACAATCAATCGAAATATTTTTTAGAGAAACTTTACACAGCCCTTTTAGTATCAGCCACTGTTGTTTTCCTCTGACAAATTCCTTAAATCCAGATTCATGTTCAGGCACACCAATATTCAGAGGAATGTTATTAACATCTCTTGGACTTTTGTCTAAAACAATACTAATGTGTAACTTAATTTAATGACAAATACTGTATGCTGGCATGTGCTAACAGAAGCTGCTAGAAAAGCATCATTTTAGAGAAAGCAGGAAAAATGGATTAGGTAAAAGATGTTCCTATATCATTTAGAGGTTGAAATGACCTAATTCCATGAAAAACAAAACTGAAATACGTAACATATTCCCTGAAGGAACTGTAAAAAAACTTAACAATTAACAATGAAATAAATTTCACTACGAAATATCTTTGCAGTAAATAGGTACAGCACAAAATAGTGAGAGAGTTGCCCAAACTCTAACATGGTATAATTTCCTTTTCATATAAGATCTCTGATAAACATCTGTTGCCAACAATGAGAGCCAGTATGTCTCATACCATTTGAGGAACTGAATCTCATAGGCTCAGGTAACTGCTCTAGAAACAAACTGCTCCTTGAGTTACGGGACATTACCAGATTCTTTCCAATTAGAGTAAGTTTATTACACATGGTAAGTGCATTTCAGAACTGATGCCACTTGAACTTCTGTCTCTTTCACTTCTGTATTAAGTGAAATTTCAGGTTTTACTATTGATTCTTCCTTCCTATCAGATTCTCTTGCTGTTGAGGTTAGGGGTATGGACAGCAACCATCTTCTTTGAATTAGGTTTTCTGGGCCCAACACACAAAAAAAATACCTTTGGATTCATGTCATTTGGCTTTAAAATTTGCCATTAGCCTAAATCCCAATCCCAAAGATGCTACACAAACCCACATGTTTTGCAGCATAAGTGCTGTAACATACTAGTCCCACTTAAGGTATTATGGTCCTACTTAATTCAGGGGCAATCTTCCCATTTCAGTGTATGAGAACTGGCAGGCTGATGATTAACAGTGGGATAAAAAGTATGTCTTTGTCTCTTTTCTGTACAAGACCAGCATATGACAGAAGTGCTTTGCCAATGAAAAAGTCTGTCATGGTCAGTAATTCTGTTGCTGAAAGGTCTAACACATCAGCCAGCCAGAAAATATTGCTGAAATCCACTTTGAGAAGGAAATTATTCTGTACATAGCTCAGGACTGTACAGCCTATAGACTTGTTTATACTTTGTAGAGTCTAAACCTAAATGGTAATGTGTAGCTTTTGCTTCTAATATTAAAAAAAACACAACTAAATATACGTATTATGATGTCAATAATAACTACCAATAGCTTTTATATAGCAATTCCAAATGGGACAGCTTTTTTTCCAAACACACATATACACACACAAGAGAAATACAAGATGTTTCCTGGGTAATTTCTGATCTGCCTTATGGCTCTATTAGAGGTAGTTCATTCTGGCTTAGTAAGAAACATCTTGACTGTTAAAATATTTTCCTTTGTCACATCAACTCTTTTCCTACAGTAAAGATCTTCAATAAGTGGAAAATCTAAAAGGAATTTTAGCATGTGAGGCAGGGGAAAGCAGGTGATGTTTGGAAGAGATGAGGATAAGAAGAAGAACAGATTATGGTTTTGCTGTATGAAATTAATTCAGTCAAAAACTGGAGGATACCTAAAAAAACCCAAAGCATAAGCAGAAAACAGAAACAATGTTGTTGAAGGTTTTTAAGGTATACAGAAATAATAGTATAGCTCACTAGGTGCACAAGAAATTCATAATTTTATAGGGTTTCTGTGAAGTTAACTATAAAGTTACATAGCCAGTTGAACAACCACTGAAACAGTTTGTGTGAATATTCTGATTTCCCAGATGACATTCCAGAAAGACTAAAAGTTTCATACACTACTCACGTTTTTTTCTTTTCACAAAATTTGCTTATTTGTTTAATATTTTTGACAAAGCAGTGAAAAAGTACAGGGCTTTGTAAAATTTGCTTAATAAAACCACAGGAAACTCAAGACAGTCTCCTGAACCTCCTGCAAGCAGGATAACTGCCATTCCCAGAAACACCTGCTGTCACCTTCTAAAAAAACCCCAATAATTGCATCATTCAGTTATGACTTTGCATTGAAGAAATCATAAAATGTGTGAAGTGAAAAAGGAAAATCAAAGGCAACAAGAATGTTGCTTACAAAGATCTCTGATAGCTACAACTGGACTATGACAGATCAGGCACCTGAAACTTCAGTTATGCAAATTAGTCAACTATGTGCTGCTGGGTTGTTTTTCTTGTTGCTGATGCAGAATGAGTTTAAGATTTTTAATTTCAATGGTCAAGACTTCAGTTTATTACCATAAATATAGATCTGCTGTTTACTAGTTTCTGTGAGCTTCAAGCCTCCCAGTTCTACCAGTGTGATATGCTTTATAAGAATGTGCTAAATTTTGCATGCTGCTTTATCAGTAAGAAATTTGTGATTACAGATATGCCAAAACCCAACCCCTCAATTACCATTTCACTTGTCCAACAAATTGCTTGACAAATCTTTCTCGTTTCAGTTCCCTGACCTGTTAGAACACATGTATTCCTGTCCTGATGCAACTCACCTGCCTCAATAAACCGAGTTATCATGTAATCATGTAACAGTGTAAGCAGAGAGGTAGAAGTCAGAATTTCTAACTGGAACTATAGTCTCAAGAATTCCTAACAAGGGAGGGAGCTGGCAAATTTAGCAGACTAAATCCATACCAGCAGCTTTAAAATTAAACATATGAAATGGATAAAATCTAAGGAAAAAAAAAAAAAAAGAAAGAAAAGATGACAGCATAAACCAAGAGCTCAGGGGATAAAGAGTAGCATGGGAAATAAAGCCTTTGCCACTTTCCCATACATGCCAACAGCCTGGTTATTTTTAAGCAAAAAAAAAATTAAATTAAATATTACTTTTTCCATCCTGCCTTTTCTATAAATATTCAAGTGGCTCTGGATATTTAACATAGCTAAGGGAATTTTTCTGCTAGCCCTTTACAGATGCTGGCATCTGACAGAAAATTTACATTTAACTCGTGATATTAGTGTCGTGGCTTCTTCCACCGTCCTGCCAAATAAGCTGCATTCTCACCCATTTTCCCTGGATGTACAGGTATCCATGGAAACTCTTTAGACAGAATTGTGGTTTTATTTCATCAAACAAGTTAGTGTTGATAGATGCTATACAAACTCTTCACATGAAAAAATGAATGCTAGTATATAGAATGTATCAAAAATACATCTGGATGAAAACAGCGCAAAACAGAATCAGTAAGGTCACCCAAGAGGTCCAGAACAGATTGTATTCCAGGACTGTGGGTAGTTTGTATTATTTCTTCACTTTTAAAGAGTCACCTTTTTGGTAAAATCCTTGAGTTCACGTCACAATTCAGACTGACCCCCATAATAAACTCCCCACCTACAGGCAAATGTTTCTGTAGAACGAGTTACAGCTCCAGCAGGAATTAAGAAAAAGAAAGAAGTGAAGAGGAGAAAGACAATTCAATAACAATTACTTTCCTTTCATGCAGAAGCTGAGATCCTTATCAGCCAGAAGTGAGACAGAGAAGCTGTCAAACAGGAGTACTGGGATTTGAAACTTCCAGTACAGCTAGATAGCTCTGGTGATATTTACACCAAGTTAGCACGAAAGACCTTGTGTAGATCCATTTTATTATTTGCTATGGTACTTGTAAAGACAGATCTAAGTATGGACTCACAAGTGAAGATAATTAAAGGGTAAGGGGCAAGTTTTACAAATCTTAACTTCACTCCCCTGTTGACTCAGAATTGACTCCAAAATAGAAGCTCCAGCATAGGCAAACTAACTAGCTTTGTAACCTAGGAATGTGGAAGGTCACAACAGGGAATGGCACAGTTCACAAATGCACATAAGACAGGTGTAGATCTGCAGAAATTCCACATAATCTCTAATTTGCAGCACACTAGACAGATGCCATGGTGTTAATATTCCAGGACCTTGTATGGTTTTGAATTAAGAACCTGTTTCAGAATAAACAATTGTACAAATGACATTGCATTCTGTGGATACCATCTCAGTATCACATTTTCTCAAATCAATTTTGATGTACTTTCACTTGAAGAAAACTGAAAATTTTAGTTAATCAGAAGATGCTCTTTTTTTCCTCAATTAGCCTGGATATAATTTACTTAACTGCTCAGAGAAGGTTAGTGATGCAGGAAGCATAACCAGCAGAGAGGAACCGGTAACAGGTCTGCAGTATTTGTCATGAGAGATCAAGCCGGAACTGTAAACTGCCAGTTAGTTCTGATCAAAACACCTGTTCAATGATTTTTATATTTTTCCCATCCCTCTCTTCTTCTTGACATGTATTTCTTGCTGCTTAGAAGGTCTTTCCTGGAATAACCTCCACCCACTTGTATTAGCGCAAAAAGAACACTCCCTTCACTGAGATGCAACTTACCCAAATAGTTGTTGCTCTTTGACATCTCAGTAATGTTGATTTTAGTAGCTCCTTCAGGAATTTCCACTATCTTGTGGTAGCCAAGATTTGTTAGCGTGTGTTTGAAAACTCCAGACACAACCTTGCAAGCAGTGTTGTCCCCTCCACATATTCCACACTTATCAATCACTTTGTCTGAACCCAGGTAGTCGTCGCAGCCAATGCTCTGCAAAATAAAATAAGATTTCTTTTTCCAAGATCTTATAACTGCAGACTTTGAACATTAACAACCAAGGACAGTATGACTTTCAGAGGACAATCTAAGATTCCAAGAATTAGCATTTGAGCAATTTCTTCCCTAGTTCTTCTGTATGTAAAAAGTTAATAAACCCAAGAGGGTTCACAGACTTGGGGATTTCAAGTTAGGTGACAGGTTTTTGCAGCCTGTTACCAACACCAGAGCATGCTAAAGAACACTAATGCATTGATCATAGCTAACTACACCCACCTCAGCTGAAAGAAAAGAATCTGTTAACATAGTTACTGTAGCTGCTATTCAGAATAGAGCTGAAGAGGTATGATTTTTGTCATGATCCAAAATGGGGTTTTTACAGAAGCAGCCATACTTTATATGTAAGTATATAAAGTGTATAAAGCATCTACTTAATCTCTAAAATTGAGTACTGTGCCTATTCTCACCAAAAGAGGTTTCCAAGAAGTATTTATAATGCATCTAGACAGCTACAGAAGCAATACACCTGTTCAAAGAGCAGAAAACCTTCAAACCACTCAGTAACACCCACTTGGACAGGACAGTTTAAAAAAAAAAACAAATAATAAATAACTGAAAATGATGTAAATTAAAGGGCAGAAAAATATTGATTTGACACAATTAAAGAAAAAACAAACAAAGAAGAAAAAACTTTCCAACCTCCTGCACTTCAAAAAAGTATACATACTGTAGAGACTATCTCCTCTTTTACAGAAACATTTCTGTCCATTGATCTTAGTGGTTTGTATTTACAGACCTCAAACAGTATTTATGATGAACACTTCTCATTTGTATGGTAAATCATACATGCTGAAAAGAACTTCTCATTCAGATAAGAATGACATACTACGTGAGCCAGTACAACAGGCTTATCTCATAGTTTATGAAGTGTGGTCATTTTACAGGAAGCATTCCAAGACATGATAGAATATTGTTCTATTATTTCAAATTCTTGCAAAATCTTGAAAATGGTTAATTACTGGTTTATGGTCTTTCCTGGAAGGCAGTATCCAAGTAAGAGAGGAAGAAAAAAGAATTTGTTGATACCACTGATTTTCAACACAGGGAGTATCCTGAGCTTTGGCATCACTGTATTTCTTTCCTATTCCAAATATTAATGCTTGGCCCTTGCTGTGAAAAATGTTCTAAACTGCAAGCCAGAGTCTGCTTAGTTCCAATACAAATATTTAGCACCCAACATCTTTTATATGACTATCCAAGAAACACAGATAAAGCCATCTAACCCATCACTGTCAGGATGATATGGAGCTTGACGATACCTGTTTGCAGTCATGAAGCAAGAGAAGGCAGATTCCTGAGCACTTCATGTTTTGCAATGGGACAACCTGGTAACTAAAACTCTGCTCCATCCTTTCAACTACCATGAGCAGACTGCTGCACAATTTCAAGGAGATTTTGGATTCAAAGAGAAACACTTGGCCTCACATTTGCATTGCTTGATCTTAAAATCATGATCTTAAAATCAGGTACAATTGTGTTTTATCTCGAAACACATTTTATTACTAACAACATAAGGCATTTGCTTAAACACAGGAGTTACAAGTGTCACTACATCAAATCATAAAATATGATCTTAGACCTGCTAAAAAGAAATCTGAAAAACGCAAGTGATATAAATTCAAGACAGCTGTGCCCAACAACTGCTGCTAAATTCTGTGGTAGTCCTCCTTCTGGGATATTATGCTGAGACTATTCACACTTTCTCTACCATATATTTTTTGGATGAAAATGTAGTGGTACTTAGCACCAGCCTATGTTATACAGGGACCTTCAGGAAATTTCCACTGCCAGCCAGTTGTTTTATGAAGAGAATTCTTCCAAGTTTGCAGTGTTATACAATATGAATTGCTAGCACAAATATTTAATGGTGTTCTCCATCACTACTGAGTCCTACACAAGTTAATACAACTTTCTTTCTCTTAGCAAATAGAAGAGAGGAGAGAAAACTGTGTTGTATTCATTAAGACCATAAGGTAAAACTACTATGGGTCAGTCTGAGCAGAACTACTCTTCACAGAAGAAACACAGCCAATCAAGTACAACTGTGATCCATATGTAGGGAACAAACACCAGATGTATTCAAGCTCACATGTTATTCTTAGTTAAATGTTGATTGACATAAAAAACAGCTGTCAATCTTTCCTGTACTGTTTAGAATTCTTCCTACGAAGGGTAAAAAGAGCCTGTGTCACAACAAGTGCCTGTAATATTTAAGTGTTTTTTCAGGAATGACTGAGAAAGATAAATAGAGAGAACTACTGGAGACAAGGATCTAGTAATCTGAAACTAGCAACCAACAGAAAGAAAAAGAACAGGGAACCACAAACATTTAAGACAAATAATAAGATAGTAAATAAATAACACAAGATAATATTACAATAAACAAGAAGATATAAATAAACTACAGATACTATGCAAAGTGCACTCACTTGTGCATCTAACATATCAACAGAACAGGTATTCAGCAATACATTTGAAAAGTTAAAAATCCTTACTGGGGTGTCTACTGAGGCTTCCATGGAAATGACATGCTTTAAAAATGAATATTGCCTAAGTTGCAGAAAAAGAGACCAGTTATAACTAATGCAGTCTTGACATTTGCTTAACACAGTTTAGGCAGGCATATCAAAATGACTCTCCAATATTTCCAGATTCAGCAAGGCTATCATTCAGGAAAGTCTGCATCCCACATGTTCTCCAGGGATGGTAGAAGACACATCCCTGGAGGTTTTTAAGTCCAGGCTGGATGTGGCTCTGAGAAACCTGATCTAGTGTGAGATGTCCCTGCCCATGGCAGGGGCATTGGAACTGGATGATCCTTAAGGTCCCTTCCAACCCTAACAATTCTATGATTCTGTGGGAATCTCCCCTTCTAACTGTATGAAGTGCAGATTTCTAGCAGTGACTGGTCAAGACATACTGAATCAGACACCTATTACTGGTCCAGGACTCAATATTCAGGATGTCCTGTATTTTATTTTATATCTATCAATTTAAGAAGTACCACCTTGCTAGTTGCTTCATATGAAAATATGAACCAACTTGTAACTTCTCTTGAGATGTGATGTTCACTACATTTAAGCATGTGTACATACAGCAAACAAATCCCCTTACCACATTTGTTTATACACTGTGATACATCAGCAAGAAAAAAATGATGTTAAGATGTGATACTAACTGGAATCCACTGTGGGTGTTCCTTCCAGTATCTGCTGAGGGAATATGAGTAAGTCTTAACTATGTCAATAGATACAAAGCTCAGAAGCTCTGCTGTATAAGCAGATAGGCCTGAAATCTCATTCTTGTTCAGCTCAGCAAGGCTGAGATGTAAAGTGAGTGCCAAATACACACACACACAACTTAAGACCCCACACACTCTCACAATGGTGAGAGAATGCCAGTGAAGAATTTGTGTTAGTTTTTCATCATCTCATACACATTTATGGAATCCAAAAGCTAATTTCACTTGTTAAGTTGCATCACACACAACATTCCTACTACGAATGTAGAAATATTAGGATTGTAAATATGAGATGAATGAGAACACAAAGGCAAATCTGTTCTGCCCACCAAAAGGATTTTGGACAAGAGTACTGCAGACCATTTCTTGGCTACCAATATGAGAAGATCTAGGACACATCTGTCTTTTAAAACATTTTCTTGAAAAGTGTTGTTTCTTAGAAGAGATACTTTTGACCTGCACTTTCTATACATTTTCTGTATTGTTCAACTATTTTGCAAAGAGATTCAAGAAAGCTTTTTAAGCTACAAGTTAGCATGAAAGACACTGTTCAAGAATTACAGCCAACTGTATGCCAAAATTAATTTAAATAAAAAACCTTGAGAGAAATAAGGGACAATCTGGATGAAATATTCAGTGGTGGACTTAATAGATTTAGGACTCTGTATACAATAGAATGGGTTTGGTGCCAGGCATTTGAAAACATGAAATGCCGATCCTTGAAATGGGAAACAGATGTTATAATTCCAGTATTAAATGATTCCATTAAAAATTGCAATCTGTGTGGTAGAGTGACATAAATAACACAACATGATAATAACTTGCCTCTGCTGCTTTAGCTGCATTGTGTTATTAGGTAGGAAAGCCACAATTATAAGCAGGAGCATATTAACACCATTAACTTCAAAAATTAGTTATATTGACAGGCAGCAGTTAGTTAAAAGTTGTAATACATCCATAATTTGGAGCCTAGGCATCCACGGTTCTAGATGGCAGCACAATAAAATGCTTGCTAGGAATCATACTTCAGAATAAGTAGGAAATTCTAAGAAAAGGGTCATGGACAGTTATGGATGTACCACACCTGTACAGCTGCTACAGAAATGTTAGGCAGAGTAATATGACAAAAGTAATTCAGCAAGGTGTACGGCCTAAAATACCACTAAAGAGGTCAAGCGAGTAGCAGTACCTGGCTACTGGTAAGAGACCTGCCTTAACACTATATATTATCAGTAAGTCCTAGTTTACAAACTGCTTAGGCCACTGCTAATTAAGTTCTATATGATATTGTCCTACAAAACAGAGCTTCATGGGAGCCATCATACTTGCTGTTCTGCTTGAGCAATAGTATATCTCCCCAAACTTAGTTTCATAGTTTCATAGTTTCATTCAGGGTTGGAAGGGACCACAAGGATCATCTAGTTCCAACCCCCCTGCCATGGGCAGGGACACCCCACACTAGATCAGGCTGGACAGAGCCTCATCCAGCCTGCTCTTAAACACCCCCAGGGACGGGGCCTCAACCACCTCCCTGGACAACCCATTCCAGGGTTTCACCACTCTCATGGTGAAGAACCTCCTCCTCACATCCAGCCTGAATCTCCCCACCTCCAGCTTCATTCCATTCCCCCTAGTCCTATCACTACCTGAGATCCTGAGAAGTCCTTCCCCAGCCTTCCTGTAGGCCCCCTTCAGATACTGGAAGGCGACAATTAGGTCTCCTCGGAGCCTTCTCTTCTGCAGACTGTACAGCCCCAACTCCTTCAGTCTGTCCTCATAGGAGAGGTGCTCCAGCCCTCTGATCATCCTCGTGGCCCTTCTCTGGACACGTTCCAGCACCTCCACATCCCTCTTGTAATAGGGGCTCCAGAACTGGACACAGTACTCCAGGTGGGGTCTCACCAGGGCTGAGTAGAGGGGGAGGATCACCTCCCTCGACCTGCTAGCCACACTTCTCCTGATGCAGCCCAGGATCTGATTGGCTTTGCGGGCTGCAAGTGCACACTGAGAGCTCATGTTGAGCTTTTTGTCCACCAGCACCCCCAAGTCTCTCTCCTCAGGGCTACCCTCCAGCCAGTCACTGCCCAGCCTGTATTTGTGCCTGGGATTGCCTCGACCCAGATGCAGGACCCTGCACTTGCTCTTATTGAACTTCATGAGGTTGGCTTGTGCCCACCTCTCCAGCCTGTCAAGGTCCCTCTGGATGGCCTCCCTTCCCTCCAGCGTGTCTGCTGCACCACACAGCTTGGTGTCATCAGCAAACTTGCTGAGGGTGCACTCAATGCCACTGTCCATGTCCCCCACAAAGATGTTGAATAAGACAGGTCCCAGGACTGATCCCTGAGGGACTCCACTTGTCACTGGCCTCCACTGGGACATGGAGCCATTGACAGCCACTCTTTGGGTGCGGCCATCAAGCCAGTTCCTTGGTATAACTTGGTATAACTGATTTAGCCAACATGAAGCCACATACTCTATTGTTTGCTCTGTGAAATATACAAAAGGATTTAGATTAGTTGTTAGCATTGTGGTTGATTTCTGGGAGTTAACTACAGGAATGACACATTTAGGTTCTCATTTCTCCTCTCCATGTTCTGAAAAACTTGGTAGTTACTCTTACAGGACAGTATACAGTAAGGGCATTTATATTCAGCTTCCCATTGCCATTCAGGTAAGGATGATGGGATGAATGGATACTAACAATGTATTGTATGTACCACAGACTCTGATCTACGTGTTAGCAGTCTGGCATTTCCAGCATTCATATTGTAAATCTGAATATATGGAACTACAAAGAATGTCACTTTGAAAAAAGTCACAATAAAGCTGAAGATAAAGCAGTACTGAAATCGTTACTTTGAACTTCTGCCTTGCAGATAAAACACACAAGGGGAAGACAATTCTTTAAAGGTGACCTATAAATAGGTAATAACATCAAGGTTATGTGGCAGACAATTTGAACATGGTCTTCTTAGCACATAGCTATTATCCTGCTTTCTGCACTTTTCAAATCCATGACAAGAGTTGTACTTGCCTTTTTTCTTTTTTTAATTTAGATAAATTCTGTGGAGTTTTTTTCAAGTACCTTGTTATTTGTTACTGTGTTTCCTTATAATTGCACCTGAGTAATCCATTCCAAGGATTCATGCTAACAACTTGGATCAGCACAACAGAAGAAAGCGGAAGTCACTGTGCTCTTCATCCATATAAGCAACAAATAGAAATGCATAAAACACGTGTGTATATCTACACAGCTATAAATCTGCCCCCAAATGACCCTCATATTCTGTCACATCTGCACTAAAAAGCTATAGTCTGATTTCTTTCATTCCTAAAATAAGGAAATGACCCATAAAAGATCAGCAGTGATATATGTGCTGAATTCTGCAGTTGCAGTTTATTGAGCTGTCATTTTTTGGTTGTTATTGTTGAGAAAATTCTGCCTTACAAACAGCATGGGAACAGTAAATCCAACAAGCATTACATGCCTGAGGTAAGATTCTCAGTACTCCTACTTGCCCTCCCTTCTAGAAATTACTGTTTTTCTTTCATTCTCCTACAGGATTATTTTCACTAGTACAGAGCAAGAAACACAGAGTATTTACTAGTCCTTGGTCTACTGATATTATATTCTATCAAATGAAGCTTGTGGAGAGTAGAGTTTACACAGTTACAATGTAATATAAAAAATCTTCCACAGGATCATGATAATTAGTAATGCACTGTCTTCTCAGATTCTATGGCACAACACAACAATTTAGTGCTTCATCTGCCACTAGCTTCATTTAGAATTTCTCAGAGCAAGTGAAGTTCCTGGATCCACAGCAATCCAGTGAAAATTGCTTCTTTTGAGTTTTCTTCTCTTGGTTTTCCTCTTGAGCAATACCTCCAATGTTCCTAGACACATGCTAAACTGAAGTCCCCAGTAGAAAATATTTCTCACTTACCTAATACCCCTTTCAAAATAAAGCAGGAAATTAACTATGGCATCTCTGAGAACAATGAAGGAAAAAAAAGTTGTAAAAAGCGGGGGAGTGTTACAAATGTGTTTGAAGTTAGTTGTATTCAGCTTTTCCCTAAAATCCAAATATTTTTCTGAACATGTTTATTCAGGTCTAACAAAAAGTGCTTGTTCAAGCACAAAGAAATCATTCAAAAACATCTATGATCACGCCAAATCTGAAAGTCAGAAAAGATGCCCTCATAACATAGAAACACAGCAGGGATTTAATAGAAAAGAACACTTTACATTATCTGTTTCTTAACAGATAAGTAAAGGGAATATCAGAGCCTTAGGTGAAGTTGAAAGGTGATAAAAGCATGTAAACAAGAAGACAATTCTTCCCTCATTCTTAATCTTTTCTCCCAGGCTGGAGCCTTAACTGTTAAACTAACCTCTACTCTACACTGTTCATAGTTCTGCTGTTAAGAGAATCATCTCTGACTTTTTTTCATCTCCGCTGTAGCCTATATTCTAGCCAAATTTCAAAGGCAGACTGAGCTCTTCTTGTCATGTCAGAGACCTTCTCCATACATGGTCTGATGTTTTTCCATCCCAAGACTTTCAAAGAGAAATGGGGAGATGTTATCTTAACAATTCAACCAGGAATTGAAATGGACACATTTGAAGTCCCACAGAAGAACTACTGTGTTGGCCCTGGGCCACTTTGGTGAAGTAACCATTTGTACAATACATAAACCAACTTCCCACGGTTAACTTAGAGACTTCTTCATTGACCAGGAACAGAACTGTATTTTACAAAAACATTTTTTTTTTTTTTTTAACAACCAAACAACTTATCTGAAGGAAAATCAGCTTCTGTTTTGTGACAAGATAAAAAGTACTTCATCAACAAGTCAAAGAAGAGATTGATGTCCTGTAACTTTGATGCTGGTTATGGCCTACGTATAGCCTGCAGATAAACAGGAATTTGCGGCTGTGTGTGTACAAGCAGTTGGAATGGTTGGCAGCTAAAGAGCGTGCAGGCAAACTGCATGGTATTTACTTCCAGTATACAGGATTGAACTGGAGCTGGCTAGAAGGCAAGCTCCAGATCCTCAAGAGGCACTTTTAAAATAAGAAACAGATACCTAATACACCTTGACTCTGATAGCACTATCTTAAAGTTATTAAAAAGCAGGAAAACAACTACACATAATCAGAATCTCTGTGTTATTCAGAATAAAATCTGATTTTATTTGTGCAAAGCATAGAAATGTCTGAGTCAGGGTTTGCTGCTACAGACGTCATTGTACCTACACGTTAGAGATAGGACATTCCCCAAAATTCTGTAAAGACATGGCATAAGTGACCCACCCAGCACCATGAGATGTCACAACACCATTTCCCAAAACAAAAGTGATCTGCCAGAAACAGAAATGCCAGGATGTCTGACAAAGAAATTCCTACAACCCACACATACAGATGCAGACTATTGGGCCATGCTCAGATCACAACATTCCACCATCACTCACAACCAAGTCCCAAACAACACTGGAATGATGACTGAGTTGCTCAAGAGCCAGAAAATAGTCACCCATGGACATAGACAAGACAAAAGTGAGAAAGCATCTGCCTTTTCAGATTGGTTTCAAATCTGGAATGATAAGATTGGTAGCCTACTAAAAAATACGAAGATGTTTATATTACATTAGTTAACACTTGATCCAAATCCCATTGAAAGACTCCCTTTGAAATGAGTGTGTGTCAGGGCAGGGAATTAGCTCTAGTCTCCAGTGAAATGACACCTACAAAAGATACAAGAGCAAGTACAATTTACTGTTCTTCATTAACCAGGATGAGCTTGCTGAAACTGCACTTTATTTCATGGTCTTTTTTAAGCGTGGAGGATTTTCAGCTTAAAGTTGTGGGATTCGTTGTACAAATGCAGCATGATTAATGGCCTTTCAAAGCCCTTTCACCTCAGTCAACAATTTAGGAAGTCTCTGTGGAGACTCTTTGTTTGTATCAAGTCTTAGAAAGGTCTTGAACTGTGAATAACTATAATATTGTTCATTTTTTCAGTTGGTTTATGATTCTACTGTTTAGTTCTCAAACTTCATGGTAAGTTAAACAAATCTCATGCCCACTAGGACAACTACAGAAAGCTAGGTTACACAAAGAAAAAAAGAAATCTAACACTATCACCAAGAGCCTTTTATACTTGGTTGTTTCACAGATACTTCTCTCACCTCTTTGCCACTGAAAATTATCTTTGCTGTTGTAGCCAGAACCAGAAAATTAGCTTCATCAATCACAATTTACTTGGCAGGTTTACCCATCTCACTCTTAAATTCACACCCATAAGCCAGTATTAACTTTCTAGCAAGGCATTTACTATGCAGATATTGCTGTCCATAATACTCAACACAGTCTGTCACAGAGGCTTCAAGCTAAAGCTGTAACTATTTACCTTTCCAGGAGATCTCTTATACACTAGTTTCCCCATTAAGATCTTGCCTTCAAAGCTTTTAAGAACCATGCAAGTGTTGCTGTCTCATTGGTTAGCTATGCTTTACCCCGAGGTAAGTCTGAGAAGCTTTCACACGTGTTTTCAGTGATATTATCTGCTTCCCCTTCTGTCATGTATTCACAGAAATTGTTTGAAATTTCTGAAACAAGAGATTGCCAAACTTCATACTGATTTCTTTATTTGTTATTTACAACATCTTCTTTCACACAAACAGCATTGTAACTAACTGCAGGATTTATCTCAGAAGTCTCTAAGAACCAATACAAGATTTAAACAAATTTAGCAAACATTACACTCATCTTTAATCACGTATGAAATCCAAACACAAGCTTTGCTGCTTTATTGTTCTGTGTCTCATCCATCAAATATACATTTGGGTAAGACAACATCTAGATGCAAAAATGCAATTCAGTTTAACCTTTTGACAAAGACACTCCGAATAAAGTAATTTTACTGGAGTTATTAAATTTGAGAACCTGTTTTGCATCAATTCCTTCTACACTGATAACACAAAAAACCAGCAAAGACACAGAAAAAATGATGTCATTTAACACAACCTGGAACACAACTGTGGGAGTTAAGAAAAACTGTCAATGAGAATGTGAGGAGCTGAGGAATCATGCCCATGACTGAGACACAATTCCACTGCAACTGAAAACAGGAAAATTGGGCAAATAATTAGGTCGAATAAGGTATTGGGAAACTAAACATAAAAGACAAGTCATCAGAGAAGAAAGTGGTAACAGAATGTTTTCTGGCTCATTTTGGGTTTCCAGTTCTCAGCCTGGAGCTGCTTAGGTTCAGTTCCAGTTAAATCAACATCAGTCTAATATAAACTGGCTAACATGGGTTGGTAAATCAGCAGAAATAGCAAAACTTGAGAGGAATGTAGGGATCACATGATGAAAGCAGGTTTACAAAATAGGGCTTTGGCTAGGAAAGCAATTGTGTTTAGGAAGCAGGAAAAAGAACATGTGAGCATCTCTGAGATTTCACTGCTGCAACTGCATGTGGTAGTCAGAGCAGGACTGGCTAGAAATTCTGCAATTGCATGCATTAGGAAGGTGTCCAGAAACACTACAACCAGAGCTTGGGAGCTGCAGGATAAAACCTCTCTAGCCTGGTTTCCCAGGCTGCAAATTAGACAAAGATGAGCTTGGATTTATTTTTTTTTTTCCTAATTCAGATCTTGTGTACCACTCTTGGGAGGTCAGCTGCCGAGGCTGAAGGCTACCTTTCATAATGCAGCCATTCAGCCTTGAAACACAGAGCACCCTTCTTGGTAAGGCCACTTTCTGCCTGGTTTGCTGTGATTCTCAGCTCCAAGTTCACCTTCACCTAGGGATCAGCATGCCCTTGCTGCTCCTGACACCAAAGGTGAGACTGATCAAACTGGTGTTTCTCTTCCCTCTAGCTGTCAAACTATCCCACCACTCCAAGTTCCAGTCAAAGGAAAAAAGATCTGCTTTGGGCAATGCAGCTTGCTTACACATTAGAAACAAGAAACCATACTAAGTAAATTAATATAGTTCTTGATAAGCTAAAACTCTCTGAAGTAAAATAACCAGAAAATACACAACTTTATTTTCCCGCTAATCAGGTGAGGCTTACGCTGGGTAGTTGTTAATTACATTGTATTGCATGATGTAACACTGCAGCCAGCAGTGGTTCAAAACCTAGACAGTTGTGAAGCTGTTACTAATGCATAGTAAGAGAAAATATTCCTGTTCTTGTACTGACTGTACTTTGTGCTGTACTTAATCCAAGAATGTTAAGAGATTTTAACCTTTTCAAGGATTTTTTTTTCCCAACTTACTAAACAAAAGATTGTTATTTAACACTACTAGGAAGAAGTGCTTGGTCACTTCTCAAATGTTAGAAGGAACCTCAAGACAACCTAGACCTTGAGTAGCTGAGAAAAAGGGAAAGTTACTAATTAGAAGACCAGGTTTTCTGCAATTTACAGGCTTCACTAAAGTTCTATGTTGCCATTCAAACCTAATCTGTGATCTACACAAGCTAGCATACAGGTTGTGAGAGCAACAAACAAACACAATTCAGCAAGAGCTGTAAAAACCATGCAATATTAAGACTCCTCAGTATGATTAGCAGAGTTTGGTTTATTCACAACCATCAACATCAATGGCAGCATGTTCTTTGACTTCAGAGATTTCCAGCTCATATACTAATCAAGTTGGTAAAGCCTCAGAACATCATTAACAAAATCTCAAAAGCAAACGTAACAAATCTCTGTCACAGAATTTGAAACTAAATTTTGCCATCCTACCTCATCAATTTTTGTCCTATAACCAGATACAAGATTAATAATGTTGTCCACAAGGTGGCACTTAGAATCCTTGTGAAATCACAATGCAGGAGGCCCATGTAAAAAATAAATAAATAAATAATATAAAAAGTTAATTCCTTACACCTAACCACAAAGTTAGTGTTGCTGTTCTTTTCAGTTAGCTTCTACTACATGAGTAACAACTACTGGTATTTTCTTCTGGGTAATATGTTCTTTAAATTTACAGGTCAACCCTAATCTTTTGGTTTGGGATGTATTTTAAGCTGAAATATAATGTTATGCAAAACTGAAACAAAGGAGAAACTCTTGAACTGGTTTTTCTGGCATTATCTGCTCTCCTTGTCTGGAGACCAGGTGGACTTCATTTACCAATCATAAATAAATATTTTAATCCACATCCTGTTGTCTTTCCTCAAAAGGAATCCTCATTGACTTCAAAGTTGACATCAGCTGGAAATCTGCCAAGTCACAGTCAGCCTCTTTATGTATTTGACAAAGTAGAATGATGTTAATTCCATCATTACTAACAGATTTAAATAACTTTTGATTATAAATGTAACTAAGAGAAATACATATTCTTTTTTTTTTTTCTGCTCATTTGTGTCTTTGTGTGAAATTAGATTACTCCCACTGAGCCAGTGCAAATGAATATAGAGAGATCAAATTAAAGAGCACCTGAGAAAATTGTATGGGCACAGAACTTTGGGACCAGATGGGATGCAATTAAGAGTGCCAGTAGAGATGGATGACATCACAGGTCATGCTGATTGGCAGCATGCCCAATGACTGGAAAAAGCAAATGCCACATTCATCTTCTTTAAGGGCAAGAAGGAGAACATGCAGATCATTTGCAGGTTGATCACCCTAATTTCAGCCATAGCCTGACACAGTATTCTTAGAGTCAAACTGCAGAAATCCAGACTGGGTAAGCTGACAATAACGTGGGCAGGAAAACAGCTGGATTGTCACACTTCAGCAGTATTGATCACTGCTCAAAAATTCATCTCACTAGTAGTGCGCCTGTGGGAGGCCAACTAGAGTCAATACAGTTTAACATTTCTTTAAGGATCTTAAGAATAAGACAAGAGCATATGTCAGCATATGTACAGATGACACCAAATTGTGGGGAGCAGTCCTGATATTAGAAACAGAACCGCTACTCAGAGGGACTTTGACAGGCTAAAGAAACAGGCATACAGTTCAAATGTAGCATGCTGCATCTTGGACAGAGTAACTCCATGCACCAGTACACACCTGGTGCTGACTGGCTAGGTAGTAGCTTTGCAGAACAGGACCTGGGGGTCCTTGTGGGCAACATGAGCAAGTAGTGTGGCTTTGCAGCAGGCAGCAACTGCTTACTAGACTGTGCTAGCAAAGGTGTAGCAAGCAGTTCAAGAAAGGTGATTGTGTAATCTGTATGATACTTGAGAAACCATAAATAGGACAATACTGTGTCCAATTTAAGAACTTTATTGAAAAGAAAGTGTTAAAAACTCCTGAATGTGTCAAAGATTTTTTTCCTTACCCAAGCCCATCTTCCACCTTTCCCATCTCCAAAATACCGAAAGTGAAAATACCATTAAACAATACAGAGAAATGACAGTTTTATGAGACATAGCCATCATAAAACAGGCAGCAAAGTTGATTAAAACTGGCAATAGATATCTTCAAGAACAAAGGTTTTATTAGTGCATTTCTATTAAAAGCCATGCCATTTTTAAACTAAGGCAAACATAAAGCAAAAATTCTTTTCTTCTTTCAATACCAGATTTCTTCTTCTGAAGAAAGCCTTAAGCATCTCTTTTCAGAGCCAAATTTGTATCATGGACTTCTCACAGAAATGAAAAAATAACTTTAAAACTATAAACTCAAAATTTTAAATGGTAAGAAAGGCCAGGGATGTTTGGCAAGAACAGTCCATTGCTCATTTTCTCCACATAAATATTTATGTCTAAGAACTTTTACTTCTCCTATAACCAAGCAACACCATAAAAATAAAGCTGGGATTTTTCTTTCCCTAAGTAATGGCTATATAAGTAAATAACTGAGAAAGAAAATTATAAACTTTGAAGTATGCCCCTTTATACCACTACACCACTCTTTTAGCTCAGAACTTCATCTTCCAGGAGTCTGCATTAATATAAACCCAGTTGCCCTATTTCATTTCAGGTTGTACTTCATAGGCCTATGCTCACCCCTTCATTTGCAAGTACAACTTCATATTAGTGCGTTCTGTCTCTGTCTGTAGTGAATATACCTTTACAAATCCCAAACATGTGAATTTGAAGTAGTAAATGAGAAAGAATAATGAGAAGCAGTAAGATTAATTAAAAAACCCAAACTGAAACATCAGAATACATATTTGACAGAGTTTCAAGCACTGTTTCTACAATTTTAATCTTCTAGATTTTTCACTGCAATGAGAAATATTTAATGAACAATACTGAGAAGATAATATTAAACAACAATTTAAGCATACAAATTATAATCTTATCCTCACATCAACAACTTAAGTAAAAGTTGTAGCATAAAATGTAACACAAACAGTAGTAAAATCAGATCCTAACAGAAGTCTACACCAGAATGGATAAAATGCTTTGCTACAACTAAGTGGTGCACCTCTTTCTGTGGGCTTCTACAGCAATGCACATCACTCAAGTATGCCTGTATTAGTTTATCCACAAAGTCATTAATGATAGCGGACTGCAGGGGCTAAATGAATCACTAAACAGTTGCAGTATTGCTTGAGTTTGGTGTTTAAATTCCGGGCTCTCCCTCTAGAAGTTGTACATGGAAACTTGGATAAAGAGGGCACCACATGAGAGATATTAAGAAAGTCCTACTTTTACTAATTTCACTCAACTGCAGCTCACAGAAGTGCAACTCATTTAATGCTTTCCCTCTAGGCACTAGGTATTAAGAAAACATATATTACTTTGGCATCTGAAAGCTTTGGTTCCTCATCTTTGAGAATTACAGTTGGCATAATTTACATTCCTTTCCTAGACAGTTTCTGACAATTCCACCTCAATACCTATTTCTTGCCTTTGGTACATCTCTCTCCTCTCCATTAGGGAGGATCCTAGTTTATCTGAGGTTTTTCAACCCAAGGGCAAACAAGGCCGCCCAGAGATTGGTTCTCTCGCTCTGCATTTGAAGAAGCTGAAGGTACCAATACTGGCCACTGTTGAAAGCTGTGACCTTCACACAAGAATTGACAGATTTAACGCCTACAGTTAGATGACCATTATTCCTTTCATTGCTGTCTGTGACAGGTACTAAATGAGACACCAAGATTTTATGACTGCCCCAGTGTAATTAGTAGCACATGCCAGTATATCCCCTCTTTTGTGGTGGGATTCTAATCAAATGTACACCTCATTTTCCAGAGTTATTTGCAAAAGAGATGAATGATAAAAATTTCCAGGAACTGCTTTCAGGTTTGCTGATCCCTGAAGGAGAAAAAAAACCTGTGCTCCATAGCATTCTAATAGAGCAGGAAGCAAATTACCCCACACAGACAACTTTTTTTAAGCTTTTCACTGTATGAGGTACTTAAAAGTGTGGGGTTTGGTAGTGCACATCCTTCAGTGGAAACAAAATAAATAGGGTGTTCAACAGTGAGGAACCACCATGCCTATTACTTGCAAGCTTCAGAAAACTTGCAAAGGCAGAGCACAACAAAGACAGTATAGCCTGCCTGTCTAACATCTCACATGTCTTCAAGGTTGCAGCCTAAACCTCATTTGCTTTACAAATGAAAGGATTGATGCTGAGAATTTACATTCAACCACAGGGTAACAAACAACATTCTAATGGCTCTCACTTGATTTGTGGTTAGCTATAACCATAATTTTTGCCCAAACATTTGATCCTACTTTGGCCCTCAAATATTTCCTGCTGTCCACAGAGCTAATGCTCACAAATCTTTGATGCTATTTACAGCCCTTCACAAACAGATTGTGGCCACATCCAGATGCTGGCCACCTAATTAATAACAGATTTTCAACCTGTACAATAGCTGTTTTCATTACCTAGCTGTGCTTTATGTGGAACTCCATTTTGTCAGATATATTTCAGACAAGAAGAAACAAACTATTCATTTTCACAACTGTAAGAATACAAATGACATTTGTAGCATCTAGACATACACCAGTTTAATGAAAAAAAAAAAGGTTAAAAAAAGTGCTACTCACATAAAGACTCTTTCACTGAGACACTCAATAGTTTCTTGCTGACTAGAGAATTACTTGAGAGAAAAATGGTTTTATTCTTGTTATAATGGAAAAAGTAAAGCCATCCAGGAAAAGTAATCACGTGAAAAGATATCTTCGAGATATCAACTGGTGACAGCTAATAAAAAAGAACTAAAAATATAAAGTATGCATCTCACTGATACCTCTGACAGCTAGCAAAACAATTTCTCTCACAGATCCTATTAACAGGACTTGCAGCTCTCCCATACCCAGAACCAATTAAGGAATCAAGCTAATCACCAGCAATACTTCAGCAATAAAGAGCTGAATTTGAAACAGGCCACTGCTGACTATCACCTTATCAATGTAAGGATAGCTATTCAACTATGAGACCTCTCCTCTAGAAGCAGCTTATTAAAGAAGAGTTTTACTTAAGTGTTTTGAAGTGGCTGTATCAGCAGCATTTAGGAATGAAGGAGATTTAGATGCCATAAAATATACATGCTACTGGAAACTGGAGAACATTTATTGAAGATGAGTGCAAAGCTTGTAGTCCTTTTTCTTCATGCGACCATACACAGCACTCATTTCTGCTGGGGTCAGAAGCAACATGTCTTAACAATTCAAGATCCTCTAGACACTGAATCCAATCACAAGCACAGGAGGAGACTAGTTTCACCATGCCTGGACCACAGAGTCAGTCTGTTCCCATATATATCTGCTACCAGAGCCTTCAGAAGCACATCTAGGGTCCTGTGGCTTCAGTTTTGTGCTTTCACACTTTCAAGCAGAGCAAATTGCTCGTGGTCATTGAAGATGGGAATACTGTGACAAAAAAAACCCAACCCAGAAGTACCTGAAATTGAAAATTTGACAATTTTTTTGTTTTTAACCTCAGATAAACACCGTATATGGAAGCTTCATATTCAGGGATCAGTGCTGGGCCCTGTCCTCTTCAACATATTCATCGATGATCTGGATGAAGGGGTAGAGTCAGTCATCAGCAAGTTTGCAGATGACACAAAGTTAGGGGCAGATGTTAGTCAGTTAGAGGGTAGAAAGGCTCTGCAGAGGGACCTCGACCGACTGGACAGATGGGCAGAGTCCAATGGGATGGCATTCAACAAGTCCAAGTGCCGAGTGCTGCACTTTGGCTACGGCAATCCCATGCAGAGCTATAGGCTGGGGTCAGAGTGGCTGGAGAGCTCCCAAACAGAGAGGGACCTGGGTGTGCTGATCGACAGCCACCTGAATATGAGCCAGCAGTGTGCCCAGGTGGCCAGGAGGGCCAATAGCATCCTGGCCTGCATTAGGAATAGTGTGGCTAGCAGGAGCAGGGAGGTCATAGTGCCCCTGTACTCTGCTTTGGTTAGGACACACCTTGAGTACTGTGTCCAGTTCTGGGCCCCTCAGTTTAAGAAGGACATCGAAACACTTGAACGTGTCCAGAGAAGGGCAACAAGGCTGGTGAGAGGCCTTGAACACAAGCCCTATGAGGAGAGGCTGAGGGAGCTGGGATTGTTTAGCCGGGAGAAGAGGAGGCTCAGGGGTGACCTCATTGCCCTCTACAACTACCTGAAGGGTGGTTGTAGCCAGGAAGGGGTTGGCCTCTTCTCCCAGGCAACCAGCACCAGAACAAGGGGACACAGTCTCAAGCTGCACCAGGGGAGGTTTAGACTCGAGGTGAGGAGGAAGTTCTTCACCGAGCGAGTCATTCGGCATTGGAACGGGTTGCCCAGGGAGGTGGTTGAGTCATCGACCCTGGAGGCGTTCAAGGGGAGATTGGACGTGGCACTTGGTGCCATGGTCTAGTCATGGGGTCTGTGTTGATAGGTTGGACTCAATGATCCTCGAGGTCTTTTCCAACCTAAGAGATACTGTGATACTGTGAAAAAAGTTCTAATGGTCAAGATGTACAATAGGCTCAAAAGGTATGTGCATCTCTAGAATGCACTAATTGTTCTAATTGTTCTTTCACTTCAGAAAACTTAAAACCACAAGGACAGTAATGATGCTTTAGCTTGAGATCAGACTAAATCAAATGTGAAATAAATATTTTAAAGAATGTATAATGAAGCACTCATGTCAGTTTGGGTGTACTGATCTGCTGTTAAAAAATGCCAATTTACTTGATATCACAGATTCAGCAAGAGAAGCAGACTTTACGTTTCTGTTTATACAACTCAACTGGAAAAGTGGAACACTTAACAATATCTGAAGTCAGACACCAACTCCACAAATTACAGATCTTGAAGAAGAGTATCTTGTTTCCTAGAATCTGTACACAAAGACCACAGTTTACAATGTGGATCATAAAGCTAAGGCCTTCAAAAATGTAGACAGGGCTTGGATGTACAGATGTACTGAACCCAGTACCAGTGCAGTCTGAAAATGAATGAAACAGTTCCTGAAATCTAGCCTAATTTGACCTTATTGGCAATGATAAGAAACAGTTAAATAATTAAATAAAATACTAGAATTGATGTCATTGATACTAATTCCATGCCTTTAAAAAACACCTCTTATCTAAGTGGCTAAAGCTAATGCATGTCAGTACTGCCCTGATCATATCTTAGTGTTATTGTTAACAAGCAGTGTGCCCATTTCAGGATTAAATGAAAGGTCTCCACAATTCTCTTCAAAAGCCTGATACTTCAGAAAACAGCATAACCCCAGATATAACCTATCTGAAGACAGGGCTGTTTTCCCAATAAAACATATCTACTCCTGGCTGGCTTTGAAAGATTGCATTTTAAATTTTCTCTTGATTTATATAAAAATAATAGTAATATAGAACACTATAATTTTAGACAAACCCCATCCTTTTCCACAAGTTTTAATAGCCTGCTTATATGGGAATATTCAGGTTACATCATTAAATCATAGTTCTTAGGATGCTGACTTTCTTCAAATTCAGAGTCATAGACCAAGATCCCTCTAAACCTATTCAGCCAGCAATGAAAGCATTTCTCACAGAAAAATTATAACCTAAGATAGGTCCTTCTAAAAATGACACTGAACATGCCGAGTTATTTTCTCAATTACCTTAGTATATGACTTCATGGCTTTTGCACAGGGGTTAGATTTAGAAGCTTGTGTTACAAAGAAGTTATTCTTGAAACCTTTTAAAGCTGCTACTAAAGTAAGCTATTTTAAATATCTCTAACTAGACACAAAAAAGTAAGTATGCTAGACTTAGCTGTGAGGAGACCTCTCTATCACTAGAAATCTAAAAAGAACAGCTTCCAAACCACAGAACACCTATCTGAAGATAGAGAGGAAACATTTGGAAGTGTCCTAGACTATACAGACAACATACAGAATTTCCAAATCACTTGTGAAGTTAGTGGACACTAACCAAAGATGTAACACAGACTTTACCCTTAATTTGCACTAGAAGTGCCTAGTTCTTAGTATTTTCTTGCTAATGTGAAGACATTAAGGTTAGCAAATAAGCTTGAGAATCAAGAACTTCAGATAAATCTCATGGCAGTGAATTATTAGGTCCTCTGAAATAATAGATTCAATGGCCAAAACCCTTCAGCTACAGCACAAGAACACAGAAACATAAGAAAGACATGCCAAGTTAGACCAAAGGTCCATTATTCAAAGGCATCAACAATGGATTCTATAAGAGATCCTATACCCAAGAAAAATAGATCCTATTTTGACATTTTTCTAGGCTTCATTTTTCACTTGAGGCACAAAGACTTCCCAAGTCAGATACAAAGCCTTTTCTATCACTTAGTAGTCCTTTTAAGAATATGCTCAGCTTCCTGCCTAAATTTGAGCAGCCCTAATTCCTTTGTGAGTGAAGTTGCTGTCAATGGAGGTGTTCAGGAGGAGACTTGACAGGGTGCTTGGTTACATGGGTTAGTTGATTAGGCGGTGTTGGGTGATAGGTTGGACGCGATGATCTTGAAGGTCTCTTCCAACCTGGTTTATTCTATTCTATTCTATTCTATTCTATTCTATTCTATTCTATTCTATTCTATTCTATTCTATTCTATTCTATTCTATTCTATTCTATTCTACATCACCTATTTTGAGAGTGACACTAGATCTATACGTGCACCATATGTACGTTTGTCTGTCTATACATACTGGTACACAGAACAACCTATTTTGTTTCTACTGCTTTCCTAATTTTTAAGTTCTGATTTTCTTTATTTTCCTGTTTTACAATGAGCTGACATCTTCATAAAAGAATACATGTAAGTTTGAATGACAAACTAGTTTACTATCATCATGGCTTTTTTTAATTTGGGCTATCTTCTGTGGATGACTTGCCTTTAACTGTGCTGAATAGTACAAGCCTAAGCCAAGAAATAGTGATAAAAAGATGTATTTTCTTTCCATTAAGAAACTTTAGAACCATACCATCTAATGCTTGGGGTTTATCTCTGGTATAATCTTTCTTCTTAACCCATCACAAATTCATTTCTTCAAGGGCCTTTATTGAGGGAACTTGCACAGAAGCTGTGGAAATCCAACTATGATCTTCCTTGTCTTGTTATGTTGATATATGCCCTCCAAGAGCTTAAATAGATGGAGTGAGTTTGATTCCCTTTTAAAAAGTAAAGCTAACAGCTACATTCACTACACCTGAAATGAGATTCTAGAGCACAAGGTCATATGAAGTACAAATTGTGATACAGTATTTATTTGGACATGAAAGGATTATTAACACTTGAAAACAGTTTCTAAACATTACAGAGATTTGGGGAAATTCTTATTTAAATTGGAATTAAAAGTTTTGGGCTTTCCTTCTCTGTTTGTTTCAGCAGACTGCTCTTCCAATCTTATTCTTTGACTACACCTTACTCTAGTGCTTACACAGAGGCTATACATCTAATAGCTTTTAAAAAATCTATTTCTTTTTAAGAACTGCTTTTTGCAATGGATACTTTTCAAGGAAAGTTCAATCCTGCTTTGAATATCATTATAAGCTCTGTGCAGGCAGAGCCACAACCACATTCACAGTGTTTTCTTAAGAGTGGAACTCATTAAAGGTGTGGTTAATTTTCACATGCTAAGTAAAAGTTTGATGAACTGGCAAATGAATGCAACAGCATCAATTTCACAATTGATCTGGTTATTTATGAGGTCAGCTGCCCCTTCTAGCATCCTCACTATATTCTTTGCTTTCAAGTGTTTTCAGAAGGTAACTCCTGCTGCTGCAACCTTTCTTCAAATCACAAATGCTGTTTCAATGGAATAATTTTTTGACATCTTTCTTCTTCTTTCTTTGTTATCTTGGCATCCCTAAATAGATATGAAAACTGTGAGCAGTTTTACATAGTGAAGCCTTTCCCCAGAGCATCATCCATTCAGAATGTCCCAATAAAACTCATAGCCACTGCATTTGGATTATTTTATGATTTTCAAGGAGCTGATTTATGCCTTTTCCCAGAGAACTCAGATTCCAAGAGTTACATTTAGATTCATTCATTCCTTCCAACATTTTTTGTGCTATAGGAAAGATAAACAATAATCAGTTTTTGAGCAACAGAATTCAGCTTCTATATTCCAGTTGCAAATGCTGAAGAATGCACAGGCTGCAGCACACAGTAACAGAATATGCCTGAATGAGAAACAAGTTTTGAACTGATACTGGACAATTTGAGATCACAAATGAGACCTCAAATGCGCTTTCCTTTGGTTGTTAGTGAAAAGGTGAGGATCTAATTAAGTACTGTATTATAAAGAAATACAGCTGCATTGTATAGTCTAACATGATAAAGACATTCACATTCTGTTCAGTGTCAATTATTTTAGAAAACATGTATCTTTTTGTAAACATCCACATCAAGGCAATTGATCCAACCACGACTTGTTTTAAATGGCATTTCCTACACTAATTAAAGCTTGCTCATTGTTGAAAAAGCTTCACTATATGTACTCATTCTTTCTTTCTTTAGTTTACAAACACGACATGTGAGGCAGTGCATGTGATCCTATGAACCTTCTATTAATAGTAAAGATTTTTACAGCTGTGAGTCTTAGGACCACACTAAAAATTCTCATCAGAGATTTCCACAAACATGTGTGCAACATTTCACACATGGAACCAGTTGTGTTCCCTAAAACTGACACACACACACTTCAACATGCCAAAATCATGTATCAGCAACCGCACACCAATTATTTGAACGCTCAGACACACAGTTTGTATGTGGACTGGGACAAAAATAGAATGGATGACAGGTAAAAAAAAATATTTTCCAATTATTCATCCTCATCTTGCAACAAGATTTGAGTGGATGAGTTTCCAGAATCATGGCAGTAAGGGGATCACCTTAAATGTGCTTCATCTATCATTAACTCGGTGACTTTAACAACTCCAATGGATGCTCTCTAACCCTTTTCAGTTTTTTTCAACACCTCTGAAAATTTCAACAGTTTAAAAAACAAATAAACAAACAAACAAGCCACAAACCAACAAACCAACCACTGAAAAACGTGTAAAGGAAAATTAGTCTGCAAAGACCTCTGGTTTTTAAATGTGAACTTGTTCCTTCAAGAAATCTGTATTGTCTGTAGAGAAAATGACATTAAAATTGAGAAGCAAGACAAGGCCTCCTGAAGTGTCTTGTCTCATAGTAAAAACACAATTTGTCACCTACTTGCTCTTTTTGAGGACCAGACAGAATATATGAAGTGTCTTTGAACTCTTTTTCTGGATTTTACTTTACACAGAACATTAATAGCTCGCATGACTGAAACAGTCTAGGGAAGTAACACTAAGCTACCAACAATGGTCAAAATAAAGCGTTTTTAATGAAGTTTCTTTTAAAACAACACCTTCACAAGGCTTTAGTCAGTGAATGTTTAGATACTCAGACAAAATCTGCAGGGAAGTATGAACAAACAAAAATTCAAGATGCTCCCCACCCTGTTCAGCTCCTGATGAAAGATGGGCCTGAATTTTACTGTGCAAGCTCACAGGTTTTATTTTATTAAAGTATTTCTTGCAGTCTGTGTTATAACAGTTTTGATTCATTAAGATTCAGCACAGTCAAATTTACTGATAAACAGAGATAAATGAATGCCAAAAGTCTCTCAAAGCAGTATCTGACCCATTTCAATATTTTTCTTTAACTGAAGAACAAAACACAACTTAAATTAACATAATCTGTGAAAACAGCAAATTTCCAGATTTAACAGGTAACAACTTGGTTACCTCATCCAAGTTCTCAGTGGATTGTAGAAATATAAAATCCCTGAGGCAAATACTAAGATGCAGACAGTTTACAGACAGGTAAACTGAGGACAAACTGATTAAAAAACAACTTTCTGCCATGAAGAGCACAAAAGCTCTTGCAATGTGGTACACAGATCTCTGATACAGAGAATCAAACTTTTATGAGCTCCTTTTTTATGGCTAAGAAATGTGTGCAAACTTCTACAGAACCTACTTCATAGTCAGGTACCATCACATGCCAACACTGCTCCCTAGAATACACAAATCTCAGCTTTCTAAGCCGTTCTGACTTTCCAGCTATCTTTGTTTTGTTCTGTAACAGGAGCTGTACAAGTCTTACCAGCTTGGAATGAGTAAGTAAGTCTCCCAATGAGTATACTGTATTTAATATATACTTGCATGATTTTCCATTTCAAAGTTAAAAGAAAGAAATACTTAATATTTTCTGAGAAATAACAGCCCATATGTAAAAGTGGCCTAGCATAACAGTCCTCTAAAGTTTTCTCTCTTCCATAGTGCTTAATAACACAGAAGTCAAGAATAGACTATGTGAGCTACCCTTGAGATGGGGGAAGTTAGATTCACTGTCTTTCTAATAATTCCCAATGTGAAAAGCACTCCAGCCAGTAGACTAGTCCCAGCTGGCTTTATACTAGGGCTTTGTTTATTCAAGTGTTCTCCTTTATGAAGAAAAAATTTGGCTTTGTTTCAAGGTAAAGAAAAATCCTCCAAGCAGCAAAATATTTTAAGGACAGATGTCTGATCTTGAAACAGCAGCTAACACAGCCAGAATATATCTGTGCAATAAACACTTACTCATCAGTCCCCCCTTTCAACTGCATGTATTTCTTTTTATCCATTCTGTTGCTCACAAAGAAGTAGCACAGAAAACTGTGTCCTCCATTATCTCCTGGGACAGCTTTAATTAATTCCTGTAACTCTAATAAAATTTTAAATTCTGTAACAACCATTGCCTTTTTTCCCTCTGGGAGCTTAACTATACCCATTACACCTGGAACTGTGCTATTGAGAACTATGAGCACAGCAGCAACACCCAGGAACTCAATACACAGGGGATTTCCTAAGAACCCAGCTACTGCTTTGACCTTTCTTCACCCTGCTATGCTCACTGCCATTTGGTTTATGTCTTTATTTCTTTCCCACCTGGGTGTACTCACTTTGGACAGTACTTGCACTGATGCAATTTCAACCCCAGTAAACTTTCAAAACAACAACAAAAAAATGCATGCAGAGTTGGTAACTATAGTAATGGCTTTCAATAATATCCCTGCTACATTTAGATGGTTGTAGCTCTGCCAAAACTTAACAACCCACACTGAAAATTTCCCTGCCAGGTACTTAAAGCAAGATGAACATTTCTTCTTCAAGGAAAATGAACAGTAAAAATATTTGGGGATTAAAACTAAGACAGCATCAAGGATATGCTCTCTTCTTATGAAACCATGTCCCTCTCTAGTCAAGATTTAAACCCCAGAGTATCACCATGGCATCTAGGCCACACAGACTTGCTAAGGATTGGGCAGCACAACACTATAAAAACAACCCATACTGTGCATGCTCCAGAGTTTCAAGTTCAATACTTTGTCGGCAGTTGCTACTGCCATGAAGGAAAGTGCATGAAAATAGCTTGCTGTCACAGAATAATACTCAGGATCAAGGAATTGAATCAGCATTCTCTCTGCCCTGAGCTACAAGTGGTACCCTCCAGACAAGATAAAGTACATTTTGACTATCCTCATTTCCTTTGATGGCACCCCAAAAGCCAAGGGACTACCTAGCACTGATAGGCTGCAGCAACAAGAAGTGGATTGTAATTTCAAGGAATTCATACTCAACAATGGGAGGGATTTTTCTAGCTTGATTTTTACACTAGAAAACAGAATCTATTTGATTCAACATGCATCAGGTATTTTTTTCCCCAGCACTTCCATTCTCGGAACATACAATCCATCTGTTGGTAAATTAGCTCTGCAGCAGGGATTATTCAATGTTGTCACTCACTGTATGGCACCAGTTGCACACAATCTCACTTTTAGTCATATTTTAGCCATTTCAAAATCTCTCACTCCAACCTACCAGTGAACTCAATTATGTAATTTAATTATTACACATTGTTTGTTTCATGACATGACAGTTAGCATTAACCACATAGTCTGCCTATTTCTGATCCCCAGCAAAATCACAAAAAAACCTCTTCTGCGGCTCTTATCTTTGTGGTAATTCTATCTATGTGCCTGATAAGGTACATTACAGGAAGCCAAAGCAATACCACATTTCTATTCAAGGCATATTCACAATTAGGGTCTTGATGGCAATAAATACAAATTTTCTTCTCACCCTAAAGTGAGGATTTTCTTTGATTTCATTCTGTCATTTCAAAATTTATTACTTTGCCAGTCAGTGCTCTTCAAATAGAAAACTGTTGCTTTCTCTCACTTGGCTCTATTGTATCTACTGTGGCTTGAAGGAAAAAACATTACTTTGCTAGCTGTAAAGAATTTGAGTCCCAGTGGGAAATGATAAAACACAGTGTACTTAACCACCTAAATACGTTATGTGGGCAATGAACTCAGCAGTAATTCTACTGCTTCATCTAGTTTAAAAAAAAAAAAAGGATAAATAAATCTCAATTAGGTAAATTCTATGGGAAAAGTGTATCACTTTTCCATCATATTATTCAGCAACAGCTAAATTTCCAATGTCTTTAGACTGTTGTTTATCGAATGAGTCCTATGCAACCAGCAGGCCCTCTGACTAATACTCAGATTGATAGAGCAATTCAAACTGTCCAATATGAAGACGACTGCTCGCCACTATATGAACAGTGCAGATTCTCTGACACCCTGCCAGACACTCCAGACAACTGTTCCCCTATCCAAGAGTGTTCTGCATGCCCTGTCCTCTAGAGAGCTACAGCCTAAAAACTTTGAAATCACTTTATGCTATTCATCAAAATAGGATTAAAATCCATTTTGAGCACAACTACTCATCTATGCTTTTACTGCATATACAACTGATGAGAGAATTCAGTTTCTATATCCTGATCAGATTCAAATTGACCTACAACTTGTCTCTGAATTTGAAATAGTATTCAATCCTTTATAAATGTTATTCAATTATTAATTTCCTTAACACCTACTCTAATGCCACCACAATATAATCACTGACCAACTATAGAGACACAAGATTACCAGGTATGAAGGAATTATTTCTTTTATATCTAAAACCACCAAAAACCTATGAGAAACTTTCTATGAGGTAGACATTTAGGAATTGGGAATAACAAAGCCTTACTGAAGTGTCTTAGACTAAGTCCCATAAGTCTTGCAACATCCCAAAGAGAACCATCCTGCAGAGATATAGCACTAAGCTGCATCTTGGATTTTGTTATTTCGAACTAGGAGAAATCAAAAATCCAGAAACAAGGCCAGCATTACTTTCATGAGAGTTACTATCATTTGCTAAGAATATGGTAGGAACTCTATTTGCTTAGGAAAGCTTGTCTCAGAAAATGCATTCAATATAAGGAATAGAGGGGACCTAAGTTCCATCCTACGTTATGCATCCAACTGACAGAAATTCTTGGTACCTCAGTGCAATATTAATCCATAGTCCGTGCATTTCTCTAGGATCAGTTCATTAAAGGACTAGCCATAATTCAGTCAATGAGCTTGTGTATTTTCTTGTACAACAAGCAAAACTGAAGAAGTAGGCATGCTGTGCTATGAAGACTTAAAAATTTTGAATGATGGTGAATTTTGTAACATACTACCTATACTAGCAGACAGACTATTACATGCCCTCTTCTCCAGTGCTTTTTAAATTACAACAGAAATTCTAGTTTAGGTTGAATCAAATGAAATACTAACTAACAACAACTAACTTTTAAGATAAAAGTACACATCTGCTACTTCACCCTCGTTGTGCCAGTTTAAACATTATGCACACACATAGAAAATGGAAAGTAAAGCAAACCTGAAAAAGGTCAAACTATGTAAAACACTATGATCATAGTAAACATAAAAGATATAATGACTGCTAATAAAAAGCAGCACTTGTCTGTAAGTTATCTCACAGTCTCCCACATATTGCTGGGTTTTTTACATGGGGAAACACATGAACTGCTGCTGAAAAATGACTGCTTACCTGTGTTAATTTCTGTATGACTGTTACTACAAAAAATACTGGTTAAATAAGCAGACAGATAAGTTGTTGCCCTTGGGATAATTGTATATACTTTTTTTATATGACACAAAGTGAAACCTTTAGCTTTATGTTGTCTTCAGGCCAACTACATGCACCATTTATGATGAGCTGAGATAAACTCCATTTTGCCAGCCTTATGTGGTTATTGTATTCTGAATTTCTTAAAAAGCAGACATTCCCCACTGATAAAGGGCAAGGCTTGCAAGGTTTGTTATCCGTCCAAGTGTCTGTCACCTGGTTTGCATCTTCATTTTCCCTAGTGCTTAAAAGTCTGCTCAGATGAAAAATAAAAGTGATCAAGAACAGGAGGGTTTTCACCATAAAACTATTTAATGCTTTCAGGATAATAAACACTTTCTGTTCAGGCCTGGTGGTGACATTAACTGAACAACAACTTCTCCAGGATTTGCTTATCTGATTGCACACTGCAAAAACAGCAAGGCAGGTGAAAAACAAAAGCCTAAGGACATTTATGGAGTAATCATCTTTAACATTTTAAAATATTTACTTATCAGGACTATTAAGCACTCTTGTATGAAAGAAGTGTCATTTTGATTCTATTAAGTGCCTTAAAAGCCAAAAAAATACCTTAACAAAACATTCCAAAGACCTAACTCCACTGCAAGTTTTGGCTATGGTAGAGATGTCACTCAGAATAAGGCCCTGAATGAAGCCTTTTGGATAGAACTGTAAATTAACAAGGTGTGCTACAAATAAGCATAAGTTAAGAAAAGTGTCATAAATATGTGTACATCCCAGAAAAATGTGCTAAGATGTCTACATTTAAGAGCTAAGAAATGCAGTTGTCTTACTCAAAGGAATGCCACAAAGAATCTCGGGCTGCTATTTCATAAACAACTTAACAATTAGTTCTGATTAAAATGGTATTATCCACTGCATACACCCATATGAACACATATAAATGCAGCAAAATGAAACATGGAATAATTTCCTCATTCCAGTCCTAAAGTACACCTAGACTCACTTGATGTAAAAATAAGCATACAAAATTGCTCCTCTCCCTAGCACAAAGTAGTACAACACAAGGAAATGTAAAAGTAGGTAGTAGAGTGCCAATAAAATTTCTGGCAAACTTAGGTTCTTCCAATTACAGAAAGAACCTAAAGATATTTAAAAACAGCCAACAAAATACCGGTGGCAAGCAAAGAAAGACCCAGCCAAGGGAACACACTGTTTGGTTTCCTATCCAAAGAAGGAAAAGAGGTGAATTTCCACTTGGAACAAATTCATAAAATAGTCCAGAGCACAGAATTCTGGCAGCTGCATTTGCCGTTATACTGAACCAATATCCTGATCAAATGTGCCAACATGAATGCAAGCATCTGTTTTCTGCATTCATATCTATGTAAATACTGAAGTCACAGCTCTCTCCTCAGCAATGGGAGTAGCTTGCACACACCACAGAGCAGAATTCTCTAACCACAAAGGAACCATAGTAGGTATGGTTTTGCAGCAGCTCTCTGCAACATTAAGTAAACAAAATTTTCTACTAGAATGCCATCAGCAGGCACAGTCTCCAGAAAGAACCATTCCCAACTAAACACATTCATTGCAATAGTGAAAAAAGGAAAATTTTCTATGCACCTAATGACACATGAATCATAGAATCAATAAGGTTGGAAAAGACCTCGAAGATGTAGTAGAAGGCAGACACACACCAATCATCAGTGTTCCAATATTTCTTTCTCAAGTGTTTTTGCCATTTCCTAGTATAAAATAATTTCTGGTTACAATGGAGATAACACTTACTCCAACAGCAGGTAAAAACACAAACATTAAAGCTTCTAACAGTAGACAATAAGAGCACTGCTGTAACTTCAGCAAATCTTAGAGAGCAGTACTAAAAAAGGAAATCAAACATTTCTCAAAAGGAAGCCGTAAGAGAGAGAACGACCACATCTTTAATATCACAGCCACTCTAACCTTGAACCACTGGTGAACTCACACACACATCCTCTTTCAGTACATTCTTTTGAGAATTGAATGCAGACTAGATTCCTCCATCACTGACTCTTGCAGGTAAGAGATAATTCCTGGAGCATCCAGATGGAAGGCAAACTCAGCCAAATGATGAATACTGTTACTGTAGTCATTATGTTTCTATTTCTAAACCCACAGTTTAGGGCAGGATTAGGCAAAAAATACAAGAACTGATAAAGAAATAATAGCAATATAAATTACAAGCAATTTATCAAATTTCTGCTTAGTTTATGTTAGCATGATGTTAGTGGAACTGGCCTGACCAAAGGAGGCACTGGTACCGGTGTTTGAGAGTTTTCTGAAAAAAACTGCCTTTGTTATCTGAAGGACTTTCAATCTCAGCCTTAGTGAAAGGAAGGAATGAAAAAAACCAAAAACCAGAACAAACAGTTCACAGGCAGTTCACTTCATCAACTATTCATGTGGCAGCATGGAAGGAACTTCCAGCCTCTGCAAAATTTTACAGTGATTGCCAGAGGTCATCACACTTGCAAGCACTTGTTTTCTGAAAAGCAGCACATAAGAACTCAACTCCAGAGAAGACTGAATGATTCCAGAATACCCAACATTTATACCCTGCACATCCATTTGAACTTTAAATTGAAGAGAGCTAGGGTAAATATCCTTTACTAACAAGGTGCCACTTGGAAACAAAAGAGTCACACTGGAAAATATTTCTGTAAAAGCTACAATCAGGACTTGCTGACAACACAGTTCCACATCAAGCAGCTGAAAATTTCCAACAAGCCCTTAGAACTTTTCTTAAGATTTGCAGGCTGAGTTCCATAGCAAGCCATATTTTCTCTACTTCTAGAAAACCCCTAATCTGGAAAAATTTTGCACACTTCTTTCTGGAATTCTAAATATTTTCCTTATCTTCTATGAAAACTTCATTATCACTATCATAATAATAAGGAATTTTTTGTAGAAGATAAGGAAAATATTATCCAGCTAGCCATCAGTTCTAAAACAAACCATTTACAGAAAACTCTTTCCTTGGCACTGTTGAAAGATGTTAACAGCTTAAAACTGTTAATTGGAGAGAGAGTATATTACTATACACAGACTTGCAAGTGTAACGTTCATCTTTACACAAAAATCACTAAATGTATGCAAAGGCAGACACATAGCTATGTTAGGTAAAGACTATTCCTTAGGAACAGGCCTTGGTTCTACTGCACTGCCCTTGTCTCAATCACTAAGCATGTGCAAGCAATTGAAACCTTTGACCACTGGGAGTTGAATTCATTAAAATGTAAAATAATTAAATAAAATGATGATTCAGCAGTTAACAACTAGAATGCAAGTATGTCCTTATTATCATTCTTACATTAAAACAATCACTACTTCAGTCTTGTCAAAGTATTAGAATACAAAGTGAATGACCTATTCTCATTCTACTTGCTGCTCAATACAAACTCTCTTACCTCCCATTTCAAAAGTCAACCATAATTAGGTAAGAGTCCTGATTTCAGGGCTGTGGATAACAGATAATTTTCCAAGACCTATCCTCTCAATTTGAACAATGACTACAAGTCTTTATTTTCCTTGGCTCACCACGTATCACTGAGTACTAATCTTTGCTTCCTGAACTGTTAACACCTATTCCCAAATACCACCAATTCTGTCAAAAAGGAAGAAATGGTTGACTTTCTACTGATTAACTGATGTATTTGCACTGATTCCTCATTCTTTATGTATATGTAATTAGGCATTGCAGCTAGATTTTACAATCCAGATGGATTTTGCAATCCAGCTTGTGCCTAGGTTGTAAGTAACTGGTGTGTTATATATAAATGAAAACTCAGAGTTAATTAATCCCTATTAACACAGGTAATTACATGAAACCCTCTGTTTTAAAAATGTCTTCTAATTTTCTGGTTATTTCACACTGATAACACACAGTAGTTCTTGTGGTCATGACAGTTACTGTATGAAGTACTTCTCCACTGGAAAATTCTGCCTGTCACACTTAAAATTCTCAGACCTTTACAGGGTCAGTCTAGATGAGTTTTTGCCAACGTCCTTCTTGCTGAAAAGGTAAGGGTAAGCTACATGGTAGTGGGAACCACTGTGTCTGCCAGACTACCGAGAGAGCACACTAGAAAAGGAGACTCCATAATCCAATGTCAACTCTAAATAAACTGCCTGAAGTGCAAACTAACATGAAACAGAGCCAGAAGTTTCCACTGGTCTGTGTTCCGTAGAGGAAGCAGAGCCAAGACTTTCCACCACTCTGAGCTCTGTATCATAAGACCAAATAGATATTCAAGCACACAGTTAACAGGACAGGAGGAAAAGTAATTCTCTGCTCCTCCACTACAGTGAGCAGGATCAATAACCAGGCAATTCAAGGAGTTTATGCAAGGAGTACAAACCTTCAATGTATAGGATCAGGAAACTTTACAATGACCAAAGCATTTCGCTTATAATATACTTACCATATTATCTTTAAATATTTAATTTCTGAAGATTTTATCCCAGACTGGAACCATCATTTCATATGAAGCTCTAAAAAAATCACTACATGAAGTTTCCTACTATCTGTTTATTAAAAATCCCTATGTACAGATTAGAATTCAAAGAAATCAGGAAGATCAGTTTCCAAAAGAATGATTTCTATTATTCTGGATACAACACATACAGTCCCAATACAAAGAAAAGTTACATCATTGAGAATTTTAGAAACCTGATGCTAGAATTAAGAATTAACCTAAACATTCTACCCTCTACCCTAGAGCAAAATTAGCAGTACTTTGAAGTACTGACACAAAATCTTCAAAGTCTGCCTAAAATTAACAAAGAGTTAGGATTGACATTGACATGTTTAAAAGGGACTATGAAATCTGTAGGCCTGAATAAACCATCATGCTTTGGGATCCAGCCCTTCCATTCCCTCCCTATAGTCCTGTGTGGCTCCAGACCTCCCTGGCAGACTTCCCTTCTTCCTGGCTTTGGCCACAGGATATGCTGCAGGATTTGTATCCAGAGGCAGTGTTTCAGGATGCCAGGGTTCAGCACAAGGCCTCATCAACGTTTCCCCATTCCTTTATGTCCTCTAGCACTATGCAGAACACCGCAGATTAGAGCTGCTGTGGTACCTAATCTAACCGCCATCAGAGAGAGTAGATAAGCTGTTCCTAGAAAAGCAAACACTCCTGTGCAATTCCTATCAACCAGCAGCTTGGCCCACAATAATATTTCAACTGGCCACATTTATGATATACCCAGCCTCTATGAGAATGAAAGCACAGAAAGTAGTTTTACATGACAAATTCCAGGGTTCATGACTTGTTCAGTACTGAACTCATCAACTCCATTGTACAAATAGCTAGCAAGATGATACTGCTAAATTTTCTGCTGTATGTTCTCCAGGATTGCTTCTCCAGCATCTTGCATTTTGCTTATACACAGGCACAATGGAAAAGTTGTTGTAAACCACTAATATTCTTATTGTCAACAATGTTGTTACAGTTTATTTTGTGCTGCTGTGTAAAAACCATATGCTCATCTTAGTACCTGGGCAGTAAACATTGTGAAGAGGAAAACTGGTCTAACTGCATTTTACTGGAGAATCATTTATAAGAAGTTACAATCAGTAAATAATTGTAAGATGGGTGAACTGTATTTCAAACATATCGTATTGGGTAAATAAATAGTTTCATGTACTTGATTCAAGGTTTTTATAGTTGTGGGCTATTTGCCAGTCTTTGTTCTAAGCCTAAAGCAAGTACAATTATATTTCACAGAACATTTATTCTGTTACAGCATGACAAAAACACCAACCATACTAACACTTAGACTCTAACTCATTGAAGAGTATCTTCTTAAACTCAGCAGTGAAGTACAGAGAATTCCAAATGTAATTCTTAACATCCCAAGCCCCAGACACTGGCAGAGTTTAGAAGCCAGGCTTTATCAAAAGGAATGCTTTTAACTTCAGCATTAACAGGGCTGAAATTATTGTAGAAAAAAATGTATTTCCTTTTTCCTTCAAATACCCACTGTTTCCTGTGCAATTCAGCCCAAGGTTATAGAAAACTCTGTGTTCTACATTTGGTAATCCAAATCCTTCAGTCTTTACTTAGGCAAAACTCCCACTGAAGTCAGTGAAGTCAGTGGGAGTTTTGCCTGGGTAGGAACTACTGAGTTTGGCTCAGAATATACATGGCTCTGGAAGCTAAGGAGAAAAGTCATTGGTGCTCATGTTTACAGCCAGAAAAATCATAAATTATGTTACAATATACAAGTCATAATCTTGATCTCATATTACGTACTTTATGTTGGAGAATGCTTATGACAAAAGGAACAGAGAAAGGCTTGTACGACTATTGATAAAGTTAAGTGACCATGACGGTGCTAATTTTGTGTGCAGTCAGTACTTTTCAGTACAAATTCTTACTTGGGCATCATGAAAAAACCTCAGTGACTAACCAAAAAAACTCCCCTACAAAAGCCAGGCAGGGGTTACTTAAACATGCAGCTCTACTTAGAGTTGTGTATTTCATGAGCAGCAAGCTCTGCTTAAATCTGTGTACTTCATTTTATCTGTGCCCTATTGAAATTCATAGGATACTATTCTTCACCACATCTCACAGCCCCGCTGGGAAACAATGGAGAATATCTGAGATATGGAAAGATCTAGGTTCATAGAAAACAAAACACTGTTACTTAGTAGTTAGAGTATCACTGGTGTGACCTGTCCTGTTCTGAGTTTCCAAGTTTGCATGCTTGCGCTTGCTTGTGTAAGCATATTCGCTCTCATACATATGTACGTGCACTCTGAGTGAATTCAGTCTGTGTTCTCAGATTTGAACAGCCCTAAACACTATCAGAATTGTGAGAAAACAGATGTGACTACTTTAGTAAAGGTTTAAGAGTGAAAACTGGTTCAAAACAAAATGAAACAATTAAAAACTTCACAGTGAAGCTTCAGATTAAACCAATTTTGTCCAACTTTCAATATTCCTCAGAACTACATTGTATCAGGCTTCAGTTTGCATCTGCTTCTGCACTTCCCTTCCTCACACCCTTTTTAGCTTCTTTTAAGTTTAGATTAAAATTCATAAATAGGTTTCCAAGGCTCATAAAATTTAATTTTCCATAAATGAAACAATTGACCTTTTCTGTCCACTTTAAGCACAAGACCTTGGTAGGGCTGTATGATGTACCACTACCAAAAAACTCAATACCTCAAGTTCTGCCTTTTGGTACTTTTTAAGTTGTACTCTTTGGCTCTGCCAGTAGCATGCAGTAACACCTAGATCTACTATCTAATTTTAACTATCACAGACATGTAGACCTCTCCCTCGCTGGATATTTAAGAATTTAGGCTCCACCCCAACAGCAGAATTAAAAAAGTAATAGAGAAGACATACAAATCTCTTGCATGCTAATATTCTACCTCTTGCCAGTATTCTCTGTTCCACACCTGTAAGAAACCAAAACAAAGCATTCTCACTTGTATTTCAACCACCCAGTATTTTTCAGAAGACTTATGTAAGCTGCAATACACTCTACACATGATCTTCAGAGAAATTACCTGGCTTGCTAACTGGTAGAAAGCCCTCAATTCAAACTCCAACCTGAGGAATTTCTATGTAAATAACAGAAAGGGTTTTTTTAAAAACTTTCCCTATATTCAGTACCTTTTAAACCTTCCTAATGAACTGATGGAACTGGATGAACTACACAAATATTTCAACATTCCCACTGAAATGTATGCAGTTTTAATCCACTAGATTTAGAAATCAGGTATTTTTTTTTTAAATAGTTCTGTAATATTTAATTTCTAAAAGTTTAAGTAATACTTCATTCATTTATTCTTCTGTTGCTCCTGAGCAGGCCACTTTTCCTCTGTGTTTGTAAGGGGGTAAAAATCACATAGGACAGAATGTGTTACTGGACTTTACCAAGAGAAGCTTGTGGAAGGCAAGAGGAATTTGCTGCAAGGAAGGAGCCACACAAGCCTGCCTTACTCAAAATGTCACAGTAATAGAAGACTTGCCTGCACCAAAATCCTGTGTCTCATGATCAGTCAGTGACTGTTCTTGACATCCAGAAACCTCAGGCACAGGGCTAGCACTTGACTGCCCTCACTTCCCACACTATCTCTGCTGCAAGTCCTTCATGACTTGCAGGAAATGAAGAAGCTGTCAACTCACGCCACTTTACACAGAGAGTAGATTTAAACTTCTGTGGTGCTTTCCTCTTTTTTGGCAAAAGCACTGAACTATGCTGCAGCAGATACTCCCATCAGTTATGTCTCTGCCTGTTTTAAAACAAATAAAGGAATGGAACTCTCCACATTATTGAAACAGACCAGTGCATTTCAGATGGGACAAAGATTACAGCAAAAGAAAACAAGAAGGAGGACAAATAAACACTACTTCTTTAGTCTTCTACATAACTAGAAAACACAGACTCTTCAGATGAAAAATAGATGCTACTCTACCAAGCTGCTGTGATAAGTAACCGAAAGACAATGATAGTTTTATGGTTTACAAGTATTCTTCACTGGAAGGGAAGCTTGAAGTCTGACAGTAAACCAGCTTCAAGGACAGAGAGTCAGATAGATTCAGATTCACCCCTACAGGGAAACCAACTCTGCAGCCTGGCACAACCACTTCCTGGAAATCTGCCATGACTGTGCATTGAGTTAAGCTCCAGACAGACTGTAAGGGCTGAACTTTAAACCATTTGTATTTGTAACATACACAAATAAATTTATAGCTGCATAAAAAAAAATGTCATGCTTCAGGGATTAACCTCTAGTAACCTCTTGCTACATTAACAAAGACATTTGAAATCTGCCTCTCCACGTTACACAGGACTCAAGTTAATGAAAGCAATTCAAACAGAAATTTTAGGGCCTCATTATATCTAATAAGGGATTAGTGACACCAGCAATTTTTAAGACCATTTGTAGACACTTTGATGCTGCCCTGTGGCTTGGGACTCCCTTATTTTACCTCAGGATTCCCAGATGAAGTTAACTTTGGCAAAATGAATAGAACATTTCAGAAGTGAGTGGCATGTAGGACTTGAAAATGGAAATAATTTCCAGAATGCCATGACATACATCTTTCATTGTAGGCATTCTACCATTTAACAGTCTAGTGTTATCCCTGTTTAACAGATGAGAAAAGTAAGGTCTCATTTAACAGATGAGAAAAATCAGGAAAAGCAGTCAGTTTAAGACTGCATTTATACTCATGAAGCAAAGCCTACCATGAATACCTCTGCAGTATTACGTGCATAGGTAGTACATGGCACTTATGTGATGCTGATGCAGCTACAGACACTACTAGAATTTTCCTACCTCTTAAGCAAAGGCAAGACAAGAAATATATGGTAGAACAGGGATTAGTCAATGGGAAGTTTTAGGATCTGACCACACTGAAATACACAGGAAAACACACTGAAAACTTCACTGGCTTACCACAGTTTTTTGCTAACAGGAGATTATGTAGATGAAAGTGATCCTACTAGCACTCCCAGACACACACCCCCCCCAAAAAAAAACAAAAAAAGAGAGAGAGAGAGAGAATGTAAGCTTGCCTTATGTCTGTTAGACAATCCATACGCAAATTATCTGCTCTAAACATGACAACTCCAGAAATATCTGTTTGAAATACCTGACTCTGACTAAGCAGACCCCTTAAATCAGCATCTGACTTTACCACAAAAACTGAAGCAGCTACAGAAATTTATGTATTGATAGGAAGAAACTAAAGCTGCCAAGCAATTCTGATTGCATTCCAAATCAGGAAAAAATAAATCAGAAGCTTGTTTTTTCTCTTAGTCTCACTATTTCCAAAGTTACTCCAATTTTTAAACAGAAAATGCAGAAGGCCTTACAAATATGTTCACAACCTTATGTATTTCCTGGGAATCTGTCAAATATTCAGACGATCCAAGTTTCATTGGTTTATTTCGAAACAAGATATATTCCTAAATTTAACTGCTTATCTCAGAACATTCAAGGAGAGAAGGCAGAAAAAAGGGAATAAAGATGGAAATTGTCAGATTAAGAAGAAAGATCGTAACATATGGTGACCTGCAACAGAGAGCTGGATGTGCTTAGCCACAAGGACAATTCCAATCTTACATACCAGTATGCTTATATTACTTGTCTACACCAAAAGTTCAAGAAATCCCCAGTAGAAACCATTCACAGGATAGAAGTAAAAAAGCAAAATTAACCCAAAATTCAAGAAGAACCCAGCCACCCAACTGCTACAGCATTAATGCACCTGGTAATAATGTACAACTGATGATTTGACTTCACCAATCTTAGTTTGGGTTTTATGCAGCCTACACAAATACACATTAAGGCTGCAATTCATTAAAAATGGTGCACACAACTCAGAAGCAGTATTACATGTGATTTGCTACCCAGAAAATGCTACAAAATACAGTTCAAATGAATAGTTCACGTTCACTGTTCTCAGGGACACAATAAATACCAATACCACATCAAGGACATTTTGTCCATAAGAAGTTGTGGAAGAATACAGGAAAGCCAGCATATTTGTCCGAATCAGGAATCATTTACATGGTATGTTCTGATAAATCACCACAAAGAGACTAACTGCTTGCATTTATTCATGCATCTAAATACACTGCTAAGCGCATGCATAGCTTTTTTAATGGAAAACCAGTTGTTACTGATTTTCTATGACTGTGCATCACAGGTGTAGTTCTATTAATTCTCTGTGGTTTAAACAGATTCAAACTCAGAAGAGCAGATAAAAGGGAGAGACACATAAGGGAAATGTACCTCTGTGTAAACATTCCCATAGGCAAACAAACTATAGCAAAATTATCTGACTGGAACACACAAGTACATAAATTAGCTGAGAAAATTTTGTAGGTCTATCAAAGTGTCAATGCAGCAATGTACACTCCAAATATCTCAAAATAATAGTAGAACATGACTAATAATTTGAATTAAAACACGTAGAGATTACCAAATATCTGGTAAACTGATTATCACAATATCACCAAGGCTGGAAGAGACCTCAAAGATCATCAAGTCCAACCTGTCGCCACAGACCTCATGACTAGACCATGGCACCAAGTGCCACATCCAATCCCCTCTTGAACCCCTCCAGGGATGGTGACTCCACCACCTCCCTGGGCAGCCCATTATCAGTATTCTACTTTCATTAGACTTTAACTTATACCCAAATCTTATAAAAGTTCTTGTTATTAATTACAACACGTGCATAAAATTGCTACATTTAATGCTCTCCATGCTAACATCCCTTTAGCAAACAGTCACAGAGCTTCATTGGATTGGTACCGCTAGGACCAACAAATTCTGGTGATGACTACTTGAAGAATCCATTTTGAAATAAATGTTAAGGTATGATACTTAATCCAAACAAATATAAGCAAACAACAACAAATACAAAAAAGGGGAGTATCTATTGTGGGTCCTGTAACTTTACAGACTACAATACCTCCTGCTAAGAAGAATCTCTCACAGTTTAGTGTTGAATAACGCATCTGTGTCAGGAATAAATTTAGGGAAAAAGACACCTTTTCAAGTATAGAAACCCAAGAAGACTTCACTTAATTCTTGGGTTATAAACATTTGATTCAAGATTGAAGAAATTTTATAGGAGGAAAAATATCCACAGGTATTTATTGCATTGAAGAAAATGTCTCTGCTGTCTGTGTGCTTGTCTACAAACCTGTTAGCAACAGAAAACTGAAACCAAAACCTGCTGGGAAGTAAACTATACCAGACTGATAAAAAATTAGCTACCTGTTCACAACCATAAGACTGACAATTCAGTGAGTAAAAGATATATTAATGGTGCCAATTAGACCTCAACAGATCTCCCAGACAAAAGCTACGACCTAAACCAAATCATGGCTAACTTTTTTTTTTGTTTTCAGGGATCAGAGGGTCCCCAAGGGATACAAGTATAAAAGAAGTAATGTCAGGAGTGTAATCCTTTATAATACTAAGACAATGATGCTGAGGAAAGTTTTGAGCCAATTAAGAAAAGAGATACATCTTATTTACTTTATTGAGTTAAGCTTAACTGATTTTGAACTATCAGAATTCAACGGTGAATGAGGATTAATTAACCAAAGAACCCCAAATCTTGTATGGACGAGCAGAGCTGCTACTAGCATGGACTCAGTCAATGAATAAATAACTACCAAAGCAATAAAATTCTTTAACTTTTTTTTCAGTTATAACTGGAATAGCTTCTTGTATTTTCCATACTCAACTACTGAATCCTGATTAAACAGGCTTTCTCCCAAGCATAAAATTACTAATAGCTTTGAGACTTTTTTCTCTTTGAGGAAGAAAGGGTTTTTTTCAAAAAGGAACAACAGATGCAATTACTTCATTTTTAAACATCACTACAAAGTCTCTTTTAACAGTGGCCTCATTATTAATCTCAGCACTGCTAGTGGACTGCAAAAAATGTTAATTCCTGATATCCGCACCATCTGGAACTCTTGACCTAATCAATTTTTCATAAACCTCACAAGCCTGCAGACATCATTTACCACAAGCTCCAGGTCTCAAGACACTGCATAAGAAATACATGCTTAGAATGAATCCTCTTCAATCACCTTTGCAAGACACATAATTGATTTTATTCCTAACCTTTCCTCAGTTGCCAGTTACACTGTGCTCTTAACACTCCTGGAAACATGGCTCCATTGCTTTGCATAGAAATTCTGTCTTCAAAAACTAATCCTCACTATAGTCCTGCCTGAGCAAGAATTTCAAGGGAACTTCTCTCACTCTTCAAGCTGTGAACGTGTTCAAGTACTTTGCTGAACAGGGCATGACCCTGACAAAGGGGTACCAAAATTTAAGTGGCATACAATTCATCACAGCTGATGTTACAAAGTTAAAAATTATAAACTTCACTAGTGACTGTCATGATTACCAAACAGGATGACTACCAGGAAAATTATCACAACACTCACACAATCTTTTCCCTTAAGCATAAACATCCTTTGTAATTAAGACAGATTAAAGTAAAAACAAACAATCAAAAACAAAAATCTTTTTTAGAAATCCCCAAAGGAAAACTGGGATAGCACTGTAATAGTTGCTGTAATACCACAGAGTGCCAGGACATAATCCTATATTTTTCTTTTTCTCAAACATACAACTGGAAAACACTGCTTTTGGTCTCTGACTTGGCCTGAAAACTCATCTGTTGCAAGTCCTCCAAAGCCATCTACAAAGAATTCATCACATACAGTGCGGACATAAGATGACAGAAAAACTTATCACCTATGACGGCACACACAGCAGCTCTATGACATACAAGCCACGTGGAAAAAGAGGAATAGTAAGAATGAAAGAACATGTTCCCACACACCCCCCAGATTGCTAATTAAATATCCATCCCGCTCATAGCCTAACTTTCTGTGGGATTGGTTTCATGAAAGATCCGGACTGAAGCATACTTGATTCTTCCACCCACTGGCAGAAGGTTGTTATCCAGGCAGAGCCGTATATGATTAACTGGTAGAAGGCACATGCCTGGACACACCTTGAATTACACACAGACCAGACACCAGTCACCACCCTTTGACAATGTTTTAAAATTAGATTTTTAGAAGGAGTTGAAAACTTGTTATGCCCCAGCCCTTTTATGAAAAGGGACAGCATTTCTCCTGAATTTTAGTATTGTCATTAAAAAAATGTATAATGGTTTGCATAAAGTTTAGTCAGCTCTTGCTGTTTTTAGATATGACACACACCAGATGGTTTTGTCCTTCCTTATGATGTAGAATACCACATTTATTTCCCAATCCTCTCAACCAATGCATTTACAACTCAGCCATTGCACAGATATTTGTGCAATGCCTATAGGAAAACTTGCATCTAATCAAAGCAGCAGGATCTGGCTAATGTCATCTTTTTCCTAAATCCTGAGTTGCCAGGAATGAAACCCCATTTCTGACAGTTTTAAATCAGTGGCAATTTGGCTTTCATCATCTTTATCTGAGCCAGGACTTCACCTTGATATTCCCAGTGCTGAACCTCTACTTTTGCTTGCTTGCTTTCAATGTCTCCCTAATGAAGTCTCCAATAGATTCCATTAGGCTGATTGTTTTTCAGGTCATTTCCTCATTTTCCTTTAGATCCATGGCCAAATCCTCTTAAAGCAAACAATGTTTCAAGCAATGGCGTTCACTTCTTGCTTTTCTGAAATTTTGCCAATCTGTTTATTATGAAGTAGAAATTTCTTCCTGACTTAAAGCAGCAGCATTAGAGTTTTCTACCAACATCACTTTGACCTCCAAGAACCAACTGCTTATCTTTTACAGAGATGTGAAAGTTCTACACATTTTAAATTGCTTACTAGGTATCCCCAGCTTTTCTTCAACAGCGAGAACTCTGTCCAGAAACTTCAGCGAGAACAGTGCTATAGTTCTATGAGCACTGGAATTTGTTCTTTCAAGTTCTGAAGTGTTTCTCCTAAACCAAAATACAGCTTCACCAACTCTTTAATGCTTATTTAGCAGCTGGAAACAGCTGCAGATGTTACCTTTTGATCTCATCTGCTCTCAATCTATCCTTAAAACGAACAGTTGCCTATATGGCTGGAGACACACCAACTGTCATTCTTTCCAAGGACTAACAGACTTCTGTGCATCACAATACTGACTTCTGGCAACATGAAAAAATTTTTCCAAGTAACTCCTGAATTTTTTTGGTACACTTTGTCTTGTCTTGTAAACATGTATTTACTGCTTCTTCTTTCCTCAACTGCCTTTTGGAAAATCATAAAAGAATTAGTGTTGGGGTGGATTTTGTTTGTTGTGTTTTGTTTTGTTTAAGCAGAATCTACTGGAGTGAGAATGACAAAATTAAAATTAGCCTATCGAATCTCTGTATTCACTACTAATGTGAAAATGGTGACTAGAAGGAGCCATGCTTAACAAGTAATGTTTATTATTCACCTTTTAAGTAAGCGTGATGTTGAGGTAGTTTGTTAGGATTGTGAACAAAGAAGATGAATTGTACTTGGTAAGATTCCTGGATTGATTCTCACTGAGACTAAGGTTCCTTTAAAGCCTCTTATTGAGGAATATAATAATATTGATGGAATTGTGTGAAGAGAAGTTATTACACCTAAAAATTACTACTAATCTTATTTTCTTCTGAGTAAATTACTATGATTGTTTACATTTGTTTGAACCCCAAGCATGACTTTACTTAGTTATTAACCACTTTTCATATGATCAGAAACTGGTTTCTACCATTGCAAATAAAGAATCGTGACATTAGCTGTCTCTCCTAGTATTCCTTGTGCTCACCTGACAATTAGAAATGGTGGTCATTCAGAAATAAAAGGTGCGACGCAACTGAATGTTGTGTCTCTGCTGACTTGGTCTTACTAGAGATAATTCCCAATACCCCTGTGCCAGCTCGATACATTAGGTATTTTCTTATTTCCAGTATTGGAATGGGATGATAATGGAACTGCTTATCATGTTGCTTTGCTTCACTTCAGCTTTGTTAATTTCCTGAACCACAATAAAACAGCTGAACAAACATCTCTGTTTCTTTTGTTGATCATTCTTAATTAGTGGTTTATTTGGTAATGCATTGGTCTTCCCAGTGCAAACATGTCACTAATAACCATGCATCTCAGTGAGTGTAACACAGTAGAGTATTTGGTGTATGCTCTATCAGGAAGCCTGAGGACACTACTGAATACTTAAACTAAAAATATTACATGATCAGCTCAGTACCTGAAAACTGGATGAAATGGAACCACAGAGCAAATTATGTAATTGCTTCATGTCACAAGCAGGGTATGCATGTGCTATCCTTAATGGCACGGAACTACAATGTCACTTTAATGTGACCATCTCCTGGCTCCTCCACAGAGAATCTGTGCCTGAGGTCCCCAGCATCAAAATACACAAGCAAACACTTCATAAAATTATTTTGAATTCAATAGATTGGCTCAAACAACATTATTCTACCATTCCAGCAAATAATGTTCCATTTAATGAGGAAATAAGAAAAGTATTTTAAAATTTACTCTGTGTCCTTGTGCTTTTCTAGAGGATATTGGCTCATAGCTAAAATCAAAACAGTTGGTGCCCCTGGCTAGAATACTTCACTATCACCTGCTCATTCAAGCATGAAATAAATCTCAGCTTTCAAGTACCTACAAGCAAGAGTCCAGTACATGTTTGAAATGCTTTATTCATGTACAGATGTTAATATACCTTCATGCACTGAACATTATCAAATTTGTTCTTTCTGAAGCAACTGCTTCAAATTAATTTCAAAAGCATACTGAAATTATCACATTAGAAGAAAGAAGAGATAATTCCTTAGAGGAGATAATTTCTCATGGTAAAGCTACTAACGACTTGGGAATAAAGTGCAGCATTTCCACATGTTTTTAGTATTGCTTCTGCTATTTCAACTTATATTAAAATATCAGGTTTTCTACTGCTGTATTATCTTTTACCTGTGATGACTTATGTATTAGTTGGTATATATATAAAAGAAAGTTCTAAAAGACCTTTCTAATTTTTGATGAAGTAGTTTCTGTCTGACAGAAGGATTTTTCCTTTAAGTAAAAAAAATGTTAAAAGATCTACTCCCACCACCAAGTCACTTTGGGAAGAAATCGCATTAAAAATTTAAACAATCATTATTGCTGCAGTCAAAAATCAATGATGGTTGGAAGTGTTAATTTATTGACTTCTGATTCACCTCACTCTCTTCTGTCTGCCAAACAGGTGGGATGCGATATCTGCAGAAAATTCTGTCTCTTGATAAAACCTCCCCCACAACCCACATGCTGAGAAAATAGTATCTGTAACCCATGAAGAAACGGATTGACAGCTTCAGGCAAAGACACACAGACAAACCCTTAATTTAATGCTCTCATGCTCCACTTTCACATGTCTCATTTAGAAGAAGTTTTGAAAGAGAAACAATGTAGCTGCTGTCAGTGATATAATTGCTGAGTTAGTGCCTTAAATAGTGCTGCTGTCCTTTCAGCAGTGATGAATAAGAAGTGATACAGAGGGAACAATCGAGAAAGCTACAGATCAAATGAGAATAGCAATATGTGTCACACATACCAGTCCCCTACTATCCATTGTCTTTCAACGATGCAGTGAACATTTGCTTTACACTCCTGATTACTGAGTAATTCCCTCAACTTTTGACTCACAGGTTCTGAGTCAGCTCAGTGAGCCCTGCTAGTAATCCATCCACAGCAGTTTACCTGCAGGAAAGCTTGTAGCAAAATTACAGTCTTGACTTGTAACAGCAGGGCATTTGTTTAGTTACTCAGCACAGCCACTTTTGTGCACCACATCTCATTTCCAGAACGGCAGTGGTGGCAAGTGGCCGGGCAATTCTATTAATCAACTTAAAATGTCTGCATCCCCCACAATCAGATCATAACAGTGCTGTACTCAAAATGAAAGATAATCTCTGACATGGGGGCAGGGGGATCGGGAAATGTTTTAAGAAGTGATATTACATAAAAGCAACCACCAGGAGTTTACAAGAATTTCCATTCTTAATTAAAGATTTTATGAGACTTGGAACACATTCCTGTGCCTTATTATACATCAGAGCACTTAAAAAAAAATTCCAAGCCTTACATTATTACCATAAAGAGGCAGGAAAATCAAGTAAGTTTTCTTTAGAAGAGAGATCTATTTACACAATGACTATTGTGATTTACAAACAATTACAGAGACTTATCTTAATACACAGATTTTATTCCACCCTTTTCAGTTGTTTGTGAATAGCTTTCAAGATGTACTAACATAAATGACCTGCCTCCTAAATTCATTGCTTCATTTATATGCTCAGCATGTTTGAGACAAATATTAAAATTCTTAAGAAATTCAGTAAGAGCTTGCTATGCCAGAAGAAAAAAAGCATTAACACAACAGCAATAAGAACACATTCATTCACATTCCCTTTTAAGTGAATTATTAGCTTAAAAACAAAGATTAAAAAAAAAGAAAAGAAAAGAAAAGAAAAGGGGTGCAAGAAAATCAAGACATCTGATACTGGTAATGAAACAGGATAAGGAAAGTTCATTTCTAGGTAACATAGTACTTCCAGGTGTAGAATTCATGTTAAATTCTTTAAAATGTGTTTCTATCTAATAAGTAATGCAACAAGTTTCAAGAACAGCTTTCCAGAAAATAGGCTATGAACCATGTCTAAAAAACAAATTAGCTCATCCATCATATGTAACCATTTATTTGGTAATGACTTAATGAATTTAGCTTAACTATGGTAGGGCTGAGCATGATGCTGTAATTACTGTGGGAATTACTGTAGCCCTCAATCTGTCTTTTAGATGTTTATAGCATGGAACAAGAAGCTCAGTACAGTCTGAACCAGTGCCCAAAGTAAAAAAATTCTGGATCTAGGCCTATGATCTGAGAGCTATTAAGGAAGTATCCTTACAAACTTCTGCCAGCACACACCGCTCCACTAATATTTCAATACTGTCTTTCCCACAAGAGTAGGCAAGGATACGCAGCAGAGGAAGAACTAAAAGCCCTACAGAAATCTTGAGAAGAAAATGCAAAGAACATTTATTCTGCCTGATCACAAAGTAGGAAAGAATGCTTTTGGAGTAATTTTGTTAGAATGGAATTAACTTTAAACTGAACATCCTACTACACCAGGTTTACATCAAAGTTTTTGAAGAAAAATAGTGTTCTGTTACTAATGTTGCAGTTGAGAGATAATAAAGCTAAGAGTGAGGCAAGAATGACAGAGGTCAAATAAATTTCTTCTGTGGTACAACACCAATACAGAGCATATTCTTATAATTTGGCCATGTCTGTGGAGGTTTACTTGACAGGATTATTTTTCAGTTATGGTATGTCTCACTTTCAGATGTTCTACTGATGATGTCAGCGATTACTGCCATATGTAAATTACCATCTGTTTTTTCTAACTCAGGATAGGGCAATTTAAAAGTAAATCCAAATAATTCTGTTTTATGTATGCTAAATAAATAAATAAATGGTTCAATCCCTCCTTAGTTACCAGTCCATGAAACTCTCAAAGATTCTCATGCTTCATAAACTGAAGGGTTAAGGCTGATGTTTTAAGGGTAAATACAGTCAAGGTGACACATCAATGTTCAGGACAATCAATGGAAGCCCCACCAATCTTGGCTTGCAGATGTCAGTATGTCAGTGGCAGAAATGATGTTTCCTTACATGCTGGTCCCAGGAAAGTCAAAGATGGAAACATTTCTTTCATTGGGTCATATCTAGTGCTCCTTGTCTATAAATGATGATTACAGTAACCGTAATTTGATGCCTGAGCACACATTGGTTACCTATTTCATTTCCTGGCCATACAGAATGTCTTTGAGACAATGATCAGATTATCACAGTAGATTATAGAGTTTGAAAAGGACCTCCAGAGATCATTGGGTCCAACTTCCCTGCCAATGCAGGATCACCCAGGGTAGTCCGCACAAGAATGCATCCAGACAGGTTTTGAATGTGTCCCGAGAAAAAGACTCCACAACCTCTCTGGGCAGCCTGTTCCAGTGATCCCTCACCCTCACAGTAAAGAAATTTCTCCTCATGTTGAGGTGAAAACTTCTGTGTTCAAGCTTGCATGTGTTGTTTCCTGTCTTATTATTGCACACCACCAAAAAGAGGTTAGCCCGCTTAATAAAAAAGTATTAAGGTGTCAGAAAGGCCAACCTGTCAAGCATATCTAAAAGTTGTTCTTCTTGACAAATATTTTGAGCTTCTGAATGGTATTTCACTGCTGTGACTCAGGAATTTATAAGTAATAGCTATGTAACAGCACTCCTCTCTCTCACAAGACTACCAGAAGATTCCCCTGAGTAAGACCAGAAATTTGATTCCAACAAGTCAAAAGAAAAGAGAGTTCTTCCTTGACAATAGTCAGCCAAGAAACAGTGTGAAAATATCAAGATGTTTGTTTGGGTTTTCTCTCCTCTTGCTTAAGCAGTCAGAGATCTGCAAGGGAAAGTTCCATTCATATTGTATCACATGGGAAAATATCACAATGCTAGGATTAGCTGTACTACTCAGTTGGGCAGGGGGAAAAGAATGCTCTACAGGGCTACAAAACCCCTAAAGATAGTTTCTACTATGCTCTATTAAGGGTCTTCTTCTAGAGCCCAACAGAACAGAATTAGTTCTATACACATATGCACATATATGCAAGTATGCACACAAGAGGAAATTCACAACTTCGAGCTTACAGGTCTTTAACAATGTAGGAAAGATAACAATTACAAATGGAAGAAATGGTTCAGGTCTAAAAAACCCTCTGTAGTGTTTTCTGAAAGCAAAACAATCTGTATCTTTCCAGGCATGAATGAAATCAGTTTACCTACATAGACAGCAGCATTCATTTTCATATAAGTTGTTAGGTGTATTTTGTTTCGGCCAGAAAGAGAAGCTTGTCTTTAAATGCAAAGTGTGCATAGACCGGATTAATGTCTGAATCAAATCTGCTGAAGTTTGTTGTTAATTCCTTTTCCAGATTTTCAACTAATTATGCTTTGGACTGTAACTGTTCTTAAGCCCCTTGCAGTGGGTTACATTTGTGTAGCAGGGATTGTGACACCTGAACCTGTTCAAAACTGAATGATCATTTAAGATATTGACAAGTTCACTTTGTTGCTCTGGTTCTTGTAGACAAGTCATATACTACAGAGAGAATAGGCACTATGAAAATAGAAAGGAATGGGAGCTCATGACAACAGGGTCCTCAGCTCCTGTGCACTTACTCCTGGTCTTGCAATTCAGGACACTGTGTGAAAAACAACTATTTCAAGCATCAACTCATAAACCACCAGTCATAACGAGCAGATGCTGTAGTGTACAAAGTGTCAAGACTTAAAGCTGCTCAGACTCCTTTATGCATCTTAGCAGGTAGAACATGATGTTCACCTCAAATTCCAAATGGAAGCACTACACATAGGTGATTAAATAAACTCAGTATGTATAATAAAAATTATGTCAAAACCACCTCTGAGGATATTGTGCAGTGTCTTCTATGGTTCATGCTAACTGCTTTATGAAGAAAGCTAAACAGTATCTAGTATTCAAATATTTTTAGAGCTAAATAGTATCCACATATTTAAATCAAAATTTTGCTTTGATAAACATCTATATTATATTAACTGCAGCAAAACTTCCTGTTATCTGAACAAATACTAGGCAAGAACTGAAATTAATGAAGTCTTACGAACCAGATCCTATTCACTTACAGTTGTTGCAAGTTCTGTGTTAAATCATATATTGTGTACTTTTATTATTAGATTACAACTTTCACATTAAAATGCAGATCAAATTAACATTTATGCTACATGTGAAGTTCAGTGCCCTTTGCCCACACATTTTGTTAGTAAGACTGAATTTTTTTAAAGGCTGATAGGAAACAACGCAAACAAAATTTGGAATTGTACCATTAGATTTTGCATTTTCACAAAACTGTGATTCTCGTACATTTGCACACCTTCACTGACCCCTGTACTCATCCAAGTAGCACTGACAGTACTGATTCATGGCCAACGTGTACAAGAGGAGAATTCAGCTGCAACAACTAAAACTTCAGGGAAGATGAAACTGTCTTTTCAAAGATCTATTAGGCATACTGTTAAACAATCTCTAAAAGGCTACTTGCCTGACAAGGAGTGAAGAATAAAGATATGCTTAGCAAGACATGGGGACACAATATTCCTCAAGATGGCCTGCTAGTTGCTGAAAGATTTCTCATGTTCAATGTATCTAGTCAAACCAATGATTTTCATGCTAGTGATGATCACAAAACACCAGATTAGGAGTGGGAGGGAGGAAACCTTGATTAAGTATTGTTTTGAAATTAGGAGTTCAGGCTTCATGCATCCTGCATAGCATCATGTTTACCCTACTTCATCTTTACTCTCCATTTCCTCATCACACAGGCTACCCATCTGATGCCAACCTAGCTATAGCACTGTCTCAGCCACAAAAGGTAGCAGATGATGAGGATGAATGCTCCTGAACACCTCTGAGAGAAGGAAGTTGAACTCTCGCCCTCTATCAAGTCTGACTCTGGAAGGAGGTACTAGTTAGGTCTTCCAGCTACAGATGAAGAAAGTCATGTTTGTTTTCTAAGAAGCACACAAAAGAAGTTTTAGTCTTGGCTGCTGCAAACATGGTGTAAATTGCAAAGCTATGCCACCTTATTTCTCTCCTGAATGGAAAAGTGATGATACAGTGAAGTTTCACTGATTTCATGCCAACAACATCCTTAACAACAAATAAAAACCAGAACACAATTATATACACAAAACAATTAAAAAGCGAGAGTCAATGGTTCTTTAAGAATTATAAAGGTGACAATATAATCATTGGGATTTTTATACTTTTCAATTTATTTTACAAAGTTCTGCAGCACTGAAATACAGGGAGCACATGGTGGCAAGAAAAACAGCTTCCCATTGACTTCATAATCTATCATGAACTGACACTTTTATGAGCAGAACTTTTAAAAATACATGTCCATAAACCAATTAAAATATTCAGAAAAAATACACAGAATAGTTGAGGGAGCATAAAACTACAATACAGGTTCCTTTAAAAAATGTTTTCTCACTTATTTCCCCTGTCTTCAATTCACTGTCTGTCCACCAAGGGGAAAATCTTAACCGAGTAATTTCCTAGTGAAATAATATTTATGTAGCCAAGGTTCTGCAGCTGGAGCAAGGAAATACACAAGATTATCAGGTGGTCTCTTACAACACAGGACAAAGAATTACTATATTACTAATAGTAGGCACAGTATATTGTTTTAATCATGTAATTTTCAAACCTAGCCATATGAACATAATAAAGAAGAAAACATCTTGCTGCCTACAAAAACCTACAAGCTAAAATGAATTGATAAAGTAACATGCCATTTTTCATATTCCCTCTGCTATATCAACTGGAAAACTAAGAACACTAGAGTTTAAAGTGCTTGGCATATGGATCACAGTGCTAAAACATCCCATGCTGTACTTTTACTGCAGAAATTAATTTCCAGGTAAGAACACAACATTGCTTTTATTTTACTTATTAACAAGGATAATTGGTAGGCAGCACTGCTGCTGCTGCTGCTCTAGACTTGTTATTTATACGAATCTCTGATGACCACATGTGCATGCAGTGGTGACAGAAATATTTTCCATATGAGCCACTGCACATTTTAGGGTCCCTCTGTCTGGACAAGGTGAGTTCATCTATCCTTATCTGTGCTCAGTAACAATAAACCAGGAAGTTAAAAACCTCAGTGACAACTAGAGGGCAATGATCAGCTTCCAGTTGCTCTGATCATCAATCCACTTAAATTCCCTCAGCCTCCGCTGAAAACCTTTCCCTGCTTTAATTAGATCAAAGGCAGCACAAGATTTCATTAAAAGACATTTACTTGAATCAAAAATATTAAAACTGCTCTTTTAAAAACACACTGAATGCAAAATATAGTTTGATTCTGGACATAAGAGCTACAGAGTATGTCAACTATACTCTGTTGGACATGGGTTTTTTTCTGGTTCCCTTTCACTTTTTTAATCAGGAAAAGTAATTGCTCTGGACTTTATTAGGCTACTATAAACTTAAGACAGAGCTAACAAAAGACAAACCTCTAAAGCAGAATCACTGTTTTCAGAAGATTTACTTAAAAGAAGGCATTTTGTGGAACAAAACTATCCAATGATTCCTTTAAAATGTGTAACTGTACCTCACATTTCAGTTAGAGGAAGGGAGAATGTGTATCAAATGTGGTTTCTGCTAATACTTTCATTAGGTGGAATATTTCGTATCCAATAGTCTTGTGCTTGAAGAATTATTTCCTACGTGATATACGAGTAGCTGAAATTTTCTGCTTTGGTATGAAGTAAGAACTTGATGAAAAACTGCTCTGATGAGAATAAAAATCTGGAAAACTGCTTTTCATAAATCAAGCAGCAACTTCTAAGAGCACAGTGAGGGCTGTTCTAGTCCATCACTTAAAATTTCTCATAGTAGGAATGCATACAGTCCTCCTTTAATGATATGACATGCATTATTAAAACTATAAAGCTCTTTCTGCCCTGCCACATGCTAAACATCACATGTATTTGTACAAAAAGAATGTTATTAGAGTAATGGAGCTTGGAGTTTATTTTATATACTCATATCCCCAAAATATATCCTTTGTGAAAACTTTTTCAATCATGCACATTTTTTGTAGAAAATCTGAACAGCACACTACTATCCACTTCAGCAAAGGGTATTGTGTTTCTCTCCATCTTAGCAAAGAAAAATTCACACACTAGTCATTTCTCACAGAAAGCATACTGAGTAGCAAAGTGAAAGAAGTTAACTTTCAGTTTACCCTCTTAGTACCTTTAGGCTTTTGCATAATAACAATAAATAAATAAATTAAAACAAACAAACCAACAAAACGAAACAACAAACCAAACACAACCACATAAACCAACACCCCCATCCCCTGCAAAGTAAAATGACCCCCCCCCCAACTAAACCAAAACAAAACAATAGCTTTTTGCACACAAAGCAAACAATGCAATTCTAAAATGTCTAGCAACACAAAAATCACAATCTGTCTTACTAGCTTAGGAAGAAAATCCAACTCTGACACGACAATTTTTGACAAGACATTATACTTTGCTTACCTCACCGCCAGGTCTTGCTAACACTGCTGTTTGAAAGCAGAGCAACGTTAGTATCAGGTAGCTGACAAACATTATTACCCAAACTTAAAGCTACCCTGGAGGAGAAAACCCTCTGCCAAGAACTAACAGCTAGCAGATGCACTTGTGTCTCAGTAACACAGCCCTTTGCTCTCTAGGTACAACTCTTTCTCCCTCTCCCCCTTTCTACCGAACTCACTGTACGACCAGGAGCTTTGCTCTCAGCCACTGCTCTGAAGACAACTGGTAAGTTGATCTCTTCATGTAATGACTTCTCCCTGCTGGGGGAGGGGGCTCAGCCAGCAATGAGCTGGGGGGCTGTAGTTAGTAAAAAGCAAAGAAGGGGAGGGACAGAAATGGTCACTGCCAAGTTAAGCATCTGCTGTGATTCATGGAACAAGCTAAACGGTAACCTTTAATGCACGAGGAGGTTTGGCAATGCATTATTGACTTAGGCAGGCATGATTGGAGAAACAGGCTAAAACTGCTTGGAAAAGATGCCTGTTGATGGTTAGACGGCATGTGCTACTTAAAGGTACAGCACCTCCTTTTATTAAAGACTAATTAAATCCAATCAGGAAGCAGCCTATGGTTTTACAGTCACCCCTACATCAGCACAATCCTGCAACCTGAATGGCCTCATCCTGCCAGAGAGTTGGTCAGAATCTGCTAGCTCTGCTTCCTCTTGACCCACAGGGAACCCAAGTGTTCACTCATTCCCTAGAATGTCACAAATGCTTTCCAAAATTGATCTCCACCCTTTAGAATAATCCTGGTGCATGATATGGATGCAATCTTCCTTTTTCATTTTATAGCCGAATAAAAGATTTTGATTTATAATAATCCAATAGCACAAGCCTTGGAAAATGAAATCTTTTCTCTCAGGAAATGAGTAAGATCTATTTTCAAGTAAATACAACAGTAGTGACAGCCTGGTACAAAGGTGAATTATCACACCTCACAAGCAGATCACTGAGTATTTGTCCCCAAAAATGTGTGAAATTGCAAACAGAGCTCTAGAATTTGGAGGGCTTCCCTTTAATTGAGTCTGTCTGATTGTAATCTTTAAACAGACATTTTCTTATGGTAAAATAAGTAACATAAAAATAAAGACTATGAGAATTTTGAACCCAAATGATTTATACATTCAGCAACAGGAGAGAACTGGTTTATAAGTTTATAACATATAAAGGATGCTCCAGTTCTATATTCCCTTTCCTTCCCTTTCTCATTTTACTTCATAACTTCCTCCAACTTTACTGTTGCCTATTGAAGTATTTTATGATGGGAATCTGAGATTTTATGTCTTTCTTAAAGCTCCAATCCCTGAAGTGAAGAAATCACACTATATTCTCATCTTTCATGTAAATACTTATTGCTTATCCTTATGGTTGCAGGCAAAATCTCAAAAATATGACCCAAGAATAACCTGGTCTCTTATGTCAGACAGTAAACCACATGAACTTTTAATACAGGTATTCTGAAACACCTCAAGATTTTAGGAGGAGAGAAGTAAAGATTTTGTTGAAATGTACCATTACTCTGTATTGGATTTCTTTTTGTAGTTTGGTAAGCTTTGTATATACAGCTGAATATGTCAGACTTCTCAACCTATTTTTAAACTAGCTTTATCAACCATTCTTTTTCCTTGCTAAGAGAGAGGAAAGTAGAATAGAAATATTTCTATCTATTTAATATACCAACAAATCATAACATCGGACTACTTTTATGCATTAGGGAGCTTTCAGAATTATAATTAAATAGTCCAACCCCTAAACCAGTATAGAAAATTAGCATTCTCACTGCTGCTAAAAGTAAAAATACTGCTGTAATTGAATTGGACAGCTTGTTCTCCAGTATAGTAAAGTATTACCTGTATTACCTAGACATCGCTGTCACTAGACCTATTCCCTCTCAGGCCTTTCCTTTTATAGACTATCACTACTGTCCATAAAGAGTACTAGGCCAAGCAGGACTAGGGGTCTCAAAGAAGAGTCCCCCCCAGCGAACTCCCCTTGAGGGAACAGTACAAGCTTTAGGAGATTAAAAAAGCCAGTGTAAGAGTTTCAGTATGGAACTCATAAGTGGCTCTTCTGAGTGATCTGAATGATCGTAGGCAGCTGGCCAGAGTTGTAAAAATGGTGACTGACAGCCAAACCTGCAGTTTTTGAAAAACTGACACTCTAACCTTTATGGTACTTTCTGACAAAAGTAATCCAGAACATTCTACTACCACGCTGATCTCGCAAAAAAACCACCTCCCTTCAAGACCTAAATGAAAAGCATTTCCCTCCTTTTCTCAGGCAAGCTGAAGGTTTGCAAGTTACACCATTGTGCCACAGAGTTAAATGTAGAGCCGACATTAGAGGTACTTTGTACACTGGTTGCCTACAGCAGTCTCTGGACTGAAAATGTAAGGCCAAATAAACTTAAGGAAATTTTCCATCAAAACCCTGTCATGAAGCCAACCTGTCCTTCCATATTTTTCTGAAATATCCAGATACACCATAAAGGGAAAAAAGGATAGTGAACAAACTGCCAACTAAACCGGAGTTCAAAACTCTTCCAGCATGAGAGCTCCAGCTATGACACTTAAAACTACAGTACTTGAAAAAGTTTAAAAAGCATAGACCACTTCAGTGTAACAAAAACTCCAGTGAGGAAAGTTGCTTCATGTGGATTGAGGACTGTTACCGTAAACCAAAGCTTTGTCATTTTCTGCAGTTCCTCACAAAGTGAACAAATTCTTGTGAATACATATATAGCACAGGCACAAAACTGCCAATCCTCCCAGGTTTTAGTGACAGGTAGAGAAGAAAAATTTAAAAAATAGGAGTAACTATGATTTTAGTCTTTTCTCTGCTGATCATTCCAGAAAGCAGTATAGCTTCTGTAGATCATTTAGAAAGTCTACCAATATTAGGACGAGTTTCTCAGCACAGAAAATCGCACTATATTCCCAGCTAATAGATCATGTAACTGATTTTTTCCATATGCATTTCATTTTTCCTCTACAAAAACATACAGGCAGAATTTCCTGAAATTAAGAAGCTGTTGTTCTGTTCTCCGTGTTAAGACAAGAGATCTGCCCATATTTGCTACTATGCTTTGAAGATTTATCCAATTGAACTGGATGGTGTTGTGTATGTTCACAACCACAGCCTTTCTTTGCAGCACAAAGTAACCTGGGACTTAAGAGTATGCCAAGCTTCACTGCTGCAACCAAGAACAGAATTTCTCTGCGTGCCTCAATGATCACCACACTAAGAATTACAAAACTATCAGTGTACCAGAAGAATATCAGTTTATGAGTGAGGAGGTACTTCAGATACTAAGTTCTGCAGTAGAACATAGAGAAACCAAAATACCTTGCAATAGTAAAGTAGAAGGAATAAAAGATCTCTAATTCCAACAGAAAAGCACCCTTGGAAGTGTACAAGTGTGGTGGTTTTATGCTATGCCTTTAAATTTTAGCTGCAGATTTTGATCAGAAAAGTAGAAAAACATAAATAAATCACTATTTGGTGTAAAAAGGGAAACAAAAGATTATTCTAAACAAATTCATTGGGTAAATACCTGGAATAAGAGAAGCTGTACCATAACAATTCTCTTTTCTCTTCTGATCCCAGCTGTCTTGCTTCGCTTGGGAGAGATAACCTGCTTATCAGCTGGCCTTGGATAAGTCTAACCCACTGCTTCTCTATCCACTCCTCTCTCTTTTGGGACAGGGTTTGAGCGGGCAGTGGAACGGCTTTCCTGGTCTTTTTGACCAGGGGAGTTTTTGTGTTGTATGCTAATTGCACATATCTGTATAATATTGTAAATACTGTATATTTTGTACATATTCATTGCATTCCATTGTAGAGTGTAGGTTTTGCTTGTAAACACAGCTTCATTTGCTTCTAACTGAATTGATCTGGCAAAGTTAATGCTGGGGGGCAACTTCAACCCACCACAACAAATACAGCAAAATAATATCTAACTACTTTAGGTACATAAATTAGATCCAAAATCTGAAATTCCATACTTTTTTTAGAGCAGAAAAGGACATCAGAATCTTTTGAGGAGTGTTTCTATCTCTTCCTCTCAGAAATGAAAATATGCAAAATACATAGTGGACCCTTGGATATTATAGTTCTCATTTGTTCCTATGTGAACAAATGTAACTATCAGTCTCAAGGGGTTTGTAAATATCCACCACTTCATGAAGTTTGCTTATAGCTACCACCTGAGGAAATTGTACCTAAATCTTAAACAAGGACAAGTTTGTTAAACTTACAAAAAGCAATTTCTCTTCCAGGTCTCTCATCTTGTCATTCCACATGAAATCATGAGCACTTTGCTGAGGTAAAATCGCTCAGTTACTTTTTTTTGCTAAAGGTGTACCTATTTAGAAGTTAACCAAATTTCTACTTCCTATATCTTTAATGTTCGTAGAGCTCAACTCTCAAACTCTTAAAGACAGATAACATGAAGTATAACTACATAATTCAGGCTGAACTACCTTAGAACAAGACAGTGATGATTTCTGTGTAATTAAAAGTATTAATACCTACAAGTGATAATCATTAGACTAACTCCTATTTTGTCAGCACTGGTGTAACATCAATACTACTGAATTTGTGAGGAACCAGAAGGTTGACTGGAATGTCTGCTGGTACTCAGCTGAAGCACCTAAACCAATTAACTATTTAAAAGGGAAATGAAGGATAAAATAAGCCTAGTGCTACAGCATAACCTGTAAGTCTTTTAACTGTTTTGTTAAGTAAGCATTCATAACATTCTAATAAAGATAAACTATACTGAGCCCTATGAGAGTGGACTCCACACACTAAGCATCTGGAAAAGAGTCCCAGAGCCTCACGCATATTCCAGTGCACGTTAGCATTTTATCTTGGTTGGATTTGCAACTCCATTTAAGTATTTCAGATACTAGTGCTTTTCCAGGTAAATCACAGCATCTTATTTTTACTCTTTATTGAATTTTTTCATTAAGAAAGGAGCTGACTTCACATAATTTCTTGTCCAAAGAAACCTTTAAGCGGATAGTTATGCCCACAGAATTCCTTCTGAACAGGATATATTGAGTGTCTACCAAACAAACCTTTGCATCCTGTGGAAATGACATTACAAAGTTTCAAATAGGCATTCATATATAAATTGGTCAGCCCAGCTTACCTTACATCACTGGAAGTTTGTCAGTGCCTTCAATAATAACATGTTAGTCTTCATTATCAGCTTCTTTATCTCCTGTAACTGCTATGGTACTGGCAGTGCACACTGATTTTAAGCCACACACAGACCCTGAAAAGGAAATCTGAGCATTTCCCTCCTCTTCTCTCTACTCTTAACTTCTTAAAGCTCAGACTTTTGATTATAAAGCCAGGCTTTACTGAAAAGGTCCACCTTCAAAGAGCTGAGTATTAGCCTCAAACTGATTTATCATCTTGAATCTTTCCTACAGTACTGAACCTGTGATGCCTTTCTCTTTTCTGTCATTACAGTGTGCTAGAAGGAGGAAAACTTTCCTGGTTGTCGGCTGACCAGAGCTGGGCTAGAATGCATATTTTTCATGGCCATATTCCAATTTTGTGTATTTTGATGATAGAATTCTGGTTTATATCCCACATTTTCAAAGCACCTCCTTGACTCCCCAGACAGTAGATGCATAGCGCAAATAGAGTCAGATGACACATATGAGGCATTCCTTCCTCTGCCCAACACCGTATTTTGACTACACAACATGCAGACACCATGTTTTGAACTTCTAATTTTTATAAATACATTTTTATAAATTCATTTTGTGATGACAGTTTTGCATTCTGCCTTTGTTAATTTGTCTTCTTTTATCCTAACAAGACATTAACATTTTAGCAGCATATTCTGGCCCTCCTCACATTGTAATGTTATTTTCTTACCTATTTTCATAACACACGATTCAACATTATTCATACTGTCTTCTACCTCTTCCTATAAACAAAAATAGTAGTGACACCAAGAGGAATATAATTATTTTATGGATCATATTCAATCTCTTTTTTACTATGCAGAACAATTCCTCTCATCACACTAGTTTCACAGAAGGAGTTTCAACTTGTGTTCCATATAGAAAGTGTTCAAAGGAGCAGCCACATAAAAATAGGAACCAAAGGAAAAAGCTTACCTTACCATTTGAAATCTGCCAACTAAAGATGAAAAGAAAGCTCTCCAAAACTAACCAACATTTTTCATGTTTATTACTTAGCTAAAGCTGTCAGTCTTCAAAAACTGCCAGGAAGTACTGACAGGTGGCTGTTCCCAAAAGGTCTGGGTTGCCAGCTGTCAAGCATGCCAACAAGGGCAGCAAGGCAGGTACCTTCATTGGCAAGGACTTTGTCCCACTGCCACCACAAAATGGAGTAGGATAAATCTAGGAGTAGCAGTCAGGGTCAAACAGGAGTCAAGATCACTAATCAAATCCGTGGTGACAAGGTATGTCCAATAACAAGTCAAGAAGTCAGGTCATGGATAAGGGTGCAAATCAGCAGGGTCTGTGGACAGACGCACATGTGGCTGTGGCTGAGCTGGAAAGAGGCACGCCTCCAAGACAGCTCAGGCAAGGACTGAAGGCTCAGAGATTAATTTAAATAGTGAGCAGAAATATAGGAGAAGCCCATCAGGGTGAGGTTGGTCAGGTCTGTTAAGGCTGTTTAGCTTAATCAGGGCCCTGAAAGTCTCTGGTTATACCAAAATAATTTCATTACACAACCCAGATACCTAAAGTGAGCAGAGAGAACTAATCTCATAGCACTACAACTTAAGACTTTGGTCAGCAACCATACCCCAGCTTTTCCCATCTACTTATAAAACTCCCAAGTTGAAGATGTAATTACCCCTTCTCAAAATTTCTTCACATTTGATTTGATTCCATCGTCCCAATTCACCACCTTGTCCAATAAGACTATATGATCTAAGGATACTACAGCAAATAACCTCCCATAACTGCAATGCAAATTAAAAGTACTAACAGTAGCCTAGGTGAAAATCTACCCTGTTAGTATCATAAAGGCTCATTTTGTAACACTGGGGGTCCGTATTAGGTCGAGAACTCACAGCACCAACAGATCAGTTACAACGTTGGTGCAAATTAGGTACAAAATAGAAGCATAGCTTCACTGCAAGAACAAGGCTGATTCCTCCTGCAGAAGTATACCATGCATAAAAAGAATTAACTCTTTTTAATTAAAGAGAAACCATGTATCTTTACTGTCTTATTGAAAAGAAAATTCTGGGGAAATCTGATTACTTACATAATAGGTAAGTAGTTTATCTTAGGAATGTGCTTGTTTTTATAGTAATCACATTAAACACGTTTGCCCATTAGAATCAAGTAACTATCAGCATATGTGGGGTCCTCCAGTTGTCTGGACTCTGAACAATGACCCCACATGCTTAAAATTTTGGGAAGTACACAGGTAGAGCAGATGTACTTTACTCTGTTTTTTTTCTAGGTGCCTTGCAAATACACCTGCATTTACAAAGAGAAAAGGGCCAATTCTTGTGCACAGTTGATTTCTTCAGGACAGGAAACTGGAAACATACAGCTATAGATTATGTTAGATTTTGAACTAATATATGTGAAATTTGAAAATTCATATGCAGTTTAAAGTAGATAACAAAGACCTTGAAATAATTACGCATTCTTGTGTCTCAAATATTTCATTTACTACTGGATTAGCAACTCACAAAACTGACAAATACTTGTATAAACAGCTGATGAGCCTCTGGGTACTCAGAGCACTTCCAGTACTTAACTTGAAATTTATCTTCCCAAAACAGACAACTGAAACAAGTTCAGAACAGTCAGATTTTCTCGCAGGACTAGTGGCAGCCCTATATTCAGGAATGCTTTGCTATCATATAAGCAGAAGAGTCAAGCCCCAAATGCCTGTATTAAATAAAACAGTTCAACACTCTGTGAACATTTTTTAAAAGTTAGTTAGCATGTAATTTTATTCTTAAGCAGTTACATATGATTATTAGCTCCACAGTTAAGTCTACAGCATACAGTGCAAAATCTCTAACTAATGGCACAAAATCTGGAAATACCGTTTTCTGAAGGTGTAAATAAATACAGTATGGATTCTAAGAAAAGAAAAAGAAAGGAATTCTTGAAAGGCCACATAGAACAATGGAAGAAAGGAAATATTCTCTACATATATTACGAAAGACACAAATGGTGCTGATTACTTTATCCCCATACTCAGACTGTCTACATGGGTTAAAGCTAGCAATAACACCAGTTCTAATCTTAAAGGCCCATGGAGAGACATAAAACTTGGCTGTTTGAGAAATCTGGTTGTAAAAGCACATCTGTGCAGCCAACACCATCACATGGCTGGAAAACAATCAGAATTCCAACAAAAAGCAAGTGAACAAAACCACAGAAAATTCCTTCAATGTGGAAGGAAGATTTACTTCTGAAGATTTCATGCACAGTTCCAAGCCTTTTCAGTGACTTCATATTAATATGTATCATGTCTTAAATAATTTTCAGCCACTGTTTCAGGAAAGATTTCTTTACAATTAACTATTTCCCAGTGAATAATTCACTGTATTTTTATATACAGCTCTACAAGGTAACTTATGTGCAGTGAAAACCAAGTAATGGTACCCACCAGTTATTTTCCTAGCATAACAGCATTATTGCCCTGGTGCTCCACTGGTAGCATATTTAGTTAGATTTAACTCACCTTTGTCACATGAATTTTGCAAACTACCGATCACTGCTGGTTTAGATACACCTCCAAGGGAGTAGTGCAAGTATCTAAACCACTTACAAAATTAAGAAATCTATAAATATGTATTTCTCACATCTTTAACTTCTTGTTTGTTTGGAGGTTTTTGTGGACTTTGATTAGCTGGCTTATTTCAGTGTGGATATTGGTGTAAGAAAAGATGACTATTGAAAGATAAGGAACTTAGCAACACTTGTAGGAAGGAAACTGACAGAAAACAGTGTCATGTAACAGTCAACATTATGATTATACTTGTGCAACCTAGAGACAGATTTCTCAAGGCATCAAAAGAGCCCAATTATCCTACAAAACAGATCTCCAGGTTATGCCAAAGGAGCTATTACAATTTCCATCAGATTTTCCTAAGAGCATTAATGAACTTCACAATAACACTGATTTCTCAAGGATGCTGGTCGAATGCCCATGATAGGAATTTGCCCAAGTGACTTTAACCCAAGATTAATGATCACTTACTCAGAATCACTAATGCACACTACCCAGGTATGCATTACAATCATCTTCCAATAGAAAAGAAAATGTCATTTTAATTCATAATTTATAAGGATTAGGATTCTTCTAAAGCTGCTGATCAATCCAGTTACTGATGACCTTATAGGAATAAAGATGTTTCAAAGTTCATTTATTCATACAAAAGCGATTCCATGGGGGGGAAAAAAAGGATTGTTTTCTGGTGCCCATTTGCCTGCACATTAGCAAGCAAACATGTAGTGAAACACAGAACTGCATTTTCTTTAAACCTCCTCCTGCATTCAATGTTGTGGAGTCTAGCTATGGAGTCATCATTCATGCCACCAGTCTGTCCATTAATTTAAAAACTAATTATTCAGAGCTATAGAGCAACCAATGACATAAGGTGTTGAAGGATGGCAAGTATGACTAATATTACAGCTAATTTGCTGATGTATTTGGAAACCACTTGAAGAACCAGCTGAGATCTTACCATGACAGCTGCATGGAGAATGAAATTGATTATTAATATTTGTCATCTGGAAAAAGTATACACAGATATATACAACCCCCAAATAACAAATAAGCAAACAAGAACAGATGCCATTTCCAAACTGGCAGTTTTATTTTGTCTATATAACTTTGCAGCTTTGTAATTACTAGTTTTAGATGGAAGTTTACAATTAAATATGGTCATTTTTTTTTCCCTTTCCAAGGAAATGCACCAAATAAAGTGCAATTATAAGGGTTTCAGCATATGTTCTTGGTCACACACAATAACAAATATCCAAGTAATGTTTTGAACTATTAAATGCAGAATTTGTATGTGTGTGTCTCCTCAGGCCTGCAAAGTGCTAGCTTTAGAGTGTCTTAGTTAATGTATATTAAAGCAGAAAAGGTGGGATTGACTGGAGATTGCTGCTTTTTCTCAGTAAGCATTTCTTTCGTTTTTATACTACCACACATTTTGACCTTTTTATTTAATTTTTTAACTGAAAGTGAGTGATACTCTTCTCTGTTATGAACTGTTTTATAGGTAAAAATTCTCAGTGCAAAATTCTCCACAATATGCTAGAATAAAAGCCTTGTTCAATACAAAACATACTGTTTCAAGTGCATTATGTGCAAGCAGATCAAGAGAATACTTTAGTATACATGTTAAAATGTGGTGGTAAATGGCTTTACACAAACTCAGCGTGCCATGGACTGCGAACTACTTATCCAAAGCCAAAATATACAAAGAGTAAATCAAGCAGTAATCTTTGAATTAAAATATTTATTATGAAGTATTATCATGGAAGACTAGGCATTTATCTTAAGGCGGCTTTAAAAATCTCATTCTTTAACTTTCCAAGCACGCCTTTTACATCAAATAGCTTAATATTGCTTTATCTTGGTACTTTTTCACAGCTTTTCCAATCCTTTGCCTCCATGTTCTTAGCAACCTTTCTTTTTGTATTAATTTTCAAGTATACTTCTCTGTAATACTCTTGATTAGTTTGTTTCCTGACAATCTATCAGCTCAATTGCCACCATCAGATAACAGAACAGCTATTTTGCCAAAGAAATAAAAATTACTGCTTCTCCAACAGTCTGACTCCTAGGAGCAGTTTTGTAAGGAAATATTAACTTTAAATGTAAAACATTTAATTGCTTATTTTTTCCTCTCATTTTCATGTCTTGTGAGACTGCCAGCAGATTCTGTGTGAAATAATTCTTAGACCATACAGTGTATTGCCACTTCTGAAGATTTTTGCAACCTGGAGACACTAAAGTTAAGTGTTTAGTAAGTGTAAGTGTAAAGTAAGTATTTAGTTAGACTGGATCTCAATTTTTAACCTTTTTTTTTGTAAAAGAACCTGAGTTTTTACTTTCCTTAAAAAAACTGTAACTGCAAAGGATTCAAAGTCAGATACTGCTCTTAGATTTACCTATTAAATATTCCTGTATCTATATGTAGAAAAATGTCAGTAGATCTAAGAAGAAAGAAAAACCTCCTAGATATCCCTATCCCGAAACATTATTGTATGTATTATTAGGGAGAATATAATGAGTTTTAAGAGTATTAAGACATTACTCAGATTCTTCAGTACACCTATCCCACTACCCTAACACTTTCAATAAAAGCTTTTAAATTTGTGTAGGAGTCACAGACTATCTTCCCCTCATTGTGAAGAAAAACATGGTATACACACATAATTTCACATCTAGTCTTCATGCTCTTCATTTCCAAGGTGGTTTGGCAAGCAGCAAAACTAGGCAGCCTTTCAACTGAAATCAACAGGATTACCCAATGTCAACACAGCACTGGAGTATTTGTTGACTTGATGGAGGAAGCACAACACCGAACATTTAGGATTCTTAACTTTGTTTCATGTGAGATTAAATTCAGTTGATTTAAGCAGCAAAGAGCTCAGCCACTAAGAAACATAGAATACTTTGAAAAATTTAGCATCTATTAAAACTTTAAGACCACTGAGATAAAGTGATGACATACATGCTGTCAATCTGATGGCTAATTCAGACACACAGCTTTTGTTTGCTCTGACCCACCTTGATCAAATACCACATTTAAACTTTTTTGTGAACATTTTCCTGGCCATGTTTTCAAACCCTTGACTTTTCACCAGACTGTTCCTAAAGTATGGGCTAGTGCTTATAATATATGGCCTTATACCAATCACATTTCTGCTTCTGGCTATACAGTTTTAATAGCTAACTAGTTTAATTCCATTTCTAGCATCCTAAACTAGAGTTAATGTGGAAGACAGAGAGAGCAAGAGATTAACTAATAAAGCAATTAATGCCACAAATTATTTCAGGCCAAATTTTATGTTATTATTACTCATATAAGCACAGCAAGAATGCAAAAAAGAAAATGTATACACTTTAAACTGTTTTAATAGAATTCTTAAATGGTGGGAAAGTTATTGCTGGTCTGAGCTGGTCATAGTATCATAGTATCATTCAGGGTTGGAAGGGACCACAAGGATCATCTAGTTCCAACCTCCCTGCCATGGGCAGGGACACCCCACACTAGATCAGGCTGGACAGAGCCTCATCCAGCCTGGGCTTAAACACCCCCAGGGACGGGGCCTCGACCACCTCCCTGGACAACACATTCCAGGGTTTCACCACTCTCATGGTGAAGAACCTCCTCCTCACATCCAGCCTGAATCTCCCCACCTCCAGCTTCATTCCATTCCCCCTAGTCCTATCACTACCTGAGATCCTGAGAAGTCCTTCCCCAGCCTTCCTGTAGGCCCCCTTCAGATACTGGAAGGCCACAATTAGGTCACCTCGGAGCCTTCTCCTCATGAGCTAGTGAAAATGTTGCATTTTATTTAGGTGTGATCCAATCACTTGCACTGTTCCAACAAAAAAACAAATGTTTTATTCTTTCCAAAGCCAGTTTCAATTAAGGTATTTCACAGATTATTCCTAGTGTTGCTTTTAAACAAATAGGGTAGCTCTCTATATAGTAATGACTTTTTAACCAACATCACTACACAGAAATATGATCATTCAGGTATCTGATGCCCATTGTCTGACACAATCTACCCTGAGACAGAAAACTGTGCTTGAAGGGAGACTTGGAATTCTGCAAAGAAGGCAGTGTAATTTCATTAGTATGTTTGCAAATATCAATGTTCCACCTGAATGTAAGTGTGCAGAGGAAAGTGCCACTAAAAGTGGCAAAACAAAGGACAATGCTATTTTTGCACTAGATTATTATCCCTGCACAGATTTCTTCTATCTGTATCTAAAACGAAAAACATTCCTGTAGGACTCTCAAAACTGTAATTGTGAAGAGTAATGAATAAGGAGAATCTAGAGAACATCTACTGAAGCAGGGCCTAACACTTTGCTAGCAATAAAAAAAGAGTTGATACAGGAAAGGAAGAGGCTGATTATGGAAAGATGTGTGTCAAGTGGTAGTAGAGGAGCAAGATTAATACTCATGATTAAACTGAGATGAGAAACTGGAAAACAAGTTTGATAATTAAATGAGAAAAGTGCAGGGACTAAATGGTTGAGGGGCAGAGCATCAAGGCTTTAGTATGTAGCCATGGGAAGTGAGGACTTACTCTTCTCAGGCAGATACATGATTTTTAAGGAAAGTTAGGATGTTCAACCTCTTCAACCTTCCCATTTCTTGTAATCCAGACCAGCTATCCTGCTATTTGTCACCTGAGAAATAAAACTTCTGCTTCCTACTATATTCCAGTGAATATACTTGAGGATAGAATAAGCAAAACAGCTCTGTCCATGTAAGTGGAGCCTCTGCATCCTACAAAACCAGAAAGATAACATATTCTATAAATAAAACATTAAGACAGGATGCCTGAAGGTTTGCTATATAGATTAAAAGGAAATAGGGACATAGTATCTAGTTGCATATTATTAACACCTTGTATCTAAGTGAAGACATTAGGGATAATACTTTATAACTGACTATCTCAGGAAATCTTGAAAGAGGTTATATAAAATTAGTCAGATCACAATATAAAATGGTTGCCAAACAGTAAGGACAAAATTAAAGGAAAAACCAACTTATACACATCTTAAGTCCATCTGTAAAGTTAAACGTGCTCTATTAAAAAAGCAAAGCAACTTAAACATTTTCAGGCCAGATACAGCAGTGGTCCTTGACAAAATGATTTTATCTGATTTCCATGGCTTTAGCCAGTTGAACATGCTGATGAAATACCATGCTGATGTTATGCCAGCTTTAAAATAAAAGTGCTGGCTGGAGCACTTGGGTTTTGCAGTTTGGATTGTAATGAGAGGCTTCCTGTTTCTGGTTGTTTCTTCTGCGTTTTGCGTGTCTGAGAGTTTGGGTATTGGCAGAGTTGTTTTAACACTATCTTCTGCTTTTTTCTGTGGAATTGTTTTTTTGGGGTTTTTTTTCCCTCCTAGGAGAGCTTGATTGTGAGAGCAGGCTGTCTCAGACCAGGACAACTATGAAGAGAAGGTCATGGACTTACTGTGTAGAACAGGTTGCAGAGGCTACACAGGAACCACAAACACAGGCTGGGCTAAACTATCATCATTTTATCTGGAAGACTTCTTGTTCCACCTTTCATGTGAAAATTCTAACATGAAGTAGAGGTGATTCACCTAAGTATTGCAGTGATCAAATTTTAACTAACCATTATTCAAAAATGTGAAAGTACAGGACTTGCACGTGGCACAATTAAAAAGCTAGTGAAAGAGAAAACTAAAGATTATCTGTAAGAGTCACCCCTCATAAAACAACACATACTTGCAAAACACAATCGAACCCCTTAAATTAGTTATTACACATGTTAGAATGTCAAATAGAAAAACTGTGAGCAATGCTCAAAGATCTTGGCCAACTAAAACCAACAAGAGTTAGGTTCTTTCTACTTGCCATTTATAAAAAGGCTTTCTCTTCCTGTAAATGACAGAAGTGACATTTAGTGACATAATTCCCTTAACATTATAATCATGAATGGCTTTGATCTGTAGTTTATCAAGTAATTTTAAATGTTTCTCTGAACTTTTAACCCTTTCTTGACAAGAACTGTGGGTGGCAATAACATTTTCCCTATGCAGTATGACAGACATTGCAGATGCAATGCCTACAGAAGGAGACGTTCATAAACATACAACAGCTTTCATATAAACAGCTTTCTTCATTGGTGAACAGAAGAAACCAGGGCATGCACTCCTGATCCGCAGGGCTATTGAGATTGCTTCCTTTACAACCCTCTGGAGTCTTTCCCTACAAAAAAGCTTGCTAGCAGTATCAAAGATAAGGGCAAGCAGAAAACTGGCATTCACTCTGTGTGTCTTCAGTTCACTATGATCTGCTCATGAAACACGGCATTGGTGCAGAATATTTCCAAAGGCAACATTTCATCTTGAAATTCATATTCAAAATTTAATAACCAATCTTCAATGCAAATCCAAAGAAAAGTTGATGAAATCTATTTAGTCAAAAAAACCCACAGCACTTTGCCCTTGGGGAAACTTCCAAAAGTACCTGAAGTATAATAGAGCCACAGATCCTAGTGCAAGTCAACACGTCTTCCACATTTATCTTTCCCCAGTGCTTTGAGGAAATCTGTCCCACAAAGGAACAAGAATGTAGAAACACCTCTGAAAGCACCCTTCTCTCTGAAACAACTGTTCATGTATTCAGCACTAGTCTTCAGCTAGGTTTCTGAGAGGGCCATCAGCTGTTCTTTTAGCTGGCGCATAAGCTTGGCACTTTAAATTACAAATGCATTTTTACACTATTTTTGTAGCAAGCAATTTAGCAAAATATTTCAAAACAGAACAAAGCACTCAGGAGTAAGTAGTCCAAACACCCTTTTTAAACATGGCAACAGGGATTTCAGGACTCAGGAACCCTCAGGTTGCTGAAGGTACAGTGAAAAGCAGAGATATTCAAGTTAGTCTTCAAGAGATCTGGTCCAAGTATGGAACACAATTTAGCTATGACAAAGAAAATGAACCACCAACAGGTAGCTCTGTGTTGCAAAATGGCTTCCACCAATTGTTCCAAAAGGATCATCTCCAAAAATCTTGGGCTTTTTACACCATGTTACGCTCAGAGCTATTACAGCTGGTATAACACTGTAAAAGAAAGGATTAACAGAGCAAAGTTTGTGCAGGAAGTCTGCAACTGTTACTTCAATCAGTTTTAAAATGAACTCCCAATTATATTTTACATTTGGTATGCAATCAAATTCATATTCTTTCTTTGTCCCTCAAAAAGAAGAGCTTCAGAGAAAAATCCTCAATAAAAAAGAAGCAAGCAGTAAATGCTATAGTGTCAAAAGTTTGAAGAATATATGGCTTTCTGTTTTCCAACATATCCACCCTATGCGTAGGTTTCATAGCTTTCCTTAACAATGTTCTTAAAGCTGAGGAAAACACATGAACCAATTTTTTTCATCCTCTCATGTAACTTTAGCCGCTGGAGGTTTTAAAACTAGCCTTGTAAACAGTGATGTAGGTCACTAGTGCTGGAGGAGCCGAGTGCTGGAATTGCTCAACCTGAGCTCCGTGCAGCTGTACCAGCTCTGAGATACACAATCCTCCTGTGCCAGGAGTCAGGTTTCTCTGCTCAGGGTTCACTGGCAACAGTGCCAACGAATTAACCAGAGACTCAAGTCACAGAGGGGGTATATATGATTCCAGAAAAGCCAATCTGAGCACAGTAAACCATAAACTACTCACAAAACCTTCACAGAAATTAGTTACTCCTGAGTAGAAGGCTGGCATGCCAAATGTTTTCAAACTGTAATATCCTCTAGATGATAGCCCTAGGCACAGCTGCTGAAATAATAGTCCACCATGTGAAACTTGAGATTTACTGGTAAAAACTTCCACCAAAGATTTGCATAGATCAGTGCACCCGCTCAACACAAACACCACAGAGTAAAATCCGATACAGTTCCCCAGTAAGAGAGGAGAGAGCTGCCTTACAGTTAGAAGATAGTGCATTTTGCAAACTTTTAATTACAGTTATTTCTAAAGAAGAGCCTACATGATACTTTTTAGGGGGATACAACTCACTCAGTACTTTGCAACAAAAGGATGTGAATTACACCATCAAATATTTAGGGTTGCTATTTTGTTGTGGTTTCCAATGTTAGGCAGGTAATTTTTAGGAAGGTACAAAGAGATAGATATTAAACCTCAAGGACTGGTGACAAAAGATTATAACTTATGCGAATACTGTGTTACTATTTAGTTATTGGCCAATATTATTTTATCCATCAATTATAGCTAGAAAATAAAACTGCCAGGAGGATGATGCAGGACAGACTCTTTGTGCTATTCTGCCACCATTACAAACACTTCAGGCAGTTATGAGCTTGACTTTGAATGCTATGTATAATTCATCAGAACAATTTAATTTATGATCTATTAAAAACTACTTGAAGGTGATGATTGTATTAATGAAAAATAAAAGTGTTCTCTCTCTTCCAGTCTAAATGCTACAGATGCTCAAAATCTGCAGTATTTTTTGCCAGAGCAAGATATGCTACAAAATATTATAAACTGTGGTTCTCATTTTTAAATACAGCCTCTCTCACTAGAATCTGCTTTATGACTGCAACACTAAAGTAATGGTTTTGAGAAACTGAAAGAGGTGCCTGGAAGATTCATCTAAGATAAGATGACTTCACATCTAATCCAGTCTAGAAAATGGATTTACAAAAACTGAACAGGGGGGGAGAGGAGAGAAAGTTTACTTCTTTGTCCTCAAAAAAAAACCAAACAAAAACCAAAAGACCACACACACCCCAAAAAAAACCCAAACAACCCCACACAAAACAAAACGACCGAAAAACAAAACAACTCTCACGGCATTGTGAATGAAACTCAGGAACTGCTAATACCAGGCCAAGTTCATTCTTGCCACTGCACAGCAAATTAAACATGGGAAAAACTGACAGCTGGTACTCAATAGAAATGGCAAAACTAAGGACTTTTCATTTCTTCCCTTTTCTATCATGGTATTTCAGAGAGAGTTGAGGCAAAAGTAGCAGAAGCCACTAGTATGTGAAGTGGCACTGGTTTCATTTATATTACTAAGGGTATCTGAAAACACTTGAGGAGAGAGTCTTCTCTGAGACTGAGGAGTCCTTGCACTTCCTAGCAAGCAGAGCAGATAAAGATAATATGGTTCCGATAAAACCAAACCCAAAAGCTTTCTATTTTACAGGCCAGGAATAATCCTCTCTCCCTCTCTCTCTCCGAATGGTTCTTACAGATACTTGACAGTTCAAATGACCAAAAACCTGAGAGGTAAGATTTTAATACCTTTTCATAAAATAGTTAGCAGAAAGTTTAATATGACAATAAAAACTCCACAGAAAACCAGTCCCAAGTTTCAGTTATACTTACACTTTGCTCAGCAAAGCTGCACTGCAGGAGAAATTAAATGAGATGAACCCATTTTTCAACAATGACTCACAGTGCAAAATAAGCCTGAAGCTTTTCTGAAGTACTGTTTTCACTGGCTGGCTGATATCACAGGGCAGAATTTTAAACTAATACAACTACAAAAACCCATGGCTTTAACTCCTAATATATAAGATTCACAGAAAGTACATCATGGTTTGCTTGTACTGGCACCCAAATAATAGAGAAATGCACGCTGCTTTAAGTGTCTGGCACAATTTAAAGTGTTGTACAGCGCAAGTTTACAATGCCTTACAGTCCAAGAAGACCCAGCTATTCAACACTGCTCTTGATCATCTAATTTGGGTCTGACTTAACTGCTTCTGTCCAGTATTTGATCTTGTGAACTATCTTTATGAGAACAAACAAAAAGGGCAGTAAAGCATCCATGAAGAATACTTTCCACAAAGCTACTTTTAAAAGCTAAGATGACTATAGAGCTGCAATGAATATGTCTCTTCATCTTCATGTTTTGTTGCTGATGGAATAAACACTGAATGGGCAGGGTAACACTTCTGGAAAATCATATGCAACATGCTATGAAGACTGGAATAAAGAATAACTAATACATAAGGAAACCAAAAACAATACCACTCTTTCTACCCATTCGATTTTCTCGGTGAAAACAGAAATTCTCTCTGAGCTGTTTGGAAAGTGGAAGAAAATCACAATGTACGAGTACTACTTGCAAAACAACAGGTTTTTTTTCTTTTTAAAATCATGCTGCTCTTCTAGATAATAGAAATTTAAGCCCTATCAAAGGAGGGGAAACAAACCTACAAACCCAATCCCAAGTCCAGCCTTAGTTGCTGTATAAATTCATTAGTGTCCATAACAGAGGTGAATGACTTTGCAGCAGTCTAGGAGTCTACCACAAGCATTCCAGAGTTCAGAAGTCATGTCCGTCACACTGTGACTTTGTGCTGGCAAAGAGGCTTAACAAACTTCAGTCACATAAGATAAACTGCTTCTGCCACATACAGCCAACTCCAAACAAACAAATCTCGCAGTAATAAAATTTATTTGTTTTAATAAAATTCTATAGGCTGTAAAGCAATATCCTTGTGCAGGTAGGATTTCCACAGGTCAAAGACTTTTTAGTCATGCCCTGTTTCTTGAAATGTGAGCATAAACTGCAACAATCCCTTTAAAATGAAGGCTCAAAACAGTAAGAGATATACAATTATGACAGTTATTTTCCAGCCTTAAAGAATACAGGCATTTTAAGCTGCTTCCATGCAGGCCACTGTACCTTGTTCAAAATTTCAATCCTGAGTATTCAGACTTTAATATAGTTTTGATGTATACATATTTCTTCCATGCAATACAACAATCTGATAGAAAGATCACGCTTCATTATAGCACTTAAAGGTTGCACAAGGCTACCTGAAACTATTTAATAACTTGTCTCCTCCCTCTCAGCAAACATTGAGATGAGTATTTTAAAATTAACCAGTCATCTAGCCCAAAATTTAGGGTCCAATTTGTCTGTGCTCATAATTTATTTAAATAACCTTTAATGAATGTGTAATCCCTCAAATCCTTCAGTATTTCACATTCTGTCCTTTTCTAATTTTACTACTAGAGACACCTTAAGATACATTTTTCTCTTAATGAACTGGTTAGGAGAATCTTACATCATGAAATAAGAATATTTACCAACAGCAAAATGCATGAACTTTTATTATAAAAGAATGGAAAAGATTAGCCCAATTCTTCTTTCACTTTAGCCACATACACAACTACAACAAAATGAGATTCAGTCTGTCAACACAAACTCCCCTAAGATTTTCTGAAACGGCCACAGTAAATTCAGGCATCCTGGTCTTGGCTGTTTAAGTACTGAAATTTGTGAAAACCCCAAAGTACATTTTTACATCACATAAAAACTAATAAAACACATTTCATCCGCTGAATAAACTCTAGTAAGAAAGCACAGCAATACAAAGAGCAAGCATCTATTTGGATTAAAAAACCCAATATACCTTCAAAAGCAACAGAAGCCTTACCTGTGTGTGTGTGGTATATCTGGCTTGAATGGCCTGAAAAAAATGTTCAAGACAACAAGAACATAGAATTTATACCTCAATATGACTCAAATCCTGATCAAAATAGTTTAACTTAGTCCCTAAAATATAGAAATATGCCTAAGCAATGGAGAATCATTAAAGTCAAAGAGCACCAAAAGCAGCAAGGAGTTACGACAAGCATAAAACCCTACAGCCAAGTCACATACTCTTTTTGAATGAGTGTAACACAGACTAGATAACATTGTACTCAGCACAATTTCATGTGCTTCCTGCATTGAATTCAAAGTTGTGATGAATATTCACTATTTTTTTAAGAATTACTAATAGTAATTCATGTCCTCTAAAAATCTGCCTACTTCCAAAGAAGCTGCCAAGAAGGAATCAATTAACCATTCGCTGCAACCCAAGAGGAAAACAAACAAAACACGATGTTATTCCAATTTCTTGCAAAGGGTATTCTTACTGAAATGACAGCTTCTTCAGGAGCAACAGAAGGCATCTCTTCACTACTGAAGCACCTGCTGGAGAAATAATTTTTCTGACTCTCTCCAGAAGATCACTATACCAACAACCAGCATGATAGTGTACTGAACTAATGAATGTTAGTTTAAAACAGCACTCAACAGCAATGAAAGTTGTGATGCAGGCCTGAGTTCTCTTCCAAACAGGTTTACTTAGTCTTCCATCCACCAGCTACCTCTTTTCCTCAAGCGAACGCCAGTGCCCCCTGCTCATGTTGCTTTGGATCATGAAAGCTGCTGGAAAAATTAAGAGCTATTCTGAACGATGACATGTTTTTTAAAGGTCAATTTATTTTCAGAAAATTCATTTTCTGATATGAGTAAAATCAATACTCAAGCTACAGCTACTTACTGATATTGAAATTTAATGTTAACACAGATGAATGGAGCTACAGTAATCGTATAACCCATCACCCACAGCAAATGAAATGCAATGTGATTAGATCTCTAGCTGTGGCTACATTATTTCTTACTTGACATGAACAAGCATCATAGCCACAGATGGCTACTGTTTTTTAGCTAATCTGCAATAATGTGGTCTTGCATTCAACCCCTAAAGTACTTCCAAACTGTAGCAAGTATCAGTTGATTCAAAGCAGTGGTTTTTTTCAAACTTTTTGCTGTACCACACATACTGCACACCTCTGTGAAATACACACATTTCCTTTGCATATTACCCAAACTGTGTAGGACCTCAAAGTTCTTCATCGTCTCCTCTACAGAATGCTCCTTCCTGCTGTCACTGCAAATCTGCAGCAAAATGATCTAAATTTGGTTCTTCTCCGTTTATCATCAACAGAAGGATCAAAAGTCAGTTACAGCTAGACAATCCAAATTCTACCCCAACTTCCCACCCTACTAAACTGGGTAAAAAACTCTGTGCTGAAGAGAACAAGCCAGTGATGCACCTGTGGTGTTAAAACAAGATGCCTAGGAAAGCAAGGTTGCATTCATTTATTGCAATTGTGTATCAAGAATGGTGAGAAGCATCTGCTTTGTAAGAACATGGATTTATTATAGCAGGAACTAAGTGTCCTTCAATAATACTATAATAAGAATTTTTTCCATCTTGCATTTTGTAAGATATCACCAATGCACACTTGAAACATCCATATAAATTCATGGGATTTGTGTGTGAAACTCACATATCTCTTCAGAAAATAGCTTGGGATATAGGGAATAAACATGGACAGGAAAGGAGACAAAGTGTCTCTGTCATATAAAAGTTTGGGACTAGAGGAATTACTTCACTCATAACTACTTCTTGAAGTTTCTTAATAGTGTTTGGCAGGTATTTTTCATTATTTACATAGGAACCAAACCAATATACACATTGCTGCTTCTGTCATCACAGTTACTTGTTCATGTGCTCATGAACTTGAGACTAGGTCAGACTGTGTATAAATAGCATCAACAACATCCCAGTATCAGTAATTAACAATCTATGGTATTTCTACTTTCTGTAAGGTCCACATCCTGGCAAAGCATAGTTATTAAAATTATAGGCACAGCTGTAGAATGGAAAGGCAATGGCTGCAAAAACATTTTGTGTTTTATAGAAGAAACCAGATTTTTGTTTCAAAGTCATCTTTCCCTGTTATAAGATATATACATACTTATGTTTCTAATTTCCACTACACAGTGTTTGTTAAAGTTACACACAAGCCAAACTACACTAAAATACTGCCAGTGAACTATTAGGATTGTTTGACTTTGGGCACAACAACTTTAACATTGGCCAAATTTTCACTTCATGAAATGCACTTAGATGGCAGATTAAGCTGCCTGAAACTACAAAGAGAACAATGTCATGTGGCAGACATTACCAATGCATTTAAATGCACCATAATTTAAAAAGAAAATCTATCAAGTTTAATGCATGTGCTCCAGCAGGTTTTTACAAGAGGCTTTGAACAGATCAGGTGTCATTGTTTGTTACAAGGAGAGAACAGGATGTTATTCACAAGCATTTTCTTGACTTCTCTGTTGAACAAGGTATAAATACTCTTGTCCAAAGATACCATATTGACAGAATTCCATGAAATTGGATTAACACATCATTGACAACAACATAGTATGTTCCTGTGACTGCTGAGAAGCTGTGGCCATAAAAAGGATTAAATATGTCAATCCTATGGAATCACATTTGTTCTGTTTTTTTTCAAATTTTGCTATTATTTATGACAAAGTGAAATGCCTGCTGTTACAATAAACTATTTGGGCCCCAAAGCAGGACCCAGATTTGCAAATCAACAGGATTTTTATTAAGGGTCTGAACTCAACTCACTGGTATTGTGAAATCTGAGCCATTCAGCATATAATCTAGTCAGGTATTTCTCTCCCTCAGCAATTATGGAAGCTGGAAATTTACATTACTTGAAATGAAAAGCAAAATTATCATACATTCACATGTTTCTAGTCTGCAGGACTTCAAGAGAAGTCAAACACTTTGGCACTTGTGAAGTCAAAAAAAAAAAAATTAATCAAACCCCAATAGAGTCAATATTTAGATGTCAGATTCACCACAAAGCCAGAAGAAAGTCTGGCCAGTTTCAGGTTCTGTTAAAAATTCAATTTCAACCAAGCTTGTTTTGATCTAGCTGTACAGTGTTTTACAATCTCTGATCTAATCTTGTTAAATTTCACATACTGGGGTGGTACCAGATGACATCCAGAATACCTTTTTTATATTGAGTTTTTGAGAAAAGCTCAAAACCCTTATGGGAACACTTAACCAACATGAAATTTAAACTGAAGGGGACTCCACATACACTCCCGTGAAACTAAATTGTACCCTGTAAACATCTTGTAAACACGAGCTTCTGCATCAAAAATGAACCTCTGGTCTTAGCAAAGGGTTATGACTCACATTCTTGCTCTCGCTGAGAGTATTCTCCTACACCTTTGCTTTGCTCAACCTCCTGCAGATCACTGAGGTCAAAACATAGGAAGTACACAACAAATGAGTCATTACAATTAACTGCACCACTTTGCTACTAAATCAGTCACTATGAACATTTCACTACCACTGTCTCACAAATTATATTTCATCTATAAAACAGAAATTTGTAACACCATTCCCACTTTTGTGAGATGGAGAATCTCTGCACCAAAAGCTTATTTGGGACACGTGTGCATCATTTGAAGAAAACAAGAACTCTCCAGTAATTGCCTAGGAGCCTCTTCTTTAACACTACTTTGCACTACTGCAAATTTTATGTCCTTCTATGTTTCTAACACAGTTGTACCTCTTTTTGATGGCCTTTATTTAACACAGTAAGACAATACTTCAAGCATATTTTAGTTCAAAAAGGCCCCTTAATTATTTCTCTGGGTGCATCTATTTATGTGTGCAAGTGCCTGTACATAAAGAAAACATATGCATGAACAGAACTACTGTCCATAAATACCCTCCTCCTAAGGATTTATTTATTCATGTGACAAATTTTCCCATCCCAGTCTACCAAAATGGTAATTTTTCTTTTAACAGAAGTGCCTAAAAACATATGGGACTCTTTCCAGTTTCTAAAGTAGCATTATAATGGAGTTAAATGAAAATAAAAGCTAAATACTTCATTTCCTGCAGCCCAGATTTCTAAGACTGCTGTTCCAGTTTCATGATGAAACAGGTATTTTGGAACATTCTGCTACAGTTCTTATTACTATTTTCAGTTTTCTCCCAAGAATCAAAACAAAATTAAGCATTTACTTATTATTTGGCTCCTCAGTAAAAACCATCTTAGGTCAAATGAATTTTCTCTGCACCATCATCACTTTCTAAAAATTATTCTACTTACATTAAGACCTCGGTGTTATTGGCTCCTGGTAATTTATTATTATTTTTAGCAGTTTTTTAGTTAACAAAAAACATGCTACAGTGAGTACATTCCAATATTTCTGAAATGACCAAACTGTAATAAAATTTCCATTTTATCTCACTAGTAACAGGCATTAGAATACTACCAACAGTAAGCTGTCATCAGTTTGTATATCAGCACTGTAAAAGAAATTGTAGGCAAACTTTTAGCAATAGACATACTTTCACATTATATTTTTAAGAACTCTGACTTTTAAGATGAGCACTGAAATACCACTAGTCAGCTGCATAACTGTTTGCGCTGCACGAGCACAAAGAAGGTACAGCCACAAACCGGCACAGGGTTACCAACTACAAAGAGCTGATCATGAAACCATAGACATAAAAGACAGTGTGTATTCAAACTAACAGAGAAAGCAACAACAACAACAAAATCAAGAGAATGAAGTACTAGTTCCATTTATTGTTTCAATGATTTAGCAATTTTTAGCTCTCCCCTCACAAATCCTCACACATGCAAACCTTATTTTTCCTCATAAATGTTCATAAGTAGCTTCCCTCCTACTTTAAGACCCCATCTGCCATGTGAACATTTCAATCTCCTAATGTTGTCTCTAAGCATTCATACATTGCCTTTGAGTTGTTTTGGTTTGTTTTTTTAACTTGAATTAACCTTACTGCACATTCCAATCCCACTGCAGGTTACCAGATAATAGTTACAAGAACTTTTATTTTTGTACATGGTACAATGCTCAGTCTTCCATGCGAGAGTTCCCCTATCCAACATTTCCCTGGCACTGGCACAAAACTGATGTAGCCCAACTCTGAACTGACTGATAACCTCACAGCTTCTACTGACGTAAATCCAATAGATACAGAACAAGTCCAAACACCATTCAGTCTACTAAGGGACTACTGACAATGTCTAATTTTAGGCATCTAACCAAAGTTCCAGGATAACTTTTTATTACTCGGCAGAGAAGCATCTATAAGCCCTCTTTGGGAATCCTAACCCAACCACCACATTGAGATGATGAAAGCCAAATGACAGGAAATTTCCAAGCTCCGATCTCTAGCACGAGAAACATGGTCCAGTCAAATAACAGAGAAAAATTCTGTAACTGAAAACACAGATCAGGGTGTTACTGAATGTTTCTTAACAAACATTCTCAGCATCCTTTGATAGTAGTGTACTACTATATTACAAGATTTATCTTGTTTCTTTAAAAGCGTGATTGGTGCAGAACATGACTCTGCTGGGAGAATTACTAAATTGCATGCCCTGCTGTTTGTACTGTGAACTCAAAACAATCAAGTTCATCTGTCTCACTTCCTACCCAGCAAACACTGCCAATTACAGTCCTCAGAAAGACACTTAAAATTACTATCAACAGGTTCAAGCAAAAAGAGAAACTTTAAACAAGAAAGTCAAAACCAAAAGGACTGTCATTAAAAAAAGATACTATACTAAAACACTAGAAGAAAGGTCTAAAAGAAATGAACAGGAAAACTATTACTGGCAGGGAATTACAGGGGTTAGTTTACTTTTCAGCTGCTAGAATCATCAGCTGTCTTGGAGTCACAGAGAAAGTCAGCAGCACCCAAGAGCAACAATTTGATTATTCCATACTAGGGAATGCTGCCAGATTAATAAACAAACCTGATTTCTTTTGCAGCCTGATTATATATTGATCTGTTTAATCAGGAAAACCGCCCAATACCCAACAACATATAATATTTATTTTCTATTCCATTAGTATCTCCAGCATTTTTTAAATCTTTCAATTTTTTACTGTTATTTTAGGGTTGTTTTTTAAATAATGTATCAGTCTGAAACTACTTCAGAGAGAAGATGATCTCAAATGAAGTATGTTTCCCTAACTCTGTCACTTAATCATCACAGATTCAGTTTAGACTCAGTTTAGGAAGGATGTTGACTTGCTGGAGCGTGTCCAGAGAAGGGCAACAAAGTTGGTGAGGGGCTCGGAACACAAGCCCTATGAGGAGAGGCTGAGGGAGCTGGGGCTGCTTAGCCTGGAGAAGAGGAGACTCAGGGGTGACTTTATTGCTCTCTACAACTACCTGAAGGGGGGTTGTTTGGATGCGATGATCTTGAAGGTCTCTTCCAACCTGGTTTGGTTTACTCTAAAAATAAAGGTTCTAAATAAAGGAGACTTGACAGGGTGCTTGGTTGCATGGGTTAGTTGATTAGGTGGTGTTGGATGATAGGTTGGACATGATGATCTTGAAGGTCTCTTCCAACCTGGTCTGGTCTATTCTATTCTATTCTATTCTATTCTATTCTATTCTATTCTATTCTATTCTATTCTATTCTATTCTATGATTCATAGAATACCAGGTTGAAAGGGACCTCGAGAATCATCTAGTCCAAACTTTCAGGGTAAGATTATAGTTTCAGTAAGATGGCCCAGCACCCTATCAGGGTGGTCCTTAAAACTCCCTAATGTAGGGTAATCAACCACCTCCCTTAGGTTTGTTTGGTCTTGGCTTTTTATGAATGTTACAGTTTTCATTTAACTTTGGTTTTCTACCATTTTGTAACACTGTAACAGAAAGAAATAATATAATTGGCAATTTAAGTATTTTTTTTATATCTTCATAGTTGCACAAGGAAGTTGCTTCCTCATTGTCATTAAAAAAAAATGACAATATGAGGTAAGAGAAAAATATATATTTCTTGCAATCACAAGCGTCAGTTAACTGCATATTCTCCTGCTATGCTATGGAACTTGAAATGAAAAATAAAAGTTTACAAAATTTCCCAATTCTGATCAGGTCATTTTTCAAGATGGAGGTTTTACCTCAGGTAACTGACAGTGGAATTTTTTGCCACTTATGGAAAAAAAAGCTATTTATACTTAGACCTGTAAGCCAAATTTTAATGTTATTGAACTTTGTTGTGTCTTTTCACAAGTTTCTTCTCAGTTAGACAAAACAGTGAAATCATTCTTTGGGTTCCCAAGTGCTGGAGAAGAATATTCAGGCTAGATGTGAGGAGGAGGTTCTTCACCATGAGAGTGGTGAAGCCCTGGAATGGGTTGTCCAGGGAGGTGGTCGAGGCCCTGTCCCTGGAGGTGTTTAAGACCAGGCTGGACGAGGCTCTGTCCAGCCTGATCTAGTGTGGGGTGTCCCTGCCCATGGCAGGGGGGTTGGAACTAGATGATCCTTGTGGTCCCTTCCAACCCTGAATGATACTATGATACTATGATAGAATTATGAGGTACAAATCTTAAATAAATCCATACATTAAACCAAATTAATTTTTAAAAAAATCATGCCTGTTTCAGGTTATTTCAGTGGGTTTTACTACATAACTATAGTGCATTAACTTAAACTGAATGAAGAACAGTTTGTACCCCCACAAGTGGCTTTAAACTAGGGGGAAAAAACGAACCAAAACAGAGCACTAGCAAAAAAACTGTATTGTATGGGCTTAATAAATATGTTGTGTGCCATTGTAAGTAACATCTGACTCTGATAACATCTGTGTTACTGGGCTATTTATAAGAAGACTAAAGAGTGCAGAACTGTATATTCAGAGAGCAGCTTCAGGAACTATGAAGAGCTCCATCCTTTGGCTTGTGAGGTCTTTCTCTAAACAAGAGGTTGATAGACAAGGGGAGAAGAACAAATATATAGATGTAGTGCTTTACTGATTTGCGTGAACTTAACTGACTTGAATGCTGTGCTATTCACAGTTTCTTATCAGATTTTGCATCAGTTTTAGCTGAGGTCAAAAATAGTGAAGTTATCCTTTCAGTGTGTTTTACATGCAGGGATTGCACCTGCTGTGTATTAGCTATCAAAAGAACTTGAATTAGGACATAGAATCATTGAATTGTTAGGGTTGGAAGGGACCTCAAGTATCATCTAGTTCCCACCCCCCTGCCATAGGCAGGGACACCTCACACTAAATCAAGTTGCCCAGAGCCACATCCAGCCTGGCCTTAAAAATCTCCAGGGATGGGGCTTCTACTACCTCCCTAGACAACCTGTTCCAGTGTCTCACCACCCTCATGAAGAGCTTCTTCCTAACATTCAATCTTAATCTACCCTTTTCTATTTTTTTTCATTTCCCCTAGTCTTATTACTACCTGACACCCTAAAAATTCCCTCCCCAGATTTCTTGTAGGCCCTCTTCAGATACTGGAAGGCCACAATTAGGTCTCCTCGGAGCCTTCTCTTCTCCAGACTGAACAGCCCCAATTCCCTCAGTCTGGTCTCATAGGAGAGGTGCTCCAGCCCTCTAATAATCCTCATGGCCCTTCTCTGGACATGTTCCAGCACCTCCAGATCCTTCCTGTAATAAGGACTCCAGAACTGGACACAATATTCCAGGTGGGGTCTCACCAGAGTGGAGTATAGGGGAAGAATCACCTCCCTCGACCTGCTGGCTATGCTTCTCCTGATGCAGCCCAGGATGGGATTGGCCTTCTGTGATGCAAGTGCACACTGGTGGCTCATGTTGAGCTTCTCATCCACCAGCACCCCCAGGTCCTTTTCTTCAGGGCTGCTCTCAAGCCAGTTGCCGCATAGCCTATACCAGTGCTTGGGATTGCCCCAACCCAGATGAAGGACCGTGCACTTGATCTTGTTGAACTTCATGAGGTTGTAATGGGCCCACCTCTCCAGCCTGTCCAGGTCCCTCTGGATGGCCTCCCTTCCCTCCAGTGTGTCTGCTGCATTACACAGCTGGGTATCATTAGCAGACTTGCTGAGGGTGCACTCAATGCCACTGTCCATGTCACCAACAAAGATGACAAAGACTTGTCCCAGTATTGATCCCTGAGAGACTCCACTTGTCACTCTCTTCCTCTTGGACATGGACCCATTGACAGCCACCGTTTGAGTGTGGCCATCAAGCCAGTTCTTTATCCACTGAATGGTCCATCCATCAAATCTATTCTATACCAGCTTGGAGACCAGGATGTGGTGTGGGACAGTGTTGAAGGCTTTGCTCAGGTCCAGGTAAATTATATCAGTTGCTCAGCCTTCATCTATTAATGTTGTGACCTTGTCATAGAAGGCCACCAGGATTGTCAGGCAGGATTTGCCCTTGGTGAAGCCGTGCTGATTGTGCCCAATCACTTCTTCATTATTCTTTTGTCTCAACAGTGTCTCCAGGAGGATCTGCTCCATGATCTCACCAGGCACAGAGGTGAGACTGACTGGCCTATAGTTCCCTGGGTCATTCCTCTTTCCCTTCTTGAAAATGGGAGTTATGTTTCTCCTTTTCCAGTCAGTGGAGACCTCCCTGGACTGCCATGACTTTTGGAATATGATAGAGAGCAGCCTAGCAACCTCATCCGCCAGATCCCTCAGCACCCGTGGGTGTATCCCATCAGGTCCCATGGACTTGAACACCTTCAGGTTCTTCAGATGGTCACAAACCTGATCTTCACTCACCATGGGCAGTTCCTTCTTCCAGTCCCTGCCATTATCTTCCATTATTCTGGGAGTGTGGCTGGAGCCCTTGCCAGTGAAGACTGAGGTAAAGTAATCATTGAGAACCTCAGCCTTCTCTATGTCACTCATCACCAGCTCACCTTTCCTTTCTGAGGGGGCCCACACCTCCGCTAGTCTTCTTTTTACCATTAATATACCTATAGACATTTTTACTGTTCCCCTTAATCTCTCTGGCTAGATTTAATTCTAACTGAGCTTTAGCTTTTCTAACAGGTCTCTTGCTGCTCAGGCAGCTTCCTTATATGCCCCCCATTTCAGATGTCCTCTCTTCCACTCCCTGTAGAATCAAAGATCATACACTAAAAAAACCCTGCAGCATTGCTTAATAAATGGAGGATAGCAGAAAGACTTTTAGATAGTGAGGTCAAGAAACTTTGTAGAGCCTTACAGAGGCTCACTGTCTGTAAAACATTTAGCAGAAAACCATGTAAAAAAAGGGAACAAGTGGCAAAAGGGAGTTATTTCTTAGCTTCCAGGAAGCTGTTTCTTCCACAGCAACTTAGTAATGCCAGGCAGGTGTCACCCAGTGCAATGCTTTGCAATAGCAAGTCATTATGGAGAGGAATAATGAAGAGTCCTACCTACACGGCCAAGAAATTACAATGGTATGTATGAAAAGGCAAAGACAAGGAGACCACATTCTATTGCAATTGTATTTTTTTCACTTTTGTGGTATGTTTTACAGATAAACATTTTTCCTTGAAAGAAAAACACCCCAACAGAGATTCCATACATAGCGTGACCAAAACTAGAGATCTGGCAAAAAATTGAATTTTGCCTTTGTGAGTGAATCCTACCCACTCCCTGAAAAGGTTTGAGCTCAGAGTGTGGTGTCCTCAGCTGCTACTGACAGAAACAAAACACAAAAATAACAAAAAAGCAAGCCTTAAATAGTAACAAACTAGAGATTTATTTTTCATTTGCATCTGAAATGCATTTCAGTATCTGAATGCCTTTAGGAGACTTAGCATGCTTGGCTGTGGTTCCTGTGGATGACTTAAGTTACCTCCCTACACACTTCACAAAGATTTCAACACCCATTGCACTTTTTTTTTCTTAAACAGCAAGTAAAATGTTTACTGATAGGCATTTTGTTACTGAAGTTACTCACTATGTGCATTTTAAAACTGCTCCATCATTTTCAGTTAACTTCAGAGCTAACCCGGAGATGAAAATAAATGACAATGCAAGATGGAATGTAATACAATAATCAAGACACAAAATATTTGTTCTGGGTCCCTTTAGAAGACTGCTACAGTTCCCACCCAAACGAAGTTTCACGTGAAATGCTCCATAATACTTTTGCAAAGTGCGCCCCTGCATGGTAGCTAACATTTCTGCAAAACCAATTTGCTTCACAGCTCACAAATAACTTCTTTTTCTCTCTCCAAAACTACAGTGAGTCAGTGCTCACACCGGCCCAAGTACTGGAAAGACTTCTTCTAGGAGAAGTGTCCTATATATGTCAAAAAAACACACAGAGCATACTTCCACATAGATACATTTAGCAAACTATGGCCAGGGCCAAACATTAAGAGCATTCTTGACTCATATTTTGCTTTATTTATTAAAACTTCCTCAATATTCTACTTGTGTTCTTCTTCTAAACTTTAAAACTACTCAGTGTGATCATGCCACTCACCCCATAAGAAATAAACGGATATACTAATTTAAAACAAGCTGAAAAAAAAGACCTCAAAACAAGAAAACACTCACTCCTGGCTAAAAAGCAAGTTGAAGAAACCCATTTGAAGGCATTATTTAACTTAAGAGTACTGTGAAAACTGATTAGGAGAGAGGTAGTAAATGTATTAAAACAAAGGACACATACTCATTAACATCACACATATTAACAGTAACCAGCTGTGGCACTAAATAAAAATAAAGAACTAATAAAAGTTGCATTCAACAGGACTGTCAATGAAAAAGTTCTTTCACTTTCCAAAATTCATCAGAGAGAGCATTGTTCAAATGTGTAGAAAAACAATCTTCCACAGAAATAATAAAACTGATTATCAAGAACACTGTTACACTTCTTTCTTATGCATAGGTAGAATAGTACCCAGTTCTTGTTTCACTCATTTTGTCCCAAAATTAAATTACAATTCAGAGTCTAGTCTATACCAGGAAGGACATAATCGTTTCAGTGAACTTTTTCAGCAGTACTTGCATTACCATATATGCCATTTACTGCAATGTCATACACAAATAAGAAAGTGAGGGGGAAAAAAAGATCCACAAACAAAGAAGGATATTTTATCATTTAAACAATATTAAGTTTTGTTAAAGGTCTACCTCCGGAAAGTTCACTTTCACATACCACCTCTTATGATGGACAAGTAAAGTTTCTACTTTTAACTCTGGAGGTCAGCTGACCAGAGAAAAAGTGAACAGTGACAAAGACGCCCTTCTGGAATGGAACAGTTACTGGGATGCTGCTCTGAGGTCCTCAGAAATATACTCTTGTTCTAACCTTCCTGCACAATATTGTAATGGCCACACCAGCCAGGCTTTAAGAAGGACTTTTGTACTTAGTACTGGTTTTTAAATCTTCTCCTATGCTATAGTTTATCTTTGCTGATAAGACTAAACAATTTTTTTGTTTTAAATGGCTATTCTGTATGACACTGATTAACAACTCAAAAATGAGAGAACTAATGTTAAATATTCTGGTTTTGAAATTAATACAAAAATTCTCTTTGACAGGTTTCCACTGTTAACAGGTGTGACTATTTTTAATATACTGGGAACTCCTAACTAATGTTACTTGTGGTTGCCTTACATAACGTTTTAAATGGTTAAGGAATGAGAAACAACTTACTTCATACAGATGAAGGTAAACTTGTCTCTATCCAATTAATTATTCTATTGCTAAGCTATTTTTATTATAGCAACGTTTTCCCATCTTCTCTTTCTAAGAATAAGGTAAACTGAAAATCATAACCCGAAACAATGGTCCTGAGAACAAAGCTGATCATGTTTAACACAAGGGTATTGTTATGGTAATGCAGCAAAATGTCCAACAGAGGGTGATAGAGACCATAAATTTGTTTGATGCTTAAATCATCTGACATTAAAAAAAGATAAAATATTTATTTCCAAAATTAAATGTGCATTTCAGGAAGAGCTGAATAAGCTTCATTACTTGAGAAACATTTTCAGTTAACCATAAATGCTCTTAAGCATATGACAGTATGATTCTATGATTATTTAATTCTCTAATTATGACCTTATTTGGTTACATCCATGTTCAACTCTACAGCCTAACTTAATTAAAATGATTTTATTTCTTTCTAATAGTTTTGCTGCCCACAGAAATGGGATACAAAGTTTCCAAGAGAGTCCAACTTAATATTCACTCGTGTATCAGATTTGTTAATCTTTAAATCACAGGGAACAAAAGATTTTTTTATATGGAACAGATTAAAAAGGGAACAAGATAAGTAATTTAATACAGATGAAACTATGCTCAAACATGAAGTACTTTTAAGAATAATTAAGCATATCCCATCTGCCATATTAATTTCCCTCAAATGCAAACATGCTATTGAATATTTTGAAGTTTCACCAAAGATGTAGCACTGACTGTCTACACTTGAACACAGAAACCTTTAAAATAGGAGGAATTGAGTCAATAATGGCAGTGCTTCTAAGCACCCTGAAGCTGTAATACTTCATTTTGCTTTAGTTTGATACATGTATCTGAATAATCACTCAAATACTAACTCAAGACTTTGAAACAAAGTAGAGTGTGGTTTACACACAAAATAATCTCAGCATATTACATGGTGGAAGAGGTCAAGTCCCTTCCAGCTGACATCCACCTTACAATTTTCCGAGGTTTCAAGTAATGAGTAAGGAGTGAATTGCTACAGTGCCTAGGAACTAATCCTAGAAAGCTGGAAAACATCAGAATTAAATTCCTCTTCAGAAGAAAAAATATAAACATTTTAATGTATTAGTTAGACATCTCTCAAAGCCTCCCAAATTCAGCCTTCTGCACAAGTATAGTTAATACTACTGTCTATGAAGCCTCTGTCAAGCTGCTCAACTTCCCAGTTCATAGTCTTGCTCTACTTTGCTCTAGTGAGAACCACTAAAAAGTGCACAGAGTTAAAAAATGCCTTTACCTGCTTTATCTTGGCTTTCCACAGTAATTTATTGGTTATAAAGTGCTCAGCATAAGTACACAACATGTTCTATTCAAATCTCTGAGAATGGCAGACTGTATCACTTCACTGAGCACTAAGCAAGCATTACTGAGGAATATCTTATACACGACATCATTTTGATTTTTAGATCTATTTTCAACAGCATAGGAAAAATGAAAAGGAAAAAACAAAGAAACCCAAAACACTACAGCCAAGGAATCCTCAGCTTTAATAGAAAGCTATGAGAAGGTCTTGCTGCTATGGGAAGGTAACAGACCAGATGGAGTCAGGTTCTCAGATATGTGTAGTGCTTGACTGAGAGACAAAAGGCACAAGCTGCACTATGGGGAATTCAGCTGAGTACAAGGAAAAAGATTCTACCATGGCAGGGCTCTAATGGAACAGGTTCTAAACTCAACCTGGAAAAGGCCACAAACGTTATCTGATATGGTGGCCCTAGTACCTTACAGCTCCGCATGTACCTTACAATCTGAATTATTCTACAGTTCTATTAATTCCAAGTTACACATTCAGAGTATGGATTCACATCCTGTGGTTTATGTGTAGTTTTGGTAAGTGACATTCTACACATGCAATGGATGAATTTTAGAATTCAGAACACTTTCCTACTAGGTCACTGGATGTGCAGGGGAAAATGTTGTATTTATAATTGATTTCCTCTGGTAAACCAACTATTAAATCTGGACTTGGCATTTCACTATTTGAGTTCATGAGTCACAACTGACACACTTCTGCTTCTTTTGGCAACATACACGGGAAACATCAGCCAAGTGTCAAATGCACATTGCTATAATCTCACTTGAAAGAGTGTAAACAATTTTATTTTCTCCCTAAACACCTCATGATTTTGTTTAAAATTTGTACATCTTGCACAAAGCAGTGTGTTTAGTTGCTACAAAGGGAATCTATGCAGCAGACTGCAAAAAGCCAACACAGTTGCTCCTTCTGAAACCCTGTAAAACAGTCATTCACTCAGGTATTTTCTAAGAGAACATCATTGCTGGTTAAATGGACAGCTAGTGAGGCCTGATTCTTTAAAATGGCAAACATGGACCAATCAGAAAAGTTACATTAAAAAACAGAAACGTAACTAAAGACACCACTAAATTGCAGAATGCAAATAAAAAATCTCCACTCTAAAGTTAATTGAAGAAATACAATACATTTCTCTCTTAGTTGAGAGAAATTAGATGTTCTGGTTATTTCATAGAATCTCTTCTGTAGGTAACTAAATATGTAGGATAGGCTCACTGGTATTCACCTTGAGACCAAAACACCTTCTGAATCCAGCCTTGCAGCATTCCACAGTTTGTTCTCAGTAGACAGAAACACTAGTTAAGAAATAAACCCTGCAATAATATAGTCAACATTTTTCACACCTGGTTTTATTTTTAAAATAAAGATACAAGTTTTAAAAATGAGAGAAGTTAGAGATGCCATTTCAGAGCTGCAGTGTTATCAACCTCTTACAGAAATGAGCTATGGCATTGACAGTCTACAAGCAGACTTGATGGAGATAGCAGCCTTACCTTGCACTGCCCTGCCACACAGATTGAAGTCCCGTTTTGGTCACAGGGTGTCCCATCTATCACCTTTTCCGCTTGTCTCACATAGAATCGGTAGCCTATCGCACGGCAATTCAGCTCACACTTCTGACTTCCCTTAACTGTGGAAAGACACAAAAGTCACCATTATGAAGACCACAGCTGTGGTTTTAAATATTAAAAAGCCATTAAACTAACACTAAGGTTTAACAGGCAGAAGCAAACAGGCAAACTAAATGTAAAGTGAATGACTACATCAAATGAATGGTGATTAAGAAACCAATCCCAAGGTATGCATTCCAACACACGTGAGGAAGATTTAACAGTATCTCAGTTTTTAATGACAGATATTTTCCTATATGACCAACAGGATTTTTAGTTTTCTTTACAAATTGCTTAACCTAGTCTTCCTAAAGCATAATAACATGTTATGATATTTCAAAACTCCTAAGTGACAGAAAAAATCACGCTGTAATCAGAACCAAATTAAACTCACATAGTCATTGGTCAGGTCACATCAAACAAGCACACTAACATTAAGAAAACAAGCTAGATGTAATTTTTTTTCCTCTCTTTTTTTCCCCCACTTCATTTTTACAAGATGCACTTTAGTGACTGTTACTTAGTGCAAAAGACAATTAAGAAAATAACCCCTTTTTGATTTTTAAAAATATGTAAAATGTCTCACAATTCAAAACCTTGCGGTATCTGTTGACATGCAAGAACCAGAAGGAACTCAGTCCACTAATTCTAGGCGAGAGGAAGGCAGAAGACAAGCAACAGTTATCTTCTCCTGTGAAAATCTGTTACTTAAACAGATATAGCCTAACACTCCACGTAACTTAGGCTATCAAGTCTGTTAACACATTTGTGTAGTCTTTCAAATCACCTTATCAGGCTGAAGCCACACACAGTTCATTACCCCTATTTCCCAAATGAAATAACAATGCCACCTGTTTTTTCCCAAGCAAGAGCAGCACTGTTACATAGTGGTGGTGAGGTACAAACAGAATCCCTTTTCTTCTGACAATACTTTCCTGGCTGCCAAAATCAAAATCTAAAATTGTCCAGAGTTCACCACACTTCAGTTCACACCCTGTAATGTAATTGAAACCCAGTACTTAATCTGTCAAAGGAGATGCCATACACCTTAGCTGCTCAAATATGAAGGCACTCCTAGGATTTTCTACTTGACTTGAGTATCTTTTGAATCTTCAGCTTAGACATAACAAATAGCTAAAACAAAGACATGCAATTATTTTACATTTATAGTTAACATTTGTTTTCTGCAAAAATAACAAACTTTTGAGTTCAATTTTAAGTTATCCCTTGTGTAGACACAGGACTACCGCAGACCTGTTGGGAAATTTACATCCTAGATTTCCTCTCACTATGTAACTGCCACTCATATACATCATCTATTGCAACTGGCAATCTTTTAATAAAATCCACAAAAATCTCTACTAATTTTAAGTGTTTTCATAGTCTCCTTTTTGCAGTACTATGCATACCATGCTCCATTAGGTAATTTTTCCATTGGTTATGTTTTAAAGAGATTCTCTAGCTTATTTTTCCAAGAACTTCACTTACTTGTTTGTTGTTTTTTTTCCAATGAAGTGTTTCCTGCAGTCCAGTCTCCAAGTATAACAGTGAGTTTTAATGATTAACTGAGTATTATTCTTAGCTGTTTACTCAGTTCACACATAACTGTCTCTGAATTCTCAAATAAATACAATCCAGCTTCAGTGATTCATTACAATTGAAATCAGCTTGTCCTTTTCCATGTCTAAAAGCCTGCATCACTTACAGCCTGCAACACTGTAGCTATCAAGCAGCACCTCTGCAGTGTACATTTTCTTATCTTCCCATTCCCTAAAATCAAGGCAAACCAGCCATTTAGGGTTTCTGAAATGTCCTTATCTTTTATGTTGACTCCCTTTAGACCAAAGTATCCTGAAGTCTCACATTCCTATAGTCCACAGAAGCATGATATTTTTTCCTGGACTTATCTCTTCTTCAATTTATTATTTGAAAGCTAAACCTATTGCACTGCTAATGCAGCATATTAACAACCACAAGCAGAGTGAGCTTACTTGCTCTGTAAAACATGACTCCTACGTCACAACTTTTGTCTTTCATTCCTTCTTATTAGAAACTTTTCCTATTCACACAAAATAAATACTAAAACAACCACTGGCTTTGACCAGTGCTTTAACAATAACCAAACATCAGAATAAAAGTTAGTATGAGCATCTCATGCCATAATCCTTTGGACTTCAATATTAAGATTCTTTAGCTAATCAAATGTAAGGCACAGCCATGGTTAGTGATATACAAATTACTACAGCCTAAAGACAATGCTCCCAGCCACCAAAGAGCTGAAAAAGCTTTCCTCTAAGAGTGAAATCTTCTAACTGACCTGTCCCTATTAAATGAGAGGCATTTCCCATTAGAATTTTGTGCAAGCATTGTGTACTTAATATGCATGAATTACAGCGGAACAATAACATTCTACAACAAGATACCACACTGGTAAAAAGTATTCCATTGCCTATTAGCCTCACACGTATCCTGACACTCTCCCTTACCCGGCATTTTGCCACAACTCTTGAGCTCCAACAGTGGAAGCTGTAGGTCAGGCTACACTACTGACTTGGCAATTGGACATAAAATGTCAATTAAACAATGAGCTGTGAAGCGACTGATTCCACACAGGCAACATATTTTAGTACTATGTCATCTGATACCAAACTTTGCAAATGGATCTATCTAACCTCAGGGAATACAGTAAGGCTTGTACGTGAAGACCTTCCAATCCAGCTGGCAGCAAGATACATTTCCACTCAAAAATGGGCTCTTTCTAACTGTAAGACACTTCACTATAGAGGTACTGTTTTACATGTCCTCCTAATGTATTTGGTTTTCATTCTCACGCCCGCCCTGGCACACCCAAGTCTGTGGAAATTCTCACTTTACTCTACCTTATTAAATAGTGAACTTGAGTGAAATTTAATGCTACTGCTCAGGTTCTGCCAGACAGATTCATTATTGATTTAACTTAAGGAGGTACCTTTAGTAAATAATCCTGGTAACTTACAATGTTTAGTTTTCATTTTACAGACTGAAAAAGTACCTAAATAAAAAAAAAAAAATCAGTACTTTTCTTACATCTTCACCAAACTACTCAAGTACTTCAGGGATATCCTGAGATTTTCTAAACTACAAAACAAGTCCTCTGTTGAAAGCTATCTGCCGCCTTTCCTTTTGAGGAACAAAACCCAAGCAGCTAAGAATGGGGACCACATCAAAATTCTGCCACCTCCCAGTTCACCAGTAAAGGTGCCAAGTCCTCATGTTTAATTACCAACTGCATCTGTTCTGCATTACAAGACATGCAGGGAAAACTTTTGATCCTTCTACATATTCCTGCAAGACACAGAAGCCCTGCAGATGGGCACTACTTCAGAAATCGCTACCCTTCCTGAGAGAGGAAAACCTGAAATCTGTCCCTAGCAGAGGTAGCCACATTAAGTTTAAAATTCAACCTGCTTTCCCTATTTATAGGGGAATTAAGATTCACATACAGAACATCACAGTATCACAGTATAACTTAGGTTGGAAAGGACCTCGAGGATCATCGAGTCCAACCTATCAACACAGACCCCATGACTAGACCATGGCACCAAGTGCCACGTCCAATCTCCTCTTGAACACCTCCAGGAATGATGACTCCACCACCTCCCTGGGCAACCCGTTCCAATGCCGAATGACTCACTCGGTGAAGAACTTCCTCCTCACCTCGAGTCTAAACCTCCCCTGGCGCAGCTTGAGACTGTGTCCCCTTGTTCTGGTGCTGGTTGCCTGGGAGAAGAGACCAACCCCTTCCTGGCTACAACCACCTTTCAGGTAGTTGTAGAGGGCAATGAGGTCACCCCTGAGCCTCCTCTTCTCCAGGCTAAACAATTCCAGCTCCCTCAGCCTCTCCTCATAGGGCTTGTGTTCAAGGCCTCTCACCAGCCTCGTTGCCCTTCTCTGGACACGTTCAAGTGTTTCGATGTCCTTCTTAAACTGAGGGGCCCAGAACTGGACACAGTACTCAAGGTGCGGCCTAACCAATGCGGAGTACAGGGGCACAATGACCTCCCTGCTCCTGCTGGCCACACTATTCCTAATGCAGGCCAGGATGCCATTGGCCCTCCTGGCCACCTGGGCACACTGCTGGCTCAGACCTATCTTGCACTGCACGTGTACTGACCAATATGCATAAACCTGGAGAACACGGAAACATGCTTTTCTTAAGTGTTATTTATCAAGTACTCACTCTTAGCCTCAGACAAAGTGAATGCAAGACTGGAGAAGTATGAGCAACCCAAGAGCGACTGAATTGATCAAATTTAAATCACAACTGAATACCAACACATTTCCTTTCCCCTGAACAACCCGTTTAGATGCTTATTTCAGTGCAGCACAGGGAAACCTCAATCATGCAACCTCTACACACAGGTTTTTTAAAGGAAAACAAATGGGATTTAGATTTTACCACACTATGACCAATGCTAGAGTCAGAACCAGGTCCTCAGAGGCATTTCAAGCTAAGGTCTCTTCACTCTTCACCTGGTCTGTTTAAGCCCAGGCTGGATGAGGCTCTGGCCAGCCTGATCTAGTGTGGGGTGTCCCTGCCCATAGCAGGGGGGTTGGAACTAGATGATCCTTGTGGTCCCTTCCAACCCTGAATGATACTATGATACTACCAGAGCTGCTGGGAAGCATAAACAAGCACGGGGGAAAAAAAAAAACCTGTCTTCGAAGAACAATCCTAAACTGCTTCCGATCCCACTGTTAGGAAAGCACAGGCTCGCAGGAGGCCGCGGCGCGCTCCCTCAGAGGAGGCCCCGCAGGCCGCCCCTGCTCCGCAGCGCCGCCACAGCGCCCGCGAGGAGAGCACCGGGCACACCGAGCCACAACACTGCAATTCCTGACGGGGGAAAACTCGCCGATGAGACACTAAAACAAACGGGACAACAAACAAACCCTCCCTGCAGCAGAGCTCCCTTTCTTCTCTACAGAGGTGGCACCGAGTCCAGCGCGACCCGTCCCACACCGCCCTGAGGCAGCCCACCCTGCTCCCACCTTCTTGAAGGTTCTGAGAGGAGCAGGACTCTGGGTGCCTGCTGAGGGAAGCTGTGCCCTCTGTCTCCACCTGCGGGAGAGAGGAATTAGCTTCCCTCTGTAGGAACTCTGCAAAAGCTACTCTCATCCCACATCAGTTTTAGCCCTCATTGATTTCATTAAATTAAAAGTTTAAGAAATCAGTATCCTCAGAAAATACCCATCCTACGTCCGGAAGAGTCTGAATAGATCTGTTTGCACTTCATTGACAATATTTACAAACATTAAACATTTACTGAAAGGGTGCTTTCCAGCCAAATTAAGTGCATTGTTTCTTACCTCATGCTCAGCGGCACACAGAGCATGAATGGCTTGCAGCAAAGTTCCCCCAAATTAATCTCACCTTCCCTTGATGCTTGACACAGCCCTTACAAACAGGAGGGAAGAGGCCAAGGTAACTGGCTCGTAGCCCCCAAAAGGGGTTCTTTACCTGCCTGGCGTGAAAGCTTCTTCAGCCTAAAAGTTTTTAACTCTATCCTTTGACATCACAGTCACTGTGTACATTTGCACACATTTCATTCTCCACAGGCCTAAAACCTCCCACCCCTGCAAAGCTCCTGTCTCCTTCCTGCCACTCAGACTTTCATCTTCTGATCTTCTCTCTCCCCTCTGCAGAAGGCCCAAAAGGCATTCCCCTCTCTGAAATCAGCAGCTCTATACCAGAGTATGTGTATGGAGTGCTTTTGGACCTCAAGTCAGCCATACTCCTCCTTCAGTTTCTTCTTCCAATGCATTCCATTATCTTCACTAACAAAATGCAGAAGGAAAACAGGTACAGGCCCAGCCACTGGTAGAGATACTCAGCAGTGAGCTTGATGAGATATACAGAGCTCAACAAGCAGCTTACCAAGGAAATGAAATTCAATGTAATGATAATCTTAGGAAAAAAATGTTACAAGAAAGAGCATTCAGCTGGAAATAATTTATTTAATAATATATCCAGCTGTTCAAAGATAAATTGGAAATAGCCATGGAACCCCAAAAAACCCAAAACAAAAACCAAACAAAAACCCAAAACAAAAACCAGGAAATAATGCACAAATAAAATAAAAATGTAACTGATGAGTGAACTAATGACATTACACAACCACACACCGACAACCCTCACGAAATGTAGTAAGTTCCTCCTTTCTATTTCAACTGTTGAGCATGCAAGCTAGTGTATGAACTGCATGCACATTAAATCTTCTACCACAGACAATGGTAGCTGAAGGTGCAATCAGAATAAATGCTACAACAAATTTCACGAAGGGATGGGAATGAACAAACTCTCCTTTCTATTTCCTCTGTCCAAGTCTTAATTTAATGTGAGAACCAGACTCCCTGTTGTTATCTGTATAGCAGTTCTAGTTCTCCACAGAATGCTTTTACCATTTGTCAGTTTTCCTAAGTTTGCCTAATCATCTAAAAATAGTCAATAACAAGCTCTGCAATTTGAGAAACATGCCTTGAGGGTGCCCATAGAGAAGTGCCATGCACACTCTTGGCAAGCAAGCATCACATCCATGCTAATACCACATTAAGGGACTAAGCACATTTAAATTAAGCTTCATTCTGTGTGCACACTGCCTTGTAAAGTCAACTACAGTGCTTCTCCATAAGGAGCCAAGATACACTCATCCATGATGTGTCAGAACCAATTGTTCCAGAAACAAGCTATCTCTGCATAGCTCAGCTATTTTCATGGCCTAGCTTGTCATGGGCTGTAATTCAGTATTTGCTCATATGAAAAGCTAGGGGTGTAATGGGGCATAGCAGAAACTGGAAAGCCTTTTAAGAGATGTGTTCATGTCTGTCTATTGAGTTTACTTAAAGCTTATCAATACTGTGGGATTTTGGTGATAGACTTGCAGGTTACTTACATTCTTGGTTATCCCACAGAAGCCCACAGGGCAGAGAAGAAAAGATGGTAAGGAGTCTGGCAAGTCTCAGGCTTCTGTATCCACTGTACCTGTTAGTAGGTCTACAGTTACTGCAAGTCTACAGGCTGATGTCACCGGTGGTCTCTTCCATTCATGAGATATAATTTAGTAAGTACTGTATGCACCAAGGCCAAACTTACAATTTTATGAAACTGAAGTTTATGTTTGAAGGTTTTATTTTCATAGAGGTAGGGCTTCAAGACACATGTACATACAGGAAAACAAAGACTGGTCCAGGGCACTACCAGCAGATGTCTGGTCCTTGATACACTATGCCACACACAGATCCAAATGTGACAATCCCATACTAAAAAGCATGCACCAGTGAACACCTGTGGTGCTCAGCATGGATGACAAGTGTGCATGTACTACTAAATGCAGGCAACTTTGTTTATGCAGCTTCCTGTACAAAGAAGGAAAATGTGTAGTAAACAAAAAATACCACATACCCTACAAAGGTTTCAAGAAAGCAGAAATACTTAATTTAAGGTTGAGGAGTTTCACAGGAGTACTGCAATGAATGACTGTAAATTCTTCAGAAGGGATGGGCACCCTAGAGTGTGTCCAGAGAAGAGCAACAAGGCTGGTGGCAGGTTTGGAGGCCATTTCACATGAGGAGCGGATGAGGGAATAGGGGTTGTTTAGTCTGGAGAAGAGAACTCTAAGGTGAGATGTTATTGCACTCTACAACTACCTGAAAGGAGGTTTTAGTGAGGCTGGTGTTGGTCTCTTCTCCCAGGTAACTAGCGATAGGACGAGAGGAAATGGGTTTACCTTGTGCCAGGGGAGGTTTAGATTGGACATTAGGAAAAAACTTCTTTACTTGAGAGATTGATGAGGCATTGGAACAGGCTGCCCAGGCAGGTGTTGGAGTTGCCATCCCTGGAGGTGTTCATGAAGTGTGTAGATGTGGAGCTTCTATATATAGTGTAGTGGTCATGGTAGTTGGGTTACGGTTGAACTTGATGATCTTAAAGGTCTTTTCCAAGCTTAGTGATTCTATGATAATAGACTCTGATGGCTTCAATATCAATGCTGAACATTAGTTCAAGCTTTGAAATTTAGTAATTTAGTATCAGGTCCATAACATAAAACTGATCCTGAATCAGATTTCATTTCCACTGACAAGAGTTAAAAGGTTTTGAAGTGGCTAGAAAGAAAAATGTTTTTTACAGCCGTTACCTGTTGCTGTGTTTATAACAATATCCAAGCACCTTCCAGGAAATAACCGTCATATCACTACAGTTGGTCTTTCCTACAGAAATACTAGTGTGGTGTAATCTGTTTTACTTGAGTCTCCTTTTGTCCTTATTAGGCTTGGGTACATCTCTTGACAATAACCAGAAAGAGTTGTGTTTATTTTTTGACTTTGTCCCTTTCAGTTCTGTTAATTTCTCACAAATTTATATTTCTCTGGCTCAGATTTATTTTTTTCCAAAATAATTTTCTGTTCTTCATTCCAGTGATAGTGGAACATTTCCAGAATTCTTGTTACTTCTACTTTTCATTTTCTCATGTAATAAAGATGTTCATTACTTCGCCTTATCTCAACAACTTAATGGGTATTTAAAATATTTTCTGCACTGAGGCTCAGCAGTAAGTTAAAAAAAAAAAAAGTCAAGCTTTTAAATGAAACTGCCTGAATATATCAGAGTTTCTTCTAACAGCAGATCCAGTAAGTCCTGTGTTAGTCAAGGGGAACTTTTTTAGGAAAGACAGGTCAAAAAGGCAAGGTAGTGGAGTTGCTCTGTAGATGAGAGAGCAACTACAAGGTATTGAGTTCTGTCCAGGGGCAGATGAAGAGCGAGTTGAGAGTTTGTCAAAAGGGACCTGGGGGTCTTGGTGGACAGAAGGATGACCATGAGCCAGCAATGTGCCCTTGTGGGCAAGAAGGCCAATGGCATCCTGGGGAGTGTTAGAAGTGGTGTGGCTAGTGGGTTGAGAGAGGTTCTCCTCCACCTCTGCCCTGGGGAAGCTGCATCTGGAATACTGTGTCCAGTTCTGGGCCACTCAGTTCAAGAACAGGGAACTGCTTGACAGAATCCAGTACAGAGTCACAAAGATGATTAAGGGAGTGGAACATCTGACCTCATTAATGTTTATAAATACAGAATGGGTGAGTGTCAGCAGAATGGAGCCAGGCTCTTCTCAATGATGTCCAATGATTGGGCAAGGTGCAACAGGTGCAAGCTGGAGCTCAGGAGCTCTATGTGAGCATAAAGAAAAATCTTTTCACTGTAAGGGTGACAGAGCACTGGAACAGGCTGCCCAGAGAGGTTGTGGACTCTCCCTCTCTGGAGACAATTAAAACCTGGCGGGTATTCCTGTGTGACCTACTCTAGGTGATCCTGCTCTGGATTTTTAATTACTTCTACAAGAGTGAGAAATCTAAAAAGCTTCCTTAACAATCTTCAAAAGTTACTGATTGTGGGGGTTTTTAGAGTATGTTGAAATTGTGATAATTCATACAACAAGGGATTTTGCACAGTAAGAAAAGCATAACTGCTCTGACATGAACATCAGGCATTTACACTGTAAATGGCAGAGGATCATTACCAGGATATGTACTTTCCTGTGCTGGTGACAGCTTTTATAGACATTGGGGAAATTCTACAAACATAATTATTGAGCTATAATTAAAGAAAGCATCTAGTAAAAAAAATATACCAGCTTCAAATCACTGCACATTGCAAAGTGGCCAGTCTGTCCCAGTGAGGATATTTCCATATGCTGTGTTCTCTGTGGAAGTCTTGTCAAAGCCTTTGAGAAACCATGACACAACTCTCAATTCCTTGTCTCTGCTGTTTCTTTGTTAATGATTTTCTTCAACTGGAGCTCAGAATTTGAGTTTTTCACTTGAAGTGTCAATGAATGCATACACTTTTGTCTACAAAAACTTTAAGATGCATTTGCTCATAACAATTTAAACTGTAGAATGTCAAAATGCTGTTTGCCTCAGTTCTGCAAAGCCCTTAATCAGGTGGTTTTCATGAGAATACCTGAATGGTGAGTACTGTTAGCCTCAGTAGAACTGCCACAAGTTGTATGTCTAACAGTGGTGCAAGGCCAGTATCCCTTTAAATAACATGACTAGATAATACAGTTTCTACTATAGACTTTTCCCAAATTTAAAGGGGGGTAAAAAAAACCAACAAAACACAACCTCCTCCTAAAAATGCCTGTTTTCACATCAGCCTTTCATTTGTTAGGCAGTCAGAATCCAGACTACCATTTGCCAGTCACTGAAGACAATGGCCACTGGGTGTCTCCACTGCCCAATGCAAACAACAAATAAAGATGTCAGGGGGTGGGGGGTGGAGGGGAAGTTATTTAAAAAGTCCTTTATCTCTATTTACAAACCAGCACTTATACTGTCCATACCATGCACAGCAGCCACACAGACTTGCACTCTCTGGCCCTCAGAAAAGCCATTAAATGGCAGTTTCACGTGGACTATGCTTCTGGTGAAGCTTTGAATAACAGCTACCAGTATTAAAAATCAAAATTATGAAGATGTTGCTAGATAAACAGAAGAAAACCAAACAACAAATGCTTAAGATCAAAACTTTTTAGTTCCCTTTTATCCAGCACAGTTAAAATTCTATCAGTAAAACCCTCCTAAGATGATAGGGTGAAGAAGTGAACAAAACTTCAAGAGCATGGGTGCTTCTCACAGGTAGGGAAGTTTTCTTATCACCATTGTACTCTTTTGCTGACATGCCTGGTCAATCCATAAAAATCTGATGTAATTAACCATTTACTATATGTATGCTTCAACATCCCCTATAAATTGTAGAAAACAGACTATCAGGATTTCATGGGAGATGCTTTCTCTTACAGGGATATTATACATAATGTACTAAAACCAAAATTAAACCTATTCTAAAAGTACAAAGTGCAGAGGAAAAAAGCCACAAAGAAATCTAAACTTTTCATTTTCCTGTTGTTTTTATTGTCTAGTACTAATCAGAAAAAAAAAAGAAAACAAACAAACCAACAAAAACCCACCCCCACCAACGCTGCTACATGCAGTACAATTTCTCAACCAGAAAATACCAAAAAGTGTTCCATCCCATGAAGTGCTGATGTCTTCATGAGGGAGGCTAGAGCTCTCAATCCCAATTATTATTGCCTTGTGATGTTATGAAAGGATTTTGATACTGCTTTCTGACTGTCTTTAAAAGTTAAAAGAGCTGAGTAGTTCTCTTTTACTCCATTGGAATCTTACAATATGTTGAAATACAATTCTATCTCCACCAGGGCACTAGTAGCCAAAAACAAATTTGCAAAGTCAAATAACATAGAATTGTAGTATAACATCAGTACTTTGGCAACATTAGTAAAATCCTGCCCTCAGACTTTCCACCAAGTGCTTGGCCATTTTTATTCAAATTAAATTTCATGTGACATTCAGAATAATAAATGCCAAAGGTAGATGAGAAGAAAGGAGATTCATGTTCAGGCTTGTGAAGCCCCCTACAGCATTCCTGACCAAAAGCTTTCAGTAATCTCTTAAGGGAGTATATTTATGCTCTCAGAGCTAAGTGGTTTACAAGTCTCACTCCTACTAAAACCTCAGCTCTGTAATTGAATGCTAAAAAATCCCCAAATAAAGCTTTTGATGAAAAGACCATGAATATAATTCCCAGATCTCTAGCACTTAATCAAAGTCCTAACAAGGATCCACAGAAAGTCTTCCCTCTTATTTGTGTATGGGTGGAGTTTTCAGGTAAACTAATAGTGCACTTACACATGCCTAAGAAGTCACTCCTCACTGCAGTGCATCCTGAACTTTCTTTGATGTGAAGATAAAAAGCTACCAAGCAGCCAAGTGTGTCAGCAGTGGAAGGAGGGAATGCAAGCTTTCAGCAGCTCACCCTCTTCTTTTCTGAATGACTGCCTGCTCTTCCGGTGAAAATAAGCTGGTTAAGTCCTTTAAGCAGCCTACTCAATGTGATGCCTGTAGTAAGTAATCATGGTTTTGGGGGAAAAAAATCCACTAGAATGTTTTACACTATTATTCAATACCCAGACTAATAAAAGCAATTAAATATCCCTCCTCACTCAGTACTCTCCTTTATTTAGCATTCTCCTAAATTCTAAAATACTCTGCAAGTCAAAAAGCAGTGCAGCCATGAACAGGCCCTACCTTATCTTTGCAAGGGAAAAGCAAAATTGTATCTAATGCAATGATTGTGTCTTTAAAGGAAACAGCGCAATGTCAGAGGCAAAATACAGCAGTTCTCAAGTTGCTTTAGCTGCTATTACTCTGAAACTAATAATTACTGGACAAGAGATGTTGCCAAGCAAATGACCTTTTCAGATAGATTCTGAGAAGGAGATTAGTGATTAAATAAATATTTGTAATTTTACAGCTCTCTAAAAGGCCAGTGAGCTTTTGTTAAAATATACCCAAGGATAGTGACCCTACCAAGTATTTGTGCTAGATATACTTTACACATGCTAACACTTCGTCTGTTTGAAAGCTTAATTGCCTCTATATTGACCAGCTTATATACAACACAAATGTAGAACAAATTAATATATTGAATTAATAACATGCTCTTGAGAACTCGAGGAAAGACTTCTGAGAATTCATAACATATGGAGGTATTTTCCTTGACTGTGGACTACATAAAATAGGAAGATGTGTTAGTTACAACTGGAAATTACTGTAGAGAGGTATCTGCACATGACAGCCTGACCAAGAAATCTGCATTGCCCTCAATGCACAGATTCATCAGGAGAAATGTTTTTGTTCCTGGATTATGAAAGACAGCTTTATACTGATTAGAACACCTTTGAAGCTTTAAAATATGCCACTGACTAAATAAAGTAACACAGCTTGCTATGTGGAAAGGGAAAACAGTGGTAATCCAAAGTTCTGGTGCTGTAGGAGGTACTTCTTACACCAGACCAGTTCTCTGTGAGCATTAGCTAGACTTTTCATTCCTGTACACTATTGGTACAGAAGACTGAGACCAAGGCTGTCTCTCTGTTTCAAAAAATAAGTAGACTTTATGGTAAGAAGATAATTCACAGCAGTTGAGACAAATTATGTCAGTTTTGAAAGAGGACCCAGGGAATTAGTAAAAGATCAGACACAAATGTAATTGCATTTTACAATACATACAGTAATTTGAACTGCTTTATCTCCTAAATATTTTCTAATTCTCTTGAATCTCCACCTTGTTTGTGTTTGGTCAGCTTTTTCTATAGATATTAGATGTGCCTTTCCGTTTTCAAACACGTCAGTAAGTACAAGGCCATGATTCTACTCTTCACCAGGCAGCAAATACAGTCAGAAAAGTTGCAACAAAATAACTTCAATGTTGACTGCAAACCCTTTAAAAGGCAATAAGCATGGCCCATGGGAATGAGATGTAAATTAAATGCATTTCAGCTGAGCTAAGCATATTAGAATATAATTGGACTCAGAACATAATTCTTGATCTAATATTGTATTTCCACTGAAAGATAATCACTTCCAATTTGGTGGTGATTGTGAACAGAATGGTGATGGTACTGATGTATGATTTGGCACAATGTAGTGGTTCTAGAAATAGGAAGAATATGATTCAATATTCTTAGTTTAGAATCAGCTATCTAACAGCAAAGGTAAGCAATTAACAATATACATTTTCTTTCTGTATTTACACTGAAAGCAGTTGAAATGGTTTCAGAGTGATTTCCAAAATGCTTACCACATTGGTAAAATAGAATGCTTACTCATTAGTTTTTCAACCAAAAAGTCATTTATAGTTGTAAGAGTTAAATTAATCATGACATTTAGTTGCTCTTGTAATGGCATCAGGAATGATGGATAAGACTAGAATAAATACCATTTTAGGCAGGATGCTTCATACATTCTGCCAAAGCTAAGACTTCCTTTATTGTATTGTACAAGATAGCATACAAGCCATGTCCACCACAAAATCACAGAAGACTCCTGTAATTGCTGAGATGTTCACACAGAACTGTGACAACAGCCAAATGAGCACCCAGACAGGTTGAGTCTTCTGCTCCCTAACATAGTGTGGCATCATATCTGAGAAAGTATCAACGTGATCAAACTACATCTATGTTCAGAGTGAAACAGCATTCAGACTGAGAAAGCATGACACAGTTGGCATCTGGGTCTTTACAACATGTACAGCTTTTAAAAGCAAGAATTCCTGAGAAGGAGCAGTGCACACAAATCATTTATCTTCATGCAGCAGAAACAGCATTGATTCTATCCGCAGCTGTTTCAGGCAGGAAAAACCAAACCTATAGTTTGGACATTATTTCAGTATGACCTGATTTCATTTTAAACTGGATTTTATCCAGTGTTCCTGCAATACCCCAAGGAGACTTGATCCACTGATGACTTCTCAACTGATTTTCATAGTCAAGATCCAATATTTTTCAAATATCTTCTTTAATTTTGCAGTGACAAACTTACATTGTTTCCATCAAGGTAATGTTTTATTCTATTAAAGAAAACCAAAGCTTGTAATTTAGTAAGTTCACCTTCTTCCTAGTTATGATGTGTCTTCTCTCTGATCCCAGTTCTCACCCCAAATGATAATAGAAACAGAACTTTAACCACAGAAGGGTTAAATGTTTTGATCCAGCTAACCGTGAGAACTTCCAACTTGACAAAGCAAAAGCTGCTGTTGATAGACAATAGGACCTTTGACATTTTTAACTTAAGCTTCCCAACAGATCAATTATCACTTGGAAAAAGTTTAAATGTTTTCTTTCACACGAGGATGCTGCAAACATGCTAGAGAAATTACTCAAAATATTTTTCAAGGTAACTACCACTGATTTTAAAAGGAACTACTCAAACTCCTTTGTTGTGGATAATCCACTCAGCAAATATACCTGAAAACAAAAGTGTTGGGTTTGAAAGTATTAAAATATTGCTTTGATGAACCAGTAATTAATGAACCTGTATGACACATGAAAGAATGGGACATTCCCTCATGGTTCATTTTGTTCACACTTTCCCTCTGCTCCAATGTTGGAACAAGAAACCAGTCTCTACGTATATCCCCCTTGCACTGCCAGAAAAGACCACGCATTGCCAAGACACTTCATCACCACCCTCAATAAAGAAGTCCCTTGGTTATGCTTCAAAGAGCAGAATTAAACACTCTTGCTTCCTATACAGATTTGATGCAAACTAGAATACAGGCACAGCCATCTTGTTCTCTGCACAACAAGGAAGGAGAAGACAAACCACAGGGTCACACACCCCACCCCATTCCCCAGCGTGAGGAGCAGTAGCCAAAGAAACTCTGTAATTCCAGTTCGTACCGGTCAGGACACTCACTCATTCACTCAATAAATAAATAAATAAATGCTGCAGAATGATCTTATTGTGAAATTCCTCCAAATTTCAGGGCAGCAACAATCTCTTAATATTGTTTGAACACAAACCAGAGATTGAATGTTCCACAATAAAATTTGTCAGTGACGCTAACAAAAATATTAAATTTCAGCAATATGCTGACTTCTAAAAAATTGACATCTGTTTACATTTAGGTTCTTCATGTAACTATGCTCAACAACAATGAAAGGATAGGAGTAGTCCTTCTCCTAAATCCTCACCGAAACTGGTGGGTGACTATCAAGCCAACTGAGAAATTAGTGAAAGAAATAAAATCATGTAGTCCTTGTGGGCGAGGGAGGGGGCACTGAAACCAAAGGGAAAACCCTGAATTTCAAGAACTGAGTAAGGATTGCTGGATTTGGATCAAAGATTAACCCTCAATACCTCTCCATCCTTGTCTTCTGGAACTAGAACTAGGAACTAGGGCCCTGCCAGCTACATGATGTTTTATGACAGTTTTGAAGTGTTTAAAAGCAGAACCTTGGTTAAGAAAGTCAGGTTTCACATGTGAATCACAGAAAATCCAAACCACAGTGATTAAACTGCTGTAGTAGTTTCTTCTGTGCTCTGTCCTGCTCTGTTCTACTCACACCCACAAGCAGTACCAGATCACCAAAGGAGCTGTCATTCAAGTCTTTAATGCTGACACACCACTGGCATTGGAAGTACTGAAATTCAGACCAGCCCACTTTTAGCAAGCCTCACACCAAAGACAGCTATTGTTTTCTAGGAGGATTTACACACTCCAGCCACAATTACCAGCAGTCCTGTTGCCGAGGTCTTGGGGAGTTCCTTGCCAATCATCTGAACATTCATAGCTGGCAAAGAGAACTTGAAAGGCGCAACTTTAGAATGTTGGGTTGTCACTGCTGTAACCCATTTCAGTCAGTGACTGCATATTTTAGTTCCAATGGGAAATTTTAAAGCAGAATTTGATGGTATTACAAACAGAGACAGACAGTTTCTCAGAACAGTTTCAGGTCACACAGAAGCCTCTACTGCAAAGAGTGCTTGAACTAGGAAATGCGGAAGACGTGGACAGACACAGAGCATTAGGGCTGCCTGGGAACAAATGGAAAGTATAAACATTGTCTGTCATTCCCATTAAGAACTTTGTATTAGCTTATTCATCTCTCATTTCTTGCACTTTTGTGGAAATAAATTTTCATAATAATCTAATTATACAATAAAATTGTATGTTTCCACAATTATCAATTAAACAATTCTTGACAGTGAACTGAATTAATGGAGGCAATTTCATCTGCACTACTCGAAGTACCTCTGGAAATAACTAAGGTGTCATGTACTTAAAATTTTGGGAAATATTTCCAGTCAGTCAGTAAGCCTGCGAATATACCTGGAGGCATCTGACAGTATGGGTTAGTCAAAGACTGAGACTTCTGGGGATTTTTATTCTGGCCTGTTACTGGAAGCAGTCAACATAAAGTTCTGAAGTAAACAATACCTTGATTTATTTGCCACTTCATTGTTAGACTTTGATTCTGCAGTGGTATTTACATGTGCTTACTTTTAGAATGTTACCAGTCCCTCGTTTATTAGGAATATTTGTCTCACTAAAGTGAAGTACAGAGGAGGTGAGTAAGAAACATTTACTCTCAGTGCCTTGTTGTTGTAGGGATACTGGAAGGCCCAGGTTTTTTCTCTTTGCTCTTGGGTAGATTACTGTAGAAATGTCAGTGAAATGGCAGAATAGTGTTTGAGCTTGCTTGTTGCTCACAGAGATCAAGTTGATTGTTCAAGATCACACAGAAGCATATGGACCCAAGAGGATTACACCTCTGACTCCACTCCCTTATATTCTTGCAGTTCTTTACGCTGAATCACAAGGCAATGTTAAACCTTCCTCCCAGAAAGCTTGCTCAATTTCTCCCCCAGTCTTCTGGTTTGTATCACTTCATTGCTTTTCTACAGCTTGAAAAAAATATGTGGCTCAGTGATCTTTTTTTTATTCCATTGTATTTCTCAATAATAAGACTTACTGCATAATTAAACCACATCTTTGAGTATTTAGCTGGTTTGTTTTCTTTAAGAGCTGTCTGTTTGCAACAACCTTTGGAAGTCTGAGAATAAACTGCTTTTCTCTTCCAGTTCCTTTTGAAAAACACTGGAACTTTTTCTTGCACTGAATTTCTTTGGTTTCTCTCTTTGTGAACTAGTTTGATTTGGACTTGAACCCGAGGATCTTTTCCAACCTAAATGATTTTATGATTGTGGAAGGTTTGGCTGGGATTAGCAACCAACCTCTACACCAAAAAGAACAGAAGCTCTAACCTGTGCTTTAAAAATACCTGTTTTACAGGGCTCTTAAAAGGACATCTCTTTTTAAAGACTTGGAAAGCTCCTCCTGACATTATAGGCATTCTGCAAAATGGTTACTGCTTGCAGCTTATGTTCTTAGACTGTGAGCCCCTCATCACTTGTATTTAGGTCAGTTATTTCACAATGATTTCTTCTTCAATGAAGCTGATTCCTTCAAAGAAAATAAATGGATGCACCTGGAAACATGCAACAATATATTAAAGGTAGCACAGAATAAGCCTTGCTGACAGATGACTATTTAGCAGAAAAATACTAGAGTATTAGAACGAAATTAATTCTGATTTGGCCTTCATAGGAGAAATGTGCATGGGCAATCTAGCAATTTAGAAAGCATTTCCAGCCCAAAGGAAATATTTCCAAATTCAGAACAAGTGAGGCAACTCTTGGAAGAAGCAGTAATGAACGATTCACATCTTTCTATGAGGTAAACTAGTCATTTTAACTTGTGATTTATAAGATGTATTAAAGGCAAGCTGTTAAAATCTCCACTCTCTGGATCTAAAGCAAGATCATATTCAGCAGAGATTTCACATGCTCCATAACTTAACTTTGGGTAACCATCTAGACAACCTCAGAATTCCTGATAATTGTAACCATACTGACAAAGTGAAGCAATAAAAAGATAAAACAGGACAGTATGACATATACAGTATTAACCTCTTCTTTTTGTTGCTCATGGGAAACAAAAATGTCACTCTACATCCTTCAAGATACTGATAGGTTAGATTTTTCTTATATTCAAAACAAGAGATGAGGCTTTCCCTGTCTAGATAATCAGAGACAAAGGAATTATTTTTATGTCTGTTGGAAATGTTCAGTGGTGCTTCACAAAACTACTTTCAGGAATCACATGTGCAAGGTCAACTATACTGTCCAGCTCCCATTTCTCAAGGTAGCCTGAAGACTGAACACATTCCCAAGAGATAAGCCATCATGATATACAGAGCTTGATGTAGTTCTTATGAAATCCATAGGAAGCCTCCTCCCACAATGACTAGATCAGGTTCTCAGTGTGATATAAAGCATTTCCTTCTGTCTAACACCTCTCTGGCTTATTACAACATGACACACTTGCATGCAGGCATGTTTCAGACAGACTCGTGTATCAAAGGTAGCGGGATGCAATCCACCTACACTGTACTGCTGCAGTAGCATGAGATGAACTAATATCCATTCCTCTATTTAGACTCATAAAATCATGCCAACATTTTAGCAAAACACAAACTCATATGTTTGAAGAAATTAGCTTTCTGCATGTAAGGTGCCCTTTAAAAACAATTATTACCTTCCTCTGCTCCCTTGCCTACTCTGTGTGTGGGTCTTCAAGCATTTTTTTTTCTTTTTACTTTAAGGCTTTACCAGAAAGTGGTGTACCAGCCCCAAAAATTCAATTACAAGGTCCAGGAACATATTTAATTCATTTTTTTTCAGTGAATTTCAGTGTATGATATGACAGTTCCATAACAAATACATAGCTCTACAAATCTATGTGTAAGGGCAGTAGCATGTGATGTGCTGCTCTTCTAAGAAATGTGAGAAGGATCAATTATCAACACATAACTGGGAGGGACCAAATTATTCCTACCTAAGCAGGAGTGAATCTACAGGGAGTCTCTTGATTCCTTTGGTAGGTCACGGTGCAAGTCTTATGCCCAAGTAATAAATTAAGCTCAGCAGAAGAGGGGTCACTTCAGACTCTGGGTGTGCTTTCAATTCCTCCTGGGTTAGGGAGAAGGGCCAACAGTCCCCACTAGCCTCAGAAACCAGAAGTGTTAAATACTTTGCCTAAAATACCACTAATAATGACACACGTAAACTTTTTAAAACATTCAACAAGTCCAAGTGCCGAGTGCTGCACTTTGGCTACGGCAATCCCATGCAGAGCTACAGGCTGGGGTCGGAGTGGCTGGAGAGCTCCCAAACAGAGAGGGACCTCAGGGTGCTGATCGACAGCCGCCTGAATATGAGCCAGCAGTGTGCCCAGGTGGCCAGGAGGGCCAATAGCATCCTGGCCTGCATTAGGAATAGTGTGGCCAGCAGGAGCAGGGAGGTCATAGTGCCCCTGTACTCTGCTTTGGTTAGGCCGCACCTTGAGTCCTGTGTCCAGTTCTGGGCCCCTCAGTTTAAGAAGGACATCGAAACACTTGAGCGTGTCCAGAGAAGGGCAACAAGGCTGGTGAGAGGCCTTGAACACAAGCCCTATGAGGAGAGGCTGAGGGAGCTGGGATTGTTTAGCCTGGAGAAGAGGAGGCTCAGGGGTGACCTCATTGCCCTCTACAACTACCTGAAGGGTGGTTGTAGCCAGGAAGGGGTTGGCCTCTTCTCCCAGGCAACCAGCACCAGAACAAGGGGACACAGTCTCAAGCTGCGCCAGGGGAGGTTTAGACTCGAGGTGAGGAGGAAGTTCTTCACCGAGCGAGTGATTCATCATTGTAACGAGCTGACCAGGGAGGTGGTTGAGTCATCGACCCTGGAGGCGTTCAAGGGGAGATTGGATGTGGCACTTGGTGCCATGGTCTAGTCATGGGGTCTGTGTTGATAGGTTGGACTCGATGATCCTCGAGGTCCTTTCCAACCTAAGTGATACTGTGATACTGTGAAAAACTACAGGTATTGCTTGATTTGTTCCAAATACTTGAAACAGCTTCAAATGCTCTTTGTGAAATAACTCATTTTTAAAGAAACAGGGAAAAAAATATCCAATCTGATCACTTCTAATGATAATTTCCCTAAACCTTCACATATATGCAAATACTTAAATTATGTGGTACATTACTGCTTTCATTAAAAGCCTTCTAATACATAGATTTTTGTAACACAGCTGATAACAAATACATTTTAGATGCACAAGTTGCATAGCAGATTTTCAACCCTAATAACAAGAAAATTATCAACTCCACTCTATAAACTGCTAATAAATTAATCAACTCAATGTGGAAAGGAATAAACAATCCAGTGATGAGAGAGAGATTTTCTGTATAAAAGGTCCTGTTCACTTTAAAAAGTTTTAATGCCCTAAAAATGGGGATGCTAAAAACAAAAATCTAGAACCTTCTTTTTTTTGGAACATGATTTTCTTGTAAATGACATCTGTGCCACCTAACTCTGTAGTGCTAGAAGAATTAGAGGAAGCTAGCATACCCTAATGATCACCACAGCAAAGATACCATCACACTGAGACCGCTAGACTACTTCCCATACACACAGGAGTGCACAGCACAAACACCATGCCAGAAAGCACTGAGTTTCCCTGAGTGCCAAAGCACTCACCAATTTCACCAGAGCACTGAGCCTATTCAGGCAAAATAATCAGGATTTTATGTGAACAATGTGACTCTCTCTGTATGACTCGGAGACAAGAATTTCCACTGGAAAGTATGTGCATATAGGCCTTCTCCCTGTTCCACAGAAGTAAAATGGACTCACAGTATCACAGTATCACCCAGGTTGGAAAGGACCTCGAGGATCATCGAGTCCAACCTGACACCGCAGACCCCATGACTAGACCATGGCACCAAGTGCCACGTCCAATCTCCCCTTGAACGCCTCCAGGGTCGATGACTCAACCACCTCCCTGGGCAACCCATTCCAATGCCGAATGACTCGCTCGGTGAAGAACTTCCTCCTCACCTCGAGTCTGAACCTCCCCTGGCGCAGCTTGAGACTGTTTGTGTATGTCTGCAACTTGCATATAACCTGTGGCTGATTTTTCAAGATGTCAGTCCATATACTTGTATGCTTAGATAATTTTAAAGTCATTACTACTAAATACATACTTAAAATGAAATACCTGTTTTAATAGGTGGGACAAGGAGTTATTCAAGGACATTTGTAATGAGCAATTTGATTCTAGCCAAGGGTAAATGATGCTTTTTTAATGCATGTAACACATATATACTTCCAAATACTGTTGTGACAGATAAGTTAAGAAGTCTCTGGAGAAAGAATAATGAAAATTGTTATCCTGCTATTATCTATTATGTGAATTAAGCTTTGTTGTCTTTGGTGCTTTGTCTTGATGAGTTTTAGGTCAGACAGCCTAACAGGTGTAATTCCAGCCTGAAAAGATCCTAAGTGAGTTTATATGAGAAAAGGAGGAGACCTTTTTAATATTGGGGGGGAAAAAAGGTGTATAACATTGGGCAAATACCATCTAGTTGTACAGGGCCTAAAAAAGAGAGACTCAGTTTTTCGCTGATCCCACTGACTGAAAAGTCACCAAACGTTTTTTGTGTTTCCTTTGTTTTCTACCAAATAGTTCACAATTTGGATGCATTTTTGGAGACCCATTTTCCTTTCAAAAGTTTTCTTACCTGTCTGATTTGTTTCAGATGGTTTTTGCCTTACACAACTTGTTTAGGTTTGGGCCAGGAGAAGGATGAGGAGCTCTGTGTTGAACTAAGCAACCCTCTAACTCGGTCCTCACCTGCAGGCAGGCTCCTAATTGAAACATCCTCTGGTTAAAGATTCACCACAGTTAGGCTAGATTCTACTGGTTATTTCTGAAAGACCTTTCCTCACACCTGTCGACAGCTGACTGCTCCTGTGTTAACCTTTTTGATAGAAGAAAGTTTTAGAAGTAGCTCTTTACAAAGATGAATGAAAGCTTTGCTACTGATTCAAGGCTGCATGAAACCAAGTTTCTGGTTTTGGAAGAATCTTACTTCACACTAATGGACTTGCACATGAGACCGCATCTAAAACCTGGAGCTGTCACATTTGCACGATCCCAATGAGCAATTCAAGCACACCTTCTAGCTTCTCATTCCATCAAAAAATATGGTGGGTGCTAAGAAACCCACACAATGCAAAAGTAAAAACTAAGGGAAATTTTTCCTAATGCCCTTGAAATGGAAAACACCAACTTTCACATCTGCTGTCTCTGGGAACTGCATAATTACGTCAGTTGATGTATGTAAGTTCTCTCTTTAAAACATACTTGGGCTTTGAACGTGCAGTTTGGAAGCCAGCTGGACCTCTAAATGGCACATTTTACAATATGCATTTGCCCAGTGGAGTTATTAAGGTGTTTAGCAGTAATACTCAGGCATGCACTACTAATAAAGTTTCTTATTAAAATATCTTTTACAAGTAATAGTTGTTAAGAGTAGGAGCTACTTTTCAAGCACTCAGCTACAACAATTTTATTTGAAAAGTACCAGCCTGAAGAGATCATCTACTTCTCTTGTTTAAAACAAACAATGGTTTTTATTCTAGGACAGACAGTGGATCTGTCGCTTCGGGAACCTGTTATTTCAGAACCCATTTGGACATAGTCATGGGCAGCCTGCTGTAGTTGACTCCACTTGAGCTGGAGAGTTGAACCAGATAATATCCAGAGGTCCATTCTGACTGTTGTGACTTCCAACTGCAGGTAACGAATGGCCTTCATTTCTAACCAAATACTCCAATTCCAAGTAGTTTGTGTTTTCTTTCAGATTTCCCCTTATGAGTGGGAAAAGCTTACTCTGTGTATCAAAACCACCATCTTGCCCTGAGATCTGGCAAAAACCTCATGTATTGTACTATGCATAAAGACACCCACAACAATTAATTGCATCTTCAAACCACAGGATCTAAGCAATTTGTGATCATTTCAATGTTCCATCATACCACAGAATACTAAACAGTAATACAGACAGTGAAAACTCACGGCTTTAGATTAAGTGCCCAAGATGAGGCAAAAAAAAAACCCTTCTGAAGTTTCTTAAACCACACATGAGACTGACAGACAGAAATGTTTCCACAGTTCATCCAGACACTAAGTCAGAAACATCTCTGCTGAGTATCACATATGTTCTAACTCCTGCAAATTTCTGTATCAAGTGCAGCCAGAGTGCTTTTCCAGCTGTTTGGACTTCATCTTAAATGCCATGGTATTTGGTATTTTTCTTAAAGCTACAGATAAAAATGTGACAACCTCTAAGTCTATTTTAAAAACAACTTCTTTATTTTCAAGCATGCAGAGATAATGTTTTTCAAAAGTAACTCCATTTAAACCCAAATATTTAATAAATAAACCAAAATCCCTCCCCAAAATGTAATCATAATTTCAGTGCAGCACTCATGTGTTTCACAGCTTCAGTCTGACTACATATATCGTAAAACAGCTATCCACATGATGGAAGGTAGAGTAAAAGCCTGAAGAAAAAAAATGACCCTGGAAAAGGAAATAAACACTTTTAGTTCTGAAAAGCAGTTCTCTGCTTTTTCTTGCTGTAGTACACAGAGTACAATCTACAGGACATGCATCGACACATACTCTAAATACTTTGCATACCTTCTCCACCCTTACTTGAAGAAAGGCAGCCCTCCAACTCATGACCTCATGCAAGCCAAACAGTTCTAATATTTCCAATGCATCGTGGATAATGAGCAGAGTGCTCTACAGCACAGGATGCTGAATTTCCCTTTGTGCATCTGCACACTCCCATATATAGTCTGTGTCCCGGAAAAGCTCATACACACACATCCCCATCCTGTTCCTCATTCTACCCAGTCTATTTCAACAGCTCACCTAAGATTATTTCCACAGATTCTTACTATTTTTATTCAATTTATAAATTCAGTTCATCACTTAAAAATGCTTTTATGGGTGTTACTTTTTATATTGCTGAGTGTCTGTTCATTCCATATGAGGACCCATGGGCATTAAGTCTAGTTTCTCTTCCTGTTCTTTTTACCCAGAACCAAAGCTTATGGGCTGTCTTCAACTTTTTTCTTTTCTTTAAACTGCTTTTCCATTTATATTCATAAGGAGACACATTATGTACTTTTTCCAAATAATTACAGTTCTAGAGGGGAAAAAATAATGTGTATTCTATAACCATGGCCCACATTGAACTCTGAAATCACAGTCACAGAACCTTGACTTAAGCCTTGTGACATTTTGGACAAAGAAGTACACAATCATCTGACTGGGTTTCTCATCAAACACTTAGAAGACAACATCTTTCTTTTATAACGACAGAAATAAATTATCAGGGTCTTTGTCAGTAACAAAATGTGGCACCTGGTCAGTTCTGAGGATTATTCAGGAGTAAGTTCTGATTTGGGTCTTCCAACTCTTTCTTTGCATCAGGTGAATTCAAAGAATCTAGGAGTTGCATCTGACTAGCACCTAAAACCAGTCAGATGCCAGCCTACAACTCTGTTAGTGAACTCATCTTCCATTCAAACATAATTCAGTCATCCTTTCTTTGATACAAGTCTGGTGTTCTTTTGAGCTTTCCTCGGGCACAATCTAATCAGCAATTACAAGCACAAGGGGTCAGGCTTTCACATAATTCTATTCTATTCAGAGAAGGGCAACAAAGCTGGGGACGGGTTTGGAGCACAAGCTCTATGAGGAGAGGATGAGGGAGCTGGGGTTGCTTAGCCTGGAGAAGAGGAGGCTCAGAGGAGACATTATTGCTGTCTACAGCTACCTGAAGGGAGATTGTAGCCAGGTGGGGGCTGGTGTCTTTTCCCAGGCAACCAGCACCAGAACAAGAGGACACAGTCTCAAGCTGTGCTAGGGAAGGTTTAGGCTGGATGTTAGGAAGAAGTTCTTCATAGAAAGAGTGATTGGCCATTGCAATGGGCTGCCCAGGGAGGTGGTGGAGTCACCATCACTAGAGGTGTTTAGGAAGAGACTGGATGAGGTGCTTGGTGCTATGGTTTAGTTGATCAGATGGTGTTGCCTGATAGGTTGGACTCGATGATCTTGAAGGTCTCTTCCAACACGGTTAATTCTATTCTGTTCTGTTCTATTATATAACCACAAATGCTCCCTGCATTTCAATTAAATATATTTGAAACTATATTCTAAAATTAAAGAAAATATCAAATGCAAATGCTTTGACCCACAGTTGTTAGATTAGGGGGTGCCATGTTGACACTCTTTTTCTCTAAGCTAGGTAAAACTTTATTAAATAACTGAACTATATCAGCATCAGTGTATTTTCTTTTTCCACCAGCGAGGTGACAGACTGAAAAGCCTGACCACCTTAGCATAGCTCTGTGCTTCTCCAGCACCAGCACGCAGACTGACTTCCTGTAGTGGTCAAGTACATTTTCTTAATTTATATTATCTAATTGCACATTCTATTCCTGTTGAGGAATAGTGGTGCCCAGGCAGAAATTTATGCAATGATTCTCCAACAGCTTATTCACTTCATTTTTCACTTCATTTGCACTTGTTACATGAGAATATCAACAGATTCTTTGGTCAACAAAACATTGACTTACACGTGAATGCAATAATTTCAATAAGCAATTATGCAATAAATATTTCATGAAATATTTAGTGAAATTATTGCAACATTACAATAATTTATTGAAATACTGTTTCAAGGATCCTATATTCTAAAGGCTAATCAGTTTATGATACGACCTATACATACATACAGCATTTCCTTCATATACAAACATCACACAAGCCTGCACACACACAATTCCTTGACTAAGTGGTGGGGGTGAATTTACCAGTATATAAATAAGATAAGACTAACTGCTGTTAGGCTTAGCCACATAGTTTTAGAATATGTTTGTGCATAGTTCTGTGAACTTAAAAACCTATTTCAGCACTTACTACTGGTAATTGTTTATTTTTGTCTCTTTATAAACATTCATACCATGAGAATTACACTGAGATAAACAGATAGACCAGTGGTACACTTCATACGAATGGTGTGCTTCAGCTTAGAATAAATGCAAAAAGTTATTTGTGCAAACAGTTGTCTGCATGACCCTGCCTGCATGCTTTGGGCAGTATTCATTGGACTTGTAAAGTCAGATAGATAGCCTTAGTTTGAATTTTAAAATACTTTCTAAGTCTTCTACTATAATTTTAATTATCATTTTGATTACTAAAAAATGCTGCAACTGAATTGTCCATTATCAGTTTGGGATTTTAAATTTCCAGGCATGTAAAAGTTAACTGCTTTTTCCACTCCATTTATGCCAAATTGAATTTTGCAGGTCTTCAATGCTAGCATCCCTGTAATTTCATTTGGAAGCCAACAACACGTGTTGTCCTTGGGAACTTAAGTAATTTCTGTTGACTGGGGTTATGGTGGTAAAAATACAGAGTTACTGTTACAACTGGTCAATGCAGAGCTGGCTTTAGACTGCTGTGTATCAGGAAAAGGGGCAACAGCAATCAAGTATTTAAAGATTGTTTTGATGCTCAAAATTTCCTGAAGGATAATGCTAAATGTTAACTGGAGATTTACATTTTACTTTAGTCTATACAGTAAGAGCTGGCATACTTTCACGCACAGTACATGGGATCACATGTCCCCTGTCTCCCCCATGCAGGGCTGACACTAAGCATATTTACTGATTAATTCTCCATGCTTTACAGGATGCAGGACATGCACAATACTTTAAAACTGAAGACAAACTATTAATACTTTACACAGTTGCTTTTTGTGCTCCTTATGAAATCTGATAAGAAATGTTATCTTTTGCTGCATAATTTTTAAACCAGATGTTAGTGAAAAGCACCAGAGGTGAGCTGTACAAATGTGAGGGGAGCTGGCTGGCCCTGCCAAGTTTGCTTCTCTAAACAAGCCAACATATTGCACATCAGCTCCAGGTTGTGCCATTGTATTTGAAAGGGAGAACACTAAGGGATCGTCAGTATAAAAGAAAAGCGAGTAAGAGAGAAAAAGGAGGGAAGAAACTCAACATAGCAAGCAAAAAGTTACCCATATTGCTGTCCAGTAACAGCTCTAACCATGGTGCTAGAAAACCAACATTGAAAGCTTATAAACAGTCACTAGAGAAAGCCAAACCTTTTGCAGGTCTTAGATGCACAACTTCCTTTCATGAATGACAAATGAACTCAAAAGACTTTCCTTCCAATTGTTTTAAGCTAAACATATACAGTATAAGCAGCAGTCAGACAATTGATACATAAACACCTGAAAATTCTGTAATCACATAAAAGAAGGATTAAGAATCATCAGTAAAGTTGATATGGGTTTCAGAAGAAGTAAGATCAAAACCACTGAAAAAACCAAACACCGGACACTAAGACTATTAAACCCTTGAAAATTCTCTCAAGGAGAATTAAGACTATTTAAATTCAGCAAATAAAGCTCTAACTATACAGTGAAACAGTGGATGGATTAGGCTTATCAGCACATCTTTTTTTGATTCTTCTTGCTATTAACTTTCTCTATGTCCATGGATACAAAAGTAATGTTTATTCTATGTAGCTGCTATTGAAACCTGTATTTTAATTCAGATTCATTTTACTTGTAACTGGCATAGTTTTAACTAAATTCAAGGTGTCACTAACTGATTGCAGCATAACAAATTTAGAATCAAAATACTACTGAAAATAACCAACAACAGAAACATAAAAGCAGAAGGCATTAGTCACTGTCACACAAAGGTATGGTGTATTACGTTGCTATTGAAAGAAGGAACAAATTTTCACTTGTCTCCTGCACAACAATAATTTCACAGGGCAAGTATAAGTTCAATACCTGCACTTAAGGAAATGTCCTACATACTACATTTTCACAGTATCACAGTATAACTTAGGTTGGAAAGGACGTCGAGGATCATCGAGTCCAACCTATCAACACAGACCCCATGACTAGACCATGGCACCAAGTGCCATGTCCAATCTCCCCTTGAACGCCTCCAGGGTCGATGACTCCACCACCTCCCTGGGCAACCCGTTCCAATGACAAATGACTCACTCGGTGAAGAATTTCCTCCTCACCTCGAGTCTAAACCTCCCCTGGCGCAGCTTGAGACTGTGTCCCCTTGTTCTGGTGCTGGTTGCCTGGGAGAAGAGGCCAACCCCTTCCCGGCTACAGCCACCTTTCAGGTAGTTGTAGAGGGCAATGAGGTCACCCCTGAGCCTCCTCTTCTCCAGGCTAAACAATCCCATCATATTTCTCAACCTGACTATTAACACAGTGGGCTCATTCAACTGTCATTTTACCCATTGTTTCCAAAAATTAAATTTTGTGTATACTGAAAATGATAGTTTTGCCCAAAATGGACAAAGGGAAGTCAAAACCATACTCACTTTCCTGGTTTGATTTCAATGCTGAAACATTTTACCATTGTCTTCTTTTCTTTAAAAAAAAGCTAATAATATTACAATGATAAATATGTTTTTAAGTTCCTACCATACTGAACCCAAATAATTTGATACTTTAAAAACATTTTGCATTCCTGGAAAATTTTTCCATTTTTGTTCATACTTGGAATGAAAACAAATAGTCAAATTGTTGACACTGCAAGAACACAAAATGACCCTTTTCCTAAGACATGCAGAGCATAAACTGATACGGTCACACAGCAGACCAATAAGCATCATTGCAGCTCACACCAAACTTTACATCACAGTATCACAGTATAACTAAGGTTGGAAATGACCTCGAGGATCATCGAGTCCAACCTAGACCATGGCACCAAGTGCCACATCCAATCTCCTCTTGAACGCCTCCAGGGATGGTGACTCAACCACCTCCCTGGGCAGCCCGTTCCAATGACGAATGACTCGCTCGGTGAAGAACTTTCTCCTCACCTCGAGTCTAAACCTCCCCTGGCGCAGCTTGAGACTGTGTCCCCTTGTTCTGGTGCTGGTTGCCTGGGAGAAGAGACCAACCCCTTCCCGGCTACAACCACCTTTCAGGTAGTTGTAGAGGGCAATGAGGTCACCCCTGAGCCTCCTCTTCTCCAGGCTACATCAACATTGGCCTGTTGCTTGTTTACAGATGCTTTAGCTCTTGTCACCTCACATGCATTACAGAAAGCCCATGAAATAAGAGGGCAGGTGAAACTCCAAGTCAAGACACAGAAAGATTAACTAACTTTCTCACTGCTAGATGGGAAATCCATGCAAGTCAGAAATCTATTTCCAGTGCCTTAGGTCACATCATCATCAATGAGAGCTGTCTGAGTGTAGGACCAACAGCACTGCTCTGCTCTGCCTTTCACCAGATCAGCATTCAGTGCAGTATTTATAATGTTATTACTTCAGTTGATCAAAGTAGTGGACTAGATGTTGACTTTTTAGTTGTTTTGGCAGCACTGTTGGAGGAACTTGAAATTTTTAAGCAGATGTTCTGCAACGTAACTGGGGGCTTGTTTTGCTCTAATGAGATACAGTATTTGTTACAATGAAGGAAATTGCTTGTGGATTTGCTCTAATGTATTTTACATACACTAGGTTACATTTATATTGCAGTTATGAAAAAAAAAAAAATACCATAAAAGACTATATTACTTTTCAGATCTGATGATGTCACCAGACTCATATTATTGTGTTTTTGGGGGGGGAACCAAAAATCAGGCTCAACTTTTTGTGGTCTGTTTCTGTTTTTATACTTGACATCCACATCAGTGGTGTAATGGATCCAAACAGTTAGCTCTTTGTGATCTCTCTCTAGAGGGATCACTGTACTGTTTCAGCAGAACCAATCATAGCGAGTTTCATCTCAGTATTTTTAGGGCTCTGACCAAAATTATTCTGAGACAAATCTCCTCTTTTGGCAGATAGATGAGCAAATTTAATGCATGGTTTCTCTGTCTCTTTCAAACTTAGTTTGAAATTGGTGGTGTTTGCATTTAAATTCAGTTACTCGGTGCAATACAGAAAGCAAATTAACAAATTCACAAGTTGACTTTGTGGACAAATGCCAGAGATTTGTATCTGTCTGGGTGTAAGAAGAAGGACCGATCCAGAAAAATATTAGCCAGAATTTTCTCTCCACTGTAAAGGACCTCAAACTATGGCTTAGATATTTATTATGCGCCATGCCTATAAAACTCCCGAGACGTCTAATGGAAACAGAGCACAATAGAAGCCAGTTCTGCTTTTAATTTTATATACTACCACTGGGAATCTCTTTCTTCTGATGTTCATCCATATTATAAGCTTTTCTTTCACAGTGGGTAACATTTTCCTTACTTTGGAACTAGTTATTCATCATAACAAGAAGGAATATCAAGCATATATAAATGCCACTCCAACTACTTACGCTAGCTATATTGGCAAAACCTTTTTAATTCCCTTCATAACACTCATCACTACCAAAACCTCCATTCAGAACATTAACAAAATGCTCAGGAAACACAGGAATGCTTACTCTTAAATAATAATGTGCAGCACAGGCACCCACATTTATTTTAATAAGCAACCTCATTTTTCTAGCACACAGTTATGCCTCTGCTCCTTTAAAACACTGAGAGATAAAGTTGGAAAGCATCAATCTGAGAGCTTTTAAAGTAGTAGGAGGTTAAAAAATAGGCCATATACTTAAACCTTATGAACCCTCTATAGTTTATCTTCACAACCTCCCATCCCTTCCCCTCTCCCAAAGTCTTTCACAGTGACTCCACATTAAAACTGAGCTTGATAAATCTAAGCACTCTGCTTGAGCCACACAGACTAGCTTTGAAGGCTTTCATCTCATACTTCTAAAGAAAAGTTATCTTTTCACTCATATCCCATAGAAAGAGGGTTTATCAGAATAAGAGGGGGTTAAGCAAATTACTTTTATCCTTTGTGTTTGTCACAGGATTAAAATATGAATATAACAGTAAATTTCTAGGAATGTACTTTTGTTATGCAGCAGTAACTCAGAAGCATCTCTTAAACTTTACCACTACTATGGCTCAGAGGCAGATACTGGCACAGATCCTCCAGAAGCAACCCAAACATCCCTCTAAGCTGGTAAGCCTGCAATTATGGCCTTACCTAAGGGCATTTCAGTTTTCTAGTTTGAGCAAAAACTACTCATGCTTTAAGTGCCCTATACCATGCTTAGATGTCAATCACCAATAAGCCACCTATTCCTAAAACAAAGCAGCAGAATACTCACCAGATCTGAAAACGGACATCTTCCATACTTGTGCTGGCTTCCTAAACTGTTCAGCTAGCCCCAACTTCTTGACTTGTGAACTCACACCATGCTGCTATTCGCAGCTACGATCAAAGCTTCTGGCTCCACTGACCCAAAACTCAGTTTCTGAAGAGATGAGTTTAAGCTAAAACAGTTATAAAAACTAACCAGGTACAACCCACGAATTTCACTTGTGTACCTGCCTTTATAGCATATGTACACGTTAATTTCTAAACACTGCACAATGACACAGAGGTTACACTAAGAAAATAAAATTTTCCATCAGTAAGAGCAAGTGCAAGTTCTACTGCTGAGACTGTGCATAAGCAACTTCTGAGTACACAAACGGAAACTGGGAACATAAATGTTTAGATTCACATCCAACTCCCTCCTGAGTTCATGTTATGTTTCCTTTTGTATCACCTGATAGTCAAACAGGCTCAAAATGGACAAAACAAATGAAAAGTACCTTAATATGTCATTGTTTTAACATAATGAAAAATACTAGGAAGAAATTAGTCTCTCAAAGTAGATAAGAGAGAGTCTGTATTTCTTAAGACAGCTTTTATTGAGAATTTCTTTAAGAGTTACTGCAGTGTTTGGAGGGTTTTTGAGCTACCTATGCTATATTGCTTTTTTAGAACAACTGTCATTACTTAAACCATTTGGCAGTGAACTAAATGTTTAATTTAGTAGTCACAATTTTAATTGTTCAGGAACACATACAATAAACCAAACATCTTGGGCAGGGGTGAAAAACAAGGTAATCCGGTCTCGGAGATGGTCCTAAAATTCCTTCTTTGTGTACTTTCAAGTCTTCACAGAATTAAGGAAAACTCTGATTCCCACATTTATGTGCTGCTGCCTTCCAAGTCCCTGCCGGTATGCTCACCCAAAAGAATTGAGTAAAAGCTCCTTGAACCTTTCAACAGAGGTATGGACCACAGCTGAACTCTTTAATGAAGTCATCTTTTTTTTGAAGAAACCAGAAATTTCGAGTGAGATTCTAGGCCTTCACAGAATTAGGTACATAAGAATTCTCTGAATTCCCAGAAATCTGGTTATTATCAGCCTGCAACACAAGTTCTACAGTTCTATTCACTTTTTTAGTTACATGGTGAATTTTCTTCTAAATTACCTCATGCAAAAGCCACTGAAGCAAATGGGTAAAGCTCCCACTAACCTCACCAGTTCTTGGATCATTAAGACCTATCAGAAGTCATATTTGTAATCCCTTCCTCTAACTTTAGCAGCAACCTGACTGATAGCTCCATAGCGTGCTACTCAGACAAATTCACATTAGGACAACCAGTGTTGACCAGAGCAGATAATATGAAAGCCTTTTTGAGATAAAACACATGGAAAATATTAATAAACTATTAAAATCTTTTTGAAATGCATCTAAAGAATATTCACCAGGCATTCTAAAATTTTGTCTTCTATGTTAACCAGTGCACAGAAGAAAGTGTTTGAAATGAAGAATATTTGATTTTTAAAGATGAAGGTTGTAAGAGAAGTATGTTGAATAAGTATTTCGTACATTTAACAACAAAAATGGAACACGTGTTGATAATCCTTTGCTTAATTGTTGCCCTGTTTATTCAATATTCCCCAAGGTCAATGTATAACATGTTAAAATGATTACAGTCTCAACTTTGCAGCTCTGTTTTATTCTCCAGATTATTTCTTGGATCTGGGAGACATGACGGGCTCACTGGGGTTTCTGCAAGAAATACACACCTGCAAAACACTGTGAGCTCAAAGATCTCCCCCATTCTAGTGCACTGCTAAAAGAAATGGTTGTGCGTGACAAGCACTCCTAGGACTACCATCATAAAACTTGTAAAAAATAGTTTCCTTGTGAAGCTGTAAAATACATCTGTTCAAAGCATCTGAGCCTGCTTGTCTGTCTGCTACAAAAGGAATTTACCACCAAAAAGAACAGATTTAGAAGAATTCAGGCTAAGATTAATTTTTCATATCCCAAAAGAGGTGTCCAAACAGGGAAAGGATGCCTTTATGTTGGTGTTTCATTATAAAGAAGGCAAAGAAAGTGAATTGTTGGAGTGATATTTTGTCTCTGAAGCGTAGCATACCACTTTTCTCATGAACTTTCCACAGGAGTAAAACAATATGACACCATTATGTCAAAAAAGACTAAAGCATCCCAAACCACTTCTACATGTATACTTGTATACAGTAACCATGTCAATGCAAACAGCAGTAAAAAGTGTGAGAAAAGCTAACAACCCTGTGCAATTCTCCAGGCCCATCCAGGTGTCCACCTATAAACACCAAATTTTTCTTTCTCTCATCTCTCCTAATTCACTTCATTCTCCAAACAGCAAAGTGGGGAAACTGAAGAACCAGAAACATCACAACATGCAGTGCATATGACCTACTGCAGGGAAATGCATGGCTTCATGCATCAGAGTGTAGTTACAAATGCATGTGCATCATTATTTCAATTGTAACCAACCACAGAATCCCAGGTTAAAACCGGACTGATATCGCTAAGCTTTTTACCAATCCAAATCAAAACATCTATATCAATAACATTATATAGGAGGCATTACTATAAAAGCTAAAATGCTATGTGGAAGCATTAAGTTCCCATATATATATTTATAACTATCTAAGTATATTTTTTTATTAAAGCTTTCTATAGAAGTACTTACATATTTCAGTAATAGACAGGATATTTCTAATTTCCAGGTCAAGCTCAGCACAACAGATGTTCAGGAAGCAAATTTATTGATGAGGTTAAAGAAATGCCTCAGATACTTTGGCATAGCCATACCTTTAAAATTTTGCAAACTTCCAACTGCTTTTTCTCATGATCCATTCACAAACAGGGAATAAATAAAGGGGGGAGGGAAAGGGATACAGTATAAATTAACTTCTTGTTCTACTGCATTTGAATAAATTCAAGTCTCATCAAGGAGAAACATTTCAAAGACATTTCATTTTAAAGTGAAATACTATTTTCAATACTGTGTGAAAAATGAATACTTCACTGCCTCGGGTAGGATTGCCAGTGAGTCCAAAGGAAAGCAGAGCTCATATTCCACAAGACTATGAGAAGAATGATGTGTCTATAGTGCTTAAGCTCTTGCCAATGATTTCCGGTATATGCTCAGGATGACTTATCTTGTACTAATCTGCTACTGGTTTACTGTTCAGTTTATTGTTATTCCTTTGCTAAGTAACTGTTCCTGAAACAGCTAAAGATTAAGCCTGATTCAACTTAAAAATAGCCCAACAGATAACAGAAAAAGCCACGCAAAGCAAACTGCAGTGTGTTTCATGCGTCAGCTCACACAGTAACTGAAGACATTAGTTCTCATGAAATACAAAAGAGGACAAACTTTTCACTATTTTTTTCCAAATATATTTCCTAAATCTCAAATTATGCTGCACCATCACCCTGAAGAAAAGTGCATGCAAACAGCATGTAGAAGGGACTATACCATCATCCTTTTGTAACACCTATTTTAATGGTCAGCCAGCCATAGATTTATTGGTTTGGTTTGCAGGAAGGAAATGAGACAAACTCCTAGATGGGATTTTTTTGTCCTACATACATATTACAAACAAGGAGAGAAAAAGGTGCAAATAATCCCTTTGTGTTGGCATCTAAGGATGCCAATTCTGATATCATCTATATTCTGTTGTTACCTGTTGTTGGACAAGTGTGTATTTTTTGAGTCGTAGTTTATCAACAAATACAAATACCACCTCTCAGTACATTTCAAGCCTCCCCAAACTCTGTTTTCTCTTTGATCAATCTGCCAGGCTAAAGCATTTCCCATTAAAGAGGAATAACAAAAAAAGTTGTCATAGAAAACAGTGCATGCAAGTACAAGCTTCAAGAACTAGCCATGCATTTGAATAAAATTAATCAAGATCTATAATCAAGTACAAGCTTCAAGAACTAGCCATGCATTTGAATAAAATTAATCAAGATCTATAACAAGTGGAGGGTAGGAAAAAAAGAAAACCACCACCATAAAAAAAAAAACCAAAACAAAACACCAAACCAAAACAGCATCTTCAATGCCATCAATTACCAGCAGATCAGAGAAGCTTCTTAGCTGTTTAACATCTTAAATTGGACCATGACATTGATGTTATGAGAAGCTATTTTGTAATTCAAAATGCATGAAATCTGTTGTTACAAATCCCACAATAAAAAATATGGATTAATGTAGCAGCCCTGCATCAGTCTTCATTCCTCATCTTAATACCAAATATTAATTCATACTAAATCCTAAATGCCTCTTCTCTAACACAAAGTATTAAAAGTTGCAGTCTGTGTTAGACACCTGTGAAAGCTATACATTTCATATTCTTCAGAACTTTTTTTTTTCACCTGGAAGACATATATAGCTAGAAGTCAGGTTACTAGAGGATAATTTAAAGCAAAAACTAAACTCAAAGGATTTGCAGCATGCAACAGAACTACCTGCCCTGAACATAAGACAGGTCTCAGGATGGAGACATGAAAGTCATTTTAGAGGAGTACCATGAAGTCCAGGGTGAAAAACATACAGAACAAGTATCCTTCCATCCATTCAGAGTTTGGGTTCTGATACATTTAAAGGAAACAGAAGCCAGCTGAAATTGCCCAAACACCCTGCCCCAGGGCTGGGTGATCATGCCCAGTGCCTTTCAGCCTCTTTCCACCTCAGCTGATTTTGAATCACTCATTATAGCGCCCATCAGTAGTTAGGTTTGGCAACAACAATACTGAGGGAGACCAGGGACTCATTTTGCCCTCCCATAGAAAAATGCAGCAGTGATATTAGTGGCATTTCACACAGAATCACAGAATTTCATACATGCTACTGCTGCTTTTGGCTACAGGAATTTTTATCCCAGTGGAAAGCCAGCCTGAGTTGAACCCTGCTGCCATGTGGTGTACAGGCTCCATACAACTTTTGTCTCTCAGCAATGAAACAGAAAAATAAAATTGTGAGAGTAAGCCAGACCTGGCAATCAGAAGGAACAGAATGAACTGTGCCAGGCTTTGCAGAGATCCCTCTCACTGCCAGAGTTCGGCAGCTCAAGATGGCCCTACAGATGCCATGCAGGTGAAGAGCCTGGCCCCAAGGCCAGCCTGCCTGCCAGCAGCAGGGAGCAGGGGCCTCTCCATGCAGGCCTTAGCCTTCCAGCCACTGTCTGCCAGAAACAAACTATTTAAACAGCTTTCAAGGTCTGACCATGGCTCTATTCCTAGAAACTCGTCTGGCTTAATACAATACTTTAAGCCAAAGACATCTTGACTCTACTGAGTGGAACTAAATCATCTGTACAGCCACCACTATAATGATCCTTTAGCCACGTACTCGTTCCTGCTGTTATCTTTGTTAGCTAGCATCCAGTGAGCACTAACACAGCTTGCAGCTGCACATGAAAAATAACATATACACCTGAAACAGCAAGAACTCCTGCTGCCAGTGAGATGCAGGTAAATAAGCATGCTGCCCTGCAAACCAGCACACCCACCTGAAAGGGCAGCACTCAAATGACAGCTGGTTTTCAACAAAAAGCAAACAAAAAGGTCACTTGGAGGATATGCCTGCTCAAGTCTGCATTTTAGAAAACTTCCCATTACAATTTTGCTCTAAAATAACAAAATGAAAACATTTAAAAAAAAAAACAAACCAAACAAAAAACAACATAATAAATTCCATGAAAATTTTGCATTTCTTTTACTATGAGGGAAGGAGGCAAAGCTTAAGTACCTTTTACGGGTAAATATGTCTGACTTTCAGCAGATCAGGCTCTGATTTGCAAAACTTCTCTTTTACTGTTTTCTGAGAAAGTTAAACTATCAGGAGGAAATGCTTGAACTTTGCAGCATTTTCTGCTTGTAAACTGATATGTTTAAGAGGAAGAAAAAAGCCAAGTCCTCAGAAACTAGATTTTTAGCTATTTCAGGTTTGACACCCTGGAGATGCAGTCACATCACCTCCTAGTCTGTGAAGCTCTCCTCCACTTGTGCAGCAGCCAGAGACAGCCCTGTTGATTACCCGAAGAAGCCACACAGGCCAGGAAAGCCAAACCTGCCTGCAGAACCTGTAGTGCAGACCCACAGTGCATTCTTTGTATGTGCCCCGCTCCTGCACTTACCTGCTGGCACAGGTGTGATCCTACCCGTGGCATGAAGCACTATTATAGAATCTGGTAATGTAATTAAAAGAAGGAGGTGTGCAGTTCACCAACATACTCTGCAGTTGTTGAATACTACCTTTGACAAGGTGTTTTGGATACATAAGACTATCCAGGTATTCTCCGAAAGAAGAAGTATCATGCAGAGATTTTCCTGAAGATGTTTTTATTTAATCTTTAAACTTCTCAAGGATTTCTGACACCCCCCAAAAAACCTGTAATTGTCTCCCTCCTCTCAAAAACATACAGTTACTCTTCACTGAGAGACTCCTGTGGTCACATTCCCACTGAGTTTTCCAATAGTTTTCCTTCTTTCAATAGATTCTTTTCACACAGCCATCAAACTATCAAAAACTTTAGCTTACGAACTTTTCACCACAATTAATAACAAAAGTTAGCTGAAATAAAGAGTTGAAATTAAAAAGAGTTCAATCATAACAATGATTCAAGCATTTATTGCTTCTGTAGATTTGAACTTCCTTACAGGTTTTATGGTCATGTCCTTGTGATGTTTTTCCTCTGTCACAACTGGATTCTTCCTCTCAAATCCTGCCCTTAAAGCCATTATGTGCTATTGGCTCTTCAACACAAACTAGTGTTTTTTCATTAAAAACTCTAAATTCATAGGGTTTATAGTCCCTTTAATATGGCTTTATTAATAAAGACAAAAGTTTGTGTTGGAGCAGATAAAACAGGGGTTAGAAATGCAGCTGCATCAATCTGAACAAGGGAGAAATAAAACCATGTGTATTTAAAAAAATAATAATTACACTTAATTCACCATCAAGACAGGGCTGTAAATTATGGTCTAGCTGCCCTTACTGATCCAACATAAACATTAGGAGCAAGCTGTGCTATGAATGAGAGGGACTAAGAAATGATTGGGATATGTTTTAGATCCCCTGAGTCATCTTTCCTGGCACAGAGCAGTGTAACTCAAAGCTGCTGTTTAGGAAGCAAGGAGATGGAGGTGAGCTGAGCTGGCAGCACTGTCAGTGTCTTGTCAAAAGAAGTCTGAAAAAGGATGCATCAAAACCAAGACATCACAAGATTTTTGAGGCCATGTTGTAGAAGAAGTCACACTGTCCACTGAATATGCCTTTTTAGCCATGTCCTTGCTGGGGTACTACATCTGTGTTTTTCCTGCATAAATTCATGGTGGAAAGTGCCAAAGTTGTTCAGCTCTGAAACTTCCTTTTGTGCAACTTCACAATGCCAAGCATGACTTCAATTAAAAGCGTAGTATATACTGAATGTCCACTCTTTGGAAGGGTATTATTGGTACAAAATAGGCATTTTGTGCAGTGAGTCAAGGCATAGAACCCTGAAAGCTGGCTCAGAGAGAGCTACTGACACAGGGCAGTCCAGCAAGGGGTTTCCTCAGTTCCCAAGAGCATTGACAGCAGCAAGTGTTATCTTCCAGTTGACATACCCAGCTGCAGCCCTGCAGATGTGTTTTTCACTGCTTTCACTTGAACACTTAGTATTAGGCTCTATAATATAGCATAGATATTACCTCAGTTTAACACCAAAAAAATCACCAGTATCTATCATCCCTCTTCTTCTTCTAACTATCATGGTGAAGGAAGGGGAAATAAAAATATGAGAACCAGGAGGAAGCCCTCTGTCATGAAAGAAACTTTCCCACTCCTTTTCCAGAAGGAAGGTAAAAAACACACAGGGCACTAACTGCCCCAAAACAGATCACTGACACTGAAGATGTGTAATGATCAAGTAAATGTTGCCACTGTGTGAATTTTAGGACATACAGGGGCAAGGCCTTTCCATAAAGATAAATCTATAGCTACTTACACAGAAGGCAATAAAAGCCATATTCAAGACACACTTGAAAGAATACATGTAAATCCTCTTCCTTCTATTTTGTCCTCCTCAAATCCACAAATGATAAGTAGATAGGGCATTTTAAAATTTTAGGGTGACACTATCTCCATTTGGAGGGGAGACATTGGACAGAACATATGGTACAGAGTACACACAGCCTGTCACACAGCATGAGTAACAAAGTCATCCTTGTACACTCCTAGTAGCGATTCATGCCATGTGAGAGAATGGCCTCAGAATCACAGATAGCTATGCCACAGTCTGCACACATATTCTTGTATGCATAAATCCTCTTTGGTTTTTGAAGTTTTGTGAAAAACAGAGTTTTAAAAAGTGTTATTAAAATTTTTTAAAAAATCAACAAGAAATGAACCATATTCCTCTGAATTTAGAATAGAGTAGAATAAACCAGGTTGGAAGAGACCTTCAAGATCACTGTGTCCAGCCTATCATCCAACACCATCTAATCAACTAAACCATGGAGACATAACTGAAGAACAAATTACTTACCTCATTAAAAAAAAAAAGGGGGAAAAAAAAAGAAAGACAAATCTCAACTGATGTGGGTCCAGGTCTTGCTTCCGGAAAGACAAACAAAATGTATAACCCTTTGATAAAACATGCTTCTGGAGAAAGGTTACAACCCTCAACTGACTGAGATTTTATCCTCCAAGGGTTAGAACTCTAGACGGGTGGAAGACCACTGCAACAGCTGCTTCTGCTTTGTGTTCCAGGCCAACCAGTGCAACATGCAGCTGAGGAAGTCCATAGCACAGGTATCCCTCCCACAGTCACCATCCCAACTGTCAAACATAACATTAGAAAATACAGAGTAAACAGCCAGAAAGTCCCAAAATGAATGCATAAGGACCATGAGTCACATGCTAAGGTGGCATTACAAAAATGTAACTTCATTTACATAAATGAAGCCCTACTGAGCTTTGTCATCAAAAACAAGTACTTCTAAAAAGAGGGCAGCTAGCAGTGTAGTAGCTGAAATACTGCTGTAACACTGTACAGAACCAATGGTATACCTGTCAAAGCAGGATTTGTATGCTTACATTCCTGTAAAATGTAAGAAAGATTGATGTGAGATTATCTACCTGTCTGCCCATGAATAAATGAAGCAGAGGAACAGAGCAAAATGAGGAAGACTCCAACAGTCAAAGCCTGATGGCTTCCACAAAGTAAAATTCATGTCTGCCTTTCCAAAACACTGTCTGTATAATAACGCAGAACCAAGCTGTCTTCCCTTACCTTCTGCAAAAGGCTCCCATTCATAAAATCGACCCATAAATGGCTTGTTATTGTATGATGCACATTGCACTTCTCTGATATTTCTGCTGCTTTCAGGACACATCTGTTCAAATAAAAGAATAATAAAACAGCAATGTTATTTTTGCTTTCTCATTAACTCACTATAGAAGGTTAATGAAGGCATTGCCAAATTCTACTCCAGATAATGAACACTGTGCTTTTAAGTAACAGTATCAAAAGTGCCTGTAGTTAAAAAAAAAAAAGAAAAAAGAAGAATCTGTAGAGTTCAGAGAGCAAGGGTTCTACAACAACAACAACAAAAAGCACCAAGCCATTTTTTAATTGAGCTGTCATTTTCCTCAGCAAAAGACAACACTTCAAGATAAGTCAATAAATTATATCTAAATAATTTCCTTTGCACAACAGCTTCACATTTTTCATTATTAGTTTTCTGGGCTCAGATTCAACAGTTGAAACAACATACATGCTTGCATCACTGATTAAAAGCATGCCACACCAGCTTCTTATCTTATGCTTCAATACCATATTAGCACTTTTTCACATCTTAATTCTACATGCTGCTATCGCAGTCATTGCATGACTTCGTATGTTAACTTCTGCCTTCAAATGCCAGCTTCGAAGGTCTTGAACCAAAATAGTGAGAAGAGCTTCTTCCAGCATGCACACACACACATATTGGCAATACATTAGGGCAGGGCAAGTTTTACAGAGAGAAATAACATCTTTTATTAGGTCACCTGCAATGCAAACCTTTGGCAGACAAGCCCTGTTTAGATGTGAAGCAGATTCCAAAAGCAAATACAAATTACATACTTAATTAGTTTGTTCTGCCTGTACCCTCACATTGTAGCTGTCAGCATACAACAAAGAGAGAAAGATTTCTAGAAAAGGCAGGGGATTAATAATAACAAATTCCATGCTTGGACAAATAGACAAGCTTTGGCCTTTAGATGATCAAAATGGCTGTTGAAAACACTATTCAAGAAGAGTAGATAAAAACACTATTTAAGGAGAGTAGAAACCACATGAAGAACTGGACCAGAAGAGCAGAGTATTTTTTCTATATGAGCTTTCAAGGGAAGAAAAGAGACAATATTACATGAAAGCAGCATGGCTAAATAACTATGGTTTTAAAGGGAAAGGCAAGAAAATCAGTAAGAGAAGTTCTCATTGCAACCTCAAGTCAGTTCTCTTCTATTTTTATAAGAGAAAGATTGGTGGACTTTGCAGTAAAAGCCAGCACAACAGAGGTCCCAGAGGAGTTCTTGCCTTATATCCACCCTCCATATATGAAGATATTTGTAACTGGATCAGTGAGATGTCGAAGTCAAGAGTTTTCAAGTGGGCTATAAACTGTACTAAAGACATGGCCGAGGGGAAGGTTCATGGTCTACTTTATCTTTTATTAGAATCATGGCAACAAATCATCTAGAATAAACACAGTTTCTGGCCAAGGAGCCATCTGTGCTCCATTCGCCCACCCTTCTGAGATCTCCAAGTACATGCAAATATTTATCTCCTCAACAAACCCTCTAATAAAGAAAAAAAAAAGGGGGAAAAAGAAAGGCTGCCCTGAAAACAGGATCGTGAGCCACTGAACTACATTGGAAAGATGGAACCAAAAGTCCTTCTAAGTGCCAAATGCAGAAAGTTAATCTATATTCTCACAAATGAAATACTCATCTTTACATCTCTGGCACAGCAATGGGCAAGTGTAACTCAGCAACAGCAACCAACCAGCCAAGGCTAGGAAGCTTATATTTTTCAGAGAGCTCAATTATGACACATATCCTAAAGGTGAAGGGACAGAACCTGAGCTGCCATAAATTACGGTCACTACATGAAATTATAGCAGAACAACATCAGTTTGCGCCAGCAAAGAACCAAGCCTGAAGGGTTTCTTTTTGCACTACTTCACCCTTTTCTGGCACATGCTTCCTGGCAGTCTGCTGTAAAGTTTTGTTGTTTCTTGTTTTTCCTGTTCCAAGCCTTGAGCTTGTGCTCTTGTGTACCAGTATTTCTGGCTCATAAACCACTTCCTGTACACCCAGTTCATACCAACTGCAGACAACATATGAATCAAAAGATGAAAATATTCACTGCTGTTGCCAAAAAATAGTGTCACTTGCCCCTTCTGAGATCATTTTCATATAGCTGCAATTTCTGTTTTAAAACTACTGAAAGTTGCCCACAGGACAGAAGCCCCATTGCTTTAAAGCAGGGCAAAGGACTGACAAAGATACTAACACTGTGTGGACTAAGCTGAAATCTGAAGAAAAGGCTAACTCAGCAGCATTCCCACCTATTTAAAAGTCCTTACTCATTTGTCCTTCCTCCTTTTCTTTCATCAAAGTTTAATTATGAAATAAAATTTGGAGTACAAATTCCAGAGCATGATCAGGTCTTGCTTTATTCTTTATGCAGATTACACTAATTTTCATTTTTAAATGTCTTTTAAACTGTTTTATGAAGAGTTAACTACAAACACAACTACTCAAACTTAATACAGTTTATGCATCACTAAGTATTAAATACCTTTATATTGTGTGTGTAAACTAGTTAACAGCTATACCTCCCTCCTTAACCCTGCCTACACTCTCATGCACAGCTGAAGAAAGTGACAGGTTTACTCCACCTGCTGCTTAGCCTCCTTCGGAAAAAAAACCATCCTAGAGCCTTTCTCAGAAGAGCTAAGAGTACCAGGCACTTTCTCTTGGTCTTTGTGGACTTTTGGCACATCTTTTAGGCAGAAAATACATTGTTATCACTAAAAGGAAAAAACACGATGCTGTACAAGTGAAACTAGTATAGGGTTGTCTGTAGTTTTATTTATTTATTTAGTCTGTAATGTTTTATTTATTCCCTCAGAGTTTTCTATATTTTTACACTCTAAATACTATTTCTGGCACAAACACATATAGCTTGACTATAAAACTCTTAGAAGTGCATCTGTGATGAAAAGATGACAGCCCTAAAGAAAGCTCTTATTTACACTGTCTAACAGTTGTACCTCACAGAGCTCACCATTTGCTTCCCTGTTTACACACATGGCTGGGAGGCACTGGAAGAGGGCAGGGGCAAAGACAGGTTTTCCCATCATACAATTCCCTGCAGCATGTGGCCTACATTAGGGAGCAGGTCACACCTGTACTTGGCTTACACTGTCTGAAGGGCTGCCCATGACAGAGTCCCTGCACCTCTCCTGGCTCTCTGCCAAACTAATAGCAATTCTGCCTTAAAAAGCAGGCGTGTTGGCATGTTTACAGGTAAAGAATGTTCCTGTGCCTAAGCCAGAGTACTAGGATTTAACCAGCATGGATCTCTTTCCAAAATCTTCCAGAGGCTTTTGGAATGAACTTTGCTAAACTATTTAACCTCACTGTGTGATTCTCCCTCAGTTCCCCCTGACACACGAGCATTAGGATCGTGCTGCTGCGTGATAGAGACTTGAAAACATTTTTTTTTCTTCTCTTATTGATGACTTTGATTCACTGTTTTATTAACAACAGATCTGGAATTTCATTTTTTCTTCAAAACCTTTTTCCCTCCCCTCCCCCTGGCCCCATGATTGACAGAGTTACATAAAGTTTTTGTAGAGGTTTTGATAGAGGATGAGCTCTCTGGACTTTTCTAGAAAAAGACATAAAACATGCTTTTCAAGCTAGGTCTGTGGAGGCCAGATCAGCAAGAAATATATATTGCATCTACTAAGATAAATCTCACATTCCATTGTGTAGAGGCAGACATAAATTATCTAGTAAACTATATGCTGCTTGGAAAAATCAATGCTGTAAATCACGCATGCAAGACTTTTTTCAACTAAATACCTTCGAAGTGCTGGACAGTCTCACAGAAGGTAAGACACAGAGTTTCCACTGCTGCATTTTGGTGTGGCTGTTTCAATGTTCTTTCTGTACTTTCAAAACACGAAATGCACAGCAGCAGCACAGTACAGTGTTGATGAGGCAACCAGTGATCAAGACAAAACATTTTGGAAATAGCCCTTTATGCTTTGTGACCTCAGGCCTATGTCTACAACTTCTGAAACAGTAGCTTTATTTATGTCTCAATTTCATCTGAGAGATGCAGGTATGAAAGCATTCTGAAGGATGGCAACACACAGTGCTTGTCTTTGTTGTGTACCATTACAGCTGTATTAAAATGAGCTGCTAGTACCGCTAAAACTGTGAAACAAAGAAACCACCATAATTGTTTTTAGACTTTTAGTAAACATTCAAAAAGCAGTTTTTAACAAATCTTTGACACTTTGGTTAATTAATGAAGTGCTGGCAAACCACCTGAAGTTTATCAGCCTGCCAGCAGATGTGCTCCCACTGGATGCACGCCTGCCGTTAGCAAAGCTGCACTGAGATAATGTACTTCTGGAATTGCATAAATGGGCCATTTTGATCCTGAAATCACCTCAAAGGCAATTAAAACACTGACTAAGGTTCTTGGCACAGTTTCATTCTTATGACCTACAGCAACTGGCAGACTCCTTTTTTCCAAGGCCCCACAGTTCTGGATTCTCTAGGCTCAATCATAATTCATAATTAATATTGTTTTATGTATGAAAGACTATATATTAAGTCCAGGTAATCTAGTTATACTCTAGTTTTCATTTCTGCAGTGGTTCTACCTAATCATATTAATCCTTTGACACTCTTGAGGATAAAGACATCTCCAAAGAATAAATGAATCTCCAAAGAAAAATCATGCAAATACTTGTTTCTGAAACCATAATCTAAAGACTCTTCCTTCATTTTCAGAACATTCTCTCTCAAGTGGCATGTCCTTGCAATATGCATACCATATAAATGCCAGGTCTTTACACAACAATCCACAGCAGTGAACTTCTGCTCTCAAGTGCTGGTTAGTGCCTCATCTTCCCAAAACTCATGGCAGTTCCATGTCCACATCTGAAAGGAGAATTACAGGCCCTCCAATTTTTAATTCTTCTGCTAAGCTACCTTTGCATTGGCAAGGATTGTGCATCATATCAGTGTTACTTGGAATCAAGGCAATCTACTTTTGTCTAGCTGAACACACAGTGGAAGACAGCAATGGATACATTTAAACTACTGGAGACTCTCTTATTTCCCCAATAGTTCTGATTTTTACTGTTGAGGAATGGCTTGAATTGCAGGGACATGGTTCTATGGAACAGTTGTTTGATCAGAGTGTATAGGCCAGACTCCATCTTGCTGTTTACTGCTCACAGCTTAGCTGGTGTGCTGATGCAGCAAGGTCACCACAGCCCTGTGACTGTGCTTGCAGTTTCTCATAAGCTAGCACCATGTGAAATAGTTACTTACAAGAGTTTCTCATAAGATAGCATCATGTGAAATAGTTACTTACAAGATAGTAGTATGTGAAACAAAGTATATATGTGAAACAAAGACCTACTGAGAAAGGAGGTTGTGGAGTTGCACGTAGGCCTAGCCGCAAGTAGGCTGGATATTATGATGTAACCCTGGACTAATAGCTAATAGAATAATGACACGTGTGCATATTTAGCTGCTGAAGATGCTTCATAAGCTGTGCTTTTGAACAATAGAGTTGAAGCCTGATTACCAATCATATTGATTGTCTGCTTCCCACCGCAACATTTTACCCATTGTAACAGACTACAAAGACAATTGTCTGACAACTGAAAAAAAGAAGAATGCTATACTAAATGTGTGTAAGAGATCCGTGGAAGGAAACATCTGGCAGATTTTTTGTTACAATGGAATTAATGCTCCTGATAACCAAAATACAGAAGGGATTTTAAGAGGCACAATTTTAAAAATTATATTAAGAACAGTTCTGCAGTAAAAACTGGTGCTCACCAGCTCTGGTTACAGCCCGTGACCACAGACAATACACCAGAAATGTCTGGCTTGACGTGGAATGAAAATCGACATCTGTGAATGCCATGGTATCCGTGCAAGTTTATGAGGAACGAGCACCCGTGCTGCCAAAATCTCTGCACTGCCTCAAGCAATGAATTTACACCTACGTGTATACTGCAATGGCCATTAAGCTTAGTTCTGACAACCATCATAAACTTTCTTTACTAACCAGAGAGATGTTCTGAAGTAATGAAGAGTCTAAGGGAGCAAGTAATAGTCACAGACGTTCTCTTTTTCCTCACTTCTATCAAGGTGCTGCTTGTCACAGACAGAAAAGAACTTAGATGTATGCACAATAGAAAACCATTCTATTTCTACCAAATCCCATTCTGCACCAGCATGTCTGGGAAAAAGAAAAGGGTCCATAGCAGAGCTGCATACCAGGGTTCCTCATTTCCAATGATACGTGCTGTCTCCCACTGCCATGGGTAAGGGAACTGCTACCATTTTAGTCTTTAATTTAAGACACCTTTTTTCCATTAATTATTTCAGTTTTGTACCAAGAAAGTTCCCTGAATTTAACTAGAAAACTATCTGAAGTGTTTCCTAATCCTAATCTTTATTGACTTTGCAATGTCTCAGACAGGTAAGTGATTAATCTGTAATATGGCAAGTGCATCTGCTACAGCTTTACATTCTTCCCTTTCCATAGCACTTCACAGCTGAAAACACAATCTGTCTAATAGTGAGTAAGAGAGATCAACTGAATAAAGAGAAAAAAAAGTATTTCTGCTTAACTTTACAGGTTTGTGGCTTTTTGAAAATACTCACTAACAGAATCAGAATCTGATTAGATTGAAATCACTTATTTTATTTAAGATTTTCTGCAACTTGGAAAAGATTCAAGTCCAGCTTTGGTTTTAAATAAAATGTTAGCCAGTCATCCATCCCACACAAAGCACATACACTGATCTAATGTGCATGACCGGAAACATTTAGCACTATAAGCATAGGAGGGGCTCACCAAAGAGCTATACTAGGAAAATTAACAGTACAGCTCTTCAGTAGTACCAAAAATACATCAAAGAAATAATACATTTCTGTCTATTGCTAAAATTTTACAAATTATATATCAAAAAAACCCAAACAAACTAACAAACCAAACACCAAGAGACTACACAAAACCACCAAAAAACCCCAAACCCTACAATTTGAAAACCAATGACTGGTTTCTAGAACATCCACCTTTAACAAGAAGAAAACAAAGACAAATACTGGCAACAGACCATGCTGGAACAGACTATTGTGTGGTGAAAAGAGATACACAAGTATGTCATGGAAGTCAGAGCTATCTCAGTTCACACCTACCAATGATCTAGCTGGTTGCCTGGTGCTCGTCTTTTTTTGAGCCAGCTAAAGATCAGATGACTACCATTGCATTCCAGAACCCTTTTTTCCCCCCCTTCAAAATGTAGTTACTATTTTACTATCCCAAATTTCTTTCAGTGCCCAGGTTCCTTAGTGAAGAATCATTTCAGTACTGAGACTGCAGTGTAAAGGATTATTCTTTATATGACCCCAATCAAGCATCCAAAGCTGGGTATCTGCAACAGAAATCATAACTACTTTGTACCATGGCTGTTCTCAGTCTCAGCAGTGGTATCAATTTTTTTCTGTATAAATATGCTGCATTAAAAACAAAACAACCCACACCAAATACAAGAATTTCTCCATTCAAATATGTACTTATTGAAACATTACATACTGCTCAAGTTGCTTCAGCTGTACACTATTGACTCATTTACTGGGAAATCAATGAAAAGTTATTTCCATTTCATACAGTCTGGCTCAAAGTCTGAAGGACGCCTTAACATGGAAGCTTTCAGCCTTGTTCAAAGGCATCCAGAAAGTAGAGCAAGTTTTAGTAGTTCTCTTCAGAAAATACGAGGTTTATGTACCAAGGATAGCTGCTTTAATACAGCAGCATTCAGTATATGAGAAAAATGTACTATATACTAGCAACTCCATGACTCTTTTTGAAAGGCACCATTGGTATCAGCATTGCAATAATCTGCGACAATTAATGTCATTCTAGTGAAATCAACAACTCAATGCTAGGATGATATATATAATCCTCATAGACTATATAAAATTATGCCAGTGTAATAAAATGTGATTGCAGGCTTTCCAGCAGTTATTTTATTTCATTTTTAAAAACACTGTTGTTTGAGCTGCCTGTTCTTTCTGAGTTGCAGTCTTTGTGTCACATAGGTTTCACTACCTTACTCTTTTATTCTACCAGCTTCAGCAGTAGGTGGGAATATTCCTCTACATACTTGAAAGACTAATCCATTTAAATGGAAACTCAGTTCCATGAATTCCATTCAGATGACTGGCCTTTGTGTGAGAGATGGACTACCTGAATGCTTGCAGCAGAAGGATTGAAAGTTTAGCTAAGTTTTTAGTTTGTATTACCCTGATGTTCACCTTGTTAACTCAAAAACTCTTACTGAAGCAACAATCACAACATTTTTCCAGAAGAGTATCTATTCTAAGTGACAACAAGGGACAGGCCCAGATTTACAACTGTTACTACATGCAGAGTGAATTCTGGTAAGTTTGCTGAGATAATGCATTTTTTAATTTTTCACAGAATCACCAAGGTTGGAAGAGACCTCAAAGATCATCAAATCCAACCTGTCACCAGACCTCATGAGTAAGCCATGGCACCAAGTGCCACGTCCAGTCCCCTCATGAACACCCTGGTGCAGCTTGAGACTGTGTCCCCTTGTTAAGGTGCTGGTTGCCTGGGAGAAGAGACCAACCCCCTCCTGGCTACAACCACCCTTCAGGTAGTTGTAGACAGCAATAAGGTCTCCCGTGAGTCTCCTCTTCTCCAGGCTAAACAATCCCAGCTCCCTCAGCCTCTCCTCATAGGCCCTGTGCTCAAGGCCTCTCCCCAGCCTCGTTGCCCTTCTCTGGACACGTTCAAGTGCCTCCATGTCCTTCTTAAACTGAGGGGCCCAGAACTGGACAAAGAACAACAATCAAACCATCAACCTAAAAAGTGCAACAATTTGTTTTCCACAAAACACGAACCAATGTAGAGTAACGTAGATGCAACTTAAAAAGTACTGTGATTTTGCAGGACCCAAGTGTAACAAAACACAAGATTATCTGTATTTTACAGTTCTTGTTTCCAGCAAAAATTAGTTTCTGATACAACATACTCCTACATTCTTTCTGAAATATATTATTTCTTCCTAGGTCAGACTACTTAAAAGAAAAAACAACTGAAAAAGGCACTTTAAACTAACTAGCAGATACATTTGCCATCATTTATAATGTTTTGATACAGTTACAGCTGGTAGCACTGCCCGTTTACTTAGGGGTTCATCGAACTTTAACCATTCAGACTGAAACTTTCCATACCTGGTATCTCTTAGTCTCATTTTGTTGACTCAAATATTTCATCCAAGAAAGAGTCTGAAGACAAACAAGATGAAAGAAGTGCTTCATTTTCCCATGTCCCAAGTATTCTGATTAATTTTTTTCAAAATAAGTGCCCCTCTTATTTCAGTGGCTGAAAGGAAGTCAGCCAGGAAAGTTGTTCTTTTCTAGCCCTGCTTAAAAATCTAAAAATAATAACTAGAAAATACACTAAATTAAAAACTCTATCAACAGCTTTGCTTAACAGACCACTTATTTTTCAAAACCCTTAGCTTAACGTTGAAGCTCAGCATGAGCCAACAGTGTGCACTTGCAGCCCAGAAAGCCAATCACATCCTGGGTTGCATCAAGAGAACCACAGCCAGGTGATTCTCCCCCCCTACTCTGCTCTGGTGAGATCCCACCTGGAGTATTGCATCCAGGTTTGGAGCCCCTATTACAGGAAGGATCTGGAGGTGCTGGAGCATGTCCAGAGAAGGGCCATGAGGAAGATCAGAGGGCTGGAGCACCTCTCCTATGAGGGCAGACTGAAAGAGTTGGGGCTCTTCAGTCTGGAGAGAAGGCAGTTCCAATGAGACTTTACTGTGGCCTTCCATTATCTGAATGGGGCTACAAGAAAGCTGAGGAGGTACTTTTTAGGGTGTCAGGTAATGATAGCACTAGGGTGAATGGAACAAAAATAGAAATGGGTAGATTCAGATGGGATGATGGGAAGAAGTTCTTCACCGTGAGGGTGGTAAGACACTGGAGCAGGCTCCCCAGGGAGGTGGTAGAAGCCCCATCCCTGGGCCAGGCTGGATGTGCCTCTGAGCAATCTGATCTAGTGTGAGATGCCCCTGCCCATGGCAGGGGGGTTGGAACTAGATGATCCTTGAGGTCTCTTCCAACCCTAACAATTCTATGATTCTGCACTTGCTTCTTACTCCACTGCCCTCAGTCAGTACTACAGAGGACTGGGACTGTACTGCTAGGTACTTCCACTGCAGACTCTTGTATTCATGTAATTTATGTTCTTTTCCTGCTGTCTGGCTTCTAAATGTGTCTTATACTTGTTCAGCAGTACTGAACTAATCTCCTAAAAATACCAGGAAAAATAACTCTGTTCATGTATCAAAGCAGACGTTGACATCTGACATTCAGTGCTTTCTATACCTGTCATTAATGGCAAGAGTGAACAAATGGTTATAAACCCAAGTTAAACTTAAAAATCAATAAAAAACTGAAAATTAATTCAAGGGATTTCCTCTGATCAAAGCTGCTACACATCTGCTGCTTCCTCTGCTTCAAAATCCTGGGTGCAATTAAATGACCACAAGCAAAAAGTAAATGTCTTGTTCAAATTATAGCAGTGTTGAATAACTATGCACCAGAATTTCAGACAAAAACTTGTCAATATGAACTGACAAAAAGAAACAAAGACAAGTTGAAACACCATAAAATACCTCCCACAACATGTGTCTATCTTCATAAATGACAACTGCTCAAATTGACAGTACCCTATTGAAGACATCTACAAATATGTCAGGAATGCAACTGTCTGGGTGTAATGCTGAAGTCACAATTTTCATTGATTAGTTGCCTCTTTAAAATCTGGCACACAGGTTATGTATGAACAGTAAAAAGCACCTAAACCACCCTGCAGCCGTATTTTATTGCAGAACAAAAGAAATATTGCTTCATTGCAACAAGTATTTGAATTACTCAATATTTTAAGTGCTAATGCTGCTATTCAAGACTGACAAAGCAATCGGGTAACTGTGGATTCTTTCTCCCTTTCCTGTCCTCTCCATGAATTAGAGAGGTAACTTTAACTTTGCAGGCAATTCTAGCTGCCACGTGAAACATTGTTCATAGCTCACCAGTAAGCTAGGAAACACATGGTTTGGCCAAGTGATCCATATTTTGTAGCCAACTGGTACATATTTTGGTTTCGATTTTGAGGCATGTAGATGATTTTTATATCATGACATCACTACACATAAATGAGGGACTGAACCTTCAGCCATTCTTAGACACAAATCCACTCAACTTCAACCAGTACATAGACCTCTCTAACTTCACTATACAACCCATTTACCAGGCTCAGAACAATCCTCACAGAAGAAAAACGAAGCTCAGTGTTTCCTGCAGTATTTTTAAAATCCTGAAGTACTACTGCTAACCATATCTCATGAAGTACTCTGTTAACCTAATAATAATTGATTTGGGCACAACAGCTAACCGTGCTCTGTTACTGCCACAGGAAGAGAGAGCACTCCTGGAATAAAACTATTTGAGAGAGCTTCTAAAGTTACCCCAACATAGTTTTCTAATTATTTAAGGCAGTTTCCCATGTTTATGCAAAATTATGCAGAATCTAACACAGTGTTCTCAATTGCTGAAGGAGAGATCATAGAGGCACAATGTGGAGATGCAGAGGGAATAACTGTGGTCCAAAAGCCTTATCAAAGATGTCATAGAATAGAATAGAATAGAATAGAATAGAATAGAATAGAATAGAATAGAATAGAATAGAATAGACCAGACCAGACCAGACCAGACCAGACCAGACCAGGTTGGAAGAGACCTTCAAGATCATCGTGTCCAACCCATCAACCAATCCAACCCACCTAAACAACTAAACCATGGCACCAAGCACCCCATCAAGTCTCCTCCTGAACACCTCCAATGATGGTGACTCCACCACCTCCCTGGGCAGTCCATTCCAATGGGCAATCACTCTCTCTGTGAAGAATTTCTTCCTAACATCCAGCCTAAACCTCCTCTGGCGCAGCCTGAGACTGTGTCCTCTTATTCTGGTGATGTCTGCCTGGGAGAAGAGACTAACATCTGCCTGTCTACAACCTTTATATGCAAAGGACAATTGATCAAACTGCGTAGGACATTTTAGGAGCATTATCTCTGTGCCAGTACCCATGTTACACAAAGCTCACATTAGTGACAATACATTCTGAATCAGGAGTTATAAATATTATACTGCCAATATCAAAACAGTCACAGAATGAGAGCTTTTAATAAGTTTCCTATACACCCACAGAATATCAGACTAATAAACATACATGCAATCCCACAGTGCTGGCAGGGAAAATTCCTCACATAAAGTTACATTTCCTCAGGAAAAGATATGTCACCACAACCCCACTTTGCCACTTGTGCCAAACACCTACTCCATACAAATTGCAAAATGAGAAAATAAATAAACCACACAGTAGCTCTTTGGGAATAAGAAGGAGCTTTTCAGTTTTCCTCTTAAAAATACATAGTCTTCTGTTCAGCTCTTCCCCAGTATCTGAGCATCTCAACTACTTTAAATGGTGCATGCATCATTGCAGCACCCCATGTCACTTCTGAAAAGACTTATCTAGGAACTACACTTTCTGTCCTGTACCAAATGGAACTATTCCATTTCTACCTTTGTTAAAACTTGAAATGCTGGAAATGTTTCAATGTTTTTATAGCGTGAAAAACTTTCCAAAATGCCTGGGCAGAATGCCAGCAAGCTGGTGAAATGGTCCAAGATGCCAGGTGCCAAGGGAGCCTGCCAATGCTTACCTATGTGCTTAGGTGACAGAAAAGCACATCAGTTTTTAATGGACTCAACACGTTCCTGCAGAACATTTCAATTCTATTTAATTAGAATCCAAAAAAGGCTTCCAGTGGAAAAGTTTTAATTCACATCAGTCAAAATTAGTATAATCATCATTAATATTCTTTAGGAAATTAAATATATCAATATATCCTATCATGATAGAGCTGGGAACTAGCTCTGGCTCTGAGCCTCTTACCTTACCTCATCTCTTCAACTGTAAAATCTCTCCATTTCCAAAAGTGTATTTTTAGGTACTTTGTATTCTCTTCTAAGGTGCCTTTCTCAAGTGCTCTCCACACAGGAGCGCAGATCCAGGTAAGGAACTCTTTTTCAGAAGGAAAAGCTGAATTTTCCATAGCTCTGCTACCAGAACAATAGTACGTAAAGCTGAAGTGTTGGAAGAGAAAAGTAAAAGCAATCTGTTTCCTGATCTGATCTAGATACTTCTCAAAACCACAACTGACTTCTTGCTAAGTAGCAGTCACATAAAATACTGAGAAAGGCACCATAGTCTAACTGGAGTCTCAAGAGTAATCCATCTGAACCACTGGGCAAAACTAGCAACTCTGAATAAAATTGGGCAAGCTCAGCAAAACTTCATCCATAAATATCTCTAGTGAAGTCTCAACAACTAGTCTTTCATATGTTTTAGCTTGGGTTTTGCAAATTCATATAAAAGTGAAGGTATAAACTTGTTCAAAAACATACCTTGATGCACAACTAAATACAATTTAGATTTTACATCCATTTTGTATTGCTTTTCATGGTGAAACTCATACATGAATCTATTCAGCACAGTACTTGAATCACTGAAACAGTCAGTATTTTATTTCACAGATTTTCTAATCAGAGCATTTAAGTGGACATGATTACTATGTGACTTCAGACTCCACCGTAATGGAGCAATTTAGAAAGGGAGAACTGCAGAAGAGGAGCAGTAACAAGCTGTCATGGAGCAGGGCCTTCTGGCCTCAATTCACCACCAAAGAGAACACAGAATCAGATAAAGGTTTGGGTTGGAAACAACCTTTAAAAAATCATCTAGTTCCACCTTCCCTGCAGTGAGCAGGAACATATTCAACTAGATCAGGTTGCTCAGAGCCCCATTCAACCTGGTCTGGAATGTTTTCAAGGATGGGGCATTGTCATAGGTTGTGTTTTAGTCTGCTGCTATTTATATCATCCTACCTCACACCAGCTTCAAAACGAACGTGCTGGCTTGAGCAAAATATGGGGCTTGAAGTTCAGTTTGCAACATGGGAGGTTTCCTGCTCCAGTTGTTGCTTCTGAGTTCTGGGGTTTTGGGTGGTGGCTCATTTGGACAGGTATGGCAGTGAGATGGGTAGGAGTAGGGTAGCACACAGGGAGTTTTTTGTTTTCTATCTCATGCTGGTTTTTTCTTTCCTGCATTTCGCTGTGCTTTTCTGCAAGTAGGCTAAGTTAAGGCTGCCCAGGGAACTGGTGGAAGCCGCATTCCTGCAGGTTCTTAAGGCCAGGCTGGATGTGGCTCTGGGCAACCTGATCTAGTGTGAGGTGTCCCTGCCCATGGCAGGGCAGTTGGAACTAGATGATCCTTGATGTCCCTTCCAACCTTGACAATTCTGTGTTTCTGTAATTACGAATTACATTATGCTATATTAAATTCCTATCTCTTTATCTCAACCCAGAATTTTGTGTGTTACTTTCCCCTCACTTCTGTGTTGAGGGAGCAGGCAGGTTAACCTGTTGTTTTGATTTAAACCATTATAGGCATCCACCACCTCTCTGGGCAACTGGGGCCGGTGTCACCACCCTTACCACACAATATTTCTTCCATATTTCCAATCTAAACCTACATTTTTTCAGTTTAAAATGGTTGCCCCTTGGTCATACCACTATGCCTTAGTAAGAAGTCTCTCTTCATCTTTCGGTGTTCAAAAAGGGATTGGACGCGGTGCTTGAGGCCATGGTTCAGCGATCATGAGGTGCTGGGTGACAGGTTGGACTCGATGATCTCTAAGGTCTGTTCCAACCTTATTGATTCTATGATTCTACGAAGCTTCCTTTAAGTACTGAAAGGCTGCTATAAAGTCTCTGAATATTAAGGACAGAGACAAACTAGGAATTAATGCCTTTGCCAATAAGCCACAATTCACTGTATGTCTTAGAAAAAAATTAAGTATATTAGATAAAATTGACTGTAAAAAGGGCACCTGTATCACCGAATGTACACAGCAAACCAAGAAGGCATCAATGTCCAGAACCCTGAAAGCTCCCTCACATACACTGCCAAAGGAACCCTCAGTCTGAAGTGAATTTACAAACAGATCCTCACACACTGGGACACTGAGGAAGTGACGGTGACTTGGCAATGCTTGAGACAACACAAAAAGTGCTTAGCAAATAAATGTTCATTTGAGCTGTTTCCTCCATTCTAGTGGCATACAAGGCAAACAAGTTTGCATTCCACTTCACCCACAGGGCTGTATAAATCTTTTAATGCAGGGGGAAGTAAGAGAGATTTTCTCATCAATCCCCCATTTTGCAGGATACAGACTGCATCTGAAGAGTCTACCACACTGCAAATAGCTTACAGTTTTAGTATGGTCTATCAGTACTGTTGGTGCACAAAGAACAGATATCTACTGCCTGTCTCCCCTGCTGAAGAAGGTGACAAGCAGCTGTATCTTCTGAAGTGAGCATGTACAAAGCCTATATGCAACGTGCTGAAAAGTGGAAGTCACTTGTACAATAAGAGCACAGATTTAATGACCTGCAGAAACACTTGAACAAATACAAGCACTTCCGAAGTTCTCCGTAACCAAAATCCACAAGTTTAGCTATTATGAATCAAGTTGTCAGCCATGTAAAATGAGTTCAGCTATTAATGAAAAGAAAACCAAAACAAAACCCAAACCAATAAATATACAATAATGAGTAAATGACCTAATGGACCAAGGCAGATTGACTTAATTTGTCATTAATTAACTGCCCTTAGGAGAAACTTTAGAGGGAGTGTCCCAACAGCAGGTCAACTGTTAACAGCATACTTTCCTCTCAGTAAATGAGACTTTCAATTTTGGTATGCTCCAGGAAGAATTAAAAGAAAAAGAAAGAAAAAGATACTATTCTCTGCATGCTGGCAAGACCCCTGGTACATGTCACTGCCGATAAATCAAAGCCCACGTGCAGAAGCATTTAATCAGGAACAAGCAAACAAAGTGAAACACTATTGGTCTTGTTTTGCCCTCATCTTGGCCTTCATACCAAAAGTGTTCTTAGCAACTTCTTTTTTGTAATTATATTAATTACACATTCTAGGGAGAAAAATAACCCTGAATAGCAATTACAGCTTCTCCATGGGCAACAGAAATGTTACTAAATAAAGAATATCACTATGAGGAGGAGCTGCATCATGTAGAATTTCCTTATTATAAGTCTCTTGCAATCTAAATGGTGGTTTCTTTATAAATGCACTCATACATACAATTATGGCAAAGGTGCAGCAAGAGTAGGCTCACTTATTTTTCCTCTTCATCCATGGGAAGTCTTCTGTTTGAACAACAGTTTTTAAAATTAGCATTGAAGTATGCTCACTCCTGTTCCCCAGCTACTGAAAGAAATTTGCTAATGGCTGGACCACTCATCCTACAGACCTGCATGTCTTGCTACTATCTGATTTCACAAGCCCACAGCCCTCTTCTCTCCATCCCACTTGTCATTCTCAACGAATTTCCTCTACAAACCTTCCTTCTCCAAACCTTGGTCATTTGAAATTGCTTCTTTCTTCCACTCATTTCTAACTTACTCACTTCTCACCCCTTGCTCTCTAAACTCTTTCCATGAGATGATTTTGTTACATTTCTTAAGTCAGGCAGAACATTGTCCAACTTTTTGCTTTGTGCATCACTCGGACACCAATGAGAAAATTCAGCACAGAAAACTTTCCAAATTAATGCACTAAGTTCACTTCCCATTTCCTTTAAAAAACAGGAAGTATTTCTCAAAAGAGCAATTTGTACCATAGATCATTCTCAGAGGCTCAAATTAGCCCTTTCATGTTTTCCAGTTCAGACAAATACACTAAAGCTTTTTTCACATTAGGTCTCTTCAACCAACTGCTCTAGTCTCAATCAATGGACTTTATTCATAAGTAAACATAATAGACACTGTACTAAGAGGCAAAAAAAGCCCTCATTTGATTTGCTGAGGTCATATTTTTGTTATCCTCATCATATAATTTTTGCTACATCTCCACTATGCAAGCTTCCACTACACAAAACATGATTTCTAAGAAGCATTAGAATCAGATGTGCACCCACCCAGGAAAATATGGCCTGTATTTCAACACATTGAGGCTAGTCTTCTAATATCAAATAAGAGCTTCAAGTCAGTGACATTTAGATTGATAGCCCAAATAAGATGCAAGTATTAGAAAGAGATACTTTAGGAAATACTAAAATGATACAGCCAGAGACTGAAAAACTTAGTAGGATGAAAATTGCTTGTCACAGGAAACAGCAGAACTTCATTTAGCCCTCCACATACAATGGGAGATTGCCCCAGAGCACAGAGCTACACCCAGCCAAACATTTTTGAATGAAGTAATAACAGGGTAAGTTTTATTTAAAAATTAACACAGAACAGATTTTCTAACCAATAAACTAGGAAGCCAAAATCAAAGCATGCCGAGCTTTAATGCTGGTAAGAGTAGCATCTGTTACAGAGTGCACACAGCACCATGGAAAGATACTGGAGTAATCTAGGCTATTGGGTGATGGCAAGACTAGCATTCCCAAAAGGATAGTCTTATAAGACTGAGAAGCAGGAAGCCTTTATAGTGTCATGTACTGAAACTCCATTTTTCCATTTCTTTCATAGAAAATATTTGACTTGCCCATGTCTCAGTTTCTCCCACTACCAAATTAGGATTGCATGTATTGCTAGGTTTAGTGATTCCTTAAAATCCCTGAAGGTATGGTGTTAGGTAACTATATTACACATCTAGTTTCAGTATTTCCCCAAGACACTAAAATACAGTCACAAAAAGCTTCATTAAATTAATAAAATACAGCTTAACTTCTTGACTATGTGAACATTTAGTGTACTAGGTAAAAGCAACAGCCGTCCAACAAGTTAAGTATAGGACTTACGTTTGTGTTGCAGAGTTTATATTGCTTGTAGGTGCCAATGCACACAATTGCTGCAGCCCGTTGAGGCTGGGGCTGATGATGAACTCCCTGGTGTGACACAGACCCATGATGGTTTGAGTCACTGCTTTGAAACAGGCTTTGAGAGACAGGAAATGAAGATGACTGATAAACTGAGGGTCCCAGCACTTGATGACCAGTCTGAGGCCCACTTTCTTCTTGATAAAGATTCCCATGTTGAAGTGAAGGACTAGCTGCCTGGCTGTAAGTGTTCATGAGACTTGGACTCTGATGAAATACATGGTTCCTTGAGGACTGTCGCTGCCTCCGAAGTTTCTGAGGCTGCTGACCAGTATCAGTTTGTAAAGGTAGAATGTATGGCACTTTTCCATATCCATATTTTCCTGGACCAATAGGATTTCTGTTTCTGCTTCTAAAAACAGAGAGAGAGAAAACAATTACTTAATTCATAAGTGAAAGAGCAGGTGATACTTACATGACTTGTTATTTGTCAAAGCTATTCACTGTAAAGCAACAAGTAACCAGAAATTTCAATCTATTGTCACAGAAAATATGCACGAGCTGTAGTCTTGCTTGGTGTATTAGGAATCTCTGAAGAAGTCTACTGATAGAACTCAATCTCAGGCACTCGTTGGCCAAGACTTCCACAGTCTTGTGGGACATCACTTAGTGTCAACTAGCAAAGGCAAATAGTTAGGCATGACATAAAGCAGCATTTTGGGGGGAGGCAGTTGTTAATCTTTAGTATTCTCCTTTAGAACGGAAATTCAGAGAATCAAAGTTGTATATTCCTAAAATTCATAATGTGCTTCTGAGGAGCTTGAGACACATTGCAACAGGAAATCCCCACCTTAGAACTGAGTAATGACAGAAGAAAGTTTGAATTCAGTATGGTGAAGATTATTAAACATTTTGTATCCATTTAAAGGCCTCCTGTGGTTCTGCCTCATGTGCTACTTAAGAAAGAAAAACTGGGGAAAAAATAGATAAGCAACATCAAAAATTTACTGAGACCTCTGGAAAAGGTGACAAATGCAGGAAAAGATTCTTATTATGACATCTAAGGGTTTTATCTAGCATACAAACTGTGGTTTAGCACAACAATTAACTTACAAGTCTTGATACACCAGTTTGCTGACAGGATAAAATCCCACCTTTCACTGTACATGACTAAAACACTCCACAAGACCTTGACAGCCCCCAGCACTAATCACAGAAGCTGCAGGTCTGCTCTCGCGCACACAGATCTCTTCGTACTTACTGAAGACCCTGTGTTTTAGGCCACATTACACGTATACCAGCATTTTCTAAGAGATGGTACTCCCTGGAAACTAGTTTTGTTCTCAGCACACTCAGAGCAACACAGTGGGCTCAGTTTAAAAACTCAGCTCCATATTAAAAGTGAAAAGTCACAAAACCCATATAACTAATTTGGGTCATACCATTCAAGTGGGTTAATCCTGGAATTTTACCTACAAGCAATAGGCTCGTTTGCAATTACTTTTCTTTTCATCCTTACACCTCAGCATGCATCAGGTCCTGATTTCTAATGCAGCAATCTGAAGGATGTAATCTGGCAAAAACTTTTCTTGCAGTTCAGAGAAATGTGTGAATATGGCGGTTTTGGGTAACCTTTGCAGCTCAGGAAATGAGACATCATTAAAAGAAGGTAATTTTCTTTCTGTCCATAGAATGTATTTCTATATTTAACATATATATAAAATAGACATGAACTGCAGTGAAAAGTGAGGGTTAGGAATTGACAGTTTTATTGTCTAGGAACAGAAGTGTTACAGATGTCAGACAGCCACCAGATTAAAGAGACTTTTCTTTGGGTTTGTTTTCTCTGGTGCACGTTTTCTTCCCAACTCTTATATTCTCGCAAGACTCTTGTCACAAGGGAACACTGAAAGTCATTTAGGTAACACTCTAGCTTTACGGCCACATGGAGCTTTTAATCAGTCTTCCTGGCTCAAGGATGTGTGAACATGAGTGTTGATTTACCCTGGCAGATAAGCAACCAGCACTCATGAGTTGTTTATACCTGTTAATGTGTTCTGAGGTAGGGGTTTGGTAGCTACAGTAGAAAAAAGTAGTATAATGGATTTTGACATTAAGGGATGGAAAAAGGCTTTCTGTAAGTGGACAGGAGCAGAGAGAAATTAGGAATGAGATTTACTTCAGAAACTGAGACTAAACCCAACTTGATTTAAATGACAGCAGTTTTTTGTTGTGTTTTGGGTTGGTTTTTTTAATGGGCAATTAAACTGATTCCTCCTATGTTGCTCCTATTTTTAATGTATCTCTGCATTTCTGAGCAAAAGAAATATTTCTTGACATTCATAATCATATTCTATACTCTGAAAACTCTTTGGTAGCGTAGTTCTCATGAAGCATCTTCAGTTTTGGTGGAAATTGGTTCATCTTGGAAAAGAGATACAACTCCTTATTTTCACTTGCTCCAGTCTCTCAAGATTCTTACAGACAGCAGTTTTCTTCTCAACCTGACCACACCAAACTTGAAGTGTCTGAGATATGAACCTCGGCAACAACCTCTGGCAACAACCCCTGGCAACAGCCCCTAGCATAGAGAAAGTTACTGCTTCATCGTAAAGAGCACAGGCTGCATGGGTGGTGTTCGCAAAGGTGGATAGAGGGTGACAGGTCCACTGATGTTAGCCTTTTGAATTTAATCTACAGACAGGTTGCTTGCATTTTGCAACAGAAGGAGAAAGCTGATAGTAACTGAGCAATATGCCTCTGTCCTGGCCTTCTGAATGTTACCATCCTTCACAGCAACAATCATTAGACTTTTCCAGACCCACCTGGAAGAACTGCTGCCTGACAAGCTAGGAGAGATCATGCAAAAGGTCAAAAAACAGAGACTGATCTCCATCTCAGGGTTGTCAGTTGGAACTAAAAATAACTGATGGACATGCAAGAAATGATGACATGAAAACTCTTCATCCTGGAAAAAACTACCAAACAGGCATACAGTAGTCTTAAACACTGAATAACTAGTTTCTGGAAGACTCATGGTTGAAGACTGCAAGTGTCCACAAGCTGCAGGAATCTCAGGAAATTCTTTGCTAAAAGAAGAAAAACTTGTTTCCAAGGGAAGCCAGACCTTTTTTGTGTAAAACAGGTGATCACAACAACAAACATACAACTTCCCTAAGCGAAATCAAAACCAGGTCCTGTCTCATCTGGCTTCTTTTCCTACACTGTAACTTGGAGATGTTGCTAGAGCCCTCCTGGTGAAGAAATGAGGAATTATTTCTATTTGCTTTCATTTCCAGAACAAGTGCCTGTGACTGCATCAAGGTTCATCAAGGGTGAGTTCTCCTCTTAGCTTCTCCCTCCATGACAGTTAGGGCCAGAATAAGCCAAGACATCATTGTATACCACTGAATACAAGTTTCAGTTTGCTCAGGCTGTGTGAAAATTATGACCTAGAACTTTCATGAGAACACACTTCCTCTGAAAAGGAAACCTTTGACATAAAGACTTCTGGAAACAAAGAGTAACACACAACCTCCAATTCTTAATATCTTTATTGGTGTTCACTCATTTATTTAAACCAATACTGCATGGGCTGAAACTATTGTGAATACTGTTTTGCCTTAAAGCATCTTTCAATCACACTTGGCAACATGCTTATAAATTAGGAATGCAGTTTGTTGCAATATAATAAAAGAACTTGTAAAAATAGCTTAGTGGTAATTAACTTGTATAATTCTTGGGAAGTATCAGGCAGAATTTATGATGTCTTGCAGCAGTGAGGGAGGGAACGTTATGTAGGTCCATAAAGAGTAAGAAAACAATGGGGAAAGAAAGAATCAGAGAAATAAAAGGGGGAGGAAAATCAGACAAAATCTGCTATTAAGTTAATACTCAGAATTAAACTAAGCTTACTGACACTGCTTTATGATAAAATCAACCCAGCTTTGAGCTGCTGGTAAGAAATGGAAGAAGGTCAAAATCTGATGGTTTTTTGAGAGTTTTCAGTTGCCAGCAGGACTTTTTATTACCTGCCATTATGATTACCTATATTCATTATGAGCCACAGAAAACACTTCTTGCTGTAGCACAGCCTGGAAGCTCCTACCTTTTTTTTCACCTTTTAATGCACACTATGACCCACATTGGAGTTTGGATGCACTCTCATTTAATATAATGGATAAAAGAGGAAAAGAGAATTAGCGAGTACCAGCACACTCATAAGCCTCATGGGTAGACTCACACAGCACACTCATAAGCCTCGTTAGCCAGACCTAAACTAAAGTGAGATTTTGCAGCATTAGACTCACATACACAAACCAACAGAGCTGTCCTTCATAACCCAGCATTTGTATAAGTTGTTGTGTATACATTACTACAGGAGTGGAGTTGAGTGTTATGAACCACAGTCAACAGCTTTCAGATAAACTCTGAAAATCCAAATTAAGCAAGATCTGAGTTTTAGACAACTCTGACAAAGCTGTTCCAACAAGGGGTTAGATTCTGTCTTTACAAGTCCTTGGTCTCCCAGTATGAGTAAATGAGTAATAATAATTAAAAGAGTCTGGCAGCTGAACAGAGGGCCATATTACTCCCAACAGCACAATTCCTAAAATGGCTGTATTTAGGAAAAATGCCACCAAGAAGAGACTTATCATCTAAGGCAAATTACTGCTTAACAGAAAAATACATGTTGAAAAGCAACTACCTGCATTAAGTGTTTCATGTCAGACCATAGCCTGTAGACATCTCTAATCTATTGTGTTCATCTCAAGTAGAGGCCTAACAGCTGTGTAGTGCAGATCTAGCCATCTTCTTTCTTTGGGCATAATTATCATAAACACACACACCTCCCTGATTGTTCAGACAAATCTGTTTAGCACTTTGATAACAAAAATGATGGGTCCTTTTAAACTTCAGCCAACCTAAACATATTATTGAATTCAAAAATACATTTGCCCAGACAAGTATGAAAATCAGGTTTTGTTCCATTAGTGTAAGGATTGTAGCAATCATTTTAAAAGAATTATTATTAGTTAGTATTCTTATTGGTCTAATTATTAACAATTTCCCTCATGCTGGGGATAAGTCAGTTTTGAAGAGTGAAACTGGCCCTGCAAAGCACATTTTGAGGGACCAAAAGGAGTTTTATGCCAGTACCTTTTTCTAATTTTAGCCATAAGCACACGTGTGCGCTGGTCAGCAAATAAAAGCATTATCACTGCCTCAGAGAGTCTAGCTAAGAACAATGCTTTGAACCTCAAGTGTTCTTGAGGTTCACCAAGTACCTTCAGAGCTGGTAGGCTGGTTGTTTATACCGAAAAGGAATCTTCTTTGAACCAAGGATATGCAGCATCTTTAAATTACACAAGTAAGATTACAGATTTCCTGGGCCTCCATCTGTTCTCTTAAGTGTCCTTCACAAAGCCAATATCCTTAATTTTTAACTTTTTTTCATCACTTCCTTTCTCCTAACGTTTCTCCCACTGCTCTCTTAATGGAGGTTCCCTGGCTTGCTGCCAGCTGAAGCACAACTCATTTTCTTTCTTTAATGATGTCAGAAAGAATAAAGAATATATTTCATATGAACCTTGGAGCATTTCATTTAGCTTATCTCCTAGTATCTAAATACTTCATCTCTTGTAAATTTAAGACTTCGAAGTTGAACAGTACCAAACCTGTCAGCTATGACACCCTGGAAAACATTTTGTCCTACTCTTGGAATGTTTTCTTAGAATGAACCCAAAGAAAGCTACCTATTTCCCTCATTTTCAGCTCACAGCTTTTCACTGTGTTTCTCAAGGAGTAATGCAATGTTCTGGGAAGCTGGCAGCCTTCAGCCACCAGTGTCACCAGAGATGAAGAGTAAAAACTGCACAAGAATTGCAGGCTTTGGGATTGTTTTTTCCAAAATTTTCTCTTGTATCTTGGGAGAAGTTATTCCTCAAGCAAAGAAAGAGAGTCTTCTTCCCTGGATGCCCAGCCACAACAACCACTGCAATGAAAGAAAACTGAATCTTGTCGCAGAGCATTTGGATAGATGGGAAATCAGTGCTCAGCCTATAACTGTGTTGAGAATTTGGTCAAAATTGAAGCTTTTTTCTCCAAAATCTTCAGAGGCTTGCTTTATCAGGAAACCTGTCCTGGAATTAGCAGAGAAGTCTTCTAATATGCTAAGGAAACTCACCTCACCAGTGAGTCTGGTCTAATTTTACATGTAGCCTGATGCTGCTCTGGGTGCCCAGGCCTCAAGCATTCATTCTTCAGGTTCTTATATATTCTTCTCACTTGGGAATTAAGCAGTTGCCTATAATCTAATCTCCAAAGTGTTGCTGGCTGCATTTTTTCCCTATCAACACAGCAATCAATCCCCAGGTAGCACTTACAGAAGCTGAACTGAATAGTGATCTGTCATCATGAACAGAGGTTCTATGTGTGAGAGTGGGAGAAAAGACAGAAGAGCACAGCAATGATATATAGCTTTATTTCCCAAACAATATTCCACATTATGTACCACTGCAAAATGTCTCCTAAATTATATTGGTTTGTGCTTTTCTATTGCAGCTTTTAGTTATATTTTAGATCACAGCAAAATACCTACTTAGCAACATTACATTACTGTAATTTACAGCCCCTAAAGGACACTACCCATTTACGCACAGCTCAAGTATTTAATAGAGTTGCCTTGACTGTGTTTCTGAAGAACCAGAAGTGACTCACTAGCTATTCCTTTCAGAAATGAAGTTATAGACAGAATCCTCTAATAATTACAATGTAATTGATAAAAAAAAATGTAGAGACAAAGAAGTCTTTACAGACACAACACTTGAAATGGTAAAAACAAGACCTAATTATGCAAGTTTCTGTGCATAGGATCGGTATGGGTATATTCTTTTTAATGTACTTCATTATTTTAATTACATCTAAAGTAATAGCCTTAAAATAATTTCAGATATACATTTTTAATCCCTAGCACTTCCCCCATAATTCAGAACCATAACTGGCCTATTCAATTATTTACTTGACAGCCCTCCTACTGCTTTTAATTATCTTGAATGTTTTATATTCTTAGGCACACAGCTAACAAGGTTTACTTTAAAAAGACTGTTCACTCCGCATGTTTTTGTTCTCCTTTTCTTAAGTCACAAAATAAACTGTCTTAGCCTGGTCATAACTGCTATCAACTTTATACCTCACAGCAATTCAATAGATTCTTTCACAAGATTAACTTTTATCAACAATGAACGATTTACTGGTTCCAGAAATATATTTCCATCTGCCCCAAAGGAAGAGCTCTCCACACACTGGTTGAATCACGTCAAAAGCCTCTCTGTATCACCTCACAGTACTGTACCACAGGCCTGTTCAGCTTTGCATTCCACGTACTCACTTTTCACCAGCTCTAAATCAATCTGGAGAAAATCACTTAAACATGAATGAAAGAGGAGAGCCCCCTGACTCTGTTTTATATTATGAAATGTATGCCTATCTGCTCACTGACCTAGAAAACAGCCTTACAGCAGTGAGCAGTTATCTTTGTCAAATGTTTGGTCACAAGAGTTAAACCACTCTTTCTGAAAGTATCACACATTGAAAAGCAGAGCCATGATCCCAGACTTGTTTTGCCACATTGCAGCATATTATTAACACTTCATCAGCAAGACCTGTCACAATTAAATCAGTGTAGGCACTGGCTTTGTTTTATTGTTTTTCATTCAGAAAGTAACTAAAATGGTGGAACTAACTAGTTTGGTTTATGCTTCTGGTAACTTTGGTAACCACACCACAGTTTGCAGAGATTCGGTACTTCACATCTATCATACGTGCATATGAGTATTAAAACTATTGTCAGCATAGCTGACCTTAAAATGTCAATGGCTAGAAGACACAGAGTGACCAACTGTACCTGAAAAGTGTATCTTCTGTGGAAAAATGGAAAAGGTGATTCTTCTCTCATTTCTATACCATGGGAGGTGGGGAGGAGGTAAGGCAATTTTTCTGACAGAGTAAAATTAATGAATAAAGTCACAAAGTAAATTGCCTCTTGAGAACAGGTTTAATTAATTGGATTAACATAAGAGAAATACATGTGGATGATCTTAAATGAAACTTTCCATTCTCAGCGATCACCACTAATACCTCAGTCTAGCACCACTGCAATACACCCAGTAAAATAAATTGCTATCCCAGCTTTTGCTGAACTCCCAGCAAGTGCTATGTATCCTCATTCATGTCACTTCCAACACTGATGGAGGATTTCAGAATTCAAATCTAAATAATACAGTTATCTTTTTCTATGACTTGGGTAACACCTCTAATCTCAAGAAATTTAATTACAAGTCTACAAGTTGTTCCCCTTAGCATCATCTTTAAGGTCTAATTGAATAATGCAAACCTGCAGGTAAACCCGCAGAAATTCAATGCAAGCAATCCCATAACTCTACTGAGACACATTATGACTGCGATGGCAGCTTTGTTGTGTTTCTGCCCCTTACTCACTGGGCAATAACTTACTGATAAAATGCCCTGTTTCATATATGACTGACTGCTAGCAGTGTTGTCACTTCCCCTCTCCTCCTTCAGTCAACACACTTCAGGAAGGATTGAAATGTTCAGCAGTAAGATTAAGAAAGCTTCTCGGGTGGCTTGCGATTATAGTATCATGTTAATGTTTTTATTTTTGGTGATACCATTCAAACCACAGTCACAGGAGTGTAATAAAAATTGATACAATTAGGTTATAATAAGTGAGACCAAGAGCATATCAGAGGGATTAATAAGCAGATGAGAGGTGAGACAGCACAATGTCAACCTGAGGCCAAACCCACCCCAGCTAGCTATTAATTTTGCCAGGAAATAGCTCACATGATCTTTATTGCTATTAGAACCTGTTTGGAATTTTATTCTGAAGGAAAACAAACATCTGACTCATATGGCTTTAAATCCTCCTAAGTGCCACAAAGCAGCTACTGCTGCTCTTAGATTTTTCTGGAAAATTTATCCTCAAAAAATGATCAGCTCCTTCTCCTTCTGTCTTCCTCCTGCACACATACAAACCCCAAATAAGCTTTTATAATCATAATATTAGATTTGATGTAAAATCTATCATATTCTCATTCCATTAGAGAAATGGTGAAAGGAGCAATGGCTAAGTACTTGAGCTAGGTTTCATTCTAAGTATTAAGCGAACACTCATGCCAATAACTATGAATCCTCATAACTTGAGAAAACAATGCCTTCTTGAACATTAAAGTCCATCAGTCACACGTTTGTCCACCTCTACAAACTGGAACTGACTAGAACAGGTCACAAAAATTACATCAGAACATGTGACTAATGATGCTTAAATTGGTTAAGGAAATAACAACTGAATTGTCCCTTTAAAGGTCAGTTGTGGACCTGCCAACTGAGTGATAAGCTTTTCCCTGGTCAATTCATCTGTGAGGAGGGCAAAAGAACTACTTTCAGAAAAGAAATTCTGTTTTAACATTAACTGATATACTCTTCCTTTCCATTGCTCAGAAGCCAAGAAATGCAAATTGACCCTATCCAGGATACAAAGCAGCACAGCAGACTTCCATGTCAGCTGCTGTCAGTGGACTAGACCACAGAGCTGTAGCCATGTGAGTAGTTGATGATTTTTGGATTATTTCCTCAATGCAAATCTTTCCTCTCATTCCACTTCTAAATACAAAAAGCACTACATGGAAACCCTTTCCTTATTAAGATACTGCTTTTAATGTGCACTATTCAGACAAGCCTGCTTTACTTATTTCATTATTCTGGTGACAAATGTAATTTTGTCTTTCTACACCTAAGAACCACATCCAAACTATGTGTTATGCTTATAGAAGTGAACACAGAAGTTTTGCTGCTCCACCATTGAAGTCCACTTGCAGAGAAAGCAGAGGTGGCAGCTGTAAGCATCCTAATTCAGCATATCTAGGTAAAATGGAAGTTTTTTCTTCTCTACCATCAAAAATACCATCAAAATGAAACCTTAAAGAATGACTAAAACCTAGTTCATGAATGATATATCCTATCAAGATATTTTTTCTCTCTTAAATCATGGTATATCCTTTGGCATGCCTTTACTGCTTTTCCTTATGTGCCTCTCTGTAAAGATGTTTAGGTGTTCTGGCATTTTTTTCTATCTTCTCATTCTTCTTTATTTTTATGGTATGGTATGCACCATGCATTTTATCTAGGTGAAATAAAAAACAAGGCTGTGCTAATGAAAACTCAATTCTTTAAAGCTGAAATGAACTTCCCTTCTTTTCCAGCAGACAACCCAGCAAACCATCATCTCTCTGTTTGTGTTTCCATCCTCATTCCAGTGACTGATTATCATTTCCTAACACATTTCGATTATGCAAGAACTATATTTATAGCACTATGATAAAATGTCCACCTAAATTTGGCTTCTAATTGTAGGTAACTCCATCACTCTCTCCCTGAGCTCCATGGGCAGCCTTATCTTGTAAGGCCTAACTGAGTGATGTGTGAACTAACTTTTAGAAGCTGAAGTGAATATCCTCTTCACTGGCATGGCATGTCAAAACTTACACTATATAAATTATACTTCGAATTTTACTAAAGAAACAGAAGATTTCTTTGTCAGCTGCCTGGAAGCAAGCAGAGAACTTTTCCACTTGTTGCTAAATGATACAAACCTATCAAAGGACTGCTTCAAAGGACTGCTGTTGCTGTCATAACATACTTGTCTCAGAAACCATCCAATTTGATCTCACCTCGCTTGAGCTTATCTCAGACACAAATGTCCATTCATCTATTGTTGTTTTACCACAGTCTGCAAAAATTACAGTAAATGGGAACAGCCAAAAAAGTTTCCACTGACTGTACATTACTGTGAAAACACACATGGTTTATTTTTTTAACTTTAATTTCCAGTATCACCCATTTAGTGACCAGTGTTCTGCAGTATAAAAATCATGTCTAGAGGAACTCAGATAAGACCAGTAATCTTTCTAGGTTTGCACTCTAGATTTTGTTGATTAATGAAAACTATCAGGTTTGCCATTCTAATAGTTCCATTTTCCAATAGCATTTTTTGTTCTCATTCGGTTTTCATAGTCACCACCAAAGAATCTGAAAGTTATGCAATACAACGGGCTTTAAAGCCACCAGGGACCTTCCTAACATGATGGAAATAACTTATTACGCAAATAAGATTAAAATGCTGACCTTGAATCCAGTCTTTTGCCAAGGGGCAGTGTCTGTCTGTGTGTGTGTGTGTAAAATCAGCTGTGGTACAGAAATTTGCACTGTGCTTAGGAAAGCACAAGAATTTTCAAAAGCAAAGGCCTCCATCATACAAGAAAGTAGAGGCACAACAGACATTATGATCATTTTAATATTTCAGTGGTGAGGCATTTATTAGGAAATAACATAGCTTTGCTTCTACACACAGTTAACATTAGTTTGTGCTCACCGTCCTCTTATGTTCCAGCCATGACTGCAGTGGTTGTTTCAAACTGCTCCAGGCTGCCCTGGCCTGAAGAGGCCACCACAGCAGCAAGGGAGAGCCTGTGGGGATGGAAATCCAGCTGTGCCAGCAGCCTGGCAGCAGGTCCACTGCAGAGGCCAGGCCAGCTGGGATTTCCCTTGGAGGCTGAGGCTGCCAAGGGGCTGGAGCAGAGTTTCAATGACGGTTGAAGGCCAGGCTTCCAATCCTAGTAATAACACAGCTATGTACTACAACCTGTATCTGTTACGCTGCACAGCTGAGAACAGAGGTGCATTGTATTAAATGACTGAAGTAGGAAAAGACAAAAACTAGAAAATACTACTTTTGTCTCAATGCAGTCATGTTAACACTGATAAAAATCTTGCCTCTGGCATTCTCTGGGTTTTTCTAAAATCGTCAGAGCCATACTAAACTTAATAGCTCTAGGCTATCTATTCACATCTATTTGAAAGAAGGTCAAAGCAGTGACTAAAGGAAATGGCCAACATCTAGGAAGATCAACATCCGAACAGCTGGTCCTGCTTTTTGAAATTTATGCTTCCCTGAGACAAACAAGAGGTGAACATGTTAATCTCTATTTTCAAGTATTCTTTTAGACCGAGACAGTTCATTGCAGGGGCTGAGGCACAGGGAGTGCTACTGTCCAATTCCAGTCAGGCTGTAATACTACCTCAACGTAACATTCTGGTTTTGTTTGGATCAGCAAGATATCCCTAAAAAAAGAATTACAGCTGACTGCTTCACCTAAGAATCTTGGGGAAGCAGATGACAGGAAGAAGGGGTTTGGGGCTTTGGCTTTGGGTTTCTTTTTTTGTTCAGTTTGCTTTGGTTTCTTTGTTAACTACCCAAAAAAAGTTCTCCATACATCTCCCAGTGGAGGGTTAGGAGGGAAAGAACCAGAGAACTGCTGGGATACATAACTCTGAGGACAGACTGTATAGAAGTTTCAGAAGTTCAAATTATTTTCCCAAGGGATTTCCATGACAGTTTTCCTCAGTTTCCAAACTGGAAACATCTATTATCTTCTCATACATATGTAAAAACTTACGATGGACTGATAGCTAACAAGAGAGGAAAAAGCGCTCTTCAGAGATTGGAGAAATAATTGGAGTTATCTGTAACAGCAAAGTTCCACCCCACTTTAAAGACTGAACAGCTAATATTATGAAATGTATGTAAATATATATGATGTTTAAAATATTCTATGTATTAAATAACCAATTTTTGTAGTGTCATCAATCAGGAAATTTTGCTAAGAGGTGGTAGAAAACAAAATATCCAAAGAGAAAACAAAAAGCAGATAAAGAGAAACTGTCTGAAAAATACAAAATAAATGTAGAGTTCTGAGTACAAAAAAGTGGACAGTGGCCATTCTCTATAAAAATTGTTTGATGAATCTTTGTTTCAACCAATTACCATCAGAATGGCTACTGAAGTTAACAATCCAATTCTAGAGGTGTTAATTGTTCTGATTTTCAGTATTATGGTGAAGATGGAAACATCAAATGAGAGTGCAGCAGATAAGGAAAAATATCTCCAAAAATCGTAAAATAAATCTTAAAGAGAAATAAAATATTCTGCCTGTCACAACTGTAGAATAATTACATCTGTCCTTGGATTTTACCACATAAGCAGTCAACAGGGAGGGCAGCCTTCCACACAGGATGGACACCATTGTGAACTCACTCTTTATCTTAAAGAACCTAAGTATTAATCTTCAAATGTCTTCCTTAAGATACATCATTCATAGCAAGAATAAAGTGTGTGCATAGACACATACCTCTTTTCTGGCTTGGGATTCTGCCTCTGGGACTGTGAATGCCTGCTGCCTCTCAGTGCTGCTCTGCTCAGATGGCTGTTATTGTGGCCTTCTGAAAAAGCCGAGGCCCAAGGGCCAGGCCAAAGCTGCTCTTCATTCCTGTGAAGGGGCACAGATGTACGGATGGCAGAAATGACATGGCCTGGATAGGCAGCCAGCGAGTCCTCGTGGTGGTGCGAATTCTGACGAGCAGGAGCTCTCTCAGAGGCCAGGTACTGTCGCCCAGGCCTGCGGTAGCTCCTCTCACGGTAATAGGCTGGAAGACAAGGCCGTGTTTGCTCCATCACACCCCCACTGCAGCTCCGAGAGCAGGCAGACCACGGGCCCCAACTTCCCCACATGCCTGGGATTCCTGAACCCTTATCCTCAGATGCATCCCTTTGGTCTTCTATCCTCTGAGGAACCTGTAGGCACAAAAGATTGACTTTAGGAACACGAAGCCACACTGTAATATGAGTAGGGCACTAATACATTTTTTGACACCATTCACAAGAGAAACTAAATGACAGAGCAAGTCCCAACAAACAGCTCCCTATTGTGCCAGTATATTTAATTCTTACATTACCATTTTCCCCCCCACCCTTCATACTAATGCTTCAAGGAAAGGTGCTATTCAAGATGACCTGCCCAATCCTGCAGTCACTGAAATCCTCACCAAATTCAATAAAGACAGGGCAAATTTTTGGTCTTGAGTGTTCAGCACTACTTAGCCCATACTCACATTCAGCAGCACATGGAAAGCAAAACAAAGAAGAAACTCTATGAGAGAGACAGTTCCTCTTGAAAGAAGCTAGGAAGGATTAGGAAGGGTAGGGATTGTTACTGTAGGGAGAGTTAACCCCTCAAGCCGTGGCCAAATATTTAAATCCCAACCTTATGGTTGGCAAGGTATCAGCACAGCCTAGAAGTTACAAACACCCATCTCCATCTCACTGTGGACCCTTTCCTGGTGCTAGATATAGTCAGTGTTATGCACTGGACAGACTGCTCAACTTTCTCACACAGAAATTAGATCAATTTTGTCAAATGCACAGTCTTCCTGTTACTTCTCTTGGCCAGCTGGCCGAATCACAAGTTTTCAAAGCAGGCTTCCAGTGTCTGATTCTCACAATTATTAATATACAGAACATTCTTTTAAATGAGCATCCTTTAATAGTTTATTTATATTCTGAATAACCTTTGTACCAACAAGAACACACACATATCAATTCAATTAGGAGACAAAAAAGGCACTGTCCACAAACAAATGCTTGCCATACCTCTCCAGACCTATTCAAGTGTGTTGCTATCTCAAAATAGCTTTGGAAAGAGCCTTGTCTATCTGTGTGTCACTTCTCCCCTCTTCAAAGGATGACCTTCTAAACACATAGCTTGCATTAAGAATTTTGCCTCAAACATTATTGCACAAAAGCAAAAGATTAACATCTACACACTTTGCCTCTAGTCATAGATAACTTGCAGAGTCACTAACTGAGCCACAAACCATCTAAGCCAGTGTACATACATTACTGATCAGCTAGCTATAAACATGGTAGGCTTTGATGGAATGTGGTTTGCAAGCAGGGGTTGAATACACCATTACAATATGAAAAGCCAAGCCAGCAGAAGGTTTGTGGCGCTGCTGTGTAATACTCAGTTGTGGTCTGCATAATCTAAAATATTTTGCCCCTCTGAGGTTGCTTTCATCACTAAACACAGGAAAAAATGCATTTAATTACAACTTGTGACTAATAAAAAGCATCTGCATTAGTGTGATGTGTTACTAATTTCTTCAGTGTTATTTGAAAACAGAAGCAGATGTCTCTGTATTTAATGTCTTTTTCCTGTTGGTACCCCATGTGCCAAAGGCCTTACAAATGCAATAGCCTGTACAATCTAATGCGGCACAACGTCAAAATTACTAAGAACGTGCAACAAGATCTTGGTTTCTGGCTGCTACATTTGCTTTCATATCCAATAATGGAAAACCACTGGCTCACAGTTTGACAACTAAAGCTGGTTTTCAGTTTATGATTTTTTAAGTGAATATGCACTGCTCATACTTACACTACACAATAATGCAGCTGTAACACAAATACAAAACAGTAACAGTTACACACAGAGACACTCTTGTGGTCTGACCCTGGTTCTCCATAAAATTCACTTACTACAAAACTAAACACCCTTTTTTATCAGTCAAATTGGGCTTCACTTGTCTGGGCTACACACTTTTTGTCATTGTTCAGTACACTATTGTTTTAAAAGTCAAAGACACTCAGCCAAGCAACAACTAAAATTTTTCACTTTTCAGTGAGCAACTCAACACTAATATAATAAATACTTCACTATGCAGAAATAGAAACTGATATAATAGTCACAAGTGTTGACCTGTTGCAGAGAGAACTTTCTGGCAGCCAAATTTCATTGCAGCAAGAATTGTTTCAGATAAAATGATACTTCAAATGACTGAAGGCAATGTAAAGTAATTTCACACTCCTTAATCCTCACTGTAAGGGAGTTCTAGACATAGCACACAAAAAAGTTAAGTAAGAATGTAATAAAACTAACCACAAAGAAACAGTAACAAAATCTTATACTGATGAACAAATACATCAATACTACTCAGTCATGACAACATTCTGAGATGGTAATTTTCAGTAAAAAAATTCAAGTTATGCACTTTTATTTTTAATTAAGGTCTCTGTTTTCTTACTTTGTGAAAGGTGGGGGCTACAAATAAATCTTTAGAGAAGATGCCATGTGATTAATGCCATAATCTACTCAGTGAAGCCTAGGATGAAAGACAGAATAAACTGAAACTGCTTAGATTAATGAATGGAAAACACAAGGGGCAATACTGTCTAATGAACTGTTTACATAAACACATACAACGAGCTGATGGTTTTCTCTTTGCAGCAAACTGTTCTCCATATCTACATAGCTAACACAGAAATAATAGTGGATGTAAATTTAATCAGATGTGATACAAATTACTTGGTACTATTTAGCACGGGAATGGATTGCCTGAGGAGATCCTGGCACCAGAGGCCTGTCCCCAACCTCTGCAAGAAACAGCTAAGGTATAACTGATCCTTCCCCAGGGAAGAGAAGCTGAGCTACAGGACTCAGAGGTCACTTCCCATCATTCTGTCCTCTGAATTCCAAGTTACTTTGTAGCCAGTAATGAGTTCCATCATAGCCCCAGGATATAGCCAAGAAATGACAGGTAGCTACAGGAGACAGCTGAAGTATCCCAGAGCATCTAAGGAACATCATATATTCAGAGATTCCTGACAGTATGCCCCTCCTCCTCTCCATTCAAAAAATCACTCATTAAACAGCTAAAGGGAAGAGTCTGAGTCTGCACAGGGGAACAAGTGAAATACATACTAAATTTTCCTTGCCAAGAAAGTAATTTCTTTAATGGAATCACAGCCTGCAAAAGAGAGATCAGCTAACCCATTTAATCTGCCTTCCCATAGTTCATAGTTGCTTCCTTCTATAGGTGACCTAGGAATATTAATTCTAATTATGAATGAACCCTCAAAAATAATTCCATTTTCTGCAATTTAATTGCCAACCAAATACTTTTCCCTACAAATACAATGTATTTTTTCCCCTTAATTTCACTCCATAATTCTAGCTCTTTCTGTTGGATACATTTTTCAGTTAGTTTGCAAAACAAGGTTTGCACCGGGTATAGCAGTAAACAACTCTAAAGAAAATAAGACAAGCTTTCAGGTGTGCAAGTGCTTGCAGTTTCTGGAACACTGATATCAAAGACTCTTTACCTCAGAAATTTTCTTCATAATGACTGTCATGCACCAAATATCTTGAAATTTGTCACCTTTCCAACAGCAAGTGAAGGGGAGCTACAGGGTCACTCTTCTGCATTTATATGCTAGCACTCTGCATCCCTTCCTGTTCTTTTCTCACCGTTGCCTTGCATTTTGTTAGTTTGCTGGTTTTGTAAAGAGGAGCTGCATCACCTTCAGGTTTTCTCCTGATAGTTGTCTTTTTCAAATTTCTAAAATAGTTTGTTGAGGTTTGAATTTGTTTTGTTGGCTGGGTTTGAGATTTTTTGTTGTGTTTTTTTTTGTTCTGTTGTTGTAGTGTTGTGGGTTTTGTTACTTGTGTAAGGAATAAATATGTGAGGTCAGTGTATAAATAGCATATAAAGACTAAACCTTCAGAAAAGAAGTACAAATTATCTGATTTAATCAGCACCTGCTAGAAGCTCTACTTCTCAATTTTGGGACCATTTCTTTAGAAATAATGTAAGGGGAAAAACATCAACACTAGCCCCAAGGCCTGCTTCAGAGAATTCTACAAAATCTTAATGAAACCACCACTGCAGGCAGGCAGTCTATGGAACAATGCAATTTCAGTTTTGTGTTTTATCTGTCTAAAACATACTGGGAATTCTGTTGTTCTTGAAGTTTGGGGGGGGGGGGTCCTTCCTGTTTCTTTGGGTTTGGGGTTGGTTTTTTTTTATAAATGTTTGTTGTACAAGATCTGTAATACTTGTGATTTGACTCACTGGTTCTGAACATTAAACAGAGCAAGCTGATAAACTTATTAAGACAGTAGAAGCTAACACGCAAGAGGAAGTTGTTTTTTCCACATGGCAGACAAGGAAACAAATTCCTAATTCCACTGTTTTCCTTTCTTTGCCCTAGGTCTTTGCAACAGTTAGCTCATTTGTGTCCTTCAGTTAACTTTTAATAAAGGTCAGAAATACCATTTAAAACACATCACCAAAAATCTTCTCTTCAACAAACTGTGCACAACTCCCATGGACTTAAATGATAAGGAGGCAGTTGTTTTGTTCTGCCTACAAAACATTACATAATACTCATTTTTCATGTCCTGGGGAAAAAAAATTAAATTCAAATAAAAAAGTCTCTAACTTCACCTTCTTTACTTGATTACTTCCAAAATTCAGCATTTCAGAAATTTACTCTATAGAATTTTAAACAAGTTTGGTAGCTTTTAGACAGACGTGCTCCATAAAACCACTGCAATAGTTGTCATTCCTGTAGCATTACACTCACCCCAAGCATTGGGTTTTTCCTCACTTTTACTATGTTACGACCTTAGATCTTACTGAATTAAACATACTACCAATAGACTGACATAGATTGCATGTCTTTAATTCACAGTATCACAGTATAACTTAGGTTGGAAAGGACCTCGAGGATCATCGAGTCCAACCTATCAACACAGACCCCATGACTAGACCATGGCACCAAGTGCCACGTCCAATCTCCTCAATTCATATAATTCAGCAGTCACTCTGATCCCAAACAAAAAGTTCCAGCAAAAAACAACCAGGGGTGGACAAACTATTGAAACACAATGCATATTTCTAGTACCACCTCTGTCAGAATTTAGAAATAAGATCTGCATCTCAAGATTACAGCTGCAGTTGTCGACACTATACTATGCAAGAATGTCCCTGAAGAGGAAATTTCACTTGAACTGAAAGCCACAAATATTTCAAATGCAACGTGTTGTGCATGAAGACAATGACTGACAATGCACTGACAAACACAGATTTCAAATACTGTAGGGCATTTCATCCTATTTAGCTTACATACAAATTAGCTGTTGCGAAAGTAGAAAAATATGTAGATAAATCAGAGGCCCCCTTAACCCAGTATTATGCTTCTGACTGTCTGGAAGAAGCAAAGGTTTAGAGAAGCGTATAAGAATTAGGATACCTTCAGAGTCATCCACTGACCCTCTGCTTCCAGTTAATCAGCAATTTTAGGACCTCCTTCAGCTAATCACCATAGCCAAGTTGTTATTCATACTCACTACCAGACTTAATCTCCATTGATACAACTCATCCCTTTTCTAGCACATTTCTAATCTTGGCTTCCAAAAGATGGTACTTTTTACACTGAATAAGTGCTTCCTTTTCCTCTAGTTAAACCTGCAGCCTGACAATTTCACCTTGTGTCCCAAATTTTTTCATGATAAATGAACAATGATCATTTCCTATTCACCTTCACCATACCATGTGTCTGATTTGATACGTCTTATGACAATCAAATTCCAGGATCTCTCTCTAAAATGCAGCAGCCCTAATCTATTCTGTCTCTTTTTGTAGAGAAAACAGCCAGAGTTTGGAGTCTCCTGGTTCTCAGCACCTTTTCCACTCCTACATTTTGATATGGGTGTACAATGCTGCATACAGTATTCTAAGTATGAATTAATGATGGACATCCATAGTAATAATGATCATAATGCTTGGTGATAGTATATACCTTTTAATCAGCTACATAATTAAGTAAGCATCTATAACCACAGCCAATGGTATTATGTCTTACAGATACCGAGTATGTTATAGCAGTCCAAATTCAAAACTGATAAGGGATACAAGACAAAAGCTAGTTTTAAACCTGGAGATATCTAAATTAGGCATTTCTGATTTGATTTCTGTTTAGAAACAATAATGTTGTATTTCATAGATTTAATTTCTAACATATTACCCAGTAATTCTTTTTTTCTGGATCCAAAAAGCCAGTAGAATACTGTTATTACTAAAAATGCATATTTCATACTTGGGATGAGATGAACATAGTATTCCTGATGAACATTCTTGTTATATCATTGATCAGTCCCACAATGCAAGAGGTAGTCTTTGTGCTCCTATAATTTCAAAAGTACTAAAACAGAACTCACAGAAAATTATGGACTCTCAGAAACCAGAACTGAACTACAGTTCAAAGAAAAGGATGCTACATTTTGAACAAACTGAGGTATAGTTTAGTTTTAGAGCCTGTTCAAGTGTAACATTATCATATTTCCCTGCATGCATTGTAAACAAATCTATGGAATTGGTTTCATTCTTTTACCAGCCTCGCCCAGGTGGCCAAGAAGGCCAATAGCATCCTGGCCTGCATTAGGAATAGTGTGGCCAGCAGGAGCAGGGAAATCCTTGTGACCCTGTACTCTGCATTGGATAGGCCACACCTTCAGTACTGTGTCCAGTTCTGGACCCCTCAGTTTAAGAAGGACATTGAGACACTTGAACATGTCCAGAGAAGGGCAACAAGGCTGGGGAGAGGCCTTGAGCACAAGCCCTATGAGGAGAGGCTGAGGGAGCTGGGATTGTTTAGCCTGGAAAAGAGGAGGCTTAGGGGTGACTTCATTGCCCTCTACAACTACCTGAAAGGTGGTTGTAGCCAGGAAGGGGTTAGTCTCTTCTCTCTAGCAACCAGCACCAGAACAGTCTCAAGCTGCACCAGGGGAAGTTTAGGCTCGAGGTGAGGAGAAAGTTCTTCACCGAGAGAGACATTAGTCATTGGAATGGGCTGTCCAGGGAGGTGGTGGAGTCACCGTCCCTGGAGGGGTTCAAGAGGGGATTGGATGTGGCACTTGGTGCCATGGTCTAGTCATGAGGTCTGTGGTGACAGGTTGGACTCAATGATCTTTGAGGTCTCTTCCAACCTTAGTGATACTGTGATACTGTACATATTCCTCCAGCGTTAATTGAACTGATTTCCAATAAAGGAACCACTACACCTATATAACCACGACAACTTCCAAACAGAAAAAGCCTTTATAATCCATTTTATAGATTTTCATTTGCAACAATCACATTTTTTACCCCTCTTACAAGAAACATGTAGAACACTGCTGGTTTGATTTTAAATAAATAAATAAATACTACTGATAAGCCCTAAAAATTGCAGATAACAACTTCCCAGATCACTGAAAGCTGTAAGAAAAAAGGAGCAGAAGCCAAACAAAACATCATGACACAATGTGTACATGTCTGCCTGGCTAGTATGTTCTGTTCTGCTATTTTAATCCTTCAGTGCATTTTGGAAGCCTTTAATCAAAGAGGTAGTAAATGGTTTGAATTTTACAGTACAGGGTAAGTGTAAATACTACCAGCTTAAATTATTCCACTTTCCGTTCACTGTATAAAAACTCTGAACATCTGTGCCTGGGAAGATTAAAGGCTAACAAGTCTGGAAATAGAAGACCTTTGTATTCACAAATCACTGAAGGGAGTTACAATGCCTGGAAAACTTAACTGCCCCCTTCAACCAACTTTGACCACATCTGAAGGAAGTTTAACATTATTTAAATAGCCTAAAAAGTAAACAGCTCTGAAAAAAAAGTTCAGAAGTTTTTGTGCCAACAGAGCTTGAAGATTTTTCACACCAAGACCACCTCCACTGTGCTTTGTGATGCTTGTATTTTAAGGCAGAGGGGTTTTTTTGACTCTTTTTGTGTGTGATCATTAAGTACTTCCAAGTAAACAGACGGCTTGCTCCTGACCTCACTTCTTGCAGTTCTATATAGTCACTCCTTATCTGCAATAGGATTGTTTCTCACTTACATTAAGGTAAAAATTATAAGCATCCCTATATCACAAATTAGGCTTCTTTATTAAACTAATTCATCATCACTGACTACCATCTGTGACCTGTGTTACTCAGCTTGTACTACTTTTCCAGGTCAGCCATCTTCAGCTGTGACAAAGCTGTTGCCATTCTATCATATTTCCACACTTAGAAAAATTCTTTGGGATCCACATGTGATGGAAACATAGATTTTATTTATTCAGTAATTGACATAACACCTCTCATGTTCTCTCAGTGAGTCATCCACTCTTGAAGCAGAGAGGATAGGCTGTCAGAAAGCAACATTTCCTAACAGAAGAAACTCATCTGTGAATCCAAAATGCTTCTCATCTTTATCACCACTGACCAAAATCCTGGAACAGAACAGGCAGGCAATTCTGCTCTGAAGGAAGATGAAAAGATGATCTATGACCTTGTAAATTCACCTGCTCTGGAATCCAACTGGAACAAAGACCTCTTCATTTTTTCCAGAGAAACACAGAACAAGTTTTAAGCCACTCATGCTCCAAGCTTAAAGAAATCAGCATTTTTTACAGTTAAAATAAATAAATTGGACTCCCATGTTTAAGGAGGCTAAAAATAACAAAACCACCAGCTTTGATTTTTCAAATACTCTATTTGCATTTAAAAAAAAAATACATATCCTTATTCTGACTCCTTCCACCATGCAGAAGAATTTTATTTTCTAACTATTTTAATCCACAACACCAAGGACAGAGAATTAGTTAACAACTCAGAGATAGCAGGAAAATTCTTTCCAATGTTGTTCTAAGTATTCTGTTGCATTACAAGGCTAATTTTAAAGAAACTCTTGGCATGAACTAAATCACCTCTCATTTCCTAAAGATCATTTTAATTAGAATAGCAACATCATTAGCAAGAAAGGCTCTATTTTAGCAGTTTCAATGACTGCAACAGCAGATGTGATGACTAAGCTTCTCTAATAAAATTCAGTTTAGTGTACACAGCCCAGCAGGACAGAACCACCGTAACTCTGTAAGCAGGCCTGTTAGCAAGAGCTGAGTTCCAGCTCAGCAAGTCCTGACAAGTTATAGATCTCAGTCACTGTTAACCTTAAGGCAAGAGCTTCACCATACCTGGACTGCAAGGAAGAGTACAGCCTTCCATTCCAGGCTTCAGCTTCTCAGGACATGCAAAAGCAAGGTGGTGACCAGCTCTGGTAGATGTCCCATGGAAATCCTTAGAAGTATTAGGCATTAGCCTTTGTGTCTTGGCCAAAAGCCAAGCTTAGATTTAATTACTTTGTCTAACTCAAATTTCCACTAGTGTTTCAAGGATATGATAGACTTGCTTTGTGCTTCACATTTTAATCTGCTGTGTGTTCAGATGTGTTAGGTAGCTGTATCCTTTTCAGTTAACAGAACAGTGACTTTTATGAGGTGTAGGAGCATAAATTGAAGAATGGAAATGAAGAAACATTGTCATTCACTGTTATATTATAACTTAAGATGTAGGATCACATTCATACAGTTTACTAGGTGAATCTTAAAAATACTGTCATAGTCAGATTTCAGGTAGCTGGATATTTCTGAAATTAGAAACTCTGCATTTGTCCATTATGACTTTGATAGACAAGCTTCCAAGATTTTAATGAAACCTAAAATGCAGAAAAACATTGACCAGTCAAATATTAACAAAAAAGAGTATTCTCTTACTACCTAGATTTCAAACCATTTTTACTTTCATAGCCAAGCTTAACAAATAAAGGGCAACTGAAATGCAATAGTGCTCCAGGGATTGGGCAGGGGAGCTCCTGAATGCAGAAGAGTCCCAGAACAAGCTGTGAATGTGAAAAAAATTAAAACTGAGTATACCCTCAGCAAGTTGGCAGATGACATCAAGCTGAGTGGTGCAGTTAGCATGCCAGAGAGATGGGATGCCATCCTAAAGGATGTGGGTCAGATCAAGAAGTGGGCCTTTGTGAACTTCATGAGGAGCAAAAAGGTCAAGTGCAAGGTCCTGCACCTGAGTCAGGGCAACCCTCAGTATCAATACAGGCTGGGGGCTGTGACTGAGAGCAGCCCTGTGGAGAAGGACTTGGGGATACTGACAGATGAAAAGCTGGACACAAGCCAGAAACGTATTCACAGCCCCAAAAGCCAATGATATCCTTGGCTGCATCAACAGCGGCACAGATAGGAAGTTGCAGGAGGGGATTCTGCTCCTCTACTCTGATCTGGTGAAACCTCACCTGAGTCAATCTCTGGAGCCCCCAGCAAAGACATGTGCCTGTTGGATCAGGTCCAGAGAAGGGTCATGAAGATAATCATAGGAGTAGAGCACCTCTCCTATGAAAACGGGGTAAGAGAGTTGGGGTTGTTCAGCCTGGAGAAGAGAAGGCTCTGAGGAGACTTCATTGCAACCTTCCAGTATTTAAAGAGAGCTTATATATATAAAAAAGATGGGGACAAACATTTTAGCAGGATCTCTTGCAAGAGGACAAGGAGTGATGGTTTTAAATTAAGATAGATTTAGACTAGATATAAGGAAGAAAAATTTTACAGTGAAGGTGGTGGAAAACTGGCGTAGGTTGCCTAGACAAATGGTTGAAACCCCATCCCTGGAATCATTCAAGGTCAGGCTGGACAGGGCTCTGAACAACCTATGTAGTTGAGAATGTCCCTGCTCACTGTAGGGGGGGGGTCAACTGGATGACCTTTAAAGTTCCATTACAAACCAAACTATTCTATGATTCTATAACCAATTTTGTTATTTACTATATTATTAATATTTCTTCTCAGATCCTTCTGTACTCCTCTCCCTTTCTTCCCACAAAACCCAATCTCCTCTCACATAGAAGGAACTTTGCCAAACAGCAGGGAGACCTGTGCAGAAATACACAGGAGCTATTGCCTGGGGATGCCAGCAAATATATCCAGGCTACTGCAGAAAAAGAATGGGAACAACTTCCAGAGCTACCAAGGTGAGAACTCACACTCAGGAATATGCCTTACCTGGCCTTCAGAGCTACTAACAGCCTCACTTCTCTGAATCTGATAGGTGAGTTAGAAGACTTCTGAGAAGTTTAAGAAATACTTCTAGTCTGAACTGTTTGGCATGAATAGAATCCTCACCCAAAGTGTAAGAGCTGACAGACAGCCTTGGAGTCTGTATGAGAGGTCATCACTAGGAAATTCTTGCTTCTCTTGTTCTTGGTAAAAAGAACAGCTTCAAGGTGGTTACCATGCCCCTTAGTGCCATGCCTTCAGTCCCTTTAACTAATACAAAAGACACTCCAGCCCCGTGGTATTTCTCATTCAACTGAAAACAAAGAATCTGATCTTATCAAAATTAGTTCCAGAGCTTCACAAAATGAAGCAATTGTTTCTCTGACTTACTCTATTTTGGTTAGTAGATTTTTTTTTCCCTTTTACCATTTGGAAGCTGGATTGAAGCATGTCTCCACTCTGAATATTACAAAAGAATGTCTAATTAGAATACTGTAACAGAGCAGCAGCATGACCATCTCAATTGCACAAGACAATAGAAGAGATCTAAAATAGGGACAAACACAATGTTGCACTCAGGTTTAGAATAGAGCACTGGAGCAGCTTGAGAACTACTACAGACTGGACCATGCCAGTTTCAGACTGCATCATTACTAATCTCATTTAACTTGTTTTACAATCAGACTGCACAAGGAGTTGAACAGGACAGCTGTGTTCTGCAGGATGTGACTATTGAACAGCTTTAAGTTTGTTGTCCTTACCTATGGAGCTACTGTCCAAATAAATGTTCACTCTAAAGACAGTGGCATATGCACATTAATTAAAAACCAACAACAATAACAAAAAAAAACCTCTGCAAATTTGCCTTTATCTTCTTTTAAAAATGCTTTCTTTTTAGCACTCTGCTTCTCTCCAAATTGCCCACCACTTTCCTGCAGAGCAGGTTTTTGCAGCATAAAAACCTCACTACTGCTGAGCTGGATGGAAGGTGTGCAGGCATGGTAATATCTATGATGTGTGAAGTGTTCACAAGAGCACAACAGTAAGTCAAGTTCAGCAATTTCTGGCTCTGATCTCTAGCAATTTAAATCTAGCAACAGAGTATGGTTTGGGTTCAACTTCTGTTCCAGACATCTCTCTCTCTAAGAGAAGCAACTGCATACTTCTGCTAATCACTCGAGTGCTGCTCTAACTGACATGAACTCTTCTTCCCCTCTGTCTTACATGATTAAAAGGCTCCAACATTTGAGTAAGCTAAGAAGGACATACTTGTGATCTACAGCACCCCATACAATTTATTCATATTTTAAAAACACTAACAAAAAAACCCACAGAAAACAAAGGCCACATTAGTCCCAGAACTTTATTTAGATTGCATTGGTTTATGCATTTTGCTGACATTTTTTCACACTTACCTTTAAGTATACAAAATACAAATATTTCTATTGCTTACCTTTCTGTGTTCAATTGAAGGCTGTGGGATGACAAATTGAAATCCCAGCACTGCTAGGGAACTGAGAAGTCTGAAAAAGCAAATAGTGAAAGAAAACATGTAATTACTGCTAATACAAACAACAAATCTACAACCTCTTACAAGGCTCTAAGAGCTCAGAGACTTGAAAACTATTGCTAATCCAAACGAGCTCAACTGACAAATATTTTCTTAAGTAAGGATTCACCTATACATGGACAAGCCTGGTTGTATCTCTGGCTCTTCATTTTACAGATGAACACTCCACTTCCAGCACACAGAAAACATGCAAAACTATGACTTTGCAGAAAATAGGTTCTCGTCCAGCTGCCTAACACTTGTGGAAACTGAATAACCAAATAGGCACAGAAGATGGAAAGTAGCAGACACAGCTCACCAGAGACTCAACATAAGCAGCCAAGAATCACCCCAGTTCCCACATCTTCAAACTGAAAGCAGTTGTAATGAGAACCAAGCCCAAACAAACTGTTTTCTGTCAAGCCTCACCAGCATAATGACTCCTAGGAGCCCATTACAAGTTAGGCTGAGTTACCTCAGCCTTTTGTTTGCTATAATTTGCACTTGGGACTGGTTTGCCCCTTTCTAGCAAGCCCCACCATCAGAAAACACAGAAAGGTCCAAGAGGTAGAATTAAGATATCATTATTTCTACCAGGAACTTGACTTTTCAATCAAGAAAGAGTAGATTGAAGGGGAAAGTTGCTAATGATTTGCTGAATTTCAATGCAGAAGTAAATATGATGGATTTGGACACAAAATCCAACTGCGGACTAATGGACCAGACAAAATCCAGCTGTGCTTCCTACTCACAGCTCCTTCCTTTGCTGCTTACACAGTAACCCTTTAAATATTTCTCATTGTTTCAGGTATTTTCAAAGACAGACCTCCCAAAAAAGAAAGATTTTTTTTTTAATACTGAACCACCAATACAAATACTCTTCTATTAGGGGGAATATCTTTCTTGAGTTTTCTGTGTTTGTTCTTGCTAACAAGCTACAAAAGGGATCATTAGGTAAGTATTGATTGCACATGGCCTGTCATCACCCCATCACCATAGTCTATGCCCCTTTCTCTCAAAGCAATAAACCAATCAGAGGCAAGGAAAAGTTATTTCTACCCTACTGCCACCTTAATATAGAAACAAGACAAAAAAGACAATTAAAACACTTTAAAAGTCCCTTAGAAGGAAACACTGCATTTCACAAAGATACCATCATTGATAAAGCAATATACAGAGCTGCCTGAAATCAGAGCCAGTACACAGGACTATAAAGAAACTACAGTAAACTACATGTGCAGTTCAGAGCAAGGCCAAATAACACAGTGGTGGATGGCAGCCAAATGAATGAAGGAATGAAGAAACTGATTTGCCACTCACACCTGAAATCAAAGGTAGAAATAGAATTCAGACCTCCAAACTGGAAAATGATGGTATCAAGTCTGTCTTTAGCTGACGTGTATATAATTTTCCAAGTGCTCAAGTGATCTCCTAACTATTCTCAATGAAAATGTTTCAAGGTTCTAAGCAGGCAGAGCACAGTTTCTGGAAGGTCCAGTCTACATCCTCTGCAAATTACATTTAATTTCCTTTTCAGAATCTTCCTATTCCCTGATCCCTTATGGCTTCTGCTCCCTATTATCTCTCAAAGCATGTGAAAGAAAGTTCAGACTTTGCATAAGGAAATGAATGCTTTCATCCTTCACATAGAAGATTTTTCTGAGCAGTCTGAAGGGCTACAGGCTTCCACGAGTAAAGTCTTCTGAAATCATCCATAAGGCTGGAAGTTCTGAACTGAGAACTGTAATCTTCAAAGCGAATTACTTAGCAGATTAAAGTTTTCAGTTCTAAAATCCAAACTTTTAGCATACATGTAATTACTCTGTGTAAAGCTTTTCCTGACCATTATTTAATGAGGATGCACTGTAATCACCATCTATGTGTATGTGCTTAAGGGCAATGAAGCCAGCTTTAAGTTTGCTTCTGTATCTGCAATTGGATCACTCAGAAACAATGGTATCAACCTATTCTTTCAAATGCACAAGAAATCTGCCAGGAATACTTAAAGTATCCTGAGGTAAGCCTCTGGCTTCAAATTGGTGTGCAGCAATTTAATTTGGTTAATGTTATTTCCCTCAGTAGCTTGCTTTGGCTAACTTCTCTGTACGGGACCTTTTTATTTGTCATGCTCGACTAGCATTAGGCCTCCCAAGCTACAATAATAGGCTTCTCCAGTTTCAGTGGACTTGTTTCAGGTATTCTTACTGTGCAGAATAGCCAAAAAGAACAAGTGATCTGCAAACAAAGGAAAACTTTTAAAGATTACATGAACAGGTCAATTGCAGTTGATTTAATTCAGACCTCTGTGTAAGAGCTGTGCTGGTACAGCTCATCCCCTCACAGTTATGGCATTGTATGGAGCCAAGTACCTAGTTTAAAGCAAAGTCAGCCTTGAAACTGTCCAGCTTCAAAGAGCAAACGTCCCCACTTTCTTTGCCCAGCAATACCAATTTCTGCTTAAGCATGGGTGTGCTGAGCAAGGTGAAATGTTATTAGCTCTGCTGCAGGAGCAGCAAAAAAAAAAAAATAGAAACTGTTTAGCATCCCATTTAGGAACATTTCTCAGAATTCATGCTCTGTCATTGCAGTATTAGCTCCCCAAGAATGAAGTTAGAGGGTACCAAAACTGACTTCTGTATGGTTGCTGTCCCTTAGTAGTTGTGTTTCATAAGGGCTGTCACGGCCAACTGTGGATTGTGCAGAAAGGAGCAAAAAAGTGACTAGTGGTGACTACCACAGTATGGCTCTTGTCTCATCTTCCTGACTTCCAATCAAATGAATGTCTGCAGAACAGTCTAAGACCAGGACAGATTAGGAGGAGCTATGTGTGCAGAAGTCTCAGCAGAAAAGATAATACAGGTAGTGATAGAGATAATATGTGATGAACACATTTTGATGTGCAACCTGCCCTGGCATATTAGGAGGGTGCGAGAATTGCAATTCAAAGATTGCTGTCTGAAACTGACAAGAAGGAAGATCATAGAGGTTATTGATGGTATCTTCATGTAAGTGAAAAAAACATGCAGCTGTCATTCCTTGCAGGTCTATTTGTGCTCTTGCAGCATCACAGCTGCCTGTTTTCTCTGAATCTGCTTGCCCAACTACAGAACTGCACAGACCAGCTTAGAAAGAATTGAATATTTCCTTTGTCAGAAAAGCTGTTTAAAAGGTCTTCCCTATGTTTGCCCACTGGCAAAATGTTTCAGGAATGCATAAGATAAATCCCTGAATCAGGTGCAGCACAGGTACTAAAACATGTAAATCAATCACTTAAGCCAAATGTCTGCAGCTGTACAGCCTCCTCAAGAAGGGGAAAAAAAGGAACTAGCCAGTAATATATGCTATCATGTTGGCACACACTAACAAATACCCTAAGCATAAACAAACACTGAGAACTTTCTTTTTGCATTATCACCACAGAATGCTATGTCTGGTATGCATGTACTTGATTATTTGGTCTTTGGGCAAGATTTTAATTTATTCTTCTACAACACAAACACTTACAACAGCAAAGCAAGAGACAACCAAATTGACATTTACTGCAATGTGATAAGAACATGTTAAATAAGATATTAACTGTTTTAATGCAACACTTACCTCAAAGAAACTATTAAACTGTCTACCATGATCCTTAAACACAAGATGTCTTGAAGTGAAAAATACCTCTTCACTGTGGCACCAGCACAATGTCAATCACACCCAAATCCTACAGAAAGAGAAAAGCATTTAGCACTGCTTATTCAGTATTTTCCAGGATGCCTACAAAACTGGATACATTAGTTGTATCTACTTGAATTCTTGAAATTTTACAACAATTCAAAGTGGAAATCCAGTGCATACAACTTGAGTAGGCTTGACACCTCCCATTTTTAGGCACAGAACTTCAGCAGTGCCAAAGGTCTGTGATGAAAGGCCATGAAATGCAAAATCTTGATTTGAATCCAAGGGATTCTAACCTGGTTTGACTGGTGATAAAGTAATTTCCCCAAGTCGAGACAGCTGAGGAGGAGAATGATGGAGCAGCTTTGGTGGGCACCCAGTATATCCAGCCAGAGTCAACGCAACCCAAGTTACTTTGTAAAACACGGGCAGCAATTCCAAAAGCAGGGGTTTAGTCTAGATCGCCCGCAACACTTTACATTATTTGAGCTTTTAGTGCAGTTTCAGAAAAAGCTGTATTCATTTAAACATTTGGCCAGGCCACACACACAGCACCAACACAAAGCCATAGGGTTAGACAGATCCCCTCAGTTAGTAACACACTTTGAGTGCCGAAGAAAACAGACGTCTCACTTTGTGCAACCTGACTCTTAATTACCAAACATACAGAGGAAATATTCTTTTGTATCACTTCTTGAAAACAGAGGATATACATCCAACATGATTGTAACCAACATGGTTCAAAGTTCTTACCATTCTGTTGGGTTTTTTTCACTAATGTACTCCTTTGGTTTTTTTTCACTCCACAATAATCTTTGTATCTAAAACCCCTGTATGGAGGCACACAATCTCAGTAGAACATTATTGAAGGATTCAAACTCACAGAAAGACAAATGTGCACTTAATGCAGTTTGTAAATTGGACATAATTTAAAAAGCAGAAAAGATATTATTTACATCTCTAGTTTTCTGAAGACGTGGGGGAAGGATCTCCAGTGTTCCTGGAGACTGTTCTTAAAAAGAGTGCTTGAAGTTCACACATATGTTTTTAATAAGCTCAGTTCATCTGTATCTTCAGTGTCAATAGCAAGTTGCGTTACAAACTCAACTTTCAACAGTATTTCAATGCCACTTTCAAAGTACTTCATACTGCAATTTATAGGTGCATTTCTTTTAAAGTATCATTTTAGCACAGTTTTAAAACTACCTAAGCAACTTGAGAGCGTGCTTTTTAAATTCTTTAAGTACTTAGGTGCTTACAGCCTGTTGAAAGAAATGTCATTTTGGCAGTGGTGGTTGTGATATTACAATGAGCAAACATGACAATTATTTTCCCTCCAGAAGATCCAGGAAAAAAATACAACAGAAGAAATGACATGAGACAGTTAATGCTAGGACTTAAATAGCCTGAATTTTGGCATGAAAACTTTCAAAACACCTGTTGAGGTATACTATGTGCTAGTCACTGCAAAAAGCCTTGCAAATGTGAAAGTCAAATTACCTTCCCACAAGCAGCTTAAAAGCTCTATAGAACTATCTAGCAAAAGACTTTCTAGTAACCTTATTTACAACAGAATAAATACTGATATCTCAACTGGAACAATTCTCATTGCTGTACTTCCACAGATTTACCAAGACTTTCTGCACTGCATTAAAATATTTGACATTTCATCAGTCTTCCTCTTTTCAGCTACAAGTGGGATGAAAACAAAATCTCTTAAATTAGGTAGGGAGAAAATGAAACAAAAAACCAAAACACCACACATGCCAACAAAACCCAAAAATAAACCCCAAAACTAACACACCACACAGAACAGAATTCAAACATCCCCTCCAAAACAGCCACGGCTTGACAAAGGAACAGGTGTTTCACTGCATACAATAAAATGTGCATCAGGCCACAGAAAATGAGACCGGATAAAAAGACCCTGACTAAAGCCTCTTCCCATTTCTCACTGCAGGTGAGTGATCCTAACACCTTCAAACTGCTGCTGCCAGTCTCAGTGGTTATACTACCAAGACTGTCTTGATATTTACTGGATTTTACTCTCAACATTACCTGCAGTCTCCTTAATCATCTCAGCCCAGCAGCCCACTTCTAGTCAACCCCCACAGCCCTTTGTCAGAAGGGCTCAGAGCAGCATTTAAGTGAAATTGGAACACAAACCCAGTGCTTTTATAATGGAAATTTCCAAAGGGGCAGAGACAGATAATGACAGTAATTCAGTAGTAGGTTCACAGGCAACCCCAGAAATCGGTTGCAATGAACCCAGTAAAAATCAAAGAGTTAAATGATGCAATTTATCAGAATTATCAGGACAGGCACCACAGACACTATAAAGAAAGGTAAGAGAAACAGGAAAAACTCTACTGGGAAGTCAACAATGAGATTTCCCCCTCAGATAATTAACTTAAAGAAACATCTTCCTACAAAGTGGTTTGGACATGCAGAAAAACAATGAATTAGTTATGTTAACTTCTTAAATATCACGGGACCAGTCACACGAAATTTTTCATGTGACCATACCCTTTGTGTATTGTAAGTGGATGGTATTTCATTGTCCCGAATTCCAATGTCATTTTAGCACTGAATACCTCTTGTAAGGCTCACACTTCTTATGTCACTTCACATACATCCATATGCATCTATGTACTAACTAACAGATTTCTTATGTCCATATGTACAGTACCTACTGAAACAATCCAAGACCCTTTAATTTAACTCACAACAAGGATGCAGAAACCACTCACAACATCATGTAGGAACATATGTTAACTGAACCACATACAGGATTCCTCTAGGATTTTACCCTATTTTATTTCATTTGCTTAAACATCAAGCCTACTTAAATTTCCTTTGGTATTTCTTTCGGTATGTATCTTGTCAGTCACAGCAACTTGAAGCTGTTTCAAGCTGTGAAACATGAATGTCATTCTGAAATTATCTTTCCATTTATGTGCAAAGCTCCTTTGTTTTCCCCTCAGTATTTTGGAAAAAAATTTTCATAAATTATATTTATAACTACTTTAAGAAAAATATGTTATGCCCTTGAATCTGTTGCCTTGCACACTGGTATATTGTGGCTACTAGTTTAGTTGTTCACAGCTAGAGAGTTCAATGCAAGTTGTCTGGATTGCATCCAATTTTTACTTCATTCCCAAGATTTTGATAAAGCACCTCACAGTGCACCAGGTTTACCTAGGGTATAATTTATACATACTTCCAACAGCTTGGATTGCCCCTGTTGACACCTATCACCAGAGTTCTAATCTCTTCAAATACTCGGTAACTGCATTTTGAACAAAGCTTTCAGCAACAAGTGTAACAGAGAAATCTAGCATTTGATCTGATGAAAAGTTCTGATGATTACCTGGAATAAACATGTTCATTAAAACAAAATCTGCAAGTTACTACACCTAACCCTGAAGGTGCCTCTCTGTTTTACTAAAATGCTTTGGAAACCTTTACGTTCTCCTTCTGGGCGTGTCGATAACTACTGCTGTCCAAGAAAGCACAGTGCCTGTCTCCAATCTAAGCTTGATCAAGATCCAGAAGTTTTAATTTCCCTGCCTAAAAATCTCACCACCCCTCCCCAGTTCTGTAATTATACTCCATAAACAATAGACACAAAGACAGGATCAAGCCTCTTACATTCACAGGTGCAACTACTAACTGTCTCTTAAACAAAGCCTCTGGAATCATCTGCTTTTGCATAACAGCGCGGTGGTGAGTCAGAGCCGGCGACAGGCAGCCCTGACTCACCGAGAGGAGAGGCACTCCCTGGGGCCTCAGGGCCGCGCCTCAGCCGTGGCCTGCGGTCCTGAACTAGGTGAAGGTGCCTGCGGTTCCACAAAGCTGTGTTTCTACACTTCAGCTCCTTCCTTTGAAATTCAGTGGAGAACATGTAACCTGATCAGCTGACACTCAATTCCATATTTGATTGTCCTGTGAAAATCTAGGAGACAAAGTTGGTGAAATCCAGCAGTTACCATACACATGATGACCCAAAATTCCCATTCAAAAGAAGCAGATTTTGGCTTGTAAAAATCTAATGATGGATGGTGCCATAATTCAAACAATTTTGCTTCAGTCTTTGTTGAAGTACATATAATTTAACTAAAAATCCAACAAGGATTGTGACATTAATCCTGTGGGTAAAAGGGACAAGCAAGAAATTGCTTCTTTATAGGCTGAAAGCTGCGATCATTGCATATGACTAGTAGCATTTTGGGGGTTTTTGTCCCCTAGATTTCATTTTTCTTAACCCTTGTTTGGGTATATATTTGCTGAATGTGCACTAGTAATAAAAATATCATAAAAGTGACATTTTATAATGAACCCCATCTAAAAGTCACTAAAGAACTCTTAAATTCACTAATAAGTGTATGTATGGAATTAACATCATAGTAATAGGTTTGATAATCAAATAAAGTGTATTGTTGTGGCATGAATTATGACAGTTAATTAAGATCAATTGTAAAGGAAGCATGCTGTAGTTGTAGTGCTAAGTTAATTAGTAATCCTGAGGTGTTTTAATCCAGAAAAGGTAGTTTAGGTGGAGATCAGCTTTAGCCAACTTAAACAACAAACCACACACATCAGAAAACCACAAAATCAAGTCAAGTGTCGGAAAATTTTAAGCCAGTATTTGAAATAATAACACAGAAAGATAAATGTTTCTCAATATTCAGGCTGCACCAAAACTGCCATTTTTAGTCTGATTTTGCCCCCTCTTTCACCTTTTGAAAGCATTAGCTAATTCTTACAAACACATAATTGCATTTAAAGTTCTCCTGTGTGGTTTCCAGGCAGAAGACCATTATGTAAAAGGTAAAATGAATCACAGAAATGAGATCATCTATCTCTCCAAACTGACAGAGAATCTTGGGGTCTAACTATTTGGAAACTGTTGCAAATCCATTTTAACTTCATTTTAAGATTTCAAATTGACAGGCTGTGCAGTTTTGGTCAAATACCTGGCATTATTTTTTAAACTATGCCTAGTAACTACCACTTTTACAAGAATGATTTCTTATGATGACACTGTAGATGGACAAGCTCATTTTTAAATGAGGAAACTTTTAAATGAGTGCAACTTTCAGTTCTTGACTCTGTGTTGTCTTCTACAGCAGCCAATATACTGATTTAAGGAATTCCAACTCCTCATAGCTGATCTGAATCACTGCTGCAGAATAAACTGGGTAGACCATAAGATAAGTATGTAAAGATCTGAGCAATTCTGCTCCCATATGAAAGTACTTACTCGATATTCAATTAGGATATTCTACTTGTGTCATGTAAATGTAGTTGCAGATTTTGCTCACAGATCCCCTGACAACCATTGCACACAACCATTAAAACTAACCTATCTGTAAATGGTTTAAAGCAAAACAACAAGTTAACCTGCCTGCTCCCCCAACAAAGAAGTGGGAAAAAAGTAACACACAAAACTCAGGGTTGAGATAAAGAGATAAGACTTTACTGAATAAATGAAATAACATAAATGAACAATTACCTTAGCTAATAATCTAATAATACTCTGCATGATTACTTTAGCTTATCCTATTTGCAGAAAAAGCACAGCAAAATATGGGAGGATGGGAGGGAGGGAGGGAGAGAAAAACCTAAACAGCATAAAAGAAAACCAGCGGCTACCCCACTCCCACTCATCTAGCCATCATCTCTGTGGAAAAGCCAATGCCCCAAAAAACTCACAACCCTAAAGCAGCAACAAGAACAAGTAATCCTCTCATGTTACAATCTGAACTTCAAGCCCCACTTTGCTCCAGCCAGCACTTTATTTTGAAGCTGGCATGAGGCAGGACGGTATGAATAGCAGCAGCCTAAAAACCCATGACACTGTCCCATACTTAGCAGCCCAAGGAACTGAATGTTCTACCAGTTTCAGCATTTGAAAGCTATAAAAGGTGCTTCTTATCACAGCTCTATGTATTAGAAACCATCACCTCTTCTCACAAAACACATACCATATACTTTTATAAAATTTGCTTTCCTTTTAAAGAACTTCTTTGTTACAACCTGAGTAGTCCAAACCAATGATGCAGAAGAGACTGCACGCTATATATTAAGGTGGGCATGCTATATATTAAAGACACGATTTCATGGTCAACATTAATCTCATTATTTATATTCAGGGAAAGGGAAAGGGAAAGGGAAAGGGAAAGGGAAAGGGAAAGGGAAAGGGAAAGGGAAGAAGAAAAAACCCCATGTTAACAGCCTAAAAAGCCAGATGGAAATGCCTGACATCTCTATAAGCACCCATTCACCTGTATTTGGAACACAAATTCCCTCTCTGAAATCAAAGAAAATTTCTTTCTACCTATCTTAGTCTGAGCTTCGTCAAAACATCAGCTTGCAACAGCATTTAATTGGAGTTTACATCAAGAGGTAGAGAGATGATAATTCTGAGACCCTACTGTCTTTTGCACGAAAATCAAGGGCCCACCAGCCTCATTCAGAGAGTTATAACATGTCCTATTTGCAAAGGTCATAGAAAACAACTATTTCAGCAAATCTAATTGAAGGCACATGTACAAGAGAAGTAACAGGCAACAGCAGTATAATCAGCTATTTCTTAGTAACACAGCTGGGAAACACCCCTCTCATCAAGCAAAAATCACCTATTACATAATTATTATGCAGTTAGTTGACACCTTCCTTTTGCAAAGAGGGAAAACTATTTTTCAGCCATATAAAGAAAACCTCTGCCTGGTGGAACACAAGCCTTTTTTCTTCTGTTTTTTTAAGCCACTTACCATAAGAGTTAATTTTCAACTTTAAATACGTGCCCATAACTTTCATGTAGGGGAAAAAAAGGAATAAAACATGGGACACTGTGCTTCAGGGAATAACTTTTTTGGTCTGAGTATTCAGCAACATTCAATAGCATTGATAGGTGAAAATCAAGTGTTCCTGGTGACAAGGTGCCATTCAAAGTACGTATGTCCTTTACATAATGATGAATAATAGGTCTAATGAGAGGTCTTACAAGAGTACTGTGAAATTAAGTGTTTCTTTTCTAATTTTGAAAGAGAATACCATGGAATTTAAAGCCAACATGAAGCAATGGACTGTCAAAGGTCTGTGACAACTAACTGAAAGAATGACAGTAAGTCATCTTACAATTCTGCCACTATTAAATTCTGCATGCTAATAAATAAAAGTATAACTCAGAAGAGGCACTGGAGATCAGTTTTATGTCACATTTTCTATTATCTTTCACCCACAATAAAACTTTGATGAGGGCTGCAGCACAACATAGATACTGAATACATAGGCAACGAGGATAGCAGCATCATATGCCAACTGTGCTGTTAAGCCTTTAGCATTTGATGGGGTACATTTGCAGAGGTGCACCTCTTCTTTATGGGAAGATGGTGTTAAGGGGGATGAAAAGGAAAACCTAAGTTTTCCAACTTTAAGTAATAATGGTGTCAAACAACACATTTGTCTTTTTAAGAAAGACAAATGAAGATTCAGCATGATTAGTGACAGCAGAATAAACATCAAATTCATAGGTTCAGAAACCCAGAAACAATTTATGTTCTCAATTCTACCCCTTGAGACTGAGGCCACTGAATAGAATTTTCCTGAAGTCTTCATTTCATTCAGGTTCAGTTCAGACTCCCAAAAATATCCTAATACTTGTATATACCCTACCTTCACGTAGTGAACTCTTTAGCCTCATGCATTTTAACAATTAATTGCAAGATCCTTTAAGGGTGGGCAGTGAGAGCTGATTATTCTCATCCCATCAGTTTGATGGGGATTTTAGACATTCTACAAAGCTTGTCTTGCTGCTATGCCTAATGTGCTCTGGTGGTCTAGATGACAGCTAGTATTTCAATCCATTAATGTAAACTTCATAAACTGTTATGCTCCTACAGGAGATATCAGTACATGACACAAAAACATGAAGATAATCATACATTCAAGGAATCTCAGACTATCAATCACTGAGCAGTAGAGTTGGAACATTTCACTCACTGAAGATTAAAATCTCCCTCTAAGGAAATACATAGCTTGGCAGATGCTGTCCAGTGGTCTGTGAAGAATGAGTTTATGGTTGACAGATAAAAGATACTACCCTCACAGAGCTACTAACAACCCTTGTCACACTTGCTAATGGTGCTATGCAAAAACTCAAGTAGCCAGGAAAACTGTACTGTTTTGACTTCCAGTCACCCTGTCCAGGTCAGGTTCTAGTCTTGAGATTTTCCCAGCCTATAAATAAATGTGCTAATTCTTTCAAGACAGCTTTGCCTGATGGTAGGTCTAAGACTTGACCATAGAATCTGACTTTGAAAGAACTGAATCAATTTGGCTACTTGTAATTTCATTTCCTCAAGCTGATGCATGTGAGTATCCACTCTCATGTCTGCAAAAGCCAAACAGGTTGAAGATAAATCATACTTCTCTACAACTCCTGCATGGACTTGCACAGAAGGGCAGGTTAAGAGAAATCCCTTTTTTAACAAAACAGTGGAAACCAGCACTAGTTAGTCACAGCGTACTAAAAGGAGGAGGTTGCATACTGCCTTCCCACTTAACCATACACTACTTCACGCAGGATAACCTAGCTTGTTTGCAACCCTATTTTGCAACACAACAGTTTGGAAAAAATTATTATACTTCATTTTGAGAACCTGGGAAGAAAAGGAAATTCTCCTGGATATGGAAGAAGGGGTAGGCAACTCAGGAAGAGTACCAGACTCTTGCAAGGATATGTAGTGAGAAAATTAGAAAGGCCGAACTTCAGCTAGAACTCAATCTGGTCAGTGTCATTAGGAGAGCTTTTGTAAGTATGTTAACAGTGAAAGAAGAGCTAGGGAGAATCTCCACCCACTACTGGATGTAGGAGGGAACCTGGAGACCAAAGACAAGGAAAAAGCTGAGCTAGTGAACGACTACTTTGCCTCAAAATTTGTCAGTGACACCAGTTGCTTTTTGAGGGCTCATCCACTGGAACTCTAAGATAGAGATGGGGAGCAGAAAGCAGCCCCTACATTCTAGAAGGAAATGATCAATGACCTATTGTGCCACTAAAATGTGCACGTCTATGGGACTAGCTAGGATCCACCCAAGGGTACTTCAGGAGCTGGCTGATGTGCTCACCAAGCCACTCAACCATTATTTGTCAACAGTCCTGGATAGCTGGGGAGGTCCCAGTTGACTGAAGGCTAGCAAATGTGATGCCCATCTACAAGAAGGGCTGGAAGGATGATCCAGGGAACTACAGGTCTGTTAGTCTGAGTGCCATCACACGGCACTTACAAGACAACCAGGCAATCAGGCCAAGTCAGCATATGAAAGGCAGGTCCTGCCTGACTAAGCTGATCTCCTTCTACAATAAGGTGACCTCCCTAGTGGATGAGGGAAGTGCCATGGATATTGTCTACCTAGACTTTAGTAAAGCCTTTGACGTTGTCTCCCACAGCATCCTCCTTCAGAAACTCATGGCACAAGGCTTGGATAAGTGCACTCTGCATTGGACTAAAAACTGGCTGAATGGCCAGGCCCAAAGAGTGGTAGTGAATGGAGATAAATCTATCACTAGTGGGGTCCTCCAGGGTTCAGTACTGGGGCCTGTCCTCTGTAATATCTTAATGATCTGGATGAGAGGATTGAGTGCACCCTCAGTAACTTTGCAGATGACACCAAGATGCGTGGCTGTGTCGATCTGCTAGAGGGTAGGGAAGCTTTACAACAGGACCTGGACAGGTTAGACCAACAGGTCAAGGTTAACTGTATGAAGTTGAACAAGGCCAAGTGCCAGGTCCTCTACCTGGGTCACAACAACCCCATGGTAAGCTACAGTCTTGGGGATGTGGTTGGACAGCTGTGACTCGGAGAGGGACTTGGGGATATTGGTTGACAGTCAACTAAATGTGAGCCAGCAGTGTGCCCAGGTAGCCAAGAAAGCCAATGGCATCCTGGCTTGTATGAGAAACACCGTGGCCAGCAGGAACAGGGAGGTGATCATCCCCCTGTACTCAGAACTGGTGAGGCTACTTCTCAAATACTGTGTTCAGTACTGAGCCCCTCACTACAGGAGGGACACTAGAGCATGTCCAGAAAAGGGCAATGAGGCTCATGAAGGGCCTGGAGCACATGACCTACAAGTAGCATCTAAGGGAGAAGAAGAGGCTGAGAGGAAGGAGACCTCATTGCTCTCTACAACTGCCTGAAGGGAGGTTGGAGGGAGGAGGGGGCCAGGCTCTTCTCCTTGGTGTCAAGTGACAGGACTAGAGAAAATGGATTCAAGTCGGGCCAGAGGAGGTTCAGGCTGGATGTTATTAAATATTTCTTCACAGAGGGGGTTCTCAAACACTGGAATGATCCGCCCAGGGCAGCGGTGGAGTCACCAGTCCTGGAGGTGTTTAAGCAGTATGTGGACCTGGCACATAGGGACATGGTTTAGTGTTGAGCCTTCAGTGCTGGGTAGAGGGTTGGACTGGATGATCTTTGTAGTCTCTCCCAAGTGGATGTTTTCAGTGATTCTGCATCTCACTGCTGAGTGGCATACCTGGATTAGGAGGATAGCAGGGACAGGAAAGCATGACTGCCACAATACAAGTCCAGCTGACAGCACACAAAGTCTTCTGGCTCTATCTAAAAATCAATGATGACTTCAGATTAAAGTATTATTTTCTGCCTATATATAACAAATGTTATAACACAAACATCTTTGCTCACTATCTCTGTTGATCAGATGTAGCTTAGAAACACTACTTAGCAGTAGTAATTTCAGAGTTAGCAGCTATGCAAGTCACAACAAAATCCATTCTCACTTTTCACTTCTCTTTTCTGACCGCAATAAATGTCAAATCTAATTTAGTTTATCAAACTCATCTGTGATGCTGAAACCTCTGCCATAATCATACCATGCTTAGAGAACTTTTGTAACCATTCTTGCTCAAGCAAACTATTCAAGTGGCTGGGACTTTGCCTAAGTAAAGAGAGAATGAAGAATTCTGAACAGGGTCCTTATTGCATCAGGTAAAAAGAAATCAAAGGTCATCTCTTGGCACTAGACCCCGAACCTATTTGTGCTTGAGGGCAGGTTATTCTAGTGCACTGACCTTCACCTGACATCACTTAATGCTTTAAATAAAATTTTCACATGTCTACAAACTGAAAACCAGAGACTTAAAATGTAAATGAAAGGCTGCATGAATTCACAAGGCAACAAGCACAGCCTATTAAAAAGGGCTGGTAACACGCTGGACTTTCCATGGCTGCTTTAAATAGTCCCTATGCCACAGGCAGAGGATGCAAGATCAGTGGTGACCTTTAAAAAAAAAACAACTGAGTTTTGTAAGTTTGTTTTTCCTTAAATCAGAGCCTGCTGCTGCTGTTGTGCATAGTGCTTGATGTCAGAAAAGCAGGGATTTATACAGTGACTTGTAATCCTTTATTTGAGTACTCACTGTTGGAGATAGGTGAAGACTTGCTGAAAGGAATGTGATTCGAATATAATCGCTCTTTGAGCACTGCTTGACACTGTTTCCTCATTAAGTACAAAATCTGTATGGTCTAAGTAAATAGGAATTTTGAAAAGCCCCTCTAATAGAACTTTAGGAAAACAGCAAAACAAACCAAGCCTACCTTTCCGAACCTTCAATTGCCAGCAAGTTACATTTGGAAACAGTTTCTCCTCTTCCTTGTCAAAGCAGTAGAAACAATCACCGTTTAATCGCTAGCAGCGTGGTTCAAAACAAGTCAGATCACTTTCTGTCCAATTCTAACAGCATGAAAACAGCAAAGACATTTTAGTCCTTTCATGCCCTCATAATTCAAAACTGGATAGGGATTAATTTTTTCTTCTTTAAAATAATTATCAATTATTATGAGTTAAATTTTAAACATGCTGTCAAACTATTACTCTGCATTCAGCCCTGGTATGATGAATTTGGCCAGCAACAAATACAGGCCGAAGGGACAGCTTTATGACAACTGATTAATTATCTCAGCATTGGCAGTGCTTAAGTAATAAATCTAAACCTGATCCTGCAAAATTGCAAACATTGCTAGAGGGGCAACCAAAGTACTCCAAGCTCCTTAATGCCAATGTGAGGAAACCTCTGAACTGTGAAAGAAAAAAACAAGACAGTGACAGTCTTTTTGATGTGCAATATGCATTATCAAGTACAAGCAATACCTGAAGAAGCTACTTAGCACTCCAGGAAAAATCAAAACCGACACCCTGCCTTAACCATGTTTCAAAACACGAATAATATTTCCTGGGCCACCAAAGCTGAACAATATCAACAGTTAATGGTTAACACAACCTATTCTTTTAAAGCTTTATTCTTATGTTGTTCTAGTTAAGTGGTTAAATTCCACATACAGACCCTGAAGATCAGCAAGGAGATTTGCCTGCTGTCCCACACTCACTTCCACAGTGAGTGCAGCTCCATGGAACTACAGGAAAATGAGAGAGCTTTCATTGCCAGATTAAGTAATTGCATCCATTCCATATAATTTATCACACTTTGGGGCAGCTTGTGTCATGGGATGTCATTTTATTGTAATTATGCAGGATGGGATTGGACAGGCTCTTGCTTTTCTTTGCCCATCTGATAAGCAAAAATATTTCTTCTTTTTACTTTCGTAGAAACTACATATTTTAGGTAAAAATAGCCAAACAAAAATTAAAGTACAATATACACCCAACTAATAGCAGCCTGATGTTAGCAAGCCAGGACTACAGTAATCATCTTTACCATGGGTAGGAAAAAAAAAAAAAAAATAAATCCAGGACATCTGAAAACTTTCCAAGTCAACATTTACTTTCAGATTATTGTCAACAGCTTTGCTGAACTTGCCATTTAGAGATAGGTTTGTCCTTCCACGCACTTCTCTCCAGCTAATCCAAATGGAGCACCAGGGGAATCCACTTGATTTGGGATTACTGATTTTAGTCATAGGATAGTCAAGTATCTAAGTGACGTTTTTGTCCTGGGGGAGCAATATTCCATGCTTACACATATCCAAATGCTGATCCAGCAAGGCCAGGCACAACAAGTGTTTTTCACCAAGAAGCAGCTCTAATGAAGAAGAGCTTTATAAAGGAGCTTTTTTATCCATCCTCTTCCCAAAGTAAGAGCAGAGAAAACATTTGAACTGGGGTATCACATCTCCCACAGAAGGCAAAAAGCAGGAAACCATACTACTTCTATGCAATGCTACGGACAGTATCATTAGGCTTACAACAAACATTTAACTTTGGGCAGCCTTCTCCTCCTGCTCACTTATCAAGGACAAACCTTGCCCCACTTCACAGGCAAGCAAGATCCAAGGGGTCATGTCAGCCCTGCTTCTGTATTGACAGAGACAAATTTGAAAAGACACTGCTCACTACTAGGTTTCTCTGCTAAACTTCTTACCTATACAAGAAGAAGTAAATACAACTCTCAGGCATAGACAAAGTTCAGAAGTTGCAACTCTGTTGTCACAACAGTAACCCCTGAATTTAACAAAACCTGAAGCAACAAAACACAAGTAAGCAAAATGAAAAAGACAAAAAAAGCAAAAAAAAAACCCCAACGAGGTAGCTTTCCAAAGAACTGCACTTCTCTCTACACTTAATCATAGATAGCTATGTATAACTTGTGAGTTTATGGCAATCTTAAAAGAAGGAGAATACAGAACCACAGCTATGATTAAGCAGATTCTCTGCAAAGGGTTGAATTTTATTTTCTAAGTCCTGTAAATTAAACATCATTTTTTTGGTACCCGATGAGACTCCCAAAGGCCACAGTTCCAGGAACTGACTACATGGGAAGCGTAACTCTCAGCAGAACAAGTTACTAACTCTTGTACTGACAAAGAGAAGACTGCAAACTCCAAGGACTCCAAAAACATGTAGTTTAGTATTTTGGGATTTGCAAGCCAATGTAATGATTCTGGGGCACATCTGCCTTCTGATTTCTAAACACTCCACAAGGTAGTAATGGACACCAATAAACTGACATTAGACCACAAACGCTGCTTCTGTGACTCTGCTAAAGGTCAACATTTGATCAGTTAAATTTATTTCCAGATCTCTGAAGCTTGCTCCTTTCTTTCCACAAATCACATGAAGACTTTAAATATATCTGTGCTAACAAAGCCTCCTTCATTACTTCTTTTATAAATAAATTATAACTTGTAGATTTGTGTTCATCAAAATCCACATTTCTTAAGTTCACAGGGAATTCCCTGTTCCTGGTGAAACAGAACTTCATTTTGATTCCTCCTTCACAGACAATTGTAATGAAATGATGATTTGGAAATATGTTTGGGAAAAAAAAAAAAGGAGGGATCTGCACTTCAGGCAGGGCTAAACTCCAAGAATGCAGTCATATCAATACTTGAAAATTTTAATGCTTAACACCAACTGATGAATGCATATAAGGAATATGAACCAATGCCTGAGAAGAGTTGCATTCATGCATTGTTAAGTCATTCTACCAGCAAAGAATGATTCTCTTTGCCACAGTTCAGACACACCACTAGTTCCACTGCAGAAAAAGCACTGTCTGCTTGTAAAACCAGGCAATATACAGAAGCAGTCCCTTACATGTGAAAGCAGGAATATCAAGAGATAGACTTTAAAGAAATACTGAAATGGTAGTTTAAAACTCCACCAAGATTTCACAGCTGAAACCACAGTCATGCTTTCCAAAGACAAGAGCACATCACATGAGAACACCTTGATCAGAAAGCCACTGAAGTTAGTGATAACCTTTTCCTTGACTTACTTACCCTTAAATCAGAACTTTAAAGAAAAGAGACAGTGGTTTTCACACTTACTGAGTAAAGAATCTACAGAACCAAATGGGAAAAAAGTCAAATTTTAAAATATAGTTTTTCCATATAAGGAATATGGAATCTTCCTGTGAAGGGAAATTCCAAAACTAGGACCAAAATAAACACTGAGCTGGGATAGCAAGGAGCAGCAGCACAGGACTGATGTGAAATAGCCAACAAACAAGTCCTTAAGCCATGATTTGAAGAAACACAATAATAAACTATGACGCACATGGTACATAATTTTGTTTTGCTCATATATATATAGATATTATTATCCCACTGGCATATATTTTTGGTTTGGGTTTTTTTTAGTCATAGAACACTTGGCATGCAAATTATCTTCATGAAGTTTTACAAGGAGAAGCTACCCAAATGTGATGTGTGACATGACACTCACAAGGCCCCAAGAGAAAAATGGGTGGGACAGAACATTCCAGGAGAAGATAACCCAAGCTGGTTTACATTACAGAATTTGTCTCTGCTATTGTCAACCACTTATTTACGCCATACATGTTCATGACTGAATTAGCTTCACAATTACCTGATTTGCCCTCCAAACGTCATTTACATCACATTAAACTGCTTCTGAAAATAAAAGAACTAAGAGGAACTGTAGATGTGCCTACTTAAGGGAACAAGACTTTTCACAGACTATATCCTGCAGCTAGTGCTATGACCACTGGAAGATTTTCACAATTACAAGCTACAAAATGCTTTGTCTACTTACAATGATAGAAGTGGTACTCTCAAGGGCCAAAACTATTTAAGAAATTGGTCTGATACAGTTTGTTTTCTGCTCTTACTTTCCTCCTACTTGCAAAAAATAACAACCTTCTACAACTGAAGCCTGTTATGATAATACAACACTACAGGGGACACAGTTAAAATTGCTTGTGCATGGTTGACTTTGGAGTTTCCTGGCATTTTAAGTGCTTAATCATCAAACCTTAATGTTTTCTAACAGAACAACTCAAAGCATGTAGACGTCTCTACACTGACTGCACTTAACTGTTGATTATAAACTACATTTTAAAGAAAAAAGGGAAAAAACAAAATACTACTGCTAAGTGTCTCACTGGCACTTCTTCACCACCACTTTCACTACAACTGCCACTGCGAATGGTCAGACCATCACACATCTGATATCACATCACAGAGAATTGAGACCACTTGTACAGAAAACCAGCTTTTATGCTATCATTATTTGCATAGAATCACACACTCAGGCCAGGCTGAGTCTTTAAGATGATTCTGACCATTTTTGGTTTCCTTTCAGGCAATGTTTGCCTACCAGTGTTATTCAGTATTTCAGTATTTCAGTATTCATAAGGTTGGAAGGGACCTCAAAGATCATCGAGTCCAACCTGTCACCACAGCCCTTACCACTAGAGTAGGGAAGACACTACTGCCCACTGCAGGCTTGAACTCACGACCTTCCCATTAAGGGTCTTATGTGCTACCAACTGAGCCATTTAAGAAGTTCCAAAACTAAGGCTGCGTTGGCCGGGAATCGAACCCGGGTCAACTGCTTGGAAGGCAGCTATTCAGTTTGTCCTAGAGCAAAAGCAAAGTTTTAATACTGCAGTCATAAAACTCATCACTGTCTATCAGCAACCTAATTAATTTTCTGCAATTAAATCTGCAGGAGCTCTGAATGAAACTGTTGTATGAAGGGTGAAAAGACAGAAATCTTGTGCCATGCAACATTTTCAAGTGCTTCTGAAAGTTAAGAGTCAAGAATCAGAAACTGCTCCTCCAGTTCCAATGGAGCTGTTTCAGATGAGAGTCATCATCAGCAAGACCTGGGTTAGCCCTTCTCCTAAATAAAACCTGACAAGCTATGCTGAGAGCACAATTATGACAGACAATCCATGCTTCCTACTTACACTTAGTATGAAGGCTTGTATATGATAACCCAAACCAGCTCACCTCTTATTTCTAACTTTGCTAAAAATCCTCATTTTACAGTACTTTTCTCCTTGGAAGGCAGTCTCTCCTCCTAGTCCCACTAGACTCCCTGGGGGAAAGATGATGGAAAAGAAATCATCAAGAATTACAGCTAACAGATTTCAGCAGTATCAAGTTTCATTTTAAACCCCTGATGATACCAAATGGGTAGAAATCACATAAACCAGCAGATTACTACTAATTTTACACCACAAGGAAGCCTCAATTGGCCAGCTACAGTGTGATACATCAAGTTGGTAAGAGTGCACTGGCAGTTCCACAAACAGCTCTAAACTTGGACAAATTTGGGCTATTTTCAGTTCCTGCTCTTGCCAGAGAAGACAGAATAAACATGCACAGCAGAATGACAGAACAGGAAAAGTCCACTGGGCATCACATTGGGCTTCTAACAACTAGTTACTTAGACAGTAGTTTATGATTTAAACAATAAACCATGATGACCTATCAACAGATGACCACACAGTGAGTTAACAAACATTTGTGTTACTTCTGTTGGCTATTCACATCATTGATGCACAAACTTACAAGTTGTCCTCTCTGCAAACAGCTGATCCCTCGATTAATAACATATAAAAGAACAATAAAAATACAGAAAAAGGTGATGACACTGGAAAGAGACACAAAATAATTCTCATACAAGAAGTGACCAAAAACCTAAGAATTCTTTACCTGAAAATAAGGGAGAGCAGAAAACAACAGAATACAGTCCTGAAATAGCACAAAGGCACCCTGAGCAGAGAACAAGCAGAGTTCATCAGGACAGGTATCAGGTAGTAGATTTGAAGGAAGCAGGTTTTCCACACAACACATTAACCTGTGGAACTCACTGCTGACAGATTTTCTGAACTTTTCATGCTTCTGCCATGGGGGAAAAAAGAAAAAAACACCACCACACAATCGGACGAATTAATGGCAAGCGTGTCAAGGATCATTAAACACAGAAGTGTGGGCACTGACAGTTGAAAAAATGTAAAGTTATAGCTGGCTGAGAAAAGGTATTGCCAAATTCCTCTGTGCTAAGGCATACAGCGCTGTAGCCTGACAAGTGAACAGTAATAGCTCAACTGCTGCTACAATTTAGGGACAGAATAAAGTGTAACAAAGCCAGAGGCAAGAGAGCGTGAAGAGAAATACCGAACACCAACACAGTTCATGCTTTGCGCACTGTATTTAAATAGACGAAAAGACCTGGCCCAAACCAAGAACAATTGCGACACGCATTCTTCCTGAGAAAAGTTAGTCTCTGCTTTTACTCTCTCATATAAACTGCTGGATTCAGCTCCGACTACGTGCAGTTACTGCTGCTGCTGGGACATCGAGGCAAAACGAAGCAGCACCTTACACACCCTCTGGATGCAGCCCCTGGAAACCGAGCCTGCAGGGAAAGCAGCTCCGAAATGGCTACTCACACAGCCAAAACCAGGCAGAAACACGAGGCGCAGGCATCTCGCAGAGCACATCAGAAAGCTCTGTCACAGCCAGGAGAGAGTGCGAGAACCTCAGGCTGGGTTCCGAACGCACACCCAGACTAGAGCAAGCCCCCACTGCGGCCCCGCAGCCCCAGCCATCCCCGAGCCTCTGAGGCACTGCCCGCACCGCCGATCACACGCCCGCTCCCCCCCGGCGAGACGCCGAGCTCGCCCGCTCGCCCCCCACCTGGCGCGGGGCTCCCTCTTCGGGGCGCTGCCTACGCGGGGGCGGCCGGGCCTTGCCTCGCCTCACCGCGCAGCTCCGCGCCGGCGTCCCTCGCAGCGCACGTCCCGTCCGCACGCCCCACGACGAGGCGCTCTCCGTGCGGCGGGGGCGAGAGAGCTGGCACACGCACGGCCTCCGGCGCATGGGAGGCGGAGGCCCCTCCGCCGGGAGTTCTAAAGCGCGGCTGCAGGTCGCCCCGCAGAATCCGAGGCAGGTTCTCAGGGGGTGAGGGACAGCCTCTCCCCTCGCTCCCGCCGGCCTCCCGCGCAGCGACAACGCCGCCCCGCGACTGCTGCCACCTGGCGGCCGCGCCGACCAGCGGCGCCCCGCCGAAGCCGACAAGACGGAGATGCGCTGCCGCCTGAAGCATTCGGGGCGGGGAAGCGAGGGGAACCGCACCTTCCAGCGGCGCCTGGGCACGCACGTAAACGAGCGAGGCCGATGGCAGGTCCCTGCTGACCCCCGCCTCTATCTGGCGCGAGGGCAGTGAGCGCAGGTGCTACCGTGCCGAACGAAGCCCGGGCCGCCCCATGCCCGGCCACATCTGGCACTAAGGGCACATAGAGACCGTCGGGGAAGCAAAGGCAGTCCTGTGCCCCAACGGCCGGCGCCCACTCGCGCTTCTGCGGTGACAGCCGGCTCTGCATAGGCCCCGCACCTCCCGCCGGTGCGCAGAGCAGTCTCCACTAACAGCCGTCCTGCCCGCTGGTAGTATATGATAGATAGATAGATAGATAGATAGATAGATAGATAGATAGATAGATAGATAGATAGATAGATAGATAGATAGATAGATAGATAGATAGATAGATAGATAGATAACATTAGGTATCTAGATGTTTGTTCAGTTCCTACAGCCTTATGCTGTGAGGAGGCCACTAATGCACCCCATGCTGCTGGCCTCAGACACTACAAGAAAACATAACTGCCATCTTGGTTCTCACTGTCTGGGTGAAAAACCATCTGCTTGCAGCAGAAATACAACTGGAAGACAATGTGTGATTCTTGCCAGTATGCGCCCAAAAATCTGAGATTTTAATCCAAGCTAGTAACAGTGAGACGCTGGCACTGTGAAAAGAAAACCAGTGACAAGCATAGATTAAGAGAATCTTCATACATTTTGAGTCTGCATCTGAGGAGAAAAAATGGATTTATCTCTATGTTCCTGGTTTACATTAAGTGTACTGGTCCTCAGATCCCTGTGGACATTTTTTTGGACAGCACAATAAAGTCTCCAGCATGAGCTCCAAACCTTAGAACCAGATACTCACTGGCAACAGTTCATTGCAACATTTAGTTTTATGCTTTAACAACAACAACAAAAATTAAACTGATTATTGTTATGCTGGAACTGACTCAACCAGGTGAACCCATTTGCTTTAAAGCACAGCAAATCAGGTTGTTTCTTCATGGCAACATTTCGGGCTTGACTACACTTGAACTCAGTAAAAGACGATGTGTTGACTGTGCTATTCATTGCACTAATAAAACTACTCCATTCCCAGCTGCATGTATAGCAACAGGCTCTAAGCAAAAGATCTACTGCAGAAAACTTACATATTCCTGCATATTGACCAGACAACTGTCACAACATAGCACCCCCAAGCAGCTTCAGACACCTTGTGAGCACCATGGCAGATCTCGGTTGTAAAAAGACAGCTGTATGCAGCTGTAAAAGATTTCTCACAGGCTAAGAAAGGCTGCATTATTACACTAAGAGAAGTTTAGCTATGCTACCTCCCAGAGATTGAGGCCTCACTTGCATGTGGGTTGGGAAACCACAGATTTAATCCAGAGACGATTCCTCCAGTCCTTCCCAAGTAATGCTGCAGTTCTGTATCAGGTAAACATGTATCTGTTCTTCAGGAGCTAGACTGAAGTATGTTTGGCAGTGGCAGACAATCTAGCAAGAAGCAAACACTCTGCTACTCTGACCATGAAATACATAAATAAGTGACTAATTGCTGAGGCAGGTAGCAAGTGGGTAAGAATAGGTCTGGCAGATTACAGTATTTTAGTTCTAATCTCCTCCACAGAGTAGATGTTCTACTTCGCCAATTATACAACTACTGTTCTCTTCTGGGAGAGACAACTATGGTCAGATGGTCTAGAGACAACAGTTTCTTTTCAAGAGCAAAGACCTAAGTACTTAGATATATAATTACTTAATGTACTTAGTCAACATGGTGGGATTGCTCTGCTTGACACATTTCCTAACTCCTGATATTGAGGAAAGATTACTCAGCCTCTATCAGTCTGAAAATTAGCTGTCATACTTTATCAGCCCTCACAGGGAAAAGGACTTGCTTCTGCATTAAGAAAAGCTGAACAGCATTAGCTTCCAACTTGGAGCCCCCAAAGGCCATTAACAGCATCAAAGAGCTGGAGCCTTGTTACATGTATGCAGATACCCCAAGGAGGCCTTCTGAAAAGCCAAGGAACACATACTTGTCACTTGTTTCCCATCCTGTCTCTTTTGCTGCCTTTACTCCCATTTCCCTAATCTCTTGTTTTCTATTTGACTTTCAGAATGATTGCTCCCTCCCAAGGGCTAATGCAGTGTACTTGCTATCTCTCATCCCTCTATCTCCTCCCATTGCCAATGAACTGTTCAGAGCTGCATGCATCGTGTTTCCCCAGAACAGCAAGAGGAAGCTGTTGTCATGCTACAGAGGAGCACTCCTTCCCATACCTTATCTCTGCATCACAGCAGCTGACACTCAATTTCTTCTGAACAATTACAGAGCTACAAGTCTCCCCTTCTCTTTATATTGCAATGTTATCTGAAGTCTTTCATAGTCTCAGATAACAAGTGTAGCTATCTGATAAAAACAAACAAACAAAATATACTCAGGCTACTGACTGCTTTTTTTTGAGAGAGAGATGGACATGAAAGAGATCATGAAAATGTGTAACTCTTAAATAGAAAGCAAAACACAAATGCTTGACAGAAAAAAACATTCACTGAGAATTTAAATGCAGGTTTTCTTGCAGTAATCTACAAAGGAAAAGTTTGTTTAAAGTTTAAATTTTCTAGCAGAAGATGCAGTATAAAAGAATGCATTTGAGGGAGATATTAACTCACCAAGCAAAGAAAGATCTGAGTGACAACAGGAATCAACCTACTTGTTCAGCCACATCTTGTCTCCTTATGAGGGCAGGGACAGCCACCAGCACCAATCACCCAGAAAGCTGCAAAGATTCAGTTCTGAGATGCAAGGAATATCAGGGTATTTTTACTTCCAAACATGAAAGACCCCCTTGCCCATGAGCCAGTTCTTTGGCCAGCTGCCTCAGTCAAAGAATAGGAATCAGTTTCAGCTAGTTTAATGAAAATCCTTTGGGTGACAACAGCCTGGAAACAACACACTAGTTCTTTGAAAATTCATATTAGATGACAGCATAAATAAGACTAGCAAATAAATAGGGTAGAACAGGGTTTGCCCTGCAGGACTTGCTAGTCATGAATAATCATCTCACACTAACAGTGGAAATGAAAGTGTGTGAAAATCACAAGTGGGATAAGGAAGGAGGGAATCTGAGAAAGAAGATCAGATTGTAGTAGAGTAGGAAGCTAGAGTTTCCCTCCCCTGAATTGTTTCAGCCACTTATTATTTGTTTCAATACTTCTCTGTGAACCACTAATTGTCGCAGTGGGATCTTTCTGCCTCATTTCCCTCTCTTTGTGAGAGCAGGCGTCAACACTGCAAAGAGTTAGAAATCTGCTGCCTAGTATACAGAAGGCAATGTCAGATTTGCAACATGTCCAGCACAGGTCAGTGGCACAGTTAAGCCTTGGAAAATGCCTTTTATACAAGTTTCAGATTTTGAGATCTGGGAGGGGAGAGGGAGGGAAGGGTGAACCCACTGTCACAAACCCCAGAAACAAACAGAAAAACAGTAAATGGAGACATGAGATGCCTTGTTGGCCTGGAAGAAAATAGCTTTACTAGCAATGTAGTTTTACAAGTTTCTCTTCCCTTCTAGATCTGTTACTCTTTAAGCAGAAGTATATAGTAGAAAGAATAGATGACACCAAAGGAAGAGAGTAGTAGCTACCTCCGCTGCAGTTGAGCTATCCTGAACAAGAGTAGTTTTGTAGTTCACACCCAGGCATTGTGTTCAGAAAAGCTTCCATGTTATGTTCCCTGTCTATGCCTTTCCCTACTGCCAGGTCAACCATCCCTGTCAGATCCTTGCCTAAGAACAGCAAAAATGCATAGAAGATGGACGGTCACTCCAATTAATATGTCACATTACATGGCAGGACATGCCCAGTTGATGTTTATTCTGCTCCACATGTAAGGGCGAGCTCTGGGAATGGCACTTCCCTGGGACCTGCAGCCACTCTGGTCTGTCATACTGTCATACGCTGTCTCACTCTTCAGAAAAATGACACAAGGGCATAGCAGGACAAGCTGACATTCTAGGCAAATAAAAAAAAAGACTTCCCCCTTCCTCCTCCATAACAAATTCTTTCTTTTTGATCATATTGGAGGTTTTTTTCATGTTCTCAGTAAGCAGCAGCAAGATCATGTATAACTAGACTGACCCTGTCCCTTGCTCATACACTGCTACATATATTTTCCTCAATAGTTTTCTCTATGAAGACATACTCAATACTTCTTTTTTCCCATTGCCTTTTGCTTATCATCATCTTTAGTCCCTTAGAGTTAGTATTGCAAAGTTCATGTCAAATAACCTGTCTACACATTTCCTGCTTAAGCGTTCCTTTTATACCATCTTCAAAGCAGGATATACAAATGAAAGACAAGCAGAGGTTCCATAGATTTTGGTGAAGCAAAAATATGCATTTAAGAAAACATGAGAGTCATTCAACTGAGTGACCTTTTTAGCTTGTGGTATCTTTGTCATCTAATAGCAAGACTGTAGACCTACAGCACACACAGCATGTGCTGGTTTACATTTATTTTCCTTTGTTGTTTTTCAGCTGTATAATTTAAACCTTCTTTCTTTTACTATATCTGTAACTATAACACATTCTAATATTTACAAATGGAGAGTGACTTGGCAGAATATTGGGTGCAGTCTGGCAGACATCAGAGAGACATTTTCTAAATGGGTCTGCCCGCCTCAGGAACTGGGAGATCTGAACTGTTTGTTTAGAATCTTAACTTCCTCTGAAAATAGCTATGCACAGCTGTAGGTCTACTGACAGCTGTTAAATTACCAAAGATTTACACCAAAACCTTGGTTAAAAACCTTTCAGTGGACAACTAAATATGCAGTGATAAGTGGAAGCCAAGGGTTCCCAAGTTGTTCAGAAATAAGCAGGCAGGAAGCAAGCCTATTGTGCTGGAGGCAAGCCTATTAGCCCTTAATATTGCCATGGGAAAGAAGAACTCAGGTCTTGGACCTTAAAAATAATCATGGACTTTAGCCCCTTTCACAGGTTAGAAACTGCAGATGCACAATCACCAACAATGTTTGGTTACGATATCTTTACTTCCTTTGGATGCAAAGGGAGAGTTTCAAAGACATAAGACTCAAAATGTATTCTGGTTTAACAGCAGCTTTGAGACACAGGGTAAGAAATGATGAGAGAAAAGTAATTACAAACACCCAACTCCCTCAAGATGCTCATAAATCAGGGATTTATCAGTGGGAAAGCATAAATAGTAGTGCTTTTAGTGCAATTGTGTAGTACTGCTTGTCACAATGGGCAGCATGTGGCTAGAAGCTTCCAGTGAAGAATCGATGCAGCCAGGACAACCACCTCTGTTAAGCACCACAAAGATGGTAGGGAGGGAATCAACGTAGCACCTCTCCTTGCTCTGCACCTCATCCCAAATTTATGTTTTTTTCCCTCTGCTGGAGCTGTACAATTGAGCCTTCTAACCAGTGTGAGAGTAACAGGATGACAGTGAGGAAATTGTTCTTGAGCATGAGCTTGGACCCTTCTAGGCAGTGAATGAGAGGCACATGGTCTGGACAAGTCCGTGGCCCATTAGATGCCTCTGTAAAGTGCTTAGCTGATTCAGAGGTGTGAAACTCAAAAAATCACTGTGGAAGCAACGGCACTCTTGTGGTACTGAATCAGCATGGATTCCTCCCGGACTGTTATGACTTTATAAATATTGACTTTGGATAAATCTTCTGACAGAATTCTGAATTTTGGTTGTTGCTTTTGGTTTTTTTTTCCTTCTTCCTCCCAAGCGGTTTCCCAGAGCTGATTTGCTTAAGGCTATATATATATATATATATGACACAAGAATAAGCCCTTTGATTAGTAATGCAATTGCTTGGTCATGAACTGAAAAAAGGCTGGATTTTGATCAATAGTCGGAGTTCATGCTGCTTGTTTGATCTACTCTGGCTGTTTGTCACCTTAGTGCTATTCCTGCCAACACAGGTCAGAGCACTATTGATTATGGGCTGAAATACTGATTGAATGTCTTTTTCCAATTTTACACTACTTAGTTTTCCTTCCTACCACCCCACCCCACCTCAAAGTAATGCAATTTTACCCCTGAAGCTATTTTTCTTCAACAAACCTTCTAAGCTGCAACGAGCAACATACTGGGCCTCGTTCTTTTCTCATTTGCAGCAGCATGAAAATTAAAGCAACGTAACTTATTTCAGTGAACCTTGCAGTTCATTAGAGAATTAGGTCTAATACACTTAAGAAAGAAGTTATTTTTCACTCTGTGACATGATTGGAATTGCCTTAGTGCATTACTATGCTAATTGGCAGTCACAACTGTTATCCAGTCAACACCAGAACACTGTTTGCCCTGTGTTATGCACAGGAAAACCCTGATCCTGTGCAGAAGTGTCAGGAAATTAGTGAAGCACACTTGATGGACTGACTGGTTCCCTGCTTTGGAGGGAAAATCAGACAATTCTTCCCCTAGAAAAGCACTTCAGTGTTAAACATGCTTATGTGTTATGCTGAATTGAGCCCAAATTTCTAGTCTTTTATTCCAAGCAGAACATGTAGAAGGAAAAACCAAGAGAAGGAGGGCAGACAATTACTACATCTGAGAAGACAAGAAATAAAACACTTATCTATGCATCCCTTGGCAATGGCAAAGGTAGCTTGGTAAACTCCAGCAATGTTTCCAGGAACACAAGAGTTAAGTATTACTATTTAATCTGTAACCATTATTTCTTGCATTACTGCACCTATATCACACACACACACACTACCTTCAGACTGAACTAACTTATCTAGCTTGAAATAGAGACTGTTTTCAGAGTTTTTCTTTTCAACATTACCCGCTTTCCCAATTTACTGATTTGTGGCTAAACTTAAATACATCCATACTCAAGCATTCACTGAATGTCTAACAGCATCCAAAGATCCAGCCCCTGTGGTACAGCACTAATCAGATACTTGAATGCAAGTCATTGGCAGGAATGCTCCTATTATCATTTCTTGTTATGCTGCTGCTGGCAACCTGATGCTAAACAGTTTAGCATTTCTATCAGCAACTCATGATATTAATTTGAAGCAGAAGACAGTTGTTTACCAAAAATAAATAAAAGGCTTATGGATGATGTAAGCACTGAGCTATGAGGCTTGCCTCCCCATACAGTGGACAAGCCTAGATTGTTTTCCCCTGATTCATGAAAACATTGGACTACAGGCAACCTGTGTACTGATCTGCAGGCAAATCTTACTGTCAAAATGTTGGGCTATCCTCAAAACATTTCCAATGCATAAGGAACAACATGAAGGGAAACACAGCAGTTGTCCCTCCCCTGTAGCTCCTGAGCATTAATAGGTCTGCATCATGTTTTACTCTCACTGGATGAAGTTAGCTCTCGTACAGTCAAACCTTCCATTCTACACTGAGAAGAACCAGAGTACAATCGAACACTGTACTGACTGAATTATTAGGTTGTTAAAGAGACAACAGGACAGTGCAATATGAATATGTATTCAAGTTCCCTTTTTGAAAAGAAAGGGATTTTCTGCATATGCAAGCAGCTCAGGGAGGGTATGCACGAGTTATCCATTTACATAATTGGTCATGGCCAAAACTGTCCAGCTGTTTTGTAATACACTTTCTACTCTGTGACACATCATCCTTACAGCCAAATCCCTATGAACGTAATGTGAACAAGATTTCACTCTGTCCTCTGTAGAAAAAGGGAGTAATTTTGGGGTAAGAAACCAAACCATGTTCCACATAATTCACGAACAAGAATTCCCACCCCAGGGTTTATTCTTTAGAAGTTTACCAGAAGAGTAACTACAAGTTCTAACACAATTGAGTATATTTTATATACTAGAGATGATTAGCAACATGTAGTCTAGCAACTACAAGACACACAATTTTTAACTGTCTAATATTCAACAGTTTAAGTGTGATTAACCGCAAGTGCCAAACACTTCCTGCATAAAATACAGTAAGTATTTTAAGGGTCATGCAGCCTTACTGTGTATCTTTTACCTAGCTGTGCAGGGTCCTATCTATCTCCAGCTTGCTCCCAGGCCAGGCATAGCACAAGGATGAGTAGTCAACATGAAACCTGACCCAGAGCTGGACTCCACACTGCCAAAAGCTGAGCCCCAATTATAATCCTCTCCCACAAGTGCTGGTGCAGGAAATTGTTAACTGCCTGCTCTCTGCCTGCTCCCTAAAGGAGCACACAATCTGGTCTCTAAGGAGAGACTTGAGACCTGCTTCTAAAACTTGAGTCAAATTTAATTTATCTGCTATGGTGAAATAAAGGGAGAAATTAAGGCAAGCAGAGGAAACATATTCTGTTTTAAATATTAACAAAAGGATAATTTAGTAAACCAGACTTCATATGTTGTCTATCTCTGTGCATAATGCAAACAGAACTCAGTGCACCTCATGCAGACAGTCTATAGACTCCAAGCACATGAAACAAGGGATGAGCACAGACAAGCACAAGTGGATGAGTAGGATCACGGTTCTTGGAACACCTCATTGTAGGCATGTTCTTAGAGCTATTATACACTAGATACCATATAACAAAACTCCCAAATTCTACTTCAGATACACCTTCCCATAAAACCTAATCTACCAGCATTCGTTCACCAGGATAATTATACATGTAAGTATGTACAGACATGCAAGGACAACCTCCACTCCTTAGCAGACATGGAGCAGAATATTGTAACTAAAGATGAGGAAAAGGCAGAGGTACTTAACACCTTCTTTCCCTCAATTTTTAATAGCAGGATAGGTTGTCTTCCAGACAACTGGCCTCCTGACCTGGCAGATGGAGTCAGGGAGAAGTATAGCTCCCCAGTAATCCAGGAAGAAGTAGTTAGAGACCTGCTCAACCACTTGGATCCCCATAAGTCCATGGACAAGATGAGAGGCCTTGAGCACAAGCTCTATGAGGAGAGGCTGAGGGAGCTGGGATTGTTTAGCCTGGAAAAGAGGAGGCTCAGGGGAGACCTCATTGCCCTCTACAACTACCTGAAGGGTGGTTGTAGCCAGGAAGGGGTTGATCTCTTCTCTCTAGCAACCAGCACCAGAACAAGAGGGACACAGACTCAAGCTGCGCCAGGGGAAGTTTAGGCTCAAGGTGAGGAGAAAGTTCTTCACTGAGAGAGTCATTCGTCATTGGAATGGGCTGCCCAGGGAGGTGGTGGAGTCACCGTCCCTGGAAGTGTTCAAGAGGAGATTGGATGTGGCACTTGGTGCCATGGTCTAGTCATGGGTCTGTGGTGACGGGTTGGACTCGATGATCCTTGAGGTCTCTTCCAACCTTGGCAATACTGTGAGATCCATCCTAGGGTGCTGAGAGAGCTGGCAGATGAGCTCACCAAGCTGCCCTCCATCATTTTCCAACAGTCCTGGCTCACCAGAGAGGTCCCAGATGACTAGAAGGTGTCCATCATGATGCCCATCCACAAGAAGGGCCAGAAGGAGGAACCAGGGAATTACAGACGTGTCAGCTTGACCTCAGTGCCAAGCAAGATTATGGAACAGGTCATCTTGAGTGCAATCACACAGCACTTACAGGATGGCCAAGGGATCAGGCTCAGCCAGCATAGATTTAGGAAGGGCAGGTCCTGTCTGACCAACCTGATCTCCTTCTACGATCAGGTGACCCGCCTGGTGGATGTGGGGAGGCCTGTGGATGTAGTCTACCTGGACTTCAGCAAGGCCTTTGACACTGCCCCCCACAGCAAACTCCTGGCCAAGCTGTCAGCCCATGGCTTGGATGGGAGCACACTGCGATGGGTTAGGAACTGGCTGGAGGGTGGTGAATGGTGCCACATCCAGCTGGAGGCCAGTCACTAGTGGTGTGCCCCAGGGATCAGTGCTCTTTAACATCTTTATTGATGATCTGGATGAGAGGATTAAGTCCATGATCAGTAAATTTGCTGATGACACCAAGCTGGGACAGGTGTTGATCTGTTAGAGGGTAGAGAGCTCTGCAGAGTGACCTTGACAGGCTGGACAGATGGGCAGAACCCAACAGCATGAGATTTAACACATCTAAGTGCTGGGTTCTACACATTGGCCACAACAACCCCATGCAGTGCTACAGGCTGGGGTCAGACTGGCTGCAGAGCAGCCAGGCAGAGAAGGGCCTGGGGATAGTGGTTGATAGTAGGCTGAACGTGAGCCTGCAGTGTGCCCAGGTGGCCAAGAAGGCCAATGGCATCCTGGCCTGCATCAAGAATAGTGTGGCCAGCAGGAGCAGGGACGTCATTCTACCCCTGTACTCACAGTATCACAGTATCACCAAGGTTGGAAGAGACCTCAAAGATCATCAAGTCGAACCTGTAACAGCACTGGTTAGGCCATGCCTTGAGTACTGTGTCCAGTTCTGGGCCCCTCACTTTAAGAAGAATATTGAGACACTTGAATGTGTCCAGAGAAGGGCAACAAAGCTGGTGAGGGGTTTGGAGCACAAACCCCATGAGGAGAGGCTGAGAGTGCTGGGGTTGCTGAGCCTAGAGAAGAGGAATCTACAACTACCTGAAGGGAGGTTGTGGCCAGATGGAAGTTGGTCTGTTCTCCCAGACAACCTGTGACAGAACGAGAGGACACAGTCTCAAACTGCACCAGGAGAGGTTTAGCTGGATGTTAGGAAGAAATTCTTCACAGAAAGAGAGATTGGCCATTGGAATGGACTGCCCAGGGGGGCAGTGGAGTCACCATCACTGGAAGTGTTTAAAAAGAGGGTGGATGAGGCACTTAGTGCCATGGTTTAGTTGATTAGATGGTGTTGGGTGAGAGGTTGGACTTAATGATCTCAGAGGTCTTTTCTGTATTCTGTATTCTATATTTTTTATTTATATACATAAACACACAGAGTTTCAGATAACATGGTTTGCCACCTTCTATAAAGAGGTAAACTATTGTGAAAGGCACTTTTTCATGTTGGAAGAACAACTTAGAGCTGTTTAGACAATAAGTGCAATACTTCTCACTATCTAAGTATCTCTAATTCCAAATCCTTAAAGCAGGCATTGATAATTTTTTTTTCAGGAAAAAAAATATTTCCTTATGCATTTTCAGCTGCACAGAGTAGAAAAGAAGCTTGCACATAGCTTTGAACAGATGTGTTTACAATCACAGAAGGAAAACAATCTTACAGCTGTGTAGCAATTTTCCTATTTGTAGTGTTTCTGGATGTTCACTTTACAGTTCCTATAATTTATTGCAGTTTTGTGAGGTTAATCAAAATCCTTCTGCAAAATCAGATAAACAAAAAGAATGGGGGAGGGAAAGTGCACATTTTATGTATTGTGTATTCATCTTGAATGAAGCCTGCCCCATGTGTACAATCAAACATCTGTGGAAAGCCTGCACTTCAACCAGAGTAATCACTCTTTGCATTCCAGTTTGGGTAGCTGGTTCTTCCCTTGAATTTCATGTGCATGTATGCATGCATGCATATGTGGTTTCAGGACACTTTTTACACAGGAAAGAAATAATTAAGACAATTTACATTACATTTTGTCAATGTAAAAGCCAAAAAATCTTCAGTCCTTACACTACAGACAGATAATATTTCAGAAACTTCTTTGAGATTTTCTAAGAACTGCAGGTCATGGATAGCAGTCACATACTGATGTAAGGACAATCTGTTAAATGAAATAAATCAACCTAGATTATCTTTACCCACTAGATGTGTATAGAATCTTCCAACAAATGAAGTGATCCAAAAAGGAATTAAATCAGTGAAGAAATACCATGTGGATTTCAGCCAGATGAGTCAGACCCTTACACTGCAAGCAAGATGCAGCTTACTTTCAGCTTTTAAGTAATGATTTTGTACTGTGTGATGGTCCTAGGATTGCTTAAGAGCTCATATCCTCAGGGTACTAAAGAGCACAGTTTGTACCAGTTTGTGGTGTCTTCACCTGTCAGTCATTCACTTTTGTAACTAAATGTTACTCCTTCTAGCACAGAACCTGGTATTTAACTCTTCTCAGTTAAAACTTGCAACACAAAATTGCAGGGATGTGATCTGAGAGAAATTTCTGCAGTCACACTAACATCCTTGCCTCTGCACTCAGAGAGCTGCGAAGTGAGCTGAATGTTTTTGACCAGCTTAACCACTTAAGAGAAACATGCCAACAGAGATGTCACACCTGCTTCTGGCTGAGAGAGAACAATCTGCCTAATTCTCCACACATGGACCTTCAATGGAGAGATGCAAATACCTGCAATGAATTCTGCCCATACTGTCCATCAGTGTGCTGTGGTAAACACAGAACAGGGTAAAAGATCTCCACTTAAATAATCACATCAGCTGTACGGTTTAAAAAGCAAGTAGTATGTAAAGATGAGGGAAAAAAATGTGGTAACATAAAGTAGCTCTTTGCATAACATATTTTTAGACTTACCTGAAGTCAGAATAGATTTATTTAAATTGGATTAAAACTTTTAAGATAATTTTTGATAAATCATTCTGTGAGCAAATGCTGCAATTCCCTTGATCCACTACCATAATCTAAACTGACACAACAGCCAGGAAAAGAACATACCTCTGCTAACATCTGTTTCTACAAAGTAACAGTTCTCCAGGCTAGCACCTCAGATAACATGCAGTATTTTGGTACTTGTATAACCACCAAGTAGGCTTCAGTAAAAAAGCTCTTTTTTTTTGTAATGGGCTGTTATAATTGCTCCAAGTCACTTGGCTATTGCTTTTCATATTATTATGTAATTTACTTCCACTATTTCTTTAGCAATCATTGCATCTTTTGGAACATCTCGCAGCTCAGAGCCAGAGACAACTGGACCGACTCCCTAAATTCCATACTGTACCACTGAAGCACCTCTACATCTTGTGCCTACAACAGTATAGTTACATTTATTTTTCTTTGACAAGCTTCATTTTGAAAAGTTTAATATTTTCTACTAAATTGTGGATGTAATTTCTACTTTGAGAAAGCTGGAGAGCAACCTGCATCTCTATACTATACATACCGTCTGCACAGTGAGTCACAGCCCAAGCACAGCTTGTCAACACAAGTTCCTAGAGATAAATCCTAACCTCCACTTTAAGGTGTGGTCTCGATGAAAGGAGTAGAAAATGCATTACAATGTCCAGAAACCTGCCAGAGGTTGAGAGACATGTTCTATCCTAATTAGCACTGTGCTCTGTTTCCCATATTCCCAGGGTACAGGGCATTTGGGGATTCCAGGTTACAGTGAGGCATAGCTGGCTGGGGCAGAAGCGTAGCCAGAGAACTTCGGCGTTTCACAGCTGAGGTTTTTGATACATCCATAGAAATCCACTGCAGAAGTAACTCTGAGTCAACTACAATGATTGTTTTCCTACCTGCACAAGCTCACAGTTCCCTAGTCCGTGCAATGAAGAATATGAAGCTGTTTAGCTAGGGCTTTCTCACTTGGATGAAACAATCCTCTGCATACTTTGAGATCTAGAGAATTTCCTGACAGATTATGAAATAATTAGTTGGCCAGAGATCCAGCCCTGGGCCCATCCAGTAGGAAGGCAAACTTTATTCCCTCAATCTCTGACCGGAGATGGATAGAAATTACTTTGTTTTGTTTTGTTTTCCCAGCCCCCAGGGGAAGGATGATAGTTTGGAGATTATAGGTTTTCTAAAGAAATTTAACTTACAGTGAAAAAATGATGTTTCCTATTTGTTCATATTTTCTGTACATTCCTTGTTTTCTCACTTTCACCCTACAGTTTCCTCTTGAAAGAAAAAAATTGGGGGGAAAAGGAGGCTGAAGAAAAAGTGAAAGAAAGCAATCCTAGATGGAGATGGAAGTGGAGTGAGAAGGAAAAAATCTTCCCTAGACTAAATAACATGGAAAACGCTTTTAAAACAAGAAAGCTTCAAATGTGTCCATTCTATTGCAGACATTCCTACCTGCATACACCAGTTTGCTTGGCTCATAGAATATAGCAGTGCATCATGGGAAAGACGAGCACTTACAAGTCCAGCTGTAACTTAACAAGGTGGGTCATGTCCAGAAATCTAACAGTGATAGTAACATACCTCAAAAGAGAGGCCAGTGCACTATGAAACAGATGAGATCTGCAGTCCCCTAGGTGCTGAAGGATTAATTAAACAGGAAGTCAATCAAAAGTGACCGAAGAAGTCAATATTGGTCTTCTCTCCAACCTCATTTCCCACAGACAGCTTTTCATGTGAGGTCTGATGCTGTCTAGAAAATTTATGCCAGCTCATTTTGAATAACCAACACTCTGCTTGAAATAAAACAAACAAACAAACACCCCACAAAACAAAACACCATAAACCCAACTCAAATGTTCCTAGCTGTTGAAAACTTTCCAGGGTGCCAGCACTAACTGCCAACTCATGTTGAATTATTCCCCATTTCTTCATCCAATGCTTCTTGATAATCTTCCACTGTCTACTCTCTCTTAAGGGCAAATGCTAACGAGCAAATAAACACATACATATATATGTGCACACACACTGACAGAGTTAATTCCTAATCTTGCCATTGCTGCAACTTTTTGTTTTGGTAAAAAGGAGCCTGGACATATTTTAATCACAGCAAGCTGCTTAGATAAAACCTGACTGATTTGTTGTTTATATGACAAATTGCTGTAACAGTTTCACCTACTATGACACACTGCCAGTGCTGGCCCTTGAAATGGATATGAGTGCCAGCTCTAGCTCACTCACACTCCTTAGTAGTCATTCTTTCACTCTCTCTGTTCTTCCATGACTGTGGGTACACACTGTCATAGGACCATAGTGATGAAAATTCTTGAGGCTAAAATTCTTCTCGATTCGTTGGTTTGTTTTCCAACCAAAACCCAACCTACCCACCCAACCCACCCCAAACAAAACAAAACAACCCACACACTCAAAAAAAAAACACAAAAAACAATCCACTACTGTTTGTTTCTGACTCCAACATATTAGTTTTGATGCCAGTGCAGGCTTTACTAGTTAATAATGTGCTCATTCACCCCTAATGAAAGGTGACAGAAAAGTTCAGCAATCAAGAGGTATAGCATCATTTATCCCCTTGTCACAACTGGCCTGTAACAGGAGATGTGGAGCTTGTTGTCTAGTCACACAGTTCCAATAAGGCTTTCAAAAGCAAGCCTCTGCTCAGCACTGGCCAAGTATCCATCTTACCCATTTGTCCTGTACTTGTTATCAAAGTTATGATGTGTGAAGATAAAGTTGTTTAAAAATAACACAGACTTCATGTTCAAGCCAGGAGTTGTTTCTCAACCCCTACAGTACAAGAGAATGGCAAATATCATCTAAGGATTACTATATAATAAACAACACCCTGAAATGCGACTAGAGAAATGCGATATATATTTTGCAATTTCTCTGAAGAGCAATATGCTGTAGGAGCTTAAGTCATCAAGTCACTCACTCAGTCCCATCATAAATTGTGCAGCACTATGCCCTACTCAGGCAGATAATAAAAGTCACTGACAGACAGCACTGGTGGAAGTACGCCATTCCACTGCCCACCTGAACTGTTCCTGTGCTACGTGTTGTCAGTCCATCTTAGTTTTAAGTCTCAAGGGACAAGAGCAACATTTGAAGTTTGCCTGTAAAACTCTCTTACATTTTATGCTGACTAACTCTTTTCCTTGGCTTCAGCAGATATTAAGTTCACATCCAAATTCACCTCCTTCCTGGAATTTATCTAGATGTCATTAATCTAAAGAGAGAATTTTGTCACAGCTGGAGTTAGCAAACATCAGCTATGAACAGAAAAAGAAGTAACTCCCCAAAGCTTATGTGCAGACATTCTGGCACCTAAACACAGACTAAACTATTTCTATACTGTCCTAGCTATCTCACTGTATTTCTTAGTTAAACAAAATAGCCATAATTTTCTTTATCCATTTAAATTTATGGCTCCTCATCTCTCTAGTGTCTTCATTTGTCTGTTACTAAATTGCCCAGTAATTCTACTTCAGTGGTAGGCTCAATAACCAAACCTGCAGAGACTACAAATCCTGTAATCACAGAACCGTAGAAAATGCTAATGGCAGGGAGTCCACAGACTTCTGCCTCACAACTGGATCAGATCTAGCTGGCAGGTGCCTCTTAGAGGTGTTCCTAAAGGCACATGTGACAGAGATTTTACAAACTCTCGAAGAAAAAGCAGTACATAATCCCTAACTAAGCATTAGCCAAAAGTAAGCAGAATTCATCTTATTGCAGTTAAAACCCTTTAAAAATTCTCCTGCAAACACTTGAGAATAGATAACTCTTTCTGCCTTGCAGTAGTTTTTTAGGTATCTGAAAGCATTATTTAAGGAGGGAATTTCTGGGGTTTTGTCAGAGAATTTAACTTTCTGAGAAAGCACCATCACTATGGGAAGATGAAAGGAATATATTTAGACCTCTAGGGTCTCCTAGTGTATTTGCCACAGCTTATTTCTACACTAAATATTAAGTGATGAGCAAGTACCAACAATATAACTGATCTTGACTCTACCAGAACTTCAGAAGTGGCTCCCTGACCTTTTTTCCTTCTGTGCAAGTTAGAAATTACTACCTTCAAGAGTGTTCTTATTTTGGATTACTCATGTCCTGGAGAATCCAGTCAATTTGCAGAGGTAAAAGCATCCAGCTAGCTCTTGATGTAGCTGGCCATGAGAGATAGCCAAAGCTTTATCTCTACACTGACTCATGGACAGTAGCCAATGCTCTGTGGGGTTGGCTAAAGAACTGGAAATAGAGTGGTTGGCAGAGGAAAGGAAAGCCTATTTGGGCTGCTGACCTGTGGCAGGACATTGCTGATCAAATCAAGAAAATTCCAGTGAAGGTGAGACACATCGATGTTAACACTCCTAAGAGCAAAGCTACTGAGGAACAACACCACAACCATCAGGCAGATCTAGCTGCAAGAGTTTCTCAAGTAGACATGAACTCTGATCTTGTTTTTGAAACACCAAGGTGAGATGCTTTTAGCTCAGTGGGCTCATGATTTGTCAGGACATCAAGGCAGAGATGCAACCTACCAATGGGTTCATGACAGATCCATAGACATTTCCATGGATGCCATCACATAAGTCTCTGTAACTCTACCACATAAAGACTCTGTATACAAACAATCCAGTAAATACTCTAGGAAGCCCTCTTTTGACTACCTAGAGGAATGAGCAAAAATCCTGGGAAAGCTGCATATATTTGAACCACAAACAGGAATATCTGCATTAAAACCCCTGCTTAAGAATAGTTTGGGGGTAAGAGAGGCACATGTAAGAAATAAATCCCATCTAAAAAGCCTTACAGCACCATCAGCAAAAATCCAAAGGAACCTCAGATCTCCACATAAAGACTAACATGGTAAACTGCAATGTATTATTTTTTAAAATATCCCTGCCCCAGACTTTGAAGAATACATATTATGCCTAACAAACAAGTAGCTGACTAAGCAAAAAACAAGTATTCAGGATCAGGTCTGGAAATACTCAAGATTTTTAATCCATCCTTTCACAGTTTTGATTCCAGCAATTTTGGGAGTTGTTCATGGGCATCAACCAGTCCATTGGTTGAGTTTATCCAGAAGGTGTAACAGCATACTACAAGTCATTATTTTCAGTACACCAATTCACAGCACACTCAGAGTTCTCCATGTCCTGAAGAAATGCAGGTCTGTACCAGAGCTTTTTCTGTCAGGTGTTGGATCAAGGACACGTAATATTTCACAGAGACTTAATATCCTAGAGGAGTGCGTTTCCAGAACGTACAACTGCGTTCCTCAGAACAGAGGGCATCTCTGTCATGTTAAACATCACCAGAAAGAGTTATTTCTGTGCCTTTTTCCAAAATTTCACTCTGCTAGTAAGAGGTCAAACACAGTATTTCCTCGAGTATGTAACCATGAAATTGCCAGGGAAAGAGTCCAGTTTCAGAGACAGACTTTCCAAGAGAGAGACATCTGTTCACTAACAACTGGACTGCAATTACCAAACATTTTCTTCAGATGTTACTGGCCAGTAAGAATTGGAAAACAGCTAGACAACTGTATTTTCTACATTAATTTATTTTTTTTTTTGGCCTTCTAAAAATTAGAAGTAGCAGTAGTACAACAGTCATTTTTTTAAGAGCCCTGAGAAAAATCACCAAGACCAGCCAGCCCAGTACAAATGACAAGTGAAAAACTACCATCCTAAATGCTGATAGACTAGCAGTAAGCTGACCCACAGACAGGATATTCTTACTCACTGTAAAACAGACTGCCCAACTCACTGGGAAATATACTTGGGTGCTGTAAATTGGCACCACAACTGAAGACCATCCTTCTGGCACAATTTTCGCTAGACAGCAGAAAGCATTCTCTGATTTTCTTTTTATTTTGTTCCAGGACAACTTGCTGCAGCCCAGGGCACATTAAAGTAAAACAACAAAGTCCTCACATTCTCCTGCTATAATCTAGCCTAACCATCATTCAGCCCAAACACTGAAGCATTTTAGGTAGTGTTTTATACACTGTACTGTGCATAATCATCTGAGAAAACAATAATCCTAATAACTGGCTCCAAATCCATCTTACCATGTGCCTTCCAGATCCTTCCCTAGACACCCATAAATGAATGAGACTAGATTCAGCTGTGCTGGGAAAAAACAAAGCAAAACAAACAGAAAACAAATAAATACAGTTGTGGTACAAGATGCTGCTCCCTCCTTTATCCAACCAGGACAAGATCACTTTCAACAAGAGCAGCTGCTGGGTGCTACCTTGGTATCTTTTTCCCAAAAAGAATTGTAAGGATTGTGAAGGCCAAAGCTTCTAATAAGAAGGGACAGGAGGAAGAGCACGGTCGTCTTAATTGAGAAATGTACTACTTCAGAGTGTGTTGGTTACAGCACTTACTGTCCGGACTAAGCAATCATACATTTACAGCGGTCTTCTCCTTTATTCTTCTCTGCAATTTATCAAAACTCACCTGACCCGTTTTCTAGGGTCCAGGCATTAAGAAGCTAATTTCAAATGATCATCCTGACAAAAATACTTTTATTACTGGAGTTAGAAACCTCCCCTTAAGTCATAATTTTCAATTTTTATAGCTTGAACAAGGTGGTTTTCACCCCTGTGATTTTCGAGTGGAGGGTTTGCAGGAGTGTCCAACCACAGTCCCTTAGAGCCTTAGACTTTCTGATAATGCACTTTGAGTTTCTGCCCTGACATTACACATTCTTCACTGTAAGAACTTGTGACGAAAACACATACATTGCTAAGGCTGGTGTAGGGGTTCTATAAGCAAAACTGAAAACTGCAGAGGAGAGTACCCTATGACTAGAATAATTTTGAATTCTGTATCTCTTCCCCTGTTAGATTCTGAACAGGCTGAAGTAACGCTTTGGAAAAAGCTACTGAACTGAGGTTCTTAGGTTCTGCAGCAGTGATAATTATGCAGGATCAGGGAATCTCACATGAAGACAAGGTTGCAGTTTGCACCCAAAATATGTATGTTGCTGTGGTCCAAAACTTCCATAAACTGCTTTTATTAGACAGGAAGTTAGACTTCTCCTCCTCTGATGTTTTAGCTCAGTGAAAACAATGGCAGTTTTCAAGAGCTCACTGCTTGGCACCAGCCTGAGACCTACAAGCAATCCTAATATATCAGTGGAAGACTTGTAAGTAATAGCCAGAAGAGCTTAATCTGGATGTTCTCTTAGAAAGCTTTCTTTCTTCAGCATACAGTATTGTAGGAAGCAAGCCTTCCATAACAGAGTAAACAAATAAGGCAGCACACATGACAACACACAGAACACACGCAGAGAATGAAGAAATGTCAAGTCATTTCCCCATCCAAATTTGTCACAGATACTTGGCCATATTCAACCACAGCAATAACAATAAAAAAATCACGGTGAAATTAATTGAGTTACTACACATTAAAACAAAAATAGCAAAAGATGAGTAAGTGTTATTTTAGGAGAACAGGCAGGAAAAGAATTTTTGTTGGAGGAAAAACAATTCTTTAGAACGCAATTTTAAATCTTGAAAGCAATTATTTGTTTAAGAGAACTAATCAGGGGGATGATAAGATAGGACAATATATAACTGGAAATCTAATTCTGCTCCTATTGACAATACTGAGTATCAGAGATCTCATGAGTTCATCTGGTTCAACACCTGTTCAAAGTACAGCTAATTTTAACACTGGACCAGGTTGCTCAGGGACCTGTTCTGAGTCAACAGAACAAAAATTTCCAGTCTCTACCAGTAAAGCTACATTAACTCAAGTGAGTTCTGGGAATGAGCCTAATTCAAGGAAGTTCATCCAAGTTTTGCTATTACACTTGATCTACTGCTTCCCCAGGCTGGAAAAGTATCATTATTGAGCTAAACTAGACTAAAAGTAAGAGGAATTATTTTTTTCAGGTATAATTCTTAACTTATTTTAAATAAGCATTATCACATCCTTGGGAATTTTACTAGCTGTACTAAATGTTGGTATCTCTATGAAAGGTCACAAAGTGTAATTCTATTTGAGGAACTGCTTACATTGATACAGGTTAAGATCTGGTAAGTATCAATGCACTGGCAAGTGTACTGGCAAGTGCAGTGTAAAGATTAGAGAGTGGGATCATGAACAAAAATCCTTGGCTGTCCTCCAACCTTGGCCACATAATTAGTGTGTGATCTTCACCAATAAATTTAAGAATCTAAGAGCAATTCACTGATTTTGGAATTGAAAGTCTAAATACTGTGAAACTTTGGGACAATTGGTGCTGTAGGAGAAGAAAGGATACGTGGTGTTACCTCTCAGTGAAGCCACAAATACTTCATCAATATAGCTTCTGATATGCCTTGTGCTAATACCTCCAACATTCAAGAACCAGTTGAAAGTTGGTATATTCAAGTTGATATACTCATAGCAGTTTACTCTTGACTTACAAACTCCACATTTACTTCACAATCACACCTTTAAAACCACTAGGGGACTATCAAGAGTATTACAGATACCTGAAGTATAAATTCCACCATTATGCATAACTGGATTCAGCTCTTAATCCCAAAGAAACTCAAACTAGAAGAAAATTTTTTACCTTCTTGTCTATCTCTTTCAGGGGAATGCCAGAGTTAAGCAATTCTTTTTGTCTCTCTCCATGTCTTCTCTAACACTTGCCCAATCTTTATCCTGTCTCAAGCAACAAGAGCAGCTGCAAAAAGATTCTTGGTGTTATTAACAACTGTCACTATACTTGAGAATAACAAGAATAATCTACTACCCAGTGCCAAGAAAAATGTTCTTTAGATCTTTAAGAGTTACCTGAACTGTTGCTTGGCTCTGAGCAGAACAACATTTTGTTGAAAAAATTGCCACTACGTTTTTAATTACATTTTAGTCCCCCACATAATTTATTTTCCGCTTCCTTGGTTCTTACTGAGATCATGTTCTGAGTCATATTTCATCCCCAAGTCTAGCATTAAGAGCACGCTCACCCTTCCAAGGAAGAATTCCAAAAGCTTTCTGATGGTTTGGTCCTACGTGCTCACAGGCTGCCTTTAGCCCTGCTCTCAGTGCTCTTGGACAACACCCTCCTGAACAGAATCAGTTTCTGGAGAACCTGCCATTGCCTAGGCAGCAGTCAGCGAAAGCACACAGACATGCATTCCGTTGGACAAAACGTTCCAAGCACAAAAAGCAAAGCTAAAATCACACATGCTTTTTACTCAGTTTCTTACTGCCCCCAACCCTGTAAAAAATCCTCAAGTTTTATAAGATAGCAGAACTTACAGAGACATGGAAAAGACATTAGTATTACAGTATTAAGCTCACTACAACATCTGTGCATATGTAGTTATGCTTTTAAAGAGAAAAGCTAGAAGAATATTTGAAGAGCAGAGGGGCAAATATTTCTAAATTGTTAGAATCTAATTCCATTTCTTAAAATATTCTTCTACACTTCACTTCTTTCACTTCCCCTCCCCCCCCTTCATTAAAACAAAAGAAATAAATAAATCAAAACAAACCACCAAGACAACTAGAACACAATTTTTCTCCAAACTCTGTATGGTTAAGTATTTGGAAGAGGAAATGAATCTTTGTTCTTTATGACAGCAAACAGATGAGCAGTTTCTGAAGGATTGAGGCAATAATCAAAGGAATATGCTTATCTAATACAGGGAATTTTCATGTCCCATAAGGGGGATAAATGCAGCAGGGCTTACCAGCAACTTTCTATTGAAGAGGAAAAAAAACCTCAGCAGACAGAAACATTTCAGGACTTGCTGTGTCTTTTTTTAATTCTCACTTCCAATATCCAGTCTTTGCAAAGATAAATTTAGTGAGACAGGGCCCTTATGATTACAGGTTCTCATTTACACATATAGATACAAGTTTCATAGTTCTTGTGCTGTTTCTTTACCCTTTCCTGATCTCCAGGAAGTGGTACAAATTGTTCACTTATTAATTGTCCAAATGGACAATAAATTAATGGACAACTTTTTCAGGCTCTGGAAAACTATATATACTTATTTAACACTTTTTGAAACTTTGCTTATAACTTTTCTGTGTGAAACTCTGCAATGAAGAATTTGGAAAGAGCTGAAAAAACACCAGCAAACTGAGGGAGAGCTTGTTGAGCAAATGATCCTCAAGATAATAGGTGCAAGCTCTTGCCTTTTTCATTCAGTTGCTAGGCTCAAACTGTTGACTGACAACTGTGCTGTTTAGGTGTATAGACTTAATTTCTTTTTGTATGCCAAGTTCCTGTCCTCATTAGTTGTTCCACAAAAGATACTGCTTCTAAAATAGTGATGATTTTGAAAAAAAGAGACTGATAAAACACATTGAGGTATACAAAGATGGCAAACGGGAAGATTTTAGTTCAAAGAAATAACTGTAGAATGGTAGAAGTCTACACATAAAAGTCTTCATGCTTGTCTGCAAGAAAATTGCAACAACTTCAAAGTGGCATATTGCAGTAGTTCTCCTATTGTGTGGTCTCATGTCCCACAGCAAAACTAGTTTTCCTGTTTTTCACCAGATGCTCTGGTTTTCTGAGTTTGCTTCAGTGTCCTAAAAAGGCTTCTCATATGTCTGTTTAATAACTCTGTCTTGGGTTATTAAACTCTGCAACTGCTTGGCCTCTGGTGCTCAACAAAACAAAGTCTCTTTCCTCAAGAACTGTCAGTAAACAGAGAGAAAAGAGCTGCATTCCAGCACCACCAAAGAAGAGAATAGTCTCACTGTCATTGTTTCCGGTTCTTTGCAAAGTAGTAGAAGTCTCTATTGCCACCTCTACACAGAAGGAGTGAAAACGCAACCAGAAAGTCACTGAGGGAGGTGATTAGATTGCTACTACTCTCACTAGCAGGGCCCTGACTCCACACAGAGAAGACAGGCTTGGCTACAAGCACTTACTGAAATACATGCATGAAAATCTTTCACATAAGTCCTTTCTTGAAGTGCAACCAAGTATAATCAGATGCAGGAAGTTAGTAATTATGGCAACACTTCATTTTGTCCATTTTGTGAAAGACAATAGTAACAAAAAATGGAGCAAGATTTATTACTTAAAATGGAATTCTGTAGCAATTTCAGATTTTTTTCAGAAATGTATTCAAGAATAACCAATTGTATTAATATTTGAAGAATAAACAATTTAATGGAGTGTATTTCCCATCAAAACTCTATTTTACAACATTGTTATAGTAGTGTCAGACAGGGAAAATATCTGGGATGAAGTATAAAGTATTGTCTAAGAATTAGGACTTACTTGTTTAAACCCACTTATGCTACAGAAGTTATATGCAATAGAAACAGTTCTATCAATTTGATTTCTCCTTAAAAAAATAAACCTAAAATGGCATTTAATGGAAGAATGAGAGGGTTATTATTCTTAGCTGCAAATAGTCAGTGAAAGAAAATTAAGTTCCAGCAGGTCCACATTAAAAAATCATGGGGGGCTGAATTTCCACTTATCAATGAAAAATTTAACTAGGATGTTTATAGTAGAGCTGTATAAAATGCCAGACACTTTCATAAATGGATGATTCATAAAATCACAAGATAAAATTGAGTGCTTCCACCTAATAAAGTGCTGGAGATGTCTACTGAACAATTAAGCGTCCTATCAAGATCTTTGCTATGAGATAAACTGTTCAGTATTACAACCTACCTTATAAGACAGATTCAGTTTGCTCCAGAATTTGTGTCACTGCGAAACACACAACTGTATTTCCTGTTGTTGATAACTTCTTTGTGAAATTATTGGCAATACAGCATATTAAAAAGTATGCAAGCAAATACATGATCAACATGCATTTGCATACACACACAGATAGTAATCAGCTTCTGAAAAAAGGATGCCAGCAGGAAATGTAAAGACAAGCTTTTACTCACCTTGCAAATTTCTAGGCTAAAGAAAAAACTTTGACTGCATGTATCAAAGATATAAAGCTGCTGCAAGCATGCAGGTAGTCCCCTCTACTTACAGTTGGTGCAGTAGATAAGACAAGTTAAACACCTTCTCTCACATTTTTAAGCTTGCTATGCTTCTGATAAATGTTATAGACTGAGGAAAGTTGGTGGAGTGGCACAACACTGTACGCACAAAAAGAAACACCTAAAGCAGAGAATGAGATTCAGGGAAGTAGGTTTATGCACTTTATTATATTTGCTTCTAGAAAAATAAAACACAAAAGAAATGCACAAATATGAGGAGGTAAGTCATTTGCACAGCTATGAAAATTAGCCATAGCCTATTCTATGGGTAGGAATAGCTTCAGTATAATAAGTAGTGTGTACAACACAGAACTTTAAAATAAGAAATAAATCTGTAAACAATCAGATAAAGTTCCATGTAATTGTGCAGAACAGAAAAAAATTAATTTTAGGCAAATGTGGAATTAAGTGCTTGCTGAGCTTGTTGTGAACATCATTACAGCAGTTAAGATTCCTAACACTAGCAAAATACTATTATCCCAAACAATAGGGATTGTTAAAGACACAAGGTTTCCCTTTTACTCTTTAATGCTTGTGACAGAATTATGCTTTTCATAGTGTCTGTCAGGGTTGGAAGGGACCACAAGGATCATCTAGTTCCAACCCCCCTGCCATGGGCAGGGACACTCCACACTAGATCAGGCTGGTCAGAGCCTCTTCCAGCCTGGTCTTAAACACCTCCAGGGATGGGGCCTCGACCACCTCCCTGGACAACCCATTCCAGGGCTTCACCACTCTCACGGTGAAGAACTTCCTCCTCACCTCCAGCCTGAATCTCCCCACCTCCAGCTTCATTCCATTCCCCCTAGTCCTATCACTACCTGCTGCTAGTATTCAGACTCTAACTCTGTATTGTGTTGGTCAGGTTGTAAGAAAGTACCTAATGCCCATTCTACAGTTAAATTCTCTGGCTGACCTTCAAAGTCTCCATTGAGTAAGCAGCTTTATGGAGAAAGAATGTATCTGATGCGTGTGTGCAACACAGTATGGCACTAACATATGTGTTAAAAGAACTCCTCTAATGGAGAAAAACTGCACACTGGGAAAAAAAAAAAAGAACAATTGCAGTGAGTCATCCAATGAGTCATTAACTCAATGAAGCACAACACTAGACCCCAAACAAGGTGAAAAGGAGGTAATTTTTTCCTTCACAGAAGAGCTGGTTTGAACTTGTTTGGTCAGATTCAAAACAGAGTTAAAGGAAAAAGAACAGAAGACAAAGTTAGGCACCAGGATATAAAAAGCCAACCAGACCAACCAACCAGGAAGATTCAAGACTTGAGGAACAAATGTCTCATTTCAGTCTTGGAAGAGTTTTAATGTTTTCCTGTTTAATAATATTAAGAGCAGGAATACAGATGAAGGGTGATAGAATTTCTACCTACATGATAAAGTATAGCTCAGAGCTGCCAAAAATCTATCAGCCCTGCTCCTTGTTTTCCATCCTGCCAAAGCTGAATGGCCTTCTCCTTTTTAAGTCAAATAACCAGAACCAACTCCAAATGCCATTAGCTTGAGCTATCAAAGTGAGATGCTTCCCACCAGACATCACGCAGCTCTGTGGCCTCATCTCTTCGTTCTTTTTAAGGAATTAAATACTTCATCTACATGAGTAGACACCACTGCTGAATATTGGAGCTAACACCCAATGGAGATAAAGGCAGTAGTTCACATCTCCTGCTGTTGTTACAACCTCTGTGCAAACTTCTGGCTGCACCACCTACATCCAATTTTACATTTTTGAGGTTTTCTTTGCTCCTAAATCAGCTAATGCCTAACTTTCTTTAAAGAAAGAATATCAAAGCTGAGACTGAGAAGAACATCATGGAAGTCTCAAAGATGTATTTATGTAGGAAACTCCTGGTCCTTTTCAATTCCAGATATAGATCAAGCAAACAAGGGACATGCAGAAAGAAGTTCTCTGCAGCATTTTCTATATTTGAGTTCTTGTGAACCTAAGAGTTTTTAAGTACTTGCAGCTCCACTAATAATAAAAACAGAAGCACTAGCAATGTTGTATTTTTATCACGAAACATCCAAGGCAGCCTGATGCTGATGCAGAGTCAGCCAAATTCCAGCAATGCAAAAACCAGCTGCACTCTCCAGCAGTACAGTTGTAAGTTTTGCAGAATCAAAGACAGTTGCAACATATTTTAGGTAACTGCATGCAACCCCTCTTCCATTCCACGTTACATGCAGATATATCAGGAATGGAGACTATTGTTTTTACATGTAGAACATTGATTTTCAATGCAGCTCCAGAAAAGAAGAGCTAACAGTGCTCAAAACCAATGAAGTAGCATTTAAATACTTATTAAGCATTGGAAACTTCCTGGTCTTGAGACAAAACTCCTGCAACATATTGCAAGGACAACCCCACACTCAGGATGAAAATATACATCTCTTACTACTTTGGCTAAACAAGACTGAAGATTTTTGTCTCTGTATCAAGACTGCTGGCCAGACCACACTGAAATAATATAAGTGTAGACGTTGATGGGAATATAAAGGAATCAGTAAAAATTGCTAAGTTGAAGAAGAAGGGTGGAGGGGGGAGGGGAGAAAAAGCGCCAGCAAAAATTTTGCACCTGTTTGATCTATAGCCTAAAGCTCAGGTCTTGCCAGAGAAAACTTTTCTAAAAAACAGAGTAAATTTGGGAGATGCATAATGGAATAACAGCACCATTTTCTGAAAAGCAAATGATCTGTTTAAGAGACACTGAGACATTTTAGGCCAGTCTGAAGACTCTGCATGTTTGTGTCTGATTTGGCAAGCCATCAAACCATCGGAAGCCTTTGATTTGCACAGGTTCTGCAAGCACATCTTGCTTAAGGTCTGCAACACAATAACCTCTGAAAGAATCCTGAAATAATAGACCTTCCTCTTAAATTTCATGTATAAAGAAGACACTGAGCACTGAACTGCTGGCAGGTTAGCAAATGATCTCCCAGAAAACACTAAAGGATGAGTGGCCCTATTCTGTCCTTAGATAATAATACAAACCAGTTCAAACTATAAACTTCTCCCCAGGAAAGTGAGTCTGTGCTGGAGCCCTCCCTGATACGTGTTTGGAAAGGGAACAGTGTAGTAAATTTACCTGTGTATGACATTTGCCTGCAGAATGTTTCCTACTCATATCTGAATAGCACCAAGGAAATACATCTGTTGAGAGCCAGCTGTTGTCACCCATCACTTCTCATCTACTTGCAGTGCTTTTCAAATTAGGACTGGGGATACTTTACCCTAGATGCCATCTTCTGTCTCTGCAGAAGTGGTCTGCCACCTTCCCATCAAAGGCAGCAGATGGGAATGAGCTGCTGCCCCACCAGAACAATTAACCTAACCTGAATTTCTTTTGTGTTCATCTACTCTAAAACAAAAGTATAAAAATACCTTAAGAAACTAACTAACCCTGTAACAGCAGTGAGCAAATAATTGCTCTCTCCAGACAAGAAAGACAGATGGTTCCAGAGACTTGCATTAAGGTTTGCACAGTTGCTGGTTTTCACAAGACACAATGCTTCTGATTAGGAATCACTGAATTCATGACATTCTGAAACAAATGTGCATGGAAGAACCCAGAGTGAAAGGCTTGTCTAAGTCAGACAATATTTCAAAGAGAGATTAAATATTTAGCACATAAGATCACACAAAAATGCACACTTTCAGTGCACTTCTATGTATCACAAATTCCACTCATTCTGTAGGTGCAATGAGTGACTAAAGAAACAAACAAACAAACCAAAACAAACAGTGTCATGATTTCTCCCTAGAATATGTCAGATTAGTTTAAAAAATAAAAGCAAAAAGTCCAGGCAGTATCTGACCCATGACTTCTACATGTGTAAGTGTCAGTTAGTGAGGAAGCCTGTGTTTGCAGCAGCCAAGGAATGGATTGTGTCACCTGTTGATTCAATTGAAATGAGAACAGTAAAAAAAACATTTATTTTTTTTTAAGTGACAGGAAAATAGAAAAAAAAACCACTGCATCTAGCACTACCTGTGATAGAACTATTTTGCTCAACATTGACAGGTGTCCCTACCTCTAGCATTCTTTCTCTTGGCCTCGCCACATAACACAGCTAAGTTACTGGTGTGAAGCTCCAGTGGCAAACACTAGTTAAACAACAGCGTCTCCATAGCTGTTTCTCACTGTAGAGGTGGGGACATGAGAAAAGTTGCATTCTATTGGAGCAAGTACTGAAGCTAGGAGCAACAGGGACAATATTTTCTTTAAATAACAAAACACATTAGCTTGCAAAAGATGAGGAAAGTGAGAACCTCCTAAGGAGAGAAGAAATATAGAAAGCTTTGGCTTCCCACAACAGTTCTCACACCTCTAAAAATACACAAGGCTGCCTCACTCTCTGGAGCTGCCCAACAGTTAACATATGCTACAGATGAGATATACAGCACCTGGCTACCTTAACACCTTTGTCAGCTCATTACCAGAGATCTAATACAACCAAATGTTTTTATTTCACTTTTGCTGCTGTTAAAATGTAGGCCCTCAGGGGATGATTCTCTCTGAGGCACTGCTTTTTATCCTGTGGCCTCCTTTGAATACCATTTTGGACAAGCTTGACAAGTGTATTTTATAATAAAGTGTCTCTGGAATGAAAAATGAGAGCCAGTCAGCAGTGGGGCTGCACAGACATCTTAAACTAAATAGTCTCAGCTATGAGAATCTTTGCAATTGCCACTCAACTGTGAGACTGAAAGACCACAAAGATTCACAGGTCCCCTATTGAGATACACATTTAAATGCTAGTTTGTCTCTCCAACATGACAAAGCTTGTTGAAGCGAGGAGTGAAGAGTGAGCCTAAAGCTAGCATCATCAAGCAAGAGCAGAAGTTCACACTAATATAGGAAAAGCAAATACTCTGCACAACCTTCTCACATCATCTATGGTTCCTTTTCTGTTTTCTTTTCCAAGCAGAAATGAGATCAAGAGTTATGCAATTTAAAATAAATAAATTTAAAAAAAAAAATCCAACAACAGAGCTGAAGTAATAACTGAAGTCACTTTTCAGCTATGTAACACACACTTTCCTTAAAGATGCAGACTACTTGTTTTCTTTTAAATAAAGCTAGAAATATGGATGGTACTCTGCGGAATATATGAAGGATGTCTTCAACAACTTGAATACCCATATGATCTGTTAATGATCTACTTTCTTTGTAGCTGTAATCAATGTATAGGAGATAGCAGCTGCCTTGCAACCAGAGAAATGGCTATGACTGACTGAACTGAGACGAAGCTAGGTCAAAGTTACAAACGTGTATTTCTGGTTTGTCACCAAGCACACAACATATTTTGCAATGCTCTTTAGCACTCATCGCTATTGCAATGACCTGAGTGAAGCAGCAGTTATCTACTATCTAACCATGTCTACTGTAATTCCGTTTCCCACTCTGTCCAAGCAATCGTGTCACTCTCCTCCTTTGGCAATATATGAACTCCAAATAGCAAAAAATGGGAACTCAAGGCCTTTTCAAATGTGTCATCTAGATTTCACTGAAGTCTAGCATCACTTGAGACATACCTCTCTCAGAAGTCTAGGACACTTCAATTTTACCCTAAATCCAAGTAGAGTGCATTTTTGTTCATCATAAAGCAGTTCCATGAGGTCTGACTGTCAGGAAAGAAAACATTGGGTGTAATTGCATGAGAGGGAAGCAGACAAAGGTGGGAAGGACTGAACTTCTCTGCACAAATTCAAACTTTTGAAGACATCTGCATCTGGAAGACTGCTCAGACTACCCTAATAAAGAGAATGGGGAAAAAAAAAAAGGGGGGGGGGGGGCAATTCCACTTCATGGACAAGATGGACATCTAAAACAAATCAGGTGTTTCACATTGTGGAAGTGTCCATTTTCCTCTAGCCAGCATAGAATCTGGATGACTAGCTGAGGCATATATGTCATCACCATAGATATGTAAAAATAATTGGTTAGCATAATCTTCACCTTGCATGTAGGCCACATGTGCAACAACTTAAACACACTGTAGTTTCAGCTTACAGAGATTATTTGGATTTTGAATTTTGATTGCACATCCTGAAAACCAAATCAAAAATCAAAATAACAAAACCCTACAAGTAACTGCTAGAAGACCACAAGGAGGTTTGCATGCTCAGGTCTTTCAGGAAGTGTTTCTGTCTTTTGCCATGGGTTTTTCTATCCCAGTTTCCATGCATTCAGATGCAGTCCCCAGAAGAATGCAAAAAACACTGTAATCAATGTTATCTTCACAATAGCACTTGTCATACTCGGGAATCACACTGTAGTATAGAACAATATAGTATAGAACACTATAGACCAGAGCAGGTTGGATGTTTACCCAGTTCACATTTTCTGAATTTGCTTTTGTTTGTTTTTTTTTTTAATCTAAGTAACATTTCCCTAAAGGATCTTGTTTGCAGACTTACACAGAAGCTTTGTAGTCAAGTGTCTGAAATCTTTAATGCATGTACTTTACCCAGGATACGACAGTTGTATGAAGCTTAATCTGTCATAATGTTAGTGCCAAGTTCGAAACTGAAAGTAAGCTATACTGTTCTCTTTCTTCTAACACTCTGTAGAATTATTTCTTTACTTTATTAGAAAACACAGATCACTGAAACCTAACATGAACAGGCAGCAAATGTGCTAGACAGCCAGGACACAAACCACAGTATGCATTGCCTCACAACAGAATTTCTAAGTGCAATGTAACAGCTAATCAATAAACTCTGGGGTTTTTCTTTTTATTGCTGTAAAGCCATGCCTTCTCTGCCTACCGCTATGATTTCTGTCACTGAGTGTGAATTACATCCAAACCAGTTAACTTGCATAATCAAGAAAGGTATCTGGACTATGTGAGCACATAACACAAATGACATGTTCACAGGAACAGTTTCTTTACCACCGTAGTTTGAATTAATGTTACAATCTCTTGTCTAATGATACAGCATGAATAGATGAAAACAATACATCATCCCAGGCTACCCTCTCCTGTGCATAAGTGTTAAATGCTCAACACTACATGCAGACAGGCTTTTTGTTACCTTGATTCTTGACAGGTGTCATTCTCACTGCTTCAAATAGGTTAATGCTGTTTGTTTTCCATGTCTAGTATTCCAGAATGAATGGTTTTGGCTACAACCTGCTCTAAATGCAGTTTTCTACTGTTGTTTATTTCCAGCCAAGTATTTTTCTGCTTGCAATACATCTATCTATAAGTGAAAACTAGACAAACAACAATGCCAAAATCAAACTCAGAGGTTGAGAGGAGTTATTTTTCCCCCTATTAAGACTTCTCCGTTTTTCACCTCGACTTTGTAACACTTGACACAAGCAGAAGCATCTGCCTATCCCATCTGTACACAAGCATGGCCTATGAGGTCTGACACACAGCTTGTAAAGAGATGCTGTTCTTACCACAAACAGGAGTTCCTCCAGATGAGCTTATCTTTTTTCCTCAGAGCAGAGGCCTAGCAAAGCTAGCCAAGACAATTAGGTACTTGGGTTGTACAAACAGTCCCTTAGACTAAATTTCTTCAATCTGATACCCAAGAAAATCCAGCTCTGAAGTGATGTGTGTAAACAGATAATAATCAGCCTTTTGTAAGAACATTTGAAGCCTGTGCAGCCCACGCTCTCTACTTTTTAGTATGAAAAAAAGAGAAAAATGAAAGTTTACATGCACTTTTGAATAAAAGCAACTTTACCACACTACATAGCAAAGTGATAGCTAGTCTCATTTTCCCCCTCTTCTTATTCTAATTTCTGTCAAAACTAAGAGTTACAAATTCCCCAAACCCTCCAACTTAGACTAAAGAGAAAAACAGTCTCACTGAAACTGGGCAGCAGAGTTTGTGTGGGCAGCAGAGTTTGTGTGGGCAGCAGAGTTTGTGTGGGCAGCAGAGTTTGTGTGGGCAGCAGAGTTTGTGTGGGCAGCAGAGTTTGTGTGGGCAGCAGAGTTTGTGTGGGCAGCAGAGTTTGTGTGGGCAGCAGAGTTTGTGTGGGCAGCAGAGTTTGTGTGGGCAGCAGAGTTTGTGTGGGCAGCAGAGTTTGTGTGGGCAGCAGAGTTTGTGTGGGCAGCAGAGTCATATTCAGTCTCTTTTCTAATCAAAACAAATAGCTATTATTATGATTTTGAACACGTGCACTGACCTCCAAGTACAGAACACATCTTTGTGAATGTTGCTTAATATGAAAGACCAACTATTTAATAGAATCATAAATAGTTTGAGTTATAAGGGACCCTGAAAGTTCATCTAGTCCACCCCCCTGGGCAATGAGTAAGGACATCTTCCATCAGATCAGGTTACTCAGAGCTCCCTTCAACCTGACCATGAAGGTTTCCAGGAATGGGGCATGTACCACCATACTGGAAAGCCTTGGCCATTCTTCCGCATCCTTGTTGCAAAACATTTCCTCCTTATATTTAATGTAGATATCTCCCTTTAAAACCATTACCACAGAAACCAAGTATCCTGCTAAAAACCTATCTCCATTTGCCTCAGCTTCCTTAAATAAACTAGCTAACACAAAGCAGCTCATCCTGATGTGTCATGAATTGCAACAGAAGACGTCAGTGTTAGTCAATTTTACAGCCTACAACTCTGCTGGGACAAAAAAAAGGTAGTCACTTGTCCTGAATTTGCAGAATGTATAGATAGACTGTAGAGTCACTACGATCTGCACAACAGCATAACTTAATCTGCAGATGGCCACTGTTTTAATGGACTGACTTTTTAAAAAGTTGTTATTATTTTAAATAGTTTACATGATAGAAGCATGACCATTTTTAGTAGTGAATCATCTTATTGCCCTTTTATATCATTGATCTACAGACTAGAAAATAACATTTTACTCTATTTTTTGATTCGGATCTAAAATGTGGTCCACAGTGGAGCAGAGTTCCTTGCTTGACAACAGTCAGTCAAAACCTCCTCCCAGCACCTTTTGTTCCCTTAAATCTGACAGGATAAGCTTTTGGTTCACATCAAGTGAATCACTTTGTTCCACAGCAGCATCCTATCTGTAGCTCTATAACTTTTGCACATCCTGTATCAAAAGGAGTGTATGAAATATAGCTCTTCATCATTCTCCTTACTGAAGATCAAATTTCCCCTGCATAATAAACAGTGGCTCTGTGTCACACAATGGGGCCCTCACACATAACAGCTATATTGAAAACAAAATAATTAATGAATGTATCATTATCTACACTTGTCTGTACATAGAGGAAACTGGTCTCAGAAAATAAGGAAATTGTATAAAAAAAACCAAAAGTCAATAGCAAAAAAATGTTTCCAAAAGACTTAGAAGTCAAAACTATCTTTTAAAGCCTTAAGATAATTTCTAGTTAACACATGGAATTTTTACCAAAATGGCTCCTGCTCTGTACAGAAAGTCAGGCTACAGTCCAGTTTGGATGGCATATCGATGAAATATTAGCAATATCAAAAATTGGGTTTATGCAGCATTTAAAGGCTTTTGAAGGAGGAAAAAGAACAGCTTCAAAATCAATCACTATTTTAACTCCTCAATTTTACCTGTAAACACAGAAAGTTTTTACGTGTAGTACTTAAGTGTCAGAACATCTAAGAACTTGCTTATATCACCTTCACATTTTTAGCTACTCAAACTCCTTAATAAGCAACTACAGTAATGTATCTCACAACTGACAAATAATTTTGACACACACATAACATACAGCATACTCATTTTAAGATCACCTGGCTGCTTAAAATTCTAGGTACTTGAGAATCACTTTAGTCCATCAGTCATTCCTTTCCTAAAGAGAATTAGTAAAAGTGTAAGGGTTTGGTGGTGGTTGTTTTGTTTCTACTAGTTCTACGTGGAAAAAAAAAAACCAAACAAATATATGTAGGCCAAGATTAATCTTTTCTTCTTTTATGATAGCTGCCTAGCTATTCTCCTTCACCCATTTAGCAATGTTGCTACAAAATAGCTGCAGTTTGTGGAAAAAAGTTCAAACTGGCAGCATTCACTAGCCACTGGGAATACAGAGAACTTTAAGGAGATGTTACTACAATACACAGTCATTACCCTCCCATTCATTTAACTGAGTTTTTTCAAGATCCTACTTTAAAGCCTCCAATCAGTATTACGCTTCTAAAGCCTCAGAAAGTCTGGCTTTTCTCTCTATTTTCCCATGGAGAACTTCCTGTTCCTCTCGATCAATCCACCCTTCTTAAAACATTTTTTCCATTTTTTTATTGTGCTGAATCTGATTCAAAAGGGGCCCATCTGCTCCAGCTACATCATCAGAAGAGTTCTGTGCCTGCACACAGCTGCTGAGATTTTTTTCATCCCCATGCACAAGCTGGAATTGCTCCATCCACCCCCTCTGCACAGAAACGACATAAAAGGAATGATGGATCCAAAGAACTTTTGCATGATCATCTCTAGATTTATTTCTAGAAGGTAGACTCTCCTTTTCTCACATTCTGCAGGGTCTCAATTTGTTCCCTGAATAAAATGAACCATATAACTTGACAGCACAATTTTCCAATGGAAAGAAAAAACCCAACACAATCCTATCAAGCATACAAATCTTACTATAAATTCCATGAAGTGGTTCAACAAGCCTGGAGGAGTGATTGCTTCTATTAAATTCTATGAACTTCTGGAGCGGTATCTTCAGGACTTTTAATTGAGTTTAATTGACTTAGTTGAGACAACTACCTGCAAATATGTTTAGAAGCTCACAATGTAACATAAACCAAATTGGGAATGATGTTGAATAGTATGCCTGCTATTGTTAACCTTTATCACACTCTGAAAAAGGCTATGCACTGACAACTTAGATGCACTAGCGTGACCTGAATGCAAGCAGAACGTATATTCCAAAGTATCTACTACCACCTAACTCCTGGTTAGGCTATGTTCAGGACATACAAGCTTATAAAACTGTGCTTGCATCTCTGCTTTGCAAAGGGTTGTATGTAGGTGAAGTTAAAAAATAAATCTAGTTTTGAGCCACAGAAAACAGAACCATAAAACTAACTTTAAATAGCACAGTTTTCCCACATATGAACACTATCCATGGGAATCAACTGAACTTGCTAACAGCTTCTGACTTCAATTTCTGGGTAGAAGCTGGCAAGGTGGCTCCAGCAGAAGTTACTGCACTATGGAATGTGGGCTTTCTATCCATTCACAGTTGATTTTAGTGGCAGTTGCACCTCACCTCTTGATGCAGCATTAAGCAGTAGTCTTTTCTGTGCACACACTACTTCTTTATAGTATCTGTGAAGTGCAAAAGTGAAGATTTTTATTGATAATAAATATGACATTTTCACACAGTCACAGGAATTAATTTCAACTGATTAGGAGTTCTCAGTTTCACTAACAAATGTAATACACACATTTCAGCTTGTTTGGCTTTGGCAAACCTGAAAATTCCATCATTCAATATTCAAGAAACAAAAGAAATTGCAGTCTTAACATATTTTAACAGAACAAAAATAAAGCTTTGAATAAATATTTTACCAGTAATCATCCAAACAAAACCTAATATAAATTAAATTAATCAAACCAACTTGAAATAAGTTTTGGACAATTTGTCCAGCTGAGAATTAGGCTCACTAAACATTGATACATTAAGTACTACTGGTAATAATATGAAAAAGTGTTCTATAATCTCACAGATTAAACAATAATAAATCTTCATCAAATCCTGTGTGGAAAAAAAATTATCAGCTTTTGCTCACAAAAGTCAGCTACTCTTCTTGAATTTTTTATTATTCTTTTTTAACAGCAGCAGTCAAAAAGGTGACAATTGACAAGTGTTCAGTAAAAAGTAAGGCAAGCAGAGTGTAACTAGCCAGATGTCTGATCAAAGGCCTACTCAGCCAGCCATCCACAGTCCAGGAGGTTCCTCCAGTGTACTGATGATCATTTCTTCATGCATGTGGTGGACGAGCCAACTAGGGGAGGCACACTGCTGGATCTTATATTCACTAATAAAGAGGGTCTGATTGAAGCAGTGAAAGTTGAGGGCAGCCTTGGCTGCAGTGATCATAAGATGGTGGAGTTCAGGATCTTGATGTGGTAGGAACAGAATACCAAGCAGGATCACAATCCTAGACTTCAGCAGAGCAAGCTTTGGCCTTTGCAAGCAATTGCCAAGGAAAATCTCATGGGAGAAGGAACTACAAAGTAAAGGGGGGCAAGATGGTTGGTTAAAATACAAGGACTTCTTCCAAGCTCAGGATCAGAGTATCCCAACAGAGAGGAATCAAGAAAGAGAACCGGGAAACCTACGTGGTTAAATAGGGAACTGCTGAGCAAACTCAAGTGGAAGAAAAGAGTCTACAGATCACGGAAGGAGGGGCTGGCCACTTGGGAGGCATATAAGACTGTTGTCAGAAGATGTAGGGAGGCAGCTAGGAGAGCTAAGGCCTCCCTGGAATTCAACCTTGCAGGAGAACTCAAGGACAAGAGAAAACATCAAAAAAATTGCAGACATAAGTAACACTAGAGGCAATGTAGGCTCACTTCTGAGTGAGGTGGGTGCACTGGTGACAAAGGATAAAAAGAAAGCAGAGCTACTGAATCACAGAATGTTAGAACTTGGAAGAGACCTCCAGAGATCAGAGTCCAATGCCCCTGCCAAAGCAGGGTCACCTAGACTAAGTCACATGGGAATGCATCCAGGCAGGCTTTGGAAGTCTCCAGAGGAGAAAACTCCACAACCTCTCTTAACTGAAGGAAATAAACCAAAGACAAGCATAGAGTCTTACATCTGGGAAAGAACCACCCCATGGCCAGTGCATGTTTGGGACCTGTTGGACCACAGTGTAAGGGAAAGTGACCTGGGGGTCCTGCTGGACAAAAAAAAATGACCATGAGCCAGCAATATGCCCCTATGACTGAGAAGGAAAATGGCATCCTGGGCTGTATTAGGGGGGTGTGGCTAGTGGTCAAGAGCAGTTCTCCTCTATCTCTACTCTGCCCTGTGGAGGCTGCATCTGGAATATTATGTCCAGTTCTGGGCCCCTCTCAATTCAAGAAGGACAGGGAACTGCTTGAAAGAGTCCAACACAGAGCCACAAAGATGATTAAGGGACTAGAACATTTTCCTCATAAGGAAAGGCTGAGGGAGCTGGGGCTCTTAAGCTTGGAGAAAAGGAGACTGGGGGCTGACCTCCTTCATGTTTATAAATATGTGGAGATGTCAGGAGGATGGAGCTGGGCTCTTCTTGGTGACATCCAATGATAGGACAAGGGGCAATGGTTGCAAGATGGAACATTGGAGGTTCCACGTGAACATGAGGAAAAGCTTTCACTGTGAGTGTGACAGAGCTCTGGAACAGGCTGCCCAGAGAGGTTGTGGAGTCTCCTTCTCTGGAGACATTTAGAACCCGCCTGGATGCATTCCTGTGTCACCCGCTCTAGGTGATCCTGCTTTGGCAGGGGGGGTTGGAATAGATGATCTTTCAAGGTCCTTTCCAGGCCGTATCTTTCTGCGACTCTGTGAAAAGAATTTTTTTTCTTTTAAGCAAAAAAATACAGAACCATAAAACCCAACCAATGCTGTAGCACTGTACAAGCAATCACAGCAGAAAAATTAAAAAACCCCAACAACAACCCAACAATAACTTAATAAAACATGAAAATCATCAAGTTAATTCTGTGTTATCTCATCACTTCAGCCAAGGAAGCATTGTTAAACCAGTGCACAGGTGAATTTGTACTTCAAAAGTGCCAGGAGTTAATGAATATTTAAAGGCTTCCCTTTGGGGAGGGGGCAGGCAGGTATGCCAGACTGACAGTAATTGTATAAAGTTCATAAACCACCATAGAATACTGAGACCAAAAGCTTACAAGTCAACAAGCCTTGGCTCTACTGTTTTTGATCAGTGATCCGCTGTAAGCAGAGCTTCATGTAGGAATTTTTATTGCGTATTTCTATCACTGCATCTCTGACAAGCTCAATGAACATCTGAGGCCAAAGCTTCTGCAGCGACTCATTTTTCATATTGATGTCAGCTGCTTCTTTCACTAAGTTCTCGACGTATGTCTGGCAAAATGTTTTTCTTTCCTTGATTTCCTGCATGGAAGAACCATTACACATTGCATAAGACAAAGAAAGAAAAGGTTAAACAAGAGCAGACTCAAAAAAACAACCACAAAAATTTAATGAATTAAACATGGCGACTGGCAGACAAAGAGGTCATTGCACACTTTTTCCTGTTGCTTTTAAGTTGCATGGCCCAGGGTTTAAATCAAGCTTCTGGGTTTGGCCACAGATTTTTTTACTGCATTCATAATATGAGTATTCTATTCATTCATTTATCTGAAATCCACTTTTAAGTAGTCATGTAAATATCTTCTAACAGCATCATGATTTTTGCTGCCGTTTTGCATAGCACTGAAAATTTAAAGGAATTCATAAGTACCAGACTACTACTCTTCCTTCTCTCTTCCCAGCTTTGCAAGATTACAGTACAACAATTTGAAAGTACATGTTTGTCTACCTACCCTAACAAAAACTAAGCACATTGTCACACAAAAATAAGCCAGGATGCATCCTCTCTCTGATGGAGAGAGCAAGTGCATAGCTCCTAACATATACTATGTTTTATACTGAAGAAACCTGATGCATTAAGCAATATTAAGAAAAAAACTGCAGTTTGTGCAACTATTAGCTCCACATGTTAGTAACTCAAACTGTATTAATCCCTGCTTCTGCAGAGCTTCCATAAAATGCCACAATAAACTTTGAATAATAAGTTATATTGGTGCTAAATATCTAACTAGCTTGATTTATGGCACCGTTAAAAATGTTAGGTCATGCTTCAGGCCACCAAAACAGAAGTGCTCTTAAATGAGTGATCAAGTACAGAAAATACTTTCCAGCTGTTTCATATAAAGCCCAAATTATTAATCAATGACTGAGACAAAGTAAGTTTATTGTTAAAGAGGGCAATCATACTTATTATGTAAGTTTACTGCTGATGGGAAACTAGAAGCAGTCTTTTTTGTCTGTCTTACTCTTCTGACATCCTGTAATATCTGCTGCTACACCTAACACTGTAACAAAGGACAAAGTATGAACTGCTGCACTGGGAAAACAATGCATATATTTAATGGACTGTACAAATACCAAGCTTATTTTATTATAGGGCCTGTTCCATGGTAAAGGAGGAGAGGAATGCCTCACTGTTTTACTCAAAGCCCTCCAACATTTAAAGAGCTTCTATCATGGTTTTCAAAACTTAATTTGATCTCTTCACACATGCAGTCCCTGTCTTGTCTTTATGCTATGGATCTCAGATAACAAAACCACAATGTAACAACTGAATTCAACATTTACTAAACTCAGTTTCTTGCATTAGGAGATTTATATAATTTCCACACGATCAAAAAGCAAAACAATGGAACAAATGTGGGAAGTGCGATGCATGCAGCTAGAACTCATGACAATTGTTCAGAAAGGAGATTGTGGTTGAAAGAAGCATGTTCTTCCTTGGGAACAATTTCCTTCTGCCCAAGCCAAAAAGTTAGCAGATCAGAAACACAAACAAAAACAAGCATGACTGATGCACTTGTCTCAAACAAGCCAGCCTGCATTTTTCTCAATAATTAAACTGAAAACATTTTCTGTATATTTGTATTTCTGTAGCTCTAAAACCTAGAAAACATCTCTTTACTACTGCAGCCTGCACTATGTCAGCTCATGTCTGGAAGTGTTGTTCATCAAAAATTTTAGGATATACTTTCCATTATTTTACTAATGCAGGTACATTTCATTACAAACGTAAGGCTTGTAGATGAGAACGTATTTCTGAGCCTGTGGTATTGTTCAGGCACCACTTCACTGAAGACAGAAACTGGCTATTACCCTGCACTCTGGCAAACATCAGGTAGATGAAATGCTCAATCATAGACGTAAATACAGTAAACAGTGAGATTTTAAAACTGTTCTCAACAGCACAACTGAAACTTGGTATATAGACAAATTCCATGGCTAGTAGTCTAAGGTTATATAATATAGGATGAAAGTATTTTGTAATGATACACTTACCTCAAGCTTTTCCATATGGAAGTCCTTCGTTGTGTAATTCAACACTGCTCGATTTGTGCTTTCCCCTCCATTTCTTCTGTTATCACTACTTTCCTCACTACCAGTCCCAGATTTCTTTCCTTTTCCCTCCTGCAAATAATGGAATTGCTTCCTTCTGTGAAAAGAGATTTACAGTTTGAACATTTTTTTAAGTGCAGATGTTTCTAGTCATAGTGAGGTTTTTTCTTTTCTCCTTTTTAACATGTACTTTATCAGCTTTCAAGTTTACTCTGTCCTCAAGTTACCCAAAATACATATGACTCTAGATAGCCCTCCGTTAATTTGCTTCGGTAGAACTGACACTTTGACATGTACCATAGAACATCTCCTAAACAGAAAGCCTTGTAGCTTACATTATCTTTTAGTGTGTACCTAAACTAAAACCAGGGGGGGCTAAGCACCTTTTCTCTTCCAGCGCCAACTCTTAAACCTGTTAACTGTTCCAATCACTCACAATAAAACACCCACTAATAATATTCAGTTTTCATCATCAAAGTTCATAAATCATCACCAATACCAGTACAGTTGGAGAATTAAACAAGCAGTACATTTGTATCTTTTAATCTTACTCAGAAGACTTCATACAGCTTTGGGGAAAAGCACTGGCTATATGAATCAAGAAATATTTCTGCAACAAGCAGAGAACCTATCTTCTGTAAGATGTTACTTGCAAGGATTATTTTTTCCACTCTTCACATAAAGAGGTTTCAGCACAACAGTGTGCAAAAAACCTTAAAAGTATGTTTGCAACTAATTCCAGTTCTAGTCCTTGCATGTTACCTAGATTCTCCAAACAGTGACAGCATGCGGTAATGTGGCAGCTCAGAAGATGCTACGTATGCCAGAACGCCAAAGAGCCTTTCAGCCATTACAACATCATTCTCAGTAACCTGCGAAGGAATGGAGAACAGCAGAGCGGGGAAGAGGAAGGAAAAAAAAAGAGTTTCAAAATAGGCACTTCCAGATTTTGTTACATATGTACACTGAGAATTAACCACAATTTGAACACTGCATACAGATCTGTTTCAGGCATATCTTCCAAATCTATGTTTGCTTTTACTGGCACTTTAAAAGAAGCAAAATGAGGTACTGGTGTTTGTTTTATTTCCTGTATTTCTGGAAACTTTAATGTATACACACTACCCTGCACTTCAGGATAATCTCCATGAAATGAGTAATTTTGGAACAAAGTCTTAAATGGAGAATCTGAAGGCCAGGCATTATTAATTCTGCTCCATACTGCATGCATTTGCAGAAGGTCTACTGGAAAATTTCTGATCAAATTATGCTGGAGAAAGAGTCTGGGCACCCACATGTGAAAAGATAAGTTACAGTCTCTCTTATTTTGGTAGTATCTTAGACAATCCTTTACAAAAAGAGAGCCATTGGAGGCTGGGAAGAAGAAAAGAAAACAGTATTTTCTCTGCATTCACCACCACCCCAAAATAAGCATTCCTCCATTATAACTTCTTTAAGTTTTATCCAGATTCATCTCAACATGAAGTTCAAGATGACTCAAAAAAAATTTTCAATGGTTGAAAAATTTCCAAAATTAGTTTTTACACATTTCAATTCTGTAAAAAGAAGGTGGAAGGGGTTTATTTTGGTGGTGGTGGTGGTTGGTTTTTTACCTTGTAACCTCAGGAGAGGAAGGCCCATGTTTCTCCTGCCCTGATGACCAGACTACAAACTGACTTCAACTGCCAAAATTTCTTGGCACAGTTTCTAGACTCGTGGCTTTCCAGTGAGTGCAGAAGAAATCTTTATGATAACCTAAATCTGATCTGGCTAACTAAGGATAATGAGACTCACTCAGTGACTTCTTAACTTCTGAATCAAATTTAATTTCCACTTCATCTTATATTTTTTAATATCAGCCCATTAAAAAATAAACTGAAATACTCACAACAGTTACTAAGTACTTCCAGAAAAATTCTGTGCTCTCTATTATTCAAATCTGTAAGACTATACAATCTACCCTTGCTTAAAATATACTGCAAAAGCATTATGTGGGGAAAAACAGAGAAACATAGATCAGGAAATATTAGAGGTACAGTTAACTCCATTTTCACAGTGTTCAGACTTGCTCATTTTCACTTAAAATTAAATAAGTCTTATTCAGTAGCCTAGGAGTAGATGACCTCCCTAAACAATCTGTCAACAAAAGCAATGACTAAAACAAAGCACAGAAGGCAGCTAGGGAAACAAAGACCATCACAGGCAGAAATGTCTGCTGGAGAAATAAGTGATTTTAATTTATTTATTTATGTTAAGAGAAGCATAAGGACCAGGTCAACAGAGACAGCACTGCTTAATACACTCTGTAGCTCACAGAAATTCATGTTCTCTTACTGCAGTACATTGCTTGCTCCATTAATCACAAAAAGATTATAACGGTAATATCACAGAGATGTTAAATCGATAATGTCTGCTGCTTACCAAGCACAGCAACCAGGCATCAGTTCAGTACATGCGAAGCATCTGTTACATGGTATGCCATACCATTTGGTGTAAAACACTGTGTAGTTTGGGAACTTCAAACCTTGACAACTGTTAATTAACCTGAGATTACCATCACTACAAAAAGCTTCAACTAGTGCATCTCAACAAAAACAACTCACTTCATCACAACTATTAAGTGTAACAGTTTGATAAAGGAGCAAAACCACTGTTACGGGGAGAGAGACAGCTCCTAGCCTGAAACATAAGTGGCATAGAATGGGGAGGTTGGGAAGAAAAAACAAAACAACTACACAAACACCCTCTTCTTTTTTCTTTCTTTTTTTTTTTTTTAAATAGTATAGAAGTGCTAGAGTTAGGCAATTTAGTTAGTTAATTCAGTTAGTGTATTTTGCTGTTACCCCCCAACTAGACACACCTCAGCCTCGGGGTTTGTATTCTCTACGTCAAAATGAGATTTTCTTCTACTGCTCTTTAAAGAAAGGGAAATGTACATCTGCAAAGCTGGATAGCATGACTTCTGCTGTAGAGTAATGAAAAACCAGCTTGGCTATGACACTTTTCAAATGATTAATGGCACTAGGAAAAAATTCTGCTTGCACATATTTATATAATGTGCTCTGGCTGAAAAAGTTTATTGACTTGATATGTGTCCTACATAAAAAGAACACCATGCTACACTTAAATCCATTCAGTAAATTCATCCCCAAGTGCTAATAACTGCAGAGTTTGCCTTCAAAAGCTGAATTTTCTTATCTTGAGACTGTAATAAAAAATATGCCTTTTTTTTTTTTTTTCACTCCATGAAGACCAAATAGGTAAGATTTGTCTTCTATTTTCTTTTGATCTGAATCACTACTGCTTGTTTTGAAGATACAATGCAATAAAGAAGGCCAACAATTTTAAACCCATATTTAAGTTCTGCCTTTGTAAATCAACTTTGATGGGCATTTTTTGGAAGTTACTAAATTCAAGGCTATTTTGAAGTTCTTGTGGGATGACTATCACTTCCCCCACCCCCACCCCCAAGATCATGTGTCCTATTTAGATTCATCTTTTCCCCATTCTTTCTCTGACAATTCATCTAGGCAAGTTCTTTAACTCACTCACACATTAGTTATAAAGAAGAGCAGGTTTTAAAGAACTAAAACTAAATCAACCACAACACTCATATGATGGCTGTATCAGATAACACGCAAAATAGCTAATCCAAAACATATGACAGTGATCAAATTCAAATACCAGATTTAAACACTAAAGCTATGCATTACTTTTGCCATTAACTTCCATACACCACTAAAATTTATTTCACATTCGAAATTGAATGCACATTTAAATTTGGTGTTGCATCATAACTATTCTCACTCCCTTTATGACAGAAGCCTAAGTACAAAACACCCATTTTATGCTTGAATAAATTTAGTTTCAATTGATGCAAAGGGAAATACAAAGTACAAAGAATAGCAATATTAGTGCCCTTAGCTCTCTATTTAAACAGAGACAAACACTCAAAAACCAAAACAAGCCACACACTAATGATCTTGTATATTGCAAACATGAAAACAAACAAAAAACCCCCAGAAACCAAATAAACAACCCCCCAAAAATGTCGTTCAGATTTTTTTCCCATGACAGGCTTAAAGAAAACCTGATTTTAGTTACCTCTTGTCAGACTTGAAAATATAAATAATCACACACTACAAACTACTCTATCAAATGCACATTTTTGCACAAGTATTCAGTGTCAGCTCTGCAATTGTTTTGCACAGAATAAAAAAAGTGCTTCTTAAAACCAAGTAAAATCATGAAGTTTTTTAATTTATTTTGTGGTGGGTTGGGTGGATGTCTTTTTTTTTTTTAAGAAACACAGAAATAGTAATTTTTAAAAGATAAATCCCAAACACGGAGATACACCTTTGGATTGTCATTTGCAATTGCAAACATCTGAGACAATACAACATTTTCATGGCAACTAAGAATCTTGCCAACTTTGCTAACTGTAAAACACAGCGCAGTTGGACTTAACAAGCGCAAAGCACAAGAAGTTACATGAAATCTGCTTACATTTTTTTCTCCTCTAATACTGAAAGGGCACTGACAGGGTTCTGCTCATTTTATTAGCAATTGTTTCTAAAAAACAATGTCAGTTTATCTTGTAAGACCAATAGTAAGAAGGCAGCAATGCTGTCCTACCTTTACTCCGTTTATCTTCTGTAGATTAAAATGGTTCAGCCTAAACAGAACATAGTATTTCCACAAAGTAAAGTTGACAACCGGATTTCCCTCAGGATCAACTGTCAGCTGTTCAAGGCGATGCATCTGGGCCAATGCACTGAATTGCCTCAGCGCCACAAGATTTGTCTCCTTAAACTTCAGGTGCTTGGAAAAAAACCCAAAAACAAACACAAAACAACACCTAGGTCAATCACAATAAATTAAATAAACAGTGATCATTATTCTGTGCCACTTGATTTTCAAAGTAAAATAAACAGTCCTTAGGTCTGAGGAAACAACTGAGCTCATTTCATCTGAGGTCTTTGTGGCAAAACACACGCACGTATCAAGCAATACATGTATTACAGATATTTAGAAATGTCAACATTACAGGCCCTTAAGCAATTCATAAACCCTTTAGCAGAAGCATTAGTATTTTCAATGTTACAAAAAGCAGTGGTATTACTGCAGCAATGCTTATTTCAATTCTGCAACTAAAGCAATTTGCAACACCTGTACAGAGAAATATGTACAATAAATTAAGTATTCAGCTTTTCTGGCTATAACAGGCTATCATTAAGTCATGCTCTGCTGTTTCTTCGAACCATACCCTACACTAGTGCCCCCATGACCAGGGTATATTTAGCTACACAGTAGCATTATTTAGGGATGGGAAATAAACTGATGGTGAAGATAAACTTCGTTTAAATTCTGCTATCCCCCACAAATTCCACCAACCCCCCCACCCCCCTACCCCCTTCATGAAACAATTGCTAATAAACAATAAACAAAGTAAAGGCCCGCTTAAGTCTGTCTCAATAAACCATTAAGTTCTGTTATACTCAAAACTTTAAAAAGAAGCAGGGAGCACAAGAGGCAAATCATCCAAGTAACAAGTTGCTTTATGCATGTTACCACTGTTTGCCTCACAAGGACAGATTTCAAAGTCCAACAACAAAAAAAGCAGCACTAAAGGATGTCTCATTTACATTGTTTCACTTCTTCATTAACTGAGGAATTCCAAACACTGCACTAATTTAGCTAGCCATTACCTTTGAATCTCATCTCTCTTTTTATCCTACCAGCTATTTCATCTCTGAACCCACAACATAAATGAACGTTTCCTGATACCATAGATGCATAACAATATTGTAGAACAGCAACACTGGCTTTAGACTTCACTTCTGTAACTTAAAAATATCTGCTAGGTCATAAGAATTAAGAGAAATAGTAATAAGTCTGAAAACAAAGCACCATCCTGTGTGAGAATCTATTTTTAATTCTTGATTTTTAAGAACTACCAAGGTTACAGTTAGCATTATAGGATAAGATCAAGCAAACATATAAATCACAAACATGTCTATCTACATGAAAGCACCCAAGGGTGCCTATGACAAATAGAGGTTCTGTTCAGGAGTACATATCCCATAGCTGTTCACACAGCTGAAATCTGAGGCATTCTTACCACAGAATTAGGAAATTTCATCTTCAGCTTTGTTAACACTTGAACAATTTCATCAAATTCTATGAACATAAAGGAGACTGTGACAATGATTCCAGCTGTTTGAATGCTCCAGTTGCGATCCAGGCACTCCAGCGCTCCGGCACCATATAAGCAAAGGGTGTCTCCTTCCACTTCCACTAAATGAGACTCAAGAACAGATAAGCCTTGTACTGCACTGCTCAATATTGTATCAAGAGATCTGTACAGAAAATAGGAAAGCAATGATAGAACTGAAATTGTCAGATTGAATGATAGCTCTTTCATTTATCAGAACACAACTGTCAAGTAGGATTGCCTTTCTCAGCATTCATTCATTCACAGTATCCAATCTGGTTCAAAAACATCAAATGGGAGGCAAAATTCTCTTTCCATCAAGCAGCACTGTAAGTGTTCTACTTTGGCAGAAAAGCTCTGGGTCCATTTGAGTTAGATGTGGGTACACTATTTCTTTAATTAATAAATTAAAAAATCATTCATATGTAATAAGCTGCTTTGAAGTTTGAACTCAGAATGCTAACTTCACATATTTTCTGTTGATTTAGATATCTATAAACAACTTAATGTACTTATTCAGGCAAAGTCACCTTCACATTCTGCTCACTATAGAAAATGAAGTTATGGAGCAACTGTTTTACAAGACTAATTAAAATCAGCCCAGGGTAATATTAGACACAGTACTGAACTGTTGTTTTTATTCTTCAGGAGTATCACTCCTTCCTCAAGCCCATATGTCACATTACCTGATCAGTATACAATTATTCATTATCCTGCTTAGAGATTAGAATAATTTCATAGTTTATTATCCTTGTTTAATCCATAATTAATTGACATGAATAAATATTTTTTTACAATAATATGAACTTCCCAATTTACATGAGCAATTTTTAAATCAAGCAATAAATCCAGGTATTCTCAACTCTCATCTCTATCTTACTTCCAACATGATACACTCAGTTGACCAGACCTGAGGTGCACAGAGAATTCAAAATGAGCAGGAATCACAGGTTTAAAAAGTTGCATAATGACTGTTACTAGTTCAGTCTTTACTACCAGCCTAGTAACTTTAACGTGTTTTGCTTGACTACTAGTGATCACTTGATTGATGTTTTCTTAACAAAAATCAACCAGAACTCCAAGATTTCACTCTTGACTTCTTGAGAGTCCATCACTTGATCTGTGAAGCTGTAACTACTTAGCTATGCTGAATTTCACCTGTCACTTTATCACTTAGTCACTCAGCCATCTTGAAAATATCTTCTGAAATTTTTCAGTATTGTAAGACATAGTAATACATCATTCATTTTAATTTTGACATGGCTAGCAATATGACTTCAGGCCAAAAAATGGGAGTGTCATTTTCATTTACAGCTCTCCCAATTCTAACACACATTGCCACATCTTTATTAATTTGTTTGAACTAATACAAATTGGTGATAAAGATCACTATCACATTTTCATTTCTCTAATCAATCATGAAAGAGAAACATTCCAAACCTAAGGCTCCAATTCAGAGAACTAAATACATTGTAATTTGCCTAAGAAAATTAGAATATATGCAAATAAAGCACATTGTTTACTTCATTAACATCTCAGAAGGGCTGAAATTGGATATTTCCTTGAAGTAATCCTTTAGACTTATACAACATATTCTATAAATCTTAATCTATTAAAGACTTTCACAAGATCATGAAAACAGATTTTATGCAGTTTATTTTATTACCATAGATGTGACAAAAGAATCCTAACATTCATGATCTGGAAACTACAAGGAATAAACCAACTTTAATCACTGTACCCAGAAGAGGCAGAGCTAGCATCACAGCAAGATCTTTTCCACAACTCCATAGAAAAAGTCTTAATGTGTTACCTAAAAGCATTGATTTCTCAAGCCATGAGAGCAATGCTAACTAAAACTACCACAGTTACATTGACATAGTTGTGGGGATGATTACTAACATTGAATTAAAACGTAAAGAAACCAAGGTGGCAAAAAGCAGTGGCTAAATGTATGTTTAGGGGAAAGCTTTGGAAATACAAGAACAGAAAAGCAATTGAAAAATGCTACCAAAAAAAGAATGTTTCAGAAAATACAGCACTTTCCTGGAGATAAAAAACATGTCTAGCCAATACTAGACTCTAAGTTCTGTTTATAGGAGGCAAAGATTTCCTGCCCATACCTGACATTTCCAGTGTTGATTAGGCACAGCAGGAAGCTGTACTTGCCATTGAATTTGTGCAGACTATTCTTTCAGGCTTCTCCCCGAACTAGCCAAGTTAAAAGTGTGCTAGTTTGGTTTTAGCCAATCCAAGACACACATTCTTCATTAAGTTCTGCATTTGGGTTTTAAATTACACAGAAAGCCAGATGGCCACCTTTTAAATGCAAATAACCTAGCCAACAAGTGTATCACAGAAATAATACAACTATATTTAAAACCAATGATACAAAAGTCATCTTAGGAAAATTGGTATTTTCAGATTTTAAGTCAAACAACTGCTACTGCATGGGTATGAAAGTAGTCTAATAAGAGATGCTGCTGTTCAAACTAAGAATGTAAATTCACCACTCAGTTTATGAAGCCTCTTGATAATATAAAGAGGTCACCAACATTTGTACTGCTCAAACATCCCTTTTTTGTTCAGTTCAACTGAAGGCAACAATCTAAGACAACAAGGAAATTAATAGCCTTAAGAAGCTTCAAGAAATCACAATTAACATTTTTTTGCAAACATTAACTCCTCCATTATTTAGCAAACCACACAATAATTTAGCTTGCTTCTTCAGTCAGTTTCTGTTGTATTACTTATTTAAGAGGTATTACTTATTTAATATATATTACTTATTGCTAATGGTCAACAAGTTTATTCATGAAGAAAAGCATCTTTTCAGAACGGATTTGGATATATTAGTTCTGATAATGAAATACAGTGACAAGAACCCAGAGTATAAGACGTGAACAAGAAGTAGCATTTCCCAACACACTACCTGCTTTCTTCAGGAAATACATATGCAGCACTGCCATTGATCTGACAAGGCTCATTATCTTTATCTTGGTTCAAAGATGCCACAAGAGCTATTTGGTTCTGCTGTATCTCCCACTGGCGAGCAATGTTACAAATGGTCAGTCGTTTCTTCTCCTGAAACAAGATATAAAAATTAGAAGTTATGACAGGCCAGTGTCAACATAATTGCTTGTTGTGAAAGACATATGCTGCTTAAATTATTTTAAATGTTTTAAGTTGAAGAAATTATAGTACTGGCTGGCAGTTATACATTAAAATCAATTAATCATTATAGGGTTATTTTGCCACAAACAATCCCCTCACAAAATCTGCAACAATAGAAAGTAGATTCAAAACCCAACCAAACAAAAAAACCACCAAACCAACCAAAAAACAACCAACCAACCAAATAATTCTTTCAGAAGTTTTGGATTTAAGTTAAACTATTTGGTTGGATAACCCCAAGTCTTATTTTGATTGTCTAGAACCGCTTATAATGCGCCCCAAACCAGGTTAGACTGCTTGTGCTTCACATGGTTAGAGACCCTACTACGAAAGCAAAGGCAGTTACACAATTGCTTTGAGTCTGTGTGGGGAGGGAAAAAAGTTATCTCCTGAAAAAAATAAAATTTATAAAAGCAAAATGAAAATACTTTTGTGATAGACACAAGGACACAAGAACTACAACAGATCCAAGTTAAAATAATTTCAGTATGTATATTACACAACACATTCTTGTCAATAAGCCAGTATTTCAAGTGTTTTAAGTCTAGTCATGCAAACCATGTCAATCTATTTGAAATTCAGTGTACCCAAAGAATTACTATGTTACCTACCCTGTACTCTGCTGTGGTCAGGCTGCACCTTGAGTACTGTGTCCAGTTCTGGGCCCCTCAGTTTAAGAAGGACATTGAAACACTTGAACGTGTCCAGAGAAGGGCAACAAGGCTGGTGAGAGGCCTTGAGCACAAGCCCTATGAGGAGAGGCTGAGGGAGCTGGGATTGTTTAGCCTGGAAAAGAGGAGGCTCAGGGGTGACCTCATTACCCTCTACAGCTACCTGAAAGGTGGTTGTGGTCAGGAAGGGGTTGGTCTCTTCTCCCAGGCAACCAGCACCAGAACAAGAGGACACAGTCTCAAGCTGCGCCAGGGGAGGTTTAGACTCGAGGTGAGGAGGAAGTTCTTCACCGAGCGAGTCATTCGTCATTGGAATGGGTTGCCCAGGGAGGTGGTTGAGTCACCATCCCTGGAGGCGTTCAAGAGGAGATTGGATGTGGCACTTGGTGCCATGGTCTAGTCATGTGGTCTGTGTTGATAGGTTGGACTCAATGATCCTCGAGGTCCTTTCCAACCTAAGTTATACTGTGATAGTTAGAGAACACCAAGCACCCAACATTCAGACTTCAGTGATGACTGGGCTCCATGTCACAGGAGGCAAAGAAAGTTGAAACAGCCAGCATTTTCTTCCAATCACATTGAGAAAATTCTGTTTGTTCTGGAGGGCAACAGTCTCCTCAACCTCAACTACTATGCAGCTTCACTACGTTGTTAGCCCTTGTTTATAGACTCATGGATTGCTACCAAGCTTTAAAACCTTCCAAAACTTCATTTTACAAAAAGCAAACTTTGCAAGCACGAAGATTCTGTGAGCAATAACTATTTCTTGTTCCAGTAAATATTAAATTCAGCTTCTGTTGGAAAGGAATTACATTCTCTGTATGTTTCAAAATACATCTTGTATTTTCCCAGAGGGCTGAGTTTTAAGCAATTTTAAAAATCAGATGGAAAAAGTGACACGAAGAGACTCCACTGTTAGGATAGACAAGTATCAGTAAGGAAAAAAGAGGACATGACATTACTGAAATTAACTTCTTGGATACAGTGAAGGCAGGAAAACAGCAAAAAATATTAGGATGGTGTAATGGGTTAATGCAAGGATTAACCTGTCTGCTCTCCAACACAGAAGTGAGGGAAAAGTAACACACAAAAACTTGGGGTTGCGATAAAGATATAAGGTAAGAGTTTACCGAATAAATGTGATAACATCAATTCACAATTACCTTAGCTAATAGTCTAATTAATCTAGTAATACAATACAGGATTACCTCAGTTTAGCCTATTTGCAAAAGAAGTGCAGCAAAACATGGGGGGGAAAAAAACAGCATAAAAGAATGCCAGCAGCTACCCTATTCCCACTTGCCTCGCTGCCATCCCTGTGGAAAAAGAATCAACACCCAAAACCCAACCCTGGAACCCAGAAGCAGCAACAGGAAGAGGAAGACTCCCATGTTACAATCTGAACTTCAAGCCGCATACTACTTTGCTCCAGTCAGCACTTTTGAAGCTGGCATGTGGAAGGATGGTATGAATAGCAGCAGACTAAAACTCAGCCTATGAGATGGAGATTATAGCTGTGAACTGGTTTATGGTAAGCTTGGAACAGCTTTAGAAGATACCTTAAGCAAGGCCTGCTTATGGCTTTCACGCTTCCTTTCTTCCTCTTTCCTTGCTGCAACAGATGCCATACGCCTTTCTTCTTCCTGGATACAAAAAAGAACGAACAAACGTCATAAAAGAAGAAATTAATCAGGTTCTGGAAAGTATTTCTGAGATATTACTAATACATTTTAATGATGATATTTGAAATGCAAATTTTAAAGGAATTTTAGGGTTTATAACATTTCAGTGTTTTAAAATACTATTTAAAACAATAAAAATAGTCATTATAAATAAATCAAGAAATACAGAATAAATAGATATCTACTCAGGTGCAAATACTGAAGATAAAGCTATCTAAAACTAGTACTTGTACAGGTCTTTGGACAGTGGAAAAAAAAGAACATTTTAAAATATAACAGAGCATTGTGTCTTTGTAGCATGTTTTTGCAATTTTGTAAGGAAAGAGTAGTTGAGCTGAATTCTATTTGTGCTCAAATCAATCTAAGATTTATTATGAGATGTTTACAGGGTTGGTTTTTTTTTCCTCCCCCCTCAAATCAGCAAAAGTACTTGGGAAGAGTATCTACAAAGTTAACTATAGTATATTAACATTATTTCTCAGTATTATTAACTATTCAAGAAGAAGTTTCAAGAAAGCCATTGATCCCTAAATAATAATAGTCACATAAGTGAGGATGCTTAAATTTTTCTGGTACAGCAGTTTAATGGTGCAATGCATCCAATACTAGGATGTATGTGAGAAGTCTAAACATTCTCACAGCACAGTATTTTTAGAACATATATTTTCCAAGTAACAACAGAAATGTTCTTTATGAAGTGAAAAGAGTAGAATCCTTCCAGCAGAAATATTTGGGAAGTCTACTTCAACTTATTTTGATTTACTTCACATACCATGTAGCTGTTTCTCTTGAAGTGCCTTACCAGAATATACAGAAAATGTTTTGATTTCCCTCAAAATAGAAAGCTCCTATCCTAACCTTTTCACTTTCTCTTTCCAAAAAGTTTCACAGTAAGAAAATTAATAAATAACAATTGACAGAAGACATCAACCATGAAGACATATAGACATGTCAGAGTTGCTATGTAAATAAAACATACGGTGTTCAGAGCATTGAAAGAGCCCCTAAGCACATGGCTGAATGCTTACTAGAAGATAGCATTGCTCACTCAGCATTGCTCTTACATTTAAAAGAAAATAATTTCCTTAACATAAGAAGTTAGGTTCACATAGCATTATCTGTAAACAGACCCCTGAAACTCACTAACATACCATGTATTTTGACATCAATACAAAAGGGGACTAAACAACAAACTTCCTAAGTGGTCCTCCATGATTTTAACCTGACATGTATATATTAAGCAGGAGGAATACCTTAATGCAGAGTAAGGCTTTGGACACAGTAAACTTTCATAACAGAACTGTATGCAAGAATTTCCCTGGAACACTAATTAGAAAGTCTAATTTATTTACTTATTTGCCAGAAAGCAAGTTGGGGACTTTTGAGGGTGAAATGTTTGGCTACTGGACTTTTCAGTTCTTCCTAAACAGAGTATCACCAAGGAGATGGTGCCATGGAATTTCAGAATAATCTAGGTTAGAAGAAACCTAAAGAGGTCCCAAGTTCATGTTAAAGGAACATCAACAACAAATTATACCACACACAGCTACAGAAGGTCTTTGAGATCCCACTACAGCAACAGACCACACAATGAAACCCAGTACCTGAATGGGAGGCTTCAGGTTGAGGCTGTGAAAATCTTTAAATAAGCTCCAGACAGTAAATGCCACAAATATGAATGTATAATGAATACTGCAAAATAAAAATGTACTGTTCCTCATGACTCAGGCTAAAGAGATACAAACATGACTCCCATGACAGCTGTTTATCCCAGTGATGTGTTACAGTGTACTGAGTTTGTGTTTACTCAAACCCTGAGGTCTTGATAAACACTAGAAAACTATACTAGTGTTATCCTCTATAGAAAGTGGGTTAGAGCTGGTTTGGGTTTAGTTTTCTAATTATATCTCTTCATTTGATCTTGCATTTATGTTTTTTAACTTGGCTTCTTAAGGAAATAAGCTTTTTACAAATTAAGTGTCTTAATCGTCTCTAATGACTTTTGAACACACTGAACATTAAATAACTTTAAGTATGTTTAGATGTCTTCAACCAAGGGCTTGGGTGGTTTGTTGGTGGTTGGTTATTTTTGCTAGAAGGTTGATTATATAAAAGTGGTATGTAGAAAGAAGTGTAAACTAGTTTTCCCACCCAGTCAGAGGGAGCAGAAATTATTAACCTATTTGGCAGAAGACAGCTGGCCAGTCATCACAGACTCAGCTCCAAACTATCTGAGGTATTGTTATGTTTCACACTGGGGAAGGGAGAATTAAAGAACAAAATTGCACTAATGTGTAGAAAATTAACTGTCATTGATTTTATTTATTTCAAATTAACTTGTGCTCTTTTTTGAGCTTTAAAGTAAAGATCCACAAAGTTCCCTAAATCAGTTTTCTCTCAGCTTCCAAAACCAGCTCTTCTTACTCTACTTCCATCTCAAAGTCTTCCCTTAATCCAGTCCAAATGTCTGCCACGCACAAGGGTCTACTGCCCTCATTCAAGTCATTCCAAGATAAAAAGAACAAAGGTCACTAATGCAAAGTATGTTCTAACAAGAATCTATTATTACCTGAATAAGACTTTTCAGATGATGAGTTTAATTACAAACATTTAAAAAATACTTTTTTTCAAAATAAATTATCTCAGCCTAAAAATATATACCCTAGTTTTACTCAGTATTAAGGCAAAATGATAAGAGAAAACATCTGAATAAAGATCAAGGGCCCGATCTACTTTTTATGGAAATCAAATCCACATGCACTTCTTGACTAATCTTACACAACACAAGCAGTCAGTCTTGAAAGACATAACATTCCTCCCAAATTCCACAAAAAAAGGCAGAAAACCTACAAAGTTCAAAACCAATTCACTTTATCACCTCTTATCTTTTAGCTACAGCTCTTTTGAAATACTTGTTACCTCCCTTTTCCTTTGTTCCCCCTCATTATTCTTCTTTTATTGTCCGTAACTTTGTTCAGTCTTTAAAGTAAACCTTGCTAGATGAGGGGGAATGCTTTTGAAAGGCAGATCATTACAAAAGGATATGGATGTACTCTTGTATATTGAAATATCCTCCATTTATATTATCCACTTCCTGCCTGAAAAGTTATTAAATGGCTAAGAAGCCGTCTCCAATATGCACCAAAAAAGACCAAAAAAAGAGGAATATATTTCCTAGAGAACCAGAAGTCTCACCTTCTGCAATGAGATCTTGAGGATGAAAGTTTCTTTATGTGTTACACTGTCAGTGTAAAGCAACAGCAGCTGGAGAGCACAAGACTAAAGCTCTTGCTATCCTTCTGAAACCTTCCCATTAGAGCTCTAACAGACGTGGCTCCGCAGCGTTTGCATGCTGATAGCTCCCCCTGCTGCTACAGCTGCATCAGTTCTGTGGAACTCGAGCACCAGATAGGTTTGGCCAAACCATTAACTGTCTTTCAAGTAACATACAGGAAGACCTGAGAAGGATGCTAAAGAGAACCCATTGGAATGCACGTATTGTTTCTCACAACTGCTTTACTATAACTCCAGCAAGTTCTTTTTCAACCAACAATACCATTTCAATCACAAAAGAACAGAGAATGTATTATTTAATTCCCATAGTATATCCATCTTAAAATTATAAAATAATTTTAATATATAATTACAACAAACAAAATAATGTCCTAGAATATACATTTAAGACTTCAAGGCATAAAAAGACTCAACTCAGTACATTTCTAATATACAAAAATTCACCTCACACTTGCAGAAGAAAGACTACTTTTTGTTGTGTATACCACAAAGTATGATTTTACAGAAGAATGAAGTAAGAATGTAAGGATGTTTCCAACAGAAATATGACCACGGAAAATTAGTTCCTTAAGTGATATTTGACAATGAGATCTCTCTATTTTTTACTACTGCGTATATTTTCATAAGGCCAGATTTAAGAGAGACAATTAGAATCCACAAGAACACTTCTAGAAGTTCCTGACAAGTGGTGAGAGAAAAACAAAACAAAACAAACAAAAACAACACAAAAAAACCCACACCCAAAAAAAAAAACACCACCAAAATTACAGAATCACAGAATCACACAAGCAACCAAGTTGGAGGAGACCTCCAAGATCATCAAGTCCAACTGATCACCCAATCAAATAGACCATAGCACTAAGTGCTTCATCCAGTCTCTTCCTAAACACCTCCAGGGACGTTGACCCCACCACCTCCCTGGACAGCCCATTCCAATGGGCAATCTCTCTTTCTGTGAAGAACTTCATTCTAAGATCAAGCCTAAACTTCCCCTTGCACAGCTTGAGACTGTGTCCTCTTGTTCTGTTGATGAATGCTTGGGAGACCAACCCCCCATGTGGTGACAACTTCCTTTCAGGTAGCTGTAGACAGCAATAAGGTCTCCACTGAGCCTCCTCTTCTCCAGGCTAAACAATCCCAGCTCCCTCAGCCTCTCCCCCCAGGGCTTGTGCTTGAGACCTCTCACCAGCCTTGTTGCCCTTCTCTAGACATGTTCAAGAGTGTCAATATCCTTCTTAAATTGAGGGGCCCAGAACAGGACACAGTACTCAAGGTGTGGCCTAACCAGTGCTGAGTACAGGGGCAGAATGACCTCCCTGTTCCTGGTGGCCACACTATTCTTGATGCAGGCCAGGATGCCATTGGCCTTCTGGGCCACCAGGGCACACTGCTGGCTCATGTTCAGCCTACTGACAATCAGCACCCCCAGATCCCTCTTCCGCGGCTGTAGCACCGCATGGGGTTGTTGTGGCCAATGCGGAGAACCCAGCACTTAGATGTATTAAATCTCATGCCGTTGGACTCTGCCCATCTGTCCAACCTGTCAAGGTCTTTCTGCAGAGCCCTCCTACCTTGTAAATTATAATCTTTTCCTGGAAAAAAAAACCAAACCAACCAACCAAACATACAGCAAACCAACAACCATACAAAAACAAGCAAAACAAACAAACCCACCAACCACCCACAAACAAAACAAAACTAAACCCAGAACACTTCAGTAGTAATGGAATTGGTAACAAATTCTATTCTGGATAAAGCAGTAGAACCTACTCCCCTGTCAGCAGAGAAATGTCTAAGAAAATAATTAAAGCCAAACACAGCTCTTACTTTAAGCATCCAAACCCTAGAAAACCTCAATGAAAAGAAGCAAGGTTTCTTCCATGAAAAATACACAGCTTGGCTTCTAATTTGGGAACCACAGCACATTTAATAAATAGATTAAAAAAACCCTCATGACATAGATATACACACATGTATATATAAACACACATATTTAGCAAGTTCTGTTGGCAAACTGGATTTAAAGTGACAGGTAGCAAGTGTTGCTGCTTAAGGAATTTCTCATTACTGAGTGCATACATATTTGATTCATATTTTGTGTGTCTGCAGAAAGTAACTGCAAACTGTTACAAGAGACTAGAAGGGGAAAAAGAAGACAGGTCACAGCTAAACTGCCAGTGCCACTGGAGAGGTCCACTTTTTCAAGTTCAAACTACAAAATGCATTCAAAAAGTTTCAACACCCAGAAAAGCAACTCTTATTATTTGTTAACCAAAGTAAATGCTACATAAGCAACCTGAGCCTGCTTCAACTGTAATGTACTTCAGTTCCATGTAAGCCCATTTCACTGAGCTATAGATCAAGCCACATTAGCCCACCTTAGTTGTGAGTGAAAGGTGAAATTGTTACAGTTACTGATAGTTAACATAGGTGACAGTAATATGTCCCACCAGAGTAATGCAAACTCCTCCCTACTCCTCAAGCCTTTAGGTTGATCTATCAAAGTTTGAGAAAGTAAAAGATATCCATTGAGCTGATGTCTTAAAAAATAAAAACTAGATGGGGTTTCAGCTGAAAATCATCTTCTAGTGTGGACAATGAGTGTTTAAAGTTTCACAGTGTGACTAACCTTTGGGTCCATGCCTCCGTGGTTTAAGAGTTCAAATCCTGCATTCAACAAAAATGTCTTAGGAATGAGATAACACCTAAGAAAACATCAACCCCCTCCTGCATCAGAGTTTAAAAGTTGTCATAATACAATGCAGTCCCTTGAATAAAGGCAAATCTGTCTCAACTTAAGCAATATTAGAACAATTACACTGCAAAAATACTTTATTCCAAGTGCAGAGTATTGGATTTTCATGGCAGCTACGATTCTGAATAGTTTCCTAAGGCAGCGGCAGTTACCACCAGACTTCTGCTCTGAGATTTCTTTTCTCCAGAGAATCCTATAGAAAAAGCCTGGCACCAAAAGGCACATAGATTCCTGAAAACCAATGCAAATAACATTTTTAAGTCTCCTCCAAGCTTTTGAAAATATTCTCCAGACTTTATTCTTTCTTGAAATACCTTTCTTGTCCCAGCCAGCAAGCAAAAGAAAACTTAAAAGCGTAAGTAGCAATTGTGTAAAACTCAGTTCTCAGGCAGAGTAGCTTCTTTTGGTTCTTTACAAGACAAAGCAAAAGAAGTTCAAAATGGTTTGGATGCTCTTCAAAGTAACAAAGAATTGTAGAATTCTAGAATGATATATTTGTTATCTTGTTGTTGGATGCATTGCTCTTGTAAGGTGGTCATTCTTACACATTGCTTTTAAACAGACACAGGAAAACCAGCATGGCTATTCCTATATTAAACGATAAAATAGATGATGTGATGGCAAGCCCACCAGTGATTGCCTGCCCTCCTCTACCTTAGTGTATCTTCTAGAATCACACACGCAGAATCAAAGAATATTAGGGGTTGAAAGGCACCTTGAAAGATCCTCTAGTCCAACCCTCCTGCCAAAGCACAGTCAGCTAGGGCATGTCACACAAGAACACATCCAAGTGAGTTTTGAATGTCTCCAGTGAAGGAGACTCCACAGCCTCTGTAGGCAGCCCATCACAGTGCTGTCACCCTCACAGTGCAAAAGTTTTCCCTTATGTTCACATGGAACCTCCTAGGCTCCAGCTTGCACCTGTCACCCCTTGTGTTAGCACTGGACATCACTGAGAAGAGCCCATATTTATCAACATGAATGAGGTCACCCCTCATTCTCCTCTTCTCCAAGCTAAAGACACCCAGGTCCTTCAGCCTTTCCTCATAAGGGAGATGTTCCACTCCCTTAATCATCTTTGTGGCTCTGCACTGGAATCTTTCAAGCAGTTCCCCGAGATCCTTCTTAAACTCAGGGGCCCAGAACTGGACACAATATTCCAGTTGTGGCCTCACCAGACCAGTGCAGAACAGTGGTGGTGGGGAAGAACCTCTCTCAACCTACTCACCACACTTCTAATACACACCAGGATATCATTGGCCTTCTGACTTGCAAGGGCACACTGCTGTATATTCTATGATACTTTAATCAGTTCATATTTTCATCTGAAATACTTTTTTTTTTTTTTTTAACATAAAACACCAGCTTGGTACATTGTTCCTTCCCTCAGCTTTGCTGCAATTTTTACATGACAATTGCCACTGTCTTTTCAAACTGAATGAAACAGAGTAATGAAATAGTTTTCATCCCTTCAGAGATTTCCCTGGAGATATTTTCTTTACAGGAGTAACATCATCTTTTCAACCTTATCAAGAAGTTTTATCCAACAGTTTACCAGTGAAATCATTTGTGGGAATGTGAGTCTTAGTTTCTTCAAGGAGCAGACTCAGTTGTCTGCAAGTCCTCTCTTCCTTATAGTGGTTACTTAAACTTGTGCAGCAGGAACAGAAATTAATAGGGAGAGTAGGTTAGATACAGAAGGGACATATACAGACAGACACACTAAAACAGTGTGATCACCAGGCTTCCTTCCTTAGGGAGACACATTAAAGAAGCCAACAAGATTGTTAAAAGACGACATTAGTAAGAGCCATTTTAGGGTAAAAAGACTATTTCTTTTGAAATAAATATGCTGTTCCTTATCGGCCATACAGCTAACCAATAGACTGTGTTGAGACAGGTCTAACCAAAATCTTTGCAGATTCTCTCACATCCCATGGCAACTGATCACACAGTATTTACTAATGAAGAATTTTTAAATAAATATGCTCAAATGAGGTTAAAAAATAAATGATCACAGCCTTACATAATACTGAACAAAAGAAGAAAGGTTGCAGTTTTAGATATTGTAGTGTCTATATATTCCATTCCTTACTAAATCAAGAAAAAAATAGTGGTATGTTTAATCTACATACATACAGTGAAAACCCTACAATTTACTTCTGAATTTAAGGATTTATTAAGTTTGATGAAAACAGAAATTTCTTACTGTGATTCTCTTCATATCTAGCTGTCGGAGCTGCATCATATGATGGAGAACAGTGTGTTTGTACCATGTCTCCTGAGCTATTGGATTGCCATCAAGGGTGATATCTGACAAAGATGAAGAATCAGCAAGGCACAGAATATCCTCAAAACTGTAACCAAAAAAGTTTAACAAATTTTAATGGTTTAGAGCAGGAATAATTTTGAGATGGAAGACTTTGTTTCTTAAGAATAGAACATTAATATTTACCTGTATTTAAAAAAACAAACCAAGCAACCACCCCTCAATATTACAACAAAATAAATATTTTGAAACATCAACAGTTCCTGCTGTTAAGCATTTGAATCTCTCCTAATACAGGTAAAGAGAGATGCAGAACAAGAAGAACTTGTTAACTATGAATATTGTTTCACCTAAAAGAAACCCTAAAATAGGATACATACCAACTTACATTCAAAAAATAATGCCATCAAAGTCAGCAGGAAAACCCAGGGAAATAGAAGAAAAAGGCAACCATAAATAACACAGAAGGATGCTGGGTGTTTATGACATCATTAAATATTGGAAGAAAAACAATTACAACAGCATCATATCTTCAATAACAGATCTGTCTATTGGCCTGAGTTCAGTCTACGAGCACTGACAAATCAGCTTTTTCACTAACATCTCAGTTGATTTCCTGACAAAACTAAGTGGCTTGTGTAATGTATATTTAGAGATGTACAGTTTGCATCATGTCCCTTCCATTGAAGCTAGAATGTGAAGACTCAACGACAGTATTTTTAAACCACTTCAGAACACTTACAGAAGTAAACACAACTCCCCAAAGCCTTTTAAGAAATTGATTATAGTGTATGAGAAGTATAGTATAGTATATATAGTATAGTATAGTATATGAGAAGTTACTGCCATTTTAAAAAATGCTTCTACAACTGTAATGATTTCACCCACTGCTTCTCATTCTTGTTGGCAGGCTCATAATAAAGACTGACACTGAATTAAGTGGCAATTGCCTTCATCATTGGCATCACTCAATGTTCAAAAAAATCCATGCAGTAATTTAGCTGCGAAGAGCTTCAGATCTAGCAGAACATGCAGTTTTAGTATCAGATATCCCTGAAACATTCCAGGTAACAGATAAGGCCAAACCACATAAAATGTAAACCCAGTATCACCAAATAGCAATCGGTCTCAACCAGCAGAAGAAAGGCCTACATACCAACATAAACTAGCTGGAGTAGGAAAATCACCCAGTACAAATACCCCATAAACCCAACACAACTAGCACAGCATGCCAGTAGCCAGTAACTTCTACATGATACACTCAGTGGATGAAGACAAAAATAACAGAGTGAAGTAGAAGATGCTGCTGTCTTTCACTGCGCAGTGTAGTAAAAGAATGTAAGAACTGATGGAAACTATGGACAGATTCCAATGGAAGCGCTTAGGCTATCTGAAGAATTGGGTGTTTCTATGTGTGGGTAACATGACAAGTTTGATTACAACTGTCTGCTTCTTTTTGTGATCCAGTTTCCTTTCCATAGAACAGCTTTGTGCAACCACAGTTTTGGAAGATCAGGCTGGCATATTACTTAAAATACACAGTCAGTATATCCTGAATATAAAAGATAACCTTTCCAAACAACATAGCAGTAAAGCAAAGTCACAGACATGTTAGAACAAGAAAAGATATCTGAATTTCCATGGGGCAGGAATAGACCTTGCTTGACAAATATGAAATTTTTCTAGTCTTCAGAAATCATTTTAAATAACACATAATTATTAAAAGCATGACATGTATTTGCTTAAAGCACTTCCCACTAAAGATTTAACCAAATGGTAGTTCTGCCATTACATAGGATTTACTGATTTTTAAACAAAATTAATCTCTCCAGGAAATGACAGAAAACTTGAAAGACTGCTAGCATTTTCAAGACCTTCCTTTTATACATATTGCTGTGCTTTGAAATTCTCAGTGCATCAGCATACCACAACTTTCATTCTGGAGCTAAAACAGATATGACTGCTTTATCCTGCTTTTAGCTGCCCTATTAGCAGCCCCATTTTAGAGCTAAACAGTAGTGTAAAATAGCTGTATTTTCACATCTTTGCATAACCATATGAAAACCAGAGCTTTAGAAATTCAATGCAGAAAACTTAAGATACTGTACTTGGTATCCCAATCCTAAGACAAGCAAAGCTTTAATGTAATACACTTACCAAACAGAACACACACTTCACAATCATGCTTCTGCCTGCTTCCTAGCACACAGACTTCTGTGACAGAGCCAAGTGGTGATCACCCTGTGGGAATCAGAGGCCATGTCTCAATGCACTCTCTCTAGCCTCTGACCACCACAAAGGAGTCTTTAACCTGCTCATGAAATACAAAGCAGCTGTGAATGATACTGGTTCAGACTGCTTCAGGCAATCTTCCGAGCAGAATCTCTGCTTCTCCTGCACCAGTCCCACCAAACAATGGCAATCACCTCTCCTTCCCTGTCCTTCTTTCTTCCTAGATGAATTTATCTGTGCAAAAATGGTAGTTTCAGCCATACAGAAACAAACTGTGAATTTGGGCTAAGTTACCAAAAACTGCCTATGGAAGCCTTTTCAGAATAGATCAGTTTTACCGCATGTACATGTTTTGAGTCCTGTATCCAACTCTCTTCTCTGCCAGCGGGCATGCAAACCCACTTCTCCTGCCTCCTATGAGAACATGGCAATTACTAAGCAGCAGAATATTCTGGAGTGGTGTAAGCTCAACCTCTACCAGTGATGTCTTCACATGTACACATTTACTAGGCAAGAATAAGACACAGGAACACTTGTCCTTTGTTACAGCCTACTTGTTTAGGATGAGAGCTGTTCTTTTTCTATATATTTGCATCAATTACTTTTTAAAAGGATGTTCAATAAAGGGGAAAAGCTCTGGAGAAGGAAGGCAACAGACTCATATAATCTGATAGAACACTCAAATGGGAGCTGTAAGTTCAAAAAGCATTCAGTCAAGAGAGAAAACTTGAGTTTCCCCAGGTTTCTAACCATTAAACTACTGATGAAGACACATGTTACCAGAGTCAATCCTACAATTCCCTTTGTACTGCTTTTCTTCAAGTATTTAACAAGGTACTTAAAATTTTCTTTCTCTTAATTATTTTTTCCTTCTTTTTATTAGGCTAAGAACATTCCATCTCTCAGGTTTCCAACTCAGCATCCAAGGTCCTTTGAGTTTACACCTAGTGTTTTCTATATGGCTAGAAAACATGCTTTACTAAATAAAAAAGCCAACACAGTACTGGCCTGGACAGCAGTTCAATGGTGAAAATATGCATTTCGTTCCCAAGATTAAAAAAAATTCTCTTCCCTGGTTTCACATTTTGAAATACAAACAATAACCCTGTTTCTGAATCTCAGTGGCATAACCTCTCTTGAAGAATTTCCTGTATCTCTTCCTAATGTCATGTGACAAATTCAAAATAAGATTTCTCACTCTTTGTAACTAGTTATAGAGATACACCTTCAGCCTTCAGGCCATGAGTTATGAATACCTTCAGTTTGTAACTGAAGGGTTTCAAAGTTGATATCAGAAGAAGGATTTTTTTTTTTTTTGTTTCAGATCAACATCACCCTCTACAGTGTTCAATTTTAGTAAAAAAAAAAATATATGGGCAAGATAAACTAAACTAAAAGCTCTGCAGAAAAGCAGCAGCATTCTGAGGCCTCCTCTAAAGCAGGAGGGAAGAAGAATGTCAGTGATTAAACCCATGGTAGATTCTCATACCTTAAATAGTTACCACATTTAAAAGGCATTTGTGAATCCTTTACTGAAACATTAACTCATCTATGTCAGTATGTATCAACTGAAGACTTAAGGGATTCTGTTGAAGTACAAAACTAGGAAACAGCAGAAGTTTCCATGTGAGCACAGCCTCCAAATGACCACCCTGAAAAAATAAAGTAGCACTAAAAATACTTCAGTGAACCTACAACTTAAATCCAGGTTTTTGCACTCTACTTTGTTTCCATTTTTCAGGTCTTCTTTATGCACCTCCTGATAAATTAAATTGGTACACAGATTTACTAGTTAATTGTCTAAAAGAAAAGTCTGTCATACAGCCATAGCTGTTCCTCAGATAAGCAGTATATAAAAATCACCACATGGCACACAGTAAACCTAAGTAAGTGATTCAAAATCACACATAATCATTTAAAAGGGTTGTAGGAGTGTTCAGATGTGGCACAGTAACTCACTAGTAAAATATTTGTGCATAACTTCACTCAGTTGAAACAGTATCACATCATATGTCAGAATACAGATGGTCAAGAATAATTTTAAATGCAGTAATTTTCCTGTTTGAAGACTTATCTACTACATAATTCAAAATCAGGAATTAATGGGGGGCTTTAGGCCTCAAAACTGCTATATGAAATAGAAGACTATTTTAATAAATCTGAGCCAAAGGTGATAATCTAGAGAAATCTTTCATTTGTTTGTTTTAAATAATGTCTGGTAAATTAAGAGTTAACTGATCCAACTACCTACCTACCCACGTATGTATACCTAATTTCTAGAAGGGCAATGTCTTTCATTTGACATTAAGATTTCATTTTTATACCCATTCCAACTACAAATTGAAACCAAATTATATTTGCATCAGTGTTCTAAACCAGTATTGCTAGATGAGGTGAAAACTATCTATTAATAGTTCAGCTGAAGTCACATGCATTAGTGACAACAATTATGACAAAGTACCAAGAGGCAAGCTACTGATTACAAAGTTTGAGAAATGTACTTCAGAAACCTTACAGATATAATGGCAACATTTTTCCTTCTTTGATCACTGTAAAAATAACATTGATTAGCATAAAACAACATTGGAAAGGAGTCAGAAAGCTACACAAACATATCCCAAGTATATAAAAAGACACAGAAATTCCACTGACTGCAGTGAACCTCCCTGATGGCAAGGGAGCCAGCTACTGCAGTCTCCTCATTGTTCTTGACAAGCAAAGATTTTGTAGACGAAATGAAACAAAAGACATTTCAGTTCTGGAAATCATTCCAGAGAGACAAAATGCTAAACTCCCCTCTAACTGATTAATTAAGGGAAGGGCATATTAAAGATTCCTGCAGATGATCTCTGATTTTAAAATGTTTAATACCCCCGAGTATTTAAGATCTACTGCATTGGTAGTTTAAGAACCTAAGGAACACATAAGTAGGTTGGAGCTGTCAGCAGAAACTGTAATACAGGTCAAAATAAAATGTTGAAGTACTCACTATAATAAACGCTCAAACTAAGTATAACATTTTGCAGAGACAGCAGATACCACAAGATCAGCACTTATTCCCAGTAATTCGAGCATGCAGCATCTTTCTCCTACTCCACATCAAATTATTTGATTCTCAACAAGCAAGGCTGGTGGTGATTTAGGGATTTTAAAAAAGGGAACATACCATATAATACAATGCAGGCAATTCTATTTTTTTAATATTGGCACTAATATAAATGCAGACTCCAAAAATGTACAAATATGAAGAAAGCACATCAGACAAACATCTCTATCTCTTAAACAAAATGCACTTAGTTACTTGAAACTATAGAAGTCCTGCTTTGAAACTCGAGCTATTCTGCTTTTGCCATCTGGTTTGAAAAAGAAATCATCATAAATATACCTTTTGGACTTTATTAATGTATGGGGGAGGGAAACAAGCATGAAATAATCTAATCACCATGAGCAGAATCTGACTCAGCAGTTTGTGTAACTCCGAAAATACAGTGACAATGTTAAATAGAGCATGTACCTTGCATAATGTTGCTTTAACAGACACCTAGTTTAACAGTAAGCCAACATATTTACAAAGCTATTTTTAATAGTTTAATACAGTACAATAATGTTTATATTAAAAATCTAAGTTTCTTGGTAGAATATTCAAAGTACAACATTTAAATGCAAAAGGTTTCAAAATGTGCTATGTTTAAAGTAGAAAGAAGCATAATCAAGCCATTGTGTACGTGATATACTAGGGGAGGGGGAAAGTCTCTGCACTCATAACATTTGAACTTACATTTTAATGAAATACAGCTCTAAAAAGATACTTCAAATAACTGATAGTAAGCAAACTGTTATTTCCCTTACCTAGAGATATTGTTGAAGCTGAGGAAGAGACGCTGGAGACAGGGCAAAGTATCCACATCTTTCTGGAAGGAAAGATACAGGCAAAACTCAGTAGCTGAAAGTAGCCTTTGAACTTCTCTACTTTGCCCGATAAAATACTTCCATTTCTAGATACTATAACCTTGCTGCAGCATTGATTTCTGTTGAACAGGCAGCTCCATTTCTCCCTAGTGCAGGCTGCAAGGGAGTGTTTCAGTGCAGATACCCACACTGCAGAACAAGCTGCATCACTTGCAAAGCAAATGATGCTAAGGAAAAGAGGATAAGGCTGCTGCCGGCTTGTGAACAGGCTTTTGGGAAATAAGCCAAGGTGCTGTCTCAGCATTTAAGCTGCAGGATAAACACACTGTAAATAGTTTCTTTTCTGACATGCTAAAATAAGGGTTTTGAAGTACAATACAACAGTGCACTACCAAGCAGCAGTGACACTTCTGCCAGATAATGATCTGAAGGACTCTGTCACCTTTACAATAAAAATTTATAAAAACAAATGAGCTTCCAGAATGATAAATTGTGAATTTGATATACGACTATCAACCTTTACAGAAAGCCTCTAAATAGCGTGTTGCTCAAACACCAGTAAGGTGAACCACATCAAGCAAGACCAAACTTTTTAAAAATTAAATACAAATGGCTAACAGCCAGGATGCAGACTGCAGTGATTCATACACCAGTCAGACTGCACACTTTCACATCTGTGTCTCTGTACCCTACTAAGCAGGGTACTCCAACCTGCAATCAGAGGTTACCTAGAACATAGGCAAGTGGCACAGGGCTCTCTACCTTGATTTCAGCCACAAAAATCAGGTCTATAGCACTCCTCCCCTCAATCTCATTTGTCACATGTCTACATAGCATTCCAGAAACAGAAATAGTTCATTCTACCAAACAAGGGAATACAAAGCAGCTCTAAACCATTCACATACCAGTTAATGATACTCTGAACGTGAACCAACAAGCACTGCTGAGAATCATAACTCTGTATACAAGAAGTAGGGCTTATTAGCTCAGGTCTGCAGATCTGAAACTCCTGGCCCAAAGCAGCTCTCAATCCTCCCAGATCAGACCATAAAATAATTTCAGTTCACAACAAAATTGCATCTGGACAGCCCCTCTGTCCCTAAACTTATTACTATTGATGCTTAAAGGGGTGGGTGTGGATGATCCAGGTGCATATACATGTGAAAACAGGCATTGTACGCCTGGACACAGTAATTCTTAAGCAGCAACAATTAAGTCAAAGAATTTCACACTGGAGAACACAGGGTAATCTCCCCTAAAGACAGATTTCCATAAATGGCACAATATGTTTTTATCCTGCAAAGCATGTTGCAAGTCTCACGACCCTGACAGCAAACACCTTAAACAGGACTGGAGAAAAGACTAGGGTGGGGGAAGCCTCCAGCTATTTTGGTTTTGATACAGAGTCATGTAGGGCAGTAGAGATACAGGACAGGAGTTCTTTTGAGCGAGTGATCGACACTTTGATGAGCATTCCAAGACTTAACATCAAACTGCAGATGATATAATCTGAAATCCTGTATGTTTAACGCCTCAAAGCAATCAAGTAGGTCTATCTTCCAACCAAAAAAAACACTGTTCATCTTTCTAACAGTGGACCCTAATTCACAACTGGATGAAAAGCAAACAGACATTCCACCATTCATTATGTTCATGGAGTGTACAACCAATTCATGTATGGCAAGTAGCAGAAATTTGAGAAAGACTCAGAAGCAATAGGAAACCAAGAACTAAAGTAATTATGACAGACAGAAAAATATAGCTATTTAAGCATACCTACTGTATTATTTTTAAAAACACTTGTTCAAATACCCTACTTGCTATACATTATGTTCTAAAAATAAAGCTTTGTAACTTGGCAATTTGTGGGTTTTAGTTAAAGACTTAGAATGCTATGTTAAAGCTTCAACTGGGAAATTCTGGTTTTAAGATCGATACCAACTTCCCTGCATTTGCCCTAAAAATGTTCATAAAGAGATTAAATTTAGGATGATCTGACTGCTTAACTGAGCTACAGATATAAGAGAGGGTTTGTTTCTAGGAAACAAACTTGTATGGAAGAAAAGTATCAAGATCTTATGTTAGAATCACAAAGCTTTATCAGAATCTTCTCTCTCACCTCAGGGGCTGTCATGAGCTATTGAGATCTGAATCACTGATCACATTTAAACAGAGTAATACCAAAAATAAACTGCTGTTTGTTTCACCCTCATCTTGTATTGCAGCAGAACAACATACTCAACACAACAGGGAAAACACAAGATTTCACAGAGCTGAAATGGTTTAGATAAGTTACAGTAAGAATGCATTTTGTTAAAAACAAAGAAAAAAGAAAAAGAGACAAGAGTCATGTTCCTTACTATAGCAGAGACTTGATTATGACGAAGGTTGAGCTCTGTGAGTGAATCCAGTCCATTCAGATTCTCCACAATGGTTAGTAGGTTTCTGGCAAGGTTTAACACTCTCAGTTCACTCAGATGACTAATGTTTTCTATTTTAGTAATCTGTGAAAGGAGTGCAACTATTAACATGCATGCCATGTTTTATATAGAAAGACAATAGATATATGTAGTGTATACATCTTTTTTAAAGTAGACAGGAAGCACAATCTTAATACAGCAGAGAGTCTTTTCCTAAACCACGGTAATCATGTCATAAATAGTTGAAAACAAGCTACAGTCTGCTAGAGATTGAAATTCTTCAGTACAAGGGTGATGAGACTCTGGAATAGGTTGCCTGGGGAGGCTGTTGATGCCTCTTCCCTGGGGGTGTTCAAGGCCAGATTAGGTGACACCTTGAGTGGCCAAGTGTAATTGAGAGGCATCCCTGCCCATGGCTGAGAGCAGATGACCTCTGAGGTACAAATCTAAGTCACTCCACGATAAGTACTAGCAGTCATACATTAATATCTTTCTAGTCATATTGCCATAAAAACAGTCAGCATTTCCTTCCTTACCATCAGAAATTAAGTGCTTTTGTGTAGCAGCAACCTTGAAGACGCCATAAAACTAAGACAAGGCTAATGACATCAAGGTATGCCAAAGTAGGAACATCTTTGCAGGGTAGATCCTTTATTTGTCTGCAAACACACATCTGAATCTCCTGGTACCTATGCTGTAAGAATATGTGTCATCATCGCTCTCTACCATCACAGAACTCTGAACTGATTTCCTTCATGCTTCTTAAAAAGCCAGCAGCAGGACCACCCACAGCTCTACCTACATGAGCTCCACAGACTTCCCATCAGGTCATACAGACAAGAACCCACTGAGTCAGGAGCAGCCACAACCCTCTGGAAAGAAAGCAATTATTCTGAAATTGGAACTTGTAAGGAAGTAAGAAGGCAATTGCTGGAATCAGAAAGACATACTCAGAAGTTAGAAAATGAAGCAGTAGCTTCCATAGTGCAGATGCTGAAGTGCTGGAGGCTGTCAAGCACACATGCAGTAACTCATGGCTTCCTGGATTAGAAAGACAAAGGATCAAACAAAGTGACTAAACTACTATACATAGGCAGCTGTCCAAGACTTGGTTTTACACTTAATACCCTAAAGATTCAAGTCATAGTGACCAAAAAATAAAGAAAATTTTAAATGTTAAAAATAAAATTAGTAAGAATAGCTACTGGTCCTCAATTTCAATATTGAATTCTAGCAAGACAAGTGTTTTTTACAAAGGTATTAATTACCGCTCTGTTGACACAATCTGGGTTCCTTTCCTAGGTTCCTATATCTCACAGTGATCCATTCCAGGATCTCTACCCAGATGTTTCTTTCTCACAGTGGGCTGGATCAGTCCTCCAGAATTCATCTGGACATACATGAAGGACTTGCACACAGCAATGTCATGGAGAATATGAAGCATTGCCACTGCACAGTGGGGTAGCCCTATCATATTTTTACTGAAACCAATGCTGCGTAGTAGGAATAAGGCAGCAGGTTTCCCTGTAGAAAACACTTCAGCCTTCCACAATGTGTGGTAGTGCATCCAAGGATACAGTGCACAAAGCTACTAATGAGTCTGATGAATTCCCTTTCAGTTAGAGTGATCATCTGCTGGACCAGTATAAGCTCCCTTCAGCACCCTGTATCCAGGTATGCTTCTGCTCCCCAAAGCTAGCAACAGCATTTAGATGACAACAAGGAAGATGGTGACCAATGTCACACACCTTCCCAGTGATAATGAACTGATGCTTTCGACCAGTATGAGTCAGGCCATTTCAGTTTCCAGAAAGTGCCTGGCAACTCCTGGAATGGGAGAAGAAGTAAAGTAGCTTTTACTGAATAGTTTGAAAATACATCATCTGGCTGGTAATTTTCACATGCATGGCCATGTATGTACATATAAACACATGTATTTATCTACAAGTCCGTGACACATGATTTGGACATACTGCTATAAAAAGTACTTCAGACATTTTTCCACTGAAAAGCATACATAAAGGATATAAAGCATAACTGTTATGCATCATCTATTTATGCATCTTATATGCAGAAATCAAAACTTATTGGGACACAAAAAATACTACAGTGAGAGGAACAGAAAATGCCAGCAGAAAAAAGGAACAGAAAAAGCCAAGAGCAGATGGTTAGCATGAAGAGCACACACCTCTGCAGATGTCCACTCCACTAGAGTTACAGCATGCCACAATGCTGAATGTTAATCCTGGCAGCTTACTGCTAGCACAAAGATGATTTCATCAGCAATGCAGAGAGATTCTTTCTATCACTTTGCTAAACTTGAAGATTAATGGATTTTCTGTTTCAAGTATGCACATGAAGACGTCAGATTTCACAATTACAAATAGAACACAAAAAGTAGCTCTAATGACTTTTAAATATTTAAAGCATTATAGAAGAAATTTCATTAAAAAAAAAAAAAAAAAAAGAGAATGAGATTCAAGCTCAATTTGACTCAATTTTAACACATTAGCTCACTGGAAAGCAGAGTAAAGGCCATTTTAATCCTTAACCAAAAAGGTTTTAAAGAAATCCATATAGAACATTCATAATACCTACCTTGACAGCCAAGATCGAGCCAATCTGCTTTTTTACCATAGACTATTCAGAATGCTTGGAACTATTTAGAAGTCAAATGCTTAAATCACAAGTTGTAGTGCATTAAATGTAGCATGCACACAGTCATGCACAGGATCTCTAAAAGATGCAGTATTACATGTCCATATCAGCACCTTCATAACCATGAAAACTTTAACTGTTATGATGTTGTCTTTTTACCGGGGTGTATTAAAATCAAGATGATCTGGATGAGGGGGTTGAGTCAGTCATCAGCAAGTTTGCAGATGACACCAAGTTAGGAGCAGATGTTGGTCAGTTAGAGGGTAGAAAGGCTCTGCAGAGGGACCTCGACTGACTGGACAGATGGGCAGAAGCCAATGGAATGGCATTTAACAAGTCCAAGTGCCAGGTGCTGCACTTTGGCCACGGCAACCCCATGAAGAGCTACAGGCTGGGGTCAGAGTGGCTGGAGAGCTCCCAAACAGAGAGGGACCTGGGGGTGCTGATCGACAGCCGCCTAAACATGAGGCAGCAGTGTGTCCAGGTGGCCAAGAAGGCCAATGGCATCCTGCCCTGCATTAGGAATAGTGTGGCCAGCAGGAGCAGGGAAGTCATTGTGCCCCTGTACTCTGCTTTGGTTAGGCTGCACCTTGAGTGTTGTGTCCAGTTTGGGGCCCCTCAGTTTAAGAAGGACATCGAAACACTTGAACATGTCCAGAGAAGGGCAACAAGGCTGGGGAGAGGCCTTGAGCACAAGCCCTATGAGGAGAGGCTGAGGGAGCTGGGATTGTTTAGCCTGGAGAAGAGGAGGCTCAGGGGTGACCTCATTGCTCTCTACTACTACCTGAAAGGTGGTTGTAGCCAGGAAGGGGTTGGTCTCTTCTCCCAGGCAACCAGCACCAGAACAAGAGGACAGAGTCTCAAGCTGCACCAGGGGAGGTTTAGACTCAAGGTGAGGAGAAAGCTCTTCACTGAGAGAGTCATTCGTCATTGGAATGGGCTGCCCAGGGAGGTGGTGGAGTCACCATCCCTGGAGACGTTCAAGAGGAGATTGGATGTGGCACTTGGTGCCATGGTCTAGTCATGAGGTCTGTGGTGACAAGTTGGACTCGATGATCCTCGAGGTCTCTTCCAACCTTAGTTATACTGTGATACTGTGACTGTGATACTAAATCACGTAGGAAAACAGGCAATGATTAGTAAAAGCAAAGGAACTCCCATTTTGTTATTTTTGTAAAGGACAGGCATCGAGTCCAACATTTTGTTAGGCATTATTACATTGATTTAATTTTTTTTTCTACATTCTTTTGTATTTCATTTCAGTAGTAAGGTATTTGAAAGATTTGATTTGGAAACACACACACACCCTCCCAAAAAAAAAGAAAGGGCAAGCATATAAGGTTTATCATTAAGCATATACCTCAACATTTTACAGCACATCCAATTTTTTGCTTGGGCAGAAGTCTCAAAGTTCAGACTAAATCATATCATCCAAAAAACCCAGCACCCAAAAATCAAAACACTTCCTTAAAAGTGAGCAAAGATAATTTTCCTCCTTTTGTTTTCCTTACCTCCAACCTCTTGGAAACAGTCCAGTCTTACAAGTTTCAGTCTGCATTCCATCCACGGGATTGATTTACATCCCAAGAGAAAGGGAGGGAGAGACTAAGACTGAAATAGGAATCTAGCTTTCCTCTTAACTACACTACTCCATGACTGTTAATAAAAATAAATAATTTCTACCTAGGTTCTAGCACTATTTATGAAAAACTAGGTTAATATTTATGTTCTGGCCTAACCCTACTTTGAGTATTTATATTCTGCATCTATTCAGAGTGACCACTGATATTTCTGACCTTATATAGAACTACCATGTATAATGACAGAGCGAACATTCTGTTAGTCTAAGGCATTCCAATGCCTTTAATATAAGTTATATAAAAGACTTACTTGTTCAATGATCACCTGAGATTATAGGTAACAAGACATGCTGTGCATTATGAACAATAGCTTTGAGCACCTACAAAATTTAAAACTATTGCAAACGCCTGAGAAGACTGTTGCAGTGAATTAAACAACTGGAGTAAGAATGAAAACTATTTGGTTAGATATTATGTAATAGATATTATACACAAGATAACTTATTACTGTAAGTATGTCCTACAACACATACAAACCATCAAGGAGGAAGAAAAATCTTCAAAGTATACTACTTTTTCTTTTCTTGCCAGATCTGTGAACACCTCAGCAGTCCTCAGAAAGACTAGTGTACTATCACACTCACTGAAGAGTCAGTGTGGTAAAACTACTACTTGCCAAAAGGCATCAGGAGCATTTACTAGATTTTGCTATAACCTGATACATTGAATTTCATGGGGTTTACTTAATAGCATCATATAAGCCAACCATTAGTACAAAGGCTATGGGGCTAAAAAAAGCCCAACTGCTCTGTATTGGAACCCAGTTAAAAGTTGTAATCCTACTGCAGAAATTTATATTCCATTAAGTGTATTGTAGCAATAATATTACTGTTGCTAGACAGTGTCATTTAATTCACTTATATGACTCTTACTCATCTACTGGGGTCTAACAAACATGTTAAAACACCTTCTGAAACAGTCAGCCTGACTTCACAAGAAAGCTGGTGATACCAGAATCACTGCACACAACTGAACTCTCATCTAAAGTAATCTGTATGCAAGCAGCAAATATTCAGTTGATTTTGTACTATGATGAAGACTGCTCACCAGATAGCCTTCCCTTAATAGAAATGTCTTTACTACAAAAAATTACGCATCTTCATCTCCTATTAAGACACAGTAACTTCAAAAGGCAAAACCCCCAGTCAAACCAGAGCTGCAATACACATTAAACACAAAGAATTTTAAAAAGATTTAATATATCACTCTTCTAGTATATATCAACATGAACCACCTCAATAAACAGACAAATTAACAACTTCAAAGAAAATTCAATCATCTTATTTCTCAAGAAATAAATCTCCAATATATTCTATGAAGCCACTTGTGATCAATCTTTAATCTCAAACAGTAACAGAAGCCAAATATGCAGAAAATGCTCTAACGACCAACAGATTCAATGCACAATTTCAGCAAAGATGTGGGGCTTCTGAACATCAAAGACCCAGGAACACTCCTATCCTAACCCCAAATACAGAGCACCATTCAGTCAGCACTGTAACAGGATGTTGCTTCAGTGCACTACAGCTCAATGAACTGCTGCATGCATCCAATAAAGAGGTTTTTCATGGCTTTAACAGGGATGTTTTTGCAATAAATAATTGCCACTATACCAGTATCCTCAAAGCCATTTTACCTCTCTACTGTTTTCTCCTTCTATTTCCCAAACCACTAAGAAGGGAAAATAAGAAAAGAGAGTGATTTTAATCTAAAGTAATCCTAGAGCATCAGTTGAGGTCCAAGGAGCCCTCTGGAGATCCTCCCTTGCAACCCGCCTGCTCAAAGCAAAGCCAGCTACAGCAGGCTGTCAGGGCAAGTCCAGTCAGGCTTACGCCACTTCTGGGATGGTGATTCCACCACCTGCTTGGACAACCTTCTCCAGCATTCAGTCATCATAATAATAACATTTTTCCTTACATTTGAACAAGCTTCCTGAATTTCAGTATATGCTCAATGCTTCTTGTCCTTTTGCTGGACATTACTGAGGTAAGTCTGTCTCCACTTTATTTAGACCCTCACTACATCTATCCCCCCCCAAAAATGCAGACAACAATTAATTTGATTTCCTGATACAGGATGCTTCATTACTTTCTCAGGACCAAAGTAGTGTCCTATTATTATGAAGCTGATCCAGCAGCAGCCAGTTAGGCACTATGCCAAAAACTCTTCATAAAGTCCTAATTAATGTAAAGATAGTTGTACAGACACTTGAAGAAAAAAAAATTAAACAATCAAATCTACTTCACAATCATTTATCAGAGTTTTGCAAATGAGCAAATCCTCCACTGGGCTACAGAAGCATGCTGGCTACCACTGCTGCATGTCTAGCCAAAACACGCCCTTCAAACTTACAATATAAATATGAAAAGGATTATAATGACACAAACATTTAGCCATCTCAAACTACAGTGGCTCAGACTCCAAGAGTAATGTTCCTGTATACTGTTCCTATACTGTCTCTGCCACTGTACAACACGCCTACTAGTGGACTAACATTAAAGAAGCCACAAGCGTATGGCATCTCATACAACAATAACACATCATAGTGCTAGTTTGCTTTTTCTTCTCCTTTTTATATTAAAGCAAGAAGCAGCATTCCCACTCCCCACTCTCAAGCGATTGTATAATAAAGAGTGCACAGAGAAACCAGTAAGACATCAGAACTGTCAGAGCAGGAACACAGAAAATTCACACATTTGTCTTATATAGTCACAATAACCATATTTGTTTTAAACAACTCAATTACAGAACAGTTTGTATCACAGGTGGTTTTAATTTATTTAACAAGAGAATGCCACATGCAGCTTGCCCTTCATACTCCATGCTGATTCTGACATACTCATCAAACAAGAATCTTAACCAGAATCTTCCTCTGACTGCAGCTAAAACTTTATGCACTACTAGAACCACTGAAGACTGCTTAGTCTCTAACCAGAGAAACTGAATAGACATGAAGTGATTTAGTTCTATTTCAGAAACATGCATCAATCAACATCTTGGACACATTTTACTTTTTCTGTACAAATTTAAGTCTATGACAGGTATCTGAGGGAACCTGGGGTATTTCTGCTATTGGTGATGTTACAAAACAACAGTCAATGGAACCTTAAATTCCTCCACGACTTCTAAGGCTGTGCTACTTTAACTATCCACAACTACTTATGCTACATTATAATTTTGTAGGTGTGAGTGCTGTTATACTCAGCTGACTGCATTTTAATCCCTAGCTTGTCAAAACTACAACATCAAAAGCATGTGAGATTTGACACCAAAATTCTAAATAACGTAACATCTTCTACTAATTTACTGATCTCCATGACCCCAAAAGTTGCAAATTTTGCTATCACTTCTCTTTCAAAGACACAGGTAATGCATGATGTCTATACGCAAAACATGAATAGTCAGCTTCTTGTACTGTACCTGATTTCCATGAAGATCTAAAACATCAAGATTCTTTAGGTTCTCCAGATTTGATATCTTCTTTATCCTGAAAGATTTCAATTATGACAAAGTATTTTTCAAAGTATGCTTCATTTTCCATCTAATACAAAGCCAAGCCATTTGTTTATGCCTACCAAGAAAAAGTTCTGAACCACATTAAAAAATGAATGAGTATGCCTTAGACTATTATCTTCCTTTGAGCAACACAAATACATACATGGCTCTTGTAGGAAGATAAAAAGGCCAAAACCTCTAGAAAGTGAAGTCAACAACCAATCTGTAACAAATACCTAAATAATAAAAAACCACTATTACTGGCAAACAGCTATCTAAACCAGTTTAAAGAAAGAGTACTGTGACATAGGCTTTTGAGATTTTGTTAGAACACAGAATAAAAAAAACAAAACCCAAACTTAAAAGCCACTTGCCCTGTCTAGACAACACAGATCTCCAGAACGGGCAGTATTTCTTCTCTGTCTGTACAACTTCACTGTCTTCAAATGTTTCTATTTTCTTAGAGTAAAAACATAGGTTATTATGTACTCAACAGCACCCTCTACTGGCGGATGATATTAAATATCACATGTTACATATTTGCTTCGCGAATACTCAGAAGATCCCATGCAGATCAAGCTGAAATAAATTGTGTCTAACTTGTAATCATTCCAGTATGTCTTGTCCTAATTACCTCCCAAACACACTTCTGCACAAAAACTATACAGCACTCATGTATTTATGGTTTGGAAAATAATTCCTTAAAGCACCTTATCATTCCCCTGCCCCAGTATTTCTCTATAAACAAAAATACTCCCCCAAGGTGAGAATTTCAATATAAAATCTATAAGCTCTCGTTACATAATGCGTTATTGAAAGCTGCCAGGCTGAATGAGCGGATACATTCTTTGTAATGTGCACATAACTGAAGTTTACCAGTTCTTCCTTTACTGTATATAAATAAAATAAGGAATTTGAGCAAAATCAGAGCAGAACCCCTAAATGTGCAAGCAATTCCCCAGAGACCTCTACTAAATTATTAGAATTAAAGGCTAAGGAACTTCAACTGTGTGTTTAGAAAGTAACACAACCACCAAGTTGTTTCTCCTAAGAGAACAGAACCCATAAATAAGCAATAAAATCTATGATCTGTCTGACTATCACAGCTAAATACATTAGGCAGAAATACTTCTTTTTAGGTTACAAAGGACCAAATAATACTTTGTGTAATGTGAAAAGTGATTCCACCTGTCACAAATCTAAGAACACATTTAATAGTCAATCAGAATAGAAGACTAGATGGAAACAAAATACTTCAGAACTGCTGCTGAAATTTGTGCAAAGGAAGTTTCTGAAGACCAGTAGAAGCAACACAGGTGTTCCCTCAGTGGGATCCCTAACACTTAGCTAGAATTTGGGGCCACCTCACTGGTCTCACAGCTAATGTTATAATCTGAAAACTCTGTAAAAGAAACAACAGCACATCACAGTTGTTACATCAAAGAAATAAGGTGCTTTGTTAGTTTTATTATATTTACCTGTTCTTTCCCAACAGAAGGACTCTTAGGGATCTCAGAGTTGAAAGCCCACTTATTTCCTCTACCCGATTATCATACAAATCTAAGAAAACAAGATGCTGCAGGTTAGAAATATTTTGGATCCGAGTGATCAAGTTATGTTGGAAATTCAAAAGGCGAAGATGATCTTCCCCATCAATAATTGGGCACACTGTCAGTTTCTGCCTGGAAGGAAATAGAAATAAAAAAAGGTAAGTAAGTAATAAATTGGCAACCCACCTTCAACTCACCTACTGAAGCAAGGAAAATTCTAGACTAGACCAGACCAGACCAGGTTGGAAAAGACTTTTGAGATCATCAAGTCCAACCTATCATCCAGCACCATCTAAGCAACTAAACCATGGCACCAAGCATCCCATCCAGTCTCTTCCTAAACACCTCCAGGGATGGTGACTCCACCAGCACCCTGGGCAGCCCATTCCAATGGCAAATCACTCTTTCTGTGAAGAACTTCTTCCTAACATCCAGTCTAAACCTCCCCTGGCACAGCTTGAGACTCTGTCCTCTTGTTCAGGTGCTGGTTGCCGGGGAGAAGAGACCAACCCCCACCTGGCTACAACCTCTTGGTGAAGGTAATATTAAAGTAATTAAGGTTGCTAACTGAATTCCAAGTAACACAATAACTCATTATAAAAAAAATAGCATGAAAATACAGAAGTTCTTCTGAAATTCTCTGAAAGCCTATCATCTTCATCAGATTTGCTTGTCACATGCAAGAGACATTGAACTTTCATGTTGTGACCACACGAACATTTCATCAGACAAACTTTTTCATCAGATAATATATAAACAGTCTGCCAAGACAGAATTCGAAGTGTTCTATGTCTATGCAATTCATCTGTAGTTTATAGAACTTCACATTTTAAATACAAATATGTGAAATAGTACAACATGAACTTGATGGCCATCAAAAACAAAACAAGACAAAAAACCCCAAACCACCAACTCCCTCCCCAAAAAGAAATAATAAAATCATTACAATTAAATGTCTTTCAGATAGAACTTTTAATGCATGTGTCCTAGTTAAGAAAAACAAACACCAAACCATTCTACAGTCTGTGCATCAGAACTAATAGATACATAGCTTCTTTATATAGATTACATGCACCACTTTGCATGCAACTCTTAAGCTGGCTCCTTAGAACAGCCCCATTTGCCTTAGATAACTGCTGTATGGACATAATCATCACAAGGACAGTCACACAGCATCTCTCCATAGGACACAGTTCTCTCAAAACCACAACACACACAAAACCCAACAAAAGCAAATCCCACCACTCATACCATTGGCCACAGGCATTAGCAGGACACTCATCACTTTAGACCATCACACACAAGAGTCACAAGCTACAGTGCATGTGCTCTGTCCTCTGCTCACCTTTCCAGGGTAAGTCTGTCAGAGTTCAGTATTTTTTCTTCAGCAGAACGTTGCAATACAGGAAATGTTATTGATGAACTGCTCCCAAAATTTGTGTTACCTATCAGAAAATCATACAGAGAATGTATGAACTACTTGTTGGTAAGGTAATTTCATTAACTACAAATAATAAAACCAGGATCTTTTTTCTTAATAGAAAAGAGTGACACTGCACAAGAAAGTGAATTTTGCCTCCACTTTATCTTTTTTTCCCCTGCCATTTTTTGTTTACAACTACATCCCTCTACATCCTCTTTCCAAAGAACATTGATTTGTTTAATTTCTGAGAGCTTCTTAACAAGAATTTTTGTAAGCAGGTATTTTTGTAGATGCTTTTGTTTTGATTAGAATTACTCAGTGATGTTTTAAGGTTAGGTTGTATAATTGTTCCACAATTGCTCTATCTGAATTTAAAGAAGATAAAACCTAACTTAAAGACACAAATCAAGTAGATGTTGATAGAAGTAGAGACCAAAGCTCCAAAATATTGAAAGAGTCCCACTAAGCTACAAACAAATGGTGGTTCACTAAAGGTAAATACATGTGATAACTACTAATCATTGGTGTTACATTTCACTCCATTATCAAGAAATAAGCAGCCCTTTAAAACATTTACAAAGCTATCCAACTTTACCCATTTTGTTAATATAAGGATGACTAAAAATACCTTCAAAACCAAACAACAAATTAATTCAGCAAGCTTTGGCTTATTTGGAAAACAATCCACTGGAAAGTATTGGTCAAAAATAGATCATAGAATCATTTAGGTTGGAAAAGACCTTTAAGTTCATTGAGTCCAACCATAAAATCATTGTGCATGTGTGCTACCACAAGACTATAGGCTCAAATTCCTTCACATTTATCAAATGTTGACAGGAAAAACATTAGTAGCTCTATAAACAGAGACAAATTGTTCTGTTTCTACAGATAATGAGTTAATTGCTGTCTAAACGACGCCATTAAAAGAGATAGCTACTCAAGTAAAATAATCTGTTGTTTTGTTTGGATCTTTTCAGAGCTACTCTAACAAAGTAGCATAACTACTAACGTTCTCTATGTATCCTTCAAAGTGGAAAAAACTCCCAAACCTCTGAGACAAAAGAGAAAAACACCAAAAAAACACTTAACATTGCTGCGAAAGTCTAACAAGAGAAGTTTTCACTGTTACCTGAGGCATGTGACCTAACACTGTGGCTGCTTTGTTGAGACCTGGGTTTTGTAGATGTCTGAATAGAAGACTCACCAAATCCTGATAAAGAACCTGTATTCTGCTTCAAATCCAAAGCTGAAAGTTCTGTCAGACTGGATGGTACAGGAAGATATAGCTGCTTATTACGCACCAAAGGACTCAATACTCTTTGGTCTCCTGTTTGGGGGGAACAAAAGCAAATTTCAGACTTAAACTTACTCTATAATAAATTGCATACTAGCCCTAAAAATCAACCCATTCTGAACAGCTGTCAGTCTTTATTTTTCACCAGAATGACTAAAGAATTGACATATGAACTCATCTGTCCTAACTAATCACTGCTTTTGTATGAGAAGCAAGCAGCAGCAGTGCGGCAGTGTTATGTTTCAAGGCTGTTCCAGCCTTCACTACAATTAGTAGTGATATGACAAATATCTTGCTTTTCAAAGACAGCAGCACACAGGCACAACACAGAAACTTAAGAGTCCTTAAGTAGAAACTAATTTCATCTAAACAAACTAAAAAGTTAAACATCTAATAAAATGTTACAACTGATAATTCTGTGGCTTCTGAGGAAACGTTTAATAGGGCACTTGACAGATTGTGATTTTGCAGGTAGAAGTTCTTCCACAGACAGAACGAGGGGCAAAAAGTGATCCACAGAGCCATCTGCACTAGACAGTAGAAGGACAGCAGTTTCAGGATGTGGTGCAGCAGTACTTATATTGAGATTCTAGAGCCAATTAGGAAAAGATGTTACTATTATACATTCAAGTGGTAGTACAGTCTTTCTTTACTGTTCAGTTAATAAAAACAAATAGAAAATATTAATATGCCAAACCCTATTGAATATCACCTTGCCTTCCTGAATAGTTTCTTTCCAGATCATGCTGCAGAAGTCTATTGTGGAAAGATGACTGTTCTTTATTTATCCTGAATTCAAACTGTAACACAATATTTAAGATGAGGGTTAAAAGTTTTCAAATGTAAATAACCTTTTCACACAGACAAACACAACCTTAGTAACAACTACAACTCTCAGAAACTCTGCAAAAGCTTTAAAAAAATAATAATTAAAAAAAAAAAAAAGTTCAATAAACAGAGTTTTCATTCTATGAAGATACTCTGACTGAAAAGTTTCATCGTTGGAATCAAAAATAGAGAAGTCACCAGCACATTCATCTGCAGTTGACTACATTAAAGGAAAAAGCCCTCGCCCTGTAAGGTGCACTATGATTATAGGAGGAAGAGAGGTACAGCTGGAAGCATTAAAAAAAACCCACATACATAAATGTATTAGATTTATGGCAGACTATAGCATCTCCATACTTTTACTTTATAGAACTTTAACAGGATAAATTGCCAAAATACTATCAGATATATCAGAAATCATATTTAAAAGTCAACATACTGCTACCGAAAAGGTAATTCCTATCTGAAAGCATAGACATTTGGCTGTACCATACAACCATATTAATTACCATCACTAATAAAGAAAAGATAATAATTACTGGTTTGCTTTTTTCTGTTAGTGATGAGGTCTGGATAACCAGCTGAAGACCACAATTATTAACCTGCAAGTAGGAAAGAGGAAATGGAGTATTATATTTCTAGAAAGAGCATATCAATATAAAAAGTTGAATATAACTTTTTTTTTTTCCCCCTTTAAATAAAGGTGTGCTCAACAGCAAAATTTGTAAAGAAAGGAACTATTCTGCAAAATTACTAAAAATAATATGCCAGAGCACTAAGAAATACTATAAACAGTTTAAAACCCCCTGATTTTGTTTTAAAAATGCACAGAAAGTGTGCTTTCATGGCGTTATCCTTATTACGAAGGGGAAAAATAACATTCACATTTAAAAGTTAGCTTTTTTTTTTTTCTTTTTAATAAAGGCAAATGGATTTAAATGACACAGCGTAGCACCGACCTACCAAACAATCGAAACGCTTAACAGAAATACTGGACCAGACGGCTCATACCCCGCTTCCCAGCGAGTGACAGGAAGAACAGCAACAGCGTCAGGGCAGACCCCTCAGGCCAGTCCCGCCAGACGACACCGAGGTCTCCTCAGCCGCGTTTGTCACAGGCTACCCCCAGGGCACGCCGCCAGCTGCGAGGCCCCGACCCGCGCGAGGCCCGCCCTCCCTCGCGCCCTCAGCCCCGGCCCGGCCCGGCCGCTCCCACACAGCCTCACGGAGCGGCGTGGCGCCCGCTCTTCCGAGATGGGGGGGGGGGGCACAGCGGGACGCTCCAACCCGGGAGCGTCGAGAAAACACGGGTGCTCTCCCCACACCCCCACGGCTGGAAAGAGGCGGCTGCCATTCTCCTCTCCCCGCGGCAACACCTACCGAGCCGGGCGCTGCCCGGGGGCCCCTACCGGGCCGGCACTTGCTGGGCACCATGTATACCCACTCCCTCAGGGTCTCAAAACACCTCGCACCTCGGCGCCGGCCACCGCCCCTGTCGGAAATCGCTCCGCCGTTACCGGGGCAACCGCCGCTTCCGGCCCGCTCCCGGCACTCCCGCCTGAGTGATGCCGAGTGGCGGGAAGCTGTGCGGTGATGTCCCCAGTGCCTGCTCCGGCAGCCGTGCCTTGCACCTGCTGCAGGGCGACGCGGCCTCAGGTAGGTGCCGGGGGAAAAGGTTCAGGGAGGTGCGGAACGGGGCCCGGCTGTCCGTCCCCAGTGTTAAAAAGGACACTCGTGCGATAGCGATTTTCTGAATTTTAAAGGCAAGTGACTGTATGAAAGCCCCTGAACAGGCAAGAAACTGCGCGTACCTTCCAGGTCCCTGCTCTACCTGAACACCGTGCCTTGGTGGCACATACTGGTCACAAATTGTGCTAATCTTGTCAGGGATAGCCGTGGTGTGCCGAGAGGCGCTGTGGGCTGCATGGTGTCTTAATCTTGTGTCAGCTCTTGCTGTGGCAGGTCAAGCAGCTCCTGGAGCCCATAATCCCTAGAGATGGGCTGTGGATGCTTTCAAACACACACTAAGAACTCGCCCAGAAAAGCACCAGTGTGGCTGGCTGGACAGGCTGTGAGTTCTTCACGGTTTAGTTTTAGTCATTTTAGTTACTATTTGATGAAAGGCTGACAGCAAAATAATGTAATTATGGCTTACTTTGTGAGAAATATAAAATATGGGTGTGGGGTTCTTTATGGTGTGTAGACAATACTGTGCCAACAATGTATGTACCATAAGGAATCTGTGAGAGTCTTTAACAGTTGAGTTTCTTGGTGGTACAGTCCTAACTGGGTATCAGAAGCTCAGATGAGATATAAGTTCTCTTCTAAGGGACATCCATATTATTCATTTAGTTTTAAGTTGTTCCATGGTTACAAATACTGCTTAATCTCTGCTTGCAGTTATGCATTATAGAACACTCCTCTATTCCAACCTTGGTGATACTGTGAATGTGCTGCCTGGGGAGGTAGTGGAGTCCCCATCCCTGGAGGTATTCAGGAGGGGATTGGACTTGGCACTTGGTGCCATGATATAGTAGCCAGGAGGTCTTGAGTGACAGGTTGGACTTGATGACACTTGAGGTCTTTTCCAACCTTATTAATTTTATGTTCTATTCTGTGTTCTATGTTCTATTTAAAATTAACATAAAAATAAAGAAATATTAGCCTGTTAGTTTCAGTGGAGATCTACTAACAGTGTTTGTGTGGGAAAGGGAAGATTGGTGGAGAGGATGGAAACACACTCACGTGACTTGCAGCTTGAGTGCTGAAAAACAGATATATCACACTAACTGTTGTGTAGTTTTGTGTGATAGACATCTGGGTTCAGATAGCACTTGTCTGTGAAGGACTTGTCAAACATGCTTGAGATTTCCAGCCCTGCTGTGGGAAACCTGTAAGCACAGAGGGAAACTGCAACAATCCTTGGTAGACACGAGAGAGCAGCACGTTCAGAAGCTTTTATGCTCTCTAGCAAGGACCAAGCTCAGCCAGTGCCTGCATCCCCATGCACAGGCCTCCACCCAGGTGCTGCTCCAGAGGTTCCCCAGTCTGTGAGGTAAAAAGAACAAATTTATTCTTTGCGTTTTAGCCATGTTTTTGTCACTGTTCCTGCATCCTGTTTTAATTACATCAGTCTTCACTTACAAGATCACTCAACATTATGAACGTGTTTGTAGCAGACTACATTATAATGATAATAGGATTCTCCACAATAATGACCTAGACATTGACAAGAACAAAGGTCAACTCTTTGCAGTGACCACTGGTAAAGCTAAATAACAGATGTGGTCTTCTTCCCTATAAAATCAAGTTCACTTAACTTCAGTAGGAGTCATCAGGTAAACTGAACTGTCACCCCCAAACATCACACAGGTTAGCTGTAGGACAGAATAGTTCTTCCTCATAGTGGTCCTAACGCTGGTCCCACCCAGGGAGACAAACAACTTCCACAAATCTGAATACCCACAATCCCTGCTCTCCTAGAATGTCTATTTTGTGTTCGTATTTCTGTTCCCACAGAATTCAATATAAAAGTTATGCCTTTACCCAAGCTACTGTTCCTTCCATTAGCAGAGAAGCAGAGGTTTGGTTAGCAATGCACATAAACATATTTCATAAACAAAATATTTCATTGCTTAAGGCATGTTAAAAATAAGCCAACCCCTTGAGGCAGAGAAGTAGTTCTGTTGTGTGCTCATGCCAGCAAAGCTGACTCAAAGACTGTGTCACAGTTATGAGAAGAACTGGCCCCTGCATGCAGTGTTTTTGTCCATCCAAATTTCTTAAGAAGAAAACATGGAAGCAGTACTGTGGAGTACAGTTCAGGTGATTTGTACAAACAACACCAAGCATGCCACAAATCAAGTGGTGACTTAAAGATCCAGCCTGGATTTAGCAGTCTGGATTCAGATTGTACTGAAAGATCTTCCTGAGCTGAAGCATAATTATTTACACAATAAATTGAAATGCTCTAGATCCAAATTCTGAAAACATGGATGTTAATTCCACTTTAGTAGCTGAAACAGTCCACTGAAATATGATGCAACTTTAAAGTTCAATGTAACTGGATGTATATTTCAGAAAAGAGGCCTCAAAATTTGCTATGTTCTTGCCTGGGAATACCTTTAAGTGCCATGCAGTTATACAGAGGAGTGCTCTACAAAAACATCAGTTGAATCATGTCCTTGTTCACTGGGTTTTCTTCTTTTCAAATCTCACCTTCGGCATTTAAAGCGCCACAAACCCAAATATGACATTTTAGAATGTCTTAAAAGGCGACACTGCAGTCGGGACATAGCAGCTTAGCCCTGAGGCTCTGCAGGGGATGTGCCTCTGGGGCGCTGCTCTTCGGCGAGGAACCAGTTGTTCGTTGTTGAAATAAACGCCATCGCAATTCAGGGGGCATGGAGACTGCAGCTTTAGCCAGGCGACTCGCCTACACAGTCCCGGCGGGCCCCGCGCCGGGGTCAGCAGCGTTGGAGGAGGGACAGATCCCCTCGCTGCGTGCCGAGCCGCGCCTGGGGGAGTGGAGCTGGGAGCACCGCCCGCCTCGCGCCGCCGCCTCAGCGGGGGAGGAAGAGAGGGGCGGCGGGAGGCAGCTGCCGCAGCTCCGGACGTCTCTGCTGTCCGGTCATCACTGCTGTGGCGGCGGATTGTGCCCGGCCGGCGGCACGGCTCTTCTGCTCGTAGCGCCATGGCCCAACCGCAGACGGCCACCCCTGGGAACCCCGAAGCGGCGGTGCCCGGTGCTGCGGTCGGCGGCCCCGTGGAGATCCGAGTGGCCGTCCAGGAGGACGAGGAGGAGGAGGACGGTGGAGCGCCCTGCCCAGTAGCGCTGGGCGGTGGCAGCTGCAGCGAGGAGGACTCGGGGCGGTGCGGGCGCTCCAGGTGAGCACGCCGGAGCGCGGCCCGGGCTGCGGCAGCGTAGGAAGGGGCTTCTTCGGCTCCCGCTCGCCTCTGCCTGCGGGGCCGCCGCGGACACCCACGTAACGGTGCGGCCGCGGCTGATGCAACGCCGGCGGGAGGGGTGGGAGACGCGGGAAGCGCTCCAAGCAGGGAAACAGCCGCCGGGCGGGGAGCTGCCCGCGGCCGCCCGCGCTCCGCCCGGGCTGCGCAGCCCCCCGCGAGAAGGGCCAGAGCCCCGGCCCCGCAGCCCCACCGTAGGTGCAGAGCGGGACGTGCCTTCCCCACGGTGAGAAGCGCCAGGCAGTGATACCTCGATGTGCCCCCTGGATTTTACAAGCAGGGCTTGAAGGAGTCCTGGTTGGTGTGAATTGTTGGAGGTTTTTTTTCTGTTCAGTTTCTTCAGTAAAATTAAGGCACTGACAATCAGACCTGCTCTGTGGCTTTGCACACAAGTTGACCAGACATGAAAACAAGGCCGGTTTAACTGCATGAGCTACAACTTCGTAATCAGCTCTACACTTCACTGTTTGATCATACCAGAGTGCTCCCTGTACTTAATGACAAATCGCAGGAATTACTACTGATGCTGTTTACCAGCATCTATGCCCCGTAAAAGGCCCATCCAGGATTTTTGTGCTAGAAAACCGCAGAGACACAAAGGTCACTAGTTGCAGTTCATCTTGTGTTCTTCACTCAAGCTACAGATGCAGTTAGGTCAAGGTACGGTAGCATGAAATTTAGTATTCTCTTCAAAGACCAATTGTTCCTAATCGATTCTCTAACTTCATGCGCTAGCTCTGACTCAATTAACTGCAGAGTATTATTTTAAAGCACAGAGGGATAGTTTGGGAGGGGGAATTTTCTGCAGCTGCTGAAGTTGTCAGTTCTGTGCCACAGTAACAGGAAGCCACTATAGCTAGACATAAGCAAAATGTTTGAACTGTCTCTTTAGCCTTGCTACAGTCTCATGGGACTGGTGTTATTTTATAAATCAGAGGTGTACCACATACCACGGTGTTGCATTCCAATTCCTGATTTCTTAAGTTCAGACTAATTTTTTGTTTGCTTTCTTCAAGACTGTTACTTGTGTAAGCACTTCTAGCCCTAAACTAGAGCCAAGGATGGTTATTTTTTCAAGCTTTGTAACACATAATAGCTAAGTCTGAAATGCTGCTTATTTAATCCTCTACAGTAGGTGCTGTCTTCAGAAATCTTTGCTGACAGTGCTGATGTATGTTCAGTTCTTGTGGAGGTTGCCTTTTTGTAAATGGCCTCTTCTTGATCCAGGGAGGGTCAGAGGTATTGCCATGGAGAGAACTATAGAGACTCTACATCAGAAGTAGGTGAGTGGAGTTCACACATACTTTTGCCATATACATGTATCCTTTGCTAAGGATTTATTTTGGGAATGCAACATCTGATAGGGAGTTACTTACCCAGCGATTTTGAAAATATCCATGGTAGTCTAAAGCTGCTGGGAATGAGCCATTTCACTCTCCAGCTAATCTGGCAGCCAATTTAGATTCTTTTTTCTCAATTTCTAGGTTTTATAACAGAAATGAAACCCATTTCCTCGTGGTGAAGACACTACAATTCTTCAGGAAATCTCTGTGCATTTGTGACATTCAGTCCTTAGCCATTTATCTGCCAGGTGCTTCAGGAAAGCCTTCAAACTGTTTATAATAAACAGGTGGCTCTCCTGTGAGTAAAGGTAAAGCTAGTGTTGCTCAATGTAAGTTTATTTTGGTTGCAGACAGATACAAGAAGAATCTGAGCATTTGAGGTGAAATTTTTTATGATGTCAGTCTAAAATACGTGTTATAACAGAAACTGAAATTTGGTGATTGCTGTAGGCACACATCCCATTAGTAGGCACCCGGTACTGTATCCAGTAGCTTTTGTAAACAGACTTGCACTGCTATTAAGCGATTGTACTGTTAGAACATCGAGTTACTGCTGTAAATTATATTGCCACATAGTGCTTATTGATGTGATGCCTTGTTTTTGCTGAGTCTCACAAAGAATTTGTCAGGTTAAGACTCTGTCCAGACAATTTAATATCTTGTTTATGTATTTTGCTATTTAAACCCCAAAATCTGTTCTCTATGCAGATGTGTTTAGTTTCTTGTGTGACTAAGAGCCAGATGAGTCATCATGTTAAAAAGGTTGTTTTTCAGTCTGCCCTGGCTATTCTGACAAGTATATCCATCACAGAGCTCTGAAGAAAGAGCTAAGTACGCTGTGCATAATGACTAGACTTACTTTTTTGGTCACTGTGGACTGACATTGATTTATCAGCTGCTTTTGTAGTAGAGATAATACCCTAGAGATACTACCAGTTGACTGTTACTATGAATTAATTGGGGGCAAGTTACAAATGTCTGCACTTGCTGTAGGTGGCACTTCCTTAAAGTACTGTGTGAGGGCTGTTTTAAAAGCTCTGAAGATTTTGTAGAAGTTGAATTGTCTACTAAATATAGAAGTGATGTATAGTTCAGACTGTGACCAGTAGTTAATTTTGAGAGGTGAAGTGAGACCTGTTTCTCTCTGACTCAAGAGTGCTAACATTACAAGGATTTAAGTGACCTTCACAAACAAGCAGTTCATTTTTTATTTTTCCCCCAAGCATGATGCTTAATTTTCTTTCCATCTGAACCCTCCAAATACCTGCAAATGCCTGTACTAACAAATCCTCCAATAAAATCGGTATCTCCATCCTGAATTGAAGGTGAGTTTTTCTAAGCAGAGTGTGGGCATGTAAAAATGCTAGTGTTCTAGGTTTTTGTACTCAAACTAGTTCTGAATTGGTAGTGTATGGAAAATGAGAAGTAATGCAGTGAGGGAACATCACGAGGGAAAAATAAGAACTTAACTTGGATTTTTCCTTCCAAAGCTAGGACCCACAGCTGGCCATGAACTGGTTTTTACTCCTCTAATTCATAACTTCTCCTATTACCCTCTACTTCTGGCATTGTCAAATAACTTAAAATCCTTTTCTCACTCTCCCTGTTGTCATTCTTTGAAGTGTACCCCAGGTAGTGGCTAGGGAGATTTTTAACAGGGAGCCTTCTGGGGTCATGTGCTTGAGTATCCACACATATCTGATGTATTGCCCCACGAACAGAGGAATCATAATAAGTAAATAAATCGTGAACTTCGAAAAGCCAGCTCCCAGGGAACTTCTGTAGCTTGTCACACCTGGGACAGCGTTCCCCATGCAGAGCCCACTGATCTAATTGGTGTCTTCAGGTGTACAGCAAGTACCTGCCTAGGCATTGCTTCTACCTGTGCCCAGGCACCGCCAGCATGTCAGTCAGCATTAAGGTCAGTCTCCAGTTTGACTCTGGGACAAAACTATCCCTAGGCGTGGTGATTCAATAGCCTACATCCTCCCTGCCAGGTGCCCTCGGAGGACTCTAGTGTGATGCCTGCTCTCTTTTTTATGTTCACAAGCTCTGCAAAAGCCATTTAAGATCATTTCTGGAAAATGTGTGGTTCCTCCTTTGATGTTGCTGAAGTACATGGGAGAGAGAATACATAGGGTCTAGGTAGTTGAGTGAATGACTTCATTTTTAAACAGAAACTTTCATGATGGTGCCACAGCAAAACTTAACTGCTAATAGCTTTAAAAAAACTACTAGCTTAATACAGACCTGTGCATTAGAGTTCTCACAGCAACGTCTACTGCTGTAGTCTCTAGAGGAACTCTAGCCTCAGTGTTAGGTAACAGTTTAAATAGTTGTTTGTATTTCAGCAACAAATGCGTTGCTGTAATTGTATCTGGCAAGAATTTTCTCTCAGATCCCTGGCTGCAGTATCTTTTCTTGGGATAGCAGTACTAGTGCTCCGTTTTGCACAGATACCTAGACAATATCATGGCAGGAGGAGAGAGGAAATGAGAAGGACTTCCTAGCAATCCGTGTATGTGTGCCGTAGAGCTGCTCCCTGCCCAGCTGCTACTGCACACAAGTCCTTAATCTGAGATGTACATGCAGTATAAGCCCCTTGGTAAACTGCTACTTAAGTTAACTCTGTCACTGTGGAAATGACCTGTAAAAAGTGCAGTAGTCCTGTCAATCTTTTTTACTCCCTGGATACTGGCTCCTGCATTCATGCAGTGACAAGGTTTGAGGATTCATGGTTGCATCAAGCTGGAGCAGCCCTTCACTGGTATGCACATGAAGCACATGTATGTTTAACCTAACCATTCAATAGCCTCCCTTGAAAAATAAACCAATGAAGGATCATTGTGCCTGTGCACCTGCATTTCATGTTTTGGGGTAGGATTTGAGTGGCAGAGAGTTTAAGATGTTACTGTGTATGTCTCATTGCTCAACACAGAGATTAGCTTTTGGAATTTGTTCATGAATGGTGGTGCCTGGAAGACTTCATCCTCTGAGCTGCCCTCCTGCCTCAGATGATCGGTGATACTGATTCCAGGCCCATGTGTAACACAGGAATCAGCATTAACAGTTATGCCTTTTCATTTTGAATCCACTCTGTAAAATGAAGACCTGTTTAATAAAATGATTTAACTGTTTTCCAGTGGTGGGGAAAATGATGATGACTCTGACCAGAACTGGAAACCACCAGAAAATGACCTTATCCAGAAGTTAGTAGCACAGATTGAGTATTACTTCTCAGATGAGAACCTTGAGAAAGATGCCTTCCTTCTAAAGCATGTGAGAAGAAACAAGATGGGCTATGTCAGTGTCAAACTCCTCACTTCTTTTAAGAAGGTAAGCTAACTTTTTAAGACTTAGTGTCTGAAGCATGATGAATCTAAAAACAGTAGGAGAGATAAGATGAAAATAACTTATTTTGTGGAGGTGGTTTTAGAGAGTTCCTCTTTATCTGCCCCTCTCAGAGGTCTATTCAGTTTTGATGTGTTTAGTTGCTGAACTTACTCATGATTGGCTAGGGAAATCACAAGCGTTTGAGCAACTAAGCTTTTAAATTATCATTCTGTGAGTAAGGCATAGTAATTGGGACACTAGATAAGATTCACATCTAGATCAGCTGCTTATGACCAGCTCAGTAATGCTGGTAAAGTTACTTGCCTGTCTCTGAGAAGGGGTGGTGAATCTGACCTTTGCAAAGGTATGGAGATCCAAAAATTAAGAGTAGTAGAAAGTATCTGGTAACTGAAATCACTTACAAGTGAGACAAGTTTCAGTCTTTTTGGATTTTGTTTGGTTGGTTTTTAATGTTAGGAACTCCTATGTACATGTGGGTATGTAACTGACTTCTAAAATCACATTACAAACACTGTCAAGATTCTAAGTCTGAGCAAGTTGCAGAGCTATTCAGTCTCAAATTTAAGGTACTCCCTGTTTCCTCAGACCGACTCAGACAGATCACACTGATAATAAACAGTCCTTGGAAACAGAGAAATTTGGGGTAATTTTGAACAGATACTTTTGAGGGGGTATCAAGCTGGATCACAGATCACACTGATGACCTAAGTGCCTAAAATGATGAAGAGAGCGGTGCATCTCTCAGAGGAAGGGCCTAGAGAGCCGGAGCTGTTTAACCTGGAGAAGGCTCAGGGTGGTGAAGCTCACAGATCACACTGATAATAAACAGTTCTTGGAAACAGAGAAATTTGGGGTAATTTTGAACAGATACTTTTGAGGGGATAAAAATCAGTTCAATAAAATGAAGTTCTAAACTTGGCACAACTACTTTTTTTGCAAGCGTAACAAAATGAAACCCACAAAAGGTGCATTTAGGTCATGGTTCAGGCCTAGATATGGAATGATTGAATGTCACTTGAGCAAGCTTTGAAAAAAAGTAACAGTTTTTGTTCTGAGATGTAGTATCAGTTCCTATTTTCAGTAGCTTGAACAGGACACAAGCTCACTGATGCCCATTATATCTGGAAAGCTGTTTACTCTTTCACTGAAGCCTGCTCCATGAAACTTCAGTCCAGGTTTCTGTTTATAGACTGGAGCCTGCATCTGCCTTAGACTTTCTGTAATGAGTTTGATGAATTGTGCTGATTAACCTGTGTCTGTCTTCAAGGTGAAACACCTTACCCGTGACTGGAGAACCACAGCCTATGCACTGAAGTACTCAGACACTCTTGAGCTCAATGATGATAACAGAAAAGTTAGAAGAAATACTCCAGTTCCAGTGTTTCCAAGTGAAAATCTCCCTACCAAGATGTTACTGGTGTATGATATCCACATGATTTCAGAGCTCCAAGCTCTTAAACAACCAGAAAATGGATGCATGCAAGAAAGGATAATGGAGCATCTCCTCAAAGCCTTTGTAAGTTTTGGTGTAATTTCATCAGTTCGTATTCTCAAGCCTGGTAGGGATCTACCACCTGATATCAGGAGGGTCAGCAATCGGTACACCCAACTGGGAACTCAGGAATGTGCAATTATAGAATTTGAAGAAGTAGATGCTGCTGTACGTGCTCATGACTTCATGTGTGCCAAACAGAAAGAGACAGACATGAAAGTTGTTCTAATAGGCATGAAACCTCCAAAGAAAAAAGTTCCCAAAGATAATAACCGCGATGAAGACAGCAGCAAGAGTCTTAAGAAGGCTCGATCCCTTAATAAGAGAGTTGAGGAACTTCAGTTTGTAGGTGATGAATCTTCAGCAAACAGCTCCTCTGACCCAGAGAGTAATCCTACATCACCACTGTCAGGGCGCAAAAGTACTGCAACGCATACTATGAGTAATTTGAGCCCCATCATTCACCCAAACAACCATCTAAGTCCCAATGTGTCACCCAGATCAAGTCCTTGGAACAGTCCATCTTCACTAAGAAAAGCAACCAAAAAGTCTCCGCTGGCTGAAGACAGCACGCTTAACCTAAGCACAAGCCCTGAAATTCAAAGGAAACGTACAGATTATTCCTCAGACAGCAGCATCACTCCTTCTGGCAGCCCCTGGGTACAGAGAAGAAAAGCTCAGACTGTAACACAAGAGAGGAGTCCTGTCAGTAGCCCCATGTTGTCTCGGAAAATACAAAATGCAGATGGTCTACCTGTAGGGGTGCTGCGGCTGCCTAAAGGTCCTGATGGCACCAAAGGATTCCACAGTGGATGTGAAAGGAGGAAGGCTGTGAAAAATGAATAAATCATTCTGTAGAAAGAGATCTCTCAAGTCAGTCAACTGTTTTTCTTCAAGTCTGGTGAAAAATCGTCACTGGAGCAACCAAGTTACGTCAGTATTTTATTTGTAAAGATTTTGTATTCATGTATAAACCATTTGTATATTCCCTTTACAAAATCACAGACCAGTTGAGGTTGGAAGGCATCTCTGGAGATTGTCCAGCCCACCTCTGTTGCTCAGCCAAGATTCACTAGAGTAGATCACTTGGTGTTTTAAAACATTTGCAAGGACAGAGACTCCCCCGTCTGTCTGGGCAGTGTGTTTCCATGTTCAAGCACCTGCACAGTAAAAGGTGTTTCCTTACATTCAAGTTGAATTTCCTGGTTTCAGTTTGTGCCCCTTTTCCTGTTATCTGGTATTGATGAGAAAAGCCTGGCTCCATCCTCTCTACTCCTTCCCATATTTAAAAATATTGATGAGCTTCACCACCCTGAGCCTTCTCCAGTTTAAACAGCTCTGGCTCTCTAGGCCCTTCCTATGAGAGGTGCACCAGTCTCTTCATCATCTTAGGCACTTAGGTCATGCAGTACCCTTAACTGCACCATTATTTTCTAAAATATATTACTTTGAAATGCCTAACTATAGAAACAGGTATATAAATAATTCATATAGCTACCTTATTTTCAAAGCTACGATCCTGAAGAGCAGCGTGAAAATACTGAGAGTTTGGGGGCTGCATTTTGATAAGCTATGGCATGTTACCAGCCTCATCATGAGGAATGGAGGTTTTGGAGACTGTGTTTGTCTCAAAATGAACTCTGAGAAAACTTATGCTACAGTGAGCAGTTGCTCTCCGCTTGCACACACCTCCAAAGACAATATTGCTTGGTAGGACCAAAGTGTGTGCTTCCGTCTGATGCGAATAGACTCTGAGCACTGGAGACTGTTCTGTAAGTGTTGGCTCATATTATCAGAGTGAAATAAACAGAAATATTACCTCAGACTAGATCTATTTTATTTACTTAAATAATAAGTTGAGCTGCATCTGAATAGCTACTTAAACCTTATCTTACGCAAATTATATTCTAGAAATAGCCAAAATTTCCACTGCATTCAGGGGAAAAATAGTCCTCTGCCTCATGACAGATCATTGCATTATACAATACTATAAACAATGGTTATTTCACTGTTAACTCTGAATCTAACAAAGAGGTTCAGTGAGAAGGGTTTAACATAAAATTAACTGTAATTTTTACCTTAAGCCAAAGAAGGAACCCTTGCAGTTTTACATATAAAAGTTGTACTTCTGAAGAATAGCCCAGCAATAATAAGAACATTGTCAGCTTCTAACAGACAACTTGGGAACTCTGCATGATAAAGTTCTAATCAGATGATGATTCTTCATTCCAAAACTTCCTTACATCCTTTCCAACTTCCATTTCCACTCTAAGCATAACACAAACTGCAGTGAAATAACTGCAGTGACAGAAATCAATACACAGAACCCCCCCAGTTCTGTATATCATTCTTTAGCCACCCAAATATATTCCTGGTTGTTTTACCTCACAGAAGGGGAATCTTCCAAGTTGCTTCCTGACTTCCATTACCAGACAAGATACCATAAATACTGTTAAACACAAAGTGGGAGGTTTTTAAAACAGCAGTGCATGTGCAAGTATCTTTAAGGGACAGCTAAGTAACAATCTTCAGAGGAGTGATTCCATAACTCTGGCTGCCATGTAACAGCAGTGTTTCACTATGTATCCAGAGCACTTGTTTCATTAATAACCTGGGAACTTGGCATCTGTAAGGCATCCACGCCTCGTCGTGTACTCTGAGAGCAGTGCTACAACTGTTTCAAGGCACTGAAGATGCAGAGGAGTCAGTTAAATGAAAATACTGAGAACTAAATGTAATAGTTCATAATGCTAACAATCTCTAAGGTAGTATGCTTGCAGGGAAAAATGGAAGTTGAAAACAGCAGCATTTGCTGTGCTCTCAGAACGAACACATCTGTATGTGTTTACATTCAACACTTAAACCTTAAAAATCAAACTTCCTTCTGTATAATGCTAACACTTTGAAATTAAAAATCTCATCAGACGCTAAATTCTGAAACTTACTTTACTTTAGAAAGTATTACACTTGACAGTAACACCAAGGATGAGCCCTTAGTAAATAAACAGGAAGTCAACAGGTTTTCTTTGCTAATAAACCAAATTCTGTGTTGTTGGAAAGCTATTAGAAGAGTGTAAGATGTAAAAAGATTATAAAACTTTTACAAGAGAATGCCATCTCCCTGGAGTACAGGCCCACTTACCCAGAGACAGAAATACCTAACTGCAACATCCCAGAGCTGCTCAGTCTGTCTGTAGAAAGCTCTTCAGTAAGAAACCTGGCCAGGCAGCAAGTGACAATGCAACAATCAAACAACAAAGTGATCAATGAAACTATCTGGAAAGCACTTTAGTGTTTATAAATAAAAGTCAGCATGAGGCCTTATGCTGAGTTCAGATAAAAATACATGAAACCACAGTTCTGCTTTACCTAATTTCCCCACATCTCCAAAAGGCATGTTTTCTGCTTAGAAAACATTCTGTGGAAACCTCAGGTAGCCACAGAAACTTAACCATTTCATAGATCCATAGAATGGTTTGGGATGGAAGGGACCTCAAAGATCATTTAGTCCCAACTCCCCTGGCACTGGCAGGGACACCTTCCACTAGACTGGGTTGCTCAAGACCTCATCCAGCCTATGCTTGAACACCTCCATGGAGGTGTTCCACAGCCTCCCTGGTCAAGCTGTTCGAGTGTCTCTTCAGCCTTACTGTAAAGAATTTCTTCCTAATCTCCAGTCTAAATCTACCCTTCTCAAGCTTCCTTTGCTATCCTTCCCCCAAAAACCCTTTTTTCACCTCCTCTTTTCAATTTGGTTTGCCACTCTGGAGCCAGAACAACTATTTTATGCTGATTGTACTTTAAAACACCAACACTGAAGTCATAAACAGCTTTTGTATTATTGTATTCATATTTGGTATTCCTTGTAGATGGCAGAATGTTTTCTTGTTTCATTAATGTAAAAACATTCTAGATCTGAAATACCTTCTCTCTGGTTACTTCCTGCACTAGCTAGGATTACCTAGTTTTAGATGCTGTTGCATGTGTATGTACCTATATACTTACATACTTTTCTATGTATACACACACATCAATGTTCATACATCAGCTTCAATATTGAGACACCAAAATGTACACGTGCATGCAGGGTGACAGGCAGAAGGAACCCTGTCACTGCCTGAATCAAGGCACCCTATCTGCTGTCAGGGCAGAGGTGGTGCTGCCAGCAGTCAGCAAGTCTGTTACAGGGACCACACTCACATCTTGCAGCAGGTTACAGGTGCTTCTCTTCTGTAGATCTCTCTCACACACTCAAACCTGAAGCAGAGTTCCGGAAACATGGAGGCTGAAGCAATTTTTATTGCTCTTTTACAAGAAACAAACAGCAATTCTAAAAAGCATTTTTAGAATTAGACCATTCCCCCAGGTAGCTCACAGTTTGCTAAGGCATTTGAGATTCTTAACTTTGTCTAAACACTAATGGTGCTCAATGCATTATTAAGCATCACCATATATGCCACGTAATTTACAGTGGCCTTCAGTCATGCATTTACACCAATAAAAACAAACAATATTTAGTTCTCTTGGGTCAGATACTTCATTCTCCCTGAGTTTGTTTCTGTCCTCACATTCAATCAATTGCTCAAAACTTCTGTTGAAAAAAATACAAAAGCCACCTATGCACACCACCCATATGAACTGCTTGGTGTAATGCTCCCAGCTGTGCTGTGCCTTTCTTTTCTCCTGGCTCTCAAGCGTTTGTAGTACTGTGACATACTTAAACTAAGGATTTCTTAAGAATATTGTATCAACTGGAGAGAAATGATGTGGTGACACATCTGGAACTTTAGTCACTGGTTGAGAATCCTCAACTATGAAGGAACATTTACTTCTGTCCCCACTAAGAAAGGACGCACTCCTCTTGTTTTCATTTTGCACAGGCACAGTTTATGAGCCAGATTTATAAACCTGAAGTCTGAAAAAAGCCTGGGACTTCAGTAAAAAAAGATTATTAACTAAGCTAATAGATCCAAGCTGTTTAGGAGGAGTTTGATTAATCAAACAAAGCTGGCTTCAGTTTATTCCACTGTTGCCTTAGCTGCGATTTTACTACACTTGAAGCAAAGATATAGTTGATTGATTCATAGGAAAGATCCCACATCTGTGATCTGGTCAGATTAAATGTTTTTGCAACCAGCTCATATTCTTGTGATAGATCTGTTGCAAAGACGCCTTTATCATCAGTCTGGAGTTAAATGGAAAGAAAAGAGAAAGTTGACATTAGTTGCTCTGCATTGAAAACGGTTTCTTCTGCAAATCGGTTTTATCTTGCTACTTCGCATTTTACTCTTTCATCTGTGGGTAATTATTTCAGACTTTTTTGTCCTGTTTTCACTCAAATTTAATAAATTGTTCAAACATACAAGAAAACTTAAAAGTGATGGCACGATTTATCAAGAAAATAGGAATGCCTATAAAAATTGCTAGGAAGATGGCTATCAAATGCTGCATACATGCAAGCTATGTCAGTGTGTGCGGGTATCTTCATTCCACTTTTGCCTTTCCTCAGACCTGGGAACTAAAGCACACTCTCTATTCCTGCATCTTCAGGGAAGAAACTGTCTCACCCTCTGCATTTGGTGTCAATAAAGTGATTTCTTGATGATGACTGAAGTACTGGGCTACTATCAGAAACATGATTGAAAGCCACCTAAAGATTATTCATCTAGAAGGAGCAAGTTAGGATTATTTGAGGGTTAATAAGATTATCTGCAACTCAGAGTCCTTGTGTCCCCAGAGAGAACAGTGCTAACTATATCCTGTTAAGACACTGTAGTTATCTCCTACTACTCTTGCATTCTCAGGCTTTTATGGGTAACCTGCTTTCTTACGTGACCTGATCATCTAGGTTTTTCACAATTTAAAAGATCAGAAATCATCTCTAATGGTGAATTAGTTTTCACTTAATAGGGTCCAAACTCAATAATACTTTATACAATAGAGGATTGAGGCTTATTTCAATAATAAGCACAATACTGGTCTATAGACACACTTGGATAATGCTGCAATTTATAAGAGTGAAAGCAACAGGTTGATGTTAAATCCTGCTAAAGCCAGCAAAAGTACTTGGCACTTCAACATTTAAGGACCTTAATTAGCTGTGAAGAGAACTCAAGCCCTCTCTCCTCCAACACAATAAATACACAGGGAAGCACAAGCTCACCTGCAAGCACTGGAACAGTATGTTTACAACAAATCTGTCTGCATGCAGTTAAGCTTAATGCATGTATAGCTGATCCTCTGATCTTCACAGAACAAAGGTCTGGCTTTACAATAAACCCAAAAGAAACACTAAAAATTCCTATTTGTATTAAAAGCACTTCTCAAACAGAGTATTATGTTTTCCCACAAGCACATGACTTGCTCCAAGGTCAGAAATTGTTAGTAAGTCAGCCTGGATCCATAAAAGGAGACAACACTTCTCTCATTTCACACTCGTTTGCCTCTTTGTCTAAACATATGACCAAAATCAAAAAACTCACACAAAGCACTGCAGGGTGGCCAATGTTGTACCAGTAGCCAAAATGGTGTTTGTCACAAGAAGGCACTGTCTGAGTTTTGATGTTTGACGTCATGCAAAGCTCTAAGGAAAAATAAAGAGGGACCAAGGATATGTGTCAGAACAAAAGACATGTTTCTGACATATTAATTGATTTATTTCTGTTCCTGAATTAAAATTAAAATCAGATACTGTTGTTTACTTGATTTTCCATGCTTCAAATATTTGGTAATGTCTTCTGAGTAAAGTTTAATCAATTTCATGGTATCATAGTATCATTCAGGGTTGGAAGGGACCACAAGGATCATCTAGTTCCAACCCCCCTGCCATGGGCAGGGACACCCCACACTAGATCAGGCTGGACAGAGCCTCATCCAGACTGGTCTTAAACACCTCGAGGGACGGGGCCTCAACCACCTCCCTGGACAACCCATTTCTTCTTAACTACTGGCTGGGTATAAAATTTAGGGAGTTACAAAGCAGATACAGAAACATCACACAATTTTGCACAGTAATTAGAAATTATGATTTAGTGTTGTTCCCATCTGAGACATCATTTGTTGTCTGCTGCCACAAATCTGTCAAAAACACAAGAGCATTACCAGCAAACCTTTACAGGCCATTCTCTCCCATACACTGCCACCCTCTTCTAGTCACCTCTGCCCAAAGACAAATCCGAGTTACCAGATCAGGAGTGGGCATGATACCTTAAAATTCAGAGATCACCAGATAAACTTAACGGTTTTTTTCTTACCAAGAGGTATGTGATTCTGTCGAACAAGTGACACTAACTCTTCTGAGCCTGCTGTGGCAGAGTTAAGAAATGTTCCATGACCAATTCTGTCAGGAGGCAGGCCCAGGAGAATTCTGGTCTCCTCTTCTTGATTTGGAATCTAGAGAGGACACATTTCACATTCTGTCAAGGCAGCATAAAGCAGCACATTGAATAATTACAACAGGCTTCAAGTTCTATTTTCACAGCTTATCCAAAAGAAAGTGTTAGTGAGCCTGAATAGCTGCATTACTAACCTGTAAACAAAACAGTAATCCATGAAACTGACTCTCAACTTGAAATTACAAACTGGAAACGCTATAATCCTATATTGGTTCGTGAAAACAAGTAACAAATAGTAACTATGTGCAGTTCTGAAGTACTTTCAGTCGGAGGCCTCACACCGGCCTCTCACCACAATACTTCAGTTTCAAAACCACCCTGTCACAAAGACCTTTAAGGACTGTTTTACTGAGAGAGAAAAAAAACGGTGCATGAAGAATTCAAACTGTAAGAAGCCAAACCAAAGTAAACAAAAAAATTAAACACACCCAGAAGACCACTGAGACATTAAACAGTAAGTTTTCAGAAAAGCATGCAGGAATACCCTGCAAAAATCTCCATAATCAAATAGAGACAAGTATAAATAGACCTGTGACATCGGATGTCAGGCTACATTTCCCAAATAAATATTTTCAGTATTCATCAGCCTTGTCAGAGTAAACTTCAGCAGATTGTATGGAGAAGCCCAACTTGTCCAGTGATACATGCAGAGCTGACAGAACTACTCATGAAAACATGCAATCGTACTACACATGATTTCTGATAAGATACTCTCTTGGAATAGTACTACTTCTCAAATTCACATCTAAACCCCCAAGAGATACAGTACAGTAATTTGACAGTCCTGATTCAGAACAGTTTGTTGAAGATTTCTCCTTGGTTTTAATTCTCTTGTCAAAATGCCCCAAACCATTGCTACTTTGGCCTGGGATGTTCAGAATGCAGAGGACTTCATTTTAGTTTCTACCAAGCTTTTTATAAAATGGAAATTACAGAGAAGGACCAAAACAAAGAAAACTGTTACCTCTGAAAGATGCAATGCCAGCTTCAGACCTGCTTTTTTTGCCTCTGAAAGTGGTTCCAAAAAATCTCGACCATGTCCTGCCTTGAAGACAGAAACACAACACCAGCTTGGTTTACAAAACTCCTATTACAGTGATAGGGAAGTCCACCAGTAATGCTTCATTTAAATAGTTACATTCAATTATTTTTCTTTTCACATTACTTCAATTTTGAATGCTGCAAGTCACATAATATTCTGCTATATGGGCACAGTTTAGATGAACTGTTCCAGCGTCAGTAGCGCAGACGATGGCCAGCACCAACGAGCCAATTGTCTCGATTTTGATAGCCTCTCTACAACTATCACCTAGAGCTATTTCATTTCAGCTCCACAGATATCCTCAAACATTTCTACTTTCTTAATAGGCAATAGACATTTGGTGCACTTAAACAAAATTTCAAGTAACATTCACTTGCAGTATTATTTTACTTGCCTCAAGCCAGTCAACCTAACAGGAACAATGTAGTTAACAGACACTTCCCAGATCAACATTACATTTCAGTGGCTCTTTTTCTCAGTGCCATATATGAACCTATTCATTCTTTTTTAGCCTCTCACAGCCATAGGAATTAACCTGGTGTCAAGGTTACAAGCAAAGCAGCAACAAACATCAGACAAACACTTGTAAGAATTAAGTATGATATGGACCACTTGCTGTTACAAAACATTTTATATCTTTTTCCAAGAACAGACCAAAGTAAAGCAAAAACTTACAGTAGGATCTCCACTGAGGTCAAGTCCTACTACAACCCCATCAGCGGAATGAAGGAACTCTTCAGCAAGTTTAACAGTCTGCTTAGCAACTGTTGGGCCACTTCTTCTATTGATTGCTATTAACAATCTAGGACAGAAATGTACATACTTGGTTAAATACAAGCTGTAGTGTCAGGAGACCAATAAACCTGATACCAACAAAAAAGGCACTTCACATATTTCATGGCTGAATATAGAGAGTATTTGTGTAGGAAATCATTCAAGGAACAAGGATACCAAAGTGCAGAGGGACATAAACTAGATAAATGCATCAGCCAGTGAAATTCAATAGCCATGGGGAGACGGAGGGGCAGAGAACAACACACTGCTCATTTGCTGCTTGCCATAGCAGGCAAGCCACCCCTCCAAGCTGCCCCTATGAAAAATGAGAATTCTTCAGCTTCCACAAATAAATTGATCAAGGGTTGCTACTAAAGTACAAAAGACAGGCAAGAAGACTACCTCCAAGCAACCAATGACATCTTCTAAAATGTCAGTGCTGGTTACGTCTACATTTACAGCAGGTTGCTTGTACAGCTAATTAAGCAAAACCTTTGCAATGATTTTAGGCTGTGCAAAAGGAGTCTTCAATGCAATTTCCATCAAAAGCACTGCTTTTCCTGAAAATGTTGCAGAGAATTTTCTTTCCTGTGCTGACAGTTTGTAAACCTCTCTGCAAACCACAACCAAGCATCAGACTACACAAATCTTTGAAACAAGAGATACTCCATATGCTTTATTTACCTTACATCTATATCCAAGCCTTCCTCTTTGCACTGCTTTATACCCTCAAGTACAGTTTCGACATACATCCTTCTGGTCATTCCTACAAACAAATGTACACGATTGGAATAAGCATATTTGAATTGTACTGTGTTGCAGACCAAGCTCTCTACATTGCTAAGTTTCAATCTGCACCTTCAATTTTAGTTCACAGCCTTCTAATCTGTATAATTCTAATTCTGTTTATAAATACAGCATACATTTGAATTAAACGTTCTCCTAAGTACCTCAAAGAAAGAAAATAACCTAGTGTGAACCAGAGAGTAGCAACAGGACTTCTCTTATATGTTTTTACTAAAAGTCACATCTAAAAGAAAACAAAACAAAATAACAAAATCTATCAGATACTAAAAACATTATCAGACTCAGATGTCATGCTGAAGTGAACCATCCAAATTCTCAGGCAGCAGAGTTATAACCAACACATTTTTGTCCTCAAAAATCTAACCCTAAAGTAGCACGTTTTTTGATTATTAAATATTTAAAGCTTATGTTTATTGACCTGACTTTAGTTGTTACTAACATAAATTAACTAAGTTTCATAGGATATCAGACTTACAAACACAAAGCAGAGCGTACCTGTGGATTTTTCCTCTCTAGGAGTGCTCCTCAGTTCCAGATACTTGACACCATCATCAGCAAATTCTTTAATAACATCCTTAGTTATCTGATTAAGAATGAGCACATTCAGCATCATAACAGTAATGCTTATAATTGGTTATATTTTTCCTTACAACTGAAAGACCCAGCTATTTTCTGGCGTGAAACACTCAAAATTTCCAGGCTCTCTACATTTTTAGTGCTCTCCATCTCTGGAAATAGTACCCCATAAAGGGGACCTTTAGTTTCCTCAGTGATACTGAAGAGACAGGATCAGAATTTCCTTGTCTGAAAAGGAATACTCTTTGTATGATGCAGTCATAACCCCTTTCACACCTGCTGCACCTTTTGTGCAAGCCTGTTTAACAGGCTGCCTAAAAGACCCTTTACAGGAGAAAAGAAGAGGGCACTACACCACTTTCTGCTCCCTGTTCTGATCACACAACAGTTCTCCTTTACAGTTCTCCTGAACAATGGGCAAGCCTAGTTCTGTAGTTTTGGTACTTATGGACCAGGAGTAAATCAAAGCTTTGGCAATAATGAGCAGACACAACACTCTTAAGATATTATCAGTCCAAATGTCTGAGTGGTGATAATGGCCAACACACTGAAAGATTATTGCTTTCACAAAAATTAAATGTAAAAGTTACATAAATTGCTGTGTTTTTAAATTAATGTGTTTTACAACAATAACTCTGACCTCCTCCAATAACTCTGACCTCCAATTGAAGAGACCTTTGTTGACATTGTTATTCAACAATGACTTTGTCAGCATTGTTAATGCTCTTAATCCAGCTAATGTTGCCTGTATGTACTGCTGTCTTGTTTTAAGTGAACTTTTAATTAACTTACCAGTAAAATGTCTTCAGTCCTCGTGGTAATCTGATAGATAATTTGAAACATCTGAAAACATCTAAAATAAAGAGTTAAAAAAATCAGTTGGACAAATGTTGAACAATAAAATGAGCATTCAGTAATAAACCCCCTGCACTTTGAAAACATGAAACTCATGATGTTCAACTAACCAGTCCATCTGAACAGCAGTTTCTGAATTTAGATACTAACAGTGCATTTGCAACAGAAATTATTACTGTTACCACAAAGCTTTTTTAAGCACAAAGTGAAACATGACATTTCTTAAGAAGAAAACTATGTAATCCAATTTTCTCTGATGAACATATGTTACAAGTGAAAATTTTCCATCAAACAGGAATTAATCAACATGAGATTTCCATTTAGTTTGCAAACATTTAAGAAGGTATTCTACAGATACAAATAGCAAAACATCTAACAGACTAAGTAAAACCCAAATATGTATTTTCTGCAGTCAGTGTTGAAGGCCACACGTTTCTCTATTTTGCACTCAATTAAATGAACTCAGGAAATGTTCACCACACACAAACAGGTGTATACTCACTCCTCTAAGGTTCGTTTCTTTCCTTTGTCGATCATAGTCATTCCATTCTGGATCTGAAGGTATGGCTTCTGGGCCATAAGTTTCTTCATTGTGGCAGTACTAATACAGCCATTCAAATGAGCATGAAGTTCCTGGAGAAAAAAAAAATCCTATGGATTTGCACTGAGTGAAAAGAATGCCTTCTACATCTTCTTTGAATTCCTATTCTTGTATCCTTGTTTCACTCTGAGTTTGAAGATAAAATAAGTTATCTCTGCACTTGGCTAATAGGTATTTCCTCATGCTTTGGCATAATCCATTTCAACCGAGACTGTCCTATTATTAGTTCTTACCTGCTGGGCTGTTGTTAGCACTGTTCTCAGAGGGAGCACACCTGGCTCTCCAACTTACTGTTAGAGTAGTGCAATTCAGGGTGAGGAGAACAGCTGCCTGAGTACTAGGAAAGGTATACTAAAGATTTAAGAACTCCTTCCCCATCCACTGAAAGTTAAACATGTTCCTTTTTCACAAACAGGAACATCTGCATATTCTTTTTTGTTGTAGCCAGCAGTGTGCCCAGGTGGCCAAGAAGGCCAATGGCATCCTGGCCTGCATTAGGAATAGTGTGGCCAGCAGGACCAGGGAAGTCATTGTGCCCCTGTACTCTGCATTGGTGAGGCCGCACCTTGAGTACTGTGTCCAGTTCTGGGCCCCTCAGTTTAAGAAGGACATCAAGACACTTGAACGTGTCCAGAGAAGGGCAACCAGGCTGTGGAGAGGCTTTGAACACAAGCCCTATGAGGAGAGGTGAGGGAGCTGGGATTGTTTAGCCTGGAGAAGAGGAGGCTCAGGGGTGAACTCATTGCCCTCTACAACTACCTGAAGGGTGGTTGTAGCCAGGAAGGGGTTGGTCTCTTCTCCCAAGCAACCAGCACCAGAACAAGGGGACACAGTCTCAAGCTGCACCAGGGGAAGTTTAGGCTCGAGGTGAGGAGAAAGTTCTTCACCAAGAGAGTAATTCGTCATTGGAATGGGCTGCCCAGGGAGGTGTGGAGTCACCGTCCCTGGAAGTGTTCAAGAGGAGACTGGACGTGGCACTTGGTGCAATGGTCTAGTCATGAGGTCTGTGGTGACAGGTTGGACTTGATGATCTTTGAGGTCTCTTCCAACCTTGGTGATACTGTGATATTTTGAAGCTTTAACTCACACCAGAGATCTGGGAAGATGGTACCTGTACCCATTCACAGCAGCTAGTATAATTGCTCTCCTTTGTCCAACACTGCTTTCTGCCTGACTTCCTCCTGACAATCTCACTTTGGGCTTCAAATCCATGATCTTCAGCTACACTCCTCACTTCACCTTTGCTCTCTTTGATCTCTTGACTCCTGACACATGGAACCCAAATGCCTTCTGAACTCATTCAAAATGTATCTGCAAAGCATCTCCATTTTAGCTATCCCCTCATCCCCCAGGAACACATCTTTCTCACTGGGAAAATGAAAAACAGAGAAATAGTTCTTCAAACCTGTGATGGGGTAACAAGTTGAAATTGTAACTCCATCAAGATTTGTTTTGTCTTGTTGCAGCTTTCTGTTTCAAAGTACTAAGTTCACAAGTAAAGAAAAAGGAGTCGGATGACCTTGAACTGTAAAGGTGCACAACTCCAACTACACAACAGGACCTTACCACTGCTGGAAATCAAACCAGATGCATACTATAACTACTCCATCCAATTTCTCAGTCTTACTAATTAAATACCTCACAGAACTCAGTCAGACATTGAATAGAAACCTTGAAAACCATTTTACTGAAAAGGGGCACAAGAATACGAGGGTGCTGCAATGTGACGTGGCTTGGACTGGACACCTGTGCCTCTGCAGCGCAAGCTCTCGGCTGGGACGCGCTGTCTGCCGTGCGAACCCCGAAGGGCCGCACTGATAAGGCGGCGACAACGCGAGCCACCAGCACCACAGATACGCCGAAGTGAGGCACACCCGTCTAGACACGGGCGAAAAGAGTTATCTGAGACAGTCTTCTCTGGGGGGACCGCGGCGAAAAACAGGGCAAGAAATAAAGATCACGCTCACTGATTTAACTGAAAGAAGATTAGGCACTAAGACCTGCGAGAAGCTGAGCAGGCAAAGCCCCCGCCGCGTTCTGAAGTGGGCTGAAGGCCCTTAGAAAAAGCGCACGTTCCACAAGAGCTGAGGAACAGCAGCTGTCTGTGGGGCTGTCTGTCCGCCCGCGCGGAGTGCTACCGCGCTGCCAGCCCCTCAACTCTCCGCCCCGCCCGAGCCCGCTGGCTTCGCGAGGCCCCGCACCCGCCCGCCGCAGCCAGGGCCCGCGCCTGGCCCGCAACCGCCGGGGCGCAGGGGCCCGCCCGCCGCCGCTCACCACTTTGGGTAGCTGCCGGTAGAAGCAGAGATCCCGCTCCCTCGCCATGACGGTGACTGTGCCGGCGGAAGGCGGGCCGCGGCTCCCGTCAGAGGGGCGGTCCCGCCCGCCGGCCCGGCCCAGCCCAGCCCAGCCCCACCGTTGCGTTCCCCCCGCACAGGAGGCCACCCCGGCTTGCGTTCGCTGCCAGCCACTGGACGAACAGCCGGTGAACACGCTCGGCACGGGGTCGGTGCCACGGCCCTACCCCTCATCCCCGTCTTCCCCACTCCCTTCCTTCCTCCCTGCCGCCGTCAACCACCCGCACAGCGAAAGGCAGGCGCAGGAGGAGCGATGCGAGGCCATAAAACCACTATTCATATTTAATTCCGCAACAGCTTCAAGTTCAAGTTTATTGAAGTGGTATGATTTTCAGATCTAGTGCTGAAGCGAGAATCCAGGTCCAGGGTATGGTAGAATGACCGGCAAGAGGCAGCTGGCAGAGGCAGGCAGCCCTCCCCAGGGCCTGAGCTGTGCTGCCATGGCACTGCAGGTTGCCTGGTACCATGTCCTAAGGGCACACATGCATCCATGATGCCATCAACCCCCCACCCCTTTTTTTTTCCCTCTCATTAACTTGGCAAGCTTGTTAGCACAGGCCTATGAATTGCACCTTTCACCAATACGCAGGTCAAACCCGACTAAAATACAGGTATTCTGAAACAAACCTAAAATCTAGTTCAATTATTTCATAGTTAGCTTTCAGTGCTACTACAATCCTAGTATCTTAACAATTTTACATCAACAAACAACTAAGCATATGTTAGCTATTGCCCTATCCCAAACCAGAAAGTAATTAACATCAGAAAGCACAGGGATCTACATACTGCTAGAGTAATTCTGACAAATAAATTATCCTCCCACAACTATGAAAAAATAAATAATTACTGAAATATTTAGGGAAATTAGGTTTAACCTTAAATTCAAGCATACGAACATGAAGTAAACATCACAGATCTCAATATTCAAGTTAGCTTTTATCTCTTTTGGTACTTCACAGATTATCCATGTTCAAACACGGCAGAATTTGGCTAGCTGTCCAGCCTTTTTCATAGAAAACCAGCATATCCATAGAAGGAAAGAAAGCAATTTCAACTTACTCAGTGATCCACACTTTTATTTTACCTTAGTTAAAGGCAAACTAAGTACAGATACTGTACATTAAAACGTATGTACACAGAACGAACATTCTTCTTCATTCTACCTTAAAGGCTCAGATCTCTACATTCTGTCACTTAGACCTCTTTGCAAGCAATTACTCCTCTCCAGAACATGGTGTATCCACATTTAAATATAAAGAGAACCATCTGCAGGTCCCACATAGCCAACACCTATTAGCAGCACATCAATCAGCGTCCATATTCCAAGTCCACCAAAGCTGAAGAGTTTTCCCAGACCTTCCCGCCACTGGCCCAAATAGAAACGATCAGCACCAAATCCACCAAGGGTGATGCTATAGGAACAAAAGTGTGATTCATTATTAGTAGCATCTTTAAAGGAACTCAGTTTGAGTACCCATACACGTTTCTAACATACTTAAAAGTCAAGGACAGTTTTACTCTACAGCATTTAAGAAAATACACACTTTTTATACACAGATTTTAATAGTTTCGAAGACTTGACACTTTTTTCATTCATAACAAGCAATAAACCCCCAAACTCTCAAAGGTATAAACATCTCTTTTCTAAGCTAGTAGAAGTTAAAAAAATAAAAGCAAACAGGAAAAACCCACAACAACCAATAAGCTACACAAGCAGACCCAAATGCTAACTTCAGCCAAATGCAGTAGTCAGGCAACAAGAAGTCTCCCCAGAGCAACTCTCCCTATAAAGGTGTGTTACAACCCTTTTCTTATCACCTTATTGTACCTTTGGCTCCAGGAATGCTGAGTCTTACTACCCTAATTATCATATTAGCCACTTACAAAGAACTAACATTCAATGAAAAGGTCTTCCCACAAAAATAACTTTGGTTACTTTTAAATCACTGTGGCAATGCTTTAATGGCCTAGTATTCCTCAAATAACCTAGATAGTTTCTTTCAATACTGTTACACTGGTGTCTTCTGCAAAAAACTTTATCTTAAGGCATTTGAGTAGGGAAGGAAACTGTAATAAATGTACACCAGCTGCAGCCAGGTCAGTGAAAATGATCAAATTCATAAATAGCTGCATTTGTTTTGCATATCAAGAAGTATTTCGGCCAATTTTCAGCCCTGTTTAAAAAACAACACAATAAATCTGCAGGGATTTTTTTTTTTTGAGCATTTGTACACCATTTGACACCATACAGAATAAAAGACAACATGTCCTCTCTGTTTAGAAAACGGGTCACTTTGTGAAGCATGAGAATCACTGGTGTTTACTCTGAAGAACATACATTTGATGCCTAAACAGTGTAGATGCTTTCCCACCAGCTCTACTGATGGCAGCTAGTATCATTGCATGTGAAATTTTCAGGCATCCTATACCTTCAAGATCTAAGCTAGACTCTAAGAAATTATTTATTCAGTACACCATTAAAAATATCCATCAGAAAAAAACACAGAGTGAAGATTTTATAGACAGTCTATTTCAAACAGTATTTTAGTTCAACGTTATCTAATAGGTCCCACATACCTTAGTGCCAAGGCAGTAGACCACTTATAACCTCCAGTCCAGTTGCAGTAGAGCATCTTAGGAAAGACACGATTACCTAGAAGTCAGAAAACATACAAACCTTAATGTAAGAAACAGTGACTTCATAATAAGCACAAAAGTAACAAGCAAGAAAATACCATATTTCTCAAAGAAGAGTCTGAAAGGGTTGACACTAACTGAAACAAGCACTGTTAACACAGAAGCTCATATATACTCTACGGTCCTCTGTCCCAGTCTTTGTCCCACATCAGAGAACACGCAAGGTCACTGAACAAACCGAGGGAAAAATTAAACTCATTGGGTGAAACCAGCATGAATGTTATTAGTTGTCCTACTAAGAGATTTGATATTTGATTCTAGTAGTAGAGTCCAAATTAGTTTAATTCACAGAATTTACTAAAAATAAAACACAATTATTTTGTCTCACAGGAAGGAACACAACAGTATTAAAAGCCAGCATTTACATCAGATGTCACTATTATGTTTAAATCCCAAATGTAGCTAACAAAAATATTCAGAAGGTCAATCAAGGTGCCAGTTGTTACTGCAACTGACATAAGCAATTATTTTATTTACCCATCATTAAAACATTAAGAAATTCTTTAGAAAAAGGTTTCTTTACAGAATCTGCTTTTGCCCAGCTTACCTAGACAATGAATGTGATCCCGTACTGTACAAGTGGCATTGTATCGTTGTCGTGGACAAGAAACTGTCATGCAGCTGGTAGAATTGGTACACACATAATCAGTGGTTGCAAGCTGCCAGCAAAACTGGCAGGTCATGTTAATTGTAAAGTTCTCCTGCTCATGGTTATTCTCATCCTGTAAAAAAAAAAAACAGCATTATCACTTCTCCAACAATAAAAAAATGACAGCATAGAGTACCAAATTACATTCCACAGGCAGATATTTTGGGCAAAATAACAGCTACCCTCTTTGCTACCTCCATGTAGTAAAGTAAAATAGAAATAACTCCATCAGAAAGCTGACAGAGTTTATAAGAGCACAGTTCTTCCTCTGGTCCCAGGCTGCTGTCAAAAGGAGGCCTCTTTTCATCTCACCTGCAAGATCAGTTTGTACCTCTGACATACATTCAGTCTCCCCACTTTCAAGGCAGTTCAGTTTTGAACGGTCAACAAAAAGGTCCAACACGAGAGAGGCAAAACAGGATGGCAGATCTGCCTCTTCAGCAACAGCTGACAGTTGAATCACATTAAATATACCACAGGTCTGCAAACTTCTCTATGTAAGTACTTGGAAATATTTATTCATGTGACAGGATCCCACACTTTATTTAAATGTCTTAAATCTGGGTTTAAAAGTAACAAATTACTTACAACACAATGAACATGTGGCTTGACTTTGCAATCAAAAGTGGCTGGCTTCCCATATATACAGGAATAGTTTGTGTTACACGTCATACAATCAGGTGGCAATCTACTGCAAAGCCCATTGCTTGGACATTTAGTCACGTAAGGTGGAATCTCTGTACTTTCTGAAAGATGAAATACATGAATAAAGAAAGGAAATAAACATAGCTATATAATTTAAGTGTATATACATAAATGTCTTATACATATATATACACACACAATCACGCACTGACACCATATAAAGAGCTTTCCTTATTACACAGTGAAGAGCATTATAGATTTGGGTGGTGGGAAGCACTGTGTTAGCCAAGTGAGCAGCACAACACAGCAGGTACCCTACAAGGACCTTGCAGAAGTTCTGTGCAGGACAGTACAGCACAGCACCGCAATTCAGTACAACAGCAGAACAGATCTTAGCTCGGATTAGTGCTGCCTCAGCCAGTCTTTCTCAGCAGAAGTAATTAGTTTAGGTATACAAGGCTGACATACATAATCTACTTCTAGTTTAGGTCTACGTTTACAGCTAGCTAAACCATTTGCTGTTCACGTGTGTTCAGAATAAAATTATCTTTTAAACGACTAGCAAGAGCAGTGTTTCAGCCAACCCTGACACACACCTTTGCAAGCTACAAAACTGTATTTATGTTCAACAGCAAATGGTAAAAAGTTCTCACACAACAACTACATCTTTTGAGACCTTCCACTATCCTGAGAGGATCTAAAACACAGGAATCACAATGGCAGTCAAACCAGTTGTTTTCTACTGATAAAATCTTATATAGAACAATTTTCTATTGTTAAGGACACTGATGAGTAATTCACAACATGTTATATTATAATGTGTTTTAACGCTATGAAAGCAAGTACAGGTCTCTAAGACATAATTCAAGAACTTCACTATTGTAGTCAAGACAGTGATGAAAAAGGCCCATAAAACAAAACCAAAAGAAAAACATGCAATGTTGTACCTGCTGCTTTAAAATAAGGAGCATCTGTACTTGCTGAAGTTAGACTTTTTGCAAAGGTAGACTGTGGCTGTGAATGCTTTGTGGTCATCAAAGATCCCACTACAAGAAAATAAAAATGGAAAAAGAGGTATTTATGGAGTAAAACTAATCTTCAGAAAGAAACAGTTTGATTTCAACACGGATATGAAACTACAAGTGAAAAATCTAATGAGAATAAAAAAAACTATTTAAAAATCAGTTTTCCTGTTCTACAAATAAAACGTTTACATTAAACATCAAAATGTGCATTAGAATGGCATATTTCCTTTTATACAAGGTAACCATGTTTACTGCAATTTAGTTTTATTTTTTCACTTATGAGAATTAAGCACTGCCCAGAAAACATATTTTACACAGTATTTGCTACTGATCAAAACCATTTAATCAGGCAGTGCAGCAAATTCTTTGAGAGCCAGCAGGACTAGAACTGGCTGGCAATCACGTCTGTGCATGGGCTGCTTGTCCGTCTCTGGGCGAACCCTTCCACTTCAAGGACTCGGGGCTGGGCAGCCCTCGGAGGCACGTAAATCTGTGCCTGAGCCCACAGGGCAGCACACACACAGCCCGAATGGCCATGCCCAGGTGGGAATGCAAACGGGTCTGACATGTTTATCTGCCCAGAGGGTGCTGGGGAGCCCCGGTACCTCGCCAGTAGAATTTCAGACCACAGACGACTCACACCCAGGAGTGCCCACTGAAGACGCTAAATAAGCCCTGGAGCAGCAGACGAGCCGGCGAGCGGGGCCTAACCTGCGTTTTACCCAAACGCGGAGCATCCCGACACGAAGGACCAGCCCCGCACAGGTCCTTCCTTCCAACTGCTTCCTAATTGGAAACAGCCACGGCCGGAGCACCTGGTTCTCTCCACCCCGTCGGTAAGCGGCTCCACATCTCCCACAAACCTAGGTCACGGTCACCCTTCCAACCCAGCCGCTCAAAAGTCGGCCCCACCAGGGAGGAGTTGAAGCCCCCGCCTCAAGAATGTGCGGAAGTCACTCAGGATAACGACCCTCCTCTGCAGGCCCGCCGCTGAGAGGTTGCCCGACGTCTGCCGAGTCAGGGCTTTGAAGCACTCGGCCCGACCCTGAGATCGCAGGCAAGCGGAAGCTCCGGTCCTTGCCTCCCCCGGCTTCTCCCACCCAACCCGCCCCGTCGTGGGGAACTCGGGCAAAGCGGCGGCGACCGCCCTTACCGCGGCCGGAGAGAACGTAGAACTGGGACAAGAAGAGCGCCACACCGCAAAGCCTTGGCAAGGCGCGCAGCCCCACCAGCTCCGCCATCTTGCGTGCCGCTGCCTCCGCCGCTGCCAGCTGGGGGCGGAGCCGCCGGGCGAGCCGCGGCTCAGGCGCGGGAGGGGACTGAGCCCGCGGCGGGAGGAGGGGAGGGAACCCGTCTTGGGCTCGGCCGGAGGCTACCATGGAAAGCCAGGGAGCCTGAGACTGCTGCTCGCTTTTCCATACCGTAACTCTGCCGCTCGGAAACAAGACGCAGTTGAAATGTCACCCACCGCGGCCTTGTGCCCCACATGAGGCTACGGGGGTTGCTTTCCTCCCTCTACCTACTTCTCCTTTTTATTGATATCCTTCAGTGACCTCTCCTTGCTGCATCATCAGCATGCAGGAAGTATGCTAAAAAAAAATTACTTGTGTCTGCAAGACCTAGAAATTCACTGTAAACCCCAGAAGTTTTACTTTTGTGGTCTGATTACATGATCCATGTATACAGGCTGTAATCCATAAATAAAGATTAGGAAAAAATATCCCAACAAACCAAAAACCACTCAGCCTCTCCACCCCATACTAATTTTGTAAAGTGAAGCAGAAAGCTTTCCCCGGCCTTGTTCCTTAATTTTCTTTCTTTTACAACTCAACAACCAAATTCACAAACCCAAAAGTAATACAAAACCAGAAATAGGCCAATTGAGCACAATTCTCTACACTAGCTTTATATTTGTATAGCATTTATGCTAGACATAGTATTCTTTACTATTCTGAGTGATATTTAAATCCACAACTACAGTTGTATATATGATTAATATGTACAGACGTGAAATATATTGCTCAATTTATCTAAGCCTTGCAACTAAAAAATACAGCACATGAAAGTGAAAGACAAAGTGGTAAAAATTAATCTACCCCAAAAAAATTGTTCAGTTGCCTGCAACACCAACTTTAAAATAATTTATAAGCATAAACAGGTCAGATAAGTATGGCCATGCTATATTCCACACCTTTTCAGTGTTCCAAGTATTCCAAGCAAATATGACCATAAATGGCACTAAGTTTTTTCAAAGGTTTTTCTGTTTTAGAAGTCAAATCAACCAGCACGGGAAAAAATAAAACACTTTGCACACTTAAATATGGCAATTAATTGATCTTCATTCTTGGCAAAGACCTTTACAACAGCCAGTTAAGACACCAACGACAATCAGTGCCTTGATTTCCAACAAAGCAGCGATGTATTTGTAGCCTGTGAACAGAAATTGAGAGAGGATCAAGCTACTCCCCTTCCCTGCTTCCCCTTAACAAAAAAATAAAATAATGTACCACCTGCAGTTAGGGAAAAAAAATTTAAATGCTCCTGATGCACCTACCAACTGCAAAGCTTTTGGATTTTACATCATGTCATCTACAGAACTGCTGCATGACTGAGGTTGCCCAGAAATTGCAGCAGCAGCCAGTATGCTTCCCAGCCTCCTGTCTCTCAGCTTTGTGCAGCCCTGTTTTAATTCCACAGCAAAACCAACAGATGGCACTTGCAGCTGTCCTCTCAAGCTATTCCTGGAGCACCTTGCTACATTGCTTTATTTTGCATATTTCCAAATAGCAACATCAGAATTCTTCTTCTGCATTTAGAATATTTGAACTCTTCAGTCTCTGGAGCTTCTCAATAGCAGCAGATACTGAAATCTCTCCATGAACTTTGTTGTCTCTTGTTCGCACGTTGACAGCATTATTTGCTTTCTCCTTTTCTCCGACCACTGCCAAGACACACATCACAAACAACATTAAACTGACTACCTACGTTATAAAATGAGAGTCTAGACGAACTCTATACCCAGCATTAAAATTTAAATGATATTAAGAAATGTAAGATGCTGCAATTACCTAAGATAAAGTTATACTGGGCCAGCTGTGCATTTCTGATTTTCTTGTTTAACGTGCAGCTTTGGTCTAGATCCACATCTGACATAAATCCAGCTTCAAAAAATTCATTGCAAACCTTAAAGAAAGAAAAAAAAACCCTAAATCCCTCAAACACTTATTATGATGGTATATATTCTACAACATAATTTGTAATCCCTATCTCTCAAAAAAAATGCATGTATCTGCATAGCTTTTTCTCTTGTGAACTGCTGTAAGGAAGTCATTTGAAGAAAACTGCATGCATTCTTAAGGTCTTAGCAGAGCTCTAGCTGGAAGACAATACAAGGTAACATATCATGTTATTTGCTGATCTCCTCAGGCAGCTACACTGCTGAATGTCAGAAGTGTTTCCTCAGTTTGAGTAAAGAGAAAGAGAAGGAACAAAACTACTTATGTTTGCATTAAAAGCAGGGAAGAGGAATAACAGCAATGGTCAAATGTAATGCAGACATGAGTGCACATGCTGGGAAATGGAAGGAACTGTCTGCCTCAGAATTAAACAGACAATTCTGCAATGAATCATTAATTAGCATGTAATATTTTTTCATGCAGAATGTTTTTTCCCTTTAATAGCTACTGAAGTATATACATAGTAACAGAACACATAACACTTACTTACACATCTTTTTCTCAGGCTTACACAAATTTTAGCCTGTATGGAAAAGTGTCCTTCTCCCTCACATATGTCTTCAAAGTTGTTAAAGCATTCATTCTTTGTTCTAAGCCAAGTACCTGAAGAGCTATTAAAATTGCTTTGCTACCATAAAAAGTAAGGCCTCTTACCTGCTGGGCATACTCTTCACAAGTAGGTCCCACAGGCACGACCATGACCTGCCGTGGAGAGAGCCAGAATGGCCTGGCATGCAAGACAAGAAAGATATGACATAAATGTGCATCTTATATTTGCATTTATAGCCATAGTCACATTCCCCAATAATAAAGTCCTTACAAAAATATTAATTTTAGCTACAGATGTTCATTAATGTTATCTTCTTGTCAAGTCACCATTTGCTATTTTAATAGCAAGTTAATTGATTCCAGTGAAATGACATATGCAGAACTTTGCCCTTCTGTTCACTTTCTTGCTCACCTGACAATTCTAAGCAGAATTATTTGCTGAGCAGAATTTCCCCTTTTATTTATAAATTTATATTGAAAGGTGAACACTCAGATAGGTGGCTGAAAGAATTAATTCTTCCTGAAAATGGTTACTGAAGAAGTGTCTTCAGTACCTTACTCAAGATGAAACAATACATCTTACAAGTTTAAAAACCAAATAAACCACATATTAGGACTAATTCAGGTCAATTGCTTCAGATGTCTAACATCTTTCCAGTACAAAACCACAATTTTTAAGAAAATTAACATGAAAAAATGCAATTCTTACTTCTGCTCTACTGCCTAACTTTTACTGTAATCTCATTTCTAGTAATATTGCACAACTTCAATCATAAAATTAGACTTCTCTTCTTGTAATCTTACTAATTTTACAGAAATTCTATGGACATTATTTTGCACTATGATATATAGAGAGCAGGGAATATCTGTATGTTTTACACCATTTAACATTTCTTAGAACTGCATTTATGCCACATACCATTTTCCTCCATAATTTTCTGCTAAAATAGCTATCATTCTCTCCACAGATCCCAAAACAGCTCTGTGAATAATCACTGGCCTTTTCTTATCATCACCATCCTTACTGAAAAAGAATAAAATAGAAGAAAAGAAAAATTCTCTTAGCTCACACACACATAATCTTACTAATACTTTTGATTCTACTTTCCATGAAAGTTGAAATTAAGTTATTTATACTTAAGACAAAAATCAACCATTTACATTATAAATAGGCTGGCTTTTAAAGGAATACTGAACAACATGCCTTCCCCATCAAACTCTCTGTAATATCCAAAACCAAACCTAGCAAGAAAAACAACCCAGAAAATGTATGTTCAAGTAAACACGGTTCTAAGATTATCCACTGAGTGATTAAGTACCTCCTTTTCTAGCTAGAAGGCAAAGTGAGATTTTTACTGAAACATCTTTGCATCAGGTTTATGTTCAAATTTGACTAACTTTATCTGATAAAAAGAACAAAGAACTTCATACAGACATACCAGCTTCTTAAAACATGTTTGAATTTGTATGCAATGTCTTCAAAAGAGACACAGTGACTAGCTGAAAGTGAAAACTGAGCCAACTGAGTTTTCTTTGGCATTATATAGGATCAGTTGTGTTCAGAATTGGCAGACGAGACATTTAATCAGTAGCATTACAAAGTGAGTTATATCATTGTGCTGACTCAGTTATCTACTCCCCAGGGACGTTCCTCCACTAACCAGGCTAATCATTCCAATGAGCAACAGAAGATTAATGCATCTGAGCTCAATGGGAATTACATATGATGAAAGTGACTTCTTGAAAGAAAAAAAAAAATAAATCATTTAACAGGGGAATGTATTTAGCTTAACAACTCACCCAACATAAGTAAGATTAAACCTAATGGGCAGCTGGAAGTCCAGTTGGATAGTAGCACACTGGTGATACCTGCCGATAGCATCTTTGATTTTAATATCAATCTGTGAAGCAAAATAATAGTCACTGAATACAGTTTCTCTGCATTGTACAGTTTCTCTGCATTTGTGTCCAGTTCTGGGCCCTTCAGTTTAGGAAGGACATTGAGACACTTGAACATGTCCAGAGAAGGGCAAAAAGGCTGGGGAGAGGCCTTGAGCACAAGCCCTATGAGGAGAGGCTGAGGGAGCTGGGATTGTTTAGCCTGGAGAAGAGGAGGCTCATGGGAGACCTCATTGCCCTCTACAACTACCTGAAAGGTGGTTGTAGCCAGGAAGGGGTTGGTCTCTTCTCCCAGGCAACCAGCACCAGAACAAGGGGACACAGTCTCAAGCTGCACCAGGGGAAGTTTAGACTCGAGGTGAGGAGAAAGTTCTTCGCTAAGAGAGTATTTTTTCATTGGAATGGGCTGCCCAGGGAGGTGATGGAGTCACCATCCCTGGAGGTGTTCAAGAGGGGATTGGACGTGGCACTTGGTGCCATGGTCTAGTCATGAGGTCTGAGGTGACGGGTTGGACTCGATGATCCTTGAGGTCTCTTCCAACCTTGGTGATACTGTGATACTGGGCTTGTATCATTGTCCAACCAAGGCTCATTTACTAACCTTAGGACCATAAAATGCCCCATCTCCTGGATTCAAATTCCATTGTTCTCCAAAGTCATTCAAGCTGTTTTGAAGTTGCTGATCACAAAAAATGAGAACATAATTTGAAGAGGTATAGCAGGGCCTTTCATTACTGTCAGTCAAAGCATTCACCTTTGAACTGTAAAAAGAGTCAACAGGCAGCTTGACTCCTACTGTTCAAGCATTTAGTTATTAACTGTAAATAATCTTCAAGTAAGAGTAGTTCTGTCTACAAATGTGATTAATTGATAAATTGATTCATAAATATTAAGTCAGTTCAACATAAGGGGCTAAGTAAGGAATGGAAAGCACTAATTTGACACTGAAACTTCACATTTAACAATCATTTTTCAACAAGCATTTCCACTAAGGACAATATTTATCATCTGATTGGAGCAATTTCACCAATTACACTATTCAACATGACAGAAAGTAAATACACACGTTAAGGGTTGGTTTGTTTGCTGCTAAATGCAATTACCTTTTCCGCATGATCCCAGACCTCTAACTCTCCTAGATAATTTTCAGGTCTTGTAGAAAGATGAAGTTGAAAGGTAAAGCCAAAGACAGCATACACTGACTTCAAAAAGTCCAGACAGGCCTTAATTTCTTCTTCAATCTTAAATGTAATCAAAATAGATTACTTACAATTTGCTTGCATAAAAATGTAATGTGATTCACTGAATTCTTCGTATCCAGAATACCAGAGCCCATTAAATAAATAACAAAATAATAATCACATGAACATTGCATCCTACAACCCAAAATCCAGGTAATGGATGAAAAGAAAACTGAGGTGGTGTGGCATCAAGGCATGGCAAGAAAAGTTAACGTTCCTGTTAATGCAGTTTGGTTCCAGAAGCCCAGGTTTGAGTGAGGCTTGACAACAGTATAGGAATTTATTCACAGAGCTCCACTAAAATCTATTCCATTAGTGACAAAATAAAGTATTTATTCTGCATGACTAAGGAAAGCAATGCGATCAACAACTTCTCTTTGCAGGGGGAGATGGAAGATGCAAAAGATTTTATCTTTTTGGATTTAGTTTCCCAAATGTATTTTTCTAAAGGGAAAAATTCTTATGTAATTACTAATAAACAGCTTCTCTCAAATAACCTTATTTTCATACTTTGGCAGAAGCATTTTTTAATGTCAAAATAGAAAAATGTAACAAATCATGGCACTGCACTCTGAGAAGGCTACTGACTTCAGCAACATAGCAAAAGGTTAAGAAAAATGGAACAGCAGATGATTAAGAAGGAAACACCTAAACCTCCCACAAATATAAAACATTCAAAAGAGCATTGTGCTGCAAAGTAACACAATACAACACTCCAGAGTTAACATATGTTAGTAATTTCTTTCTAGTTTCATGTAGGTTTTCACTGGGAGGGGAAGGAGTAGGTTTTTTTGTTTGGTGAGTGGAAGGTTGTTGTGTTTGCCTTTGTGGGTATTGTTTGCTTGTTTCATTGGTTGGGTTGGGTTTTTTCACCTGTTCAATGGTGCAAAAGATGTGAGCATCGTCTTGCTGGAAGCGCCTTACTCGAGTCAAGCCACTTAAAGTCCCAGAGAGTTCATTTCGATGAAGAACTCCAAAATCTGCAAGTCTAAGAGGCATCTCCCTCCAGGATCGTGGACGATGGGCAAACATCAAGCTAGATGGAACACAAAAGAACCTTCCTTCTGTGCTTCTAACATTTAAGACAACATGGAAACTAAACACTATCTGCACAGTCACCACAATTTTCAGTATTTTCTCATTCAGGTTGTCTGCATCCCAAGAAGCAGGCAAGTAAGAAAACCACAGCACTCACAACATATTGCTAAAGACCACCCAGAAAAAACACTCTGAGCGTGGCAATCCAGACTGCTTCATCCATACCTTCTGTTGGTACCCCACATCTGATGACTACCCCTTTCCAACATAAATTGGATTTAGTAGTGGTACAGACTAGCATTAGCATGCACAAACCTAGCTCACTTAGTGCAGACTAACTGAAGTATGCTCCTCCCAGACTTGCATTTGGTCTGCTTTGGGATACTGTCTGGGGAGCTCTCTGGACACACTAGTTGCTTAGTAGTCTATTGTAAATGTACATGACAACATGAATTTACACTCCAATTATTCCCTCTCAGCCCCCCAGAGGATAAATATAAGACGGTTTCCATTGAGAGTACAAACCAATGTCCTGGACAATTCATTGGTTTAAGGGCATAAGTTTCCTTCTCCACCTCAAAAGAGAACATATTTTCACTGTAGTGCTGCCAGTGTCCTGAAGCTTCCCAGAGTTTACTGTTGTAGATGTTTGGAGATACAACTTCAGTAAAATTACGCCTGTGATATTCCCCCTATAAAACAAATCCAACATTTAAAAGGTGCTAGATCTTTCAATGAGCAAAAGCCTGACTGTTTTCATCTGCATTCTTATAATGGAGAATTACTGGGAGACTAAGACTACTGCCCAGGTAGGTTTTGCCCAACTGGAAAAAGCACAGGTCAATTTTTCATTCTTCTCTATTTTCCAGAAGGGTAAATCTGTATGACGACAGTGAAAATACAGTGTATGTTTACATACATGGATGCTTCTCTTTCTGTGGTAGCTCAGTGCTGTGAATGGCCATCACCTCAGATCAACAACTGATATTAAGCTTGTTAGGAGTAACATTGGTATATACTCACTCGTATAAAATCCACAAGAGTGTTGTAAATAAAGGCACCTCTGGGGAGGAAAAAGCAGCTCCCAGGACTCAGATCATGAAAGAAGAAGAGCTCTTGCTCCTAGGTAAATTAAAGTCAGAATGCTGTAACGACACTTCAGATAGAACTGCAAAATTGCAGAATGTACTACTTCACACATGGTGACTGTTCACAAAAAATATTTATTAAAACAAGATGATTTGCAGAAGCCTACATGTTCTCAGCAGCAGTAGTTAAACTATCTGTAGTTCCTACTCACTGAAGTAACACTGGACTGTCACTTGACTCTGTGACTATGTAAATACACACTTCCTCAACTTTCTGAAACCCTAACCAATCTTAATTTAGTAACCAAAGTAATTAAGCATATACTTATCACAGCTAAAGACTGATGGTGGAAACTTGTAAGCCATTTATTCTTTATCAGAATTCTGCCTCAAAATGAGAAGCTCAGTAGTATGCCTCTGACACATCTTTGGGGAATCTTGGCCTCTTCACTACCACAGATACTAGATACAAAGACACTAGGTAGGTTGGTTGATACTAGGTAGTTTCAGAAAAGGCTCAGAAGTATCCACCAAAGAAATACTATATAACTATTTACAACTTCAATGAGTTAATATAAAAAACCACAAACACCTCAGTAAAGATCATTTTTTCTACTTCTTCCATTTGTAACGGTTTCCTGTAAACCCCTTACTGGCTCTACAACAGGATCTGGACAGGTTAGATCAATAGGCCACAGCTAATGGAATGAAGTTCAACAAGGCCAAGTGCCAGGTCCTCCACCTGGGTCATAACAACCCCATGGTAAGCTACAGACTTGGGGATGTGTGCTTGGAAAGCTGCAACCTGGGGGTATTGGTTGACAGTTGCCTAAATAGGAGTCAGCAGCGTGCCCACGTGGTCAATGGCACCCTGGCTTGTATTAGAAACACTGCAGACAGGAGAAACAGAGAAGTGATCATCCCCCTGTACTCAGTACTGGTAAGGCCACATCTCAACTACTGTGTTCAGTTATGGGCCCCTCACTACAGGAAGGACATGGAAGTGCTGAAGCATGTTCAGAGAAGGGCAGTGAGGCTCAGGAAGGGCCTGGAGAACATGGCTTAGGAGGAGCCCCCGTGGGAGCTGGGGTTGTTCAGCCTGGAGGAGGCTGAGCAAAGACCTCATTGCCCTCTACAACTACCAGAAGGGAGTTTGGAGCGAGGAGTGGGGCAGCCTCTTCTCCTTGGACAGGACTAGAGGAAGGAGTTTCAATCTGGGCCAGGGGAGGTTCAGGCTGGATGTTAGGAAATACTTCTTCACAGAGAGGGTTCTGAAACATTGGAATGGTCTGCCCAAGGTACTGGTGGAGTCACTCTCTGTGGAGGTGTTTAAGCAGCCTGTAGACCTGGCACTTAAGGACATGGTTTAGTGTTGACTCTTCAATGCTGGGTCAAGGGTTGGACTGAATGATCTTTGAGGTCTCTTCCAACCAGATGTATTCTGTGATTAATTACCTTATTTATGTCTATAATTAATTCACACAATTTTCAGTAATTTCCCTTTTTTACAAAAAATGAAGTGGCTTAGGTATGATCTGAAAATAACCTACATTAAAAGGCTTAAGATACACTTTTCTAAACCATGGGACTACTTCCTGGCATTAGTTTAACATTTCTATATAAATCACAGCTTTGTAGAATTGAAGTTTTACAAAACAACTGACACCAAGAAGTTTGTAACACTGCTTCTCATTCAAAGTGCCAAAAATGGAAAAAAACAACCCAAAACACAAACCAAAGCAAGAGAATGAATTTTAAGCATAAAAGAGAAGTAGCCCACGAAACAGCTCACCTTTCCAATCTTCCTATGGTCCCTGTTTCTGGCTTCTTCCTGGAATTTTTCCCATTCCTTCATCATTTTGTTATCAGGAAAGGATATTCCATATATTCTCTGCAGGGTTTCCATGTCAGATTTTCCTTCCCAGTACGTAGAGGAGTTCTGATGCACAAAACCCGTACTTTAGAATAACAGTGTATCATTTCAGGGGAAGGAGGACCAACACTAATGCATTACAATGTTATGACTGGTTTTTTACTTACAAGAATTATTATATGGAGTTATCCAGCCTTTGTTTATAATGCAAAGATACATGCAGTACCTTCTCATCAGCACACTAACACAAAAGATAAATGAAAGTCTATGGCCAAGTCATACTTTTATTCTACTTAGATACTTTGTTTTAACTCATAAGAAGATGTGTTTTATTATGTCACATTTTATCTTCTAAAAAGAGCAGCACTTGTTTACATTCAAATAACAACGCAGCAGGGAAACGTGGAAGACAAACCTCACTCCCTCTCACAGTTAAATCCTAGCTGTTCTGACAGTCTTAGACCCCAGAACTCAAGAGTTTCATATACTTCAGTTAAGAAGCCAGCAAAACCAACAATGAGCAATGAGGCCACTCAGTAAAGTTACTAAAATCACTACCTGCAAGTAGTTTAAACTACACCATAATCAGAAATGCCTGCAAGCACTTTCCTGTGAGCAATGCCATTTTTACAAAGCAGCACCTGTGGATCTGCCAAGGTCTACCTCACCTCCCGTACCTAAAAGGTATCATACAAGGTCAAAATACTATTTTCTAACCCAATTAGTATCTTAGATGTTGATTTACTGAACAGAGTGCACACAGCAGTGACAGCTAATACAGACTCAAACTAGGACATTTTTACTACAAGGTGCAGCACTAGTTTGAGATAGTAGTACAGTAACACCACATTCACTTCAGCACTGCACTTCTCTGCCAGTGAAACCAGCTACAGCACGCACAGTAATCTAGTCACTACAAGCTTCAGTATTTTTGCAGAGCTCTCCGCTGTATTCTAAGTATGCATGTGTCATGGGTTGAGTTGATCTGCTGCTATTATTCATAACATGCTGCAGTCATGCCATCTTAAAAATTATAGTGCTGGCTGGAGCTTGAGTATTATGGAGCTTGAAGTTCAGACTGTAACATCAGAGGCTTCCTGTTCTGATTGCTGCTTCTGAGTTCCAGGTCTTGAGTATTGGCTCCTTTCTGCAGACATGGTGGTGAGAAGGGGGTGAGTTGGGTAGCATGCAGGTTTGGGGTTTCTGTTTTACACTGGTGGTTTTTTTTTTCCCCTCCCTTTCCTGCATTCCACTGCATTTTTTTTCCCCTGCAAGCTAAGGTAATTATGCATTGTGATAATGGCAGGTTATGTCATACTAAACTCTCATCTCTATCTCAGCCCTGAGTTTTGTGTGTTTCTTTTCTCTCAAATCTGTGCTGGGGGAGCAGGCAGGTTACACAGGGGTGCAATAACCTATTACAGGATGTTTCTGCACTAATGCTCTGATTAAAAGGAAAAAAAAAGATGCTGTAAACTTTCACTGATTTACTATTGTGATGGTCAAGGAGCAGGACATTTTGGAAGCAGATGTTTGTTCAGAGTAAGCAAAAAACAATACAATGGACATTAGCACAACCACTTCAGGAGAGACAAACACATAAATAATCATGTCACCTACAGTTTAGTCAAGTGTTAATGCAGTTAGGTTAACCTTACCTTAAATATTTTAAGGGCCTTAATTTTCCCAGTATGTCTCACATGTGGGCCCCTGCAGAGATCAATCAGCTGACCACATCTATACACCAACAGAAAAAAAAAAAAAAGAAGTCTATTCCAAAGCACTCCAACATTTTAAAATACAGTCACTTATGGCATAGAAGTTAATTCTTGACACACTTATACATGTGCAAGAATCAGCAAATTCAACACACCTTGAATGTAATTGTGCCTTCGACCCGAAGCCAAATATTCACTCAGTAAATACTCAGCATACTTGATCAAGAGCATTCTAACACACTCAGCAATTCATATAGTCCCCTATATCAACTTTGTGAAAGTTGGCCAGGAAATGTCAAACTAGGTACATCAAACAGCAACAACAAAGTTTTTGCCATTTTCTAACCAACTAGGCTTTTCCCTGGGAACTAAATTAAATTAACAGGTTCCTCATTCCATTGAGCTAGGAGCTGGGAGCTACCTTTACCCATTATTCATCAACTGAACATCATGGATAGTAGCTTATGTTAATCTCTTTATTGAAACAAGAGGGAATGAATGAAATGTGGATTTGCCATTTGTTCACAAATTGAGACTCAATCCATCCCAGCAGACAAAGAAAAGACCCGATTTAAACGTAAGTAGCAATATTAATTGCAAGCTTAAGCCCAAATCCCGCAAGCATTCAGAAGTTAGAGTAAAAAAAACCCTTTTTTTTTTAACTCTACCCCCAATTTAAATGAAACATATCTAACTACAGAAGTACTTCATAATATTTTTTAACTGAATTTTCTTTACCTGTATATCGTGGTTGTTGGTGTGTTCACCTTCTCATTAAGGATACGACACTTAAACTTGTTATACTGTGTGGGGAAATATGGAAATTCAGACATATCAATAACATGGCTAATATAAATTCCATTTTAAACTAGGTAATAATGCAAATGCATGAGTACAGCACACTCTCAGCTGGGAAACAAAAAAAAGAATAAAAACCAACACCACCACACATACGCATGAAAAAGTTCAACATTCTTTCAGAAGAGCTATAAAACAAAAAAGAGGAGGCAAAAATATTTTAAGTTCCCTGAGGGTGTGTTAAGCATAAAGATTATCACCTGAACACTGCAAAGCACTTTGAAAGGCAATTAAAAGACAGTACAGTGAAACTGGAATAGCCACCATATACAACAGATGACTAGAGCATAAAGTCTTTTTTGAATGGTCTCTGCAAATGCACCAGAATGAGTGTATGCCTCTTGTACACCAATTTCATTGTCATCTCATTGGGCCTGAGGTGTTATTGAGTAGTAAGAAATTGGGGTTTTTACTGCCTGAAAACGTCCTGAACACATGAGTGGGATGTGGACAGCAGGAAAAGGATGCTATTCTTTTTCTTCACTTTTCAAGACAGGTACTATTCTGATGAGTCAGTCACATGCAGTACTTTATACAAGTCACCTTTTAAAAGACTGCTGTACCAGAATCACAGCTATTTCAAAGATTTACCTTAAACATGTCTAACAGGATCTCCTTTTTGACTTCCAGCCTTTCAAAAGCCTGCTTCTCTTTTATGATATTTTTACAGCGGTCCTCTAGTAGTGGAAATTCAGTGCTGGATACACCTCTAAACAAAAACACACAAGCAAGAGAAATAGAAATTAGTGATTTTTATACTGCCATTTTTTAAGGGCCCACTTTCTAGTGGTCTAATTTGAAAAACATGAGATGTGTTGTTGTGATCTATCACAGCATTTTCTGAAGTCTCTTACAACTGGCTGTACCTTCAGACACTAATCTCAGAAACACAAATGGTATCACCCTGAACAAACCCACTGCAATTACTCCTAGAACAGTCTTCATCATGTTTAAATGTCTGGAAGCTCAAAGTATATACAACTTAAGAAATAAGGGTTAAAAAACCAAAAACAAACCAAAAAAAAAAAAGGCTCATCCCCAGCTGCTACTTTATCAGCTGACGCAGAGTCAGCATTCTCCCTGAGTACAGAAAGATAAACAAGGAAGAAACAGACTTGTGAAGACATGCACGAACACCAGAAAAGTAGTAAACACCTGCAAAAGTTACATGCACATGTGCCATTACTACAAGTGACTATGGCACTTTAAAACCTAAATCTCATGACTCAAGGAAACTGTCTTCTGTATCTCCCAGGAACTTCAGGAAGTTCTACCCAACACTACTTGTTTTTCCACAGAGCATTCAACAACTACAAGTCCTGTGCAGCAGGTGTCTGAACACATCTCTTCAATTTAAATATACATGCACATATTCAATATATTAGGAGACTAACCCATCAGTTTTAAGCCCTACTAGATATAGGACTTTCCTTTTAACATGCAGAAACAGAACTGAACAGAAATAATTCTAGTACTGAACTTCAGTGAAGAGTATTAAGGTTCTTAAGACACTGAAATTTTACCTGTCTTCCATATACATGTCATAATAAAATCCATTCTCAATTGGTGGTCCATAGCATAAGCAGCCCCCAAAATAACCTTCCATTGCCTCTCCAAGAATATGAGCACTTGAATGCCAATAAACCTGCAAATAAAGTCAGGAGAGCAAGTCATGGGGTCATTGGAATTGTGTAACTAAAAAGAAAGCAAAGAGAAGAATATCTGTAAATGGGAAGTACAGCTGAATTAGTATTGTTTAAATTTAATGAGAAACAGAATGTTCTGCTCTCATTCTGAAGCAGGCTGAATGAATGGCAGAAGTAGCAATGAAGCCCCAACACTTCTCAGTCTGAAAGCTGACTGAACATCTGCACGATTCTGTTGCCTTATTACTTACCATACCTTTATAATTTATTAGTTAGTTTCTGGTCAGTTAGAAGTCTCTGCAATAGTGACTTCACCTAAAGCAATGCATCAAATTAGGTGATGATGGTCCACACACTGTACATTTATTACTAGGACTGTAAATCACATTATCTGAAATGTTATGAGAGGAATCAACAACCCAGTAGATCAATACCAGTCTTATGTTCCAATCTATTAATTCAGAGCACATCATAGCCACTGCTACAAGATAAAGCCTTTACAGACTCCTGAAGTGCCTCAAACAAGCTTAATCACATGAATATTTCATACATGTAGTCTAATTCTAGACCATAAAGATAAGCATAGGCTTAAGATTGAAGGCCATACAAAAAAACAACCAACCCTGTGTGTGTCACTAAGAATATCCACTAAGAATAGCTTAATTAACTAAGATATACCTACTTAAACTCCTAATAACAAGTGACAGTGCAAGGAGGTGTAGATTTTGTTATGACTCTAATCTGATTTTGGACAACTTTCAGAAAACTCTCAGACAGTCTCACTGCTGCTTTCAGTGTCTGATCTTGAAATGCAGAGTCAAACCACAAAACACATCTTACATCAAACAATTTCAAGACATTCTGTATGATCTCATTTGTTTATGTAAAAGAGATGGGAAGAAAATAAGACTAAGATTTTATTCACTATAGATTACGCATATTTGGTATCTAATCTTTATCAAATCACAACAAATATTTTACTTGAATAGTTTGGGCAATTTTTTCTTAATTCAAGTTTTTAAAACATCCCTCCTGCAATCAATTTTGTGCCCTTAGTTCTTTTCATCAAGCAGAAATCAATGAATGTTTACTCACAGCTTTTGCTTCTTCATTATCAAACATAAGCAGCTCCAGAGTACAGTTTCCCTCCAGTGGACGATCTAGGTCCCACAATTCACCATTCACTTTGGCTATGACTGCATTTGAAGCCAATACTTGACTAAAAAAGACAAATTATCAAAGGAGACCAAAATATCTAGGTTCAGATTTGCAAAAGTACTTAGTTTTCTTAACCCTGTGAGACCCCACCCACATCTTGTAGCACCTAAAGACCTTTAGTTTTGGGTTTTTTTTCCCTGTGTGGTCTTTACTTAAAAGACTTTTCTGACAGCTGGCTGAACATGAGGCAGCAGTGTGCCCAGGGGGCCAAGAAGGCCAATGGCATCCTGGCTTGCATCAGGAATAGTGTGGCCAGCAGGAGCAGGGAGGTCATTCTGTCCCTGTACTCTGCACTGGTTAGGCCACACCTCGAATACTGTGTCCAGTTCTGGGCCCCTCAATTTAAAAAGGACATCAAGACACTTGAATGTGTCCAGAGAAGGGCAAGGAGGCTGGGGAAAGGTCTCGAGCACAAGCCCTATGAGAAGAGGCTGAGGGAGCTGGGATTGTTTAGCCTGGAGAAGAGGAGGCTCACAGGAGACCTTATTGCTGTCCACAACTACCTCAAAGGTGGTTGTAGACAGAAGGAGGTTGATCTCTTCTCGCAGGCAACCAGCACCAGAACAAGGGGACACAGTCTCAAGCTGCACCAGGGGAAGTTTAGACTCGAAGCGGGTTCTTCACAGAGAGAGTTGTTAGGCATTGGAATGGGCTGCCCAGGGAGGTGGTGGAGTCACTGTCCCTGGAAGTGTTCAAGAGGGAATTGGACGTGGTACTTGGTGCCATGGTCTAGTAGTCATGAGGTCTTGGGTGACAAGTTGGACTTGATGGTCCTTGAGGTCTTTTCCAACCTTATTGATTCTATGATTCAATGCTTTCAAAATAAATCAGCTTAACAGAGTCCCCATCCACAGTCCCCAATGCACTGTGACATGCATTTTCTGCAACGAGGTAAAAAACAAATTACAATTACAGAATTATCTTGGAAAAATTGCAACACCTTGAATCTATGCGTTACCTAATTCCTGCAGCTAATTGATATGGCGTGGTTTTCCAAGATTCCCCTTCAATCATCTTTCCATCTGTCAGAGTAATTGTGATAGGTTTGCTCTGGTTGGCTGCTCTGTAAGCTAACAAAGCATCATGTTCCTTCTTCAGCACTTCGTAAAGCTTCAGTCTGTCTTCTATGAAGCCTGGCTCACATAATACCTGTAACAAATAAATTATATCATATTTGTGAGAGAAATACAATGAAAGAATTCAGTGCTTATGTATCCTTAGAGATTCCAAGTAAGACCACACATAACTGTGCCAGATTTTAAACCAATATGCAGTTAAGCACTTGTAAATAATTATACACGATAGTTTCATCCAACTTGCTATTCTATACTGCATTTTCAATGCATCTTCATCAATATGGGCCTAAACTACTTTTGTGAGTTTTGCCTCAGAAGGCAGCCTATGTTCCTGCCCCAGAATTTAGCTGGCAGAGAAACTTGGATCGCCCTCATGGCCAAGAAGGTCACTGATCTCCTGGGGTGGATTCAGAAGAGCGTGGCCAGCAGGTTGAAGGAGGCTTTCCGCTCCTTTCACTTGGCCCTGGCTGCATCTGGTGTATTGTGCCCAGCTCAAGTGGAACAGGGATCTACTGGAGAGAGTCCAACAGAGGATCATAATGATGATTTGGGGACTGGAGCAGCTATTTGGTGAGGAGAGACTGAGTGACCTGGGACTACTCCAACAAGCCCTCACTTCTACCAGTCCATTCAAAGGCCCCCATTCAAATAACATCGTTCACAGGAAGTTCCTTTCCATTTCAGTGAACTACTAAGATCTATTAAACTACATTTCACATTGCCAACATCCTCTTTCAGTCACCACACGCTGTTTAACCATTCATAAACCATCGTTCTTTTTAGGAGCAACAGTATCTCCACCCTTATTTCCCAACAGGCCACATCCTTTTGATACATAAAAAGCAGAGAACTGGGAATGTAACCTTACTGATTGCATGCAAGAAGCTCTTGGATTTTCTTCTTTTCTATATGCAGGCTACAGCAAGCCTTTTCCCCAAAATGTGGGACTTCAAAATACAGCAAAGCATTTCAGATTCAGTACCTTTTGTGAACCTAGACAAGTAATCCTTTCTTCTACTATCATATGACATAAAATAACCACTTACATCATTCCAAGGTCGGTTCACAGTTGTATTTTCTTTTTTCTTTTCCTCTTTAGTTTGACTCACTTCAACAGCAGGACTTGCACTGGAGACTTTCTGAAAAGCATGAGAACATGGAAGTTTAGCTCTCTGCCTTTCAGACGTTTCTCAACAATCATTGAAACAAATCAAATCAAATCCGTGCAATATTGGGCTAAAAAGATAATTACAATCGAAGCACCTCCTTAATACAGAGGAGAGGCTTCTCATGACACATCTAAATTGCATCCTTTAGATGTTGAGCAGTCACAACAGAACTGCTCACCAAACCAAATCTTCGCAATTTTCCTGACACCACTACTACAACAATTACCGACAAAATCTATCCCACTGAGGTCACGGTGATCTGAAACAACCTAATGAGTAACAACGGCAACTGTTGGTAGTCTGATAAATTTACTCCACCTGTGGGAAGGGGCAGGGACTGTGGGGAGAAGCGCGCATAGAGACCGACAGAGGGTTTAACTCTCGAGACCTCCGCCGACCCCCGATGGCTGGGGGCGCCCAGCCCCTTCCCTCCCGGCAGAGGCCTGGCTCGGCCCACCCCGGAGCGCTGCGGGCACTCGCCTCGCCAGGAGGGGGCGCGGCGGTCCGCTGCACCGAATTGGGCCGTGGGGATGACCCCCTCCTCCCCTGGCGCTACCTCGCCGCCAGCAGCGGTCTCCGCCGGCGCTGCCCTGCCCAGTTCGGCTGCCAAGCTGCGACGCAGGTGCAATAGGCGATAGCGCAACTTTTCGTTCTCGGCCCTCAGCCGCTGCAGTTCAGGACTACAGTTTCCAGGGCTGCAAGGCGCCTCCTGCTCTTTCAGCCGGCCGACCTCTGCCGTCAGCTGGCGCAGCTCCTGCTCCTGCCGCGACAGGCGCAAGGCCACCACCTCTGCTGCCGCCGCCGCCATCTTTCCCGCTCCGCTCCCTCCCCCGTACCGCCCCGGGGAGGCCGCATCAGGTCCGGTCCAGCCCTCTTCGGCGGCGGCGCTTGGGTCACTCATGCAGCAGTGACTCCGCCCAGCGCGGAGGGACTCCAGGGGCCTTGCAGGAGGGTTCCCCTTGTCAGTGTTCGCTCTCGTCGTAGGGCGAGTCCTCGCTGCGACGGTGGTAATAAATCCGTCCAGCTTCCTCGGAGGCTGGCGAGCAATTGGGAAGCGTCGATACCCGCGACTCATGCCTGAGTCCTCTTGAATTTACCTAAAAACGTGCTTTGAAAAGCTTTTTTTTTTGTTTCAGATGCAGTATTGACATCGTGGCGTTGAGCCAAACAATTGTGCACGTCAGGGAGTGGCAGGGGCCGGCTGCACCCTGAGGCCAGGCGCCCCCTCCCCCGGCCAGGCACACTTTCACATGTGTCCTTTACCCAATAGTCAAATGTTGCAAGGAGCGTGTACTTATTAGAACTCCGTCAATTATCAAATCAGAATTCTGGCATTTTATTTTCCACAACTGAAAATAACTACATGATCCGTAAGAAGGCAGAGCAGCAAGTTCTGTATTTTGTACAGTTTGATGCATATCCTTTGATAATACCTCTTTGGATTTGTGCTTTTGAAATTTTATGACAATATATTTGAGATTAAAAGGATATATTCTTTTACCAGCAAAAATAATGGGGACATTTAGGGATCAAAAGATTGTACTCCTTAAAAAAATAAAGCAAGACAAACAAACCAACCCCCAAAAACACAACACCACACCACTCTAAATTATGCAGTGCCTACAGCCCAGAGTCACTGCTGTGCTGTATACTCAGAAATTTCGAGCTGTCACACATCTCCCATGCATGACTGCTGTGTGTAGTGCTATTCACTGGCTGTATTAACCAGTTCATATTATACCAACACATTTTTTTTGCATTTTCATTGCAGAGTACTCTTTTCTTTCCCATGAATGCCTGGAATTTTCTAACAGTTTTGTAGTTAATTCTTCAAGCCATTCTGCCCCAAATAAATGTTTTAATCCTTAAAGCCCCAAACCAACCAACCAAAACTAGTTTTGCTGTTTAAGATACATTGAGAATATCCCTCAACGATGTACATTTGTCATTTGCACCGGTTCTTTCCTTTTCTGATCATCTATGTCTATCACTAAAGCAAGGTCACCTGTCTTTAAGGATGGACTGTCACAGGCAGAGCTGCAATGGACTTGTGAAAATAGGACATACTCTTTAGCTTCCTTTAAACATTCATTTCAGAATGACAGGTTACCTGTTTTCTTAACTTCTAAATTCACTGCTGTGCAGAATTTATTACTCTGTTAGGATAGTGATGACAAATTAACACACATTCAGTTTTGAGGTTAAACTCTAACAGATATATTCAGGTTGCATTTTCTGTATCTCATCTTTGGGCACTGCTTTATTAATGCAAAAACTGTAACTTTGGGTTTGCTCTAGGATTTATTGAAGTCATGATAAAAGTTACCATCAGAACTATAGTGGCAGAGAAGGCTGATTCATAAGATGCTGTCTAACATGTTGAACACTAGGCTTTATCAGCATCTTTTAACTGCTGAGATACTGTGATATTAATAATAGTAGAACATCTGAGAGAATATGTCCAGAGAAGGGCCATGAAGATGATCATAGGGCTGTAGCTCCTCTCATATGGGGATGGGCTGGAGAAGTTGGTGTTTTTTCAGTTTGGAGAGGAGAAGGCTCCAAGGAGACCTTATTGCAGCCTTACAGTATCTGAAGGGGGCCTACAAGAAAGCCGGCAAGAGACTTTTTAGAGTGTCAGATAATAAGACTAGAGGAAATGGATCCAAGCTAGGGGAGGGGAGATTTAGATTAGATGTTAGGAAAAAGTTCTTCACCATGAGGGTGGTGAGACACTGGAACACATTGGTGGTGGAAGTCCCTGTAAGATTTTAAGGCCGGGCTGGATGTGACTCTGGGCAACCCAATCTAGTGGAAAGTGTCCCTGCCCATGGCAGGGCGGTTGGAACTAGATTATCCTGGGGGGGGGGGGGGGGGGGACCCTGACAATTCTGTGATTCTGTGAAAAACCACAAGATTTTATGGAGAGTATGGAAATAATGGGGTGGTGTAGTATTTGTACTAGCAATGTGGAGGTTAAAAAATCAAAGGAAATCTTAAGAATCATGCATATAAAGGAGTCCTTACTTTTAAAGGTTGCCTACAAGATGTGCCAGGCATTTCAGATAAGATGGCTAAGTCCTCTGCCTACTGCATTTTACACTTGTTTAGCTGTACTACTTGACTTGTAGTTAGGATAGCAGATGCCTTTTACCTATCATCTCCCAAGCACATCATCTTTCATATGCAGTAGAGTCAAGATGATTACATGAGAAGCATGAGACACTCACTGCTATGGTCAATAAGCCATAATATTCTAAAATTAAACCATTAATATGGCTTAAAATAACAATCCCAGCAATCCTTCCTCCAGACAGTGTCACATATAAAGCTTGTTATGTCTTCAAACAACCACAAGGTGACAGGCAATGCTGCCGAACAATTCCGCGAATCCAGCTAGTTAATTGTTTGGATGGTGAGATACACAATAACATTCAAAATTATGATATGGTCTATGGTCATTTTTAATGCAGACTGATAATACTTGAAATTTCAGAAGCAGAAGAACCCTGACAGGAGGACAGAGTGGTTGCATCTTAAGATCTTAAGGACTAAAAAAAAAAATAATGATAGAACTTGTTTTCCTAATAGCTTGTCAAAATTAATTTGGTTTGCTGCAGAATAGGGAGTGAACCCTTAACAAAAATGCAGCAAAGGCCACACTGTGAGACCATAGATGCATTATCAGTTGGAAGTAATGGAAATAGAAAAAGAATGGACTCAGAAAGAGGAGACGGCAGGAAGTAGTCTATACTGTTTCCATGTGAAGAATTTATGTTGACAGAATTATGAAAACAAGACCAAAAAGTCCGTGTATTAAACAGCATTTGCATAAGAGAGGTTATGTAATGTGTGATCCTCAATGAATGATTATCAGTGGCAGAACACCTCCATGAGGATTGCAGTAATCTCCACGGTTAAACCTGGTTCATGCAATGGACGTTTTATAGTGTTTTATTTTGCTTTGACACAACCTCAAGGATCTAAACATGCAGAAATGTTTTTAACAGTGACACATTTACTGTCACAAACCAGGTCTTGTTCTGTAACCCTTGCTTTTTTCCCCCTTTACATCTAGGCTTACAAAATATTTACAGAAACACGCCTTCCCAATGTGAAATTCCATTGCACTTTAAAGCTAATATTTTATGAAAGAATAAGAAGTGGAGGGAATTTATACTGTGGTTTGGGTATGGCCTCTAAGGAATACAAAATTAAAGTGTACAGAAGATGCTTTATTTTATGCCCTGTACCAGCTTGTACAAATTATTACCGTTTGATCAGCTGTCTTCTTGAATTAATTATTTTTTGCAAGGGATATCTTTGAAGATCAGTTACAGAATTAAAAAGTAACAGTAACTAAGCAATTCTCAGTCTCGTCATTACGGTTCAGAAGATGTTAACAGTTGTAAAGGGATAATTAGTGTAATGTAATCCTCTTAGGAGGCTGCAGGCATTGAGCTAGATTTCTTTATAATTTGTATGTAGGCCTTCTTTATTCCATTAGAATTACAATAATTGCAGACAGCAGTATGTATTTGCATTCTATCCGTCCACATTATGTTTGCTTTGCAGACTGAATACTGCACAATAAATGCAGAAGTAGAAATTTCTATTTTCTATTTAAATATCAACATGTTTGGAAGAACAGCCAAATCTTGGTTTTATAACTGTGCAAAATCTACTAAAAGAGGAAATGAAAACAGAAATAAGTGGCTTTCTGAAATCCCAAGCAATCAGAGAGAGCAAATACTGGAAGAGTTGGATGTTAACAAAGTGCTGTCATATTTGGTTTACAAGAGAGTCTTTTCCTTGGAGGAATACAAAGACATTTGGTCTCAGGAGAGCTACAGGAAGAGAACTGAGTATTTTTTAGATAAACTGTCCTTAAAAGGCCCCAGCGCTTTCTCTGCCTTCTGTTCCATTTTGGAGGAGGTCTGCCCTAACTTGCTGACATGCTTTCTCCTTGGCTACGAAGGTAAGGTCACCGCTCTAAAATGCTTAAGTGTATATTGACAATGTCTTGGAATCCTTTGACACTAATAGTTATTTGCTATAATTAGTATTTACTTTCTCTCTTGCACTAAACAAGAGAGTATTTGCTGCCTTTATGATTCTTTGTTATAAAAGAGAAGAAAAATTTATTAAACATCTGATTTTATTGTTATACTTTGAACATTTAAATTGTTTATCAACATCACTGCTACTATTGAGTAAGAGTCGTGATAGGGAAAAGGATTCCTGAGGACTCCTGATAATGCTTAGCTCTGAATGCTAACACAAATCTTTTGCTTTCTTTCCCATTTCTGAAATATTTAAAAAAGAGATCGAGAGGTTCTGTAAGCATAGTGCCTGAGTAACTGATCCCTTTCAGATTCTTCTTGTAAGTTACATTATTTACTCTACCTTTCTGTAAACAACTGCATGAAAAATACTGCATTTCTAAATAATAACAGTAAATTGAGGTTAATAACATTATTTGGACATCAGGCACTATTCACACCTGTCTGAGAAATAATGTTTTACAAGGTATTAGCAAAGATAACATGAAAAAATACATGCAGAGTGTTTACAATTATAGCCTAATGACCTATTGTTATTTTTTGCATCTGTCATATTCCAAATTTGAGTCTTTCTATTTAAGAGTTTTCTCTGTAATGACTGCAGGTTATACTCGACCGTTATATATAGAATATTCTTTTAGAATTTAATTCATTTCTGTTACAAATCCATTCATTAACAGGCTTAAAATTATTCATATTACAATTATTTATACATTAAAAAAAACCAAAACAACACAGTAAGTCTTAGTACTGTAATAATTTTAATAAAGTAAATAAGAAAAACTAAAATCTAAGCCCATCTTTACCTTCAAATAGCAGTAGTCTGTGTCCTCTCTTGAAAATCTAATTACTTCAAAAATTGACAGTTAGAGATCTAATTGCTCAAGAAGGGAACAGATATATTAGGATAATTTACTTATGAACAGATGCCCACTTAGTGTATCTTTTCAAGATTAATTTACAGTAAGGTTTTTTGGTAGTTACAAGAAAATCAAAGGGGCTTTATTTATGTTTTTGTGGATTTTAATACACATAGAATGTACTTCAGGGACATGAAAAGGCTGCTTATGGCCGCTTCACTCATTTATGTGTTGTTTTTTTAAAGCATAATAATATAAGTACTATGGAATATAAATACATTCTAAACCCAAGTCTTCCGAAATATGCATCCTCTGAATTAATTGCAGAGACAGAATAGGGAGGTTTTTATTCTATACCACCTAAACATTTCATAGGGAGGTTTTTATTCTGTACCACCTAAACATTTCATGCTTTCACAGAGTAGGTGTAAATCTTCCAGTGGGTACAAGGTTTGGGGAGTAGCACTGTTGCGAAGGATGATAGCCTTCGGCAGTTGGGTGCGAGTCAAGGACTCCGTCTCCCTGACAACGTCATAGTAGATACAGAGAAAAAAGGAGAAAGCCAATGCTGCACATTTCCAAAAGAGTAAAGGATACTGCTGCAACAGTGTCCCCAATCTATTCTGTCTGTCTGTGCCTTGTGTAGGCAGAAAAATGCCTCAGGCTGCCTTAGCTCAGCCACTATTACACTCCTTTCTCCTTCCCCTCCCCCAGTAGCATACAGCAAATGTGCAAAGCTACTTTTTGAATCTGTTATTGCTAATAATAATCTACTGCATAGTAGGAAAATAAAAGCATGCTACATATTCACATTGTCATGCACATAATTTGTTGAAATTCACACACACATATGTTGTAGATTCCATTAAATGGGTTATGCATTATAGATTTTCCATGCATTTTCAATGTATGGGTCAATTTTGATAAAGCCTGTTACAAAGGTACACAGAAAGGTATGATGAAAAAGAACATGGTATATTATTTCTATTGAAGTGATTTTCTTCTCCACTCTATAAAAACTAATTGATAGGACAAAGGAATCAAAATGTAAGGAATACTGTCTAGATGCATGTCAAGTTGCCAAGCTTGTGCTATGAGATTTCAACACCTCAGCTACCATAGCAGTTGTGTGCCATCCTGAGCACTGTACGTGTTAAAGAGACTCTTTATGGCAGGCTGACTGACCACATAGAATAGAATCAATCCCTATTATTGATCAACTGCATGTACAGCAGGGGCTGATTTCTGTTTTCTGGACCTGCCCATGATGGCAGATATAGGTATTTTAATGTGTTGACTTCATGCCATACAGAAAGAATCATTTGACAGGTGCTGGAAATGTGGCATGGTTCCAAAAGGTCACTCAGTCTCCAGACTGCTAGTAAACTGCCAGTGAAATGTGGCCAGTGAATGATGTACACTTTCATGCAGCTCATTTAACATAATCTTGAACTCATTTGTGTCATTGCTTCAAAGAATTACACCATTGGCAGTCTAAAAGGTATTATAGCAGTGTTTATTCTTTATAGCAATATTTATTCTTTATAGCAGTATTTATTCTTCAAGGCACTAGTGACTTGATTCTTCAACTCTTCTAAAATTCTCTTTATAGTATAAAGCAAAACTCCTAATGACTCCACTGGGATAAATATTTGTATGATATAGTAGGAAAGCAGTTCTCCATTGGCCAGGCAGTAGTTTATAGGGAGTGAGATTTTCAGTCTTATTTCCAAAGTTCCTATACATTTTCTGACCTGTACCTCTCATGTTTACTGGAAATATGAATATGGAAACAACTTCATCTAGAAAAGTAAAAGAAAAAATATCTTTACCTAAACCAGACACTTACCCAAGTGCAAAATCACAGGCAATTACATCAAACTGTAGTTGTGATTTTTGTACCATGAATCAGTTATTAGAGAATTCTTTTTATGTTCTCTAGGCCATATGCATAGACGATTCCCAGCATTACCAGAGCAAACAAAACTGGGAGCTGTATCAGAAATGGAGCTGCATGAAACCTCTCAGATGAGTGACCAAGAAGGAAGCCCTTCTGCTGAGGAACAACTGAATCAGTCATTCAACAGATACAGGTTAAAATTTTCAATGTTGTGATGTCTTTAATGATCACAATATTTGCTGTCATTTAGTTTCATGTAAGTGAAGTACACCACTTATGCTTTTAAGAAGTTTTAAATTTGCAACTGATTTTAATTGTAATTTCTATAGTGTGATTCTATTTTGTATAATGAACATTTTTTGATGTTGATGAGTGCTGGGGATCACCTCTAGTCTTTACTAGAAGTATTCAGTATTGATGTAATGCATTGATGTGTTCAAGGACTAAGTATGTAAGTAGAAATAAGTTTTACTCAAACTTTATCAAAATGTGATAGTTAATATCACTTTTCCTGTTGGTTTTATGCATTTTAAGAGGAATAGAAACTCAGGAAGACCTATTAAGAAGAGCATGTAACTTGATGCCTGCTGGGTTGTTGGGATTTAAGTCCTCTAAAAAGAGGCACAACCCATACTGTAAAGTTTTAAAATGCTGCATTCTATGCAGATAGCATTCATTTCAGGCACTAGCAATTGTGTGTTTGGAATCATGCTTTGTTTTGCTGAATAGGGAGTCCAGCTGAGAATGGACCAGAGTGCTCAAGAGCTCATTAGGTGTTACAAAATACTGTAGCTAATTTATATATGTCCAGCTGTGACAGAAACTTAGATTTAAAAAAAACACACTTTAGAAGTAGTTAAAAACTGTACTGCTGTTTTGATGTGTCAGTAGCATACAAACAGCAAATCATGAAGCCTTTCATACCTCTGCATGTCTAAGTTGGTTTCATTAAGTCTCAGCTAGGGATAGATTACACCAACTTGTATTAAAACACTGTGAAGTCTTTGAAGTGATTAAAAGAATTATGGCTGTAAGAGATTAGTTTTATCTTGAGCAGCAGTGAAATGTGAAATGGTAATAGAATATGAATACACTTGATACAATACAGCATGAAACCAAATTGTACAGTATAGGCTGACCAATACCCAGAACTAGCGAAATACCAGTCAAAACTCTTTTCTCTGTTTATGTTCACAAGAGTTCCAGGAGTCTTGTAGTCATTCATAATCTAAGTATGTGCCATTTGGCTCTAAATAGATTCATTCTGTAGCACTGGTCCTGTAACATCACAAGACATTTCACTTACACAATGAAACCAATGAAGAAATTAGGGAAACCAATTGAGGAAATTAGGGAAGTAGTAGACAAACAGGAAAGCTTTCTTGAAGGCATTCTATGCTAGAAGTATTTGATAGGTCTTAAACAAGAAAAAAAAAAAACAAACACAAAAAAAACCAACCAGATAGCATAAAAGAGGACAGTATCAGTATTTGCAGAGTCAGGTAGTAGTCTCACTACAACATCTTTATATACATTCCACCTGGTCAGACATCATATGGTGTGTCAGTCCTGTATATACCATGGAAGAAATAAAAAATGATGCTGGGACTATACTCTCCCTGCAGTGTATCAGTGTTAGGTGTGGCAATTGATCCAGCCACAGAAGTCACACAGCAAGAAGGTAATAGTCCCCTCTGTTGGAAACAGAATTCAATGAGAAGACAAACTGGTGTGCAACAGCACACAATTTACTTTAACACCTGGGGAAAAAAAAATACTTTGATACCAGACCATAAAAAGTGCCAATCTTTCCACACCCTCATCTCCTTACTCTCATCTCCTCCACCCAAGAGAAAAATATAATAGTTAACTGGCTTATGCTAGTTTTTAAAATGCCACATTCGTGCACTGGAAAGAAAATCTTACACAACTGATGTGGTATTTGTGAAGAGAGTCTCATGTGCTTGTAACAACTCATGAAAATGACAACACCGCTGTGAATAAAACAATATAGCTGGAAGCAAAGCAAATGTGCCACCTGCATGTATTTTGCATACATTCGCACATTACAAACCACAGTTGCAAGGTCCCTATCAATATGGCAAGCAACCAGAGATAAAAAGTACCATCCATAAATACAAGAGCGCACAACTACAGGATGCATAAAGATATGGCAATGCCAGCGACGAGCAGTGTGAGCAATCTGTCAGTGCAGGCCTAGAGCCTGACATGGTGGTAGGCCATGCTCAGCATAAATGCAGAGCCAGCTAGCAGTGTAGCAAAACAGTGCTGTGCCTGCAGCATGTAACTAAAACAAGGCACTGGTAGCTATAAACATGGAAAGTTATCTTGGGACAACAGGACATGCAGGCATCAACAAACCTCGCGTGTCGTTAGTAGTTGGACCAATAACCTGTAATAGTGCGATGGGAACCAATGAAGCCATGCCAACAAGGCACTCTGAGTTTATATAACTTGTAGAAGTTCCCTTGCTACGCACTTCTGCCTTTCCTGTCTCCTCTTCTTCTACACTTTACTTTACTGTGCTATACTCGCACTACAGGCCTGCACCATAGGCCTGCAACACTGGAACAATGAAGGAACAATACTCGATCATATTGGTCAGCCGTATTGACTCCAATCTCCGTCGCCCATATAAAGATAGCTAGGAATACATAGCAGTAGTTAGGAAAGAAGAGATTAGCGTAAAAAGAAAATAGAAAATCACTTTATTTCCCCTTTCCCAATATTTGTAAATATTCTTAGCCATTTGTAGAGTATTTTTTTCCAGTGACAGAGAATGTCAGACACATAGACACTCTAAGGACAAGAACTTCTTCCCTCTGAAGTAAATGACAAAATTATAGATAAGGTTAGTGGGAGCATCGTGATGAGCTAGAGGCCTTTCATAATACAGATGATAACAGATGTGACACCATTACACAGCAATTGTAAAGATATGTTTTTATATTCATGTTTATACCAGAGTCTTATCACTGCAGAATGGATGGTACATATGGCTACTTCACACGTCTGGGAAGAGCAAAATCACCTTAGTTCTAAACAATAAGACGATCCTGTTACTTTAGAGTCAGTCAAACATAGCCATTACACAAGCAGTTAGTAAACTACCTTGGCCAAAAAGAAAACAAAATTAAAGATGTGAAAGTTGTGCAGATTCACACTCATTTTGGCACTTAAAGGTGAGAGCCCCGGTAAGGGCACCCTGCTCACAATTTCCCCTTCTGAGTCAGCTCCAGCATTTCTGATGAATATCATAAAAATATGATCTTTAAAACTAGTGAAACTGAGTAACTTGCATACTGTGATTTGGTCTAGAACTTCACAGGGTAAGCATCTTATCTACAAATACATTCACAAAGATGCCAGACAGAAGTAGTGTATGGCACGTCTTCTGCAAATCAGTGTTAAGGACATGTTCTTGGTCTGGTTTTGGGTCAGAAAACATTTGTCCCTGGTTCTGTTTATTATTAGTGCTGTACTTTTTATCTGAGAATACCCTCTCCAAAAAAGACAATCTCTGTTAGGAAAGTGAGGGCAATTATAGGCTGGGTCAGTAACTGCCTGCATGTGATCGCAAAGGAATTAGTACTGCATTCAACAATCTTTTTGTTGCTGGTGGTGGTGGGTTTTTTAAAAACTGCTTTCATATATCTTTTAAAGCATCACTGAACATCTGACAATTTGATGCTGGCCCTGTAAAAATCATGCAGATGACATAAAAGAAATTAGTTTCATCTTTTCCTCTAGCTTTATGTTTTCTCCTCCAGCAGCAGTTTTTATTCTCTTATTGGTTGAGAGCTCTCCAGTAACAGTAATAGTACATACATGTGTTACTTACCCCTGTATTAAGAAGAGATTGTCACATCTGTCAAAGAAGTTATCAGAATAAGTAATACCCAACTGTGAAAATCAGTTACTATTTTTGCAGGTTTTATAACACAAGTAATTTGTTTTTACACTGCAGGCAACAAGAGGTCTTTGCACACAGCATTTCCATTTTCATGTAAATGGGTTATGTTTATGTGCACACATGCTTTACAGTACGTGTAATTAATTTGTATTTGAAGCCTGCTTTATGGATTTCCCAGTTCCACAAAAAAATTTTGGAATGGCTCAGTTCTATTGCAGAATATACCTTTGTAAATCTACTGGAATTGTATTTGACACCTTTTAAAGAAACGAGTTTTCAGCATTTGAAGTTCAACATTTTGCAACGAAAAGAGAAAGCTTAGGTGTGACAAAACTTCACTGCTAATTATAAATCCTGTGGGAAGGGAGACAGTCACTGCTTTACATTAGATAACAAAGAATAGCAGTACAAATCATGTACACAGAGACATGCAGAGAGAAACAGATTTTTACAATTTATTTGCATGGCCATGTATATTGGCATCTGACACCTCTAAGCTTCATTATGAATCCAGGAATTAGAGTGTTTATGTCATTTTGCCATGTACTTCCTGTTCCTTCAGAAACTTGGTAAGAGCACAGGGAACACTATTGAGGATAAAGACTCAATTATCTCCCAAGGCACTGTAGTCTAGCACTTACAGAACAATTACTTGTATTTTTCTTTAAGATGTCAATCTGATGCTTAGAAATTTAAATTATTTAACTTCTTACAATTTCATCATATAAATATCAGATTATCTGTAGTCTACGTTAGACTGAAAAGTTTATGGTCTGCCTAAATAACTTCAACATTTTGTTGTCTAATTAAAAAAACACCAACAATAACAAACAAAACAAACCACCAAAATTAGTACATTCACTGTAAGACAGAAGGTGTTACAGTATCAGGCTTATTGAATGAATGTAGTAAATTGGCCCTTTCTTATTTTCCATACTATTTCTAAAGTAATAGCTCAGAACTCCCTTCAACTTTTTACTTTAGAGATAAAATTAATTTTCTTTGATGTGAATACTTAGTAAAATAATAATTGACAAACAAAAGCTCAAAAAAAGCCATGTTGGATATAAAACTGCAAAGGTATTGTTTCAAATATCTTCCATCCTACTCAATCAAAATCACTGGATTCAAAAAGCTGTGTCTGAGACAGTGTGTGCGCAATCCAGGCCCATAAGTAGCCTTGTTATATTTAGATGTGCAAGGTTATTCTGTCAGTTACTTACTTATTGAAAGCAGAAGGATGCTTTCTCCATCATCAGTCATCATCCTCATCATATCAAGCAGCAACTATGTAGCACTTGGCAGTTAATACTGAAAATTTAAGATACCAGCCTCTGATCAAGTCCTGCTAAATTTGGCCACTAGATGGTATAATAGCACAGTTGTTTAAAAATTCATTGGCTACCTATTTGAAATTGTTGCTCTGAAAGATTGATTAGAATTGTAATAATATAACATCTAGGAGTAAGGACTTGTTTGCCCTGTTTTCCTGTACACCAAACACACACACACAAATAAAACAGAGAGAATACCTGTAAGAGGTTTAAAAGCATTTCTTGGTTGGACTTGCTAATATCACCTACTAAGCCTTACTAACCAATACAAATGTTAACAATGATGTTTCAAAGACACAGTGGAAAATACTGCCTTTCCTTCATTGGAGGTGCTAAACACAATGCTCTTTGGAGTCTCTGCTCCCCAGACAGCAAGTAGCATCCAAATACAACTCCGTGGAAAGTACAAGCCCAAATTCAGACGCAGTAATTTTCACACTTCTAGAATTTGCAGATGATTCCTTGCTGACTTGGAAACATTCATACCCAGTTTCCATATGCAAACCACAAAATTAAGTGCACTGTAGCAGTAAACCAAGCCCATGAACCAAATGAGAAACAATAAGCCATTTAAATGTTTGGGGTTTATCTGTTTTACTAACTGCTGCTGGTATACTCTCTTCCAACAGTTTATATATAGCTCCTTTTTTTTTCATACATATATCAACCCAATAATATTTTAACTGAATTTCTACCTCTCTTTTATGTAGTTTCTTCACTAAACTGCTCTATTGGGTCCTATCTTATTGGGTCACAAGGCTGTATACTGTTAAAATTCCTTTACTCTACCAATCTTTCTATGCCCTGATGAATTCCTTTGGCAAAGACTGTTAGCATCCTACTTCTGAAGTTTATTCTTTCTTACATGTGAGTCTTCATGTATCTGATTGTGTGAAGGGGCTATGTAACGTATCAGTAAAATCACAATAGAGGCAAAGGTCATGGGGCTGGACCACATCTAGAAAAATTCCTTCTCCAGAGGACCTCAGGGAATGCAGAATCTTGGCAGAAAATGCACAGACCTCCACTGCTGGGAAATGACAAACAATCCACTCACTTCCTGACCAGTGTGTCAGGCAGAGATAAACCAGAAGTCACAGATCAGGTTGATTAGCTCTGGCTTTTATGCAGGATCACATTGCAAGAGACAGAGCATAATACAGCACTGCAAATGATTTGCATGTGTGAAGGCTGAGATAAGAGACCACAGCTCTGTAACATCCCATAGACTCTTTCTGGATACCACATTCCCCAGCACCGTAACCACGTACTCTCCCAAGTTTTAAACCATGTGAGCACAGTGATAATACAGAGAGAAGTAATCAGTGGAATTCTGCAGGGGATTGATTCTTCTTAACAAATTCAAAAATCAATTGGAAGAAGGTCTTAGCAATGAGGTGGAAAATTTTGTTGAGGATAGATTTTTATTCAGTGTAGGATGTGTGAGATGGAATGCATGGAACTGTAGATGAGCCTTAAGAATAAGTAACTGGGTAACAAAATGGCATAGGAAATTTAGTGTAGAAAAAGATGATGTTGTGTAAGTTGTGTACATAGATAGGCTAAAGTGTTCTTGGCTTTATGAATGTAGTGATGAGCTCTGAGCTGCCTGTTACTACTCAGAAGTGGAAGTTTGGGATCATGTCAGATAGGCAGTTTAATAAAAACAACAACTCAGTGCATGGCAGCAATCCAAAAATGCAAATGCTCAGAAGTGGTAGGTAAGGAAAAAAGAACAAAACAGGAAATAGTTATGGCAGTCTATAGTGTCATACTTGAATACCACATGCTGTTCTTGGAAATAGTACCTTAGATCTGAAAAAGTTCAGAGAAAGGCAATGATGATCAAATGGTTGTACAGAATGGTTGCCATAGGGAAAAATAAGTGAGCAGGCTGGAACTCTTTATTCTGGAAAAGAAACAGCTTATGTATGGAGATAAAAAAAATAAAAAAGAAAAAAAAAGAAAAGAGAGGGTGACAAAGGATCAGATATACAGCTATACAAAACTAGGCTGAAGCAGGATACACTGAACATGACAGCATCCGCTGTTTCTAAAAGGTATCCATGGAGCTGTTAGGTTCTGCCTAGTTGTGCTTTTTGTTCAGTGATGCAACAGGATAAGGAAGCAGCTTCACAATGAGTTGGATCCTCCTTGATTAACTTTTCCCTCTCCCTGATGAGGTGAAAAGCCAGGCCAGGCTGGCAATGGCAGTAAGATGATGACAAGGAGGTCCTCCAAATTAGAAGGTTCTTAGATGCACCACTTTTCATTCTTTTTTTTTTTGTTAGTGACTAATTTGTAAGATGAATAGAATTAACCAACCACTCAGCAGACAATTCAGAGTAACCACAGGCTCTATCCAAAGGCAGAAATGAGGGACACTGTACTTTTAGAACATGTATGAGAATGCACCAGCTAGCACTTTACAGAAACTATACTTTTAATTGTTAGTGAATACAGCAAGTCCATGCTGTATCAGGCAAGGTTGTCAAGTTGCTGTGACTCCTTAATTTTTTTAATATTTAAACAAATGTGCAGAGAATCTGAAGTATATCAGGTTCTGATGTGATGCTTTGAACTACGACCAGGAAACATCATCACTGAAATCCAGACATGAGAGTCTTCAGACATAAATGCACTTTCTTACCTGTAATCATCTTTACACTACTAATGTAGTAATTCCTCTGTAGAAATGCAAAGCAGCATTCCAGTCAGCCCTCAGGTGCTGCCAATGCCCTGTGGTGTTTTTGAAAGGCAAAAGTGGTTGTGCTCTGTAGAGACCAGTTTTGTATGTTCAAATTAATACCCTTTATTCTGCAAGTAGGCTCATAAGCTTAAATGATACTACTATTCTTCCTTGCCCCTACCAAACTTGCTGTAGTGTAAACCCAGATACAGACTAAACATAGACATGAATGGTCATGTTCATCTTCGCATTTGAATCATTCAGACTGTCATTGACAACAGAAAGCAAGTCCTTCTTTCCTGATGGAATTTATGTAGAAAGACTCTGTAAAAGAAACTTCTCATGGATGATGCACCTCTTCATAGAGAGTCTTCTGCTAGAGAGGATGTATTAAGCCAGTGCAATTAAGAACTAAGAAAAGCAAAACCAGCCATTTTTTGCCAGCAATTACTGAGACAAAACTGTACCTGGCTTTCTTCAAGGATGTGCTACTTGGCATGCCCAAGTCATTGCCAACATCACTGCTGTGAGGTTTCCATCCCTAATTCTGAATGTATTTTTAGTGCAAACATGTTATGTAAATTAGGAGCTAATACAGCAGGAAATATGCATGTGGAGAAGGCTTTATTCACTTTATGTCTCATTCCAAATGACATTCAGGAGAATTAGATTTTGATGAACCAATGATGACTGCACTACTGTGCTGCTTGACCGTCTGATGTTTTTATGACATGCATCAACAATAAAAAATTAGTATCGACATACCTAACAATTGTTACCAGTTAGCTTGTGGCTTTTGGCATCACAGCAGTCATGTCAAGGTCAATTTATCTGGTAGCACTGGCTTATTTGACAGGAAGATGCTCATCTCAGTTTGGAACCTGGAACAGATAAGCCATGTCTATAGTCAGCAGTAGAAATAAGTGTAAAGAAAAATGCAAGATAAGAAAATGAAAGCAAATAAAGATGCCAGAAGTGTCTTTCCCAAGTAATTTTTGAATTTCCATTTTAGAAATACCATAATTTTCCCAGTCTGTTACTGGAATTTCTTGCAACAGTTGACACCTTAGCCAAGGGAGGTTATTGCTACGAGGGCATTGGTCTCTTCCCCCAGGCAACCAGCACTAGAACAAGAGGACACAGGCTCAAGCTGCACCAGGGGAAGTTTAGGCTCGAGGTGAGGAGAAAGTTCTTCAGAGAGAGTTGTTAGCTGTTGGAATGTGCTGCCCAGGGAGGTGATGGAGTCACCATCTCTGGAGGTGTTCAAGAGGGGATTGGATGTGGCACTTGGTGCCATGGTTTAGTAGTCATGAGGTCTTGGGTGACAGGTTGGACTTGATGATCTTTGAGGTCTTTTCCAACCTTATTGATTATATGATTCTATGATTATCAGATACTGTAGTTAATAGTTTTTTTAAGTATAGTAAGTCATAATAAAGTCAAGACTGTTTCTTACCCTGCTCAGCTCAGGGTAATAGCTTGCATTTTCCTCTATATAAACTGTCACTCCTGTAAACTTCTACCTTTGCTACACAAAATGTAAAATATAACAAGTTCTGAGATACTGTGGATAAGTAAAAGGCACTTCTGACAGAAGTAGCAGTTGCTTATGTAAGCTAAATGTACTTACACAGAATTTAGTTTTCCATAAAAGATACCCACTGTGGTAACCATTACCATAGCAATGCATTATGCATGCATCCTGACATAATATTGCAAGCCTCAAAATATCCAGAACCCAGTTATCTATTCTCCCTGGAATTCTGCATACAACAAAACCAGTAAAAGGATGAAGGTAACTTTTGGCCTTGAAAACATTTTTTCTGATCTTTGAATTTCCCCAATTTCTGTCTTCTGTTGTTAATTAGTTGCAGCCTCCCACTAACTTATTTTTGGCCATTCTTGGCTAGGAATGCCCAAAAGATTGTTCTTTGCATCAGAAAGAGTCAGGGTACTGCAGTAATCCATCTGAATACCATACTTAGGGAGTTGTGATGGGGCTACTACATGCATATTAATCCATCTTTCACCTTTCCAGTGAGGTATTTTTGCATTAGGTATGCTTTCCAGGTACATTTTGCACTGGTATAGTAGCTCAGATAGAGACAAGGGAATTGGGCCTTAGAACTGCCTGTCCAGCCAGCCAGTTAGTATTCTTATCTTGGGATGAGAATTGAATGGTCTCCTTATAAAAGTGAGGGGGTTTTGGTAAAGAATAATAAAATGGAAGTGTCAGTTCTGAGAAGGGCTATGTGTGAGAGAAGGTGGACTTAGTATGTACATCCACTGTTACTGTGCCAACCAACACTTGGAATGTGTATACATTCTTATAATTATTTAATTTACATTTAAACCACTCCTTGAGTAAGTGATCATAACAAAAGCTTTTCAAGGAAGCAGTCTGTCTTAAGACCTGGCTGTAGTTAGAAAGATTACCTCTATGTAAATTTACATATTTGCTGCTACAACTCCACCCTGACAGCATTGAATCATAAAACTGCCTGGAAATATTTCTTCTGATAGTCTGGTGGCATATGCTCTGCTTGCACACTGTGGGATAAATGTATTAAAACATATATAATAGCATCATCTAGACCTTTCTGTTATTGCAATACTTCCATAAAGATACCCACAGATTGTAAGCAATTCTAAGTTAGAATTCATGCCTATCAGTCTCACCTGGGAAATCCAGGCACTGCTGTCATACAAATAACAGTAGGAACAAAATTACCAAAACCCAAATATTCAATTTATGGGGGGGGGGGAAATATATTGTTGTTGATTTTTGGTATCATTCATATTGTAGAGTGTTCTGGAAAATTCTGTGTTGGATATTGCATGAGTAGTCACAGGCATTTATGCACAGATTTTTTTAGAGTTCTTGCACTGAAAGTTTATGTAGGTGTTTACTGTGCAAGATAAGGATTTCTCTAGAGATACATAATCACTTAAAGAAGCATTTTGATCATTCAAATTACTCTCCCCAACCCCCCCCCACCCCGATCTATAAATAAGAAATCATACTATCCACAGACCTGGGAATAAAGAAAAGCCTTAAACTTACAATATTTTTTAGACAGATATATTGACCCTGATACCCATTCTTCACTGCACTTTAAGTGGAATGTTGAACACACATACACAAAATGACAGTACAGGCATTGAAATCTTCAGGATGTTCTACAAAGCCAGAAGAAATATGACAAAAGCAGACACAGGATTGTGAATTGATTTTAGAAGGGATCAAATAATTTGTAACCATTGTCCAATCTCAAGATTCATTTAATGATTTTTGAGAAAGCTGTACAGTAGTCTGCATTGGCAATACAACACTTGTGAAAAATGGTCAAATAAATTTTTGTGAGAGGATCAGAGATTTTATCTTTCACTTACACGTTTTCTTTATGGTGTACAAGTCACAGCCATAGAAATGATCTTGAATGCTTCAATTCAAGACAATTTATTTTCTCAATAATGTCTTCCCCACAACTTAAGTTTCACTGATAAATATGAAGTTTTCCACCTCCTGTTTAACCTTGTTTACTGACATAAGTAAGGATTTGGGAAAGAAGTCTGAGGGTAATAACATTACAGTTTTGGTGTTTTAATTTCCCTGCACTATTGTAAACCCATGCCTAACATCATAGTGTTGAGAAGAAACATTTCCTAGAAAGAGTCTACCCTTAGTAAAGTCTCAAGGTAAGGCAGCTGTGGTAATACAGGTAGTGCATCCTAGAGTCTGTAGTGCTGGTGCAGGAAAATAAAACACAAGCTACGCTTCACTGTCTGCATGGCTTTACAAGAAGACTAAACACCCCCCAAAAGTCGATAAAATCACATGAGTGACAATAGTCTACATTATATTTGCCAAAATAACTTTGAAGCATTACCTGAAGAATTTCAGAATGCAGTGGATCCTCATCTACTGGTTCTGCTTTCTATACAGATACATGTCCTACTGTGCCAACTAGTCCTATGGCTTTAGTAAGACACAATCAATCATCTACTCCAGGAACAGTTTGGTACTTTATGTGCACTGATTCCTATAATTTCCTTCCTCCTCAAGGTTACTTTCTCAAATCCAAATAAAAGGAGCAAAATAAATATACCCATTAGAAGCTTCAGTGTTTCTTAAATTTATAATGTTCTTAGAAATCTCCAATGTCAAGAAAATAAAAACACTTTTTACCACATTATATTTAAAAATAATATAGCGAGGTGTAAATTAGTTATTTAATGTTAAAAATTAAATGCTTTTTGTCCTAGCATTACTGATTTCTTTATTATTATTATTTTTTTTTTTCTTCTTTATGATTCAAATACCACAGAATATCTTAAATATGTTTTCTGATAGATCTGGGGCAGCAAATCCCTTCTGGACATTTATCTCTGAAATTACATTGAGAGGAATAAACAGCTGTCGGGAATATAAATGCTAACTCATCAGAATGCTGACTCAGTGCTGGAGATATCAAAATATGTTCATACACTGCAGAGGTAACATGTCAGACACCAACTAGTCATATTTTATGTGGGACAACCATAAAACCAGTTGAACTAAAATGCTGGGACAAAACTAGGGAGTAGAAGTCAAATAATAAATAGGGGAAATGGTAAGATTCTTGTAAAGACCTGCTGTATGACTGAAAAAATACTAACTATCAAACCCAGGATTTGTTAATCTGTCTTCTGTGGTAACAAAGCTGCTCTTTAACAAGGAGGCTCTCCTGAATCGTCATGTGCTGAAAGACCTGCCTCTGTCTTTTTGCAATTAGTAGAATTTATTGATTTTGTGGAAGCAGGACTTGGCAATGAATGAACTGGACAATCATTCATTAATGTCATATTTATGCTAAGGCACAAGAGACATTGGTCCAATTTTGTCACTAAATATGAGCTGAGTGCTAGTGACTTTTTGTACTGGTATTTCTGAAGGGTAGAAATTTGATTCAGGAGAAAATGAATGTATTTTACTAAAATATCTGATGTTCTGCCAAGAGATGTGAGTTGTTGTTTTTTTCAAGTAAGTTTTGTTCTGGTAATAATTCTCTTTGAGAAATAACTGCTATCTAGGCATCTTTTTAGGACTTTTTGTCCAAACTAAATTTATCTTTGACACCTTAGGTCAACTATTGTCACTTCAGTTTTAGCCCTTTGTAGTCTGTGGCAAAGATTTAGGTTCAGTCTGGACTTTTGTCCAAGCAAGTAATGACCTGGACTAGTATCTTTCTCTGTGTTTCCTGGTGGAAAACCTACCTTATATTAATGCATTTCTTGCTTCATATTCCAAAACTGTACATATATATGAATATAGTGTATATATCCCTAAAAATTTCCATTGTGGCTGATTTTCCCTTCCATATTTCTTTACTGATCTGCATCTAAGTCTTGTGGCAGGCACATCCCTTACAGAATTCCACCTCTATCTTATAAAAGGACAAGTGTCTAGTCCTCTGGATATACTCTCTGCCACAGGTCCTGCAGAAATGCTGCAAAGAAAGAATTTGCTTTTCAAAAGTATGACCCTGGGCATTACTCAGCAATGATGGCTGTCAAAGGGAAAGAGAAAAAGGGGGCAAGAAAATGTCTTTTGAAGTATTACATTAAGGCTAGAGTCTTTTCACTGAACCTCCCCATCCCTCTGCCAAAAGAGAATTTAAAAGCAGAAAATCATAGGCACTACATAAAAAGGAATGTTTCTAAAGCCACGTGATGATAGAATACAGGTTTATTTCTTACAGAAATCAAAATATTCGTAAAGATGTCCTAAAGCATGGAAGCATAAAATTCCTTTTTAAATTTTGTAACCTCAAGCTTAATCCCTTTATTTGTGTTTCAGCTCTTCAAGTATTCAGAATTTCTCAAGCCAGAATCTTTCCAGGCAGCAGAATTTCTCTGCTGGGCTCCCTGATTCTGTGGCATCTTTGTCATGCCTAACTAATCACGCAGTTCCACAACGCAGCCCCAGGTTCTGCAAAATCCAATCTAGAGGCATTGTTTTATTGCCCAAGGTAACGCAGTCTTGTTTTGTAAACTGAGTGAAATTTGCCCTGTACTGGCATGTTAGGCCTTCTGGTTCCAAATCATCCAGCTGTTACTAATTTGTTATGTAGCTAGTATCTCATTGTGCTGCATGTTCTATGAGCAGATATATCAATATGCTTAATATATCAATATGCTTAATAGCCTGTAACATAATAAAATACTTATGCAGATTTTATAGGGCAAGACTGCATCTTAAGGCTTACCATACCTGATTTCTTTTGGCATGAGAAATTACTTAGCTGAGCATATTTCTATATTTAGTCCTCGGACATATTTGTTAAAAACCTGTGAAGCAGATACTATTTACTGTAAAATAATTACCATAATTCAAATTTCTGACTTGTCCTCAGTATTGTTTTTCTTTGTTTCACTTAAGATACAAAAAATCCAACCCTGTACATCACTCTCGTTTGTTCTGTTATTTTTCCTTGACATAATCTTACATATGAAAAATAAAAGGAACTCTCTCCTATTATAATCCTACACACAATATCTGTGATCTTGCCTCATAAACATCCTGGCTTATGGAAGATTTGGTGGTTTGGAAAGATGGTTATCTCGCCCACACTTTCACATCTGGCACCAAGATCAGCACAGATAGAAAGAATCTGAAGCAATTTAACCTCTTGCTCTAATTCCAACTTCTGTTGAACAGCCTTTCTTCAGCTGTTCTGCTTGAAAATTAGCTTAGGCTTTCTTATGTCATGGTAGTTCTAATCCTTCTAGTTAGGGACATGTTATCCAGTGTCAGCTCCAGGACAAGATTTTCATCTTAGCTGTGAAAGAATTCTTCAAAATTCATAGAAAATTACAGGTTTATATGTTTATTTTTTATTAGCATCTTTATTTTCATTTTTCTTGCATAGATATGGGACAGTGAATAGTTTCTGAAGGGGGCTTTTTACCTTGAGTGATCCTGCCAAATAACCTTCATTTATTCAGATTTGGCCCATGACTTCTAATTCTCTGCTTTAGCTTTCTTGTTTGTCCTAACAGTAAGCTTTGGGCTTGCCACCAATCTTAGTGGGACTTTAAGAGGCTCATCTTCTCAGAGATCTGACTGGATTATGCAATTCTCTTCCATCTTCCCTTCTGACTTTCTCCTGCTCCTTTAATTTACCTCTTGCACTGTAGGAGGTTCATAAATTTTCCAGGTTTCCTAGACCTTCTGTTGTGAACTTTTTGGCCTGAATTTCACATTCTCTGTATCAAGTTTATTCCCTATCCATTTGGCAGTCTAGTTTCTCCTGATACCTTGGGGAATTTTACCCTGCCCAACAGAAGTTAATGACAATGTCTAGTCTCAGCTTCTGGCACTGCTCTTTGGGACTCTGGAGAATGTGGTAGTGAAACCTGATTAAGTACATTTGGAGCCATGCAATAGTTCCATATGATAAAAATCATGATAAAAATAAAGAATGAGTATCACCACTTTGGATCAGCTCCTCAAAGTGGCTTTAAAAGTGACTTGACTTTACCACTGACTCTTTTAAATAAAAAATAGGGTTGATTCTCACCTGACACTAGATTTTCTGATAGCTTTCTATATCCAGCAAATAAAACTCCATCAATGTAAACTCTTCAAGTAACAGGAATTTTCAGAGTGCCAGTGCCACAGGATAATAAAAACCTGGCACAGAGAAGTTGCTGTCATGAAGAAATGTTAGGTTGTTGCATTAACTAATAACTCTAGATGAATTAATCAGTTTGCTTGCTTTTCTTTGCTACCACCCTGGTAGACTGTGATTAAGTTCTCTATTGCTGGATAGGCTGAAGTTTTTCCTTGTTGTATTGGTTTATATGCTTGTCTTGTCAATACAATCCTTGTTCTATTCTTGGGCCTCCATAGACATCTCCCTGTGTGTGTTACACTTCTGATAAAAAAGTGTAAGAACAGTCACAGTTTCCCTTGGGAGGCATTCGCTCATTCTTTTTATCTGGATCACTTAAAATCTTCAAAGACCAGCTGTACCTGAGTATTAATGCTCTTTCAGAACCATATGTTTCCCTTCTGCATAAAACCCATGTAAGGGGGACGCTTACATAAAATCTTGCTGCAAATTATTGCCACGTGTTCCTTCTGCAAGGGATAAAGGATAAGGAACAAGCAGTAACAGACGATCTTAATCAACCCATGGAAGATATAAGAAACCCTATAGGATATTTTAAAATGGCTAGATCTTTCCCTTGCCTTCTTCCAACCCTCCCCTAAAGTAATGGTAAGTGCTGCCTGCAAATAGCCCCTTGTCTCTTCTGCTAAGTAGAAATATAGCCAGCTCTTTCAGAACTAGGTGCAGTTGCTTTTTGTTGATGTGTTCCTCAGCTACACACCTGAGAATATTACATACTGTGTTATCTGTTGCTACACACAGTGCACAGGAACATGATGATTGCTTGATAAAGGAAAATTATTACATCATATCTATCCCACTCTGCAGCATTTTGAATCATATTCTACATATGACTTTTGCCCATTGGCTTCCTCTACTTTACAAAAGCAAATATGCCATCATTACTAGTAGAGCTGCACAAAAATAAAGACAATAGGCAACAGGCAGGCAAAAGAGGGTAATTTAGATTCCATTTCAAAGTTGTCTATTTCCTGAGTTTGTTCATCCCTGTCATATTTTTCTCCTATTCTTCACTTGAATTGTCTTGTAATTTTACCAGTAGTTATTACTGAAACATAGGTAAGAGGACATATATTTCTTTTACAGACAAATGTGAAAAAAGGAACATCTTTATGAAACATCTGTAAACCTTGTTCATATAAAGAGAGCTCAGTTACTCATAAGACTACAGAAAATTGGCATGTATGAGCCAGTTGACACAACTCCTCTTTTCTTTACGTTGACAAGGGTACATAAAAATAATTACCACAGTACCTAGCAGTGTCTGGTAAATACAATGAAGTTATAGAATGAAGAAACAGCATTTGGGGAGGGATGAGTTTGCTTCTTGCAATGCTTGGCTATATGTCAAATGCACAGCACAATTTATGAACAATTTCAGTTGCTGCTGCTGAACAAATGGAAGACACTCTGTAGCTGATAAAAGATGATTTTTATTGGTTTTAGAACACTTCTAACAGACTGCAAAGAAAAATTAGCTTGTGATATTGGAAGGATAAACATATTAAAAAAAATCACATCAAAATGTAGCAATAAACTCTCTGAAAATATCTTAAGATGTTTCAGTGTTGGGCCTGCAGAAGAAGCTATGATGGAGTCTAAGAGCTTATGTATAGGTCATTTCTTTAGCTATAAAATATGTGAAGGACAAGAGTGCATGTTTGAGGTGTCTTGACATAGAATAGGAAAAAATATTCTCTTCTTATTCTGTCTAGTGAAAGCCAATTGAGTTCAAAGGACAAATAGCTGCTTGCTAGAATAAAGCATGGTAATGAGATTCAGAGAAACACAGACTGAGACAAAAGGTGATGAAAGCATGTACTGTGTGTTAGGAAAAAGGGGAAATTTAAAAATAATGTTATATTCCAGAGTCAAAATGATTGTCATTGGTGTGTGTTAGGTGTGCTAACAGATACACATTATTTGTACAGTTGTATGACAATGCATTTGTAAAGAGGAAAGCAGCCTCTCAGATTGAAATTTTTTGTACAGTAAAAGACCTATGGCAAAGAAAATTAAAATTAAAAGTCAACCTTCAGATTACTCTTGTAGCCAATTTCCCTGGAAATTTATCAGTCTCAAGGTTGGTGTTACTCAGCATTACACTGTTTCAGAGAGGCTTGTATAAATTTGAAGATGACAGAAATAGGAATGAGATTCTATGCATTATATTTAATTTAATCATATTCACTCAGATTCTTAGCTATGACCTTGAATTTGGTTGTGTTTGTAGCATAAGTCACCAGAGAGAAGCTGAGCTTCTGGAGCATTAGATTTTCAAGAGATGTCAGTTATCTGCATCAAGTTGGATGAAAAGTAACTGAGAAATTACACTGGTACCATCCTGATTTTAAACCCATCAAAAGATAGAATAGAATAGAATAGAATAGAATAGAATAGAATAGAATAGAATAGAATAGAATAGAATAGAATAGAATAGAATAGAATAGAATAGAATAGACCAGGTTGGAAGAGACCTTCAAGATCATTGCGTCCAACCTATCATCCAACACCACCTAATCAACTAACCCATGCAACCAAGCACCCTGTCAAGTCTCCTCCTGAACACCTCCAGCGATGGTGATTCCACCACCTCCCTGAGCAGCCCATTCCAGTGGGCAATCACTCTCTCTGTGTAAAACTTCCTCCTGACCTCCAGCCTGAACCTCCCCTGGCACAGCCTGAGAGTGTGTCCTCTTGTTCTGGTGCTGGCTGCCTGGGAGAAGAGACCAACCTCTGCCTGTCTACAGCCTCCCTTCAGGTAGTTGTAGAGAGCAATAAGGTCACCCCTGAGCCTCCTCCTCTGCAGGCTAAGCAGACCCAGCTCCCTCAGCCTCTCCTCATAGGGCTTGTGCTCCAAGCCCCTCACCAACTTCGTTGCCCTTCTCTGGACACGCTCCAGCAAGTCAACATCCTTCCTAAACTGAGGGGCCCAGAACTGGACACAGTACTCGAGGTGTGGCCTAACCAGTGCAGTGTACAGGGGCAGAATGACCTTCCATCAGGATGCTTATACAGAACTTTTCTTCCTTGCTAGTAGACAAGTCTATCCCACTGCTATGCTGGGTGATTTTTCTTAGTGTGTGTCCTATTCATTGGGAATTGCTGGGACTGAAGCAGTTGAAAGTTTTATGCCAGTAGAACAGCACAGTGTTGTCAAAAATTATACAATCAGTGGGAACTGGAGGTATTTAGTACATCACATCATCAGATAAAGCAGCATGGTGCTAAGGCAGAGATGCTTTCAGAAGTTGCAGCACAAGATGGAATTTAAAAACATAGATTACTTAAGAGATATGCTCACATGAATATACAGGAAGGCAAGAGCACAAACTATTTCTGTTCCATTCACAGTGCAGATACCACAGTAACAGTATTTCATAAACCCCCAAGACAGATGGTATGTATGTTCTTTGCATAATAAGATAACCAGAAACTTATCTATTGAAAGGAGTGAATCCAATACAATGTGACCCATCATAATCTTTAGCTTTAGGTTCACAGGAAACCTTCCCTCTAAATAGTTGCAGAGCTTGTGATTTATTGCTGCTGTCACAATGATGTGCACAGATCACCAGACTGAATGTGACTGCAGTGACTACTTGCAAGTGTTGGTATTTTTGCTTTGTTCTTATAAACATTATGTCTTCTGTCTTCTACAGAGATCCATGTGCTTTCTTGTAGTGTCACTGCATTCCAGTATGCTTTCAAACTGCCAGCAGTGCAAAAGGGTATCTCCAGTCACTGCCAGGTCACGGGCAGTAAGTGAAACATTATCACTGTTGGCTATATGAGCAGATAGGAAATTTGAGTTTATTATTTCCATTTGAATATTCACTGCCATTTAGTCACCATTTTATTTATTTCATTTGCTTGCCACTAAGGTCCAGGTAAAGTTTTGGAGAAGGAATATCACACTAGATTTGTGTGAGAAATCAGAGTAATGCACAGAGCTTCTGTAGCATTTGTGTCTTTCACTTGAGAGCAAGACCAATGCTCTAGCTGCTTTAACAGTTGGCTTGAGGATGAGTTCAATGGGTTTGAAAGTGCCCTTCCTCATTATCCATTAAGTAATGGTCTTTTTTTGTGCGTTCTGATGTTCAAATCTCAGTAGTGGTGCAGATGGTTCTGAAGAAGAGTCTGTACTACTGCAATAAAATGAACAGATTTGTAGAGATGTTTAGGATGCCAGGAGAGATGTCTACTGATGCCTCTTTTTGTTAATTCTCTAAATTTGTTCTTTGTACATTACTGAGAAACTTTGACAGAATCAAGAAGTAGGGTTCTTTAACTAAAACTGAAATAATAACCCCCAGAGCTTTATTTTAATTTTTATTGCATCCTCTCTTGTTCCTCCAAAGACTGGAGAGCCAGTGAATAGTTCCCAAAATTACAGAGTGCTGAGTAAGAACCAGACAGTTTCGTAACTGCCTGGGTCCTCTTTGCATGCAGATGGTAGGTAAATTGCTTGGTTGGCAAGAGAGCAAGGGAGCTCTGAAACCTGATAATGTGTAATGAGAAAAAAATAAAAGTTGTAGGTTATACTGAGAGGAGTAATTACACTCTAGCTGTTAGGGTGGTATAAGCTGGTATCGTAGCTGTGCAGATCACAACATGACAGATCTCAGGACAGATACTATCCAGGACAGCTCCAGGAAAACACTCAGTAGAAATGCTACTTCCAAAACTCACCAAACTGTGTAGACTCAACTATACCACCAGACCCAGGCATGGTATAAAATGAAGACTTCAGTGTGGCCTTGTTATTTGATATCATCTGAGTAGACACAACACTAACAGGGTTTTGCGTTTTCTTTGCAAAAATGCTAAAAAATAGTAATGGGCAAGCAAAGGACAAGGGCAGAGAGTGTCTTAAAATATAATTGTATTTAATATCTTTTGCTGATTCATTTTTGGAACATATTAGAAAATAGAAATATTTCATTATTAGAGAGTACTAATATGATGGCCAAGTTAGATGAATCAAATCTTGTACTGTCATCTTGTGTGTATTTCTGTTATCTTAATGTCTAAACACAACCAAGAGAAGTGGAACTAATCAGAAAAATGTTATACAAACTGTCACAAGAGCAGAAAGTGATATGGCTATTTCTTTTGCCAGACAAAATCTTACTAGTGAATTATTTACCTTCTGCTTAAAATCAACTAGCCAAAACACACCACACCTAAGACTCAAACCCAAAACTGTGCACTGTGTTTAGGGAGGAACAGTAAGTTGTTTAATTTTCCCCTTTTCCCCTTCGCTGTGCATGTATTTGTTCCAGGATGTAAGGCCTTATGCAATTTGATAGTGTAACATCAGGAATGCCATAAAGGCAGTTTTATTTTTATACTGAGGCAATTAAAAAAACCCATTGGTCTACTCACAGCAAATTTGGAGCCAGATCATCTACGCCAAAAGTAGCAATAACTGCAGTGTATAAGAGAAGCTAGAATTGATTGTGTCTTCTCAAGCAGAGGACAGAAAATTGCTTATTTGTTATAAAAATTTGGGCTGTGGCAAGATTGTTGATCTGCACATGAGGTTTCATTGTTTATAAATAGCTTACTCGAGTCTGGAAAAGTTTTGACACTAGTTATGAAAGGGACTGTAAATCTCTTATGTACTCAATGAAATGAAAAAAATGCATGCCTGATAGTCAAAAATATCTGAATCTGCACTGAATAGACCTGTTCTGCAATTTGTGTTAGATGGTCTTCAAAGAAACTAAAGAAAAAGAATGTTTTACATGCTTTATATCCATATTTCTGAAAGAATGTGGTCCAGTTGTTGATTATTTGACATATTTAAGAGTTTGCTCATACTGTTTTATTAACAATATTTTGTATTAATTGAACCAGTATTTTCAAAGTTGAACAAGAATTTGGGAAACCAACTCAGACATAAGACACATTGTCTGAAATGAAGCTCTCAGAAATTGAAACATATTTTAAGCTTTATGATGATTTTTATATTTCTCTCATATATATATATACATACACACATCTACATCTGCATATGTGTATATGTGTATATATATACACACACATACTTAATGGGAGGGCTTTAGCTCCTTGGAATGTTACAAATGCTACCTTTGGTGTTCTCTTAAAATTAAAAAGTGACTAAAAGACTGGATCTTGCAGGCTCTTAACAGCATGAAGAGTTTTTGCTCTTGAAAGCAGTCAAATTAAATTTGTGAGTATTTTGTAGATGCAAATGGTAACCCACTAACCTAATTTGGATCTAACCAAATGTTTCCATTGGTAGGATACCATATCACTAGGGCATGGACTGAGCTAATTACTGATGAAAGCAAAAGCGACATTGTAGGAACCAATCCTGCAACCTGTTGTGTTCAAGCCAATTCTTTCACCGGGTGTAATCCCAGATGCTCACCAAAGTAATTCCCTGCAGCGTCACAGTTTTTGTTATTAGGTTTAGCTATAATTTTTTGTTAGCTTTTCATTTTTTTCACCTGCTAGGCTTACTGTGTGTCTTATGATCTATCAGGTTGTTAGAAAATACAGGTATATAATATCAGTATAATCACTTGGGAAACAGATCTGCAGTCTGCACCAAAACTTGATGTAGGTTTTACTGCACTGAAATTTCAGGAATGTTTAATATATATTACTACTGATAAATACTGAGCACTTGTATGCTTAAAATCATAAACTCAAATTTTGTTTCTTCATCCACATTTTAGAAGTTCTGTTTATCATTTATACTCTTTGTTTTAATTTTATCTTCTATTCAGACAGGACTATGAAATCAGTGGCTTGTAGTCCTTTCAATTTTTTTCTGTTTGCACTTCTCTCTGTCCCACACAAGAGGAATACTTGACTATTACAAACCTTTCTGGCTTCAACTGCTTGATTAAAGTTGTGTCAATAAAAAAATTTTCAAATCAGGCTTAGTATGATTAAAAAAAAAAAATTAGCATAAACAATGTTCCTATAATGAGCTCCACTAATACTTTTTGTGTTCTTTTCATAGCAGATTACTGTATACTTGCATCTAATTATAGTAAATCCTATTACATTAATTTTCATTATACTGGTAATCTGATTAAAATAGTATACAGCTGATCATCATATGTATTATAATATGACAACTTCCTTCCTGAAACTGAAAAATGGTTTTCATATTTCTAGTAAGTGTGCAAACATACAACTAGACATGTAAAGCAGTCTTCAGCTTGGATTTGGAACAATTTCAGTACATTCATGAAACACCCAGATAGCCTTCAGGCTGTATAAGTCATGGATGTGGAAACATCCCTATCACCATTTAAGAAAACATTAATGAAGCTAAATAAAGGTCTGAATTACTACTGATTTATAAAATGAGGCATGCATACAAATTTTGTCAGGAAACACTACTTAAATTTTAGTAATACTCTTTCATTTTTCTCTGGATATTCTGATGTGTACAGCTGTCATGCCATACAGAACTCACTATTCAAGAAAAAAAATAATGTAGGGATATAAGGAATTAGTCTTTGTAGACAATTGAGTACCATTTTATGAGTTGGTTCTCATTCCCCAGTTTTCACAGTGGTTCAGGAACATATTTGCCACAACAGTTCAGATATATTGGAGGCTGAAGAAAAAAAAGTATCCTAAATGTTAGTTTTTCAGAATACCACACCCTTGCTTCAAGGAATGATTATCTCCTGCTTTCACAATCTTGCCTTTTCTTTTAAACACTGTGCTTGGAGGCTTCCCCATCAGGCGTAACGTCTGAAAATGAAAGCTACTAGTGACTGTACATCCCAGAATGATAGCAAGATCTGGTAACACCTCACCTCAGTTACATACTCTCACAGTTCTAACAACACACAGTTAGCAAGACTAATTAATTTGTTCTTTGTATACTGAGGTTGTGATGTGTTACAGATAGCAATCTATTTCTTAGAATCTTTCCGGGGAAGTGTTGTTACTTAAGCTTCTTTTTCTTTTGCATTTCACATTGAAATCATATGCTTGGTGATTTCTTCCCTCCAGTAGTTTTCTACATGAATAAACTGTATCAGAGTGTACTAATGGTATTCATGCATATGCTTTTTTTTTTTTTTTTCCTACATTAAGCTTATTTTATCCTGTGAGAGGGTTATGCTTGTCAGGATTAATGTGATGTTTGGATATTTTTCCTTTTCTTTTTTTAAGAGTAAAATCTTAGAAGTTTGCAAGACATGACTAAATATAACAGTACTGGATAATGGCAGTACAAGTACACTTTGTTCTAGCCTGAATTCTTCAACAGCATTCCTATTTTTGCAGTAATAGGTATAGAGCAGCTTTACATCAGACCTGGTAGAATAGCACTATTTGTCCAGGAAGCCATTACTAAATAGCCCTGAATGCAGTGAAACTGGGATACTTGACAGGAAGTTTCTTTTAAGTATGTCAATTGCTTAACAGAGCAAACCATTTCTTCATAATCCATAGTTAAATAAAAGTTATTTATTCTGTGATGATATTCTTGTTCTGAGAGAACATGGTGAATATTCCTGCCTTCCAAAGCAAAATTATTTGCCTCTTTTTATTTTGACAACTACATTGATGACGTATTTTGGAAAATGCAAGTTAGTTGTAAGTGACTGTCAGTTTATTACTATACCTGGTTAGCCCCATAGATTTTTGCCAATAATCAAGCTAGCTTCTCATGAGGACACTTAAAAAATGTAAAAACCTCTCCCTTTATAGACTGTCAATTGTGCAGTGAAGTGTGAAAGGACAATTCCTAAGTAGGTTTGTGTGCTTGGTTTTTGTTTGTTTGTTTGTTTTTAATTCTTTCCTGATGATGTATTCAGCTTTGTATCTTCACATAACAGTTTATGGAAGAAACAGTAATAGATCAGAAAAAGTACTTGTGTTATATAAAACATATATACATTCATGTGGGAATAGACAAGCCCTCACATATCAGACAAAGGTACAGAATTTTGTATTGTAGATACATTGATAGAAAACACACAAGCACACACTTGTTTATCTTTTGAGGACAGAGAAAATAACCCCTGGAGTCACTGCATCTGACATAGTTGTAGATTCTAATGAAAGCTTGACATTGACAGGTATGATCCCTTTTTTTTGAAAAGAAAATGGGAGATGTATGAAAATCATACATGACAGACAGAAATGGCAAAAAAATCCATTTCGGTAGCTTTCTTGCCTGAATGATCTGCACTAATGCTCTTAGTTAACATAAATGTTTATTAACATTATGATTATAATTGATGGTACAAATTAATAGAATAAAATATTATTACCAAGTACTGCAGAAAAAATCCTTTTTAGTAAACAAGATTTAGATTATATTAGAGTAAAGATGGAGATCAGTCAGCTAGTGTCATGTTTTAATGCCAGGGCTGTATCAGTCTCTGGAATGTTGCCACTTTACCAACTGAACTGTGTATTAAAAAGTTCTCAAATCATATTAAATACCACAGAAGCATAGAATATGACATGTGTATCAGGATTGTTTTACCAACCACAGAATCACAGAATGGTTTCAGTTGGAAAAGACCTCCAAGATCATTGAGTCTAACTATTGACAAAACACCACTATAGCCCTGTCCCACAGTGCTATCTCTACACATTTTTAAACACCTCCAGGAACAAAGACCCCACCACTGCCCTGGGCAACCTGTTGCAATTCCTGTCCACTCTTTCAGTGAAGAAACTCTGGTGCAACTTGAGGCCATTTCCTCTCATTCTATCGCTTGATACTAAAGGGGAGAGACTAACCTGCTTTCAAGCTGTTGTAGAGAACAACAGTATCTTCTCTCAGCCTCCTCTTCTCCAGACTAAGCAACTCCAGTTCCTTCAGTTGTTCTTCATAAGACTTGTTCTCCAAACCCTTCACCAGCTTCATCGCCCTTCTGCAATGGACACACTGCTGCAGGACACGCTGCAGCAACTCAGTGTCCTTCCTGTAGTGAGAGGCCCAAAAATTAACTCAGTATTCAAGGTGCAGCCTGACTAGTGCTGAGGACAGGGGCACAGTCAATTCCCTACTCCTTCTGGCTATACTATTCCTGATACAAGCCAAGATGCTGTTGGCCTTATTGGCCACCTGAGCATCTCCAATCATTGGAGTAAAACTCATTAAAAAGAACAGGTATATCCTAGGAATGAACAAAATACTAATTCTTCAGCATACACAGTAGCACAGCATGGAGTACTGCATGAAAAGCCTCTTTTATATGCAGAGTAAAGCTAAAAATAAGACTATTCCAAAATGCAAATAAAGGATGCTATTTATTATGCTATAAAAACAGCAACAAGTTTAGTGTTTGCCTTGGTTCTAATACAATTGTGACAACCTAAAAGCGAATACAATGAAGAATTTTAAGTGTGTCATTAAGGCTTAATCTACCCTCAAAAAGTTGCTGTACATGGCAGTACTATGCCATCTATTCTGGTAAGATTATTTTTTCTTTCCATCAGATGCTGTAGCTTATACAGCTTTGCCTAACAAAGTAAGATACATCAGGAAAAAAAAAAAAAAAAAAGAAAAAAGGAGTATTTTTGCTTTTTCACTAGCACAGTTGTGTCAGCTACAGGTGTGGTTTCTTTTTCCTTTCATTATTGCAAAAAACCTACATTACTTGAACCAAAGCACCAGAACAAGAGGACACAGTCTCAAGCTGCACTAGGGGAAGTTTAGGCTCGAGGTGAGAAGAAAGTTCTTCACAGAGAGAGTTGTTAGCCATTGCAATGGGCTGCCCAGGGAGGTGCTGGAGTCAGTGTCCCTGGAGGTGTTCAGAAAGGGATTGGACATGTCACTTGAAGCCATGGTTTAGTAGTCATGAGGTCTTGGGTGACAGGTTGGATTTGATGATCTTTGAGGTCTTTTCCAACCTTATTGATCCTATGATTCTATGATTCTAATTCAAACATAGCCAGGACTTTTCAAAGTGCAATTCTGTAATGTTTCCAAAAAGTCTTCTTAGTCAGACAAATTTCTCCTCCTGTGAGCTCAGTCAATTCTGAGTGATGCAGATGACACTTTGTAAAAGGTGGCACCTAGTGACAACTGGCACTACAGGAATGTATGAAGGGCTAATGATAAAGGAAAGCAATATAAGGTTCAAAAATCCCTGTTCTAGTGATAGGCTTACTGAAGTTAAATCTAAATCAGCAGTAGATAATGCTGCTAAATCTTGCTTTGCACTACCTGGAATTTCATTATATTCTAACCATACCAGTGAAAAAGTGAGAGGCACAACTTAGGATGAAAATAGCTTTACATCACAATTACACTCCCTTATTCTTAGCTGCTGATGGGAGCTCCAAAGTACAACTGCCTCAGAGACATCCTCTAAGTTGCACTCAGTCTCCTATTGCTGACAATAGCTGGCATTCCACTTAGAAACATCAAGGCAAGGGCCAAGATTAAATCACATGCACTGCACTCAAGTCCACTTTCTCAGAGTGCCTCCATCTATCTTCTAGATACATCATTGTTCTTGTACAGATAAACCTAAGTCGAGTTTGTGCCAACCATGTCTGTTCAAGTGCAGAAGTCATACATAATATTGTAACTTGTTACAGTCTGAAAGAGCAGTCTGTTCTTCAGAGTCACTGGAAGGTCATCTTGGGGACAGGCTTTGGAAGATGCAGGGACATCACAGACTATAAGCAACAGATAGATCATAGATCTTGTTCTGAGGGAAAGTCTACAGTTAAGTTGCCAGGCAAATAAAATTAAGAAATTACTATGGTTCTGCTTGGTTTTGTAGTGAAAAAAAAACAACTATGAAACAACTAGATAAACCCAAAGTAATCTAACAGCAATTAAACTGTTTTTCAAAATGTACACTTGGTTAAAAAAAAAAATCTAAGCATCTTTCAGTTTTCTGCAGAGAAGGAGAATCTATCTTGTCAGACAGAATGAGTTTGCACTGAGAACACCAAATAGGATCAGACTGCTTCTCTTGCAGGGATATCTACTGTATAAATTTTGGCCTCAGCTCAGCTTCTTCCTGGTTCATCATGTTTTAAAATAAACTTTGCTTCTCTCATTCTCAGATTGTCTTCTCTGTGAAATGTCCATGACTACAACCAGAGCAAGACCAGATTTTTCCTTTGAGAATTTCTATGTAAGAATAACATCTGTTTTTCTAATTGACAGATGTAACATTCAAACTGAAATGTGACATTCAAACTAATACCGTCACATCATTCTTTTAGGCAGCATTTCCTACCATTTCAAGATGTAAATGATTTTCTTAATAGGATTGCACAAGTGCAAATGTGTATTTCAACTGCAATATATCTAGCACTCTACTAATGATAGTGAGAATAAAAACACTCTCTTATAACATGCATGGGCAACAAGAGGTTTCTTAGACACCTATGATGACAAGATACAAATATGGAGAAAGCAACATATTGGTTTAACATTTTTTGCTTTTAAGGCCAAGTAAGATCTGTACAGATTTTCATACTGATTTAGAATAGAATAGAATAAACCAGGTTGGAAGAGACCTTCAAGGTCATCGCGTCCAACCTATCATCCAACACCACCTAATCAACTAAACCATGCAACCAAGCACCCTGTCAAGTCTCCTCCTGAGCACCTCCAGTGATGGTAATTCCACCACCTCCCCAGGCAGCCCATTCCAATGGGCAATCACTCTCTCTGTGTAAAACTTCCTCCTGACCTCCAGCCTGAACCTCCCCTGGTGCAGCCTGAGAGTGTGTCCTCTTGTTCTGGTGCTGGCTGCCTGGGAGAAGAGACCAACCTCTGCCTGTCTACAACCCCCCTTCAGGTAGTTGTAGACAGCAATAAGGTCACCCCTGAGTCTCCTCTTCTCCAGGCTAAGCAGCCCCAGCTCCCTCAGCCTCTCCTCATAGGGCTTGTGTTCCAAGCCCCTCACCAACTTTGTTGCTCTTCTCTGGACACGCTCCAGCAAGTCAACATGCTTCCTAAACTGAGGGGCCCAGAACAGGACACAGTACTCGAGGTGTGGCCTAACCAGTGCAGTGTACAGGGGCAGAATGACCTCCCTGCTCCTGCTGGCCACACTGTTCTTGTCTACAGATAATAGAAGAAGATACAGACTTTTCAGTTAGTATACTACTAGCACTGTTTAATTCCTCCTCCTTCGTAATTTCAACTTAGCCATCCCTCGTTTCATTTAATGCTTGATCTCTCCAAAACCAAAGAAATCCTTAACAGTATCTTGAGGACTGTAGATGTACAAACTTATACTGGACATTTAGTATCCATCTGAATTTTAAAAATAATTCATGATACAGAATTTCAGGACATTTGTACACACTTCAGAGTTCTTGGCTGCAAATACAAACCTGTTCATCTCATTAACTACAGCAATACAACTACTGTGTTTCTAGTTAAAGTCCTTGGTCTTATAAGTAACATATGCATATTCTCTGCTTCCTGTCAATTACAGGCCTAGGCAGAATGCAGTCTATTACATTCTTGAGGTGCATATTACACAAAAAAGAAAAATAATCACTGAAATGCTCACCTATGCACCACAAAGCAACAATACTGTTAACAGTATTTTTCTGTCTGACAGTGCCACCTTAGGACCTTAATTCTGGGTATGTGTTACAATTCATACTATGTATATTGTAACATCTTAATGAAAAGTCACTTTGGCATGGAATTGTTCATATCTGCATTCATCAAAATATCTATGTACTTTAAAAGGGTATCTCTAGCCAAAGTATTCCCCACTGGTATTGATCAGTGTGTCAGCATTCACTTCAGGAATGTCTGCTCAGAAGGGTCTCTGATTGTATTGTATCATGTTTTATAGTAAGTTCCGAAAGCACTTGCCAAACGCCACTGTCTTCTGAACCTCTGGGCAGAGCTTGAGGAAGGCACAAGGGAGATTAAAGTTGCAATGGTAACTGTGTCACATCTAAGGCCACTATAACAGTTGAGTATTCAGCTGTTTTTGCTGAAGTAGGTGGGCACCCCTTATGTCTGCGCAGGGGGCGGTGGAGAGGGGGTGCCGCGGCGGCAGCTGCCCTCCTACAGCCTCTGAGGGAGGCTTGCGGGAAGCGCTGGTTCTGCGGCAGTGCTGTCCCGCTGGCCGGCCGGCCCGCCCGCCTCCGCATCCAGTCTCACCCTCACCCTCACCTTCACCTTTACCTTTACCCTCAACTCACCCTCACCTTAACTCACCCTCCCCTTCGCCCTCACCGCCTCCACAGGGCCTCTTCGTCAGGTGGGGAGGCGTTTCCCTCCGCCGGTCGGTTACCGCTAACCCACAATCGACACTGGCGATGGTGGGGGTTGAGGGGGGGATCATTAAAATATCATGGGGCTATTCTAGGCGCTAATGGGATTAGCGGGGAGGCCAGCGAGACAGCGGGGAGAGGGTACCGCTGCGCGGCAGCCGGGCTGCGACATGGCGCCCCTCTGATGGCGGGAGGGCAGAGCAGCAGCTGCGCCACATGGGCGGGGGCGGGATACCCCAGGTAACTGGGGTGGGGAGCAAGGCGGGAGCGCCCCGGTAGCGGGCAGGAATGACTAGGAAAGCCCGTTTATCCAGGGGAAAAGGGGAGGAGCGGCCCCACCGGCGGCCCGGCCTGTGGGGCTAGGGGGCAGAGAGGGAGGCCGAGGCCCCACCGAGGGCCTAGCGAGGGCAAGAGGCGGCAGCCAGGAGAAAGCCCAGGTGAGAAGGAGGCAGTGGGGGCAGGTGCGGGCAGCGCGGCAGGGCGCGGAGGAGGGGCAACCCCGCAGCAAGTTAGAAGCACGGCGGGGGAGAGGGAAGGTGCAGCAGCGAGTTGGGGGGGAAGAGCGCGAGGTGTGGGGGGCTGAGAAAAAAGGAGTGCGACAGCGGGAGGAGGAGGAGAGGAGCATGGGCCCAGGGGAGGGCAGAGCGCGGGAGCGCGGTGGGAGGCGGAGGAGAGCGTCAGCTGGAGCAGGGATAGCGGGAGCGCGGCGGGAGGTGGAGGAGGAGAGCGTCAGCTGGGGGCAGAGATAGAGGGAGTGCGGCAGGAGGAGGAGGAGAGCGTGAGCCGGGGGGGCAGAGAGAGAGGGAGCGCGGCAGGAGGAGGAGGAGGGGAAGAAGCGCGACGCAGGGACGGCAGATGCCTGGAAATAAAAATTTGATGATTGCATGCAGCGGCTGGAGAGACTCTGTCGGTGGCGGCGGCGGGGACGAGGCAGGGACAGGGGGGGCGACGGCAAAATGAAGTATCAGAAATACCTGACTGTCTTGCAGATGGCCATAGGGGTGACCGCCTCCAACAGGGGCAGTCTGATGCCCTTAAAGAGGAAGCTGTGGTGAGTAGGCACAAACGGGGCTGGCGGCACTGCGGCCGGGCCGGGCCGGGCCGGGCCGGACCGGACCGGGAGTGCTGCGCCTGGCCGGACGCGGGGCGCGGGCCGCGGCGGGACGGGCGGGCGGGCTGCGGGGGGCTTCCCTCGGACGTGACGGCCGCCTGAGGGGCGCCGAACCGATCCGGGCGCCGAGCAAGAGCGGGCCTGCGGCTCCCAGCGGGTATCTCTGGGGCGGAAAGTTCCCGGCCATTCACCGCCAGTCGTGTGGAAAGCGCCGGGAGGCGGCGGCGGTGCGGTGCTGCCGGAGGAGCTGTCCGCGCCGCGCCCGCTCGCCGGCCCTGGGGCCCGCCGGAGGACACTGGGCTCGGCGCTCTCCGTGGCTGCCAGCATGGTTCCCACTCCTAACGACTCACGGGTGCTACCGTACGCTGCCGGGGAGACCCACAGTCGGACGCATGGCAATGGCAGCTTCAGCAGAGGGGCAAGAGAGTAGCTCAAGCAGGGTCTGCCGCTTGCGTGACAGCCCAAATATTGCCCCCGACTGTAGCGCATTCTCCTCCTCACCCCGATTTGTGCAGAAAGCTGGGCTCTGAATTCCCCCGGCCCTGCTTCTGCTGGCAGGTGTATTGAGAAAACGGAAAAGAGCGATACAAGTCTAATAGCTTAGTGAACGATGGAGGTAGTATTGTTCGTATATGATAATTTTTATTTGAAGTCTGCTCTTCCACTGACTTTTTCCCCAGTGCTGGGTGATGTGTGCTGAACTGATTTTTCTGGATGAATCAACAATATATTATGAAAAATGTATTAAAGTATAATGGTGTAATGTGGGTGAGTAGGGCACTGACAAGCATATGGCACTGCAATACCCAGTCATTCATGGACTCATACGAGTCCACCGTTAGCTTGACTGAAGCAGTGTATTGTCATGAGGACAGAGTAGAAGGAGAAAATCTGCAAAGATGTCTGTGAATTGACATTTTTCTGGGAGGAAGATATCAAGAACAAATTTGTATACTGAGAATGTCATATCTATAAAAGATTGGGAGTAATGCTTAGGTGGTAATGGTCTACTTAGATGTTCCTGGTGAGGAAAAGTGAAGTGTCACAGAAGACATGATAGGTCATTTTATGTAAAAATAGGCAGTTCACAAATAGGAGTATTTTAATATCAGCAGTTGTAACAAAATTAGGCCCTGCATGCATTGTGGACTATGTTTTTTAACAGTTTTCCCCACGTTTTCAACTAGCGTAGACAGTCGCAAGGAAATACATTGCTTGAAGCAACATTGTGTAGAACTAGCAAGCTTTCTGTCATTAGTTCCAAATCTTGCTATTCCAGAACACAATCTGGTATATCTATTCATCCTAACAGTAATGTACAAAGTCAAATGTAGTCTCAGACAAAAATACGTGGACATACAAATAAATTCTAATAGATTTTATCAGAGGTTATATAGTGTATTCAGTGGTTTGATTTGATTATGTAAGTTACATAAAGTGTACCATACCTATTTAATTCTCCTCAAAATGCCACTCCTGTCTGTGTGCACCAGTATATAAATGGTGTGCTACTTCTTTTAAGAAGTTTAATTAAGGGCAATATAATGAAAACAGTCACATTTTCTGTTTCTCCTTGGAGATGTTTTCTTTGCTGGTATGTTAAAGTGAAGTTGCCTATATTTGCATACTTTAAAAGTAGGTCCAAAAGGACCCGATTCAGCTCCTACTTTATGTCTTCAGCTGGAGTTAGATCAGCTAAACATTGTTTGCTTTCATGGTGTCATTTGGTGCTTTTTGAGGCATAGCAAAACAGCATAGTGCATCCCCACTAATACTGTAAGCATGGCATTTCATAACATTTATAACTTGACATCATGCTGCTGCAATGCAATGCTGTGTGAAGATTTAGTTTACTAAGATTGTTAAGAAAGAAAAATAATAAAAGTTAAGTTAGATGTATGATTTACTTGAGCAGTTGAAATAATGTATTTGGGATATTCTTATTAATTGGCAACATGATATATAGTCATATTTCCTTCGAGACCTTTGATAACATTAGACATTATTTGTATGGGCAGAATGTGTGTTTATGGATTAAATACTCTTTTCTGATTGTTAAAGATATTTTGTCCTCTTGTTTTAATTTATTTTTATTTGTGCATAGTCTGTCTCAAATAATGCATTAAGTAAATCTGAATATTAGAGAGAGGCGTATGTTGCTGCTACTAAAATAATGCAAAATTTTCCAGCAGACAAACCAAAAAGGTATTCCAGGACTGTATCACTGGATATCTCAAAACTACTTAAAGAAAATAGATAAACAATGTCAGTTTGTAATCAGAGGATGCTTTTTCATCTCTTTATGTATTTACTTATTTTTATAAACTTTCAACACTCTGTACAAATGAGATTCATAAACTCTTCGATGTATTGATACATATTGTAAGTGGAAGTGAACACATAATTTAATAAAAAGGGGTTGAAATACTCATCTTTTTGTTGGTGGAGATAATCCACCTGAATCCTACTGAAAGAAAATGAAAAAGGTAACAACGTGTTATTTCTTTGTAGAGCATCTGTCACTCCAATTTTCTCCCCCCCACCCCCAAAATATAAGTCCTATTCTGTGATGCATGAAGGCAGAGCAACAAATGAAAACAAAAAAGATGGACTTCGCTCTCTCGTGGTGGTTTAAGAATAAATTGTTATAAACTAGCTGGAAATTAAACAGACAGTTGAACAAAGAGAAGGAAGCTGTGCCACAAGCTTGCGGTGGGAAGTGGTAGAGGCAGAGACTTACTTGTATTTAGTGAGCAGCTTGGTTGGTTTATGATGAGTTTTACTTGAAGCAGTAGAGTTTCGGACTTGGTGATAGAGGAAGTTGCTGTAGTCCTGAACTGCTTATTAGACCCTTTCCTGTGTTTGTGCAGTGTTGTAATCTGATATGTAGGAACCTTAATGAGACAAGTAGGATGTTTTGAATCATCTGCTGTGGGGGACAGTATTTGGATGCAAAACACTTAATCATAATGCTACTAATACAAGAAGACCATAGCAGGGACTAACGTTTGCTAAGGTGTTAAAGAAAAAACTGACTACTGGACTAGAATCAGTAGTGGACATAAATATTTACTGAAATGTCAATATGAACCTGGAGGCTTTTACAATAGGGAAATAGTAAATCATAATATTAAGGGGAACTGCACAAGTGGACCATTATTTCTTGACACGCTGAATATTATGTTGCTGTGCTGCAACAAGAAGCAGGCAAACAAAAAAGGAACAGGATATCCTAGCAACTCTTATATTTCTCCTTGCTAATATTCCCTGCTGCTTCTTAAAGCATTTGTCTTTATGTTGAAAGACTTACTCTGCTTTGGCTTACTCCCTCTCTGTTCCCCTTGGAAATAAGACTAAAACCTCTGTTAGTTTTAAGTCTTCAGTGTGGAGAATGTTATGGAAATGGCTGAGGCTATTCCATATTTGGATTTCCTGCACCTTTTAAGAGTGAGGCAATCTAGAATGCTGGAAAGAATGCAGATACAATGCACTACAGACTTTGTATTTTGATAGGCTCCAATTCCCCTGTTTGGTGCTATGGTTAAAAGAATGTGATAGAGAAGCCTGGATGTTAAATTACAGCTTCTTGCAAGATACTGCACAGGGACATCTATTTTCTAGCATGGGATTAAATTTACTTGAAATCATCGAGGGGTAACTGGCGGTTCTGGAATTAAGCACTCATCTAAGGCTTTCTTGACGCGGAGTCTTTGTGTTCATTCTGGAGCTGGATATAGAAGTCTAGGCTTACAATGAAGGATGCCTGTTTTATCATTAGGGCCATCTCTAGGGAGAAAAGTGACATTGTTTGTTTATGTTCTAAGTAGAGTCATATTTACTCTAATCAAATAATGGAAAACGTCACTTCAGTATAGGAGAGAGAAAGCATCCAAGAACCTCATGGGTATCTCTACAGAACTATGTGGAAAAATACAGATCATGAGAATGGATGCTTTCCACTTGTGGTTACTGGTTTCTGTTAATATTTGCTTGAAATGGGGAGAGCAGTTTTGGTTTAGACCATCATAAGGATTTGTTAATGTTGCAAATGATTTTTTTTCCCTCTGATGAAGACAGGATGCCCAACTGAAGATATTTGCAGAGGTGCTCAAGAATTTAGGATAGCAGCTGACTGCTTAGTGTATAGGTAGTAATTGTTTAAAATTATCCTTTCCCTGCCCCCTTCCCCCTCACCCCCCCATTAATACTGAGCAATTACAACTGTTAGGTCAGAGTAAGTTTCAGCTTTTCCCCTCCTTGGGTTTGAGTCTATAGGCGTATTGATTGCTCATATTTAGCTGAGTCCAACTGATGTCCTCACTTTCTGTAGTATTGAGGAAACCTGTCTTCTAAAGGGAGGACATAGAATTATGGATATTTTCCATATCTCTCATTTGAGATTTGTGTAACTACTAGAGGAAGGAGTTTGACTTACATGTTGTTAAACTACTTCTGATTTGCTAGAAGTACCTAGCTGCTTGTTTTTAGAAGAGGGGCAGACAACTTGCAGTGTACAAGAACTATAATAATCCTGTCACCATTGTAATTCTTGTTGAGACTATATAGTTGTCAAAAACTTGTCCTCTCTGCATTGACTGTAACATTAATGCTGTAATAGGAAAACAAATACAGAAAATGTGTCATTTCAAGACTTTGTTTCCAAACATTCTGATGTTACTTTTAGTAAAATTGTTCAGAACTCTCGTCACTAAACAAGAAAAGGTTGGCTTTTATTAAAGTTCTTACAAGCTGTTCAGTCTAACTGGTCTGTCTAGAAAACAGCATGCCATTGGTCATTTCAGATGAAATTTTACTACAAAAACCAGGTAACACAGAAGAGGATTATAAATAGTAGGAATAGACTATAAATGCAATGTTTATTATGTTCCAGCTAACTAGGTTATGATGTTTATTAAGTCATTAACCCTTCATGTGGTGCTGCACCTTGAAGGCACTGTTGCATAGTATTTTGTAAGGCTGGTATGTTCATCAGTGGATTACAGCTACTGAAGGTTTAAGGTGTTTTGCTCTTTTACAAACCAGAGAAGTAATTCAGAGTCACAGTTATATAATGTGATATATGAACAGGACACAGTCAAGGTCAATGAAACTGTTGTAAGAATTGTGGATAATAAATAAGAGCCTTGGGCTCCAGTTGGGATTTATAAAGTTATTCAATTTCACTTGACTAAAACTTCTACAAGTTAATGAATTGGGGTGCCTTAGTTTAGATTCTCATGAGGAGCTCCATTAGAAATATGTTCTGTTTCCAGAATATTAATCTCATCATTTGAATAAAAATAGCACATTGTGAGAAAGGCACCTGAAATTATTGTTCACTTCCTTCAAAGATCTTGATGCTATATTCTACTTTTTAGAGCTGCAGACTACCTTGAACATGGCATTCTTCAGCTTCGGGTCAAAAGCACTTGAAGTAGTGGATGAGCTGCAGAGATTTTAAAAGGATTCTTAAAAATCTTTCTGTCTTAACTTGTGATAATTCCTCTATACCCCTGATGCATATACTACAGTCAGTGAGTTAGCAATTCATGTATTAATTTTCTATTAATTAATACCAATAAAAGATGAGATAATCAGATGTAGCAAATTTAAGTTTTTTAGTGGCATGTTAGATGTCAGAACCGTAGAACATTGTGTTGTAGTTTCAACAGTCATTAAAAATAAGTTTCTGCAATTACAGTGAACATGTTGAAAATGCAAATCAAGAATCAAAAGTAAGAAGGGTTTTACAAAGTGATTTGTTGGATTGTTGGATAATTTAGTTTCAAGTCAAACACTTTGGGCGTTGTCTTAGGAATTTGGCCTCAATGAATCTGACACTTATCTTCATCTTGCAGCTTTGTTCTCTTTTGAGATGTATTTCTTGTGGAAATTTCTAGTTCTTGAAAGAGTTCCTGTTGCAGTACTGCAGTACTGCATCAGTGTTACTGTAAATGGATTAATGGATTCATAGAATTGTTTAGATTTGAAGGGACCTTAAAGACCATCTGGTTCCAACCCTCCTGCCATGGGTAGGGACACCTTCCACTAGACCAGGTTACTCAAGGCCTCATCCAGCCTGGAGTTGAACACTTCCAGGAACTCCCTCTCATCCCCTCCCATCCCTTCTCCTATTGCTGCAAGCCCTTGCAAAAAGTCCCTTCCTGGCTCTCTTGTAGGGCCCCTTCAGGTACTGGAAGCCTGCTCTAAGGTCTTCCCGGAAGCCTTCTTTTATTCAGGCTGAACATTGTCAACTCCTGCAGCCTGTCCTCATAGAGGATTTTTGAATGATTGCTGAAGATGGAGTGAAATAGACCCAAGTCTGTATCAGGTCTGTAACTGCTTCTCTTTGCTAAAACTGTAATACTGAGATATTGCCAAAGCTGTTGTTTAGTGTCTTCAGACATGTCCCAGAGTCTCCTCAGAGAGTCAGATTCCGTGGTTCTGTGGATATTGATGTCTTGCTTCATATCCTTCCTTTGGTGCATCATATAGTGTAGAGTTTCCAGATTCCCAGTGATGACAGTGGAATTTTCTTTAGTTGTTTAAAGAATATTTTATTTTCTAACAAAGCCATCTAGAAATTAATGACTTTTTTAAGGAGTTAGACGGTATCTTTCAATTATGCTATTTTTTCCCATGAAATGATTTTTTGAAAGGTAAATATGTTTTAAAAGTATTTTTCTGAATCTCAGAAGCTGACAAATAGTAGCAGTAGTTTATTCTCCAGCAGAATGAAATGATGGATGGATTCCAGAGTCAGCAAGTCCATTTTTCTTCAAATGTGTTTAAAGAGTGGGGCTCCAAACATGCCATTAGCTCAGTCTTGTTAAAACGACGTGACTTTCATTAGGTCATTGTTTTTACTTGTTTTTCTTCCATGTAAGGTTTTTCTTACTTTGATTTTTTTTGGTTTTTTTTTTTACAAAGGCTTCTCAGTATCAGAAAACAATAAAAGACTTGCAACTTAAAGAAATGCATGTTTATAGGTAAGGCCCTGGAGTAAGGGGTTTAAAATACAGTTCGAAATGAAGAAAAGCTCAATGCAGCTTAGAGCTGCTTAAAAGATTTTCTGTTAAGTATAAGGAAGTCTAACATACCAAGCATTTAATTCACTGGTGGTGCACGTGAAGATTTATTAACCCCAGTGACAAGGGAGCTGGGATTGTTTAGCCTGGAGAAGAGGAGGCTCAGGGGTGACCTCATTGCCCTCTACAACTACCTGAAGGGTGGTTGTAGCCAGGAAGGGGTTGGTCTCTTCTCCCAGGCAGCCAGCACCAGAACAAGGGGACAGTCTCAAGCTGCGCCAGGGGATGTTTAGACTCGAGGTGAGGAGAAAGTTCTTCACCGAGTGAGTCATTCGTCATTGGAACGGGCTGCCCAGGGAGGTGTTGGAGTGACCGTCCCTGGAGGCGTTCAAGAGGGGATTGGATGTGGCACTTGGTGCCATGTTCTAGTCATGGGGTCTGTGTTGATAGGTTGGACTCGATGATCCTCAAGGTCTCTTCCAACCTTAGTTATACTGTGATACTGTAATGAAATAGACAAACCTCAAAGATCTTCTGGAGAGACTAAAAATACCTGCTTATACCTACTGAAATAATGTATCTCTCTCTGGACTCCAGGATCTTCACTTGTCATGGACTCAGAACATGTAGGGTTACCCTACATCTGGATTAACCTTACCAGAGATGTATGGAGAGCTTGGTAACAGACGATACATTCATACAATATAAATGGTCTATCACTGTAAATATTGCAGTCTTGTGAAGCAAGAGTTGAAACCGAGCAATGTTCTTTCTTTGAAAAGCTCTTGTGGTAACTCTTTAAGACACTTTAGCAGAGAATCTGTGGCATGTTTGCAGTTTCTCTTCTGTGAATAAGCATGTTACTGTTTCTCAGAATTCAATCAATACATGATTGTACCAAAAAATCTGGTGCAATTGCAGCAGGGAGTTGGTAATGTCATTAAAATGTCTGAATATTGTAGTTATGTTCAAGGGAACTTAACAGCAACTTGTTCATGTGTGTGCATGTGTGAAAAACCCAAAGAACTTGTGCATCTGAAAACAAAATACCAATTTGATAATCAAAGTACTTTCACAAAAAAACTAGAGGGCTTGATGTTATAAATTGAATAAGATATTTGGAAAGATCTGTTCTCATTTTCAGGTTTGGTTATTGCAACTTTTCATACTGGCCATGAAGCTGTGTAGACCTAGGAGTCTCACTGATCAAACGGGTGTATTTAAGCTGTGGTTGCTGTATTCTGTACTTTGAATTTTGTATTTCAAGTATTAATGTGGCTCACTCTATGCAGTGTCATTTTTTGGTGATGTGTATCTATAAGACATTTCTACCTTTCTTTCTTTTTTGGTGAAAATATTTATGTGCATGACAAATCCCATTACTTCTAAGCAAAAGAATCTAAAATGTGTACTTAATTTGTTTTCTTGAGAGTTAATCACTATAGAGAAAAATACTGAACTGGTGTCCAAAATATTGGAAAATACAAAAAAGAAGTATATTATATTTCATTTAAGACAGTTTTTGAAGTCTCCTATGGCTGAAAAATTATATGAAACAAGTGTAAATCTTCACATTAATAGTTTTATGTTTTGGGGTGATTTTTGGTATGCATATTTGCTGGAATGCAGTTTTTCTATTGTGGTGTCAGGCTGCCTGGATACTGTTTTGCATTTAAAATATTGACCTTGCAATCCTTAATGCATTTGGTTAATTGTTAACTCCACTTCTACTCATTGGCAGCTTTCAACAAGCTCCTTGAATTATGGATTGCTTACTGAAAATATTTTAGTTATGGTCTCCCCTTAGGATGGTGTGGAGACTATGGTGTGATGAAAACTCTTGTAAAGTGTAACTACTTAATATATTACCCCTATAACCGTAACAGAACTTGTTCATTTTATTGTTATTCATCATTATTTATTGCCAGAGTAGCTGAAGTGCCATTAGCACTCAAACTGGAAAAGGTCAAAAGCCAAATACTGCCAGGCTACACTGATTTAACTGACAACCATCCACATGTATCCCAGGACTCCGTTTTTCACTGAATTCAAAGAGGAATACATTCCTTCTCACATTTTAGAAGTTAAATATATTTTTCTGTATTTTTTTTTTTAATATGCTTCTCACTTTTGTACAAAAATGAAAACTACACAGTGTTTGTGACTACATCTGCAAGCAGTGGTGGGCTTGATGGGAGTTGGAGATTTTTGTGGTCTTAATTTGGCACTTGCTGATTGAAAAGCAAAGCTAGGCTTGGAGCTCCTTATAGCATGACGGTGTTTTTTCATTTGTAAATTTTTTAGTTTAAGCAAATGTATTCAATGGAAACACATGTTCTTTGTCTGATATGTGGTTCTTTTGGTTTGGCAGGGTAACTCCTTCTTCTGAAAATCCCAATGGTGCTACCTGTAGTGTAAGTCAGGGAAAGCCCTCTTTAAGAAGAATAAAAGGGAGAATACATAGAAGCAAAAGTCTCGACAGCATTGATTTCTGTGAATTCACTGTAAGTACCGTGTGTTTTACATTTATCCTACTTGCTGTTATGAGAATCTTGCTAATGGGGCAGGTGTTCCCTTTGCATTGGATGTATCTCTTAATCAGAATTAGAAAAGGTATCGATGTACTTGCAGTTCAACACTGCAAAATTTTGAGGAGCTAAGAATTATTTGGTTTTGGGTAAAATTACTAATGCATAACCAGGCTTCTGTTCTTCAGCAACCATTAGATAAAACTCTTGATGTCAGATTTTAATGTTGCCTGCATAAGATGAAGAAATTAACTCAAAATTGAGTATATACAGAAAATGAAATGTATTTTCCAATTCTGGTTTCGTATTTATATCTTGGAAGTTGCCTTTAAAGTAAAATAGCTAAGTCTTACAAAACCTGCAACATTAATTTAGTTGTGTATGGCTGTAACACAGTACTAGAAAAAGAAAGAAATGTTCCAAAGAACTGTGTGTGCTTATGGAATTTAAATGCTAGTATGACAGATGATATCTTCCTGCAGTTAAGCAGTACTGTTATATTCTTGATTTCTGATTAGGGTGTAGATATATTTGTCTTAGAGTTTGAGGAAATCTGATGTAATTGTGATTTCAAAGTGTTTGTACAGATGATGTTGTAGAGATTTTCCTGAACTGAGAGAGAAAGATGGAATAGTTTTTTTGCACAGAAAGTGTTGTTTGTGTTCAGATGATGAAAGAAAGGTATTGTTAATGTGAAAGTGTTTGGGACATGAAAGTAGATTTCCTGCAATTTATACTGTTAACAAAATATAAGAATTAGTCTGAAAGATGGGATGTTTTCAAAATTTCTTTACTGAAAAAACATTGAAAGCTACACCTCTCAACTAACTGGGATGAAATTTTGCCAAAACAAGTGATATTCTGATAAGTGAATACCATGTAGTTTTGAAGAATATGTTCAATTATAAACCTGTTGTTAAATATGAGGATGAAGGAGGTAGATGGGAAATAAGTGCTGTCTGAAAAGTGCAGATAGTAGTGATGTGGAGATGCTGTCTGGCATTAGATGGTAATGTAAACAATGTAACTAAAAATGTTCAGAGGCAATTTGGGAATACATCTTTACAGCAAATCCATAGTTTAAGTATGTTGCATTCTTCAGTGTGATGTTTTTTTACAGATGATATAAGTAGCATAACTCTTTTGGTTTTTTTGCTCAGGACTGTTTTTTCTAAGTACAAAATTTTGTCTGGTATCTTTGGGACAAACCGTGTGCTTTGTTGTTCGAGAAACAATTAAATTAGTAGCAAGGATTTGTAATTTAGTGTGTTGTGTGGTGTCCAGATACTTCTAGCAGTGTGTTAGTACTGCAAACCTGCATCCCATAGCTGGGGAAACACGTGCAATTATCCTGTGCTCAGTGGCATGCTGGCCACAGCTCACACTGCCCAATTCAACACTGGTTTTGGCGTGTGTCTGCAAACTGTTGTGGCAGCAGTGGTGTCAGTGTAACCACTACCTTACCCAAGGTTTAAAATTCCCTTAGGGAATGAGATTACTGAAACAATAATTTTAGCTTGTGCTATGTGGGTCTTCCTCTGTGTGGTCCTATTAAGAAGTTTTATCTAAAGCTGTCTCTACTCTTGGGGCCTTCAAAGAAAAAGAGATTATAGCCAACGGTAAAAAGAATTTCTTGCATGCCATAGAACCTTTTGCAAGGAGATAATAATTGGGCATGCCTGTATCTGTAGCATGCAAATGTGTGGAGTGCATACTTGTATATGTATAAATTCATACAGTAATAGCTAAATATTGATCATTTGGATCAGGAAAGGAAGCTCACATTTCATTCTGAGGTCTCACGATAAAGGATGATATAAGTTTAGTTGAGCATAGAAATCAGAGTTACAAGTATGGATTTTCTTGCTGCTGAATAATTTAGAATCACCCTGACATATTTCTTAGCGTTGTATAATGGTACTTTTATTGTTTTAAATTTGGGATTAAGAATAGATCTAACAAAATTATTGAGGTAATTAGCATGCTTAAATCTTTCCAGATTTCATGTTAAGCACGTTTTCCTTTAAGAGAGTTCAAGCAATGGCATATAGAATAAAACAGAAAAAAGATTTGGAAGTGAGAAATTTTCTTACACAACGAGGACAAAGAGCTGTTTAAAACTTTCTTTAAAACTATTGGATGTTGGAGCATATCCATTTTATGTACCACAAAGATGAAAGATTTTGTATTTAAATATGTGGAGAACTTGTATGCAGACAGAGTGAACTGTTGATGTAACTGTAACGAGATTGAGATCCATTAATAATTCTGAATATTTTTGAATATCGCTTTAAAATAAGTAATGCCTGTGTGTACCCCAAACTGATCCTTTTTGTACCTGTTGTTCCTCGCTACAAAGGAAAATCTTACTAAGGACAAATGCTGACAGCAGAAAGATGTGAAAATTGTTATGTTTTCTCTCCTCCAAGTGTGATGAAATGTGTCCCCAGTGGGAAAGTTCTGGAATTCATTGCAATATGGGCATACAAAAACCCAATAGATGAAAATACTGTGTTTACTACCTGTGTTTTGCACTGAAACAAACTCTGGCTTTGCACAAGCTCCTGTGTATTGCAGTAGCACTTCTGAGCAATTTTGTCATACTAGGCATTGTGCAAATATGAAGAGTTTACTTTCAAAGACCTTATGATCTTTTTATAAGAATAGGTAAGATGTTACTAACCTTTGGTTCTTTAGCTGCATATGTCTGTCAAGGTGTTCAAGTGCTGCACTGGTGCTGGGGCTTCTGAAGGATGCCCTAGGATGAAGGTGCATTTTGGGACTGCCCTGTGTGATAGAGCGCTGGGGCTGCTGGGGAGTTGTCATGATCTGTGTGTAAACTGCCTTGAGAGTCTAAATAGCCTGGAGATGTGTGAATGGATTTTGTGGTTGCTGACCATTTGACAGGTTTTGTACATTGCTCACGGCATTACAACCATTCACCACCTGTACAATGCATAGATGCAGAGGAATTGTTCCCTTTTCTCCCTGTGAGACAGAGATGCTTGCTGTTTGGTGGGAATGACAGCAAGGGAGAGGTTGAAAGCTTGTCTAATGAACTTTAATGGTGATGATAATGTCTAAGATATCTTATTTTTAATTTTTAGTATTGTAGTTCTGATTGGACTTGAGATGTTGCTAAAATCAGTATCTTGAAAATTGTACGTTTAAAAGAATATGGCTAAAATCAGTCTGTGGAAGAAGGAGCTCTGCTTGGAAATCAGAGCACTGCAGTTATTTACAATATAAACAAGTGCAGTTCTGCATATTTTCTGGAGGCAGCTGGTGCTAGCCTGCTCTCAATAGACACATACACAGCAAGTTTTCAGTTAACCTCCAGTCATAGTGAGACAGTTAATCTCTGATTTTCTTCTACTTGTATCAGGGAGGCATTCCAAGGAATAGTTTTGCAAAACGTTACAGAAATGTTGAGTTGTCATTTGTTTGGGTTTTGTTATTTTCCTTTTTTTATCTCCTCCCCACTCCTCCATTCTTTTCTAGTCCTACCTTTTCCAGATGCATTGTTTTGTCTCTTCGTGCTATCTACGGACAGTGGAGTGAATTTGGGTAGAATCACTGTGTTCTGGAGCTTTAGAGGTCAGTGGATGTGAGGCAGCAGAATACAAAAGTAACAAACACAGTAGGGTCAGAGATAACCCAAAAAAGGAGAAAAGAGAGACAAGTAAGTACAAAGGGCAGTCTGAATAAAGCACTGTGGAATGCATGACAAAATGGAAGAGGCTACAAAGGAAGAGATAATCAGAAAGTGAGAGTTAGATAACGCAGCTGTTGTTTTAAGGTAGGGCATGCACATGTTCACCTACAATGTTAATTTTCAGTTCACTGTAGTATTCTGCCATTGAATGGGTATGATATCTTAAAATGTTTCCTTGTAGAGGAGATGTAGATAGTCTGTATCTCTCTCCATGCTTGCCTGGTCTCATTAGCAGAATGGAGTGATTGACCTCACTTGCTCTCTGTGGGGGTATGTGTGTGCCCAGCATGCTCCATGTGCAAGGAGGTGCATGTGCACCAGAGTTCTCTGAAAGCAGCTGTGTCCCTACATGGTTTTGTTGTGGCTGTTGTTACTAGGAGTTTCACCTGCTTTATAATTTGTAATAAAGTTTCAAGGCTGTTCAGAAGCTTCAGTGATTAACTGTCATGGCTGTCTCTGCTGACATCCTTATTTCACTTCCCTAGTGTCTTTCCTAGGTTTTAAGAGTATATGGCAGGCTGAAGAACCGATTTGTTGTTCATTCTTACTAGTACATTGGCTAATTGTTGCTGTGATTAGCTGCAGTCCCCTCAGTCAAAATACCTGGTTATCGGAACAGGATATTGTGCTATACAGCTTAACTAGTCTGTAGTGCATATTGCTGAGCAAGGCAATCCAGTCTGTACTGGAGAGCATGGATTTACTGCAGTTTCTATTTTATTGAATCTAACCCAAACTCATCTTCCCTTTGAATTAGCTTATAAGTGGCTTCTGAGGTGGTAGATATTATTCTATAGTTTCATTTTTTTTCCAAATCAAATTGTTATGATTTTATACTCCCATTTGTCCAAAATTTTCCTGCTGAGTACTTTATTTTGAATAAGTGTCTATAAACTAATGAAATGACAAATAACACAAGTTATATGTGCCAGAGTTATTTCTTAGGATGGAGGCATTAGAATACTGACATTCTTTAAAAAGTCCTGCAGGTATTTTGATCATCTCTGTAAATGTGGAAAGAAGAATTCATTAGCACAGCTGGAGTCTTGTGGATGCCCTTAATTTGTTGCTGTTCAGAGAAGTGTGGTTGTTATGCAGCTGTTTCCAAGGAGTAAATCCTCTGTAGTAGGTTAGACTTGCTTCACAAAATTGTTGCTGTACTCTGACTCCTTTATAATAATTATAATTCCATCTATTGCTGGACATATGAACACAACACTGACTGTATACACTAGAGCTGGTTTTGACCACTTTGTTTTGCCTAAGGTAGTTAAAATGAATTAAAATTTTTATTTGACTGATTAACGTGTTTTACAGTCAGTTAAAGTACTTCACATCTTTCTCTTGTATTTGATTGATCCAGTACATTGAATGCAATGTGGAAAAGTATGTGTTACTGGTTTTGACATACACAGTGAGTAGTTTTAAATGCAAAGTAATTCTGGATTTATTTTTGGTGGGGGGGAAAGGAGAAAGAAACATCTTCTGTGAGATAGTACTAATGGAGAATAAACCAAGTTGGCTTTTGATCCAAGATGGCAGTTCCTTTGGGAAAGGAGTGTATTTTCAGCATTCTTTATTCTATCATCTTGCTTTTCATTTAAAAACTAATCCAAAGTTTTATCTAAGAACTATTCTAAATGTTGATGCAAATTATTAAATCTTAGGCATGATACTAGGTGAACCTTATGCAGCTTTAAGATTCTCCTAAAAATTTTAACCATAAATGAACAAATAATTTGATTTACTGATTTATTTTTTTTTTACTACATTTTAAATGATGATTAACCTTGATTTGTGTGTCTGAATTGATTCAGGCTGGTTGATTTCTGTTTCTGAACAAAATTCATCACTCCAGTTTAAATGCTGAGGATATTAACTCCGTAATAGTCATTATACCAGCAAGTGGATTTACATTCCATTTTAATTAGGAATATATTTTTGAATGAGTGCATTTTTTAGCTTTTTTTTTTTCAGAATGGCATTATGAATTAGGGCAGACAGAGCTGTACTGAAATACTCTTTGGCAGTTGTTAGAGCAATGCCTGGTTGATTACTTCAGCACCACGATACTCAGCATATGATTGTGACTTGTCATGTCTCTCATTTCTTAAAATACTGAAAGGTGTGTAGGCCATCATCTGGTTCATCTTTAAATAATATAATATCAGATCCCTTTTGTGTGGCTGTATAGGATACTAGTTTAATGCATTCAGTCTCAATATTACATCACACACGTAGTTACATTCCAGTGAGCTGAAGCCTCAAGCAGAGTGAAGGTCCAATCATTTGTCCTTCAACTAGCACAGGGATCCAGGGAAGTAGAGAGGCAATTAAGAGTGACCACTGTCTCTGTTTTTGGGATACCTCTAAGCTCCCTTGAGTGTCTTAATTTCTGAACTGGATTCTATATGCTACCACATGATGATCAATGTTGTATTAAAGTAGTTTGATGGGATGACTCAGGAAAAAGAATAGCATTTGTGCAGGTATAAGCTTCTTTAGGGAAATGCTAATATTTTTTTGTTATTTTTCATTTTTCTGAAAGCCAAGGCTTCTTGGTATAGATTATGTACTGTAACATTTTGTTAAGCATTACATATTTGTCTAGTAAATAGTTGTTTCTGTGTAAAACAACTTTGTGTGAGTGAATCTAAATTGTCTCTGAGTATATGTGCATTTCTTTTATACTAGAAATTCTTCAGTGATATATATCTAGAGCAGCAGTACAGATTGTATTTCTCAGTCTATTTTCCTGGTATTGATAGATTTTATTTGTTTGACCTTTCTCCATTGTTGTGCTCAGAGTGGCTGACTGGTTATATATGAGGAAACAAAGACTGCAACAATTTCTGTTGCAGGCTCTCACCCTTGTGCTTAAAAATAGCAAATAACAGGAGTGTCAGTATGAATGGCTTTTCAAGTATATGACTAGAATGTATAAGCTGAGAATTCTAGTACCATATCTGTTTTAATATTTTTATTAGGTTCTTGGCCTTTTGGTCTTGATGATTCTTCCAATTTTCTGTCCTTGCCAGAATTGTTTATGCTTGGAAATTAGGATTTTTGAGTGATTAATTACAGCGGTCTTTAAAATTTGGTTTCTGTTATTGTAAAAACATACATGCTCCTTTTGTTCTCAAAAATGGCTTGCAATTTTCTGGCATGAAATATATGTCTAAATGTGGACACTGTTTGCCTGCCTGAAAAGATACAGTAATTTCAAGGAAATAATAATGATCCTATAATGCAAATACAGCCACCCTCAGAATGCAGTGTTCTGTGGGAGCAGAAATATTTCTTGCTCGTTTTTCCATTGAAAGAATTGAAATGTTTCCTATGACCTTCAGACACTTCAGTTTCTGTTAGTATCTCAGAAACAGGATCCCATGGTCTGTGCCTGGCAGTACTGCAGGTTAAAGATGAAAATACTAGTGTTGCCCACACATTTAAAACTTGTTTGTGCACTGAAATGTGCCGAAGAATATCTCTTCCTGAAATATGAGAATTGATCTAAGTGAAAAATCAGAGTATCATCAGTAACTCTTGCACAAAGACAATATCCACTGTTATAAATAAGGCCTTCAGGTATTCAAGAGTTTTTAAGCAATGAGATTTTCACTAAGTGGGATTCTGTTGAAGTACTCAGTTGATATTGTCACCAAGCAGCACTTCAGGCAGGCCATCTTAGTATGGAAGTACTTCTGGAGTATGGACAGCTACAGGACAATTTGTAAATCATGTAGAGTGTCTGCAGATGTTGCAGTCATGCTCAGTTTGGGTTTCATAGATTTAGAGCACCAGGTTTGAAGTGACCTCAAGGATCATCTAGTCCAACCTTTCAGGGGAAGAATATAGCTTAAATGAGATGTGCCAGCACCCTTTCAAGCTGGGCCTTGAAATAGTTTGAATGGTGAAAAAAAAAAATCTGGCATCCAGTCCAAATCTCCTCAGTAGCAACTTGTACCTATTGCCCCTTGCCTTTACCATTTGACCCTTTGAAAAAAGGGAGTCTCCCTTGTCATGACAGCTGCCCTTTAGGGTACTTGCCTATGGTCATGAGGTCTCTTGCAAGCCTTCTCTTCTCAAGGCTGAGCAAAACCAATTCTCAGCCTTTCTTAATGACAGGTCTTCCAGTCCCCTAATCATTCTTGTGACCTTCTCTGGACCCTCTCCAGCCTGTCCACATCCTTCTTGTATATCAGTGACCAAAACTGTGCACAGTACTCAAGGTGCAGCCTGAACAGTGCAGAGCAGAGTGGGAGAATGACAGCTGTATCCCTGCTTGTGATACTCTTATTAATACAACTCAGCATCCTGTTGACTTTGCCACTGCAGCACACTGTTTGTTCATGTTGAGCCTTTTGTCCACCAAGACCCCCAGGTCCCTCTCCACAGTGCTGCTCTCAAGCCAGGTTGCTCCCAATCTGAGCTGCATTCCTGGGTTATGTGTTCCCCAGGTGCAAGAACCTACACTTGATCTCATTAAACTTCATACAGTTCCTTCTTGCCCACTCTACCAGCCTGTGAAGATCTTGCTGGAGGGTGGCTTTCCCTTTTGGGGTGTCAACTTCACAGAATAGCAGGTCTGGGTTGGAAGGGACCCCCCAAAGGTTGTCTAGTCCAACCCCCTCTGCAGTAAGCAGGGGCATCCTCAAATAGATCAGGTTGCCCAGATCCCTGTCAAGCCTCACCTTGAATATCTCCAGGGATGTGGCCCCAACCACCTCTCTGGGCAACCTGTTCCAGTGTTCCACTACCCACTTACTTTTGTGTCGGCAGCAAACTTCATCAGGATGATCCAAATTCCAATATCTAAATCATTAATGAAGATATTAAGCGGCATTGGGTCCTATATTGAGCCCTGGGGAATGCCACTAGTGACAGGTTGCCAGTCTGAGAAAGAGCTACTTATTACCATCCTCTGGGTATGGCCTGTCAGCCAGTTCCCCACTCACTGCACCGACCACTTGTCTGGGTCATGGAGTTTCAGTTTCTCAAGAAAGAGGTTGTGGGAGACTGTATGGAAAGCCTTGGAGAGATCCAGATAGACCATGTCCACTGCTTGCTGAGCATGTCACCTTGTCATAGAAGGCAATCAGGTTTGTCAAGCACAACCTGCCCCTGGTGAGTCCATGTTGGCTTTGTAATAGTTTACATTTAATAGTCCCCAGGAGGATTTGCTCCATGACTTTCCCAGAGATTGATGTTAGGCTGTTTTGTAAATAGAGGTGACATTAGCCTTCTTCCAGTCTTCAGGCACATCTCCCAACCTCTCCCATATATTATGGAGAGTGGTGGCACAATGACATCATCCAGTTCCTTTAAAACCCCCTCAGGTGGATTGTGTCTGGCCCCATCCATTTGTACAGGTCAAGCTCTTATCATAGCTGATGTATCAACTCTTCCTTCACTGATGGCAGGTCTATGTCTGTATCAGTCTAGACTTTTGTTCCTGTGACCTGTGTCCCAGCCCTGTTGGTAAAAACAGAGGTGAAGAAGGTGTTAAGGACCTCTGTCTTTTCAATGTTACTGGTGACTATTCACCTCTCCTGTTTCATAGTGGGTTTGGTCAGCCCCAAACCACACTTCACAGTATCACACAGTATCACCAAGGGCAGCCCATTCCAATGAGGAATGACTCTCTCAATGAAGAACTTTCTCCTCACCTCGAGCCTAAACTTCCCCTGGCGCAGCTTGAGACTGTGTCCCCTTGTTCTGGTGCTGGTTGCCTGGGAGAACCAGCACCAGAACAAGAACTAAATCAAATACTAAGTGAGAAGCTGAGAGGCAAGCTGTGCAAGATCTTGAAATGCATTTTGCCTCATTAGAAGGTCTTTTAATTATTTTTTTCTGAAGTAACAATAGGAGAAATAGTAATCAAAGTGCTCTGTAGCTGTGACTTAAATACTCCAGTCAGAACTGCTACCAGAACACTCTCAAACTTGAGTGTTTCACAACACTGGGGTATATTTCTTTCTTTCTTTACACTTTGAAGAAGGTCTTTATAGTTACATAGAGATGAGAAGATAGTGTGAGTTCCTGAACAGCTGCAAAATTGCTCTTTTTAAACTCAGCCATGGTCAAGGTTGTCTGCCTCTGTCCAGCTGCTGCTGTGCATACCTGTCTATAGAAATTTTATTGTTTTAAAAGTGTATTATATATATATAACACCCATGCATGCACATTGAGTCTAATATATGGTGAAGGTCACTTTTTGTCAGCATGTTCTCCACATAAATTGTGAAGTTTTGTTGACTAAACTCTACCTGTCAAATGATGCCATCTCTGCCAGTAGCAAGCACCTCCAAGAGCAGGGCCTGACCCTAAACAGGCGGTCCTTCAACAGCAGTTGCAGAATGTCGCCATCACCCTGTCAAGTCTGCCTTTACTAACACTTTTTCTTTGCTCTATATAAGTCCCTATGGATGCTCAGGAATGTGTCAATTATCATTTAAGTAAAAATGCTGCTTTTTTTTAAATGCTCTTTGCCATTCCAAATAATTTTCCAAGCCCTTTCTACCTTTTTGCCATTCGAATGGCTGAGGAGTGTGCCCAGGCAGGGAGCAAAGGAATTTGCCTTTAACAGATGGTTTATTTTAAGAGGATGCGGCAGTAGTAATGTAGAAGAATTGAGAGGACACTCTCAGCAGTCAAGAAAGATTTTGAAATATGTGCTGTAGCATAAGGTTTTGCTGCAGTCACTAGAAAAAATAGTTTAAAAAAAAAATTTGTTAAAAGAATGGAAATACAATGCTGTGCAGCCCAGAAAGCCAATCAGATCCTGGGCTGCATCAGGAGAAGTGTGGCCAGCAGGTCGAGGGAGGTGATTGTCCCCCTCTACTCAGCTCTGGTGA